>NC_044326.1:142924985-144124985 GCF_007399415.2 Gopherus evgoodei
AATTAGGGAATCAGCTGGAAGTTCAAGCTGAAAGAATCCATGAGCGAAGAGCAGGCAACGAAGAAACTACAGTGTACACCAGAGATGCCATGTCTGTCATACAAATGATGACTGGAGACAAATTCCACACATTTGATGAATTAACTGCTGAATACTTGAGGCAGGGCCTAAACGATTTGACAACGCTAATTCTGTAATCAAAGGCTTTGACAGATATGACAAAAGTAACTCTGTGAAAACTGCATAAAGACCATGCCAGACAGGATCTAAGTTTGGATGCAAGAAATAGCAGGTGATTGGTGGGTGCCCTATACCTTCTTGGAAAAAATTTCTAAACATGGCATCCAACAAGCAGTCACTTGTAAAATTCCTGTGACTGTATGGTTCAAAATGCACCTGAGTGTCTGAGCCCCCAACACAAACACTCTTTCTTGCTGGTGGCTTTTCCAGTGGCAAAGTAGCAAAGTCCATCACCAGGAGAGGTGCTGAAGAAGCCCAAGACTTGTACAGTACTCAAGAGGAAGTGGACACGAGGATGCCTCTGCATCATATAGATACCGATATGTCTTTTGGGTCTCTTGCTGTCAAAGAAACCATTGTAATTAAGTCACCTGATAGAGATGTTTTGGTCATTGCTGTTCACTTCTTTCAAAAAATGGAACACGGAGGTAATGTGTGGATTGAAACTGGCACCATTACCAGCACAACTGACAAGCATTGCTTCATGCCTGTGCATGCAATCTGTGACACATTCACTCTTGATTTCTGCAGCATATTTCCTGCTATAAATGCTTTAACAGCTTGTGAATTTGTGTCATCTCTGTTTAGTTGGGGCAGGAGGGGGGGAATCTGTTTAATGTTGTCAAAAGAAAGGAAGCTTACTGCTTCTGAATCTTATTAAATTGTGAGAGACAAGCTGCAATTTCTGCAGCAAGGAAGTTGGTAGCAGTGCTCTAAGACTAGAGCAAGGAAGAAAGGGAGGCTGAGACCTACATTGTTTGTGCCTCAGTCTAGCCATCAAAAAGGACAGGTCACTGGCCAAACTCCCACCTTGTGAAGAGCAAGTCAAAAGAGCATTGGCAAACAAAGATTTGGACACCTTTGCAACATGGATGGGGAAAATGTGGCTAGTGAACTACTTTCTGTATTCAAGGGCTAAATGGCAGCTTAGCTTCTACAGCACCTTATTTGTGCCTCTGCCAGTAGAGGTTGCTCCACAATCATCTATTCTAACTACAGTACAGGCACAATCTTCCCTTCACAGAACTGTGCACTACCAAAGCAATGAAGACTTTCGGGTCCCATGCACTCTCCACGGAGACCATGATGATGGCTGGACGGGTATGTCTCACACTACAAAATTAGGTCGAATTTATAGAAGTTGATTTTTAGGAAACAATTTTATACAATTTATACGACAGTGTGTGTTCCCACTAAGCTCATTAAGACGGCAGAGTGCGTCCACAGTACCGTGGCTAGCGTTGACTTTCGGATCATTGCACTGTGGGTAGCTATCCCACAGTTCCCGCAGTCTCCGTTGCCCATTGGAATTCTCGGTTTAGCTCCCAATGCCTGATGGGGCAAAAACATCGTCGCAGGTGGTTGGGGGTACATGTCATCAGCTGCCCCTCCTTCCTTGAAAGCAAAAGCAGACAATTGTTTCACATCTTTTTTCTGTGCAGACGCCATACTGCTTTCGGCAGACAGTGCAGTAGGACTGCTAACCATCATCATCCAACCACTGCTTCTGCTGCAACTCTGCTCTCCTGCTCTCTTGGTGCCATGAATCCACCTCGCAGGTCCTCTCATCGTTCGGTATAAATATCTGTTCTCGTGTCATCCATCATCATCCACCGCTTCCGCTGTGGGAGGAGGGAAGGACAAGGCCACACTGCACTTCAAAACTTATTGAATGCCAGCCTTCTGTTGCTTGGGCAGTCCTCTGGGGTGAAGTGTTTGGGTGCCCAGAGCCCCCTCCCCCCGGGTTCTTGGGCGTCTGGGTGAGGAGGCTATGGAACTTGGGGAGGAGGGCTGGCGGTTACACAGGCGCAGCAATAGCGGTCTGTGCTCCTGCTGCCTTTCCTGCAGCTCCACCAGATGCCAGGGCATATCAGTTTGATCCCCCAGTAGACTCAGAATTGCATCCTGCCTCCACTCATCGTGATGCCACTATCTCTCATCTTGCTCCTGCCACTTTTCATCTCATTCATCCCTCCTGTCCTCTTGTTCATTTTCTGCTTTCCTGTACTGTGACATTGTTTGCTTTCATGCATTCTGCTGAGCTCTTTCAGTGCAGGAGGACTGCATGAGCTCAGAGAACATTTCATCATGATTGCAGTTTTTTTCATCTTATTTGCACTAGCCTCTGCGACGGAGATGATAGGGGGAGCGTTGAAACATTTGCAGCCGCGGAAGGAAAAAAAGGGAGAGTAGTATTAAAAAAGACACATTTTAGAGAACAATGGGTAGACTCTTTCACAGTGAACCAAGATGTTAACATTATATAGCACATGTGCTTTCAGTACAAGGTCACATTTTGCCTCTTATATTGAGGGCCTGCCAGTCTGGTGTGAGAGATCACACATGCAGGGCTGGGCAACAGAATTCAGCTTGCAGGCAGCCATGGTAAGCCACAGTCTTTCGGCTTCTTCAACCTCCATAACACATGGGAATGGTTTCCAACAGCAGCACCCTCTTTCCCATACCAAGCACCCGTTGGGTTGGCCATTTAAAAGGAGGGGCTGTCCTGGCCATGAATGCATCCCAAGTCTTCAGGGCAAATTAATCATTAAACACGCCTGCTTTTAAACCATGCAGTATATTTACAAAGATACACTCACCAGAGGGGCCTTCTCTGGCTTCATGGTCCGTGAGCCCAGGTTGGGAGGGTATTGGCTCCCAGGGTGATAAACAGTTCCTGGCTGTCAAGGAGAATGGTTTCTCTGCTTGCATGCTGTGCGCTATCCTCCTCCTCCTCCATCTCCTCATCTTCCATATCCCCAAAATCCTCATCCCTGTGTCCACGCACAGGGGTGGGATAGTGGTAGGGCTGCCCCTAGAATTACCTGCAGCTCATCATAGAAGCAACATGTCTGGGGCTCTGACCCGGAGCAGTCGTTTGCCTCTTTGTTTTTTTGGTAGGCTTGCCTGAGCTCCTGAATTTTCACGCAGCACTACTGTGGGTCCCAGTTGTAGCCTCTATCCTTCATGCCCTTGGAGATTTTTCAAATATTTTGGCATTTCGTCTTTTGGAACAGAGTTCTGATCAGGGCCAGTGCAACCATTTAGGCGGACTAGGCAGTTGCCTAGGGCGCCGAGATTTGAGGGCGCCAAAAAGTGCCCCCATATTTTTAAAAAATGGTTGAGCAGCCGCTGCTGCTGGGACAGAGAGGGAGTCCCCTGGGTCAGGGCGCCACCGCGGCAGCCGGCAGTCCAGGGATGGGGGTCCCCTGGCCCAGGGAAACCCGGGCCGCCGCGGCAGCCGGCAGCCCAGGGTGTCTGGAGGGGACGGCAGGCAGCTCCCGTGGAGCTGCCGCAGTCGTGCCTGCGGATGGTCGGCTACTCGCGCGGCTCCGATGGACCTCCCACAGACACTACTGCGGCAGCTCCAGCGGAGTCGCGGAGCACCGGACCACCTGCAGGCACCACTGCGGCAGCTCCACCAGAGCTGCGGGACCAGCGTGTGGGGCGGCAAAATTGCCGTCCGCCTAGGGCGCTCAAAACCCTAGTGCCGGTCCTGGTTCTGATAGCATGGATTCCTCTCCCCATACAGCGATCAGATCCAGTACCTCCCGTTCAGACCAGGCTGGAGCTCTTTTGCAATTCTGGGACTGCATGGTCACCTGTGCTGATGAGCTCCCCACACTGGCCAAACAGGAAATGAAATTCAAAAGTTCCTGAGGCTTTTGCTGTGTACCTGGCTTGTGCATCTGAGTTGAGAGTGCTGTCCAGAGTGGTCACAATGGAGCACTCTGGGATAGCTCCCAGAGGCCAATACCATCAAATTGCATCCACACTACCCCAAATTTGACCGGGCGATGTTGATTTCAGTGCTAATCCCCTCATTGGGGAGGAGTACAGAAATTGATTTTAGGAGCCCTTTAAGTCAACAAAAATTGCTTCGTTGTGCGGACGGGTGCAGGGTTAAATCGATCTAACGCTGCTAAATTCGACCTAAACTCGTAGTGTATACCAGGGCGAAATGTCACAAGCGTGATTACATTTTAATGATCCCTGTACACATTTATAATTAGATTTTATTTCACCCTTCTTGTTATGATGCTTTGAGATCACAAAGAAATCTAATTTTATTTCTTGAAAACAATTCATAGAGTCATTAAACTGACAAAAACAAATGCAAATATTTTAACATGTTGATGATGTGATTGTTTATCCCCATTTCTGTGGTGATGGCACCACTTGTCAGCTCATGATAAAGTAGACATAATAAACTTTCAAATGATGTATTATGTGTAGAAAGGGCAAGTTTCCCAAATCGGTAGTGCCTGCAGCGATGGATGCTGTGTCTTGGTCTGGTTAGCGGGATGTTTGCTGTGTGAATATACTGGTTTAGTTTACTAAGGGGTTGTCAGGAAGGAAAAAGAATGGCTCACAGTAAGCCATTTTTCAGCAAGCATTTGAGGGTTGCCAAGAGACAATGCTAGAATGGGGAAAGGCCTAGGGACACAGAAGAGCAAAAGGATCCTGACCTGTTTAAAAAGGAACAGTCTCTCAAGAGAGCTGGGAGTTGTTTGTGGGAGCCAGGCTAACGGCCAGGCACTTGCTGGGGTATCTGAAGAAACTAGGTCTGCCTAGGTTATCATCAGGGGATGGTAAAGCTTTAGGTAAGATACACAGGAAGTGCTTGATGAGAGAACAGCATACATGGAGGAAGGCATAAAGCCTGAATGTTGTCTTGACTCTCTCTCCTTTTCTCCTTGACAGTAAACAGTGTTCATTTCTGTCCTATATCACAAGTCTGGTACAATGTTACATTGATCACGATTTTTGATTAAGCTTGGCGTGAATCTGTTTCTTTGTGCTACGTCTCTTATTCCAGCAGAGGGCAGGCTTTGACTTCAGATACTAGACAGAGGTGTGGAGCTACATTACTCCACAGCTAAGGTTTTAAGCCCAGTTTTCCAAGCGCACGCAAACAACTGTGTAACTTCTTCAAAAGATGTTTCTTTCCTCCTCACGTTTTTCATGTTCAGTTTCTAACCCGAGGAGCTGGAGGCTCATCATTTTTGCAGTAAGGGATTTTTTAAAAAAAGTGTTCTTTCCTTTTTTGTAAAAGCTTCCAGCGTGCATTTGTTTACTTAATAGATACAAAATATAATAACTATGAGAAGATTGAAATGTAACAATGTATCTATTAGTACTTTTGAGACTTTGAGCATAGGACTATTTTTACTAAGGCTGCATTGAAAATTTTAGAGCTAGTACAGATCACGGTCTGATTCTCTCCATTGTTTCACCTTGCAGAGTTATTTATTCCTGTGCAGAACTGGTGTGAAGTGCTCCCAACTCAGACTGGTAGTGCTTTGCACACACACTTTGCACATGAGTAAAGGACTCCTCAAGATGCAAGGCAATCCCACATTTTTTATTTCTGGGTTTTGTACTAAGGTCCCTGTGGAGATTATGGGCCTAATTTTCTTCCTGCACGTGGGTATAAGTCAAGAGAACCCCAGTCCAGTTAGTGGAGTTATGACAGCGTAACACCAGTGTAAGCGTGAGGAGAATCCAGCCTTGTGGCCATTAGGAGTGATATGTATAGGGGCTGTAGTGCGTGCAGGTTCCATGAGAGCCGTAGCCACGGTTTGTGTAACTTAAGACACTCGGCTGATAGACGATGGGAGCTCTGGGAGGTTGATGGCTAGAGCTCATGGAAGCTATAGTCTCAGCTGGGTACCTGAAAGCCGTGGGACTGGGGTGCTCATCATGTGAAAACAGGCACCAGAGGGGCTGGCTCCTGCTTAGGGGCAGGGGCCTTGGCTCATTGCTGGTTAGAGCCAGAAAGCCGCTTCTAACCCTCTCCTCCAGAGAAGAGGAAGCCTGTCTTCACACCAGTACCTGCTTTAACCTGCTCACAATCATGTGACCCTGTTTTCAGATCACTCTCTGAGAGCCACGTGCCCCCTCTTTCAGCCTTCATATTCGCAGACTCTCAACCCACTCCAGTCACCGATGCTCATCTCTTCCGTCACAGGACACTCTCCAGTCCAAAGTGACGCTGCCACTCATTCCCCACCCATGCGGGACCATCCAGCTTCACCCCTACTCCAGGCAGGGCCGGCTCCAGGGTTTTTGTGGCTCCAAGCAGCGCAAAACAACAACAATAACAAAAAACAAAAAAAACCCCCTCACGATCTGCAGCTCTACCGCCGCCGCTTCAGTCTTCGGTGGCAATTCAGTGGCTGGTCCTTTGCTCCAAGAGGGAGTGAGGGACCCGCTGCCAAAGACCCGGATGTAACGCCCCTCACCGTTGGCCGCCCCAAGCAGCTGCTTGCTGGGCTTGTGCCTGGAGCCGGCCCTGACCCCAGGGATGACCCTGCTCACAGAATTGGGCACCTGGCTGATTTTACTTGCACACTGGTCATGCTCCCTGCAACAGAGGCTGACTGAGGATACGCAGCAGTCAGAAAGAGCCCACTTTGGCTTTAAGATACGAATGGAGTGTGCAGAGCTGGCTGTTAGAAAAACAATAGGTGGGATTCTCTCCCCTCCCCTGGCCCATAAGCTTTGCTTGAGTGCAGGGGGGATGAGGCCTGAGTGGCATCTTAGCCCAGTGCCAGTCAGCCCCAGCAGAAGCTATAGCCACTTGGGGCTTGCTCGAGTGTCACAGCCCTTGCATAAAGTTCTTAATAAGGTCAGCTGGTACAGGAACGTTTCTTCTGCCTCCCTCAGCCCTCCCGTCAGAGAATCCCCTTACAGCCCTTCCCAGACAGAATCCGTCCTCTTTGCAGAGCAGCTGGGAGAAGCCAGAGGCATATGTTTTACCTAGAAACTGAGGACAATTGATATGGAAATCAGAGAGAGATAATCAACAGGGAGTGAGCCCTACAGCGATTCTCTCATTTCTGCAGGGTCGTGTTCCAGAGCAGAACCTTGCTTCAACAACCAAGAGGCAGGGAAGCACAACCGCTTATATAAATTAATTAAAAAGGCACATTAAAGGGTGTTACTGAATGCCACAAAAGTAAGTCTAGGCACCTTGTCTCCCTAGGATAATGCATACTCACGACCTCTGCAGTGTACTTATGATTTGAGATTTCCATGATGGTATGAAATGCCACCACCCACAACAATGGGTGAGGGAACTTGATGGGGCCAAGGGACAATAGGTAGTTCCTCCCCCAGGAGTCTCTGGCATCTATTGGCCAGCTGGAGGAGAGGGGTGCTAATTGGCCAGTATTCCCCAACTCCCAGGGTTTAGCCTAGTGAAGGGGCCATGTGAAGCCTCTTTGAGCTCCATTCCAGCAGTCCACCTTTTCCCTCGAACTAGGAGTGGGAGCCCGGCCTGACAAATGCTGCGGGTGTAGCCAATTGCCTGTTTAGGAGGTCTGGAAAGAATTTTTCTCCCATAGGCCAATTGGCAGAGGACCTGGGAGGACTTTTTGGCCTTCTTTGCAGCACCTGCAAGCCACAGTGGGTTGAGTAGGAATGCGCTTAGCACCTAACTGCAGTACAGAGGTGCTGGTGTTTATTCATCGCAACTTGCTGCTGGTTTCCAGTGCGATTAAGAGAACAAAGTGTGTGGTTTCCAGAGGTAAAAGACCTGGGACTTGGGTAATGGTCCTTGGCTCATGTGATAAGATGAGACCTTGTGGCCTTTGTGGGCTGAGATCAGGGCTTGTGACCCTCATGGGCCGAGATCCCTATCCTGCTGCACCATCTGTCCCCCCCATGGGAGTGGGCTGAGGAGAGCTTACCCCTCGTTATGGGCTATATCGTAACCCCCAATTAAATGCCTGGTATATGAGAGTGTGGGTGATGGGTGGGTAGTGCCCCTCTCTTGTTTAATAAAAGTTACAGCCTGCCATTTAATTCCATGCATGTATCTGTCCTCATTTTGCCACTGTGTCCATATCAGTTGTCTTTGGGCCACATGGAACATTTATGCAGTCATTCACCTGTACAGCACCTAGCACAATGGGGCCCTGATCATCAACTGGGGTCCTTAGGTGCCACCTCGATGGAAATAATCATCGTTGTTCATGTAAGTGGGAGGAAATCCTGACACGGTTCTGCTGTCCAAGTCTGTGAGACTGGACGTCACAACACTCTGTCCCCAGCTCATCTGCTGATGCTGTGTTCATAACCAAAGCACCACTTTTCCAAGTCTCTGGGCTACTGAGAATAACACGATTTCACAATTGTAGATGGAAGGAGCAGGGAGAGTGATATGACACTCTGTCTCCCATGCCTCCAAGCAGTGATTCATGGTTGTTGGTCCCCAAAAGGAAAGGTAAGTTTTTTTTTAAAAAAAAAATCTGATTCCAGCACTGTAGTGATCTCAGGAAAATAATTAAGTAAACCTCCCATTTGGGTGAAGGGGGGGAACAGTTTACATGTTTTGTTGTTGCAATTGTCTAGCTGGGCACAGATTTTTGCAAGGCTGGCTTAATTGTGCAAAAGTGCATTCGGAAAGTTGTCTTTGCACAAGAAAGGGTTAGCAACTTCCTTTTAACGTACAACTTAAATTATGTAGAAATCAACTAGGAATTGCAAAAAAATCCCAACATTGCAATAACTGCTCTTTTCTCCTGCTTTGCTCTTCTTACATGCCAGGCTACTGCCCAGAATGAATATTTAAAGCTGATTTCTATCACTCCGTAAAAAGTAGTGTTTGGTAACAGATTAAAAGGATGTGGAACAAATGACAACCTCAGCTATAAAGACTCAAGTAGTGGTGTTGAAATAACAGTGTCTGAAGAAATTAATTATAACAACTCACACCATCTGCAGATTGGCTTTTGTTGAGGTCCTCATAGTGCATTGTTTCCCAATAATGACACAAGTATGATATCATTTGCTTCGCTTCTGCCTTTACAACACACATCACTTCCCCTGGATTTTTCCTATTCCTCAAGCATCCCAGTTCCAAAAATGGCACTATTCCTTTGTGTTGTACAGTTTATATAATACTACTTACCTAAGGCTCTGAAAAATTCCCTTGAAGTTGCAGTTAAAGCACGTAATAGATTATTAGATTTAGCCAAAGAGGGACCTGTACATTCCTGTTACAACCAATGGTAATTTCCCACTGTTGCTCATGTCATCCTTCTGCCAGGGGAAGCCAGCAGCAACCAGGGCTGGGTTCAATCTTTCGGGATTCCTTTCCATTGATACAACACAGAACTGGCTTGAGCCCCCAGTCAGTAACCTGGGAAATTTACACACCACCCCTGGGCACCTCTGAGAGGCAATACTTCCCTCTTGCAAATCTTTGCAACCAGGCTGGCTAACCTAAGGAGGAGGGCTTTAAACTAAGTTCACCAGAGGAAGGAGACCAAAGCCTTGAGGTAAGTGGGGAAATGGGATACCAGGAGGAAGCACGAGCAGGAGAGCGCAAGAGGGGAGAACTTCTGCCTCACACTGAGAAAGCAGGACAATCAGCGAGTTATCTTAAGTGCCCTAAACACAAGTGCAAGAAGCCTGGGAAACAAGCAGGGAGAACTGAAAGTCCTGGCATGGTCAAGGAATTATGATGTGATTGGAATAACAGAGACTTGGTGGGATAACTCACATGACTGGAGTACTGTTGTCATAAACAGATGGTTAAGGGTTAATGTCTCTTTTACCTGTAAAGGGTTAAGAAGCTCAGTAAACCTGGCTGACACCTGAGCAGAGGACCAATAGGGGGACAAGATACTTTCAAATCTTGGTGGAGGGAAGTCTTTGTGCTTTTTGTTTTGTTGGTTGTTCGCTCTTGGGGCTAAGAGGGACCAGACGTACACCCAGGCTTTCTGAATCAGTCTTTCATGTTTCAAAATTGTAAGTAATAGCCAGGCAAGGCAGATTAGTCTTATGTTTGTTTTCTTAACTTGTAAATGTGTCTTTTTGCTGGAAGGATTTTTATCTCTGTTTGCTGTATCTTTGAATCTAAGGTTGGGGAGGGTGTCCCTCTGGTCTATATAAATCTGAGTACCCTGTAAAGCATTTTCTATCATTATTTTACGGAGATAATTTTTACCTTTTCTTTCTTTAATTAAAAGCTTTCTTTTAAAGAACCTGATTGATTTTTCCTTATTTTAAAATCCAAGGGATTGAGTCTGAACTCACCAGGGATTGGTGGGGGGAAAGGAGGGGGAATGGTTAATTTCTCCTTGTTTTAAGATCCAAGGAGTTTGGATCGGTGTGAAGCCTCTCAAGGCAACCCAGGGAGGGGAGAGTCTGAGGGGAAAAGGAGGGGAATGGTTAATTTCTCCTTGTTTTAAGACCCATGGGGTTTGGGTCTGGGTTCCCCAGGGAAGGTTTTTGGGGGAACAGAAAGTGTGCCAGATACTAAATTCTGGCTGGTGGCAGTGTACCAGATTTAAGCTAGTAATTAAGCTTAAAAGTGTTCATGCAGGTCCCCACTTTTTGTACTCTAAAGTTCAAACTGGGGGAAAAAACCTTGACAACAGTCATGGATGGATATAAACTGTTCAGGAAGGAGAGACAGGACAGAAAAGGCGGGGGAGTTGCATTGTATGTAAGAGAGCAGTATGACTGCTCAGAGCTCCAGTATGAAGCTGCAGAAAAACCTGAGAGTCTCTGGATTAAGTTTAGAAGTGTAAGCAACAAGGGTGATGTCGTGGTAGGAGTCTGCTATAGACCACCAGACCAGGGACATGAGATGGACGAGGCTTTCTTCCAGCAACTAACAGAAGTTACTAGTTTGCAGGCCCTGGTTCTCATGGGAGACTTTAATCACCCTGATATCTGCTGGGAGAGCAATACAGCGGTACACAGACAATCCAGGGAGTTTTTGGAAAGTGCAGGGGACAATTTCCTTGTGCAGGTGCTGGAGGAAGCAACTGGGGCAGAGCTCTTCTTGACATGCTGCTCACAAACAGGGAAGAATTAATAGGGGAAGCAAAAGTGGATGGGAACCTGGGAGGCAGTGGCCATGAGATGGTTGAGTTCAGGATCCTGACACAAGGAAGAAAGGAGAGCAGCAGAATACGGACCCTGGACTTCAGAAAAGCAGACTTTGACTCCCTCAGGGAACTGACGGGCAGGATCCTCTGGGAGATTAACATGAGGGAGAAAGAAGTCCCGGAGAGCTGGCTGTATTTTAAAGAATCCTTATTGAGGGCACAGGAACAAACCATCCCAATGTGTAGAAAGAATAGTAAATATGGCAGGTGACCAGCTTGGCTTAACAGTGAAATCCTTGCTGATCTTAAACACAAAAAAGAAGCTTACAAGAAGGGGAAGATTGGACAAATGACCAGAGAGGAGTATAAAAATATTGCTCAAGCATGCAGGAGAGAAATCAGGAAGGCCAAATCCCGCTTGGAGTTGCAGCTAGCAAGAGACGTTAAGAGTAACAAGAAGGGTTTCTTCAGGTATGTTAGCAACAAGAAGAAGGTCAGGGAAAGTGTGGGCCCCTTACGGAATGAAGGAGGCAACCTAGTGACAGAGGATGTGGAAAAAACTAATGTACTCAATGATTTTTTTGCCTCTGTCTTCATGAACAAGGTCAGCTCCCAGACTGCTGCACTGGGCAGCACAGCATGGGGAGGAGGTGACCAGCCCTCTGAGGAGAAAGAAGTGGTTCAGGACTATTTAGAAAAACTGGACGAGCACAAGTCCATGGGGCCGGATGTGCTGCATCCGAGGGTGCTAAAGGAGTTGGCGGATGTGATCGCAGAGCCATTGACCATTATCTTTGAAAACTGATGGCGAATGGGGGAGGTTCCAGATGACTGGAAAAAGGCTATTGTAGTGACCATCTTTAAAAAAGGGAAGAAGGAGGATCCGGGGAACTACAAGCCAGTCAGTCTGACCTCAGTCCCTGGAAAAATCATGGAGCAGGTCCTCAAGGAATCAATTCTGAAGCACTTAGAGGAGAGGGAAGTGATCAGGAACAGTCAGCATGGATTCACCGAGGGCATGTCATGCCTGACTAACCTAATTGCCTTCTATTGGGAGATAACTGGCTCTGTGGATGAGGGGAAAGCAGTGGATGTGTTATTCCTTGACTTTAGCAAAGCTTTTGATACTGTCTCCCACAGTATTCTTGCCAACAAGTTAAAGTAGTATGGGCTGGAGGAATGGACTATAAGATAGATAGAAAGTTGGCTAGATTGTCGGGCTCAACAGGTAGCGATCAATGGCTTTATGTCTAGTTGGCATCAGGTATCAAGCGGAGTGTCCCAAAGGTCAGTCCTGGGGCCGGTTTTGTTCAATATCTTCATTAATGATCTGGAGGATGGCGTGGACTGCACCCTCAGCAAGTTTGCAGATGACACTAAACTGGGAGAAGTGATAGATATGCCGGAGGGTAGGGATAGGATACAGAGGGACCTAGACAAATTAGAGGATTGGACCAAAAGAAATCTGATGAGGTTCAACAAGGACAAGTACAGAGTCCTGCACTTAGGACGGAAGAATCCCATGCAGTGCTACAGACTAGGGACCGAGTAGCTAGGCAGCAGTTCTGCAGAAAAGGACCTAGGGGTTACAGTGGACGAGGAGCTGGATAGGAGTCCACAATGTGCCCTTGTTGCCAAGAAGTCTAATGGCATTTTGGGCTGTATAAGTAAGGGCACTGCCAGCAGATTGAGGGACGTGATCATTCCCCTCTCTTTCCCCTCATCTGGAGACTGTGTCCAGTTTTGGGCCCCACACTACAAGAAGGATGTGGAAAAACTGGAAAGAGACCAGCGTTGGGCAACAAACATGATTAGGGGGCTGGAGCACATGACATATGAGGCGAGGCTGAGGGAACTGGGATTGTTTAGTCTACAGAAGAGAAGAATGAGGGAGGATTTGATAACTGTTTCCAACTATCTGAAAGGGGGTTCCAAAGAGGATGGATCTAGACTGTTCTTAGTGGTAGCAGATGACTGAACAAGGAGTAATGGTCTCAGGTTGCAGTGGGGGAGGTTTAGGTTGGATATTTGGAAAAAACTATTTCACTAGTAGGGTGGTGAAGCACTGGAATGGGTTACCTAGGGAGGTGGTGGAAACTCCTTCCTTAGAGGTTTTTACAGTCAAGCCAGGGCCTGCTCCAGGCACCAGCAAAGGAAGCAGGTGCTTGGGGCAGCCAATGGAAAGGGGCGGCATGTCTGGGTTTTTGGCAGCAATTCGGCAGCGGGTCCCTCAGTCCCTCTCTTCCTCTTTGAGCTACTGCTGAAGTGCCGCCAAAGAGGAAGAGAGGCAGCGAGGGACGAAGCGGCACGATTGAGCTGCCGCCAATCGGCTTATTATGTTTTTTTACTTTTTGCTTCGCCGCTTGGGGCGACAAAAAAGCTGGAGCCAGCTCTCAGTCAGGCTTGACAAAGCCCTGGCTGGGATGATTTAGTTGGGAATTGGTCCTGCTTTGAGCAGGGGCTTGGACTAGATACCTCCTGAGGTCCCTTCCAACCCTGATATTCTATTATTCTAAGATCCACCCCCAAGTAGGTTGGGCAGTGCCATTTTCCCCTCAGGTTCTTAAGTCTAGCAATCCAAAAGTCCCTTTCACATGCCCAACCCTTTTCTGCACCCCACTCACAGTTGCTGTTCTTGATCAGTGCAGACCCAGAGTTCAGAGGTGCATCTGCAGAGTTCAAAAAGAGGTATTTTACTCGCTTCGCTCACCGGCCGCCTGCTCACCACTCTCACCGCACCCCTCCACCAGCTGCCCTGCTGGCCACTTATCATGCCTCTCCACTGCCCCCTGCAGACTGCTCATCACGCCTTTCTGCCACCACCCTGCTGTTCAGACATCACGCCTCTCTACCACCACCCTGCTGTTCGGTTGTGATGCCTCTCTGCCGCCACCCTGCTGGTCACTCATTCGCTTCTGCCTTCTGCCTCTCAGCTGTGACCTCTACACATCAGCCTCTCAGTGATTTTCAGCTCTTTTGCAGATATTGAACTGATAAGAACAGATAAGAAGAACAGATTAAAAAATTTTATTAAGATGATGTTAAAAAAGTGAATGGTACAGAGTTTAAACATAGAAGTTTCTTTTTACCAGGGAATAACATACACATTATCGAGGGTGCAAAGTTTGGTTTAAGATCAGGTGGCCTAAGGAATATATAATCTGTAATATCCCCGATTGGGGGTAAAAGGTTGATGGTTCAAAGTACAGACATTGAGATATGAGGGTATGAAGTTCATAAAGTGGCTGTGTTCGGGTGTGGAGTATAATGAGTGGATATGATGAGGAGGATGGATTGACCCTCATTTGGTGAGATTTAATGTTCAGGGAGTTTATGGTTCCAGTTCATATGATCCAACGGAGAAAGTGTCTTGGTCCCTTTCTCGTAGTCAGAGAACGATGTCACTCTGGCTCACACCTCCTGGTACTGTCGGTGGCCAGTGATGTGCTCCATGTAGATGTCCCTGGATCATCGGATGGTGTCAGAGACCATGAGGCGCCTCATGCTCTGTGCATAGCATTGACCAATCCCGCAGGTCCGTAGCACTCGCTGGTTGCAGGGGTTCCAGGTGCCATGTTGGCCGGGGGGGGGCATACTTTTCCTACACTTTGATCTTAGCCCCATCTCAAGTGATTTCAGCTCTTGGTGATTTTAGCTGTTAGCAGGCAGGGCAGAAACACAGTCCTACCACAGCTGGTTTCAACTCAAATTGAGCATTTAAAATAACAAAAGAGGCTCCTAATGAAGTTTATTTAGCTCTGTTCTTTGAGCAGTGGGGAAGAACAGGTTAAGCCAGTCTACAGAGGACCCGAGGTGGGGGTGGGGTTGTGCAGCCTCCTGACCAGGACTCCTGTCCCCACCCCTCTTACTTTCACAAGGCTCTGACATTCAAGCCCCTGCTTAATGAGGTTCTTTCAACCACGGGTGCCCCCCCCCATTTGGGACAGGTTAAGCCAGGGGTTCTCAAACAGGGTTGTGACCCCTCAGGTGGTCACAAGGTTATTACCTGAGGGGTTGCGAGCTGTCAGCCTCCACCCCAAACCCCGCATTGCCTCCAGCATTTATAATAGTGGTAAATATTTTTAAAAGTGTTTTTAATTTATAAGGGGGGTTGCACTCAGAGGCTTGCTCTGTGAAAGGGGTCATCACTACAGAAGTGTGAGAATCACTGGAGTAAGCACAGTCCTGCTTTCCTGTATTCCTACAATAATTTAGATATTTTTTTCACATCTTAGTTCACAGAGCCAAGAAGCAATCATTGGTAACCATAGTTCACTACCCTTGCATTCAGTACTAAGATGATTTGTACCCAACACCAGCCAAGTTGGTCTTTGACACCGCTGTAAATGATGAATATGTAAACAGAGCAGGAGCAAACTGTATTTACATAAACACACCCGTAGTCTCCCCTCCTCCTAGCTAGCTGTCAGGAAAGCATTCATTCAGACCCTGCTTACACTCACATGGTTCAAAGAGATACCTGAACGTTTTTTGTTACAACCATTAACCACAGGGCAGTGTGAGAGATGATGTGTACATTGCACTGTAGTTACCTTCAGGATAACTCCTAGGAAAACATACACAAAGCTGTCAGATAACTGAGGCCTAAGTAGTTGGACATACTTCTTTTCCCTTGCCAGTTATTTTATAGAGATTAAAGTATAGTCACCTACTTACAATGAATGCAAATAAATGACAGCATAGAATGCAGGTGTTATCCAGCCTTTTAATACTCACTTATTTTTGTTTTCTTCGCAGTTTCTTACTTCTGTTCATATTCAAGTGACAGGTAAGAAAAAACAACCCAGCAGGCATCTGGAAATGCAAGTACATAGCTCAAAGTCCTCTTCCACACTCAGACAGAGCTCCCAGCCTACCTAATGGGAGCTTTGCCTGAGTGTGGACTGCAGGCCTGGCTCCAAGGGGATTCATCGGGCCGGGGCTAATGTCATAAATATCAGGAGGCAATGTCTCCTGCAGATAAGGGAACTTGAATGAGTAAATCAGTTACATTTCTTACAGTACTGATGTGCTTTTGGAGGTCTGTGTCAACTGGTTATTACAAGAATTATTCACATTATTTCAATGTAGCACCTGCAAAAAAAAAAATCTATTCCATGATATAGATGTTTGTAGCAGTGTACAGGTGTGTGGTGCTGACCCTGACCGCCTTTGTGAAAGAGCAGCCTGTGAATGCAGGCGGTTTAATGTGAAAGACCATTCTGTCCCAACTAGAAGAATCTCTTACCAGAAATTCCCATGCATACAAAACTGGAGACATGCTAGTTTTGATTATACTGCCCACATAAAGAATAGAAATGCATTCATTGTATGCAGAGGATTTGGGCTTATTTATTTTAATTTGTAAAAAAAACCAAATAGTAGACCGGTATAGTCAATTTCATCATTTCCCCTGTCAATGGGACTGCACACGTGCTTGAAGTTACAGACTTATGTAAATCATTTGCTGGGCTGGGACCTCAGAGAGTCATTTTCTCCTGTTTGTGGGAGTCTTTCACGTGACAGCAGAGGAGAGAATGACATATTTTTAAAAACAGGAAAATGTGATTGATAAAAAAAAACACAAAAATTGTGGGTGGAATTCAGGGGCAGGAGTAGGACATGAAAATACTTTTAACTTATTTCTGTAAAGTGACACATTTCAAACTAAAGGTCCCCATTTGAGATGTAAATTATAGCCATCCTGTCATTTTTAAAAAACAGCATACAAGCAGAAGGTCGTCTTGGTGTTTTTCGTGCTTCTTGAGAGGAATCTGTTGCACAGAACATATTTTGTGAGGTGGTTTGTTTCTTAGGAAAACATAAAGCATTACAGTCAGACTTTCCTTATAATCCATTGGATATAGTTAGAAAACGGATCTAGGCCAGCATGGATGAGTAAAGGTTAGAGAGATATTCATGAGCCTCTTCTGCTGAGAGGATGCCCAGTAATAATCTCATTTTCAGTAAACTAGTTTATCTATTGCTAAACTTATTCTGTGACAAGGCTGGAATTAAAAATAGTTCTAGATGAAATTGTAATTGGCCCGCTGCTGCTTCTCAAGGGAAGACCATTGTAGAACAACTTGACTTGGAGTTAAAAAATGAAACTGATGCTTGGCTCCTTAAAAGACAAGGCCATACCTGGACATGTTCTGCCATGAGCTGAAGGCACAGGACCAGAGTTTCATGAGCAAATCCTTCTGAAGCTTGTGGGAGTTGTGCTGATCTTTCTGAGAGCAGAGTTTGTACATGATGTGAGGATGGTAGAGTTTAAGTATAATGAGTATGGTCTATTATCTTGCCTCTTGCATCAAGTAAACAATAGACTGCCTAAAAGATAATCTGCTATTGCAGGCATCTTTCCAGCTTCCTGCGAAATGCTGATCTCCCCCATTCCCATTGACTTCAGGGAGAGCTTACTGTGCTCAGCATCTTGCAAGTTCTCAGCACTTTCAAATCGGGCCCCATGCCCTTAAGAGAACCCAATAGCATAATCACATCATACACGCATTCTTAACCAACATCTTGCAGACACTGCTCCAGCCCCGCCCCCTCACCAGGCTGTGTTCACATTGCCAGGCTAATAGAGAACCTGATCCAAAGCCTAGTGACACCATTGACTTTAATGGGCGTTGGATCAGGCCCATAGTGTATAATTTGTACACCTGCTTCTGTTCAATTGGTAAGGGAAGTGTCACAAAGTAAAGGGAAGCCACCAGCCCTCTTCCTGCCTGGAGAAAGAATTAAATAGACATCAAGGATGTCAACATATGAAATATGGGACTTATGGAGAAGGAGGAAGAATTTGAAGGCACTTCATCTATTTTATTGGACTCTTTTGCCACTAACTTCCAGCAAGCAGAGAGGTTGTTGACGGAGGACTTAGTCTGATTCTAATTCAAAGACCTTGCAAATACTACTGAACTGCTAAATCAATTACTTGTATCCCTTCCCTGATTGGATATGCAGTCTGAATATTTAATCTTGCAACTGCATCTGGGGAAACACCAGTGAAGTGTGCCTGCCCATGCTTCAGACACAGACACTGTATAAACAGACACAGACAGTACTTTGTTGGGAATTCTTGATCAGTCAGTGTAACCATCTTATCTTCTTTGCAGTGAAGCTTTTAGGGATATGGACTGCGCATTTTGTGTGTTTCTGCAGTGCCTTGCACATTGTGGGTACTAGCGGAAACAGGCAAACAACATTAATAATAATAGTAATATAATAAATCGATCTTAAGTGTAAGCAGTTTAGTGCAGGGAATGTTACTTAATCTATACTTGTAAAACACCATGTGAATGATTTTATTTAATAATCATGATGATGATAATGATGCATGCACTTTTGTGTGGTGCTTATTCTGTATATTTTTGTGTTGGCTGGGAGAATCTCTGACCTCCTAGTCGTTGTGTATTAATATCACTTTATTAAAACAATAAAAAGTGCTTCCACATTGGCCCATCTCCATGAAGTCTTTTTCTGTGCAATTCTGGCTACTACTGTAGACTACTGTAACCGAAAAAAACTGGATTATGAGTTCACTAGAGAACTGAGCAAAGGAGAAGCTGGACTGACAGGGAGAGAATTCTTACATCAATACATGTACTGAAAAGATAGGTGATGTTATAGAGACAATGACTAGCCAGGCCCATTACTTTAAAAAAGAATCAGTGTTCTTTTGTCACGTTGGCTTCATGATGAAAGTCTTTGAGTGACTCAAGAGTATTTAAGACTCAGAATACTGTAACACCTACTCTGTGCTTGTTTTATCAGTCTCTGAGTTCAATTGCTCATGTAACCTTGATTTGCATTTACTAGGATCCGAGAACTAGCAAGACCAAAGAAGCCTAAAGCAGCTTGGGAGAACTATAGTAGGTGAGTGGAAAAAGTACAAAGCTTTGGGCCTCAATGGACAACAGTCAGATAATAAAAAGTGCAGCGTGTCGAGAATGGGTTTCTTCTGCATTGGTGAGCTGTCTCCATCTGATATCTGGGAAAGACAAAAGACTGGCTTTTTGTTTACAGTGCTAGAGAATCTAAATTCATCCACAGAAGCTGTGGTCAGGGTCAGGCTAAGACATGAACATGTAGTGCTCACACCTTGGTTTAGCACTGGTTGTGGTCAGGATTACTGTAGTCCTCAAGTTTCACCTGCCACTTGGGTGGCTGTGCATTTTGCCGGTTCTTGTCATGCCTGGCCAGTTTTTGTTCCCCTGCTCGTTTTGGATAGTTGGGAGGAGAGCAAGGGGGAGACTTATCACCCACCCTTACCAGTGTGTTCAAAGGCTGGGAGATGGCCCCTCCTGAGAGTGGACATGCCTGGGGATAGTGGGATGGAGCAGGTCATGCTGTTCCTCAGGAATGGCATTGAGAGGGCTGCTAACATTGTGCAACAATAATGATTGCAACCAATAAACATGCACGTTGCTCCTCAGTTGTTTTGCAAGTTTGGAAGAGCATCAGAGGCTCAGTGCCAAGCTTAGTTTAGTGATCATCTAACCGGGAATTTTGTTTCCCTTTTGTTCCCTATTTTAACAGTAGGTTAGAATGGGGAAATCAGGAGACAATTTGGCCGCTCTCCCTGAGTGCTTTGACGGCTCAGCCAACGCCAAGAATTTTGTTTCTGGCCAAACCCAAGAAAATTTTCAATGGTGACCTTCAGCACAGGTTGGTTGTATTCAGGAGCACTCTTCCTTCTGTTGGAAAACATTCACTAATTAATGCAACATCTTAGGGTTTATTGATAATAATTAATACAATTAAAGGCATGACAACTGTACAGAGGTGAATCCAGACCATTGGGCAAGGAGAAGAAAGCAGAAGTTTCTGCACTTTCACATCATGACTGTAGCCCAGTCCACCATGAACAGCTTCCCTCTGAGATCAGCTCAGCACAGCTGCTATCTTTGAGTAAGGCAATTGTTCAATTTTGCCATCTTAAGGTGCCTGTAAGTTTGGCTGAGTTCTGCAATTTTCTGGATGAAAAAGGGCTGCAGAAGTGTAAAGCATTTATTATAAATGTCTCTAAAAAGAATGTTTTTTCAGTGTTTCCCATCTATTCATCTTTGTGATTGTTTTGGTCACTAAATGTTGTTGCTGAGATTTTCAACATGGGACTAATGATTCTGGGTGCTGCCATTTTCAGGTGGCCAAACTGAGACACTTTAAGGAGTCTCATTTTTTCAGAGGGCAAGCACTCAGCACTTTCTGAAAATCAAGCCATCCTTTTAAGGTATCTCAGGTTGAGCACCCAAATACGGAGTCAGCAAATCACTAGTCACTTCTGAAAATCCCAATTCTTCATAATAGAAAGTCTTGGTTCTTCATAATATAGTCTCCTTCTAAATATATGTTTGTTCCAAAAAAGTGGGAGCAGGTTGATTTTTCAAAGGGAAATTGGAAAGGTTAAGTTGTACTTCAGTTTTAATTCAGGGTTCCTCCAAAACCTGGCGGGCAATACAGGGATTAGGTAGAAGGGTGGAGCAGTGATGGGCTGTGAGAAGGGTATGAGTCACGTAATGGGAAGCTGTTGTTGCTGGAGCAACAGTTTGTTTTTATTAGAATTCCAGTGACACCAGGTTCAGCCTAGTGCCAATTTGATCTTGGTTTCCATGTGGCGTGTGGCTTTGGAGTGGAACGCTGGGTGTGTGGCGTGTGACTGATGGTGTCTGTGTCTGTGTAATGTGTGTGGGTGTGGATTGTCATACCCTGGCCCAGGTGCAAAGCCCTGTGTCCTATGCAGCATTAGACCAGGATTTATGTGGCACTGTCCCCTGCCCAACCTCTCTCCCCTTCACTGTTCACCCATTTAGTCAATTGCCTGTCCCACGTGTGCTGCCACTTCAAAGGCATAAAGATCCAGCAGCTTGAGGGTAGAAGGAGCAGAGTCCCACTCCATAATTCGGTAGCTGGTGTGCAGGGCCAGGTGGGAAGACTGCCTGGTCAGAAGCTCTGGGCTTGCTGTCCATTCCAGCTCCCTCCTCCCCACCACTGTAAGAGCACAGAATTCTCTACAGTGATCTGCTAACTTGCACAAGGCTGGGGCTGTCTTTGACCTCTCCATTTCCCCTGGTCTGCAGGCCCCTGCACCCAAAGGCCTTCAGCAAGCCACAGCTGTCCTGTCTTGCACAGACTGTCCGATGCCCCAGGGCTGAAACCCTTGGGAGCAATGCCCTGTGTGTTCTCCCAGACCGTAGCCCTCTGTCTTTCATGACCTTGTTGTTCCATGAGAAGAAGGAGAGAAGATATGCATCCTTCAGCAAATCGTCTACATGAGGGGTCGGCAACCTGAGGCACATGTGCCAAAGGTGGCATGTGAGCTGATTTTTAGTGGCACTCTGCTGCCAGCCCTGCTCAGCCCACTGCCAGCCTGGATGGATGGAACCCCAGGCCAGCAGCGGGCTGGGCGGGGCCAGTGGCCAGGACCCTGGCTGGCAGGGGCTGGCAGATGGAACCTCAGACCGACAGTGGGCTGAGCAGCTCAGCTTGCTGCCGGTCTGGGGTTCTGTCTGCCGCCCGCTTACCAGTCTGGGGTTCTGCCCGCCGGTCCCGCTCAGCCCACTGACAGTCTGGGGTTCCATCCGCCGGCCCTTGTAAATGTAAAATGTATTACTGGCATGCGAAACCTTAAATTACAGTAAATAAATGAAGACTTGGCACACTACTTCTCAAAAGTTGCCGACTCCTGGTCTACATTGTGTAAATTCCCCCTGTGTTCAACAAACATCCCTGTGTCACATGCTGATGAAGAGAATGGAAAGATATATGAATTAATAAGGTTGAATTTGTTGCATGGAATTTTGTTAACATACCAGACTGCATGTGATGATATGGAAGATGAGCCAGGATACCAAATGAGGGCAAATAACGAGAGCAGAATATCATCCAAGGAATGTGGCTGTAAGGCAACAAATTAACCAACCCACTGCCAACAACTTTCAAGAAGAAAACATGCCTTAACAAGTGTTGTCACTGAGCAGAGTTATTTAGTTCCTCTTTCAAAAGAGGGTTCATCACATGTAGATATTTAAAATGCCCATGTTGAGGCATAGGTGAATGATTATTACCACTATTGATTATATTATGGCAATGAATCTTCAGTTTCATTAACATCTGCCAATTGTATTTATCATCATAAAAATCTGTATATATGGCAAGATACCTATATCTCATAGAGCTGGAAGGGACTCTGAAGGGTCATTGAGTCCAGCCCCCAGCCTTCACTAGCAGGACCAAGTACTGATTTTGCCCCAGATCCCTAAATGGCCCCCTCAAGGATTGAACTCACAACTCTAGGTTAGCAGGCCAATGCTCAAACCACTGAGCTACCCCTTCTCCAAATGAGCATTCTTTTTCATAACTTACGGATTTGTTGGAAAAAGGCAAAGCCAGGGGACAAACTGGCCATACGGCTACGTAGTTCGAAGTTGTTTCAGGGGGACAATGCCCAAGTTTGCAGTTCTCCGGTAGCAGTTTCAATAAAGTCCCAAAAGAATAAACAATATTTTTTGCTTATCAGGTGCTAATCATTGAAATCATTCACCAGTCTGTTCCTAAAGATTCACTGTCCCCAATGCTTTATAGACCCCAGGAGCCTAACTGCAGATTTTTTAGCAGAAGGTTTCGCTAAGTGCTTATAAGTCTCAATTCCTGTTTTGAAATAATTACGAGAGGGGGTGGTTTTGGTGAGGAGACTAGGCCAGAGCTCTGTCAGAGTGTAGAGCAGATTTCTAGCCCCTGTGAGAATGTGTCTATGCATTTCTTGTGCTGTTTAATATGATGCTCAGTAGCCAGAATAAGGATTGGGGATGTCATGATAGTACAACTGTAATTGTTTCTCTCTTGCCATTGTCACTAGTTCCTCGTCTCTTTGCTACTCAGAATTAATACAAAACATTGATTTACATACACAAAACAAAATGCCAGTGTTCAGTAAAGTCGGCATCGTAGGTGGGGTGAGAATAACAAGGCGATGAGGAGAAGCAGTTGGCAATCTGGACTACCGCATTGTAGTCCCATCTCCACCACTGATTTATTCGGTGTGGCCTTGGACAAACCTCACTGTGTTTCATTTTCCTCATCCAGAACAGTGGGAATAATCATCCTGACTCCACTTGCCAAGGGGGTTGTTATGAGGCCAAGTTAATTCTGCACTTCTGAGACCCTGACGTGAAAGGAGCTATAACAGTGCAATATACTATTAAATGTTGTACTTAGAAGGATTCTAATTTGCATAAATAAACAACAGAGATATTGTGGGATATGTATTGTGAAGTAGTTTCTCAAAACTGCCCATAAAAAGGACTACATTTTCACTCCCCCCACACTCCCCCCATTGTGCTTAAAAAGTCCTTTGTGCATGCAAGCAAGCAGGTATTTTCATGGCCAGGTCGGGTAATCCCATGTGCAAATACCCATTTGTTTAGGCAGTGTACCTAGTTTGAGTGCAGAAATGTGGATTTTTGCATGTGCAATGTCTGTGTATGGATTTAAGTTATCCTGGTTTGGCCATGCATGCCTGTTTGTCAGTGTTTTAATGAGATTGTGGTCCTGGCTGACTCTCTTCATTACTTCTTCCATGACATTCCCAAAGGTGCCTCTTCTTGTCCAGCTGTGGCCGGATGTCAGAGATCTGGCAGCGCCCACCATTGATGGATTTAGCTTTACCATCTCCTCGAATATTGAAGTTGGCAGAACCTAAAAAATACCAAACAGCGTACTTAAAACAAAGGTAAAAAATGACACAGCTCGTATCGTGCTACAGGTGTTTCAAACGGGTTTTCAGCATAATTAGCGTTCAAAAGCAGTATGCCTGGTTGGAGTAGGAGCAAAACGAACAGGACCAAAAAAAGGGGGGAAAGCAGAGGTGCTGTGTAGCTATGCTCTGTGTGGCACTTGCTGATGATCTGCAGCTAGCTGGCTGCTGTCATTGTGTGGACTTGCCTCATTCCAGCTGCCAAACTGGGTTGAAAGAAGCTAAGCATACATGTAGTGCTTTCCTCATCTTCCCTTGCCATACCCTGCACAGGGAGAGAAGTGGCCAGCATAAATGTGAATGGGAGGGCTGAAAGTCTCTGTATTTGTGTGGCCAACAAACTCCACACTATGAAAATGATTGAGAACCATCCTAGAGAGCACATCATTACGTTAGGGACTCCTTCAAGGGCAAAACGGGTGGTATACTTGGAATAGGCAAGGGCTATAAATATGAGACAAGGATACATTTACCATAAACACACATTCATCTGATGAAAAGAATAGAGCACTGGATCAGATTCAAAGCGCAGTCCTGATGTAACAGACCCTCCATAGAATTGACCATAGGCTCTGAGAAAGTTCCTTTGTCTCTGGGTTTGGCTAGATTAGGAAAAATGGTGAGGATAGGTCTGTATTAGCTAACACATATTAGCTGCCCCTGAGTAGGGCTGCTGAAAATAATCAGTCCAAAATTTTTTTGACATGAAAATGGGTTTTTAACTAAATTAATTTTTTTGCGAAAAGCTTCTGCTTTCCATGGGAAAATTTGATTAGCCAAAAAATGGAATGGTGGAAATAGAAGTGTTTCAATCTGGAAATGTTGCAGTGGTGCCTTGTGGGAGTTGTAGTTCAGTTCCCTCATGTCTCCATTCTTCTCTATCTACCAGGCTCTCCGGTTGGACAATTGCCAAGGACTCCATGATACACTGCCTCCCACCTCCAAAAGGCGAGACTTGGTGAAACCAGGGAGCCCAATTTATAGAGGAGAAAGGGAGCATGAGGCCTCTGAACTACAACTCCCATGAGGCACCATGGCCATATTTCCATATAGAATGTTTTCAGTTTTGGACAAATTTTTTGGTACTTGAATTACTGCCAAAAAAAATCTGATTATTCTGTGGAAAATTAGATGAAAATGAGTGTTCTTTGCATTGGAAAAAAAAGGGGTTGTTTCCCCAATAGCTCTTCCCCGGCCTAAATGTCCACCTCTTTTCCAGGTCTAGACAAACCCTGTGTGACCATAACCTCCCGTAGCAGCTGCATTCCTCAGCATATGTGCAGCTGTCAGGCTCCAGGGTGATGCTGGTGAGAGTGGGAGACAGGGTCTGAGCAGGGCTGAGTAGATGAGTGACCACTAATCTGGCTGCCTTTAGAAGGACAGGTGAAACTCACCTGTTCAATATAACTTCCTCATGGCTGCATCTAAAACATCAAAGAGGAAGAGGAGGAAAATGAGGTGAAGAGATTAAGGGGAGAAAAGATAGTGGAGTGGGTAGGGGGAGGAAGAAAGATGAAAAGGAAAGAAGAAAGGAAACTGTCTGACTTCCTCTGAGGAAGTAGGGAAACAAATTAAGCCCCGGGCTTGGTTATAACTCTTGGGGAGAGACAGATTCTGCTGTGATGGCCCCAATATCAAGCTCTGGATAGACAAAAACCATCAGAAATGGTGAACCTGATCATAAGAGTTCTCTGCTCTGGGTCCATTTAGGGTAGCAGCTAGGGGACAGGTATAGAATTCTTAAGAGCTTCCCCCTGCTAAGTGCAGCACTGAATGGCTTATCTGTTTTTCACCAGAGAGATGGGCTAACCAGGCAGCAAGTTGTTTGCAGTGTAGAAAAAGAAAGGCCCTGTTTATGGTATCTCCCAAGAGAAGCAGAGGCAGAATGCGCTTGGGCAACAGATAATCAAAACTAGCAGCTGTCCATCATCAAGTTTGCAGCACCAGGCCATGAACTGTGTGCACCTTTAAACTGGGAAATGGAGGAGTTAGTGAAAGTCAATGGGATTTGGGCATCACTGCAGATCTACTTAGGATGCCCATATTCTTTATTTTCAGCTGCTGCCTTTTGCTTCTTCACCAAGTGAAAATGCTCCCCTTCCCCCATTTTGTTAAACAATGTTCCCAGCCTTTGATCTGAAACATGAGCTTGGGGATGGGCACTATCTTCTCGGGCAGTTTTTCTACCTTGCTTTGTGATGGGGAGAGGTATGAGATGACAGGATTTCCCCTTGGCCACGCAGCAGCTCATCGTAATTCCCTGGCTCTTTCTTTTGATCTCATTCACACAATCACCCTAGCTTCCTTTGTTCATTTGACCACTGGAGTTATGCACCAGAGCAGCTAAATATTCATGTACAAAGTGGCTTAGACCATGGTTTGGTTCAGGGCTGATGGTTTTGCATCATAGCGAGGTGCACGGTGATGGAGGGTTTAGCCACGTAGGTGACAAAGAGAGCAACAACTCACTTTGCTTCCCAGTTCCAGAATCTGGGGCAATTCAGTCTCGGGGTGGAGCACCCCCAGTTCATCATGTGGACCCCAGATCCCAGGCTTCATGCCTGAGGGAAGCCTGCTTGCCTCCCACCCCCCTGGGTCCCTCCACTGCCCTCGGGGAGGCAGGAATTAACCAAGGAAATAAAAGCTGCACTCAGCTATCAGGCCAGTGGCTTTATGTGGACTGGACAAACCCACAAATGTCACAGGAGACCATTTGTGGGCCCATGGGGAGTCTCGCATCCTTCCTCCAGCCAGAGCGTAGTGTACTGAGTCCCCAGAGCCCAGACATACACACCAGCATTCACTAGCCCAAATAAGAATCCATCCAACCCCCAGCTCCAGTCCCAGGACAGGCCCCTCCTGCCCCTGGCAGCACTGGCTGGTGCCTGGGTGGGGTATGAGCTGGGAGGGTGAATCCTGGTCTCTGCTGCATTGCCTGGCATCCATCTCTGTGTCACTGGGCTCCTCGCTGGGTCCAGGTTGCTCCTTCCACCTTGCCCTGCCCATGCCCCCATTCTGCTCCCTGGGCTGATCCCCAGCCTGCAGATCCAGGCTGCATGTGGTCCTGCTCCCTCCCACAGAAACATGTGCTCCCCACCTAACCCCACAGTCTTCTCCAGCTCCACCCCTGTGCCTGGTGATTGTCCCAGAGCCCTCCAGGGCTGCAGCCAATCCCTTGCCCCACCTTGGGCCAGGCGGAGCCCCTGCTCTGGAGTGGCATTCCCCTCCTCCAGTGGGGGGTGGTATGCTGGCTTCACGGAGTCAAGCCAGCCATCCCTTAGCCAGCAGAGCTCTGGGGCCAGCTCCGCTCTCTGCCTCCCAATTCAATCAGGGCTGGTGGGTAGGACTGGACCTTTCACACTGGACCCATGCCCATGTGGAGTGGGGACTCCACACCCAGCTCACTGCTTAGCAGGGTGATGGCTCCCTCAAGCACACACCTACTCCAGATAATTTCATGCACTCCCTAAGTTACACCATCTCTGTGGCTTTGGTTTTATTTACACCAGGCATTAAATGCAAACCATTTTTAGGGCTGGTTGTTACAGCATCACCACCACAATCCTTGTAGACAAACAACTACAATAATTCTGCAACAACTTCACTAGTTTAATTCAAATAAACAAGCCTATTCTGGGAACACCCTGAAACTGTGTCCATGTTGCATGTTTGTGTTTTTTTCTAGGCCTCGTAGTTCTCCAGAGTGGCCCGTACCAACAGCTGCACTCACCTGTGAGGCTTCTCAGCGGGTTCTAGAACTTGCACGTCCCAAATCAGTGCATCCAGGCTTCCTGCTAGACAGAAAGGTGATGGTGATGTTCAGCCAAACTGGGAAAGGGGAACCATCGCTCCCCCCGTACTGGCTTTCAGCAACAATTTCATTTTGGTTGCTGCAGCCTGAGGTTAGCCATGGAATAGACACAATGGCTTGTTCCCGCTACAGAAACAGCTGGATGGTTCTGCCAGTTCAGGAGTTGGAGCACAAGTTGCTTGATATGCCTTTTAATTACTAGGTTAAGAAAGTTGTGCCAGACCTGCCATGGCTGCTCAGCCACACTAACTGATGCCATTTTTAAATCGTCTTTTTTCTTGTAGTTTAGTGGTGACTTAAATGTTGGCCTGTTTGCATGATTTTTTTTAAAATTATTATTATTGCTTTGGTTGGTTGATAATAGTGGTGACAGAATACACCTAAACTTCTGTAAGGGTTTTGACTTGGTACTGCATGACATTTTGATTTTTAAAAAATGAGACTGATACAAAATTAACCTGGCACCCATTAAATGGATTAAAACTAGCTAACTGATAGGTCTAACTGTACCTGTAAACAGGGAATTGTCATTGGGTCTGTTTCCAGCAGGGTCTTGCAGGGATTGGTTCTAGGCCCAATGCTGTTTAACGTTTTTATCAATGACCTGGAAGAAAACAAAATTATCACTGTTAAAGTTTGCAGATGACACACAAATTGAGGGAGTAGTAACTAATGAAGAGAACAGGTCACTGTTACAGAATGCTCTAGAAGCTTGGAAATGGGCACAAGCATTTTAACACTAAATGTAAATGGATACATCTGAGGACAGAGAATGCAGGCTATACTCACAGGCTGGGGGACTCTATCCTGGGAACCTGTGACTCCAAAAAAGATTTGGGGTTGGGGTGGATAGTTAGCTGAACATGAGCTCCCAGTGTGACTCTATTGGCAAAAGAGATAAGGTGATCCTGGGATGCATAAACAGGGGAATCTTGGCTGGGAGCAGAGAGGTTATTTCACCTCTGTAACTGGCACTGAAGCAACTGCTGCTAGAATCCCGTGTCCCGTTCTGGTGCCCACAATTTAAGATGGATGTTGATAAATTGGAGAGGGTTCAGAGAAGAGCCTCGAGAACAATTAAAGGGTTAGAAAACCTGCCTTAGAGTGACAGACTCCAGGAGCTTACTCTATTTAGCTTAACCAACAGAAGGATGAGGGGTGACTTGGTTACAGTCTATACATACATATATGGGAAACAGATACTTAATAGTGGGCTCTTCAGTCTAGCAGAGAAAGGTCTAACACAATCCAACAGATGGAAGTTGAAGCTAGACAAATTCAGACAGGAAATAAGCCGTACATTTTTAACAGTGAGGGTAATTAACCATTGGAACAATTTACCAACGGTCATGGTGGATTCTCCGTCTCTGGCAATTTTTAAATGAAGATTGGATGCTTTTCATAAAGACCTGCTCTAGGAATTATTTGAGGGAAAGTCTCTGGCCTGTGATGACCACAATGGTCCCTTCTGGTATTAGAATCTATGAATCTACATGTTCTCTTTATGTGTTACAGCAATTCCAAAAGACATCTGACGGGGATTGAAAACAGACTAGTCTAAATGACCAAAAATAACTACAAGCCAAAATAATGCTCTTGGCTATAGTGCATGATAAAGTGGGTTGGGAAAATGGAAAGAACTGATTGGCTGATAAGAATTATGACCACCTATTGTTACTAGATAATGCAAACCACATTTGGAATGTATTAGCCACCGTCACATCAGACATACTTACCCACTGTACAAGGACAGAAGAAGGGGCCAGGAACTGCAGTTCCCCCCTTTTTGATGCTATTGTACAGGAAACCTAAATTGAGAGTGACCTCTGAAGTCTCTCGTCCTCAGTCGGTCACTCTTTATTACGGAGTGAGAGGGTTCAGGCAGGATCTCAGACAACATGAGTCATATTCATTCATGTACATAGTAGGGAAGCAGAAGTGCTTACACTGCAGAAATCACTAGATGAGGTTCTGTGACCTGTGGTATGCAGGACGTCAGACTAGGTGATCATAGTGGTTTCTTCTGGCCCCAATTATGACTATTGCAAAAAGAGAATTAAAAATCCTATTCCAGTACATAAATTACTCTCGCCTTTGAAGCTGCAAGTTAAGAGACCATCCTTTTTGTTAAAGTGTTTTTTAATGGAACATGAATATCTATATTTAACAAATAAATGTTATGACTGTCAGGAAGGAGGATTAGAAAATTGCTTTATTGTGGGAAATATTACTGTCATGGATCAGGGCAACTACACCTGTATACCCCTTCATCCTTACCAAGGTATCCACTCTAGGTTGACAGCTCCTCAGCAGTAACATCTCTTGGGCACAGACCTGTCTTTCTCCCCCCTGCCCGGAGATTTTCCAGGCTGCATGGTTTCCTGCCTACACTGTGATATTTCCAGCAAGCCAGAGTACTTAACAAGCCAGTGTCTGCACTTTGCTTTCACTCTGGAGGCTATGAACAATGTAATTACCACACAGCTCTATCTAAGCAAGCACAATTATTCTTAGGATGAAAGCATAACAGAGAAAGGTGTTAATGGCAGTACAAGAACCTACATGCCTTCTCAAAAGCTTACCAGAGGCTACCCCTACTCCAACCTCAGGCTCTGGTCGGTGTCAGTCCTTTAAAACCCACTGCTGGGTTATTGCCATGGTTACAAGTTTATAACCATCTCAGATACAGAACCAGAGCAATCATGAATAGCTCAGTCTTTCCTGTATACAGCTTGGGCCTTTGATCTTGGCGTCATGTAACAGATGAGATAAAAGCCCACTCCTCAGCGCAGAGCTTCAAAGAGCTTGGTTATTGCATAACTGGAGATAGGAAATTTATATTCACCTCTCCCTGGGCATTGCCCAAGAAATCCCCTTCACAATTGTCCATTCTTGTCTTGCACATTGTTCACTATAGTCCTTTGATCATTCACGCCTCACATCACAGCTGCCCCGCCCTCAGAGAGGTTATATACTATCCTGCCCCACAATAATACTTAAACTTTGCATTTCATATAATGGACCCCAAAGAAACTTAATTCAGTAAGGTCTTCCAAGATATTGCAGGCCATTGCCGCATCCAGCACTATTACAACACAGGGAGAAACCTGCTTCTGCATTTTGCTCACATAACTCGTTCTGTGAATTCTATTTGGGTGTAGTTCAGTAATTTCATTTCCTTTCAATCAGCTGACCAAAATAAAAAAACAATAATAACCATGAATCCTATTAGCTACAAAAATATGTAATGCTAATGACGTTGTATAACTGTTCTCTGGATGCTTTGTGCAATAGTTGGACTGTTTATGGTCAGTATATTTCTTTGTCACAGTATTTCCTGTCAGTGTAGCTGAAAAATTGATGTAGTCTAGGAAAGCAACACTTCCCTCTCTTTAGTGACTTCTGTTGTGTAACAGTAGGGCTGCATGGGAAGGTACATAGTGTATAGCCAGTTTATATCTTTGGATGCAGGTGTTTGCCTACTTCATGCCAGCTGTGAATGCCAAGAACAACATTCGGCTGAACTGACAGGATATGAGGGATATCTCAGTGGTTTGAGCATTAGCCTGCCAAATCCAGGGTTGTGAGCTCAATCCTTGAGGTCATTTAGGGATCTGGGGCAAAAATTGGGGATAGGTCCTGCATTGAGCAGGGGGTTGGACTAGATGAAGTCCTTTCCAACCCTCATATTCTATGATTCTCTCTATTTCCCAGATACAGTGTGGCCAGCCAAAGAAGATGAGTACAATAATCATGTCCCCAAAAGGCACTGCAGTCCCCTAGCTGATCTTGCAAAACTCTGCTTGCTAAATTGTCAGACGAGCTTCTTTGTTCTTCCTGCCATGCTGTGCCTCCCCCTTGGGAGGAGCTTCCCTAAACACCCACCAAGGCACCTCACTGGCATCCTGCACCACCCTTCTTTTCCAAGAAGCATACAGAAAGAAAACCTGACAACGGTCAGGCTGCTGGTATGCTTATCCCACTGTCCATCATGCTGACCCATATTGTCTTTTTGTTTCTTTGCACTCCCCCGTCTGTCTGTGTCCATCTGTTGTCTCTTGTCTTACACTTAGATTAAGTCTTTTTGTTCTGTGTTTGTACAGTACCTAGCACAATGGTGTCCTAGTCCATGACTGGGCCTCCTTGGTGCTACAACAATGTAGAGTAATAAATGTAGTTAGATATTTGGCTGCGTGTGTTTACTCTGTATGCCATCCCAGCTCTGCGCAGGTAGCTGGCACAGCAGACCTCGAGTGAACTGCCCAATGACCACAAGATCTATCAAGCTGCAAAGGCATTTGGTCGGGTTTATTGTTAACGAAGCATGGTTCTAGCTCCCCAGATCAATGTCTATAGATACACTAGCACATGCATGCCTGTGGCAACGGACCAGTTCAGTGAATGGCGAGACTTTCCATTCCCCCCTCTACTGGCCAAAGACATTCTCCGAGACTCCATTTTACATATCAATGCAAACAAGTTATGTATTGCCCCGCTGATGTAGTTAGGTGCCACCCATCACCTTTTACATGTTAGTTTGATCAAAACATCTCTATCCATCATGCTGTCGTCCTGACCTTATCTTTAGTATGGGTCAGCATGATTCTGTTCTCTTTAGGGAATGTGCCGGTATCAAGGTATTCTGGTACCACCCTACTGGAATGTGTCTGCATGAGAGCTCTGTGCCTAGCACCTCTTTGGAATGTGTGTTTTTGCAATATCAGCCCTGTTCTTGCCAGATTCTGTGAACGGGTCCTGCCTAGCTCACAGCCTAACTTTGATCACGACTTTAGCCCAGGCCTCAGACCTTATTCCAGGCCTCTGATGCAAGGCTCTCTTTCTACTACATTCCTCCACTTTTTGTCTTTTTATGCGGAGGATGTTCACCCATTGTCCTGGAAAAGCATAATGCATGGACTGAAGATGACCCATTGGACTAAAAAATGTTACGTAGTCACCTTACACATTCATGCCTCATCTGTAATCTGCACATTCTCTCGTACGACTGATAGACAGATTTAATTGTTTAATTGTTTTTAGTTCCTTGTGGTGGACCTGGGAATGTTAGGCCCGGGACTATGACTGATGTGTGGGGTTTAGAGTTGTTTTGGGATAACTTTTGGGTGACATGAGGAGACCTTTCTACTTAGTTGGCTTTGGTCACTATTATAAGTGTATTGTGCTTATACTTTATAGAGTAGTACCGGTGTAGAGATGGATATATGTGAGGGATTACATGATTATTCCCTATAAGCCCTGCTAGAAGGAAAAGGTGGGGAGAACTAATACATCAGGCTTTAAAGAGTTTCTTGCAGGCTGTTGTGCTTGCAGGTGGATTTTATGGGGCCATTGCTCATCAGTTGTGGTGGATGCCTTCAGTAAATGGGTAGAGGCATTTCCCACCAGGAAGGAAGATAGCTCTGCAGCTGCTAAAATGCCGATGATGGAAGTATTCCCCAGATGAGGACTACCACACAGTACTGATTCTGATAATGGACCTGCATTCATTGGGAAAGTATTCCAGAACATGGGTACATGGGCTGATATTCCCTTACCCTTGCACATCCCTACCATCCTCAAGCTGGAGGGCAGGTGGAAAGTATGAAAAAGTCTCTTAAAATTGAATTATCCAAAGTGTGCAATGAACTGGGAACAAATTGGGATATAGTGTTCCCATGGGTTCATATGAGAATCCAGAGCCGTCCAAATTGCATGACAGGATTTAGCCTTTCTGAGGTGCTCTTTGGAAGACCCATGCCTGTCTGGAAAAACTTGCTATATCCCCCAGATTGGGAAACTAAAAGCAATGGCAACAACGATCTAGATAAACAATCTTAAACACTGGTTGGGTACTGCCCAAGGGTCTGCTGCAGCAAAACCAGCTGCAGAACAGCAAAAATTGAATCAAGATGAAAACAGTGATATTAAGCAATGGCAAATTGGAAGCCAAGTAATGGTTAAAAGTGCACCAGCACCTATTGTCATTTCTCCATTTTCTTTTTTAAAATTCATATCAGTCCCCCCTTGCTGGCAATTCATCAGGTCCAAATTTCATCAAGCTCTGTGGGGATTTGCAGGGTAGGTATTGGGGTTCCCTAACTCATATTGTTCTGCCATGTTAGATCGCGATTCCTACAGAGGGCAGCTCGTTTACTTAACAGATCAGCAGTCGGGGTCCCCAGTGTAGTTAGATGTTTGGCTGCATGTGTTTCCTCCATATGCCATCCCAGCCCTGCGCAGGTAGCTGGCACAGCAGACCTCGAGCGAACCACTCAATGACCACAAGATCCATCAAGGTGCGAAGGCACTTGGTCAGGTTTATTGTCAATGAAGCACGGTCCTAGCTCCCTGGATCAATGTCTACAGTTATACTAGCTCATGTATGCCCGTGACAGCTCAGTGAATGCCAGGTGGCTTTACCTTCCTGGGAGTCCTGTCAGCCCCCTCTCTTCAAGTCCAATAGGCCTTGGTTCAAACCAGGTGTACGAGGTAGGTGCCTGACATCAGACCTTCTGTCCTCTCCTCTACCACACTGCCAGGTCCTTTACTGTAGGGCCCAGGGCTGGCAGGGATTTGATCAAGCTGCACATGCAGTGAAAGGGGTCAGAGCAGTGCTCACAGCTGGACAGGAGCAGGAAGCCTGCTGCAGCCTGCCTGGAGAGATGGCCAGAAAGGTTAGGTGCTGAGAGTGAAATTCAGGACGAGTGTAGGAGCCGGGGGAAGAGTAGCACGATCGAAGTCTGTGAGGGTCTGGGAAAGTAATAGAGTACAGTGGTTGGTGGACCATAAAGAGCCTGACATTGTGGTGGAGAGGCAAGTGGAAGGGCTGATGTCAGGACAAGTACCTTGCACATCTGGTGAGAAATGGCTTTACTGTACGGAGATCCCCTGGAGCCCACTGGGACTGCTGCTGCACTTTTCTCAGGCCCAGTAACTCCTGGAGACTAAGCAGTTCTGTGCCATCTATATGTGTGAGGCATTTTATTCCCGCCTCTTGCTTTTCTTGCCTTACAGATCAGCCTTTTCCCAAAATAGCTTATGTCCAAATAAATCTGTTACTCTTTAAGGTGCCACCGGACTCTTCATTGTTTTTGTGGATACAGACTAACATGCTACCCCTCTGATAGATTAGCCTTTGTGTGCCTGGGGCACCCTGGATGATTTTCCATTGAGCAGGTTGGGTAGCTGCCAGGTACATGTGCACACACAAACTTTGGAAAGCCATCCCCTTTTCTCTCTTCATTTATAATCCCTGTATTCTCCTCCTGTGGCTGCTGTTAATCCACCCTTGAGCACAGTACTGTGACCACGCCACTGTAAACAGTATCTAAAGTCCTTCCTTTCCATTGCCCGCGGCTCCACCAGATGCGTAGGAGCAGTTCCATGACATCCTTGGCACACCTGTTGTTTCCTCTCATAAAGGCCAACACCCAAACTTCCAAACATTCAGCAGGGGTTGGTTTGGGGAGCCAGGGTGACATTTCCAGGGCCCCTTGAGTTCAATGGGAGTGGTGCTCCTCAACCACTTAGGCACTTTTGAAACTCCCCCCCCAAGAGGAGATTTTTAAAAGTTTCGTTCTGCATGTTTCAATGAATCTTTGTGGCTTGCTGTCTAAGGCTGACTTGGTTACTGGTATGTGTCAGAGATCAAACTTTTCAAACTTACGCACCTAAAGCTAGGGAATTACATCCCAGGTTAGGCACCCACGTTAAAAATGGCCTGATTTTCAGACAGCTCCCACTGATGTCAATGGGAACTGGGCATATTCAGCTCCTCTGAAAATCAAACTCTTATACTGGTGCCTAAGGTGAGAAACTTGCCTGTGATAATATTGGCCTCTAACATCTAACAGACCTGTGTACTGGTTTATTTGCCCTCTGTAGGTTGAAACACAAATTACAGACACTGCAAGGATGACTCTCACCCCTCCAAGAACACAGCGTCTTGCCCAGCCGAAGATTCGGAAGAATACTTTGTGCTACGACCGGGGAAGTCCCGAGTCCATGATCTGTCCAGTAAGGCAATGTGACTGCAGCTCTTTGGTGTGAAGGGCCGTCCTCTCTATTGATGGGCTGTCACTGGTCTCCCTTAGATGACTAAGCAGACAATACTTGGCATTCAGTGTATAAAAAACAGCTTATGGCTTCACAAGCCAGCACCCTCCTCCCTGCCTGCAGAGAACCTCTGGGCAATGGTTCTGGTGCAATCCTGGGTCAGGCTGTGCCATGGGTCAGGCTGGATCCTGGGTACCTGGCACATGGTGCTCCGACACCCTGAAGATGTGCAAGGCATGAACACGAGGTGGATGGATAGATGGCAGGTGGATGAGATGGACAGGCTGGAGGAGAAGGGGACAGGAAGGTCCAGCACTGCATCGATCCTCTCATTCTCCTCCATGCATAAGGGCCCAGAGAAGCTGCTCTAGCCATTAGGCTGAAGTAGCTGCTGCAGAACAGTCCTGCATCCAGTCTGTAGCCAAGGACAAGGATTCTTTCTCCCACCCATGCATTTGCCTGGCACCTGACATGGTTCTCAGGCTGGCACTGCACTTTGGACTTACCCCAGTAGAAATAGGAGCAAATGTTGCAGCAGTACAGATCCATTTGAAGCTTGTCCAGTTTATGGGAAGAGGGAGATGCAGTGGTTAAGATGGAGAGTGCACCATGCAGGGCAGCGAAGGTGATGCATGGAATGAAAGTGCTTTGGCATAGGATAGCCTGACAAGCCGGGGTGATATATGATCTTTGACAAGTCACCTCCCTTCTCTGGGCCTCAGTTTCTCCTCCCTCCCCTGTCCATGTAGACTGTAAAAGTTCTCTCACTGCGTGTGGGTCGTGCCCAGCACAGCAAAGCCTGATGGCTGTGGACACCACTATAATACCAAAGATAAGACCAAAGAGGCTAGGAGCTTGGGCAAAAGAGAATCGAGTCCAGGGCCAAGGTGTTAGTGGTTGGGATGGAGAGGAAAGGGTGGATTTCAGAGCTAGTGATGGGAAAGAATGAGCTATGAGAGGGAAATGAAGGAGAAGAATTCCCTCAACTCCAGACCCTGCCCCTTTGTTCTGGTCCATTCCACAGACTCAGACTTCAGCCTCTAGCAAACCTTGGCTAGCTGAGATCCTGCACTCAGGACCCCTCTCCAATGAGACTAGTCTACGTGGTCAGGGTAGGGAGGAGAAACTGAGGCACAGAGAAGGGAGGTGACTTGCCCAGGATCACATAGCTTGTCAGTAGCAGCTCCAGGAATAGATCCCGTGTCTCCTGGGTCCTAGACAATGCTGCCTCCCTCCGTTTCGCTTGTCTCCTTCCCTCCCTCTGCTCCTCTTGTTGGAGTTATCTAACTTAGCTCTTTGGACCAATGGGGCCTCTCTTCTCACATCACCATGTGCACCTATGGCACTGTCTCCAGACACGCTGCCTTCCTGGGATGCTGCTCCATGCAGGCTCAGCTCCTGGGGGCACGCCGGCTCGCTCAGCCGCTGTCCCCAGAAGCTGAGCCTGGGCAGGGGGCAGCCTGCTGCTGCCACAGCCAGGCACTCTCCCAGGCAGCATCTGGGAGTGGCTCTGGGCCTGGCTGCCAAGAACAGTCAAACCTGTCAGGGGGGAGCTGGCACAGTGGGAGGATAAAGCCCCAGGTAATGGTGGATGGGGAGTGTGCAGGGGCCCTAGGCTGGAGGTAGGGTGGAGAGGAGTCATGTGGGGAGTTCACTTGCCCTCCCTTTAGTTGGTGCCCCCTTTTGTGTCCCTACCACGAGTCGCCTTGATGCCTTCAGCTTTATAACGGGGCTGTGTAGCCCAGGTCAGAGAGTACGGTGGTGTGTTTCTCTCCAGGTCTGGGCAGGACTGGACATGAGGTTCATTCTTGCTGAGACTGAGCCTATGATGGCAGGTTGGGGGAAGCATTACAGGGTTTAGCAAAGACACTGTCAGCCCCTCTGATTGAGATGATGGGTGTAGCATTTGTCACTTGGGTGTATAACTTAGTAGACTTGGTAGACTCCCAGCTGCTTCCCGAGGATCAAATAACAGCAGTGGCCAGGCGGTGTCTGGGCAGGAGGCTCCAGCCTTTTCTCTTGGCTGTGGACTTTGCTACTGTGATCCATGCCTTTATTACCTCTAGGCTGCTATGCTGGGCTGCACTGGGTACACCTTAAATCCCTTTGGGAAGTGGTGTCTCCTGACAGGAAAGTATGGCACTGGCTGCCCAGTGGCTTCCTAACATTCAGCCCAGCACTTCACAGCAGAATGCTCCTTTGGCTTTAATCTAACAGCTGTACTTTCAGGACAGAAGTCGAGGGGAGTGCCTCCTATGGTTCCTCTCACAGGTATCTAGGTCTGCCCAGCAAGCAGTAGCAAGTGTTCGGACACTAGAGTTGGCTAAAGCAAAAGTGGTGTCACCTGAGTATCTGCCTGCCCATGATACTGAACGGCCAGTGACAAAGGCAGCAAAGCACGCAGTGACTACGCCTAGGATTGAGGAACTGTCCCAGCCGTGCAAAAGGTATGTGCTCACCAAAGGGACTTGCTAAAAGAAGAGGTGAGAGGTTGCTCAGATGTGCAGAGAGCACTTTTCTTTGTCATTGTTCCTGTGTTTCACCAGCTGGGTCTATGGCCATTTCGTACAGAATGTGGAAATGTATTAAGCATAATTAGTTCTTGTAGAAACCCAAAAGCTAGTTGTGCTGTTAAACACATGTTTGCATGTTAGTATTGGAAGAAGCAACTTGTGAATGTGTATTGGACTGTTTATATAGTTGAAAAGTGCTTTTAAATTTTTTGAGATGGCAGAGCTGGGAAAACCACTCTGAATTACTGAATTTAGCACATTAGTTAGTAAATACGATAAGAAAAGTAAGGCTAATGTATCATACAATGGTCTTTGTTCATTCATGTAGCTTTTATCTGGAGTGGCTCACAACTGTGAGTGCCTGTCTCAGGGCAGATGGTCAGAAAACAAGGGCAGAAACCACAAACTGGTGATGTGTTATATTATTCAATTTTTAACAAGCCAGTAACAAATGTGAAGGAATAATGGTAAAGGGCAATGTATCTAGTTGCGGAAGGCAGGTTACTGAAGGAATTTGCAAGGGTTAATCTTATTTAACATCCTAATCTATCATCTTCTGGATGGTGGAATAAACACACTAATGAAATTAACAGATACTGAAGAGTTAGGAGGAGTTGCTACCACCACCCAAGACAGAGAAATAAGACAGGAAACTAGAGAAAAGATGGCATGTGCAGAGAAATAAAGTGTAATTCAGCTTGGAAACACCCTCCGCCCCCCACACATGCTAACATAGCTAAGAAAAATGAACTGAAACATCAGCTCAATCAGAAGGAGACACTTGGTAAGTAGCAATACTGAAAGATCAGTTTAACGTGCTGTCTGTCACCTCATAGGAGTTGGCAGTGGCCCATGGTGCAAAAGAGGCCAATTCAATTTCAGGCCTCAGACAAAGGTATCGTGACAGAGCTGGGATGGGTTTGAGGCGACAGTAGGTAGAAATTCCTGCTCCATTCTGGCCAAGCATTACCAGAAAGACATTGACAAGCTGGAGGGAGCTTAGAGAACAGCAATAAATATAATCCAAGTCTGGAGGATTGACTTGTGAGAAAAGAGCTAAATATACTTAACTTGGTTAAGCAGTGACTCAGTGAGGATGTGATACTCTGCAAATTTGAGGGGTGTAACCACCAAGGAAGGAGAGGAATTTGTCCGTGTGACTGTGCAGGACATAGCTGGGGTAATGGGAAGAAACTGAGAAAATAAAACATAGGTGGAATATCAGGAGATGTGCCATGACCGTGAGATGAATTAGATGCTTCAGTAGCATCAAGGGGAATTTTATAGCTGGTCTGGACAATACATTTCAAAATATACTCCCTGGTTTGGCAGGGAGATAGAAGTCCCTCACCCTACTCCCTATCTGATCCTCTGATTTCTCTGGCTTCTGTGATTCAATCTGTTGAATTCTTCTCTGCTTCTCAGCAGTGCTGTAGGTTTTCTTTGAGAGCAGTGTTCATTCCTCATGTCAGGCTTAGGGACGCTGCTTTGCCTCAGGCAAGGGCAGCACTAAGTTATAGTGGGCACCTTTTGTTGCTGTCTCTATTAAGTAGCATCTAGAAAACAACCAGAGACCCACTGCACAAAACATTGCCCTAGCACATAGTGAGAGACAGACAGTCCCTGCCCCAAAGAACTTACCCTCTAAGGGCTGGTCACTCTAGAGAGATCAGCCTAGCTACATTCCTCTGGGGTGTGACAATCCACACCCCTGAGCAACATAGCTCAGCAAACTTAAGTCTGCACATAGACAGTGCTATGTAAGCAAAAGACAACTTCTGTCAACCTAGCTACTACCTCTCAGGCAACTGGATTACCTACACCAGTGGGAGAACCTGACCAATCTGATTGCCTTCTATGATGAGATAACTGGCTCTGTGGATGTGGGGAAAGCAGTGGCAGTGATATGTCTTGGCTTTAGCAAAGCTTTTGATATGGTCTCCCACAGTATTCTTGCCAGCAAGTTAGAGAAGTATGGGCTGGATGAATTGACTATAATGTGGATAGAAAGCTGGCTACATCGTCAGGCTCAACAGCTCGTGATCAATGGCTCAGTGTCAGCCGGTATCAAGCGGAGTGCCCCAGAGCTCGGTCCTGGGGCCGGTTTTGTTCAACATCTTTATTAATGATCTGCATGATGGGATGAATTGCACCCTCAGCAAGTTCGCAGATAACACTAAGATGGGGAGAGGTAGATATGCTGAAGGGTAGGGATAGGGTCCAGAGTGACCTAGACAAATTGGAGGACTGGGCCAAAAGAAATCTGATGAGGTTCAAAAAGGACAAGTGCAGAGTCCTGCACTTAGGATGAAAGAATCCCATGCACTGTTACAGGCTGGGGACCGACTGGCTAAGCGGCAGTTCTTCAGAAAAGGACCTGGGGGTTACAGTGGATCAGAAGCTGGATGCCTAGATCACTATACCTGGAGTCACAGACAGTCCCTTTAGACCCTCGAGCCTATCTTGCCACCCAGACAAACTTAACATTGTGATTAAAAAGTTATAGAAACCAAAAATCACATCACATTAGCTTATTCCCAATCTCAAAGTCACTTACCCCAAACCAAGGGATACTCTGGATCTTATGCCAAAAACAATCCTGGTAGCCAGTTCTCTAGTAAATTAAGTAAAGATTTATTAGCTAAGAAAAAGAAACGAGTTATTGGGAGGTTAAAGTAGGTAAAACATATTAACAGGTGAGTCAAAGTTTGTAAATCCAAATGTTAGCAGAGATGTAGTAATCTGCCAATCTCCAAAAGTCTTTCATGGTTCATAGAATCATCATAGAATCATCGAATCATAGAATATCAGGGTTGGAAGGGAACTCAGGAGGTATCTAACCCAACCCCCTGCTCAAAGCAGGATCAACCCCCAATTCGAAAAAAAAATGATTCTATCCACATGACCAAACTGGTTTTTTGATTTAAAGGGCTCTTTAATCCGATTTCTGTACTCCACCTTCGCAAGTGGAGTAGTGCTTAAATTGAGATCGTAATCCTGGGTTAAAGGTATTGTGGACGCAATACAACATTATTGGCCTCCGGGAGCTATCCCAGAATGCTCCCATGTGACCGCTCTGGACAACACTCTCAACTCCAATGCACTAGCCAGGTGGGCAGGAAAAGCCCCGGGAACTTCTAAATTTCGTTTCCTGTTTGGTCACCATCAGCACAGGTGACCATCAGCACAGTCCACCATCACAGATGACCATGCACAGTCCACCATCACAGGAGATCACATAGTCCCGAATCGCAGACGAGCCCCAGCATGGTCCGAACGGGAGGTACTGGCTCTCATTGCATGCTGGGGAGGTGAGTCTGTTATGGCAGAACTACGTTCCAGAAAAAGGAATGGAAATACATACGCTAAAGTCTCCAGGGCCATGACAAAAAGAGGCTACTCCAGGGACACAGAGCAGTGTCGTACAAAAATCAAGGAGCTCAGGCAAGCGTACCAAAAAGCCAGGGAGGCGAACGGGCGCTCTGGGTCACAGCCCCATACATTCCGCTTCTACCGTGAGCTCCATGCAATTAGGGGGGTGACGCCACCACTGCCCCACCACTGTCCATGGACACCTGCAAGAGGGGAGTGCCACGGAGCGAGGAGGAAGAGTCATTGGAGGACGAAGACGTGGAGGAGGACAGGGCACAGGCAGCAAGTGGGGAATCCGTTTTCCCTTGCTCTCACAGATATTGTGGATCACACTGCAAGCAGCAATGACAGTTGGAATATTGGTTGTGCTGAGATCTAACTGAATCAGTAAACTGCGCCAGCGCCCTTTCAAATGTCCAAAAGCACATTCTACCACATTCTTCACTTGCTCAGCCTGTAGTTGAACTGCTCTTTACTACCGTCCAGGGTTCCTGTGTACAGCTTCATGAGCCATGGCATTAAGGGGTAGGCTGGATCCCCGAGGATAGCTATAGGCATTTCAACATCCTTAATGGTTATTTTCCGGTCAGGGAAGTAAGTCCCTTCCTGCAACTGTTCCTGAAGATTCGAGTGTCATACACCTTTCCTGGCCATTCCACGTTGATGTCAGTGAAACGTCCCTTGTGATCCACCCGTGCTTGCAACACCATGGAAAAGTACCCCTTGCGGTTTATGTACTGGCCACAATGGTGTGCTGGGGCCAAGATGGGGACACGTGTTCCATCTATTGCCCCACCGCAGTTAGGGAACCCCAGCGCATTAAAGCCAACCATTATGGTCTGCACATTTCCCAGAGTCGCTACCCTTGATAGCAGCTGGTCAATGATTGCACCGGCTACTTGCAGCACAGCAGCCCCTACAGTAGATTTTCCCACTCCAAACTGCTTCCCGACTGACTGGTAGCTGTCAGGTGTTGCAAGCTTCCACAGTGCTAAGGCCACTTGCTTCTCAACTGTGAGGGCTGCTCTCATTTTGGTGTATTTGTGCTTCAGGGCAGGGGACAGCAAGTCACAAAGTTCCATGAAAGTGGCCATACGTATACGAAAGTTTCGCAGCCACTGGGAATCATCCTAGACGTGCCACACTATGTGGTACCACCAGTCTGTGCTTGTTTCCTGGGCCCAGAATTGACGTTCTACAGCATGAACCTGGCCCAATGCCACCATGATCTCCCAATTGCCATATGCCGTGCTTCTAGGAACGTCTGTGTCCATGACCTCATCAGTATAGTAATCGCACTGTCGTCGCTTCCTCACCTGGTTTTTCAGGTACTGCACATACTTCTGGATAATGCGCGAGGTATTTACAATGGTCAAAACTGCAGTGAAGATCTGAGCGGGCTCCATGCTATGGGGCCTGCACAGGTAATCCTGGAAAAAGGGCACGAAACGTAAGAGGCCTGTTCAGTTCAAGATGGCCAATAAAAGGCGGTAAATGGTTGTCTTCTGTAGCTTTCACAGGGTTGGGACGCTCGCTAGAGCTGCAAGAGTGGGAGAGCAGAGTTTGCGGCGGAAGCGTGAGCAGAGTTTGCGGCGGAAGCTGTGCGGCTCAGTTCACAATGGCCGAAAAATGGCAGGGAATTGTTGCCTTCTGTAGCTTCCACAGGAGCCCAGGACCGACAACATGGAAAAAGCTGTGGAAACTGTGTGTCTCCATTCACAATGGCCAAAAAATGGCGGGGAATTGTTGCCTTCTGTAGCTTGCACTCGAGCCCATGACAGAGAACACGGAAAAATTAGCTAGCAACGCAAGAGTGGGAGAGCAGAGTTTGCGGCGGAAGCTGTGCTGCTCGGTTCACGGTAGCTGAAAAAAGGTGGGAAATGGTTAGATAAAAGAGTAGATAGAAAGACAAGAGGACATGCGAGCTGGATTCAGTACCAGGAGACAGGTGGTGCACCATACTGCACCGTCTGCTGGCAGTACAGCATCTGTCGTAGCTTTCACGGAGGGAGGAGCGAGTGATGGCACACACCCAGAAACACCCATGAGAATGTTTTTGCCCCATCATGCACTGGGAGCTTAACCCACAATTCCAATGGGCGATGGAGACTGTGGGAATTCTGGGATAGTTTCCCACAGTGCACCCTCTGACTTTCGATGCTAGCCTCGGTACTGTGGACGCACTCCACCGAATTCATGCATTTTATTGGGGACACGCAACACCGAATGTATAAAATAGCTTCTGAAAATTCGAATAGAATAAGTTCGAATTAATTTCATACTTTAAGGAGGAGAGTCCACCACCTCCCTAGGTAACCCATTCCAGTGCTTCACCACCCTCCTAGTGAAAAAGTTTTCCTAATATCTAGCTTAAACCTCCCCCACTCCTTGTTCTGTCATCTGGTACCACTGAGAACAGTCTATATCCATCCTCTTTGGAACCCCCTTTCAGGTAGTTGAAAGCAGCTATCAAATCCCCTCTCATTCTTCTCTTCTACAGATTAAACAATCCCAGTTCCTGTATCCTCTCCTCATAAATCATGTGCTCCAGCCCCCTAATCATTTTTGTTGCCCTCTGCTGGACTCTTTCCAATTTTTCCACACCCTTCTTGTAGTGTGGGGCCCAAAACTGGACACAGTACTCCAGATGAGGCCTCACCAATGCTGAATAAAGGGGAATGATTACGTCCCTCGATCTGCTGGCAATGCCCCTACTTATACAGCCCAAAATGCTGTTAGCCTTTTGGCAACAAGGGCACACTGTTGACTCATATCCAGCCTCTCGTCCACTGTAACCCCTAGGTCCTTTTCTGCAGAACTACTGCCTAACCACTCAGTCCCTAGTCTGTAGCAGTGCATGAAATTCTTCCGTCCTAAGTGCACAACTCTGCATTTGTCCTTTTTGAACCTCATCAGATTTCTTTTGGCCCAATCCTTCAATTTGTCTAGGTCCCTCTATATCCTATCCTTACCCTCCAGCATATGTACCACTCCTCCCAGTTTAGTGTCATCTGCAAACTTGCTGAGGGTGCAGTCCATGCCATCCTCCAGATCATTAATTAGTTACACAGGAGAAGTCTGGGATTTTCTGTCCACTCGCTTAGTTTTTCCACCCTTTTGGAATCCAGATAGTCCAGAGATGCAGGATCATTCCATGAACCCATATTTATAGCTTTCCCCCACAAAAGGTAATCTGATAAGTGTCTTTATTCCTCCATGATCCCTGGCTTTGAAATGAGCATTTCCTGTTATAGCCATTAAGTCTTTCATTAGCATTTCCAAGGTTCCATTTATATCTAATGAGTTTAGTCACAGAGATATACACGATGTAAAAGGTAATATAATATCAAACAACAATCCTTCATTAGTTTTTATGAAGTTTTAACTCCTGATTACAATCTTACATGAACACACCTTTGATTACAGGGTATACATAATGTAGAAGTAACATAATAGCAAACTATGGAATATAGACAGATGAAAACAATATAATCAGCATCTTTGATATTCACAATCAAGGAAAGTGCCTTGAGAATCTGGCATGCACTGGCACCTGGCCTGTCAGCATGTCAACCTTAATTATCTGTGGCAATATATCACCTTGTATTACAAAATGTTCTGTGATATATTTTGCAAAAATAATGACATTTTAGTACTGACACCTACTATTAAATTTTGGCTGAGAGGTGGAGAGGTCAGCAGTGACTTGTGCAGAGTGTAAGGGGTGCAGTTTGAAGGTCTCCTGAGAACATAAGTTCTTATTATTAGTAGCTGTAGACTCAGAACTTAGGCTCCAGTTGTTAAAACTGAGGGAGTCTTCAGAAATCACTGTGCCACAATTCATACTCCTAACCCATTCTTCTTCTGTGTTTTCACTGTTTCAGGCTCACTGCGAACCTTGCTCAGTTTGATCCAGATGCCTTTTTAGTAAAGGAGTCTGCCAAGAAGGCAGTTTGCTCCAGCAGGCTTCAAAAACTAGCACACCCTATTGAGCGCTGAACCCGCTGGCTCTTAAGTTCATTAAATCCTTTGAAAATTCATGGCTGTCTTGTCTGCTGTCCCCCTCCCTAGTGTGTTTGATTACATGTTGTAGATCGGGGTCTCAAACTCAATATACCTTAGGTCCAGTGCCTGTCCTCAAATCCTCTCAATGGCCCAATGTCACTCATGCTGCCCAGAACACAACCCCCCCACAACGCCACCTCCCACTTGCCTAAGACTCTGGGATGGAGTTTGGGTGGGGGAGGAGGTCTGGGGTGCAGGCTCTGGGGGGGAGTTTGGGGGCAGAGAGTGTGTGGGAAAGGGATGAAGGCTCTGGAAGGAAGTTTGGGAGCTGGGGAGAGTGGGGATGGAGTGAAGGCTCTGGGAGGGAGTTTGGGGTCTGAGAAGTGTGTGGGGAGGGGGTGCAGGCTCCGGGAGGGAGTGTGGGGACTGGGTGCAGGCTCTGGGAGGGAGTTTGGGGTCTTGGAGGCGATGTGTGGGAAGGGGGTGCAGGCTCTGGGAGGGGGTTTGAGGCGGGAGGGTGTGTAGAGACTGATGCAGGCTCTGGGAGGGAGTTTGGGGGCTGAGAAGTGTGTGGAGAGGGGGTGCAGGCTCTGGGAGGGAGTGTGGGGACCGGATGCAGGCTCTGGGAGGGAGTTTGGGGTCTTGGAGGCAGTGTGTGTGAAGGGGGTGCAGGCTGTGGGAGGAGGTTTGGGGTGGGAGGGTGTGTGGGGACTGGTGCAGGCTCTGGGAGGGAGTTTGGGGTTTGGGGTGTGTGTGGAGATGGCGCGCAGGCTCTGGGACAGAGTTTGGGAGTGGGAGAGGGTGTGGGGAGGGGTGCAGGCTCTGGGAGGGAGTTTGGGGGCTGGGGGTGTGTGGGAATGGGGCGCAGGCTATGGGAGGGAGTTTGGGGGTGGGAAGAGGAAGGGTGTGCAGGCTCTAGGAGGGAGTTTGGGGGCGGGAGGGGATGTGTGGGAAGTGGAAGGAGCCCTGGTTCTGGGAGGGAGTTGGGGGGCTGGGGGTGTGTGGGGAGAGGATGCAGGCTCTGGTGGGGAGTTTGGTGATGGAGGGCAGTACAGGGAGGAGGTACAGGCTCTGGGAGGGAGTGTGGGAACCGGGTGCAGTCTCTGGGAGGGAGTTTGGGGACTGGGAGGTGGTGTGTGGGAAGGGGGTGCAGGATCTGGGAGGGAGTGTGGGGATGGGAGGGGGTGTAGAGATGGGGACACAGGCTCTGGGAGGGAGTTTGGGGGCAGGAAGGGGTATGTGGGGAGGGGGTGGGGGTGCAGGCTCTGAGAGGGAGTTTGGGGGCTGAGATGTTGTGTGAGGATGGGGCACAGGCTCTGGGAGGGAGTGTGGGGATGGGAGGGGATGTAGAGATGGGGGCACAGGCTCTGGGAGGGAGTTTGGGGGCAGGAAGGGGTATGTGGGGAGGGGGTGGGGGTGCAGGCTCTGGGAGGGAGTTTGGGGGCTGGGATTTTGTGTGGGATGGGGCACAGGCTCTGGGAGGGAGTGTGGGTATGGGGGGTGTAGAGATGGGGGCACAGGCTCTGGGAGGGAGTTTGGGGCAGGAAGGGGTATGTGGGGAGGGAGTGGGGGTGCAGGCTCTGGGAGGGAGTTTGGGGGCAGGAAGGGGTATGTGGGGAGGGGGTGGGGGTGCAGGCTCTGAGAGGGAGTTTGGGGGCTGAGATGTTGTGTGAGGATGGGGCACAGGCTCTGGGAGGGAGTGTGGGGATGGGAGGGGATGTAGAGATGGGGGCACAGGCTCTGGGAGGGAGTTTGGGGGCAGGAAGAGGTATGTGGGGAGGGGGTGGGGGTGCAGGCTCTGGGAGGGAGTTTGGGGGCTGGGATGTTGTGTGGGGATGGGGCACAGGCTCTGGAAGGGAGTGTGGGGATGGGAGGGGGTGTAGAGAGGGGGGCACAGGCTCTGGGAGGGAGTTTGGGGGCTGCGATGTTGTGTGGGGATGGGGCACATGGTCTGGGAGGGAGTGTGGGGATGGGAGGGGCTGTAGAGATGGGGGCACAGGCTCTGGGAGGGAGTTTGGGGGCAGGAAGGATATGTGGGGAGGGGGTGGGGGTGCAGGCTCTGGGAGGGAGTTTGGGGGCTGGGATGTTGTGTGGGGATGGGGCACAGGCTCTGGGAGGGAGTGTGCGTATGGGAGGGGGTGTAGAGATGGGGGCACAGGCTCTGGGAGGGAGTTTGGGGGCAGGAAGGGGTATGTGGGGAGGGGGTGGGGTTGCAGGCTCTGGGAGGGAGTTTGGGGGCTGGGATGTTGTGTGGGATGGGGCACAGACTCTGGGAGGGAGTGTGGGGATGGGCGAGGGTGTAGAGATGGGGGCACAGGCTCTGGGAGGGAGTTTGGGGGCAGGAAGGGGTATGTGGGGAGGGAGTGGGGGTGCAGGCTCTGGGAGGGAGTTTGGGGGCTGGGATGTTGTGTGGGGATGGGGCACAGCGTCTGGGAGGGAGTGTGGGGATGGGAGGGGCTGTAGAGATGGGGGCACAGGCTCTGGGAAGGAGTTTGGGGGCAGGAAGGGGTATGTGGGGAGGGGGTGGGGGTGCAGGCTCTGGGAGGGAGTTGGGGGCTGGGATATTGTGTGGGGATGGGGCACAGACTCTGGGAGGGAGTGTGGGGATGGGCGAGGGTGTAGAGATGGGGGCACAGGCTCTGGGAGGGAGTTTGGGGGCAGGAAGGGGTATGTGGGGAGGGGGTGGGGGTGCAGGCTCTGAGAGGGAGTTTGTGGGCTGGGAGGTTGTGTGAGGATGGGGCACAGGCTCTGGGAGGGAGTGTGTGGGGATGTGAGGGGGTGTAGAGATGGGGTCACAGGCTCTTGGAGGGAGTTTGGGGGCAGGAAGGGGTATGTGGGGAGAGGGTGGGGGTGCAGGCTCTGGGAGGGAGTTGGGGGCTGGGATATTGTGTGGGGATGGGGCACAGACTCTGGGAGGGAGTGTGGGGATGGGAGGGGGTGTAGAGATGGGGGCACAGGCTCTGGGAGGGAGTTTGGGGGCAGAAAGGGGTATGTGGGGAGGGGGTGGGGGTGCAGGCTCTGGGAGGGAGTTGGGGGCTGGGATATTGTGTGGGGATGGGGCACAGACTCTGGGAGGGAGTGTGGGGATGGGAGGGGCTGTAGAGATGGGGCACAGGCTCTGGGAGGGAGTTTGGGGGCTGAGAGGTTGTGTAGGAATGGGGCTCAGGCTCTGGGAGGAGGTGTGGGGATCAGAGCCAGGTTTACAATGGCACCAGTAGAGCCGTGGAACTGGGCCCATGCTCAGAAGGGGCCCCAGCCTCCTCTGCTTGCAGTGCTCCCTGAGACCCCACCAGCCTGCTGGTTCCCCCCACTCTGCCCACCATTTGCTCCTCTTGCCCTGCCCGCCGAGGGCTCCTCTTCATCCCCTGGCCCCACCCTCCGGCTTCTCTCTGCCCCCTGGCCAGACCCCAATGAACCTCCGGCTCCGGGCAGTCTCTGCTTCCCACCACCTGTGGGGTCCCACCTGTCTCCCTGGGGCTGAGCTGTCTGGGACTGGTGCAGAATCCTGGCCAGTCTCAGCCAGTTGGGGGGGAACAGTATGGGGGGCTTGGCTGGGCCCCTCCAGGCAAATGGGTCCTTAGGGAGGCTGGCTGGGACAGGCCCTGTCCTGGCTGATCACACTGCTCCCGAGGGGCCAGAGCGATTCCCTGCCTCAGGACCTGCACTGGCGGCTCAGCCCAGCCGACAGTCACCTCCAGCAGGGCCAGTGACTGCTGCTGGGAGGCAGGGCATGGGAGAGGGTGTGTCAGGAGGGACTGGGGTGGAGGTGCTAGGCGGTGAGGGGGGATCTGTGTGTGCTGGGGTACTAGGGAGTGGGAGTTCTGTGCAGCTGTGGTGGGGGTGTGGGGGTGCTGACAGGGGTGGTGTTATGCAGGGCGTTGTGTATTTGTGGCAGGCTCTGGGGGGCAGGGGCGCTGGGCATAGTGGGTCCTAGGAAGCTTTGGCCATAGGGAATTGGAGGGCTGTTCCAGTGTTGGGTGGGTGGGTGGGTGGGGGGTCTGTGCGTGGCAGCAAAGGGCTGGGCAGGCCACTGTGTGTCTGGCAACTGCAGGTTTGTAAACAGTGCCCTCACACTGGGCACTATGGTGCCCCAGGCCAGCCGCTCACTCTAGGGACCAACCCCCTGCACCATGCTCCATTGCCCCCAGGGGGGCCCACAAATATGTTGGGCGCTGGGCCCACAAAAGGTTAATCTGGTTCTGGTGGGATGAGGTGCAGGCTCTGGGAGGGAGTTTGGGGACTTGGGTGAGTGGGAAGGGGGTGCAGGCCCTGGGCTGCAGGGAGGGTCCGGCAGATACTGCAGCAAGCAGGCAGATGCCTCTCAGCTGCTGGGACCCCTGAGTGGGGAGCATCCAGGGGCGGCAGGTGGGGCCAAGGGAGAGACCTGGTCCCAAAACTACTGGGAGCCCCGCAGGCCACATTGGGGAGGCTTGTGAGCTGCAGATGGCCGCGGGCTGGGAGTTTGAGACCCTGTTGTAGATAGACTGTGTGCTTGGGGGAGTTTGAATAAAGAAGAGGTGGGAGATCTAGGCAAAAGCCCTCCGTGATTCAACTGCTGCTGCTTTTAAATACGCTGTGTCTCTACCCAAATTCTCAAATAAAAATGTGTCCAAAAATAAAAGAAACTCAGAGTATCTCTTTGCACTATTAGGGCTGTATTATGCTCCCCATGCCCTAAGTTCCTTTTCTTCAAAGTGGCACCCTATGAGAGGATTTCGTCCATGATGCTGTAGCTCATCAAACGCCACATTGCCCTTATATAACATGTTTTAGTTTCATCTTCATGTGTGGGTCCTGAACCACCATGGTCTGCAAAGATATGCCTTTCGCTTCACCAGGAGGCACCTACAATCCAATGCAGAAATCCTTTCTGATGTTTTTCGTAAGAGATTTCCTTTCACTGTTAGAGCGGGGTGAATTTTTTCTCGCAAATAGTTTGTTCATCAAAAAATGCAGTTTCAGGTTGACTGAAACTATTTGCAAATTTGGGTTGAACTCAGTGAATAGTTTTGGCTGGAAAAAAAAGGAAAATATAATCTGAACATGCTGAAGTGAAACATTTTGATTTTTTGTTTCAAAATGATGATTTGTTTAAAAATTTAGCTAATTTCCCCCCAAAGTGTAAAAAGCTCCCAAAATGAAACGAAATATTCTATTTTGAGTTGAACTAAATGTTTTGTTTGACCCAAAACAAAAAAAAAATTCTTTTAGGGTGAGGAAATATTGAAAAATTATCATTTTGAGTTGACACGAAACAAAACATTTTTCTGTTTTTTTCAGTTTGGCCACTGAACTGAAAAAAAATCAGTCAGTCAACCAGCTCTATTCTCATACTTTTCTGAAACAGTTAAATAATACTTAGGATAGATTTACACTTGGATTACTTTGTAAATGAAGGATATTATTCACATATTGCTACTGTAACAGATAAAAGGGATGTGTGTGACAAAGTGGGGGGTTTTTCTTGGGTTTTCTGTGTTTTCCAGTGGGTTGCATGTAGAGAGAGGGGGACTCCTTGTCTCCAGGTTTTACAGGTTTAACGAGGTGAGGGGCGAGGGAATTTATTGTTACAGAGGACTGGAGAGGGAACTTGAGATTCCAGCCGATGGCGTGGAGGATGGAGACCCCAGCGATCATGATATGATCTGGGGACCAGGACACCCAGCTCAGGAGTCACAGCCGGTTTTGGCCAGTGGGAGGACAATGGGCTGCGAAGAGAGGACCCCAGTGACCTGACCAGCCTGTTCCGGCCAGAGGAGAGGAGACTCAGGCCTTCCTGTTTATGACCCTGTTTACCTGGAGAGAAGACAATGGACAGAGGCGGGGCTTGGGGCCGGGGATATCGGAGGCCCAACTGGGAAGCAGGGGTTCTCTGGGCTGGAGACGGGGAGCAGGCAGATCCCACCTGGCTGCAGGGAGACTGGGATGTGCTGTGCTGAGGGAGGCCAGGCCTGAGGCCCTGAGAGTTTCCTGTGCTGGGTTCAACTCTCAATAAACCCTCCTGTTTTAGGTTGGCTGAGAGTTGCTCTGGTCTAGAGAACAGAGTTGCATCAACCCCTTTGATTGGGGGCCCACGGCGAGAGACGGATGTGCTAAGGCTCAGAGAGGTGCGGCTCCAGGAGGTGGAGAGGCCTGACCCCAAAAGAGAGTGAACCCCCAAGAAGGGCTGTCGCACTGGAAGAGGCACCCCTCACGGACCGCACGGGGCCATGAGTGGGCACGATCTGTGAGTCTGTGACAATGTGTATATGCTGAAGTGTAATCTGTTCTTTGCTTTATGGACTGAAAATCCCATAAGGAATGCCAATAGGTGGGGAGGAGCACATATTTAGGGAACATAAGAACGGCTATACTGGGTCAGACCGAAGGTCCATCTAGCCCAGTATCCTGTCCTCTGACAGTGGCCAGTGCCAGGAGCCCCAGAGGGATTGAACAGAACAGGTAATCCTCAAGTGATCCAGCCCCTGTCGCCAGTTCCCATCTTCTGGCAAACAGAGCCTAGGGACCCCATCCCTGCCCATCCTGGCTAATAGCCATTGATAATAGCACCCCTTAGCAAAGCAGTTATTAAATGGGGTACTAGTAAAGAGGATAGGAAAGAAGCTGATAAAGTACAGGAAGAAGCTAGTGAGAAACAGTCAAGTGTAAAAGCGTCCCATTTAAATATGAGCTATGAAGGAAAGCAACTGAATATTGACAAACTGTACAAGTGCTTATATACAAATGTTACATGTCTAAATACTAGAGTGAACTAGCATGCCTGGCAATAAATGAGGATGTTGACATAACAGGCATAACAGAAACTTGGTGGAATGATAATAATCAATAGTATGTGGTAATACCATGGTACAAAATATATAGGAATGACAGAGTAGTTTGTGCTCGTGGGGGAGTGGCATACTGTGTGACAGAAAGGATAGAGTCAAATAAATTACAAATCTTAAATAAATCAAACTGTCTCATAAAATCTCTATGGCTAGAAAGAACAGAATTATCAGACTTAGATGGCCCTGAAATATTGAGGAAGAGTCAACACAGCTTTTTAAAAGGGAAATCATGCCTCACCAATCTATTAGAATGCTTTGAGGGCATCAACAAAAGTGGACAAGAGTGATCCAGTGGATATAGTGCACTTGGACTTTCAGAAAGTCTTTGACAAGGTCCCTCACCAAAGGCTCTTAAAAAAAGTAAGCTCTCAAGGTCCTCTCTTGGATCAGAAACTGATGAAAAGATAGGAAACAAAAAATAGAAATAAATGATCAGTTTTCATAATGGAGAGAGAAAGCAATAATGGGGTTCTCCAAGGATCTATCCTGGGACCTGTGCTATAAATGATCCGGAAAAGGGGATGAAAAGTGAAGTGGCAAAGTTTGCAGATGATAGACAATTACTCATGATAGTTAAGTCCAAAACAGACTGTGAAGAGTTACAAAGGAGTCTCACAAAACTGAGGCACTGGGTGACAGAATGGCAGATGAAATTCAGTGTTGATAAATTCAAAGTAATGCACATTGGAAAACATAATCCCAACTGTACATACAAAATGATGAGGTGTAAATTATTTGTTACCACTCAAGAAAGAGATCTTGGAGTCAGTAGCTAGTTCTCTGTAAACCGTTGCTCAATGTGCAGCGGGCAGTCCGAAAAGCGACTATAGGAAAGGGATAAATAATAAAACAGAAAATATCATACAGCTACTATATAAATCCATGGTACATCCACACTTTAAATACGATGTGCAGTTCTGGTCGCCCCATCTAAAAAAAAGTACATTAGAATCTGAAGAGGTGTAGAGAAATGCAACAAAAATGATTAGGGGTGTGGAACAGTTTCTACATGTGGCGGTATTAAAAAGACAGAGACTGTTTAGCTTAGAAAAGAAACGACTAAGATGATAGAGGGTCTATAAATTCATGAATGGCTTGGAGAAAGTGAGTAAGGAAGTGTTGTTTTCGACTTCACATAACAGAAGAACTAGGGGGACATCCACTTCACACAGCGCATAGTCAATCAATGGAACTCATTGCCAGGGGATGCTGTGAAGGCCAAAATTATAACTGGGTTCAAAAAAGAATTAGATAGGTTCATAGAAGATAGGCCCATCAATGACTATTAGCCAAGATGGTCAGGGATATAACCCGATGCTCCAGATATCCCTAAACCTCCAACTACCAGAAGCTGGACTAGACAACAGGGAATGGATCACTTCCAATTTCCATGTTCTGTTCATTCTCTTGAAAGCACCTGGCAGTATCAGAAGACAGGATACTAGGCTAGATAGACCACTGGTCTGATCCAGTATGGGCACTATTATGTTCTTAAGCACCCTCAGCAAATTTGTGGCTGACGCTACACTGGGGGGAGAAGTGGATACACTGGAGGATAGGGATAGGGATGGGTCCAGAGTGACCTAGACAAATTGGAGGATTGCGCCAAAAGAAATCTGATGAGGTTCAACAAGGACAAGTGCAGAGTCCTGCACTTAGGATGGAAGAATCCCATTCACTGTTACAGACTAGGGACCTACTGGCTAAGCAGCAGTTCTGCAGAAAAGGACCTGGGGATTACAATGGACAAGAAGCTGGATATGAGCCAGCAGTGTGTCCTTGTTGCCAAGAAAGCTAACGGCATTTTGGGCTGCATTAGTAGGAGCATTGCCAATAGATGGAGGGAAGTGATTATTCCCCTCTATTTGGCTCTGGTGAGGCCACATCTGGAGTATGGTGTCCAGTTTTGGGCCCCTCACTACAAATTGGAGAGAGTCCAGTGGAGGGCACATGACTTATAAGGAGAGACTGAGGGAACTGGGGCTTATTTAGTCTGCAGAAGAGAACAGTGGGGGAGGGGGAGTTGATAGTAGCTTTCAACTATCTGAAAGGGGGGGGGGTTGAAAGAGGATGGAGCTCGGCTGTTCACCTCCCCCTCATTTCATTTTGGCGAAGGGGAGAGAAAGTTGAGATGTGGTGTGTAAACGTGCAGAGATACTGCTGTGTATTGTGGAGGGGTTAAAACACTGTAAATACACTGTGCAGGAGGTTACAAGCAAGGTCTCTGTGTGGCCTGTGTTGTAGAAGAGGTGGGGGTGCAGCACGCTGCCCCATCACAATCTCTCCCATCCTGGACTGAGTTCTGTACCTAGTGGGCTATTGGACATAAGGGGGGCTGGCACTGCTACCAACACCTTGGTTTTTTGGCTTGGGCGCCTGGCTTCAGCAGAGGGTTTGCAGCCGTGAATCTCAAGCAGAGGAAGGTGGCTAAGAGGATGGGGCTTAGACCACTTCCCTTCTCCTCACTCTATTCTACTGGGTAGGTTGGGCAGCTCCCCTGCTCAGCATACTGCTTTTGTGGATCCCATTCTTGGGCGCTGTGATGCTCCCTGTGTCCTGGGCAGAGAGCCTAAGGGTTTGGCTACACTTGCAGCTATGCAGCGCTGGGAGTTAAAGCTGTCTTCATACAGCTGTGTAGGGAAAGCGCTGCAGTGTGGCCACATTGACAGCTGCCAGCGCACTGTTGTGGCCACATCTGCAGCATCTGGGAGTGGTGCATTATGGGCAGCTATCCCCCTTTCAAGTGGTTGCAACATGCTTTTCAAAAGAGAGGGGTGGGGTGGAGTGTGACAGGGAGCGTGGGGGAGACAGAGAGAGTGGATTTTTGGAGCCAACCCTCTGTCAGCAGCTGCCTTGCAAGTTCCGACCCCCTGCCCTACCCCACTCTCACTCACTGAAAGCAAACAGCAGCTGATAAGCAGCCTCCCCGAAACAGACCCCCGCTCCCTCCCTCCTGCATGCCATGCCGCTTCTCTCCTCAAGCCCCCTCCCTCCCTCTCTCTTCAAGCAAAAGCTAGCTGTGGGCGTTCCAAAGCGAGCCCCCTGCCTGCCGCTGCTCATTCACAGCAAACAGGAGCTGGGTTTGGTTTTTTGATAAGCAGCTTCGGGAGCCTGGAGTTCACAACAAAACAAAGAGTGTTATCTTTACTTAAAAGGATTATGGGAAGGTTCCGGAGGTCAGTTACAGCGTAGTAAGATTATTCCCTGTTTACACAGGCACCCCGGCGCTGCAGCAGCAGCACTATACTCTTTATTCCTCTTGTGGAGGTGGGTACAAGCAGCGCTGTAGCCAGGGAGATACAGCGCTGTATGTGCCTTGCCGGTGTGGACAGGGAGGGAGTTACAGCGCTATAAAGCCACTAACAGCGCTGTAACTCTCCAGTGTAGCCAAGGCCTAAGTCAAGGCTGAACATTCCGCTAAGCGGTAGGGCAGCTGTCGTTAGATGCTGCAATGCTGATGCTCAGTCACCTTCTGGCTCTGGTGTTGAGTGTGCCATGCAGTGCCCTTTAAATATTGCCCCCTTTATGGGCTGTATTCATGCTCATTGTTTGGAAGCTTAATGCAGGATGTTAAGTGTTTCTCCTTGGCATCAGTTCTTAAACCTCCCCTCCCCGCTAAAAACAACCTGCTGCTTTTCTCTCTTCTCTAGTGACTCAGACATCACTGCATCAGTTAGACCAACTCCAGCAAGGATAAGTGTGATATTGCTTTAAATACAAGGGCCTAGGATGCTAGGACTCTAGCTACTTGCACTGTAACTCTGCTCCTGCGTGAATGTCTAGCCTTTGCTACTCTCCATGGTGATGTGACACATCCCAGTGCTGGGCCGAGCAATTCCACAGCTCTTTGAAGGGCTGGTATTCAGAGCACTGGGGGGAATAAATATTTAGCATTCATGACAGCTGCCATATTGGGTCCTCTTTGAGATAGGAAAGGAATGCATGTCAGCCAGTTAGGAAATAGCAGAGATTCCACTCCAGCCTGTCAGGGAGAAAAGCTTACATTGCACTCAGGCCTGTTGGTCTGACACTGCAATAGTTCTTCCCTCTCACTTTTGTTGCCATACTCCCAAACCTACCCCACCCAGCTGTGGGCCAGCACAGCTAATATTTAGAAATCTCTATGAAAACTGTGAGCAACATGATCTCACCTCATTCAGCACCTTTGCCCCTAGCTGCCTCAACTTCCCTGCTCTCAGGCTTTCAAATCATGTCCCAGATGCTTGGGCAAGTCAAATATCCCTTCCAGGAGATGGTATTAAAACACCCCAGATCAGCTAAACAAAACAGACACTGGCAACTTCATGCTGGGCCTTCCCTGGATTGATAGGAGGTGCTTTACCAGGGCCTTGCACTGAGCAAATCAGGGCGATAGAAGAGAGACTTCCCCTCCCCCTTAATAAATAAGGGCAAGTGTCCAAGTCCCTCTTTGCTGTCGGCTTTTCAGTACCCATTTTCCCAGAGCCAGCTTGTTCTGCCTGAATGCTTCCCTCCAATGCTCCCTTTCTGGAGCTTCTGCCCCTCATGGCCTGGCACTTTTACCAGCCCCTCTCTCTGGGAAGCCTGGAGAGCCCCTTCCCCAGTCTGCTCTGACTCTGGCTTGCCTGTACATTCCCCTTTACCTTTGTATCAGGACAGCCCCAGTTCTTTCTTTCAGCCCCCACAGCTCTCTGCGCAGGGGAGTGCTGCCAACCCTGCTCCAAAGAGCTCTCCAAGGGCCTTCCTGGGCTCTTGAGCCCCCTCTCATGGGAAGCTTTGCCTGGGGCTACCATCGCATGATGCCTAGTCACCAGCCCCAAGTCCAAACCCATCACGTGCCTGGCAGGCGGGCTGAGCTTAGCCCCCACCTCCCCACACACCCCCGAAGGACCAGGTCACCCTATGACACAGGTTTCTGGGCTGGATTCACAAAGGGATGTGGACACCTAACTGCCTCTTTCAATATTTAGGTGCCACTGATGTTCTCAAAAGCCCTGCTCAGCTGCCATCTCAATGCCCACAGACACCTAAGGTTCGCCTGGTGGGCAGCCTTGTGTGTGCCTAAGTCCTGATGCTGCCCCAGCAGGATGCTCCAGCCAGGCAATTCCCTGCCTTTCTCCTGTGAGGGACCGACTCTGGTAGGTGTGCTCCGATCTCACCCAGACAGGATGAGTGGGGATGTGTCCCAGGAGTCAGGTGGGCAGGGTGTTTCCTGGGGAGAGGGAAGATCCAAATTCAAATCCCTGCTCTGTCTGCTTAGGAGAAGGGACTTCAACCAGGCTCTGGCATCTTCAAGTTGAGGGCCCCAGTCGCTGGGTTAGAGTCAATCCCTCACTTGCTTTCTCTGAGCCAGGTGACTGTTTATACATGGTGGAATGATTTTAACAGGAGAGACTGAACTATCCCCTCCCCTGAATATCCCACAGGGCCTCTCCTGAGAGCTGGGAGCCCTGGTTGTGAGTCCCTGCTCCAATCAGTCAGAGCACGGTTTGAATCTGGGTGTCTCATGGCTGCTGGCTGTAATGGGAGGGGCCCCTTTCTGTTTTTTTCATGAGAAAGGGCTGAGCGTGGGGCCAATGCCAGGAACAGGTTCGTGGCTGAGATGCCTGAGCAGAGACAGATCCGTCTGTCAAAAGCAATGGAAGTTAGGTGCCTGCACCCCACCTCCTTCCTCTGCAGTTCAGTCCTGGTTAGCTTAGGTGGCTCCTGCTTCGAGATTCCCTTTCTTAGCCCCTAGCTCTGCCCATGCATTCTATGGGGAGCCTGGGCCCCTAACTCAGGGCTGGGAGTTCCAGGGGCTGGAGGAGTGCCCAGGCATTAAGCTTTCAAACAGCACAATGTTAAAGCGCACCAGGAAGCCAGTCCTGCACTTGCGACCCCCCCAAACCTGGTCTGTGACCTCCCTGGGGGGTCACAACCCCCAGGCTGAGAACACTGCTTTAGCTTGACTAATGACTCTCACCAGTACAGTGGGAACTGAGCTTTTGGGTACACTAATGATTCCCACCCCTTGGTTTGGTCTAAAGCAGTCGTTCTCAACCCAGGGTCCATGACCCCTTGGGGACCACAAGCCAGTTTCAGGGGGTCTGCCAAACAGAGCTGGCATTAGACTGGCTGGTGCCCAGCGGGACTGGAGCCCTGAGCCTGAGCATCTGAGCTGGACTGTGCAGTTTTTATAACATGTTGTGGGGAGTGAGGGGGTTAGAAAGAAAAAGTTTGAGAACCTCTGGTAAATCAGAGTCATCTCAGTAACCTGCATTGCCACACGTCATTGCCTGAGCTTGGAATTTGGAGGACAAATAATACATATCCAAAAGCTTTTTAAAAATACAGCAGATGGGACAAAACTCCTCCAGTCATGAGACTGCCCCACGGTCTGCCACATGCGGAAGGCCTGCAAAATGGCCAGCAACCTTTTAAAGACAGTTATTGTGGAAGGGAAGAAAAGCCCTGTGTTGTCATAGTGAATGCTTTGGATGGGCTGTGAGTAAAGTGGTGAGCATGTGCTAAGAGCACCCGAGGCTGATGCAAACAGGCTGAAGAATGTGAACATCTACTTCGGGTTGTTTGGCTTGGCATGTGGGTGGCAGGATGGTGGTCATTGGCCTGTGATATACAGGTCAGACTAGGTGAGCTGAGGGTGGGGGCTTGTCTGGCGTTGAACTGACTTTAGTGTGACCAGAACACAAATATTTTCAGTTTTAACAAAAAGTTATAATTTTATTAGTATGTCAGAGAAATATTCCTTTTCCTTTAGTGACATTTATTAGACACCCTTCAGATAAAATCAAGGGTGCTTGGCATGATCTAGTAATTACGAATGTCCTCAGTTCTCCTCTGTGGTGACTTTCAATGCTCTGTGTGTTGAGCTGAGGAAGCTCAGTTAATGACACATCTGGTTTTCTGTTCTGGGAACCAAGAGGATGTTAATGCTGGCACTGAGTGTGCATACGGGGATCAGAAGAAAAGGACATTTTTCATACTATCATTCTGCCCTTTCATAGTAGCTTTGCTCAGAGGTCCTTAACTGGTTCTGCTCTGTGCAGTTGACATTACATTTATATGCCATATGGAACTCTATTCCACACAGGGTACAGCTGCTCTCCTCTTAGTCACTTGTAATACGTTACAAGAGCTGTATACAATTTTATATCATTATTTTTTTCTGGTTATGTACACTTTAAATAAAACACCATGTTAAATAGCAGGATGTTACTTTGGATCATAGAATCTATTGCGAGAAGGAAAAGCAAACAGTTGTTTTCAGTGCGTAGGGAAAAAGCGAGTCATCTTCCTTAGTCTCTAACGGATCCACACTCTGATGGGAGTCCTTCGGATTTTCTCCACTCTGCAAGGCGCTGCTTGAACCATTTCTAGAGAACAGAGAATTGTACAAAGATGAATATTTTGAAGGAAATTAGAATGATGCACTTAACTTCTTTGAATTGCTATAAGTTCCATTGCAATCACACATAAGGTAAAATTTTCGGAAGTGCAGATTTGATTTAGGAGCCTAAAGTCCCACCAAAAATCAACAGGAGTAAAGTCCCTAAGTCAGTTAGGTGCTTTTGACAGTGTTACCCATACTCTTACGTTCTTGCTTTCTAAAGACTCTGTCAGTAGGATCTAGCTTTCCAATAGTCTTATATCACAACCAGATGAATCCAGGGTGGGAGAGAGCATCAGAGAGAATGAGAGATGTGGCTGTCTTGTAGCAAGGGTCTGCTTTGATACCAGGTGTGCAGCAGTCATGTGCTCCCAGTTCATATAGACATCAGAGAGTGGGGAAAGAAATGTGAGTCACTGGACTGAATCTTTTACATATAAAATAGGTATGAAAGCTCCCTAGGGCAGGGACTATAGCCCTAATCCTGCATGGGCAAAGTACCTGCAGGCAGATTTGTGCACGATGGGAGTTGATGTTTGCGCATCTCCAAGCACACAAATAGGGCTTGGTTGGTGGTAGCGAGTACAAGTGTATGTGCATATTGAAGGCTGTGATCACAGTGCACTTTAATATAAGTGTGGAAATTATCTTCACTATAGGACTAAATTCTGTCTTTTTGCTGCAGATTTTGTAGGACAGATCATCTAAGTCACATTTTTAACACTGGCATTTTTGATTTTCTAATTCATAGAAGTAAGTATTGCCTAAATGGCCAGAATATGATTGGCACTGCATGAGCAGCAATGCTGGGAAACCTGGAGTAGTGAAACTACCCTTGTCCTCCAATCCAATGGTGGGACCAACATATGCTTTAGATGACAAGGGTGGTAATCAAAGAGGAAACTATTTCAAAGTGCAAGAGGAAGAAGCAGAATGGCTCTCTGTGGATATAGGTACAGTTTGGTTAAAAATTTAGATCCCTGTGGTGCAGGTAGGCTATTTTCTAGGTTCTGCACCTTTAAGAGTAAAGTGAACTCCCTAGCCTGTCTGGAGGGGCGTGCCCTGTGAGTTAGCCCAAGATGGCAGCTAGTATAGAGTGAGTCACACACACTGTGCTCTCCACAGGAGACTGCATATTGTTTTTTCTTTGCCTCTTGTTTCTTTTAATCTAAAAAGAGTCATCCCCAGTAGATGCCTACTATACAATGATATAATGCCTCAGCTCTGCTGTATTTCCTTAGTGTTCGCCTTTGCCACCTTTTAACACTTACATAATAAAATGTGTCCTGTCATCAATTCCATGGGCCTTCAATAAAACGCCAGCAGCTGAAATAAGTCATCCATACAGACAGTCCAATGTTGCTCTTTGTCTGTGAATAAGCACAGCACTCCTGTGCCTGTGATCTACTATTCTGCAGTTAGCAGTTATTTCTGGAGCTATTGTGGTCACTAGAAACACGAGTGCCACAACACTTTTCCTAACACTTATCATCATTAACAGGGATATTGGCCCAACTTCAGCCTGGTAACTAGCTACTTAAACTTCTCCCTGTCAGTTCAATTAGATGGACTGTTTGACATGTCCTGTCCTAAACAGTTGACCAGTTACCACTTTGCACTTCACCAGTAGTCTCTCTGGTGTCTGATTAGTGACTGCAGGGCACTGCAGGCGGAAAACACTGATATTAATAGTATGAGATGCAGTACATGTGCTATATAACTAAAACCTCAGTCTTGATTTATTACATAAACAACCCTTTTTTCAAACATCCTCAGCTCTATAGGAGTATTTCAGGTTCAGGAGCAGACAAGCTTGTCTAGGAAGGTCAAATTTTAATGTGCAGTAATTTTCATGAGAGAGGGTTCTGTGTGCCCTTTGCCCTGTGTGATGTTTGATCGTTACTTTGTAAAGAAAGAAGAAGTGAAACTTTAGAGCCACAGCACATCTCTAACAAACTAACACACAGCAGGGCCTCTGCCCATCATCTGATGTCACCCTTTAACCAGGGAAATAAGTCTCTTAAGGGGAGACTCCAGTGAGGAGCACGGATTCACTCTTGTAGCTTGTTTTAATCAGGAGATCAGCACAAAGAAGCTCGTGTGTGACTGATTCCCACCCCGTAACAGACCTGGAACCAGCAGCGCAGTGTGGTGTTAGACACAGAGACCTGCACTGCACCCCATTGAAGTGTTACTTTCACTCACTCATGTCAGTTGCACTCTGGGTAAACTGAAGAGGGAGAAGGGTGCTGTGAACAAAGGAATGAATATTACACCAGCTCCACTTATGCAGGCCAGGCCAGAGACTGTTCTCACTATGTTTACACCATTGTGATGCCATTGACTGCAATGGTACTTCTGAGTTATACAGTGTGAGAGCTGGACGGGACCCTTTCCATTCCACTTCCCCTGAGCTCAGAGACAGCCTTCAGCACGTGGCTTTCTCTTTAGATGCAACTTTGGCAATTTTCAAAAAGAAAACTATCATATGGAAATGGCCCAGTGAGTGCTTCGCTATCAGGGCCAGCTCCAAGTTTTTTGCCACCTCAAGCAAAAATTTTTTCCTGTGTCCCCTGGCCCCGCTCCAACTCCACCCCTTCCCCACCCCATTCCAACCCCTTTCCCAAATCCCCGGCCACCCCTCCTCCCTGGGCGTGCCACATTTCCCCTCCTACCCCTCCCTCCCAGGCAAGCCTGAGAGGGAGTATGGAGAAGCGGACCAGCGGCGCACTCGGGGGAGGAGGCGGAGGTGAGCTGGGGGGGTTACTTTCTGCGGCCCTCCCTGCGCCCCCCACCGCCCCAGCTCACCTCTGCTCTGTCTGCTCTCCTGAGCTCACAGCCGCCAGTCTGCTTCTTCCCCCCCCAACCAGGCTTGTCGCAAAACAGCTGAGCAGGCAGCAGTGGAGCAGAGGTGAGCTGGGGGGGAGGGTTACTTCCTGCAGCCCTCCCCGCGTCCCCCCACCGCCGCAGCTCACCTCCGCTCAGGGCCGGCTCCCGGCTTTTTGCACCCCAAGCCCCTTGGAAAGTGCCGCCCAAAGCACATGTTTGGAGTGCTGGTGCCTAGAGCCAGCCCTGTCTGCTGTTCCACTCTCCTGGGTCTGCTCATTGTGCTTGGTCTCTGTGCTATCTGGGCTCATCTGGCCCCCTTCACTGTACTGGCCTCCCAAGACCTTAAGAAGAGACGTAACAATCATAGTCTTGCTTTTCAGCCTGTAGGAGAACTAATGTAGTATGACTGGGTGTCTCTGGGTGTGGGTTTGAGTGAAACACTTCCCGGGGGGAAGCTAATAGCTGACGATTGTCTTTCATTGTGTAAGTGGCTAGGTCTGCAGTCACTCTACTCTCTGGTGGGCATGAGTCTCACATAGGCCTACCTGCTGGGGATGATCTGTTTCCTGGACTCATGAGCTTGCCTCCTACTGGCCAGCAGTGTCTGTGCTCCAGTAGGCTGTAGCTGTTGTGCAAAGCAGAACACCAGGACTATGTGTTCTCGGTGACCCGGGCTGCTGCGTTGTGTGTATGAGTATGGACTGGAACGTTCTCAGGGCTGGTGGCGTCAGCCCTAGATAGAATGAGCTGCATCAATTCAGCCTTGAGCTGGCCACGAAAGCATGGATCACCTTGGGCAGGTCTGTGCCCAACAGCACGGAGCACCAGTTTCTGGCCAGCCATGGAGGGAAGAGAGTATAGTGGGGTGTCCTGGCTGTATGGGCATTCAAGTGCACGAAACAGGCCAAGAGTACCGCTTGGCCCTGGCCTGATCTAAGGTGATGAGGAATGGAAAGGAGGTAGCAAGCTCTTTAGATGGGGGACTTTTTCACTGATCTGATCTGAATGTGGGAGAGCTGGTGTCTCCTCACGCAGCTTGGAGAAGAGTATGGCAGCTGTCTTGGGAAGTAGTAAGGCCCTGTTCTCCCCCTGCCCCTATATATTCACAGGTCTTCTCCAGAGAAGAATGAAAACAAACACATTTGTAATGCCCAGGGGTGGAGGATAAGATCCTCAGCCCATGCTGAGCGTGTAATTAGGTTACACCCAGGTATCAGCCTGAGCTGTATGCATGCCCTTGTGTCTCTGGGTATTGGAATGAACTCAGGCTGCAGCGTGCCTGAGGGAAGCTCCTGACTCTGCTGACTGCCCTGACCAGTGCTGGCTCCGCAGTGCACAGGAGCTGTGCTGGCTGGTGCAGAGTTAGCCTGTCTGCCCTGCTCAGGCCTGGGAACTAGCTTTGGTCCCAAAGAAGGGAAGAACATACTGCAACCAACCACAGGCCTCTGAGCTCGGGTCAAGGCTGGAGGCTGTGGTGGGCCATGTCATGCTGCTAATGGTGGGACATTCTGCGGGAGGAAACGTCTCTCTGACCTCAGCAGGGAAGCTCCAGCCATGCCCATTGCCAACCAAATGCTTCCAGGGAAGGTGTAAAGTGCAACTAGCCAGCTGAGCAATGCAATTCCCGAGAGAGGGAATGGTTCCTGACCCTGGCTAACCTTGTAATGGCAGCCCTGCTTGGCACTGAAGCTGCTGTTCTTCTTGTTGGCCCTCTTCGCCTTGCAGCTTTCTAGCCCAAGCTACTCCCACAGGCTAATGAAATGCTGCATCGAAATGCATTCCCATGGCTCCTTTTAATCCAGTTGCTTTTTTAATGTCCCTGGTGCCCTTTCATCCTGGTACTGACAGCAGGCAGGAAGCAAGCTTTCCAGCTGCTGCGTGTGGCTGGCTAAAGAGCAACACATCAAGGGGCCTTTAAGGTCCAGCCCTGCACTGGGGGGCAGCACTGAGCTGCATGGCACCAGCTTGTGCCATGGGGAGGCTATGCTTAGGAATCATAATACGTCCTCCCTGCCTGCGTGCTGGGGGACTGTGTGCGCTGCACCGTCCCTAAGGAGAATGCCGCATGCCCTTCCCGGTGCATTGCTGGCCCGGGGGTGGTCCCTGACTCCATCTCCTCTCTGCCCTCTGTAGGGGTGCTTGGGAGCACAAGCAGGAGGGGTGGGCTGGAGACTTTTTGTGTGTTCTCTCCCACCAGCACCTGCTCACTTTGGCCTTAATCCATATAATAAGATGCCAGGATTGTCTCTGCCTGTGTCACACAGAAGCCTTGAATAGCTGAGTCAGCGAGAAGCGATGGGAGCAGCTACGAGCATGGCTGAGAGCTTTTTGTTCAGCATATCACCAGGTTCAATCAGTTCTGGGATTTGCGGCCTGCTGCTGTGCAGTCTGTAAGTTCTGATGTTATGCATGACACCTGGGCGCCAGCACGACCTTTCAGCTATGCACTAACTTTCCGGTGGTGAGCTCCAAACCGTTCCATGACCCGGGCCTTGCACCCAAACACACGTGGCTCATAAGTAGTCCTGCCACGAGTAAGTGTGTGTCTGTGTGAGTCTGTCCAAGCAGTTCCCCAAGAAAAATCCATGGCCTGGAGTTTCTCAGCCGTGAGTGAGCTGTGTGTGTGGACAATCCTCCAAAGACTCTGTGTGCATGCACAGCACCCCACGGACAGTCTGGCCCACCTCCCAGGCCTGACCTTGCATCTTGCAGCCAGTCTGGCAGCTCCTGCCTCCTGCTGAAGGAACTTCCAGGATTTCTTTGACCCCTTTTAGTCCACAGAGAATTCTGCTGATGCTACTGATCTGATCGAAAGGGACGGGAATGAGGACACAGAGAGTTAAAGGGGCCACAAAGCAGCCGGCTGGGGGTGGAGCGGCAAAAGGAGAGAACAGCCAATGGGAAAGGGGCCGTTGTCAAGGTGCTGTAAGTTGCCTGATTGGCATTGTAAAAGCAGAGACAGCCAGGGCTGCTGCTGGGAGCCCAGCAATAGAGGAGCCACGAGGAGCCCAGCCAGGAGGGGAAGTGACAGCTAGAGCCAGCCAGCGGGAAAGAAACATGCTTGAAAGGAAGAGAGAGAGAGAGAGATGAAAAGGGGCAGGCCAGGCAGGCTGGTGGGAAGGGACAGAGCCCTGGGGTAGCAAGGGCAGGTGCTGGCGAAGTTCTGGGGAGCAAATTGAGGCTCTGGGAGGGAGTAGGGGAGCACTTACAGGGGTATGGGGCGGGATGGGAGCAGGCTCATGGGTGTGTGTTGAGCATAGGGTGAATGGAGCTGTGGCGTGGGGTGAGGAGTGGTGGGGTGGGAGTCGGGTGGAAGATGGACAGCATAGTTATGGGGCAGAGCGGTGAGATTGTGGGGCTGTGCTCTGGACAGCAGGATTATGGCAGTGTGATGCAGCTGTAGGAAGGTGTGTTGTGAGATGTGAAGTTATGGGGTGGGTTGTGGAGTGGGTTGGGGCTGTAGGGTTATGGGGCAAGGAGGGCGTTATGGGGTGGAGTGGGTCGGAGCTGTAGGTTATGGGCGAAGAGTGGAGTTATAGGGCGTGTCGGGGCTGTAGGGTTATGGGGCGAGGATGGAGTTATGGAGTGTGTTGTGGAGTGGGTCGGGGTTGTAGGGTTATGGGGCAAGGAGGGACTTATGGGGTGGAGTGGGTCAGGGCTGTAGGTTATGGGGCAAGGAGTGGAGTTATGGGGCGGTCAGAGCTGTAGAGTCGTGGGGCGAGGAGGGAATTATGGCGTGGAGTGTGGAGTGGGTCAGGGCTGTGGGGTTATGGGGCAAGGAGTGGAGTTGTGGGGTGGGGTGTGGAGTGGGTTGGGGCTGTAGGTTATGGGGTGAGGAGTCTAATTATGGGGTGGGCTTTGGGGTGGGTCAAGACTGTAGGGTTATGGGGAGAGAAATGAAATTATGGGGTAGTTTATGGAGTGGGATGGGGCTGTAGGTTATAGGGTGAGGAATGGAGTTCTGGGATGGGTTGTGGAGTGAGTCGGGGCTGTGGGGTTATGGGTCGAGGAGGGAGTTATGGGGTGGTTTGTGGAGTGGTTCTGGGCTGTAGGTTATGGGGCAAGGAGGGAATTATGGGGTGTGGTGTGGAGTGGGTCAGGGCTGTAGCTTCTGGGGCGAGTAGGGATTAATGGGGCGGGTTGTGGAGAGGGTCAGGCTATAGGGTTATGGAGCGAGGAATGGAGTTATGGGGTGTGTTGTGGGGTGGGTCAGGGCTGTAGGGTTACAGGGTGAGGTGTGGAGTTATGGGTCAGGTTGTGAGGTGGGTCAGTGCTGTAGGGTTACAGGGATAGGAGTTGAGTTATGGGAGGATTGTGGGGTGGGTTGGTGCTGTAGGGTTACAGGGCAAGGAATGGAGTTATGGGGCATGTTGTGGGGTGGGTCGGTGATGTAGGGTTATGGGGTGGGTTGGTGCTGTAGAGTTACAGGACAAGGAATGGAGTTATGGGGCGTGTTGTGGGGTGGGTTGGGGCTGTAGGGTTATGGGTCAAGGAGGGAGTTATGGGGTGGTTTGTGGAGTGGTTCTGGGCTGTAGGTTATGGGGCAAGGAGGGAATTATGGGGTGTGGTGTGGAGTGGGTTGGGGCTGTAGCTTCTGGGGTGAGTAGGGAGTAATGGGACGGGTTGTGGAGAGGGTCAGGGCTGTAGGGTTACGGGGCGAGGAATGGAGTTATGGGGTGGGTTGTGGGGTGGGGCAGGCTGTAGGATTATGGAGCGAGGAATGGAGTTATGGGGTGTGTTCTGGGGTGGGTCAGAGCTGTAGGGTTACAGGGCGAGGTGTGGAGTTATGGGTCGGGTTGTGAGGTGGGTCAGTGCTGTAGGGTTACGGGGGGAGGAGTTGAGTTATGGGGGGTTGTGGGGTGGGTTGATGCTGTAGGGTTACAGGGTGAGGAGTGGAGTTATAGGGCATGTTGTGGGGTGGGTCGGTGCTGAAGGGTTATGGGGTGGGTTGGTGCTGTAGGGTTACAGGGTGAGGAATGTGGTTATGGGGCATGTTGTGGGGTGGGTTGGGGCTGTAGAGTTACGGGGCAAGGAATGGAGTTATGGGGCGGGTTGTGGGGTGGGTCGGGGCTGTAGGGTTACGGGGCGAGGAGTGGAGTTATGGGGTGGGTTGTGGGGTGGGTCAGGGCTGTAGAGTTACGGCTCGAGGAATGGAGTTATGGGGCGGGTTGTGGGGTGGGTCAGGGCTGTAGGGTTATGGGGGTGTGTTGGTGCTGTAGGGTTACAGGGCGAGGAATGGAGTTATGGGGTGGGTTGTGGGGTGGGTCGGGGCTGTAGGTTTAGGGGTGAGGAATGGAGTTATGGGGCGAATGGTGGGATGGGTTGGGGCTCTAGGGTTACAGGGCGAGGAGTGGAGTTATGGGGTGGGTTGTGAGGTGGGTCGGGGCTGCAGGGTTACGAGGCGAGGAGTGAAATAATGGGGCGAGTGGTGGGATGGGTTGGGGCTGTAGGGTTACAGGGCGAGGAATGGAGTTATGGGGCGGGTTGTGGGGTGGGTCGGGGCTGTAGGGTTACGGGGTGAAGAGTAGAGTTATGGGGCAGTTTGTGAGGTGAGTCGGGGTTGTAGGTTTATGGGGCGAGGAATGGAGTTATGGGGCGGGTTGTGGGGTGGGTCGGGGCTGTAGGGTTACGGGGTGAAGAGTAGAGTTATGGGGCAGTTTGTGAGGTGGGTCGGGGTTGTAGGTTTATGGGGCGAGGAATGGAGTTATGGGGCAGGTGGTGGGGTGGGTCGGGGCTGTAGGGTTACGGGGTGAAGAGTAGAGTTATGGGGCAGTTTGTGAGATGGGTCGGGGCTGTAGGGTTACGGGGCAAGGAATGGAGTTGGGGTGGGTAGGGCTGTAGGTTTATGGAGCGAGGAGTGGAGTTATGGGGTGGATTGTGGGGTGGGTAGGGCTGTGGGCAGGATGGCTTTCTCGGCCCCAGAGCAGGGCTGTGGGCGCTGGGGCACTCACCAGGGTCTGCTCTTCGGTCAGCCCCGCCTCGGCCGCGATGAGGCAGAGGGTGGTGGGGTCTGGGTGCTTGTTGACCTTGCTGAAGTTATACTCCAGGATCTCCAGCTGCTCCTGCGTGGGGCCCACTGGCTGCTCGGTGGCCATTTCCTCTGCACACGGGGTGCTGGGCGAGGGGCTGAGGAGGCACCTGGGGAGAAGAAGGTTCTTCCTGAGCCCAGAGCAGGGAGTGGAGCTGCGTCCCCTCCTGGCCTGTGCTGCTGGTGCTCAGCTCAGCCCTTGACACACAGCTCCAGCCTGTACCCCCCACAGCCAGCTCTACTCAGCAGCCAGAACGGCCATGTTAGCAGGGCGCTGCTGCCGCGCAGCACGTGCAGCACCTGGTCTCTGGGCCCTGCGGGGCCTGCGTGCGCTGTGACTGCCACACTGGCAAACGCCAGGGGAATCTCATGCTGGAGGCTGTCCCAAACCAGGCTAATCTGAATGAGTGAGATTTAGTGTGCTGGCTCATTGGGACCCCCCCTTCATCGTAGGCAGGGCAGAAACAGCCGCCAAAGATACCTGAATGGAGTAACCAGGCCCCCGATGCACAGGCCCAGCGGGCTAGTTATTGCGAGACAATGTGCACCCAGAGCAATGCTCAGTTTGCTACGTGTAAACCAGTCAGAGGCTCCATATCGTTATGTTCCTTGTTCCCACTTGGGTTTGAGCAGAGCCCCTTCACTGGTAACACCAGGAGCTGCTTCCCCGTGAGCAAAAGCATCGCTCCTTCCCCTGGGAGCTGGCACAGACCCTTCCCCACGTGATGGAGGGGACAGAGTGTTGGGCCGGTGTGATTACAACTGTTCAGCCCAAAGATTAGCAGAAAGGCCTAAATGAAATTGTTTAGGGGGATCTGGAAGAGAGGAAATGGGGGGAGAGTGTTAGCTGGTTCACATCAATGTGTATCTGCTTGAGATGTAAGAGCCTGTAGAGCAGAAAACCACCTCTTTCCGTGCTGATTCTGTGATCTGCTGGGCAAAGCTATTTTGCCATGTTTACAGTTCCAGCAGACTCCTGCAGGGCTGATTCCTGTCCACAACTTTAGGTGTTGGCGCCGCTGGTTGGGGATGTTACAGGAATGTGCAGGACTCTGGGAAGGAAGGATGCTAGTTATAGCACTGGGAGAGCCAGTCCTCTGGATCCTGTAGTGCCCTGCAAGCCCTGGTAACAAATTAGTGAATTAAGGGTAACTGCTAAGGGGAAAAAAATGCATTGTGCTTTTTGATTATTTCTCCCTGATGTTGAAAGAATGTCTGAAAGGTTTTTTTACGGCCTGTTTTTTTCCTTGGGTGTATCAGCAATAGAATGGCTTCCCTGCAAGGCTGGACTCCTTATAGAACCGCTGCATTGGAGTGTGACCTATTGGCCGTGATTAGAGCAGTGTGGGGAATGATTTCCCTTCCCAGGAGAACTGTCTAGAGTTCAAAAGACATTTCTGTCTCAAAATTGTCAGAAAAGTCAAAATGTCAAAAATTTTCACGAACTGAAAAATCTGCATTTTGTTTCAGATTGGGTCAATTGAAATGTTTCATTTTGATTTTGACCTTTCTTTGAAAACCACTTTTTTTAAACTATAAATTAACTTAAAAGTTGAACCAAAGTCATTTTAAACTGAAAATGGGATTTTTCGTTTTGAAAATGTCAAAACGGGACATTTTTGACAATTGTGGTTTTTCTCTCAACTTTTTTGAAAGGGGAAATGTGTCAAACCTGCCCTTTTCCCAGGTGACGTTTGGGTTTTGACAAACTGGTATTTTTCCAACAAATAAAGTTATGTGAAAAATTCCCACCCAGCTCTATGTGGGACATGATAATGGCAGGACAAGTTTTGCTCCCTCGGGGTCAGTGGGAGCCTTTCCAACCTCTGGGTGTGCACAAGGAGGAGACAGAGGAAAGCAAACAGGGAAGGGGGCTCTGTCACTGTTTGGAGGAGTGAGAGGGACAGGACGGGGTGGCAGCTGCGGATGTGAGGCGGTTTGTGTGAAGCCTGTATATGAGTTTTCCTGGGGGAGCTGGCGTATGTGTGTGTGGCTGGAGCTGAGGGTGACCAGACAGCAAGTGTGAAAAATCAGGACAGGGGTGTGGGTAACAGGCACCTATAAAAGGCAAAGCCCCAAACGTCAGGACTGTCCTTATAAACACAGGCCAGCTGGTCACCCTACTGAAGCTGGGGCCAGGGGGAGGTGTCTGCATGGAAGAGTGGGTGCATGCTGGCTGGATTTTCAGGGAGAGGCAGTGTGAGATTTTGGGGCGGGGTTCTGGAGTGATGGTGAAGACGGAGGCAGCACAGAGAAGTTGGAAAGGGGCACATAAGAGCAGGAAGGAGCACAGCGATCTACACGTGGGGATGGAGGCTTAGCCTGTTTTCTTGAATAGAAAGTGTAGGCATAAAGGGATTCGCTAACGAGCCATGCTTGAAGCAGGGCTGGGATGCAATGGGCCCAGCTGGCTCCCACTGTGTCTATATCGAACAGTCCCCTCGTGCCCCTATTCCATTATTTCTCCTGCAGGTCCACCTTGGCATGTCCCAGTCCTGATTTTGGTCACTGTGCATGCAGGGCCCAACACCCCCTGGTCTTTTCCAGCCTTTTCCCCCAACCCTTGTTTATTAGCATTGGTAATGGTGTATGGCCAACATATAGACCTGTTCTGCAAAGATTTAAGAATATGAGGAACTTTCCTCACACGAGTAAAGCTCCATTGGACTCAATTATTCACATACTTAAGTCTTTGCAAATGCAGATCTTTAGCTTGCAAGACCCTTAGCAGAGGGACATTCCAGTATTTAGTTTTTGATCTGTTAAGTGTCATGTTCTCCTATGTCACTTCAATGAATGAGAAGGCCAGGGTAGATTCTACTGTCAGTCAAAGCAGTGCATCTTCCCACGGCCCAGAGTCCCATGGTTTGTTCTCAGTGATCCCCACAAGTGCTTTATAGTTCTACTGGACAGCTCCTGCTGGGCTCTCAGGAGGATGAACATCCATTCCCAAAGAGCCCAACCTAGACAGAAGGAATGCAGTCCTCCAGGAAAGCAACTGAAGATTTTCCACACCTGAGATCACCTTGGGGAAATGTTACCCAGTGAGCTTCCAAGGCAATACATTTGCTTGGCACCTAAACAACTCCGACACAACTTTTGAACTACTGATTGTGGAAATATTTCTTATATGTGCTAAGCCTGAGTTTCCCATGCCTATCTTCTGTTTCATTGCTGGGGGATTTCTGTAGTATTTTGACATACTTCTCATTCTAAGGCTGAGCAGGTCACACTATTTCACATGGTTGTGATACGTGTTCATACCCTGTTGGAGAACTGCAAAACAAAGGTTTGTTTGCTAGCTCTTAGACACCAAGAGGACATAGCTGCATAAACTGTAATCTTAATAGCTCCAAAATATTCCTGTGTTCTCCCAGGTTACTGTTTTGTTCGTAGGCCCTAGTGCATTTCTAGTACACAGCACTGGGGGAAAAGCTTCATGCGAAACCTTTGTTTGCCAAAAAAAAATAATAATGAAGATTCTGGTCAGCCAGAACAATTTGTGAATTCAGCAAATTGTTTTGGTTGGATTTTTTTTCCCTTGGAAATGTTGAAACAGTTTGTTTCAGCTGTTTTGAGATTAAATGTTTTGACTTTTCATTTCAGAAAAGCAGTTGGTATTGCGATGTCCCGTGGTCACTGGACAGGTGACCTGCAAAACGCTGACCTCTGCTACCACTCAGCAGAGGGGCAGAAACCTAATTTGTGCATCAATCTACAAGCTGCTGCACAGGCAGAGGATGCAAAGGCCACCTGAGGCACAGGGCAGTGGAAATGTGTCCTGGCAATGTGCTGTCACCCGGTGCAGTGCACGTAGAGTTGTGTGACGTATTAGTGTTGCTTTCCAAGTCACCACAGAGAACTGCAGTAAAGGAGTCAGAGCTCTTTAACTGTCCCTGTGCTGGGACATCCCTCCTGAGCCCCTGGCCTATACAACTGCACCTGCCTTCACATCCATCCTCAAAAGCCACATCTTCCCTTGGGCCTTACCCTGCCCCAGCTATCATCTAGCGCATTGCCCCCAAATGTCCAATCAAACATAATGTCCAGCTACCCTGATTTCTACCCTGGTTCAGTCCAGCTCTGTGGCTCTAGCTGGACCCTCTATAGAAGCTGCATTGTAGCCTAATGCTGGAGTGATGGTTTGGGGGCTCAGTGTAACAGCCAGGTTAGACAGAAAGAAAGAAGGAAGGGAACAGTCAAGTCAGAAAAACGTGCAGTTACCAGTGTGAACCCCAGAGCTAGAGCGCTCCTCCTGTAGGAGAACAGGGAAGGAACGAGCTGTGGCAGGCTTCCCTTACACATGTTGCATGTGTCACAGTGGGGAAGTGAGGTACCAGGAGGAAGCATGAGGAGAGCGCAAGAGGGGAGGACTCCTACCTCATACTAAGCCCTAGTCTACACTATGAGTTTAGGTCGAATTTAGCAGCGTTAGATCGATTTAACCCTGCACCCGTCCACACGATGCAGCCATTTTTGTCGACTAAAAGGGCTCTAAAAATCTATTTCTGTACTTCTCCCCGACAAGGGGATTAGCACTGAAATCGACATCACCTGGTCGAATTTGAGGTAGTGTGGATGCAATTCGACGGTATTGGCCTCCTGGAGCTATCCCAGAGTGCTCCATTGTGACCGCTCTGGACAGCACTCTCAACTCAGATGCACTGGCCAGGTACACAACAAAAGCCTCAGGAACTTTTGAATTTCATTTCCTGTTTGGCCGGCATGGGGAGCTCATCAGCACAGGTGACCACGCAGTCCCAGAATTGCAAAAAAGCTCCGGCATAGACCGAATGGGAGATACTGGATCTAGTCGCTGCATGGGGAGAGGAATCCATGCTATCAGAACTCTGTTCCAAAAGACGAAATGCCCAAATGTTTGAAAAAATCTCCAAGGGCATGAAGGACAGAGGCTACACCAGGGACCTGCAGCAGTGCGGTTTGAAAATTAATGCACTCACAACAGCTGGAGAGCAGAGTTGCAGAGGAAGTGGTGGGTGATGATGGTTTGCAGACCTACTGCATCGTCTGCTGCCAGCAGCACCCCAGTACACAGCAGCAGCGGTGATGGTGAGCTGAGCTGAGTGGGCGCCATGCTTGCTGTGGTATGGCATCTGCACGGAAAAAAGGCATGAAACGATTGTCTGCCGTTGCTTTCATGGCGGGAGGGACGACTAATGACATGTACCCCAAATCACCTGCAACAGTGTTTTTGCCCCATTAGGCACTGGGAGCTTAACCCAGAATTGCAATGGGCAGCGGAGACTGCGGAAACTGTGGGATAGCTACCCACAGTGCACCACTCTGTGACTCGATGCTAGCCACGGTATTGAGGACACTCTCTGCTGACCTACTGCACGTAGTGGGGACATACACGATTGACTGTATAAAATCAATTTCTAAAGATTGACTTCTATCAATTCAACCTCATTTTGTAGTATAGACATACCCTGAGAAAGCAGGGCAATCAGCAAGTTATCTTAAGTGCTTATACACAAATGCAAGAAGCCTGGGAAACAAGCAGGGAGAACTGGAAGTCCTGGCACAGTCAAGGAATTATGATGTGACTGGAATAACAGAGACTTGGAGGGATAAATCACATGACTGGAGTACTGTCATGGATGGATATAAACTGTTCAGGGAGGGCAGAAAAGGTGGGGGAGTTGCATTGTATGTAAGAGAGCAGTGTGACTGCTCAGAGCTCCAGTATGAAACTGCAGAAAAACCTGAGAGTCTCTGGATTAAGTTTAGAAGTGTGAGCAACAAGGGTGATGTCGTGTTGGGAGTCTGCTATAGACCACCAGACCAGGGGGATGAGGTGGACGAGGCTTTCTTCCAAAAACTAACAGAAGTTATTAGATCACATGCCCTGGTTCTCATGGGGGACTTTAATCATAGGTGCTGATTCCATGGGTGGTCCAGGATGGAGCACCCACAGGGAAAAATTGGTGGGTGCTCTGCACCCACCGGCAGTTCCCCGCCCTGCCCCCAGCTAACCTTCGCCTCCACTCTGTCTCCTCTCCTGAGCATGCCACTGTGTCCTGCTTCTCCCCCCTCCCAGCGCTTGCGCCGCAAAACAGCTGTTTTGTGCGAAAAGTCTGGGAGGGAGGGAGGAGGAGAGGGAAAGTGGTGTGCTTGGGGGAGGAGGCGGGGTTGGGGTGGGAATTTGGAGAGGGGTCCAATAGGGGCAGGGAGGGGCAGAGTTAGGGAGGGTACTTTGGGGCAGGGCGGAGTCAGGGCAGGGGCGTGAGCACTCACCGACGCAGAAAAAAGTTGGCGCCTGTGACATCAATCACCTTGATATCTGCTGGGAGAGCAATACAGCAGTGCACAGCCAATCCGGGAAGTTTTTGGAAAGTGTAGGTGACAATTTCCTGGTCCAACTCTCTAGGAACCAACCAGAAGCAGAGCTCTTCTCGACCTGCTGCTCCCAAACCAGGAAGAATTAGTAGGGGAAGCAAAAGTGGATGGGAACCTGGGAGGCAGTGACCATGAGATGGTCGAATTCAGGATCCTGACACAAGGAAGAAAAGAGAGCAGCAGAATACGCACCCTGGACTTCAGAAAAGCAGACTTGACTCCCTCAGGGAACTGATGGGCAGGATCCCCTGGGAGAATAACATGTTGGGGAAAGGAGTCCAGGAGAGCTGGCTGTATTTTAAAGAATTCTTATTGAGGTTGCAGGAACAAACCATCCCACTGTGTAGAAAGAATAATAAATATGGCAGGTGACCAGCTTGGCTTAACAGTGAAATCTTTGCTGATCTTAAACACAAAAAAGAAGCTTACAAGAAGTGGAAGACTGGTGAAATAACCAGAGAGGAGTATAAAAATATTGCTCAGGCATGCAGGAGTGAAATCAGGAAGGCCAAAACACATTTGGAGTTGCAGCTAGCAAGAGATGTTAAGAGTAATGAGAAGGGTTTCTACATAACAACAAGAAAGAAGGTCAGGGAAAGTGTGGGCCCCTTACTGAATGGGGGAGGGAACCTAGTGACGGAGGATGTGGAAAAAGCTAATAGACTCAATGCTTTTTTTGCCTCTGTCTTCACAAACAAGGTCAGTTCCCAGACTGCTGCACGGGGCAGCCCAGTATAGGGAGGAGGTGACCAGCCCTCTGTGGAGAAAGAAGTGGTTCGGGACTATTTAGAAAAACTGGATGAACACAAGTCCATGGGGCTGGACGCGCTGCCTCTGAGGGTGCTAAAGGAGTTGGCGGATGTGACTGCAGAGCCATTGGCCATTATCTTTGAAAACTCATGGCGATCGGGGGAGGTCCCGGATAACTGGAAAAAGGCTACTGTAGTGCCCATCTTTAAAAAAGTGAAGGAGGATCAAGCCAGTCAGCCTCACCTCAGTCAATGGAAAAGTCATGGAGCAGGTCCTCAAGGAATCAATTTTGAAGCACTTTGAGGAGAGGAAAGTGATCAGGAACAGTCAGCATGGATTCACCAAGAGCAAGTCATGCCTGACTAACCTAATTGCCTTCTATGAGGAGATCTGTGGATGAGGGGAAAGCAGCGGATGTGTTATTCTTTGACTTTAGCAAAGCTTTTGATACGGTCTCCCCTGGCTTTCTTGCTGGCAAGTTAAAGTATGGGCTGGATGAATGGACTATAAGATGGATAGAAAGCTGGCTAGATCGTCGGGCTCCATGGGTAGAGATCGATGGCTCCATGTCTAGTTGGGAGCGGTATCAAGTGGAGTGCTCCAAGAGGGTTCCAAAGAGGATGTATCTAGACTGTGCATAGTGGTACCAGATGACAGAGCAAGGAGCAATGGTCTCAAGTTGCAGTGGGAGAGGTTTAGGTTGGATATTAGGAAAAACTTTTTCACTAGGAGGGTGGTGAAGCACTGGAATGGGTTACCTAGGGAGGTGGTGGAATCTCCTTCCTCAGAGGTTTTTATGGTCAGGCTTGACAAAGCCCTGGCTGGGATGATTTAGTTTGGGATTGGTCCTGGTTTGAACAGGGGGTTGGACTAGATGACCTTCTGAGTTCCATTCCAACCCTGATATTCTATGATTTTATGATTCTATGGTGTGTTGTGTTGCATTGTCTGGAATCTGTTTGTGTTCTGTTTCTAGGAATGACAGCAGTTTGTTAACATGGCTGGTTATGAAAAGACATTTGAATTGTGCAAGATACGCCCAGTAGGAAGTGGGTCACCCTGAGCTGACAGATTGTGTGTGGTTTGATAGGCTGGGAATGCATGCTTCCAAAAGGAAGAGAGGGGCTGTACTGGAAAGGGAAGTGCTTTGACCAGGAGTCCTGCCTGGCTCTGGGTTTTGTACCTGGGGATAGATCTGGCTTTAGGTAATGCGGGGCCCGATTCAAAAGAGCTGCTGCCGAAATGCCACCGAAGACGGCAGCAATTCGGCGGCAGCTGAATCAGTTGCCGCTGTTTCCGGCGGCACTTCGATGGAGGGTGCGGGGCCCAATTCCCTGGAATCCGAGGAACTGCCCTAAAGCTGGCCCTGCCTGGGGACCCTGAACCCTCCATAGGGCTGTCTTCACTGCACTAGGCTTCCTGGTGGCAGAGATGAACTTCGTGGGGCCTGCGCAATGGCGACAGACCTAGAGCTGAACATCATGTGTGCCCTGAGTGCTGGGGCAGGAGCTCAACTGGCTGAGACAGTCACAGATCAGCAGGGGACCTGGTGGGGTGGGTGTTGCTGGTACAGAGCAGCCTGGCTGAGGAGTCGCCTCCTAGCGCCCACTTGATGAGCACTGGGCCTAATGGGATCTGTGAGTGAGGTTTTAGATGGATGTGGGCCCACAACAAGCAGGACACCTAATAACTGGGATTGTGGAGTGTGATCATAGAGTCACAGGGTTGGAAGAGACCGCCTGGGTCAGTCTAACCCCCTGCCAAGATGCAGGATTTGTTGTGTCTAAATCATTTGAGACAGGTAGCTCTGTCCAGCCTCCTTTTGAAAACCTCCAGTGAAGGAGTTTCCACAACCTCCATAGGCATCTGTTCCATTGTCCTACTGTTCTGACAGTTGGGAAGTTTTTCCTGAGCTTTAATCTAAATCTGCTGTGCTGTAGTTTGACCCCATTGCCTCTTGTCCTGCCCTCTGTGGCAAGAGAGAACAACTTCTCTCCGTCTTCTTTATGGCAGCCTTTCAAGTATCTGAAGACAGCTTTCATATCTCCCCCTTAATCTCCTCTTGTCCAGACTAAACATACCCAGTTCCTTCAGCCTTTGCTCGTATGGCTGCATTCCATCCCTTTGATCATCTTTGTCGCTCGTCTCTCCACATCCTTTCTATACACCAGTGACCAGAATTGGACAGCTTGGGTTTTGCCCATTTTACTGCTGGTAAATATATAGTGACTGTGTTTTTCCCAAATAAAAGGTGTGCGCGGTTCCTTGTTCCCACGGACTCTGAGTGCTGGGAAATGGGGAAGAACTGCCTGCAATGGTGACCAGGGAATTTAAAAGTTAAGTTCTTGAAAGATGGACATGACTAAGGTTTTAATGGGGGAGAGAGGGAGGCTAGAGCCACATGTTTCTAGAAAGGTCCCCATGGCATCTCATTGGAGCTGGCCTGGATTAGAGTCATGGACAGCTGACTGCTCCACCAGCTGAGAAAAAATGGTCTCCAGGCACAGGTGTACTTGTGGAGGTGGAAATTCCACTCTCCCCATTCCTACTCCCCTTCTCCAAAACACAACGAAGATCTGGCTTGAACTTGCTGTGAAAAGGCAGCAGATTCTGACTTCAAAATCAAACCTTGTATCCTGCTTTGTCACCAGATATTGCTAGGAATATTGGCCTCTCTCAGGACCCCCATGTAGCAGCTTTATTTTCATGTCCCAGAAGGACTTGGTACAACCCCCCAGGCCCACAAACCAGGGTGGCTCTCTTGAGGCTGACAGTCATAATCTCTAAAGTGCCAAGGTCTTATTGAAAGACTATGACTCCTAACTGCCAAAGGCATTTCTGAAAACGGGGCAAATGCTCGTAAATCACAGATGCAACCATTTAGGCGACCTAGGCGGTCGCCTAGGGCACTAGGATTTGGGAGGCGGCATTTTCTTCGGCAGTGACTGCAGCGGCCGGATCTTTGCCTGCCCCTGTCACCACCGGCATTTAGGGGGAGGGAGCTGGGGCAGGGGAGCGCCTAGAGGGCTGCCTGCAGCAAGTAAGGGGGTTGGGGCAGCATGAAGGGGAACTCTCTGCCCCTAAGCTGACTGGCGCAGCAAGCCTGGGAGACAGGAGAAGTGAAGCAGAGATGGCGTGTTGGGGGAGGAGGCAGGGCAGGGGTGAGCTGCTTCACTTGTCCCGCCTCCCAGGCTTGCGGCGCCAATCAGCTTAGGTGCCACAAGCCTGGGAGGCAGGAGAAGTGAAGCAGCGACGGCGTGCTTGGGATGGAGGCGGAGCAGGGGTGAACTGGGGTTGGAGGCGTGCCTCAGGGTGGAGGGTGGGGGGTGGGGAGCTGCCACAGGGGGGCACCTCAGGGTGGAAGGAGGGAGCTGCCGTGGGGGGCGCCTCAGGGCGGGGGCTCGGGGACGGGGGAGGGCGCAAGGTGGAAGTTTCACCTAGGGTGCAAAACATCCTTGCACCAGCTCTGGTCACAGAGGGTCTTTTGAAATGCTACCCTCTGTCTCAATACCCTTTGATCTTTCTGCTGCCAACTCCCTGTCTGGAAACTCCTGTTGGAGCCACTTCTGCAGAAGGCAGCATTTGCTAGTGAAATCATTGTTTGGCAATATGGAAAGTGGTTATAAATAACACTGTGCCCCAGCTGTGCAACCTCCACCATCACATGACTCATTGGTTGAACACTGATGGTAAAATGCATTGCTCAAACACAGAGCTTCTTTCCTGTGTCCGAGAATGCTGCAGGACAGTAACCACCCACGTGGCTCTGGGATGTACTGATGTGTGAAATGGGTAGGACCAGCTCATTTCTTCTTGTTACAAAACAAAAGAATGACCAAACAATTCGCTTACCTAGTGAGAGGAATAGGACATCATTGCTTGTGCAAACTTAATTACTGCCTCTCCCTCACTAGTGACCCACACAAACAAAATGAGTAGCATGCTTTTCTATTGCGTCCTCCAGCACCCAGCTACAGGAAAGCCAGTGTCGTCCTGCCTGATCAGCAATGTGGAGTACTTTGCTTAGAAATATGAGTGACTCCAACAGAGCACGCAGTTGAGAGACAAACATAAGAACATAAGAACGGCCGTACAGGGTCAGACCAAAGGTCCATCTAACCCAGTATCCTGTCTACCGACAGTGGCCAATGCCAGGTTCCCCAGAGGGAGTGAAGCTAACAGGTAATGATCAAGTGATCTCTCTCCTGCCATCCATCTCCATCCTCTGACAAACAGAGGCTAGGGACACCATTCCTTACCCAGCCTGGCTAATAGCCATTTATGGACTTAACCACCATGAATTTATCCAGTTCTCTTTTAAACGCTGTTATAGTCCTAGACTTCACAACCACCCCAGGTAAGGAGGTTTTCCTACCCAGCAGTGGGGAGGCAGCACATGTAGACATACCCGAGCCAGTTTGGATCAAGCTAGCTCCAAGGCGGCTCAAGAGATGATAGCAGTGAAGCTATGGCAGCAAGGGCAGGGGCACGGCTAGCCCCATTCGGGACTTGGGTGTGTAGTTGAGCCACTCGCTCTAGATCAATGGGAGCTCAGATACAGTATGTGTAGACATGCTGCAGTCGCACCTCCTGACTGCACTGTAGACACAGACCTGCCGCAACTTAGACAGGTGGTGTTTGTCCGAAAAGATAGTGGCCCCAAACTGGAAACCTATATCTGGATGTAGGCTCCTTAATTAAAATAGCATGTATAGGCTGAAATTTAGGCTGGCAAGCAAAGGACAACCCAGCTGATTGTAACTGCCTTGTGGGGCTAGAAGGCAGTAAATGGTCCTGCGAGTACCTGAGTACTGGATTTGCCAGGCTGGCTGAGTCCATCCCAATGCCTGGAATTGTCTCACTGGCCACCGGTGTCGTTTGCCGAAGGCCAGTTCCCTGCCTGCCATCCAGCAAGGGAGCGCGCTGGAAACCCCGATGCTTCTGGCTGAACTGGAAGGAGCAGGGAAGGGCGAATTCCAACCCCGGCCAGGAGGTGGTGTCCTGTGTGCGCCCAGAGACGAGCACTCAGGAAAAGGGCAGGCTCTCCAAAGAAGCTGGTGCTGGCCATGCTAGGCCAGAGCGGTCTTCCCTGGTGAGGGAGCAGCCCCCAGTGACCCCTGCACCTAGAGTCATTGCCCCAGGCACTCTGGGCTGGAGCCTCAGCACCCTGAAGCAACCGCTAGGCCTCACTCTTCCAGCACCACTGGCTACAAGGTTGATGTAACGCTCTTCACGGGCGTTCCCCTGGCCTAGAGGAATCGCTGCCTCTCCGCCATCACCGTCATGTGGGGTGAGGAGCAGGGGGCAAGGTGTTCCCTCCCAGATGCCAGGCACCTGTCTAAGCACCTATACAGGCCCCATTCCCATGCAGCCTGAGCATTCGCGCTGCTCAATGCATTTGCCCTCCTGACACCTCATGGGGTGGGGCCAGACTGTTAGCTTCATTACACAGGTGGGAGCTGGAACACGGGGGAGAGTAAGTGTTGAGCACAGGGCCCCAGGGAGTCAGGGGCAGAACAGGGGCTGACCCAGGTCTTTGCATCTCACTTTCCTCTGCCACCAGCTGTTTGGAAATGTCCATCTGTCTCTCTGCCCCATCTTCAGACCTGCTCCAAAACCAGATATTTCTGGCTGTCTGCTGTTCTGCAGCTCTGTGGGGTCTGGGCACGGCGGAACCCACCCAAAGGAAAGCTGTCGTGTCTTGCCGTACAGCAGAGTCGCAATGGTTACTCCCCCAGCCCAGCTGTCTAGCCTCCCACTGCGGAGATAGGGCTGGTTTCCATGTAGCACGGCTGTCTAGTATCTGCTTGGGTGTGCAGGGCGAGCTAGACCGGTTTGCCCTACGTGTGTGTCAGCTACAAGCCCAGCCTGGGCAGGTTGTCTGTGCTGTTTGGAGGGAGATGTGTTTTCCTCCAGCTCCCACCCCTCCAGTCTCTACTGTCATGTCCTCCCTATTGCCTCTCTGTCCTCGGTTTCATCTCTTGCCAGGCCCCAGGCCTGGAACGCCGCCCTCCCTTCCTGCTCGGTGTTCAGATCCTGCCCGTGACATTCTGTTGAGCGTCACTAATCTCACTGCTTCAGGCTAGGCCAGAGCCAAGTTTACAATGGCACCAGTGGCTCCATGGAGCCAGGCCCATACGCAGAAGGAGCCCCGGCCTGCTCCACTTGCACTGCGCCCCGAGACCCCTGCTGGCTCCCCCCCACAGCCCTTGCTCCTCTCGGCCTACCCCCCAGCCTGGCCGAGGGCTCCTCTCTACCCCCTGGCCCCACCCCGATCCTCTTAGCCCCCAGTGCACCTCCAGCTCTGGACAGTCTCAGCTTCCCATCACCTGCGGGGCCCCACCTGTCTCCCCAGAGCTGACTTGTCTGGGACTGGTGCAGAAGCCTGGCCAGTCTCAGCCGCCCAGGGGCAGGTGAGGGGAAGAAACAGTGTGGAGGGCTTGGGAGGGCCCCTCCAGGCAAGGTCGTCTTGAGGGACCCCAGCTGGGGCAGGTCCTGGCCTGGCTGATCGTGCCACTCCCAAGGGGCCGGAGCAATTCCGGGCCCTGGCTGCACTGCCAGCTCAGCCTGGCAGACACAGTCACCTCCCAGCAAGGCTGGGAGGCAGGGCTTGGGGGAGTGGGTCTGTGGAGAGTCTGGGGGTGCTGGGCTGTGAAGGGGCAGGGAGGATGTGTGTGTGTTGCGGCACTAGGGAGTGGGGGTTCTATGGGGGGGTGCTGGGCAGTTAAGGTGGGGCTGTGGGCAGGGGGGCGCTGGGCAGGGGTGGTGGTGTGCAGGGCGCTGTGCATTTGGGTGCTGGGTCTGGGGGGCGCTGGGCATAGTGGGTCCAGGGGGGCTCTGGCCATAGAGAATTGGGGGATATTGGGTGGGTGAGCTTGGCATGGGCCCGTCCCCGAGGGAAAGGGGCACACTGGCAGCACCAGGCTGGGCAGGCCACTGTGGTTCTGGCAACTGCTGGTTTGTAAATAGTGCCCTCGTATTGGGCGGGCCACTGCCATGCCATGCCATGCCCCATTGTCTCTGGCTGGCCCCTCGCCCCAGGGAATAACCTCCCCGCGCCATGCTCCATTGGCTCCATGGGCGCCCACAAAAGGCCCACAAAAGGTTAATCCGGCCTCCTGGGCCTTCATCTGCCCAGCGTCTGTGGCCGACAGCACTGGGCCCAGCACCGTGGCCCTGGGGCAATCTGGAGCCCGTTTGGGGTGCAAGCTCCCCTGGCAGGGCTGGGGCCAGCTGTGATAGGCTCAGAGCCCTGGGCATGCTGAGAATACTCAGTAAACAGTCGTTCTTTAAAATGTGTTAATTTTATGCATGCCAATTTGCATATGAAATTTAACACGTGCATATTTGTTTCCCCAGTTCAGCTTTATAGCTGTTTTGTTTCTTTTAGCACTCTCCAGTGAGTGACTGGAGCCAGAGGCAGCTCAGTGGCAAAGCAGTTTCCAACGGGAGAGATATCCCTGCAATGACTTCAGGCTCAGGAGCGGCAGGGGCTGCTGTTCAGTGTTCACCACTCATGACCTCTGGCCTCAGGGTCTGTGGCCCTCAGCCTGCCGATTCCCTTTCCCTCACTAGCCCCAGTCTGAGGCTTTGATCGCGCTCCCCTGACTTTGGAAACATATGGTAACCTCAAGCTCGGTGTGTTTACACTGCACACTAAACCCAGGCCTGGACGCAGGTTTGAGGCTATCCCCACTCTGGTCCACACAGAATCAGACACTCAGGATGTGGGTCTTAGGACCCTGCGAAGGGGGCCAGAGCCTAGTTCCTGGTGTGACCTGTCGCTTTGTGGCCAAGCCCTGTCACTTTGCAGCATGGATGCTGATCTAGCTGCAGACCCGAGACCGTAGGGCAGTGCAGTGCAGTGTGGATGCATTAGCAGGGCTGTGAGACCAGTCTCCAGCAATGGTAAACCCAGATTTCCAATGCGGTGTGGAGGCTCAACCTTGGGCTTGGAAATGCTGCGTTCCCAAGATTGGGTCCCCCAGACCCGTGCTTAGTGTGCAGTGTAGACACAGGCTATAGAGCCCCCAAAGGCAGAAGCTTTCAAACGGCTCGTGGCCTCGTCTCTGCTGTTGGGTAAGCTATTTCCCTAGTGTACGTGTGTTCTGTGCTATCCACAGGGGTTAGGGCTACCTGAGGCTTCCCTGAAATTCTCCCCCATTGCTCCAGTGCTGATTTAGCACCATCAGTGCTAGCAAAGGCGGGCACGCTAGTGCAGCCTGCCCAGAGGTCTGTGCCCTAGTCACAAGGCCATGCTACACGCACCATGGCACTGACTTGTGCCTCACAAGGCTGTGCACCAGTAAAATAATGTCCAGCTCTGAGTGTTGGATTAGAGACTCCCCGTAACTCGGGCCAGAAACCGGACAGGTGCACTGAAGAATACAGATTTCTTTGGCACTTCGTTAGAGTGAGCTGAATAACTCTCTCAAATCTTTGCCACGCAGCTGTAGTGTAGTCAGTCTAAACTCCCACTAATAAATACCTTGCATACAGAGCCTACGAGAATTGTTAGTTGTCACCATTCACAAAGTGACTCTTCCGTAACTCTATAATGACTGAAGCATTACAGGCCAGGTGTCACTGAGTAAGTCCTGGAGTGAGTGCTGTTGTAAGCACTAAGGTGGCTTTTCCATTTCCAATGGGACAGATCATCATGATTTAAAATCTTGCAGAAATTAGGGCAAACACTATTCCATTGTTTACATAACAGTGTTTTGTTTGCTGAATTTTCAGCAGATTTGCTTAAAACAGTACTTTTTGCTTTTAAAATTGTAACGTGTTCAAAACATTTTTTAAAAATGTCAATACAATTTTTTGATTTGGGGATAAATATTCCTGTATGGATCAAAATTGGTAATTAAAAATCCCCACAAAACAAAACAGAAAAAAAAAATAAGAAACAGTCAATAGAACAAACAGGCAAGCAGCAGAATACAGACCCTGGACTTCAGAAAAGCAGACTTTGACTCCCTCAGGGAACTGATGGGCAGGATCCCCTGGGAGAATAACATGTTGGGGAAAGGAATCCAGGAGAGCTGGCTGTATTTTAAAGAATCCTTATTGAGATTACAGGAAAAAAACATCCCACTGTGTAGAAAGAATAGTAAATATGGCAGGCGACCAGCTTGGCTTAACAGTGAAATCCTTGCTGATCTTAAACACAAAAAAGAAGCTTACAAGAAGTGGAAGACTGGACAAATGACCAGGGAGGAGTATAAAAATATTGCTCAGGCATGCAGGAGTGAAATCAGGAAGGCCAAATCACACTTGGACTTGCAGCTAGCAAGAGAGGTTAAGAGTAACAAGAAGGGTTCACGGCCGCCCAGAGGATTCAGGGGGCCTGGGGTCTTCGGCAGCAGGGGCCCCCCGCTTCGGCTGTAATTCGGCCGGGGGGTCCTTCCACTCCAGGACCTGTTGCCGAAGTGCCCCAAAGACCCGTTGTGGGGGTCCCCCCGCCACTGAATTACCACCGAAGTGGGACCTGCTGCCAAAGTGCCAGGTCTTCAGCGGTAATTCGGCAGCATGGGGTCCTTCCTGGAGACCTAGAGCGGAAGAAGCTCCGAGGGCCTGGGCCTCGAGAGTGTTTTTCGGGGCCCCTTGAGCGAGTGAAGGACCCAGATCTAGTAGCCCCGAAAAACTCTCATGGGGGCCCTTGCGGGGCCCAGGGCCTGGGTAAAATTGCCCCACTTGCCCCCCGCCCTCTGGGCGGCCCTGGAAGGGTTTCTTCAGCTACGTTAGCAACAAGAAGAAAGTCAAGGAAAGTGTGGGCCCCTTACTGAATGAGGGAGGCAACCTAGTGACAGAGGATGAGGAAAAAGCTAATGTACTCAATGCTTTTTTTGCCTCTGTCTTCACAAACAAGGTCAGCTCCCAGACTGTTGCACTGGGCAGCACAGTTTGAGGAGAAGGTGACTAGGCCTCTGTGGACAAAGAAGTGGTCTGGGACTATTTAGAAAAACTGGAAGAGCACAAGTCTATGGGGCTGGGTGCACTGCATCCGAGGGTGCTAAAAGGAGTTGGCGGATGTGATTGCAGAGCCATTGGCCATTATTTTCGAAAACTCATGGCGATCAGGGGAGGTCCCAGATGACTGGAAAAAGGCTAATGTAGTGCCCATCTTTAAAAAAGGGAAGCAGGAGGATCCGGGGAACTACAGGACCTCACAGCAGGTCCTCAAGGAATCAATTCTGAAGCACTTAGAGGAGAGGAAAGTGATCAGGAACAGTCAACATGGATTCACCAAGGGCAAGTCATGCCTGACTAACCTAATTGCCTTCTATGAGGAGATAACTGGATCTGTGGATGAGGGGAAAGCAGTGGATGTGTTATTCCTTGACTTTAGCAAAGCTTTTGGTACTGTCTCCTGCAGTATTCTTGCCAGTAAGTTAAGGAAGTATGGGCTAGATGAATGGACTATAAGGTGGATAGAAAGCTGGCTAAGTTGTCGTGCTCAATGGGTAGTGATCAACGGCTCCATGTCTAGTTGGCAGCCTGTTTCAAGCGGAGTGCCCCAAGGGTCGGTCCTGGGGCCAGTTTTGTTAAATATCTTCATTAATGATCTGGAGGATGGCGTGGACTGTACTCTCAGCAAGTTTGCAGATGACACTAAACTTGGAGGAGTGGTAGATAATGCTGGAGGGTAGGGATAGGATACTGAGGGACCTAGACAAATTAGAGAACTGGGCTAAAAGAAAACCTGATAAGGTTCAACAAGGACAAGTGCAGAGTCCTGCACTTAGGATGGAAGAATCCCATTTACTGTTACAGATTAGGGACCGAATGGCTAGGAAGCAGTTCTGCAGAAAAGGACCTAGGGGTTACAGTGGATGAGAAGCTGGATATGAGTCAACAGTATGCCCTTGTTACCAAGAAGACTAATGGCATTTTGGACTGTGTAAGTAGGGGCACTGCCAGCAGATCGAGGGATGTGATCATTCCCCTCTATTTGACATTGGTGAGGCCTCATCTGGAGTACTGTGTCCAGTTTTGGGCCCCACACTACAAGAAGGATGTGGAAAAACTGCAAAGAGTCCAGTGGAGGGTAACAAAACTGATTAGGGGGCTGGAGCACATGACTTATGAGGAGAGGCTGAGGGAACTGGGATTGTTTAGTCTGCAGAAGAGAAGAATGAGGGGGGATTTGAAAGCTGCTTTCAACTACCTGAAAGGGGGTTCCAAAGACGATGGATCTAGACTGTTCTCAGTGGTACCAGATGACAGAACAAGGAGTAATGGTCTCAAGTTGCAGTGAGGGAGGTTTAGGTTGGATATTAGGAAAAACTTTTTCACTAGGAAGGTGGTGAAGCACTGGAATGGGTTCCTTAGGGAGGTGGTAAAATCACCTTCCTTAGAGATTTTTAAGGTCAGGATTGACAAAGCCCTGGCTGGGATGATTTAGTTGGTGATTGGTCCTGCTTTGAGCAGGGGCTTGGACTAGATACCTCCTGAGGTCCCTTCCAACCCTGATATTCTATGATTCTATGATTAGCAGGATTGTTGTAAACAAGACACGGGAAGTAATTATTCAGCTCTACTCCATGCTGATTAGCCTCAACTGGAGTATTGTGTCCAGTTCTGCTCACCACATTTCAGGAAAGATGTGGACAAATTGGAGAAAGTCCAGAGAAGAGCAACAAAAATGATTAAAAGTCTAGAAAACATGATCTGTGAGGGAAGATTGAAAAAATTGGGTTTGTTTAGTCTGGAGAAGAGAAGACAGAGTGGATGTGCTAACAGTTTTCAAGTACATAAAATGTTGGTACAAGGAGGAGAGAGAAAAATTGTTCTTCGTAACCTCTGAGGATAGAACAAGAAGCAATGGACTTAAATTGCAGTAAGGGCGGTTTAGATTGGACATTAGGAAAAACTTCCTAACTGTCAGGGTGGTTAAGCACTGGAATAAATTGCCTAGGGAGGTTGTGGAATTTTTGTCATTGGAGATTTTTAAGAGTAGGTTATTAGACAAACACCTGTCAGGGATGGTCTAGATCAGAGGTCGGCAACCTACGGCACGGGTGCCAAACACGGCACCCGAGCTGATTTTAAGTGGCACGCAGCTGCCTGCCGCAGTCCCGGCCCTCAGCCTAACTCATCCCTCCCTGCCCACCGCTCTCCCCTGCAGGGCAGGAGGCAGAAGCTTGGTTCTGTGGCAGCCAAGCTTCCCCCTCCCCCTGCTTCTTCCCCCAGCGTGGTGCTTTCCTGCCCTGCCCCCTCTCCATCCCTGCGCCAATCAGCTGATGGCTCTAGCCAGGGGGCAGGGGAAGCAGGCAGCGTGCACACAGCTCCGTAGAGGAGACAGAGAGGTAGGGACAGAGCCTTGGGGAAGGGGGTGGAACAGGGCATATCCCTTCCAGCCCCCTGCTGTGAGCCGCTCAGGGCAGGGTGCTGGGAGCACCCCTACGGGCTGAGCACCCCAGCCCTCTGCCCTGACCCCCCCTCACCCCCAGCCTTCTGCCCTGAATCCCCATGCCCCCAGCCCTCTGCCCTGACCCCCTCACTCAACATTCTGTCCTGCACACACCCACACCCCCCAGCCTTCTGCCCTGACCCCCCCCACCCAAAACACACACCCATCCCTCTGCCCTGACCCCCCCCACACCCCCAGCCCTCTGCCCTGACCCCACACACACACTCAGCATTCTCCCCTGCACCCCCCATGCTCCCCAGACCTCTGCCCTGAACCCCCCCACCCAACACACACACCCAGTCTTCTGCCCTGCATCCCCACAGCTCCATCCCTCTGCCTTGAACCCCCCCCCACATACCCAGCCTTCTGCCCTGCATCCCCACAGTCCCATCCCTCTGCCCTGACCACCCCACACTCAGCATTCTGCCCTGCACCCCCATGCCCCCAGCCCTCTGCCCTGACCCTTGAATTCCTCCACACACCCAGCCTTCTGCCCTGCACCCCCGCACCCTCCAGCCCTTTGCTCTGAACCCCTCCATCCCAACACACCCAGCCTTCTGCCCTACATCCCCACAGCCCCATCCCTCTGCCTTGAACCCCCCCACACCCAGCCCTCTGCCCTGACCCCACACACATACTCAGCATTCTGCCCTGCACCCCCCACACCTGCCAGCTCTCTGCCCTGAACCCCCCCACCCAACACACATACCCAGCCCTCTGCCCTGCACCCCCACAGCCCCATCCCTCTGCCCTGACCCCCACACATCCAGCCTTCTGCCCTGCATCCCCTCAGCCCCATCCCTCTGCCCTGAACCCCCCCAACACAATCAGCCTTCTGCCCTGCATCCCCATAGCCCCATCCCTCTGCCTTGAACCCCCCACACACACCCAGCCTTCTGACCTGCATCCCCACAGCCCCATCCCTCTTCCCTGAACCCCCCCACACACCCAGCCCTCTGCCCTGATCTCTGAACTGCCCTACCCCAGCCCTCTGCCCTGACCCCTGAACCCCCTGCCCCGTTCTGGGGTCCTGGCCGCAGGCCCTGTTCAGCCCGCTGCCAGCCTAGGTGAACAGAACCCCAGGCTGACAGGGAGCTGAGCAGGCTGGCGGCGTAAGATCAGCATTTTAATTTAATTTTAAATGACGCTTCTTAAACATTTTGAAAACCTTGTTTACTTTACATACAACAATAGTTTAGTTATATATTATAGACTTAGAGAGAGACCTTCTAAAACACGTTGAAATGTATTACCGGCACGTGAAACCTTAAATTAGAGTGAATAAATGAAGACTCGGCACAGCACTGGTGAAAGGTTGCTAACCCCTGGTCTAGATAATACTTAGTCCATTCTTGAGTGCTGGGGACTTGACTAGATGACCTCTCAAGGTCCCTTCCAGTTCTATGACCCTCTGATTTCACTGGATTGATTTACATCAGCTGAGGATCTCGCCCTAGATTTCCAAGTGGGGGTATTAAAGTGAAGGACCAGTCAGATAGAACCTACCCCAATGCAAGCAGGTGTCACACTGGGGCTGTGCCAGGGCCTCTGGGGGCAAATGGCAGGCTTCTGCATTCAGAAATGTGCTAACGGGGCGAGTGATTTGTCATATGGCTAAACAGCTACTAACTGTTAGGGGTTTTAAAAATGAATGTAAATAAAAGATGTGGGATTTGCATAAGCTAAGCCCTACAGAGCAGTGCTGCTGGGTTCACGTAAACCCAGATAGCTTTGTAGTTGGATGGACTTTGAAAATATTTCTGCGGAGCCACTTAGGTGACTATTTATATGATTCTTATCACTGTATTAGCTGTGCATCTCCCAGTATTTAACATCTTAATCCTCACACCACCCCTGTGAAATGGGGCAGGACCATTATCCCCATTGTCCAGATGAAGAAACTGAGGCACAGAGAAGCTACATGACTGGGCACCTAGGTCTTCTGCACCCCAGGGTAATGCCTTAAATGCTGGAACAGCCTTCATCTCCAGACTGGTCTTCTCACAGTCACTCTCAGCCAAACAGTGAAACACTAGGTGAAATCCAGATCTCATGCAATTTCAGGGTTTAAAAAAAAAAAAAAAGAAAAAGGCAAGCACCTCCAAGCCATAAATACAAACGTCAGATTCACTGGGGCTTTGCAGAGGGTCAGTGTATCTGCTGAGGCGACGCCTTTACTCCAAACGACCAAGGAAGGCCACTTCATAGAGAACAGAGGTGTCTTCTACCGGCGCCCCCACTCCCCGGTAGCGCTGCTTGTCACGGCTGATTCAGTCACGTTAGAGCAATCAGTGGTGGGGAGCGCATGTGCGAGAGCCCATGTGTAAACAAAGTGCTTCCCACCTCTTTTACCCTTTTTAACCAAAAGCTCATCCTCAGAGTCTCGTAGCAAAGTCAGAGCGTTTCCCTTTCTATGGCATGAGAGTGAAAATAAAGGAACAATTCGCCCCTCTCCCTTATGCAATGAACACGGGCCAAGACTATCTCTGCTGCCCTACCCCCCTTACAATGCTCTCTCTATCCCAGGGTCCCTCCCTCGGGCTCCCAGGTGCACTAAAGCCAATAAGCATCGCCTACCTTCACAGTGCACTGCAAGAGGGGGCTGCCGACAGGAGCTGCCCCCGTTTTGAACAGAACCCTAATACTAGGTGAACCTTCCTTCCCTGGACACACGGCCTCCTGGGCACGCTTCGCTCAGCTAAGGCAGCACTGTCTCTGGCAGCAAACTCAGCAGCCTGACTGGTTTCCCAGAGGAAAAGCAGATTGAGCTGGTGCTAGGTTCTGGAGAGAACCCCTCTGCGCTGTGCCTGCTCACGCAGAGAATGCTGCATACAGAAGAGGCCTTCGGCACCCATTGTGAGGGTGCGTTTGCCTGAAAATATTTCTTTGGAACAAGAGTTTAGAGCAGCCTGCCCTGCCACACGTTTGCAGAGTCCTATTGCCAACCCTGAGGTTTGTATCAGGTCTAGGGGCCGGAGGTGCTGAGCCTTTGTGGGGTCCAGTGACATCTCTTGAGGGTAGGTGCTCCTCACTGCTGAAAAGTAGCCCCTAAGGAGTGAGCTTTCCGAGAGCATTCAGTGCTGGCCTCACCCCATGGATGTCAGTGCTGAAACTCCCACTGGCTTCACGGTGAGCAGAGTTAGGCCCAAACTGACCCCCCTCCTCCCCCACATTATAAAGCATCTTTCCTCCCAAAGGGGCCCCAGGCTGTAATCCGCATCCTGCAAACACACATTGTTCACAAAGTACCTGAGTCATCTCAAGCAATGTACTGTAGGGTTCTCATTGAGCCCTGGTTCCACAGGCAACTGAATCACAGCTATTGACCATGGGACAGACCATAGTCTTCATGCATAGGGCTGGTCCTGACAGCGCAAACAGGGCCGGCTCTAGGCTTTTTGCCGCCCCAAGTGCTCAAGCAAAAAGAATGGTCGGAATGCAGCCCCTGGTTGGGCCGCCCCAAGCACGTGCTTGCTTTGTTGGTGCCTAGAGCCAGTCCTGAGTGCAAGCAGCAGAAATGACTGGCTCTCTGAAGCCAGGCCAAGTGCTTTCAAGGCACCTAAATCATAGGCTCAATGATTTCAATGGGAGTCAGATGCCTCCATTTCTTTGAGGTTCTGGGCCTTAGTGTCTGAGTGCCAGATTCGCCTGCTACCTGCAAGCTATTGCCAAAGGCTCGTCCTTTATGCAATAGATAATATTGCAATTTCAACTAAGTACAACCCAGCTCTAGTTTCCTGCCTTGCTGAAATCCTCTCCACCACAGGAAGCAGTAATCTCGGTTCTGGTGCTCGGACATTATACACAATGGTCATACAAAGGGTTAACGGTGTTCTGTACTCCCTGGTGAGTCGTTACAAACAACACCTATCCTCTCCACTGGGTCATTTGAATGCTACGCACAATATCTGGCTGGTGGCTGCTTCTGTCAATATTTACTGAGCGATAACTCTCACTTGAAGTTTGGCCTCTTTTTAATATTTCATGCTTTGCTAAGCTGCAGCAGCACTGACTGACCCCCACTGCTGTGCTCTGTCTCACTGACCCCCCTGCTATCTATTCTTCAAACACAATCACTCAGCTGTCAGTGGGCTCTACCCTGACTGAATGTTTAAGTGGCTATTTTTAGATATCCCCTTTTTCCTGCCACTGGGAGGATCAAAACAACAAACCACTAGCAACCAAAAGGCAAATGTGAAAAGCCGAAAAAGCCCCCAGAGCATGTCCGTCCTTTTCTCTGCTTCAGCAACATGTCCTAGTCCCGGGCTCGGTTCTGCCACCTTTACTCTTGTTGATGCATACCGTACTTTTGTTGGTGGTCCTGCTGACACCAGTTACCATTGGTTCTGAACTCAGCTGGGGGGTGTGTGTGTGATGCACACAATACGGTACCAGTCACTGTAAACAAGGTAACAGAATCTGCTCCTTAATACATAAACTATCTTAATCAGTGATCATGTAAGATAGTAACATGCAGCATCTAATTAATCTCCAGCTGGCTTCAGCAGCTCCATATTTATAGCAAAATATCTAGTAAAAGCAGACGAAATAATAATCTGAATGCAACAACAGCCAGCAGAGCCAACTCCCTACCTTTTAACACTGTGAAGTGCGGCAACACCTGGTGTTATTACACACCTCTTTCTGCACCTGGGCACTTTCTTCCACCAGTACCTGTGCAGGGTGGTGCCAGTACAGTTCTGGCCCTCATCCCCACACCCCTCTGCTTCCCTCTTGCTGCAGCAGAGTCCCTGACAGTCCTCAGTTCCACCCTGGGTTCTCACTAAAGCCACTGCATTCAAGTCACAGTTTGCACTCACCTGGAGCTGTAAGTGACTGTATCGTTCTCAAAAATCCAGTGTCCTATGCGCCTGTTTAAGTAGCTGTGCGGGCGGTTGCCCCTGATAACAAGCCTATCTGTGTGTGTGACAAGCAGGTACCTGAAAAACCTGCAGCACACTGTCACCTGGCTGGCTGTTCAGCCACACACACTGCTGGTAATTCAGGTTTGGCATTCAGCTCGCCGAGGCAGGAACATCCGCTCTTATTCAAACCCACCGGTTCTAGAGCTCACACGAAGCCTGGTGAGAACAGAGGCTGAGGATACTTGGCTTCCCTCTCTGTCCCTGGCTTCTCACTAGCTGCTGCAGCACTTCAAAGAGCTCGCTGCTGATGTAATGAGTTCGCCTGGCCGTGTGCCAGGCTGGGTGTCATTCTGACGGTTGTCTAATTAACACATCCTTGTTTCCCTTTAGGGACAGAATGTACACATACCATATAGAAGGGAGGGGATGGCAGGTATGACTCACCCGCAGCTCCACCACAAGCGCTGGTAAATCTGTTTTCTTTCTCAGTGTGTCCTTCCTAGCTTGCCTGCCCTGACATCTCAGCAAAGAACTAGAAGGCTTTTCATGGCACTTCTGCACCCAAGTTTGTGCATGTGCAGGTGTATAATTGTCTTGCTGTTGGCATGCTGCACTCAGTTATGCCTTGGAGTCCCCTGCGCAGGGCACGAGGACCACTTCTCAAACTCTCCTGGGTGGGCGAACTGGAGCAGAGGGATCCTTGGCACTGTCCCCGCAATATGCAGGCCGGTGTGGCTGAGTCAGCGTCCAGGGGTCACTGTGCACATGGAATAGCCATTGAAGATTACCACCACCAGTTCTGGGAAGGAGGCTGGTGAGGTCTCTGGCCTATGTTTCATGGGGGTCAGACTGATCACAATGGTCCTTTTACCCTTGGAATCTGTGACCCCTTCCGAGCTCGGATGAAGCCAGAGAAAATTGTGCATCAATCACAAGGGCTCCTAGGGCTCCTCGTGGAGGCCACGTCGCACACACCACCTGTCTCGTGGCTGTGCTGACAGGCACTGTCTAGCTTTGAAGAGGAAGGAGCCAGTTGGGTCTCCTGAAAGTGACGACCAGTGACAGGAAAATAAGTGCCAGCAATGGGGTAAAATGCAAATACAAACCCTTCTGTGGCAGCCCTGCCCATGAAAAGCCCCCAGCCATTAAACCTAGTGGTAGCTGGGGGAGCTGACCTCTTACTCCCATCGACTTGGATTCCAGGTGCATTAAGTACACAGGCCAACACTTAGTGAGCCTGACTGCTAGAGCTCTGGGGTGCCCAGACAAATACTGAAGGTCCCTGGAGGTCCAGTGGGCATCTGCTGGGGCTATATGTGCAGGCCAAGGCAGCTCCGCTTGGGCACTGAACGCTGGAGGCCCCTAAAATCAGTGGCTACGTTTGACCATATGGTCCTTAGTGTCTGGCCTCTGCTGCCATGAAAGGTGTCTGCCCTGCCATTGGAGCATTGCCGATGGGCATCTCTAGTGCCCTTGCTGAGGACTTACCTTTGGTTTGTTTCCTGCATTCAGTGGTAATGAACCTTTGGCTGGGTTCCTGCCATTGCAAATTAGCAGTTTAGAACTGGCTTTAATCTGCCCTCTAACCACAAGGATACTCTGGTGGTTAAGGCACAGGACTGAGTGCTGTAACCATCTGCAGTCAGTTCCTGGCGTGGCCACGAACCTCCTGTGACCTTGAAGTCCCATTGGCCTGGCTCAGCCTCTCCTGCAGAGATACCTTTTCCACGGGGTGTCTGAAGAGAGCTCCATAAGGAATCCCTCACTTCGCTGATTAAGCATAGCTCTAATGTTACTATGGAAACAATTTTGGGGAAGGAGGAAATACATTAGCAAAAATAATGCGATTTAGGGTGAGTTTTAGCCATGCACCCTCCTGCCCTCAGACTTTTATAGAAAATTGGTAACAGCTGAATACCTGCAGAGAGGCACAGTACATGCCACTTCTGCAAACTCCTACATCCACACGTTACTCCCTCTGGTGTGGTGATGGGAGGACGGAGACCTCCTCTGGGGGTTGTTCCTGCCTCCCAGTGAATGTGGCTCAGCTGGATTCTGTCTGCAAAGCGCCCAAGTGCTGTGGGAATTTTCTGGTCTGTTTTTTGGAATTTCCATTGGTTTAGGGGTTTGTGTTCAGCTGTGTTGGGACTGAATAAAACTAAACACTGAATGAGTGAAAGGGCAGAAATGATGAGTGTTGAAGTGCTGAGAAGGCTGGAGGGGAAAAAAGCCTTCGGTTAAGAAGCTTGCAGCTACAAACAGGAATGCAAACTTTTCCTTAAGGAATAGCAGAGAGTTACTTGGTTGTCAGCCAGATGAGTTGCAAATTAGCCAATCAGAGGCAGCCAAAACAATCCATGGTAATCTGACAGCACAGAAAATGTGCTGTAAATATCAGGGGAATGCTAAAATCTCTTTTCCCAGCCTCACAGGCCAGTTTGAGATTGATATCTAAGCCCCGGGGTTAAAAGCATCCCAGGACAGTGCTTTAATATCCAGTACCTGCAGCCGCCCTCCCATGGGGTTTTAGTACTGTACTCTTTACTTATAGATACATTGTTCTTGCCCGTGTTGCTTCACCACTAGGAGATGTTTCCTCAATAATTTCCATGGCCATGTGCTACTGCTTCACTAGATAAGTTTCTTGTGCTTGACCCTGTAGTCCTTACTTAGGCAAACTGAGTTCAAGCAGAGTTTTGCTGGCACAATAACTGCAAATTCAGTTGCTACTAAAACTCTAATTGAAACGTAGTGAGAGCTGGGTTAAATATATGGGTCATAGATGGTTCCCAGGTTTAAAAATGAAGTTCCAGAGACACGTGGCAGGCCATGGGATATGTTGGATTTTGTGGGGCAAATTCACTGTGGCTCTCAGGCTGCTTTGGGCCACCCCATGGCGTAAGGAACCATGAGCCATGGTTTGTGCTACTGGAGTGGGGCAAGACAGGTAGTGTCCTGATGAGTCTTCCCCTGTCAGTACTGTAAGAGGCTCAACACCAAAGAACAGAAAGAAAAATGAGTATGCAAATGACTGGGGTGCCCTTGGAAAGCAGTGACTCTGAAAAGGAGCTTGGACAAGTAACTGAACATGAGCTGCCAGTGCAATGCTGGGACACAAAGGCTCATGCAATCCTTGGCTGTAGAATGGGGAGTAGTGTGAGCAGGAGCAGGGAGGTGAGCCCGATGCAGGACTATTGAGTACAGTTCTGGTGTCCCCACTGAAAACTGGAGAGGGTGCAGAAAAGAGCCACAAAAATGGTTGCAGGTCTGGAGAAAATGCCTTACTGTGAGCCATGTGAAGAGCTCAATCTCTTCGGTTAGCAAAATGAAGAATGAGATTATAGACTAGAAGATCTTTCACATTGAGAAAAACCAGGTACTAAGGGTCTCTGTGATCTAGCAAAGAAAGGTAAAACAAGAACCAATGGCTGGACACTACTGCTGACACATTCAAACTAGAAATAAGGCAGTTTGTTACCAGTGAGGGTGATGAGCCATTGGCACAAACTCCCAAGGGCAGTGGTGGATTTTCCATCTCAGTGTCTCAGATCAAGACTGGCTGCCTCTCTGGAAGAACTGCTGTAGCCAACCACACGTTATCGGGCTCAGTACAGGGGGAACTGCGTGACTGGATGAGCTGATGGTCCTTCTAGCCTTGAACTCTATGAACCTGCCAGGTGGAGCAGGCACTGTTTGCAATACAGTAGTAATCTTGACACCTGCTAAAACAAGCTTTGCTTTTAAATCTTTGTAAACAGACTTCCAGGGACAGAGCACCTGGTCCTACACGCTTTACTTAGGCAGAAGGCCAGTGCCCCGTGTCCTGTTTAGCAGCACTGCCAGGCACAGAGCATGGACAGCCTTCCCAGTGAGAGACTGGTGCTACTGAGCAGCTGCTGAAGATATGTCATGAAGATTAGCTGAGAAGTAGGGCACTCAGCAGAGTGTCTAAGCAACATATACCAACAGTCGCACTTGGAGCAGTCCATCTTGGGACGGGGAGGGGATTTCTGCAGCAGTGCCTTCAAGAGCCGCAGTAATAAATTTTACATATATATATAGTGACAGGGTCAGGCCAGATGGATACAGGAGAGTGTTAGAAGGCAGATATATTAATCTCAGATTAAGTAGATCACTTTTCCCTGGAAGACTGAGGAGTACAAGTGTTATCAGACACCAGGAGGAAGGTCCTGTGGTGAGGATAAAGAAGGTGTTTGGAGGAGGCCATGTGGAAGTAGCCCAGGGAGTTGTAGCTGACATGCAACTGTACCAGGAGGCACTATAGACAGCTGCAATCCACAGGGCCCTGGGCTGGAACCCGGAGTAGAGGGCGAGCCCGGGTTCCCCCCAAACCTACCAACTGCTGATCAGACACAAGAGGAATTGACCTGGACTGTGGCTTCTATCAGAGGGGAAATTCTCTGGGCTGTTTCCTGACCCACATAGTGAATCTCTGAGGTGAGCAAATCTGCCAATAAGGGCAGGACCCACCAAGGTAGAGGAGGAACTTTGTCACTATATATTTATTGTGACAGACCCAGGCCAGTGCGTTACAGGAGTCTGGTAGAGGGCAAATATACTGGTCACTGGGTGAGTAGTTTTCTGTTCTCTGAGTGACCAGAGCAGGGGCTGCACTAGAGTAATCAGGAACCTGCTAGAACCAATTAAGGCAGACAGGCTGATTAGAACACCTGCAGTCAATCAAGGCAGGCTAATCAGGGCACCTGGGTTTAAAAAGGAGCTTGCTTCAGTTTGTGGTGTGCGTGTGAGGAGCTGGGAGCAAGAGGCGCAAGGAGCTGAGAGTGAGAGGGTGTGCTACTGGAGGACTGAGGAGTACAAGTGTTAATAGACACCAGGAGGAAGATCATTGAGGTGAGCAAATCTGCCAATAAGCGCAGACCCACCAAGGTAGAGGAGGAACTTTGTCACTATATATATGTAACCCTTCTGCCCCTCTGAGCTGGCAGCAACAAGGGCCGGTTTCAGTATCCAGGGGTTCCGTTTCAATAACCCAATGCCAAACCAGCTCGAGCCCCCACCCAGTGACCTGGGAAAATCTTACACCCCCCCCCCCCAGGCCCCTCAAAGAGGCAATGCTTCCCCTCTCGCAAGCACAGAGTCTCGGTGTAGCAGAAAAGGTTTAATTACATGAGATAAACAACAAGCATTAAATTGGGAAAACACCTCAACTAGAGTTCCTAGACCAAACCGTGAGCAAAGACCCACCCCAGGAAATTGGGCTGTGTCCTTTTCCCTGGGCTCTTGAGTCCAGCAACCCCCAAATCACCCACAGTCCCAAAAGTCCCACAATCCAAAAGTCTCTGTCCTGGGTCAGTGCAGCCCCAAAGTTCGAGAGTCTATCTGCAGAGGTCCCTCCCCCCAGCCTGGATAGAAAGGGGCACCTTACGTGGTCCGGGGCCAACTGCCCTGCCTCTCCGTGGGTTTTGCTTCCGCCTTCTCCACGAACTGTTCCACTTTACCAGCCACTCCTTTCTGCTCCTCCAGCCATCCTCACAAACTGCTCCGCTCTGCTCCGCCAGCCACTCTGCTCCACCAGCCGTCCCATGATCCTTTCCAGCTGTCCCCTCAAACTGCTCGTCTCCGCTCGCTCCGTGGGCCGCTCCACCCATCCCACAGCTACTCCGCTCTGCCAGCTGCTCTGCTCCACCAGCTGTCCCGTGATCCGCTCCAGCCACCCCCACAAACTGCTCCATTCCACTCTGCCAGCTGCTCTGCTCTGCAGTATAGCTTCAGGCTCCCCCACTTGTTAGCACAGTACTCAGTGCTCTCAGCTCAATAATTCCAGCTCTTTAATAATTTCAACTCTTAGTGATCTCAGCTCATAGTAGGGGAGCCCCAGTGCTAGTGCACCATCAGCCCAAAGTGAGTTCAGCTCAGTCACCTGTATCTAGATTCTTAAGGGAATAAAAAAATCAACTCTGACATTCCACAGTGGAGAGAGGAGTGGGTGGAACTAGTGCTTCTGGCACCACAAGGCAACTACACCACCAGGCACAGATACCTGCCCCCAGCCTCTCTCAATTCACTGGGTTTTGGAACCCATGTCCTTTATCTAGCAAGTACCACCCAACTGAGGTTGAGTCATTTGTCACAAAGCAGGCCCACAGCTCAGCAGCCTGGGATGGGGTAGGTGTACCTATGCAAATACACTCTCTGAAATTCTTTCCCCCAGATGTCAGGGTAGAGTTTACAGATATATATAATGATTGTGTGTGCATATATATATATATATATATATATATATATATATATATATATATATATATATATATATATATATATATATATATATATATATATATATATATATATATGCACACACAATCATTATATATGTTGATCATGTATATTAACTATGCATTATAAATGTATAAAAACGACAACAAAAACAACTTAATCTTTTACTTAGTGGGACTTCTGGCAATCTTTGCATTCAGCAATTCCCTTGAGGTTTGGTTTGTGTTTAGTTGTGTTCACATGCAGCAGTTCTCTTAAGTGTCTCTCTGTCAAGCCAGATCACTGCTTGGATTTCATGTTTTGAGTGTCAAGAAAACACTCAAAGATAGGTCAAGGCAAACATCGAGATTAATTTTAGGGCCACAACTCTGATGTTGGTGTATATTTCCTTTGTTACAGATTTTCAGAAAGTAAGGGTCCCCTCTGTCTTCTGAACAGATTCATTCTATTATTTCCATCTGGGAAGTTGCTTCATCAGTGACTAAAGGGGGCTTCAGACAATTGGCTTCAGCCCTAAAAAGGTCAGTCAGAAATCTGATTTGAGGTCTTTTCTGCTGCAAATCCTGGAATGTTTCCTCAAAACTGTTCTTAAGATCTTTAATCATGCTCACATACCTAGTTGTGCTCCGTTTTAGGGGTTCTGCTGCATCTTCTTTTGATCTGGCTGGAAGTTGTGACATTGAGGGAAAGTGTGTCAGCTCTCTCTCAAGCATTTGTCTGTTTGTTCATGAATGCAAATACACCTTGCACTAGATTAGACAGTAACCAGAATTGTTCTTGTATGTCCACATTTAGTTTATCCAAGTGCAGCAGCATGTCTGCAAGAAATGCCAAGTCTAGAACCCACCCAGGACCTGTAAGCTCGGGGTGTATTCTATGCTTCTCCTACATAACCAATTTTACTAGTTCCAGGAGCTAAAAAAAACCAGTGGAAATAACGTTACCTCTCGAGAGCCATCAAACTGCGCAATAAAATGACAAATCGGCAGGGGAGCCACCTTCATCCAGTTCTTCAATTAGATTTTGAAATTGTGTGATTGAGTGCATTTCACAAAGTGCAAGACAGGTTTCATGACTTGATCAAATTTGAGATTTTTAAATATCAGTTGCTCCTGATGAATAATACAGTAAAAAGTCCAAAATTTGGGAAAGCTGTCATTAGACTTACAAAGCCCTGCAAATTCATTTGCAGAGCCACACATGAACAGAGCCCCATCCATTGCAATGGCAATGAGCTTCTGTAAAGGCAAGTGGCTTTTCACAACTACCAACATCAACACCTCCTTTAGCTCTCATCCACGAGTTCTGTCCTTTAGTGACACGATATCAAGGAATTCTTCCCTTACAACACAGTCATCAGACACAGTCCGGACAAATACTGATAAGGTTTATCCTGTACATCAGATGACTCATCCAAAGTGATGCTCAAATATTCACACTGCAGAAGTTGCAAGTGCAGTTGCGATTCGATGTCCCTGTTCAGGTCGGAGATTCTGCATTCTATTGTGTGGGGTGAAAGCTGCAAGCCAGACATTTTCTTCTGTAGATTCTCGTTCTCTGGTAACAGGATTGAAATCATATCAGTGAGGCATGTTTTTAAAGGCTCTCCTTCAGACTAGGGCTTTTTCACATGGGCTATGTGCCAGGCCACATAATAGGAAGCTCGCCTTACAGTCTGCGATCAGTTGGCAAATCTGGTGTGGTGAAGAACTAGGCCTCTACATCTGTTTGTTTTTTCAAAGTTTTCAGTTTTAAAGTGCAGAGTTCAGAACCTCATGAAAATTCTTGATCCATATGTACATGGCTAGAAGTGAAATGACGCTGCAAGTTTGAAGATTTGAACTGAGAGATACACGTCTGGCAAAGACATGGCCTTACCATTACGTTCAAAGAAAAGTACTTATCCTTCCACTTCTGTTGGAAGCCTTGATTTTTCATCTGTGTATTTTCTTTTCTGTTTGCACTTGCCTCCCATTGTTAGATGGTGTAAGAAACATTTTGATTAAACATTTCCACACCTGGCTAGTCACTGTGTGCTTTATTCAAGACAACACCAGTGCCAGCCAGGGGGTGCTGGACCCTGACTCTGTTCCAGGCCCCACTCCCACCTCTGCCCCACCTCTTCTCACCCCCTCTCCTGAGTGAGCCATTGTCATAACATATTCCCAGATTTGGACCTTAGCATCCAAAATATGGGGGTTAGCATGAAAACCTCCAAGCTTAGTTACCAGCTTGGACCTGGTAAAGCTGCCACCACCCAAAAAATTAGAGTGTTTTTGGGCACTCTGGTCCCCCCAAAAACTTTCCCTGGGGACCCCAAGACCCAAATCCCTTGAGTCTCACAACAAAGGGAAATAAACCTTTTCCCTTCCCCCCCTCCAGGTGTTCCTGGAGAGATACACAGAAGCAAGCTCCGTGAATCTAAACAGAGGGATTCCACCCTCCCCATTTCCAGTCCTGGAAATAGGTACCGAGAGAGAGAGCCAAGCTCCTCCCCACCCCCCTCCTTCACCCAGAGGGAATGCAAAGTCAGGCTAGTAAATCTAACACACACAGATTTTCCCCCTGACTTCTTCCTCCCACCAATTCCTTGGTGAGCACAGACTCAATTCCCTGGAGTTCCCCACTAAAGAAAAACTCCAACAGGTCTTAAAAAGAAAGCTTTATGTAAAAAGAAAGAAAAATACATAAAAATGGTCTCTCTGTATTAAGGTGACAAATACAGGGTCAATTGCTTAAAAGAAATATGAATAAACAGCCTTATTCAAAAGAACACAATTCAAAACACTCCAGCAACTACACACATGTAAATACAAAAGAAAGAAAACAATAACCCCTATTGTTTTATGATCTTTGTACTCACAACTTGGAAACAGAAGATTAGAAAGCAGGAGACAGAAAAATCCTTCCCATAGCCGAGAGGGACAGACACAAACTTCCCTCCACCCAGATTTGAAAAAGTCTTGTTTCCTGATTGGTCATCTGGTCAGGTGTTTCAGGTTACTCCTTTCCAGGTGAAAGAGACATTAACCCTTAGCTATCTGTTTATGACACGCCCCCCAAATTGCAGACAGTGGGGAAGCTCACTGGTGGCGATTTTCTCCTAGAACTTTAAAATAAACAGATTAATACAACACATGCACCTTTACATATACCACTAAGTATATAACTAACAGACTTTTACATTTTAAGAACACTTTTTAACTACTGGATTCTGGGAAACTCTCACGGGAGAATGCATCAGCTACTTTGTTAGAAGCTGCTGAGATGTGCTGAATTTGAAAATCAAAATCTTGGAGAGCTAAACTCCAACGAAGAAGTTTCTTGTTGTTCCCCTTGGCAGTATGAAGCCACTTTAGCGCAGCATGGTCAGTTTGTAGCTGGAACCGCCATCTCCAAACATATGGGCGTAGCTTTTCCAGGGCGTACACAATCTTTGTACTTACAACTTGAAAACAGAAGATTAGAAAAGCAGGAGACAGAAATCCTCTCATAGTCGAGAGAGAGTACAGGCAGAACACAAAGAAGTCACACCCAAAACTTCCCTCCACCCAGATTTGAAAAAGTCTTGTTTCCTGATTGGTCCTCTGGTCAGGTGTTTCAGGTTACTCCTTTCCAGGTGAAAGAGACATTAACCCTTAGCTATCTGTTTATAACAGCCATGTCCTCACTCCTCCCCTTCTGAGCTTTCTGTGCATTGCAAAACAGCTGATTGCAGTGGGCAGGAGGCAAAGGGAGGGAGGAGGTGGCGGCGGCGGCGCTGGGGGGAGGGAGAGGTGAGGCTGCGCACCACATCCTTGCTCCTCAACCTCTCCCCAGAGCCTCCTCAATGCTGTGAGACAGCTGATTGTGGCAGGTGGGAGGCAGGGGAGAGGGCAGAGGCGGCGTTGATGGGGGGGCGCTAGCGGGCTGGAGGCGCTGGAGAAGGGAGGGGGGGCTGATAGGGCTGCCAGTGGATACTTAGCATCAACTATTATCCCCCAGAGTCGGCTCCTAGCAGGAGCCTCGTGCAGCTCTGGAGCCACAGGTTGGCCACCCCAGCCTAGAGAGTGTGGAACTGGTCTACTTTCTAGACTTGTCGGTTTGGCACTGCAGCAGCAAGACCACCATCTACTCAATTTGGTGTGATTTGTGTGTGTCTATTCGTAGCACATCAGAAGTTTTCAAGACTTAACTCCCCTTACCCCTGGCAACTGCTTTATTGCCTCCTAGGAAAGGAAGGAACCCCTAATGTGGCAGGAATTCTTTTCCTTCACCTCCTGATCCACAGCAAGCAGGCCACTGATTTGTAAGGACAGGGCATTAGGCAGAGATGTATTTCATTTAACAATGTGTTATTATAAATTTAGAGTTATTATTTCAGCAATATTCCTCTGAACACTAGAGCTGGTCAAACATTTTCAGCTGAAAGATTTATTTTGACAAACAAAGACTTTTCAGTTACAGAGCTTTTCAGTTGTGTCAAACACTCGTTTTTTTTTGTCAAAAATATAATGCCTTTAAAGCTAACTTTTATTTTGTTTTCCAGTTGTTGAATCAGTCCCCCAAATTGTTCATCTTTTGGGGAGGGGTTTAATGAGAACCTGCAAAATTTTGATGAAAACTAAAAGGAATTTTATTTTCAGATTTGTCAAATAATATTCTGACCAGCTCTACTGAATACTCCTGTCTGAAATCAGTCAGATGTGATTTTGCAGGATGTAAATCTATTACCATTAGCTTTGTAGGAGGTTACACATAATTGCTGTGTGTGGGATGTTCAAAAGGGAAGGTCTGAATAATTCATCTGATGAGTCATCTCTTTCCACTGAAAAGCTCACAAAGGAGCATTAGATTAGATTTGGAGGACCAGTGACTGCTACCCTCAGAAAGTTTCTCTCACCAACAGAAGTTGGTCCAATAAAAGAGATTACTTACCCATCTTGTCTCTCTAGTATCCTGAGACCAACACGGCTACACCATCACTGCATACCCTCAGAACAAACATTCTGAAATAGGCCTTCCTCAGAAAAAGCCTGCATCTTATGCACTGTAATCCGGCCAAATTCTGCTCTCAGTTATAAGCTTGCAAGTCCCTCTGAGCAGTCCCATTTGGATAGTCGAGGGGCAGATGCTTGTGCCCATGTAATGGAGAACAGTATTTGGCCCTCTCTACAAATTATCTGCTTGGGTAAGATGGGAGAATTGCAGGATTAAGGGCAGAGGGCAAGTTGGCCAAGTGATTTTAACTGAGTTTCTCCATACATTCAAATATTTGCTTTGTTTTTAACCTGGAGCCTGCACCTTGATTTCCAGACTCCCTAATGTTAAGTTTCTTGGTTTTTTTCAGAAAACTACCGTAGTATTTGATGGTGCCCCCCTGAAGTAAGTGATATTGGGGAAAACTTAACTTCAGCTGAGCGAAGTTTCTGTCTGGGGATATGACTGAGAACTGCGTTGCTCCCTGCACTGGCAAAGATACAGCAGCAGGAGCCACCAGTCCTTCTGTGTCTGGGCATAGTGCACTAAGGCCCCACTGGGGCCTCTAGGCTGTTCTCAAGGTGAACTATGCCTTCTTGTGACACCTTGGTCCTTGGCTGCTTTCAGAGACATGCACAGGCAGGATTAGGTAACCCACAGGTCTATTGCTGCATGGCAAATTCTAGCTCATGGCCACACTGGTTGTATATTACTAGGACCCTACCAAATTCACGTCCATTTTCACCAATTTCACAGTCACAGGCTTTTAAAAATGATCCATTTCATGGGTTCCGATATTTACCCCTGAAATTTCATGGTGTTGTAACCCTGGTGGTCCTGACCCAAAAATGGTTATGGGGCTATTGAAGGGGAAGTTGTGGGATTGCTCCCCTCATTTTGGTGCTGCTGCCAGAGGTGCTGCCTTAAGAACTAGGTAGCCGAAGAGCAGATGCCAGAGCAGATGGGAGGGTCACATGGTATTGGTGGGGGGCCATCACTCTTTTGGGGAGCAGGGCATGGTCGGAGCCCCAGCTGGGGCACCCCCAGCCCTAACCCTCCACAGCAGATTTCACTGAGATTTCATGGTCCATGATGTGTCTTTCATGGCTGTGAATGTGGTAGGGTCCTATATATTATCCTATATATTACTGACCAAATGTTGAGCAGAAGCACAATGACCTTTTTCATGTCCTCTCAATCCTCTTTTCTGAGTTTCTGTTTCTTTAGTAAGATTTTATTATTTGACAAATAGCCTGGGTTTCACTGCATGGCCTATCCCAGAGGTTACACAAGCGGATGCAAATTTCCCCAAAATGTCCCTTGCCCTACAGTTAGGAGCGCACCTTTTTCTCTGCCCCTGCCATGTGCCATACAGAGCCATAGAGTTTAAAGCTAGAAAGGACCACCAAATAATCTAGCCTGGCCTCCTGTATATCACAGGCCACCAGCCCCAGCTGGCACCTGCACCTTAAACCCACCTACTTGCATGGGATTTTTTACTGCTCGGCCAGCTTTTCATACAAACGAGACATCTGCTTGGCATTTCCAGTTGTAAGCTGTGCCAGATATAGATCCTTTCCCCAAAAACCTTTAGGCATTGCTACTGAGTGACTAAAACGGATACAGAGTCTGCAGCTCCCTGCCAGGAGGCATCTGACAATGCCGTTGTCATCCTTAGGCACAGCATGCCCCAGCAGGTCAAGGAAGTATGCTAAATATCACACATGCACACGTGTGAGTTGGCTGCCTTACCCACTGCACAGAAACATTTGCTTCTCATTGGAAATCCTAAGACCTGGAGAAACACTGTAAGAGGTAACAGACCATTCATTTGGTCTTGGAAAGTTGGGCTGCTTGCCGAGATGAGAAATACCATTGTGGTTCTAAAAGGCTCCTCAATGGGTAATCATCACCATGACGTTCCCATTATGCCTCTGGAGTTTAGGGCAGCGACAAAGCTCCTCCACTCCACCTCCCTTGTAAGGTAACTCCCTTCTCTTCATGTGCCAATATAGTTATGCCTGTATCTGCATTTTCCACTCCATGCATCTGAAGAAGTGGGTTTTTTAACCCATGAAAGCTTATGCTCAAATAAATCTGTTAGTCTTCAAGGTGCCACCGGACTCCTCGTTGTTTTTGTGGGCATAGACTAACATGGCTACCCCTCTGATTCTCAAACCAGAAACAGACAGGAGTGAAGTTTGTTCTGGGCCAAAATATATGGAGGATTTTCCTGAAGCCGTTTGTATGGAATGAAGACAGTTTGGCTATGTCATACTTTTCCATTCCCGAGCATTCTGCACTGTAAAGTAATCTTGAAAGTACACAGCTCTGATAAAACTTGAGTTTGGTTTTGTATGTTGATGATTTCCAGACAGTTAATTAAGCTCCTGAAGGTGTTCCTGGCTTTACTGATTTTGTTCTAGATGTCCTGGCTTGTTCCACCTCCTGGCTGATGGTGCTTCTCAGGTATGTGAATGTTTCTACATTGGTGATTTCTATCTATACTGGTGATGGTGAGCAATATGAAGGGTCATGATATCTGTCTTATTGCTGTTGATTTTCAGTCCAATTTGCTGGCTGAATGTGAGTCAAGTTGTTTTTTCCTGTATATGGTTTTTGATTTTTCTTGCCAATAGGTAAGGCAGATGCATTTTTAGACACACTGAGCTTTGAGACTCATTACAACGTGCTGGATAGCTCTGTTAAAATAAATCCTCTACCAGTGTCTCCATGAGAGAGCCTGCATTTTTATGGTGTTATAAGGCAGACATAATGAATCTGCTACGGGCTGCCACTGGGTATACTTGGCAAAACAGATGTTTATCCTTCAGTAATAAGAATTAACTTGGCAGGTTTGTGTTACAGGACAGCTTTACTGAAAGAACAACACATCAGTAGACCTGACCCATAAGACAATAGAGGGCCAGATTCTGCCATCCTCGGGTTTGCAGAGTACCCTATGAGCAGCCCCATTTAAACCAGTGTAGATATCATGGAGTATAGTACTACTCTGGGTGAGCAAGGATGGTAAAAATATGCCCTAAATGGTGATAATACATAATCATTTACTTTTATTTAGTGATTTTCACCTCCTGGAGTCCTGAAGTACAAACTCCCAGGCCAGTCAGTAAGTTACATTTTTAATAAAACAAAACAACCAGAAAATCTGGACATACTCAACCCCAAGTCAACCTTAACTCTCACACATAGCCCTGATCACCATTCATCCCCTTGCTTACCACTGCAGGCCACAGATCCCCACTGGTCCAAAGAAAACTCCATGCACTGGCTTATAAATTGCCAGACCAGCCACTAATTAAGACCAAAAGACCAGGTGCTTTCCAACCTTCACCACCTGGGCCAGAGACCACAACACCTCACATTTTATTCTTAACACATGGCCCTGTACTTGCAGAATCTGTAAATTCCTTCGGTCCTGCCCACTTGGCTGGTGGAGTTTACAGATTTTATCAGCTACACTTGCAGAGTTAGTAAAGTTCATGAGGCGTAGGAAGAAATGTCTAAATATCCCCAGGATGGAGCAGAGAACTTACAGGCTCCAATGTTTGTAACAATTTATTCCAGAATGAACCACCCAGTCTGATCCAGCAGGAGCAGCAGTGGAAGTAGACAAGGTTTTAACTACCTTAAGTGAAATCCTGGCCCCATTTAAACTGAGGAGAGTTTTGCCATTGACTCTAGCATTTCACTTGAGGTTGTTTAGCCCAGTCTAGTATCAGCTGACTACCCAACTTGTGCTTAGTCCACTAGCACACAGAGTTCCCAGGCAAGTCACTCTATTTCCCCAGTCGTACAGTCTGTAAACTCAGTCTGTAGGGAACCTTCACTACAACATTCACTATTACCATGTGCCATGAGCATATCACTGGGGGAGTAACAGTGGGAGCGAGAGGCAGCCAGGTAAATAAAGCCTACCCTGAGCTTATCATCGCCTCTTCATGTCCTCTTCCCGCTTCAAGGTGTGGCTCAGTTATTCTTGATCTCCAAGTTGCATAGCTGCACCTTCTGAAGTGGGAGAGCCCTTCACACTGGAATGTCGAAGGGGAACATTTTTTTTATGAGCAAGAAATGCCTTGCAATTGAATTTCAGGTGATGAGGAGGCAGGTGCTTTTGCATATGCAGTTGCTGGAATCTGTGATGGGCTGTGGCAGGCTTGCTGCTGGGATTTGGTTTTAATTTCCTCTGAGAGCCATTTCTGTCAGAGTTGCTTGTGAAGGAGGCACTTGGGTTAATGTGGCCTAACAATGAAAGACATGCTGATCAGAAAGTATGAACGGGAAGAGACAAGAAGTGGGCTGTAGCCCACGAAAGCTTATGCTCAAATAAATTTGTTAGTCTCTAAGGTGCCACAAGTACTCCTGTTCTTTTTGAGGATAGAGACTAACACGGCTGCTACTCTGAAACTTGTTTGGCCATGTTCTTTTTATTAAATTATAATTTTCTTAGATGTTTAGACCAGAAGGGACCAGTAAGATCATCTAGTCTTACCTCCTGCATGACACAGGCCAGAGAACCTCACCCTGCATAATTTTCATGTGACATACTGTTCATGCCCACTGCAAGAACTTTCACAGGATTAGAACCATTCTAAGCCAGGATCTTACCCCTAGCCCAGTAAACCTCTTTACGTTGCAAAATGCAACAAAATCAAATACAGAAGGTGTAGCAAATTGCCTTTTGATAGCATGTCATGTAGCTCTCCAACATGTTACCCTTTTCTTACATATTACATACACAAACTCTGTTAAAAGAACATTGTGAAGGTTCTAAATTCAAGCATGCAAAGGTTTGGAAATGCCAGATTTACAGTTGTCCATGCAACCTTAATTTGGCCCTCTTGTGAATATACATTATGCAACAGTCTTTAATGACATGATCATATATTGATTTTGCCATAGGACCCCATATTCATTCAGTGTTCTTTTAACATAGCTTTTTGTGCACAATTGCGTAGGTTTTAAAAATAGCAACTTGAGAAAACAGAATTTCCATCATGTGGCATCATATTGACACCCACATAGGTCTTTGGTAGGGCTTTGGAACTTTTAGATCCATCACACAGCCCTCTGACACCTGAGTTAATGGAGGAACTGATAGCAGTAGTAGGTTGTCATCCTCTTTGTGGATCAGTACTAGAGGGTGAGGCACATATTTTGCCAGCTGGTTTCACAGCTATTTGCTGACAGAAGAGGAAGGGTGAGACTCTGGATTCTTGGGTTCCATTCCAGGCTCTGGAGGGAATGTTCTCCAGTGGGTGCAGATTCTTCAGCCTATTTCCCACCAGCTTAACCCCTGGTGCCCGAGGTCAAAGACACCCTGTCTTTGTCTCAGTCCTCACCTGCTCAGTCCCAGTCTCCACTCCTCAAGCTTATTATCTCAGGCCCAGTCTCCTTATTGAGAGTAGTCTCACTGTACAAGTCCCAGTCTTTCCTGACTCCCAGTCTGTCCTTCTCCTCATACCAGTCCCAGGCTCCTGCCCAGCCAGTCCCCATTCCCCACACCTTATTCAGTCTGTCTTTTCTATGCACCTCCTCCCAGGCTGTTTGTCCAGCTAGTCCCAGTTCTCCTCCAGCACTCACAATGGGGAGAGGTGGGGATAGCTCAGTGATTTGATCATCGGCCTGCTAAACTCAGGGTTGTGAGTTCAATCCTTGAGGGGGGCATTTAGGGATCTGGGGCAAAAATCTGTCTGGGGATTGGTCCTGCTTTGACCAGGGGGTTGGACTAGATGACCTTCTGAGGTCCCTTCCAACCCTGATGTTCTATGATCTGTCTACCCTGTTCCTCTAGACAGCGGTTCCTAATGCCAGTGTCTTTATCCAGCTAGTTCCACTCTGTGACCCCTCCAGTCAATTGGGGGTCCCAGTCCCACTCTCATTTCACTCACAGTCACCAGTCCCAAGCTCGCTGTCTCCAACTTTCAGGCACAGTTTCTCTCCCCGCTCCAGTCTCAGGCCATGTCTCCACTACAGCTTATGCCAGCATAACCACTCCCTAAGGGGCGTAAGTTAAACTGACCTGGTGTGCACAGTGTTATGTCAGCAGGAGAGTTTCTCCAACCAACATAGCTACTGCTGCTTGTAGAGGTGGTTTTATTATGCCAACAGGAGAGTTCTCTCCTGTCAGCATAGAGCATCTTCATCAACGTGCTGTATGTGTAGCCAAGCCCTCAGTCTTAACAACATCTTTTTCCTCGGCTGTTCCTTTCCCCCTCCAAAGTCCAATTTTTGTCTCTTCTGCATTCAAATAAGTTTGCTTCCTCCTACACACTGCCTGCATGCCAGCAGACTATCACTGAGCACACACGACTGACAAGGCTCCCCGCACTCTATTCTAGTGCCCAGCCCCATCCTGACCCAGAGTAATTGGGAGCAGAAGTTATAGAGAAATCCTGTAGCCTATAGGCTGATGCATACTCAGCTACACTGTGGGAATGGCACATGCAGAGTCTAGGCAGCTGTGAGGGAACTGAGCATGCTGAGTGAGGATGGACTCTTTGAAGATTTTAGCTGCTAAAATCTATGGCTCTGCTGAGCATATATGAACTGTGATTTTCGAAAGGCTCATAAATTGGCAAAATTTGGGTTGATTCGCACAGGGAGAGTTAAAGGCACATCTCAGACACAAAGGCTACCCCCTTTCAAATTTCAGACTCCGCTCCAAAGTGTAGGGGGAGCACTGCGGCATCTCAAAACACACCAGCTGGAGACGTCTGATCGATATGCAGGAATGGCAGCGCAGGACTGGGTCTAGGAGTGGGAGAACTGTTTGATTCCACCCCAGAAAAGATGAAGGCATGAGGCCAGACACCAGGGGGATGGTGCTCGGAGACTGGAGAGGGTACAGATGGCAAAAATCACTAGAGCTCTTTCCGACCGAAAAGCTCTTTTTGGCCATTTTAGAGGTAATTCCTTTTAGTGTTTTGCTCCCTCTACAGCGGGAGTGTCAGCTAAGCCTCCTGGCTTTCCAGGAGGAAGGATGCCTGAAATAGCATGAGTTCCTTCTGCAACCTCTTTGTCTAGAAAGTCTGTGGCAAGTGTAGGGCGCATGCTGGTATGGTGCAGCATGAAGGTGGTAGAATTATTCTTACCATTAATTTAAAGCATCCAGAAGAATGAAAGACACTTAATATAAAACATTGACAGGCATGGCCTCTGCCCTGAAGCTCTTACAGTCTAAACTGTGGGCATGCCAAAGCGAGCAAGCGTTACAAACAGCAGGTGACAATCTCACAGTCACTTCCATCCGGTTGGTTCTGCTGACACAACACCCAGCAAGGAAGCTAGATATGTGACAGTGAACAGTCTTGGTTGCAGGCATCCCAGAGGAAGCGAGCGTTGGGGAGGGATTTAAGTAAGGGCAGGTGGTGGCCTGGGGGACTCCAAGGAACAAAGGTGCAGAGACAAACCTTGGGTCAGGCTGGCTATCTGGGAGAGCAGAGGGTGAGCTGGGATACAAAGCAGTGGAGTCCAGGGATAGGGCACTGGACTAGGAGGATGCAGGACCCCTGAGTTCTCTTTCTGGGGCAAGTCTCCTCTAGGGTGATCAGTTGTCCTGATTTTATAGGGACAGTCCAGATTTTGGGTCTTTTTCTTATGTAAGCTCCTATTACCCCCCACCCCCTGTCCTGATTTTTCACATTTGCTGCCTGGTCACCCTCCGTAACCTCACTCTCTAGCCTTTTGTTAGACTCGTCCATGTAGCCGGTCAGTCCTATGGGGAAGGGGTGGACTCTATTTTTCAGTACCTAGCACAATGGGGCCCTGTCTCACCTGGGGCCTCCAGATACTACTGTCATACACACAGTAGCGTGAGCTAACTAGGGCAGGGTGGAGTTATCCAGCATTTTGAAGGCAAGGACAAGAAGAGAGAACCAGTGGCTGCTCAGGAGTAATGTAGCAATCCCAAGGGACTGCTGACAAAACTCTTCTATGACAGCACACCGTCATGCAGCCCACAGCTGGCACACATGGACACACATTGCTTACACACGTGTTTCATAGCATACCAGTCATTACAGGGGCTCTCAGAGTTGATTGTGCAGGGCTTGAAGGCTGGGAGCAGCAGTGTTGGGCCCCAGAGTTGTTGACTCTAAATGAACTGCTGCAAGTACAAGCTTAAGCATTCTATCCTGCATTGTTTGAGAATCTACGTCAGTTTCAACCATCCCAGAATAGCTGTAGGGAGATGCATGAGCTCATTTGCAAGGGCAGCAGAAGTGTTTTAGTTACCATGCCTGTCACAATAATGCCATTGTTACAACAAATAAATCCAGGGGAACAAATCACAATGACATTTTTAAAGTCAATCTTGTTCCCTTTTTCTTACAGCTGTTATTGGTTCCAGTGGCATTCTTGCAAGATTAGACCTTTAGCCATGAAGAAGTTAAAAGCCATCTGCCTTTTACACATGAAGAAACTGAAGCTCAGAGATTAAATGACTTGCCCAAGGTTACACAGCAAATCTGTGTCAGAGTGAAGATGGAAGACATGCCTCCAGCCTCTCAACAAATGGCTATCCTCCTAGACCACACTTCCTCCCAAGCAGCCTGTCTAACCGTTCTTAGGGGCCTCGATTCCCTAGCCTGCACATTCTGTTGCAGATTACCTGTCCTCTGCTACTTACTCTGGCTTCCCACAGGATATCTGTGCAGGAGACAACCTTTTCAGGGGCTGGGCCGAGACTGTGGAATGAACCCCCCGGGAACTAAGAACCATTGCAAACCTCCCCACCTCTTGCTCCCGGTGCCAGGCGCGTTGTGCCAACCTGCCTTCTCTAATATAAACATATAGCAACGTATGAATCGAATCTAATCTCTGTATATACACACATGAAAAAAATATTCCAAAAGAGAACATTTCACTCTACACCTGTCATGGTATAAACCCCCACTCTGAACCTTAGCGTCCAAAAGATGGGGTACCAGCATGAATTCCTCTAAGCTTAATTACCAGCTTAGAACCTGTAGTGCTGCCACCAACCAGGAATTCCAGTGCCTGGTACACTCTGGTCCCCCCAAAACCTTGCCCGGGGACCCCCAAGACCCAGACCCTCTGGATCTCAACACAAGGAAAGTAAACCCTTTCCCTTACCTTTGCCTCTCCCAGGCCTCCCCTCCCTGGGTTACCCTGGAAGATCACTGTGATTCAAAACTCCTTGAATCTTTAAACAGAGAGGACAATTCACCTTCCTCCCTCCTTCTCTCTCCCCCTTCCCAGACTCTTCCCTGAGAGAGAAAGTAATCCTAACACAGAGAGAGATTAGCCTTCTCTTCCCCCTTCCCTGCCTTTCTCCCCACCAATTCCCTGGTGAATCCAGACCCAGTCCCCTGGGATCTCACACCAGAATAAAAAAACCAATCAGGTTCTTAAACAAGAAAGCTTTTAATTAAAGAGAGAAAAACAGTAAAAATTATCTTTGTAAATTTAAGATGGAATATGTTACAGGGTCTTTCAGCTATAGACACTGGGAATACCCTCCCAGCCTAAGTATACAAGTACAAATTAGAATATTTTCAGCAAAATACCAATTTAACTCCTTCCCAGCCAAATACACATTTGCAAATAAAGAAAACAAACATAAGCCTAACTCGCCTTATCTACCTAGTACTTACTATTCTGGACATATAAGAGACTGTATCAGAGAGATTCACGAGAATCCTGGTTGCACGTCTCGTCACTCTCAGAACCCAGAGAGAACAACCACCAAAAACTAACAGCACACACAAAAACTTCCCTCCCTCAAGATTTGAAAGTATCCTGTCCCCTGATGGGTCCTCTGGTCAGCTGACAGCCAGGCTCACTGAACTTGTTAACCCTTTACAGTAAAAAAAGACATGAAGTACTCCTGTTCTATTAACCCTTAACTATCTGTTTATGACAACACCTTTCTCCCCCTGGGGAGAGGAAGAGAGAATAAACAACGTATGACAGTGATTAGTGGTGTCGGAGAAAAACTCAGTTCTCACTTTTTGTTTGGGTGCAGCAGAGTCAGATACTTTATTCTGTTTAGCAGCTACAACAGAGAGAGAGAATGCACTAAGACATAAGGTCTCCCCTTCCTAGACAGGTATCTCAACAGGTAAACAATTATAACAAGCATTTATACTTTTGTTACAGATAATAATAAGCAACAGCTGCATTTTGTTTATACATAGGTCATCCTGATATCTTGTTTTTCTCACTTAAGAGACACCTTTCTACATATTGTATTATCTACACAAGGTCGAAAAACAACTTTGCACATAGTTCTTTTCCACTTGCCTCACACAATCCTTGCTTCTACAAATCTTGCGTTATTAGGGTTACAGCTAGCCTAACTCTTGCTAACAAAGACTGTCATGCATTAAGATCCCCTACAAATCCCTGTCAGCTCTTTCTGTACTTCCACACTCCTCCCTTTTGTACTTCTAGTACAACAGGTATTTTCAAATCTCTATTTGCATTAAGCCATGGATTTCTTATTCTACATCAGATGTTTCAACCTTAGGGGTTTTCATTGGATATAATGACAAAGCATGATTAGCATGGAATGAAAGGTATTACTATTATTATGTCTTTTACAACAACAACAACAACATAATCCTAAACTAACTAACAGCAATACAGGCAATAACATTCTCATAGCAATAATATGATGGGGTTGTTGTACAGTTTTGGTCACAAAGAACAATATATCATACTTAGTACATAAAGTAGACACTCTATAAGCTGTATGAAAGGCATTCTTTTCAGTTTGATATATATTTTGAAGCATGTGAATTTGCCCTTATATTTTAGAGATTTTTTTGAACCTTTGGTAACAATGAAAGCAAATTTTGAAATTGATTTGGTACTAAGCTGGTCCAATTAAAGGGTATTTGGAAACTAAGGGCTACTTGCAAAATTCTATTTGCAGGCCAATAAACAATATGATTGCCTGCAGTGGTAATAAGATTAAAATGTATATCTTGCAATGTGGTGGTTTTAACATACACACAGCTATCATTAGCTTGAAAAAGTAGGTGTCCTGTCAGGATAGTTCCTTGTCCTCTACCCTCCCAGCAAATGTCATCATGAACAGTGACAACTTCCCCTGGCTTCAGTTTATGGATACACTGAAGCTGTAGGGTTTCTAACAGCCAAATGTCCATTGACTCCCTATTCCTACCCAAAATATCAGGTGTTATTCTAGGGGCACTGACTATAAATCAGTTAGATATACCAGGTGGTCTAATTTCCCAGATGTCACGGTGAATAATCCATTTCCACATGCATCCTCCCCATGGACCTGTCAGGATTCGGTATGTGGGAGCCCACATCCCCCTAACCAGTCCAAATTCTTGGGAGGAGCACTGTGAATGTCCACACTTCCACCCAGAAAGTCTCCAAGTATGTCTCCAAGGCCATAGATCAGATGATCTGTAAGGGCAGTGGGCCAAGCCTGGTGCTCCAGATCACTCCGAATGGCCATCAGCTGGTCATTCAGGAAATCCCAAATTCCTGAACAAGCTAGATCCCACTGCAATGCCTTCCCAGCCTCAGTGATTTTTAACACCATCTCTGTCAGTAACTTCTGGGTCATTGAATTAAGGGTGGAAATGACATGTAAATCATCAACTCCAGCCTGTACTTGGGTTAGCTAAGCTCCAGAAATAAGGCTAGTGGCCTTTTCTAGTTGGCCCAATTTCTCATCATGTTCTTGGCTTTTAAGAATATTCCAAATGGCTGCTGCACTATTGGCTCCATCCCATAGGGATCCGGTCCAGTTCCTCTTCTTCCAGAGGAAATAACCCAGGCCCTCTGTTGCGCTAATCTAATGGCAGCCCCTTGTGAGCAATTTAGGTATGTAGAGATGATTTGAAAATTAGATAAAGGCAATTTAGGTAAACTTGACAGTCCCTAGTGTTGTATTAATCACAGTCCATTGATATCCTAATACATCTCTCTTTGGTGTAGTACTATATCACATCTGTTCTTTAACTATTCTCAGGTACTTTCAAGAGGCATTAACATTAATAGCAATGGAGGGGGTGTATTGCAATAAGGTACAGACTACATTATTAATCACTGGAATAATTTCAATACAGGTAAAATTTCCAGTGGCAGAACTAACTCTTTGGGTATTTGTTTAATTAATCACTAATTGGGTGACCAAATAACTGAGGGCTTCTTTAATGTAAGAGTACAAATTCCAGGAATAACCATCATATCTACTTCACTGTGGAACCCATCAATTTCAGTTCAGATTCTTGGGGTTCATTTGTAATGATGTCATAGATTTCTATTTCCACTGATCCATTTATTCTCCACTCAATTGTTCACTTATTTTTGAAGTTCAGGATATCTCATATATTTTTTCTTTTCCAAACAATCTTTAAATAAATCACTGAAGTGTGAAGGCCTTGGCCATTGGTATATAGCATTATCTGTATTTGGATGTATTACATGGGTAATAGTGTAATGGAGGAGATGGCAGAGGCAGTGGCAACAAGGTGCCTTTGGTACTTGCCATTTGAAATCCAATTACAGAGGGCAATACATGCTGAAGGATTTATTCAAAACAAAAGGCGCAGCCTGTAGAATAAACCCCAAAACAACATAATCAATACCACATTCCCAAGCATGGGTCCCACAAATTTCTTCCTGCCAGTGTATAATTCTTTGTTTCTTCACCAGGATCAGTTCTTAGTGTCCTTTCTAGTCAGGAATTCCTGGACTTTGGCAATTTCAGTGGAGCAAATGTTCCTTCTTTCCTGAAGCAATCATGGTTCAGCATCCTACAGGGGAGAGGTTACCAGCATATCACCCCGTAAAGGTTTTACTTCTAGAAAAATCCAAAGGCACAGTAGATCTGTCAGTGGACAAGGGAGAGGTTACTAGCACTCCACCTTGTCCTTTTTCCCTGCTGTCCAGAAGGCACAGAAGGAGAAATAGGCTAATCATAGGTAGAAGAATCCTCCCGATGTGGAGGGGTCTTTTTGCAGTGAGAATCATGGGTCCAAGCAGTCAGTCTTTGGCACTTCACAGCGGTGTTGGTAGTCAGCAGGACTTAATAAGGGCCTTTCCAGCATGGAGCCAAAGCAGTCTTTCATTCGTGGACCCTTACATAGATCCATTCTCCTGGTTTCAAGGAGTGGCAGGGCTGCTAGGGTCTTTGGGTAGAGCTTCTTTACCTGTGAGAAAAGAAACCTAACACATTTCATTAGTGCCTGGCAGTGTTTTGCAGATCTCATAGTTGCTTGGGCACATTCAAGTCCCCCCTTTTCTTGGTTGTCAGGCAAGTCTTAACTGTGAGCCGTGTCCTTGAATGGGGCCAGTGTCTTATCTTTAGTCTGAGCATGGTAGCTATTTTTTTTCCAGTTAATTCATTCTGTTCTTTTTTCTCTTTCCCTTCTTGGCTTCTTTTAACCTATAGAGGAAACTTCCACTCTTCACTCATACACTTTTTCCCAACAACGAACACATAAACATTGCCATTATACTATACAGTAGTCTTATTATTCAATGTATGCCACATATACCCTTCCAGTAAAATAGCCTTATTACAGAGCTTTGGAGCAACAAGACAGGACAAGCACACCCACTTTGAGGAGTTCACTCAATACAACCTCTGGTGTCCAATAGCTTCCCACCATCCCCAGCCCTCTGACTAGAAATCTGAGGTAGCCAGAAGGATCCCATGTACAATATGGGGAGTGGGTTAACTTTTCACGTCCTTGCTTCCAAAGACTGTTGGTATGCAAATTTTAATAACAATTTTCAATTACAAGATTTGGCCAATGAAGTTTCTTTTTCTTAAGGAAATGTATTAGACTTTAGTATATCACATTTTCCTGATTTATTCAAACACTTTGTATTCCAAGTTGAATGAAACAAGTATCTGCATTTTAATTTAACCCTTCTGTTTGATTTTAAACTAGACTATTCTATGAACAAATTAAACACAACAATTCTGGCCACGAGACAAACACCACAAGACAGGACATCAAACACTAAACATAATTCCTATTGTGCCAGTAAAAGCATGATACATTGAATACTGTTCAGCTGGCATCAGTTTTCTCTGATTATCTGAAAGACAAAAAAACCAGAGATCTACCCCTTCTGGGCAGTCAATCATCACTTAAAATACACAAATTCCCTTGTTGATTTCAGGCAGAACAGAGGAATTACCCCATATTTTCTTGTATTTGTTTCATAGGCAGCCCAGGTTTCAGTGGCTTCTACCTTATCAGTTAGATAATTTGCATTAATACAGATGCTTTCTGGCTTGCTTCTGGATCCAAAGCTATTCATAGCTTAAAGGTTCTTATCTTAAAAGGGGCATAATTAACTTTACCAGAATTTATTTACAAACATTTTAAAGACACCAAGAACTTTCCTCTTTAGCATTCCTTTCTGAACACCGGGTAAAGGCCATTTTTTTAACATGTAATCCAAAGGACTATCCTTAGAGGGTTTCTGCTGAGACCCACCCATCCCCTTTTCTGGCACTCAGAGAATTAAACAGAAGGAAGGAGGGAATAATGGTCTAATCCAAAAAAAATCCAAGCCAGCAATCTCTGCTTACACTGACTGCTACAGGGGATGGAACAGAAGGATCTTAATATGACCTCAGGGCTTCCTCGCACGCATACCAATAAGAAACTCATTTCCGCCCACACACCTAACACCCAAAGGTATAAGACAGAAATACAGTAACCAGGTAACCAGAATATAACCAGAACCCTATTATTTCCTTATCCTATTAGAGCTCACCTTTAAACATACAGTCCTCCACATATAACACTAACAGTACCAAGCAAAGCAAACATAAAATAACAAGGGTAAAACAAATAGAGGGTGTAAATTCTGCAGGGCTCCCCCCTTCTCAATTGCTCACCAAACTGTGACAAATTTCTGTTACCAATCTACCCCTCGTGTCAGGTGATCTGGCTGACACTACAGGATCGTTGGGGGAAGATAAAGAAAACACACCATATAACTGAATTTTAAAGCTTCATTAATAAAATAATAAAACAACAATGGAGAGTGTTGGGAATGCTCCCACATCACTCAGGAAAACATTAATGCCCCAAGCCACTTTCATGCTCACACACGTACGTCCAGACTGGCCACTTCTGTGTATAGTGTTCAGAGAAGGGGGAGAGGTGGACGGGAGATTATCCTGTATACATCTTGTCCAGAATTTCCAACATGCTTCTGATGTTGGGAGGGCTGTTCTTTTACACCCTGGAATCTCCTGCGGCGTCTCTTTCAGAGATTCCAGTCCAGGTCGGCTGCCTCTGGCTTCTTCAGTGTCACCAGCCCACACTGGCTCCGAGGTCACAAAGGCACACTGTTGGATCTTACTGGACAGTTAAGCTTTGCAAATGTAATCTCAGTTCTGTAATTTGTATTGCCTTTGGTTTGCCTCTGCCAATTTTTTTTTTCCACAGCCAGCTGGGGCCGAAAGCAGTTTTTCTTTGTACTTAGCATAATCTGCGTTGATTCTTGACCTTGAATGCAGAGCAACTCTCTTTATCCCTGGGCCAAGCTGAATTTCAAATTAACCCGTTCCTTTCCTCAATAGACAAATTACTCACGCTGTGTCAGAGGCGTCTTTTTGGTGATTAAAAGCTCCTCTGAGATGTATGATCTTATCTAGTTTGAAGGTACCTTCTAGTGGGCATTTTTTAGATGGATTTTCACACGTGTAAAGATTCCAATTCTCTAAATACCTGCAGGTTATTGGACCATAACTTACACACATGAAATAAGATGGGGTACCCTTAGGGGGTGAGGTGGAATGTTTAGACTGTCCCCCACCCATTTTCCGCACGCGCGCGCGCGCGCACACACACACACACACACACACACACACACACACACACACACACACACACACACACACACACACGGAGGATGCCCTGTCTGCGCTAGCTGCACATAAACTAAGGATCTCTTCCTACAGGGTACTCACACAGGAGAGGCTAACGAGGATGGCCACGACCCTCCTACATCTCCCTTCAGCAAAGAGCGTCGGCTAGTCTCTGGGAGATGGCGCTGCTTACTCTGATTGCGTCCAGTGAAATGATCAGACTGTCAGTAGCCCACACGGAAAGGAAAGTGGGAGGGAAGATGGGTTCACATGCTCCTAGACCCAGGTAGCTTCCTCACCGGATGATGCCAGGCTGAGTCAGCCCACCATGGGTCGGACCTTCTAAGATCCTCTAGTTACTGGGCTTGCGTTAGAGTAGTCCTGGTCACGAGCTTTCGCTTTGCAGAGTACTCTGGGCGTCTTCCGCTAACACACACACACACACACACACACGCCTTTATTTCCATATACCACAATGAATCTGTACCTTACGTCCAGACCCAATACCATGAGGCGGTATAATAACCCTTCTTGAGGCGGTAAAAACCCCTCAGCAGCAGTGCATACCTAATGCATTTCCCTATGCATTACCTTGTTGGCCAACCAAGCAGTTCCCCAGTACTGCTATAAACTAACCTTGTTGGGGCCTTTCCCCACTACCACTCTGCATCTGATCTTGTTGCACAGTAAATAAGTTCAGATGACGTGAGCCCAATAGAGACAGAAGACCTCACGGACAGTCCTCCGACAATGCCCCAATAGAGATTTCAAAAGGTCTCATACCTCTATTTTGGTGCCATGGGGTTCGAAGGGGAATGATCCATAGCAGCTGCCTGTGTCTCAGTAGGCGTTGCCATCCTGGATGAGCCCCCAAATTGTCAGAGAAAAACTCAGTTCTCGCTTTTTGTTTGGGTGCAGCAGAGTCAGATACTTTATTCTGTTTAGCAGCTACAACAGGGAGAGAGTGCACTAGGACATAAGGTCTCCCCTTCCTAGACAGGTCTCTCAACAGGTAAACAATTACAACAAGCATTTATACTTTTGTAACAGATAATAATAAGCAACAGCTGCATTTTGTTTATATATAGGTCATCCTGATATCTTGTTTTTCTCACTTAAGAGACACCAGTGTACAGATTGTATTATCTACACAAGGTCGAAAAACAACTTCTCACACAATTCTTTTCCACTTGCCTCACACAATCCTTGCTTCTACAAATCTCGCGTTATTAGGGTTACAGCTAGCCTAACTCTTGCTAACAAAGACTGTCATGCATTAAGATCCCCTACAAATCGCTGTCAGTTCTTTCTGTACTTCCACAGTGGTGTTGCTTAGTGCTTTATGGAAGGTGCTTCGATACTATAGTGACAAGTGTAGTATAAGAACTTATATACACTAGACTAAAAGTGGCTCTTAGAAACCGTTCAGTAATGTTGGATGCAGGGAAAAAGGATTAGTGGCAGAGTGCCACTTCAATACAACGTTTGTGGCTCTGCAACTCAACATGGAGATCACAGCTATGTACAAGGTATACACCCGACTGACTGGATCGTTCCCTGTAAAGCAGTCTGAGCAGTATCTAATCACACTAGCCCCAGGCAGAACAGGAAGAGGTGATTAGACAGACAGACACACAGACTAGTGTTCTACAGTTGAGCAAGTGAACATAGTTTGTTACCAAATTATTTACTTAGTTCAAGGACAGCTCTAGCTTTTTTGCCACCCTAAGCACGGCAGGCAGGCCGCCTTCAGCGACTTGCCTGCGGGAGGTCCGCTGGTAACGCGGATTCGGCGTCCCCACCACCGAATTGTGGCTGAATCTGTGGGACTGGCGGACCTCCCACAGGCAAGCCGCCAAAGGCTGCCTGACTGCCACCCTCTCAGGGACCAGCAGGGTGCCCCCCGTGCCTTGCCACCCCAGGCACGTGCTTGGAGCGCTGGTGCCTGGAGCTACTGCTGACTTAGTTCCACTGAAGACAACAGGAATAATCACACAAGTAAGGTCTGCAGACTCCGGCTCTATGTGCCTCTGGTTAATAGAACTGGCTTGATAGCTGCCTCTGAAACAGTTCCATCCTGCCTTTGCTGGCAGCTCCCTCAGCCTGCTGGAAATGGTCCTGGTGCCTGAGTGCCCCCGTGTGCCTGTAGGGAGAACTTGGAGGCAACTGAAATTGGCCAGCTTGCATGCAGTGCAAGAGGGCTCTCTCTGCTCTTATCCTTCTCCTGTAGCAGGGCCGCCAGGGGGGGGGGCAAGTGGGGCAATTTGCCCCAGGCCCTGGGCCCCACAGGGGCCCCCACGAGAGTTTTTTGGGGCCCCTGGAGCGAGGTCCTTCATTTGCTCCAGGGGCCCCGAAAAACTCTTGCGGGGCCCAGGCCCCCGGAGCTTCTTCCGCTCCAGGTCTTCAGCAGCGAGGGGTCCTTCCACCCCGAATTACCGCCGAAGACCTGGCACGGGTCTTCGGGGCACTTCGGCGGCGGGTCCTGGAGTGGAAGGACCCCCCCACCTCCGAATTACTGCTGAAGCGGGGTCCCTCCACTGCCAAAGAACCCAGACCCCCTGAATCCTCTGGGCGGCCCTGTCCTGTAGAAGTGGAAATGGAGACCCACAGCAGTGAACTGATGTGCTCAAGTTCACAGTGAGTTGGAGCAGTGTTGGCAAAAGAACCCTGGTCTCCTGGCACTTCGTTTCCTGCTTCTAGCCCTTGCATATGGTCCCTCCTGGTTCAAAGTTAAAGATTTCAGGGCTTGAAAACCCCACTTGCCCAGGGTGTGCAGGGCTTTGTCCTGGGTGCATGCCATCAACCTCTGCAGAATCGCCATCTTCATTTCAAAAGAGCATATGGCGGGGGAGGAAAAGGGTTCCTAGCTCTTACGGTTGCAAAGATCCTTTCCCAGTCATGTCTGCACAAGCCTGCAGAGATGACTCCAGCACCCCCATCGCTCATAGGGGAGAGACTGCTGCTGCTGTCACTGACTGAAGTAGGGTGTCCTGGTGGGACCAGCCACCCCACCTCAGGGATAGAATCTCTAGGATAGTAATTCCATGCTCTAATAAGAAGAATGTAGCAGTAGGGAGATATTACCGACCACCTGACCAGAATGGTGATAGTGACTGAAATGCTCAGGGAGATTAGAGGCTATTAAAAAACCCTCAATAATAATGGGGGATCTGAACTATCCCCAGATTGACTGGGTACACGTCACCTCAGGGTGGGAGGCAGAGATAAAGTTTCTTGACACTTTAAATGACTGCTTCTTGGAGCAACTAGTCCTAGAACCCACAAGGTTAGTCCTAAGTGGAGCAAAGATCTGGTCCAAGAGGTGAATATAGCTGGACTGCTTGGTAATAGTGACCATAATATAATTACATTTAACATCTCTGTAGTGGGGAAAACACCACAGCAGCCCAACACGGTAACATTTAATTTCAGAAAGGGAAATTACACAAAAATGAGGAAATTAATTAAACAGAAATTAAAAGGTACAGCACCAAAAATGAAACCCCTGCAGGCTGCAAGGAAACTTTTTAAAGACACCTTAATAGAGGCTCAACTTAATTGTATACCCAAAATTAAAAAACGTAGTAAGAAAACCAAAAAAATGCCACTGTTGCCGGCAGATAACTGCCTAAGGCCAAGCAACAGCGGGGGGGTCCGTCGCCTGGTGTGCCGCGCCAATAAACACACCAGGGTGGAGAAGCAAACCAAGTTTATTTGAGATCTTAAAGCGGTGCAGGGAGATAGACTCAGATCAAGCACACCTAAAACAAGCAGTCTGTTCCTTTATATCCATGAGAACTTTTCTCACTGACTAGCAATCCCCCGTTTCCCCTCCCTCCTCCTCCTTCCTCCCCCTGTAGCAATTACGTAAGCGCAGGTGCATTAAGTAATCTTGGCCGCGGCAGCTCGTTAGTAAGTTTTCCTTCTGCAAGTTATCTTGTCCTTCTGCTAAAGGTGCACAGGCCTCGTTATTTCTGCTTTAGACCAGTTCGAACTGTTGCAACTGATAACGGCTGTTACACCTGGCCTTTTAGGTCGATTAAAGTTCAAACATGGAGGGACTCTTGTCTGCTGAGGCCTAAAACCAGGAAGGCTCCATACTCTTGTGGCCTTCCACCCTCCCGAGTTACGTAGGGTTATGCTTAGTGACACCAACACCACCATGGCTAAAGAACAAAGTAAAAGAATCAGTGAGAGGCAAAAAGGCATCTTTTAAAAAGTGGAAGTTAAATCCTATTGAGAAAAATAGAAAGGACCAGAACCATGGCAAATGAGGTGTAGAAATATAATTAGGAATGCCAAAATAGAATTGAAGAACAGCTAGCCGAAGACTCAAAAAGTAACAGCAATTAAAAAAAAAACCCATCAGAATCAGGAAACCTGCTAAACAACCAGTGGGGCCACTGGACAATCGAGATGCTAAAGAAGCACTCAAGGATGAAAGGCCATTGTGGAGAAACTAAATGAATTCTTTGCATTGGTCTTCACAGCTAAGAATGTGAGGGAGATTCCCAACCTGAGCCATTTTTTTTAGGTGAGTGGGACCCCGTGCCCGGCCCCCGTGGCGAGGGAGCCAGATATGGGAGGAAGCATTAGTGGGGCCCAACTGGGAAGCAGAAGACAGGGGTTCCTGGGACGGAGGGCTGGGGAGCAGAGAAGGGGATAATCGTGACACTGATGCAGAGCTGGCAGTGGGGAAGGGGAGGGCGCAGTTAGGGGAGAGAGCGGGAAGGAAGTTTGACGGATGGGAGGAATGGGGGGGCCCAGCTGGTTGGGGGTGGGGGTGACACTGCCTGTTTCTGCAGAGTACTTTAGGCTCCTCCTGGGTAAGTGCCAGTGCGTCTGCAGGGCCTGAGTCTCACATGCAGTTTTGTTTCCTTGGGGTCTCCCAGGAGCTGATTGAAAATCTCTCTGGTCCGTCAGAGCCAAGCTTCATCATCCCCAGCTCCATGGCTGCAGTTTGCTGCCTCAGGTACCAGGACCCTCCCGTCCAGCTGCCTTAACCCTGGTGCTGACCGGGCCCAGAGCCTGGAGGCACAGTTCCTCCCTCGCCTGGGTTCCCCCCGGCTGTGGCTGTTCCCATCCCCCAGCAGAGGAGGCGGGAACGTCCCCTCTTTCCTGGCTGGGGGGCTGATTTCACTCAGGAACGTTACAGCGGCCGTAGGGAGGGGATCACTGCGCGGGAGGGGGTCATGTCCATGGCAGTGCCAGAGCCACGCTGGTGCTGAAAGTGTAACATGGGCTCCTCTCTCCTGCCAGAAAACTGAAGCCACTGCTTGCCCTGGAATCTCACCTCCTGCGGGCTCTTCTGAACAGGATGTACAGCCTGGGCACTGGGCAGGACACCACACACTTCCGGGTAGGTCCTGATCCTACTTCTCTGGCCCAGGAGCAGGAGCAGGCTCCAGTCCCTGCTCCCTCGCTTTGATGGAGCTGCTGAGAATAGGGGAGGGGTGAGCAGAGCTGGGAACAGGCCCGGGACGAACTGGCGGGGGGGCCCTTCCCTGCAGAGGGGATTGCGTTACCCCTCCGTGGCTGATCCCAGCCTTCCCTCCTCTCCTCATTCTCTGATCTCCTGCCTGGACTCTCCCGGCGATCCTATCTCCCACCTATTGCAGTTTGGCTGGTCCATACTGTGCTGGGTACCAGGCCCTGCACAGAGAACTGCTAAGAGCAAGGATTGACGAGGCAGCAGGCATCCGGCCATGAACTCTTGCTAAGTGTCCCTGGAGTGACGTGAATGGGAGAGGCCAGGATGTGCCTTTTGAGTCTTGCCAGGGCTCCTGGAGAATCCTCCTAATTGTCCCCTGACTGGTGTAGCCCCATGTCCCATGACTGACGGGTGCTCCCTCTTCTTGCAGGCTCTGTACAACAACTATTCACAGAGCCTGGACATCTTGCTCAGGGGCCTGCGGACAGAGACCCCCACCATGGAGAAGCTGCAGCACCTCCTGGAGGTGAGTAGAATGGGACGGTCTGTGGCGGAATTGCCCCTGAACCCTGTGGGAGGGCAGCAAAGGAGAGACTAGAAGAGCCACAGTTCCATTGTGTCCTCCCAGCTTGGACCCAGCCTGCCACACTTTCCCAGAGCTGCCGGTGCAGAGGGAAGGAGCTGGGCCTGTCAGCCAGAGCTCTGCACGGTTGCATTAAGCGCTAACAGTGAGCACCAGGCCCGGCTGGGGCCTGAGAAACTGAAACCTCTGTGAGATGCAGGACATGGGTGTCATAAACAGATAGCTAAGGGTTAATGTCTCTTTCACCTGAAGCACCTGACCAGAGGACCAATCAGGAAACCGGATTTTTTCAACTCTGGGTGGAGGGAAGTTTGTGTCTGAGTCTTTGTTTTCTGTCTACCTGCTTTCTCTGAGCTTTGGAGAAGTAGTTCTGTTTTCTAATCTTCTGTTTCTAAGTGTAAGGACAAAGAGATCAGATAGTAAGTTATATGGTTTCTTTTCTTTGGTATTTGCATGAATATAAGTGCTGGAGTGCTTTGATTTGTATTCTTTCTGAATAAGGCTGTTTATTCAATATTCTTTTAAGCAATTGACCCTGTATTGTGTCACCTTAATACAGAGAGACCATTTGTATGTATTTTTTCTTTCTTTTTATATAAAGCTTTCTTTTAAGACCTGTTGGAGTTTTTCTTTACTTCAGGGAAATTGAGTCTGTACTCACCAGGGAATTGGTGGGAGGAAGAAATCAGGGGAGATCTGTGTGTGTTGAATTTGCTAGCCTGATTTTGCATTTCCTCTGGGTGAAGAGGAAAGTGCTTTTGTTTCCAGGACTGGAAACGGAGAGGGGGAGTCACTCTGTTTGGATTCACAGAGCTTGTGTCTGTGTATCTCTCCAGGAGCACCTGGAGGGGGGAAGGGAAAAAGGATTATTTCCCTTTGTTGTGAGACTCAAGGGATTTGGGTCTTGGGGTCCCCAGGGAAGGTTTTTCAGGGGGACCAGAGTGCCCCAAAACACTCTAATTTTTTGGGTGGTGGCAGCAAGTACCAGGTCCAAGCTGGTAACTAAGCTTGGAGGTTTTCATGCTAACCCCCATATTTTGGACGCTAAGGTCCAAATCTGGGACTAAGGTTATGACAATGGGCCTCAGAGAAAAGTCACTGGCTCCTCTTTAGGGAGAGACCCTGAGATACAGGAGAAGCCTCAGGGAATCAGCTCTTCTGTCCCAGGGACACTGCAGTTCCTGGAGGGATTGTCCTCACGGCCGTTCCATCCGTCCTACCAAGGCCTTGGCAGCTGAGGTCTGGGGTCCAGGGCATATGCCTTGATCCTGATGTGCTGTTCGTGGATCAGGGGTTCAGAGCAAATAGACCATCCCCAAGACTGACCATTGTCCCAGCCTGGAGAGACAAGGAGCTTGTGCCCAGCAAGACATGGGCAGTGTCATGAACCCCCTTTTCAAGCTCTGCGACCAGGGCTCGGCTATTCCACCCTGAGCACAAAGTCTGAGCCCCTTGGGGAGGGGGAGAGGCTGGTTTGTAGAGCGTGTACGCCTGCCCGCTGACCCTCCCCTGCCTCCTTCTCCCGCAGCACATCCATCTCTCTCTCCTGTCAAAAAACACCCAGGCTCACAGCCAGGGCCGTACAGACCAGAGCGGCCCTGCTCCAGTTTGCCACCTCCCTGCCTGGATTTGACGTAAGTGACCTCTCACCCCAGTGTCCTGCAGAGTCAGGGCTTGAGTCAAGTTCCTCATCTCCTGGCTAATTAGTCCCCCCTGGGTCCGTAAGGGACTGCGTTCCATAGGCCTCTGGCTGGCAGGGTCATGCCTGGCCTCAGGGCCCTTGTTATTCTGGAGCAGCGAGGCAGCGAGTGCTCAGAGACGGCCCTTGCCCTGCTCCCTTTGCTCAGAGCTCCCTTGGGGGCAGAGAGGAAGAGGGCTCTCACTCCTCTCCCCCAGCGCCTCTTACAGAGGGGTGGGAGCAGAGCTCAGGTCCAGGGGCGCTGGGGAGCTGAAGGGAGAATGGTGATGGATTCCTCTCTCCTCCTCCTTCCACCAGACCTCCTCCGACTTCTCCAAGGCAGGCGAATTCATGCTGCAGCTGGGTCTCTGTATATCCCACCCAGCCAGTGACATCAGTCGGCAAGCCAGGGGTGGGATATATTGGCTTTACTGGCTCCTGCTCCAGAAGAGGGGTAAGAAACCCAGCTGGGCAATGGGACCCCATGGAAACGAGCCTCTGAGAGACTATCTCCAGCCGGCCATTGGGATGCCTGTAGAACTAAGGTCTCTCTGCTTAGACCCACTGTAACGGGGAAGAGGAACCCCAATAGAAACAAGGCCCCTCCTTTGAGACTCCCTCTGCTGGGCAATGGGACCCTCCAGAAAGAAGCCCCCTCCTCTGAGACCGACTCCAGCTTAGATGATGACTCTTTCCCTCCCCCTCTCTCTGAATTAGGGAGATGAGTGTGAAAGTGCCAGAGTAATTGGCTGCTTTATCTCAGAGCCCGGCTCTGTCTCCCAGCCCAGGGAAATCAGCCCACCCCCGTACGGGGCAGCCAGCTCATGAGGGAACAGGAACGGGGCTATTGAGACACATGGAGGGAAAGAGCCCATCATGAGGGCAGGGGCAGGAGCAGGCACCACAAGGGACTGACACAAAGCTTGTAGGATGTCACCAGTTGGGTAGCCAGGGCCAAATCCTGACTTCTGTGGGTGTGGGGGGTTCTCAGTATTAGACATCCCCATGAACAGGCACCCACTCGCAGAGCACAATGACCATAAGGGTCACATGATTACTGTGATGGCTGAAACAAATCCCCCTTCTGGTACTAACCCGCCTGGCATGGACCCTGCGATTCCATTGGGCCGTGGATGCCACAAGGATCCTGACCAGTTTGTACCCAGAAGGAAACAGGCACTGAAAGCGGAAGGCCAAACCTCCCCAATGGGTGTGTCTTTCTCCTCCAGGGCTCAACACCAGAGAGGCACCAGATCTCTGGTGCCGGGATGGGCTCCACAACCCCGAGCGCCTGGGGTATAGAAACCTGGCCAGGGTGGGAGAGATAAGGACTCTCCGCCGGTGCATTGCAGCAGCTCAGGTGTGGAGCTGTCTCCCACTGCAGTGAGTGTGTCATGGACACAGGGCAAGAGCCTGCTCCTTATTTCCACAGAGTATGTGAGGCTCCTGGGAATGTCCGTGGGGTGAGGCGTGGGAATGAACCAGATCTAAAAGAGCCCGAACCTCTAGAGGGTGAGCTGCAGGAGCTATCGCTGCTGGGAGCAGCAGGGGTCCTGCGTTGTCTGTGTGAGCTGGGTTCCAGAGCGCGCAGACACATCCCCAGCATCTCATGGCACCTGTGGTGAATCCTGCTCCAGAAAGAGCTATTTGAGGCCTCAGTGCCTGCAGCCTCCTACTGAAGGGGGTTCCTGGTCCATGGAAACCCAAAGGTTGGCTGCCCCAGGACTCTTCTCCACCTTGTGAGACACTAGAGGGATTTGGAGCCTGGTTCTGGGCCACTGCAAGGGCTCTGGTTCTTTTGGTTTTAGGTCTTTGGCGAGATATTCACGGAGGAGCAGAAAAGATCTTTCCTTCAGGCGGGGCTGCTGGCCATTCACCACCCGCTCCTCCGCGTCAGCCAGGCTGGCCTGATGCTGACGTATTCGATCTTGGGGGAAACCGGCCAGCTGATGGGGTGCAAGGTAACTAAAGAGGGATCAAGTGGGGAGGGAACCCCAGGGCCTTTCACCTCCAGGGCAGTGAAAATCACTCCCATCCCATCCCCATGGGCTGAGCAGGGAGCTAGGAGAGGGTGACCCCAGGCAGGTGCCATTGGTCGGTGCCAGCTTGTCCCCTGAGCAGCTCAAAGCAGGGCAGATGCAGCTCCCCAGAAAGGCTATTTCCTAACAGGCGTGACATCAGCACGACACACTGCCACTGCTCATGTGAGGGGCTGCCAACTCCCCTAGCCACCTCTGTGAGCCTTTCCTCCCCCTCCGGGCCTCAGGCCGGTTCCTAGTGCTCTGGTATCATGTTATCCCAGCCCCCACCTGCTCTGGGAGAACTGGAGGAGTCAGTCAGCAGAGGCTGCTGAAGTGCCCCATTCACCAGAGCCACTGCCCATGGCATCATGTTAAGGACATGGGGATCCCTTGGGGAAAGGTGTCCACTTCCTCTCACCCCCTGGCACTACTGCCCAAAGCCTCCCAGCCCCTCAGCTGGAGGGGGCGAGGGAGGCTGAGGGGACTCGGGGTAGCGGAGCTGGATTCCCGCTGGGTTGGGAGGTAGAACCGTTCTCAGCGGGGGACCGAGAGAGTGGGGCAGGAGTTCATTCCACAATGGTGGGAGAGGGGATGGAAGTCACTAGAGAAAAGAGAAGATTTCGCCTTAGGGGGTTGGGTGGGGGAATCCAGTCCCTCAGACATGGGAGGGTGGGGAGGAAGTTTTGCTGGCTCCTGGTGCTGTTAATACCCTTTGTTCTCATGGGTGTCCAAGTCTCTGATTGATCCTTGTTCCCTTGCAACAGGGGGACATTACAGCAAACATCATGACCGAGCTATTTACCATCAGGTACTTGCGCCAGCTCCCCAAAGCCCTGCAGGGGCTGTGCTCCGTGGGGCAGCAGTGAAGTACCCCCCCTCACCTTCACATGACCAGCTCCCACCCACTGCCGCAGGTACTGCTCTGTCTCACTGTGCCTGGGGGGAAGGGCTGGGGGGAGCGGCCATAGAGCCCGCAGCACTGACAGAAACCAAGGCCAAGCACCTCGCTCTGAACACCCTGCCCCACTCCGACCCCTGGAGCTGGGGCCAGGCCAGATACTGGTTTGGAAGAATCAGGCTGTGGGGCTGGCCCAGAAGCGAGAGCATCCGCAGAAGCAGGGGTCATGCTCAACAGCCATTGCAGTCTGGGAGGGATGGCCTGACATGGAGCCCCTCCCCTGTGATCACTGCTCAGACCTTCCCATGTCCCCTGCCACTCCTGACGCAGCGAATGTCCGACCATCCCCCACCTGGGGCCCAATCCACCCACCTGGTATCTGAACCCTTCCCAGCCAGGAATGAAAATCCCCCCGAACACCCTGGGGCAGGGGAGGATCCTCCCCATCTGGCAGGTGGGAACTGAGACGCAGAGGAAGGGCTGTGGTCCTGGTCACACAATCCTGGGTGTAGATCTGGGCAGTGGACTGGGTCCCAGCCTAGAGCCTTTTCCCCAGGGGCACGTTCGCTTTCTGCCCTTTATTTTCCCCTCAGGCTAGGGGGTCTGTGAGTGTGAAATGAACAGGGAGGGTGACGGGGTCCTGGCACACAGCCTGGATGGGAGCTCCCCTTGGCTTGGTCCCCAGGGTCACAGACATCTTTGTCATCCCGCCGTCATTCTGTTATTGCTAGGAAAGGAGTCCCCCGATGAAGGGTCTCCAGGGCTCCAGTAAGTCATCCTCATTCCTGCCCGCATGTACCCCCCTGCCCTGCCCTGCCCTGCCCTGCCCTCTGGTTTCTCACTGTTGACTCTGGCTGGACTCTTGGCTCCAGTCTGTGGCTATGACTTTGGCGTGACCCTTCTTGGCTCCAGATTTGGGTTATGAACACCGGCTCAGTATTCTCCTTGCCTTTCTCTAGCCTCGCTCCAGGCCCTCCACCCACCCGCTCCAGCCCTGCCTCCTCCTCCTCCTGATCTTCCCCAGACCCTCCAATTTCGACTACACGGATTCGACCTTTGGCCTGGATATGGACTTTGGCTCGTACTTCTGACCACCCGGCTTCGACCTCTGGCCTGGACATGGACACTGGCTCCGGTTCTGCCTGGACATACTCAACACCTGGCAGCAGTAGAAAGGCCCCACTATTAATCAAACCGTAATCCCGCCCCATGGCCCCTTAGTCCCTCCCACCTGTCACCGGAAGTCCCGCCCCATGGAGGTATTACTTTGTGGTCAAGGTGGCCACAAGACTGGAAGCAAGATGTGTCATGTGACCCCTCTAAGAACTCCGCCCACCACCCTCTACCAATCAGGATGGGGTTCATCCAAAAGGACCACCCCAAGAGGAGATTTGACCAATCAGGGTGAGTTCTGGGGTGGGAGGGTGACCCGTCCTGACGTGGGTCTTGGGACCCCTCTAAGAACTCCTCCCGCTGCCCTCGACCAATTAGGATCAGTTTTGTCCTTACAGGACCACCCCAAGAGGAGATTCTGACCAATCAGGGTGAGTTCTGGGGCAGGGTGACCCATCCGGGAGTGGGCCGTATGACCCCACTAAGAACTCCTCCCAAGGCCCTCTGCCAATCAGAGTGCAGCACCATTACCCCATAAGTCCCAGTGCTGGATGGACGAGGCCATCTCTTACCAAGGACACATGGTTTAGAGATTGTGGGAAGCTGCTGAGAGGAAACCTGGACTCCTTCTCCACCCCGTGAGAACTTCAGAATCTGTCTTTGCCCCGAGGGTCTTTGACCGTCCGTGGAGAAAGCGCTACATCAGTGACAGTCCCGAGGAGGAGGAGGGAGCGACCAAGGGGAGCCCTTTGGCCCAACCGTTGATGGATACGCCAGAACCCGACCCCCAAACCCAACTGCTTGTGAGACACCCCGATGAGCATGGTGGCCTCTCTTTGTCCACCCCCTTAGAGGTGGAATGCGATTGCGGCTCGGGGGGGGGGGACACCAGCGGACAAGGTGAACACAGGTAAAGAAATGATTAAGTCAGGGGTGAAAGTAACTTCCAGGACTTACCTGTATTACTGGAGTCCTAAGGGGGCATGGCCTCAACCGGAAGAGGCGTTGCCTCTCAAGATTTAAAGGTCCTGGAGCATTGGCTGTGGCTAGGAGCCCCAGGGCCTTTAGATCAACCTGGGGCTCAGAGGCAATTTAAAGGGCCCAGGGCTCTGACCGCTGCGGAGCCCAGATCCCTTTAAATTCCCTCCACAGCTCTGGCAGCCGGGTTCGGGTGTGGATTGAAAGGGCCCAGAGCTCTCGCCACTGTGGGGAGCCTGATCCCTTTAAATCCCAGCCCCAGCCCTGCCGCCAGAGCTGCGGGGGGAATTTAAAGGGCTCTGGGCTCTACACAGCCACAGGGAGCTCTGAACCCATTAAATCCCAGCCCCAGCCTGGCTGCTGGAGCTACAGAGGGGAATTTAATGTGCTCTGGGTTCCCAGCAACTGCGGGAGCTCTGAGCCCTTTAATTCTTGACCCCAGCCCGGTTACTGGAGCTCTGGGGGGGAATTCAATGGGTTCTGGGATCCCAGCAACTGCGGGGGCTCTGAGCCCTTTAATTGCCAGCCCCAGCCCAGCTGCTGGAGCTGCGGGGGGAATTTAAAGGGCTCTGGGCTCCCTGCAGCTGTGGGAGCTCTGAGCCAGAGGTGAAAGTAAGCCGGTACCATCCAGTACGGTGTAGCGGCCAGAGCCAGTACACCATGACAGACCGCACTGGCTTCCTTGGTGGGGATTTAAAGGGCTCGGAGCTCCCATGGCTGTGGTGAGCCCAGAGCCCTTTAAATCCCCCTCCCAGCTCCGGCAGCCAGTCTGCTGCCAGGATTTAAAGGGCTTGGGGGTCCCTGCAGCTGCAGGAGCTCTGGGCCCTTCAAATCCCGGCCCCAGCCCGGCAAGGCTCGGGCTCTCTGCAGCAGTGGGAGCTCCGGGTGGCCGGGCCCTTTAAATCCATGCCCGAACCCGGCTGCCAGAGCTGTGGGGGGAATTTAAAGGGCTCGGGGCTCCGCGGTGGCCAGAGCTCCGGGCCCTTTAATTTGCCCTTGAGCCCCAGGTTGATTTACAGGCCTTGGAGCTCCCAGCCAGAGCCAGTGCCTCAGGACTTTTAAATCTTGAGAGGCCCCGCGTCTTCTGGTTGAGGCCACACACCCCTCAGGACTCCGGCAGTACTGGTAAGTCCTGGAAGTTACTTTCACCCCTGGTCTGAGCCCTTTAAATCCTGGCCCCAGCCCGGCTGCTGGAGCTGCGGAGGGGATTTAAAGGGCTCTGGGCTCTACGCAGCTGTGGGAGCTCTGACCCAGAGGTGAATGTAAACCGATACGGTCCAGTATGGCATAGTGGCAAGAGCAGGTAAGCCGTGCCAGACCGCACCGGCTTCCTCGGCGGGGGTTTAAAGGGCTCAGGGCTCTGGTGGATGCAGGGAGCCCAGAGCCCTTTAATTTCCCCCTGCAGCTTCAGCAGCTAGGCTGGGGCCGGATTTAAAGGGCTCGGAGCTCCCGCGGTGGCCAGAGCCCTGGGCCCTTTAATTTACCCCTGACCCCCAGGTTGATTTGAAGGCTCTGTGGCTCCCAGCTGCAGCCGATGCTCCAGGACCTTTAAATCTTGAGAGGCCACGCTCCCTCAGGACTCCAGCAGTACCGGTAAGACCTGGAAGTTACTTTCACCCTTGCTCTGAGCCCTTTAAATCCCAGCCCCAACCCAGCTGCTGGAGCTGCAGGGGGGAATTTAATGGACTCTGGGTTCCCAGCAACCGCGGGAGCTCTGAGCCTTTTAAATCCTGGCCCCAGCCCGGCTGCTGGAGCTGCGGAAGGCAATTTAAAAGACTCCAGGCTCCCTGCAGCTGCAGGAGCTCTGATCCCTTTAAATCCCCGCCGAGGAAGCCAGTGCAGTCTGGCACAGCGTACTGGCTCTAGCTGGTACTCCGTACTGGATTGTACTGGTTTACTTTCACCTCTGAATTAAGTGATGGTCGAGGTCGTGAGATGTTCCATAGAGCTCTGTTGACTGCAGTGCCCATGACGGAAGGTGATATGTTCCATTCCACCATGACATTCATAAACACGTCCCATCTTTAAGGTCCATGTCTGCTGGGAACAGAGCGCGTCTGGGTCACGGCCCGGACTAAGTTGAGCATGTTAGAACCATTCACCACAGAGCCTTTGTGCACAAAAGCCCCTTTATCGTTCCATGAAGAGAGATTTGTAGCCTGGTCCAGCTGCTTTAGCAATACTAATGCATTTTTCTTAGAACGCTTCTTCCCGTTATCCAGCACCTGCTGAGCAACGGAGTCCGAGGGCTTTGGTGTTTCTGGGAGGTGGCAGTTACATTCTGTCCCTGTTCTGATAGAAACAGACTGATTTTCACTTTATCCGTGTTGCTCGGCTTCACCTACATTAGGCACCTTTTGAAGCTCGGCGTTGTAAGGTTTAGCCTTTTAGTATTCGGCTAAGTCAGTTCTTTGAAGAACAGACTCATTTCAGCATCCAGTAAGCAAGTTGCGGTCGGTCGTTAGCCCCCCTGAGGATACAGAAGTCACCAGTGTTCTGAGTGAAGTGTCAGATTTTTCCCAGCTCTTTTTAGAATGCCGTTCCTATAGCACCCCCCCAACCCCCCCGGGGACACAGCGTCCATCAGTTTTCTGAATGAATCATCAGAGTCTTCCCAAATACTAGAATATAGGGGAGGGGTGACGAGCTTATGGTTTTGGAAGAATGGTTTGTCAGTCCTTGGGTTTTTATTCAGAATCCCTAGAGCGCATGCTCCGGGTTTGTGAATGTGTGTGGTTCTGTGCACATTCAGAGCCCCTCGCGCCCATGCTCTGGGTTTGTGAATGTGTGTGGTTTTGCGCACGTTCAGAGCCCCTCGAGTGCAGGCTCCGGGTTTGTGAATGTGGGCGTTTTCTCAGGGTTTGGTGTGGCAGTGGCCGCTGAGGAACTGGAGTTGTGGTTGTGTGGTTGTTTTTTACCATAGTCTTGTTTTGCCCTTGGGTTTGACGGATACGAGGTTTGGACTAGCCGGATACTTCATCTGCACTCTTGTGCTGTTTTGCGTTGTTAAAGGTCTCAAAGCAGATTCCTGGTTCTTTGGCGGTTCTGGAGGAGGTGTCCTTATAGCGCTGACTAAGCATTGTCAGAAAAGTTGCCCATGCCAATGGGAGGTGGGAGGAACCATTTTACAAACCTGAACTTTACCATCTTTCTCACCCACACCTATATATTCACTTAAAATACAAAACCTCATAGAACAACCCAACCAATAAGCAAAATATATTTACTGGGCTTCATCCATCCATCCATCAGTCACTGATGCTGGTGAGTTTTCCCTTTCAGCTGTCTCTTTCCCTTTTCTTCTGAGCTTGTTTTCTAAGGATGTCTCATGTTTTCACCGTACTGTGGAGCAAACAGCATTATTATAAAACACATGAAACCGTCTTGTAAACTTAAAAACTGAATATTCATGAGGGTGTTTTTCTGTTTAAAAAGTCAGCGCTTTAACAAATCATCCATTTCAGGCTGTACGGCAAACACAGGTTTTGAGTTTATTTCTGCCAGAAACAGTGTAAGCACCCCACTGCTTGTTTTTAGATTTACACAACCCCCGGTTCCTTACCCATTAAGAAGAGATTGTTTCTTAATCATTCATTTACCTGTGTGACATCTTTTCCGTTCACCTTGTCCACCGGTGACTCCCCGGAGCCTCAATCACATTCCACCTCTAAGGGGATGGACAAAGAGAGGCCAGCATGCTCACTGGGGTGTCTCATAAGCAATTGGGTTTTGGGTTCTGGTTCCGGTTTATCCATCAATGCCTGAGCCGAAGGGCTCCCCTTGGTCGCTCCCTCCTCCTCCTCGGGATTATCGCTGATGTAGCGCTTTCTCCGCAGATGGTCAAAGACCCTCGGGGCAAAGACAGAGTCTGAAGTTCTCAATGGGATGGTGAAGGAGTCCATGTTTCCTCTCAGCAGCCTTTCCACTATTTCTGAAACTTGCGTCCTTGGTAAGAGATGGCCTCGTCTGTCTGGTGCTGGGACTTATGGGGTAATGGTGCTGCACTCTGATTGGCAGAGGGCCTTGGGAGGAGTTCTTAGTGGGGTCATACGGCCCATTCCCGGACGGGTCACCCTGCCCCAGAACTCACCCTGATTGGTCAAAATCTCCTCTTAGGGCAGTCCTATTGGGTCAAAACCCATCCTAATTGGTAGATGGAGGTTGGAGGAGTTCTTAGAGGGGTCACACGACCCACTTCTGGACGAGTCACCCCACCTTGGAACTCACCCTGATTGGTCAAATCTCCTCTCAGGGTGGTCCTTCTGGGATGAAACCCATCCTGATTGGCAGAGAGTTGTGGGAGGAGTTCTTAGAGGGGTCACATGACACACCTTGCTTCCAGTCATGTGGCCACTTTGACCCAGGAATTAAAACCCTCCATGGGGCGAGACTTCCGGTGACAGGTGAGAGGGACTAAAGAGTCAATGAGTAGGGCTTGGGAGGGTCAAGGGGAGGGGTTAGGGTTTGATTGATGGTGGCGTTCCTGATAAATACCAAGATTACCTGGATACCTTAGAAAGAAATGAGGACTTGTTACCTCTGGACCGGGACTATGACTGCCCTATTGACCTACCACCATAGCTGAAAGTTGCTTTTCCCTGTATTTATGTATTGTTGGGACCAGAATTAGTGAATCTCCCTGCATACAGTCATGAAAACTGGTCCTAAGAGCAGGCCCTTTTTGGGAAGAAGAAATGAGGGACAATTGTTGGCTCACAGGAAACCTGCCAAGGTTTTCATCCAACTTCATCTGCAAGGATTTCCATTCTAACGCTCGTTTGGGCAAGGAACAAATGGAAGACAGATTTCAAAACACATGATGGACATTTTAACTGTCTGATATGCTATCTGAGCTAACTAACAGTCCCCTGACCTTGCAACACTTCATCAGTGATGTATTTGGGTACAGTGTCCTCTCTTCGGGTGACATATGTCTCTTTTTGGAGAATCCAGAGCAGCACGCGCAGCACATCCGAACCTGGAGAGGTTTCGGCAGCATGGTCTCAACACAGAATTGGAAAAGCGGAACCTCCAGCCAACTCCTCACAGAGTTTTTGGGGTACATCCTCTCCCCAGAAGATGTTACGATTGATCCAAATAAAGTGGAAGCCATTCATCAATGGGGCGGAGTTGGAAGTCCTCAAGACGTGCAGCACTTCCTAGACTTCACTCATCCTGTGAAATGGAGACGTGCCGGCTCTCAGGGATGCTTAGACGGAAAACCACGCACCCCACACAGAGGTTGGAAGCAGCCACTCCCCGGTTGTCCTGAGGAGCCATGATTTCTCCAGGAGCTGGGTAAAGGACGCAGGGATCAGTCTGTCAAAGGTATGGGAGGATCGGGTGAGGAGAGGGTCTAAGAGAGGAGGAGCATGGGCTAGGCTCTGTATTTGGGCTTGGCAGGGATCGAGAGAAGGGACAGGGCTGTTAGAGGGCAAAGCGAGGTGCGAGGGGGGTCGGAGATGGGGGCAAAGCCGACAAGTTCAGCTACTTTAGATCAACTGTGCCAGAGAATCACTGGTTGAAGTGACTGAAAGCTCTGACCTGGGGCTGGCCAAAATCCTCCTCCTCAGATAGAAACATCCCAAGAGTCTGCAGAATCTCAGCCTCTGAGGTGAACGTTGTGGCCCTAACCTCTCTCTGCTCTGTACCTCACAGGATTCCAGCCGGCTGTTCCAATCCAGGAGGAAAACTGTGCCACTGAAGTCTTCCAGCACCTGGGCAGTGAAGTGCCACTTAAACCCACTGTGATGCACAGACCTTGCCTTGGCTGTCTGCACAGGGCTGGATTTCACCCCTTCGGAGTGTAAGGAAATAATTGGCTGAAGGCCTTTTTCTTTTTGGACATCTGTCTAGTGGGAAAGAACCATGTGGATTTTTAACCTGTTTCGCTCCCATGCCTGGTGCTTCAATGATGCAGAGAAATGCTGATGCTGTGGTTGATTTCCCCACCTTTCAATCCGCTCTCTTCTTCTCTTTTAACAGTATTCTAAGTCCCCCCTGTGCTTCATATGGGCATTCTTGGGGGTGCAGATTGCATCAGATCTGCACCTGAATAAATAATAGGGAATGAAATATGCAGACACTAAAGTTCTGCAGCCAAATTCTCAGAAACCTTCCTCTTCAATGTAGGATCGGGATTCTGTTTTGAACTGATTTTTTTTTTAAAAAGTGCGAAGCAGATACTACACTGTAAGAAGAAGAAACAGAAGCAAAAACGGAAAGACTGTTACTTAACAGCTGCAGAGAGTGGAGACCTGGCAAAGCAAATTAATGAATACTGTGAGTAAATAACCTGAAAGCAAATGGGGAAGAAAATCTCATCTGGGTAATTGTGGCTCTTGGGGCAAAAATCGGGTTCCTGGTACGTAGTCTGGCTGAGAACATCCCTTTTCCCTGGATCCCAGATCCCCTGGGATTCAAATGTTATTCTCTGTGTGTTGTCCTTATTTTATTCCAGGGAAAAGGATCCCCAAAGGAGGTGTAAGAATCCAGAACTCTAATGTCTGCAAGAAGCTTCAACTACATTCACAGGTAGAAGTCACTTGCTTTCCTACAATGCCACTAGTGCTCTTTCTGCTCTCCAAGTCTGCTCCCTCCAGCACGACAGAGACACCCCTTAACTCCCTGAGTCCTGATTTCCTGCCATTCAAGGGGCTGAGGGTTTGCATTTCCCCCACCCCCACCATCAGAGACTTTTCCTGTGGGAATCTCCCTAGAGCAGGGGAGAAATCTGTTCTTCCATTAGAAGCAGTCTGCTCAGTAAATCCACCCACACTGACCTCATCTCAGCTGCTTTGTTTATCTGAGATTAGTGGTATTTTTGGAAAACTCTTAGCGTGTTGGGGTGTCAGGTGGAGCAGGGAATCTAGGAACACCAGCAGATTCCCCTGAAGAACATCACCCTGTCTTTCTCTGGTCAGGTTAGCTCTCGCCGTCCATTGCGGAGGTGAAGACCAGATAGGAGCTGCTGGATTGACCTTGATGTGCCATGTCCTTGTGTGGATGAAGAACCTACATCTCAGGGATGGCCAGCAGCAGATGTAACACATGTGTCCAGGAATGGGCTAAATAACCTACATTGAGAGGTAAGTAAAATCATGGCCACATGTAGACATCACAGGAATTGGTGGGGATTGACCCAGGGTCCTTCAGCACAAGCCCCTCTCACTCACTGTCAACAAATCCAGCTCAACACACTAGAGCACACCCCATTCCAGAGCCACAGAACCCAGAAGCCCTGATTCTCAGACCCGGGCCTCACATCACAAGGCCAAACCTCCTCCCATTCTGGGCGCTGTAGAAGGGAGAATTGGCAACCCCCCCCCACATTCCTACTGTCAGAGACTGCAGCCACGGGTGGCAAGTGAATGAGCTGAGATCTCCCCTGTGGGAATCCGAGGGGCTGCACATTTGGGGTTTCACAGGGATGGCCTCTGACAGCCATTGACAGAGTGTTCCTGGGAGGAGATTTTCCATCTCTAACAAAGGGTTTCTGTTCCCCCAGATCTCAGTCGCTCAGCAGAATGTGGGAGAGCCGAGTGCTGATGGGCTAGAGGGGTCCCAGGAGTCGCTGTGCAGCAGGGGCAGGGTCTGCAGTCACCATGGGCCACACCCTGCACTCCAGACAACCCAGGCTGTTTCCCTGGATTGCAAAGGGGACTTTAGCTTGGGGAATTGGTGCTGGTGCCTGTGTCCACAGCGAGGATGTTTTCCTGAGGCTACTCAATGGTCCATGAAGCGCCATGCAAGCAAGGGGAGAATGGACATTAGAGAGCGAGGCTGGGACCTCTGCAGGGCTGCTGCAGTCAAACATCCACAGCCAGAAGAGAGACGATGGGAAATGTGCTTCGATGGCTGGCCACAGCCACAGCAGCTGTCTCAGAAAGCTCTGCTCATGCTCCAGCCAAAAGAGGCAGGACAGAGAGACACACAGGGAGACCCTGGGTTGCAATTAGCAAGTCGCATTTTTTTTCAGTGGATTATGCTGCCCTGACAGTCTATTTCCTGCAATGTGCACATCCAGCCTCCCTGGCTGACCTCAATAGGAGTTAGGTTCTCCATGCCCACAGGACAGGGCTGGCCTTACCATGAGGCGAACTGAATCGGCTGCCTCAGATGCCAGACTGTGGGAGGGCACCACTAGGACCTAGAGTGTAGAAAATTGTGTCTGGTGCTGGTGCATATGTTTTCTCTCTGCTCGAAACACACAGAGATGGTGGAGTGCTGTGCTGCAGGAAGGGGGGCACAAGAGACATAACAGGCAGACAAGAGAAAAGGGGAGAGGGAATATCAGAAAGCAACAGGAGCTGCAGGGAGAGAGAAGAGGAGGAGCCTCTTATGTACCTCTCGAGCACCCCCAGGAGTCTGGACTGATTCACACCAGCTTGTCAGGGAGCTTCCTATTTCCTGCTGCTTCCCTGAACCCACTTGAGGAGAACAGGCAGTCAACTGAAGTAGTGGGAGCCAGTTAGGCCCTTAAGATGCTGATATCTTCCCTCACTCAGGCCCTGCTACCAGCCTGCTTATTTGTCCCCTTCAACGAAGTGTTCTCAACAGCACAGCAGCCATGAGTGAAAGAAGAAAACGCCCCTCTGGGGCAGCATTCAGAAAAAGAAAGAAAGCAAAGGAAGCGTTTCTATCTAAGCAGGAAGGAGCTCTCCTGAGATACATAGACACAAATGTTCATGGTGAGCCTTCCAGCCCCAGTGAGGATGTGAGTGTTGAGGAGATGCCTGATCTTCCAGTTAGTCAGAGTGCAGGTGACCTGGCAGCTACTGCAGCATCCATATCTCCACCTCAAATGGATGGAACCAGGCACATTCCTGAAGAAAAGTGTAGCTCAGAGAAGAGTGTGGTGGAGGCGCAAGAAACAGCTGCTGCTGAGTTTAGTTCCTGAAGTCTAGATGATCCAGAACTGTGGTCCCACTTTAGCAGTAGCCTGAGGGACTTCCTTGTACTGCATGGGCCACAGCAAGTGAAAAACTTCACGTTCCCCAAAGACAATGAAAATAGAAGTTTCCATACAACACATTACTGGTGTGAAATCCCCAATGGTGACAAAGTGGAGAGGCTATGGCTTATGTACTCAAAAACCCAGAATGCTGCATGCTGTTTTTGTTGCAAACTCTTCCAGTCTAATGTTCCAGCCACGCTGGGTTCTACACGAACAAAGAACTGGACAAATCTGGCTAGAAATCTGACATGCCATGAGAAGGCAGAAAATCACCAGAGAGCATTCCATAGGTGGGAAGAGCTTGAGATGAGCCTAAGGTTAAAGTCCACCATAGATGACAAGCATCAAGAGAAGATTGCATCAGAGTTCTGAAAAGGCTCATTGCCACTGTGAGAGTGCTTGCTACCCAAAACCTAGCACTGCGTGGCACTTCAGATCAGCTGCATGTGCCAGACAATGGAAACTTCTGCACAGAACATCCTCACCACACAAGTTCCCCAACCCACCACCCTTTCTTTAATCATAATAATAATTCATGATAAATAAATGACTATTCATCAAAAGAAAGAAAGAATGTCCTAGTTCTTACATCTTCTGCTTTCTTTGTATGTGTCAGTCTTCCTTAGATCACAGGGGCTTTGTATCAGGGAGTGTCCTTACTTTCTCTGTCTTATAAAGCACATACTAGTGACACTGACCAGATAAATAATGGAGACATCACGCACACACAAATAACCAAGCCCTTTGTCATGAAGACTGTTCTCCTCAGTAAAGCAAGCTATAAACATTGGGAAATGCCCAGAGGACTAAAAGGCTGCAAAGTGAAGCACTCTTAGGTTAGGAAACGCCAGAATGAGCATTGCCTGTGTGAGTTAACTCTGCACTAAACAAGGCAGGGATCCTACAGGCAACAGACTCCGTCAATACACAGCCCCAGAGCAGAAAACTCTGTGCGCTGAATAAGGAAGGGGTCCCCTGGAAAAAAAAATACTATGGGATCATGTCATTCAAGTCTGCATCATCCTGCAAATGCACAAGAGGACTGAACTGAGGGTGCCTGGGCAACACGTCTTTGGACATTTGCTAACCTGAGAATGCTTCGCTTTGTAACCTTTTCATCCTCTTTTAAAACCTTGACTTTGTATGTCCTAATGATTTTATTGATGAAAGCAAATGTGAGTAACGTTAAATGAAGGGTTTTTGTTGGTTAATTTCCTTTGGGTTTTTTAATAGAAAATCTTTTCTCTCTGTGCTGTGTAACGGGGTCACCCCCCGCTCCAGCCTGGAAGTTGTTGGAAAAGCCCTGCAGAGGGCTGCGGCTGGGCCAGGTAAAACCCTGGCTGACTGGGGGAAGTGGCTGCAGCTGAGGCCACGCCCCAAACTGAGCAACAGGGCCTTATAAGAAGGCCAGGGAAGCCAGAAGGCTCAGTCTCTCTCTATCTGTAGAGGGAGAAGGCCTGCCTCCAGGGAGCTGGACACAGGGTACCTAGGGTGAAGCAGGGCTGAGGAAAGGCAAAGGTGCTGGGGAGCTCCAGCCTGGAAAGCCCCAGGCTGTGGCCTAGCAAAAGGCTAAGAGGTACTGGGGGTTGCAGGGGGAAGCCCAGGGGTAGGCAAAGGCAGCAGGTCCAAACCCTCCTTGCCAGTGATGAGTGGCTGATACTGCAGTCTGCCCCAGGGCATGGGGCTAGACAATGACTGGCAGTAGCCTGATACCGAGGCGAGGTGGGGATAGTGGGTGGGGGGTTACCCTGAGACTGAGGGGTTACTGCCAGGGGGCAGCACCCCTGCTAAAGGGGCACTGGGTCCAGGGAGGGGCACTGAGGACTAGAGGACAGGCAGATCACTGGCCTGTAGAGGGCGCTCCGGAGCTGGAATGAGCTAATTCCCAGAAGTCACCAGCAGGAGGCGCTGTGGGGGTGAGTCCGCACCTCTACAAGCTGTTTAAATAATGAAGCTCTTACTCATGCGTTGGTTCAGTCTATATTTTATTGCCATTGTTATCTTGGTGAAAATCCCTTTTCACCACTCAGTGCTGTGCTGCTCAGAGTATTGAAAGTCATTAAATTAAACTGCATTAAAACAAAAGTCATTTTATGCAATGTCAGGGTCAGTGAAAGTTCTCAGCTATAACCCTGAATGTGCAAGAAGCAGAGAAACAATATCCAAGAAAAAGAGCTGGAATTTTGCATCTTGTTTTCCCCGAGGCCTCACTGAGGACAGTAGCAAACACTTGCCCTTTGCGAAGGAACACAGCATCATACCGCAGCACAAACCCCAGTGAGCACAGCAGGGGCTGTCCTGGTTATCCAGCTCTGGCCCTGTTTCATTACAAACTTCCTGTCTGTGATGATGTTCTGGTAACAAGGAGGCAATCAGCTGTCAAAGGCAGCTGTCGCCATGGCAGCCAGAGTGCTACTCATTCCCTCCAAGTATGAAAATGAACCGGAGAGAGGGAGTGCTGAATGGTGGGTTATCTCTGATGTCACCAGGCTACTGCTCAGGCAGCACCAGTGGGCAGCAAATGTGGTGTGTGTGTGTGGGGGGGGTGAGCGAGGCTTTGGCAGTGCTCCTGTTTTCACAAATTTCCTACAGAAGCCAACAACATAACTACTCAGAATACACATTAATGATGATTCCACCCACATGATAATTAGTCACTGAAATTTGATTCAAATCCCGCATGGCATGTTTAAAACAAGGGTTCTGAAAAAGGAGAGACCTTGTAAAACAGAAAATGTTGATGCTCTGGTGTATTTTTGGTTGTGTTAAAATTGAATACTGTGACTTTAAGTGTTGGGCAGGGTTCCTGGGTGTGCTTGCATGCTAGGGAGCTCGGTAGGGCAGCACACAATCGGGGCGTAGCAGCAGCCAGTCAGCGGGTACCAGTGAGTTGGGCCTCTCTGTTATAGCAGTAGCCTGCGTTCTCTCCCTCTGAGTTTTGGGTTCCTACGTGCTGTTGTTCTGGCTCCTAAGAAACAAATTAGCGAGACTTTGCGAACATCCAGCAAGAGTATTTTATATATTCTCTCTCTTGTCTGCTTGGGTGCCACAAACCATGAAAAGCACAATCTCCTCCACAATAAAATAAACTTATGAAGCCAAATGTCCTTTTGAAACCAAAAATGGAACATTTCATTCTGGGAAGGTTGATCTTACTGAAACACTTCACTTTTCCGTTCCCTTTCACAGGGAGGAGCCTAAATTAAGTTTCCCTAAATCCATGATTGGAATAGTGAAGCAAAGCCTCGCTAGAAGCCAAGCAGCTCGGAAAGAATGGGATGATCACAATACAGTAGAACCCTGTTTATCTGACCCTCCATTATCTGGTTCTCCGTATTAACCCAACAACCAGCGCACGCAGGTCCAGAAGTGGGCAATCTCTCCTATGGCCCCTGGAAGGCGCTGCAGCTTGACATATTCCCATTCATCCGATTCTCCGACGTTTTGGTTAACCAATCTGGCCCTGGTCCCAATTCGATGGGATAAAGGGGGTTCTGCTCTCCTTGTGAGCGATCGTTTGATGCAGTGGATCTGCTGCTGGTGTTATTCCTCATGGAAAAGTACAAATTGCAGAACTGATGGGAGGAGCCTTCTGAGATGGTAGTGAGGGGTCACGCTGTTACCTGCAAAGTACACAGGCCCCCGCAGCAGGGATGCACTTCGGAGTGTGCATATAAACAGGTTAAAAGTGCATCACAACAGTGAAGCTGTTGTCAAGATGCTATTCTGTGCAGAGGATTGTAAGACAGCCCCTGTTCCTGATCTGAGGCCTGAATGCCATAGGGATATCCCACTCGAGAGCTTTGAGGTGTGTGAAGAGGTCATCCTAAGTGAAAAGATGGTGGTCATGGCTGTTGTCATAAACAGATAAGAAAAGTTAATAGCACAGAAGTACTTTATATCTCTTTGACTGTAAAGGGTTAACAAGTACAGTGAGCCTGGCTGTCAGCTGACCAGAGGACCAATCAGAGGACAGGATACTTTCAAATCTTGAGGGAGGGAAGTTTTTGTGCTGTGCTGTTAGAATTTGGTTGTTCACTCTGGGGGCTCAGAGGGACCAGACGTGCAACCAGGTTTCTCTCCAATCTCTCCGATACAGGCTGTTATAAGTTCAGAATAGTGAGTACTAGGTAGATAAGGCGAGTTAGGCTTATGGTTGTTTTCTTTATTTGCAAATGTGTATTTGGCTGGGAGGAGTTCAAATTGGTATTTGGCTGAAAAGATTTTAATTGGTACTTGTATACTTAGGCTGGGAGGGTGTTCCCAGTGTCTATAGCTGAAAGACCCTGTACCTATTCCATTTTTTTTTAAATTTACAAAGATAATTTTTACTGTTTTTTCTCTCTTTAATTAAAAGCTTTTCTTGTTTAAAAACCTAATTGTTTTTTTTTTATTCTGGTGAGACCCCAGGGGACTGGGTCTGGATTCACCAGGGAACTGGTGGGGAGAAAGGAGGGAAGGGGAGAGAGAGGCTGATTTCTCTCTGTGACAGGATTACTTTCTCTCAGGAAAAGTCTGGGAGGGGGAAAGAGAAGGGGGGAGGAAGGTGAATTGTCCTCTCTGTTTTGTGATTCAAGGAGTCTGAATCACAGTGATCTTCCAGGGTAACCCAGGGAGGGGAAGCCTGGGAGAGGCAATGGTGAGGGAAAGGGTTTACTTTCCTTGTGTTAAGATCCAGAGGGTCTGGGTCTTGGGGGTCCCCAGGCAAGGTTTTGTGGGGACCAGAGTGTACCAGACACTGGAATTCCTGGTTGGTGGCAGCACTACAGGTTCTAAGCTGGTAATTGAGCTTAGAGGAATTCATGCTGGTATCCCATCTTTTGGACGCTAAGGTTCAGAGTGGGGAATTAGACCATGACAGCTGTGGTGTATCTTCACTGGCAGGTATTATCAAGCAGGACAGGCCTGACTCACAAAAGTTGCCTAAGAATAAGATGATGTTAAAGTTAGACTCAGGACTCTCAGTCAAAATTCCTACCTATCCCCTTGGAAATTTTTGAGCTTTTATGAATAAAACCCCAAATCCAAACTATTTTGGCAATGGTCTATTTTGGCTGAAATCTGAAGTATTTTGGTTTTGAAATGGAGCAACTGGGAGATGTAGCTGAACCAACAAGACTGGCCTATAAAGGAGAAGGGAAGCATGAGGAACTTCAGCTAGACAGATCAACATCTGGACTGCCCAGTGCTGAAGGTGTTTGAGAGCAGGTCAGAGAAACACTCATTGGGATGTTTACTTGGTGTTACTTGGCCTTGCCCCAGCATGGGGAGCCTGACTTGACCCCATGAGGTCCCTTTCACCCTATATTGCTAGGATTCCCTCATAACAATATTTGTATTGATTATTATTTTATTTGCTGTAAAAATGCTGACATTTCCATTGAAAAGTTCAGTGCAAAAGAGATGTGTTTGTTTTTGTGGGAGGAGGGCAATTTTCATCTATTTCCTAGGAAGGTAGTGTTCCCACTCACTGTAGGGGGTCTGATCCAAAACAGATTGACGCCAAGGGGAGTTTTCCATTTCTTTCAGTGCACTTTGGGTCAGGCTATTTGTTAAGATCAGATTTAATCATCTTTCCAGCTAGCAGAGCGAGAAGCAAGGCAAGGTAACACTCAGTGTATTTGAACCTTCTGCACTCCCTAGAGCAGGAAATCTTCAAGGCAAAGAGATTAGTGAAGCTCACACCAAATTATAAATGTACATGAACTCAGAGAGGGAAAAACACATCCTCTTTTACTGAACTATACAGTATGAGATCTTGAATGCACTGAAATCAGGAAATTGAAAGCAGGGTCTAAAATCCCAAGATGTTTGTGACAGCTTTACCTGCCTTTAATTGATTAGTAGAATCATAGAATATTAGGATTGGAGGAGACCTCAGGAGGTATCTAGTCAAACCCCCTGCTCAAAGCAGGACCAATTCCCAACTAAATCATCTCAACCAGTGCTTTGTCAAGCCTGACCTGTAAGGAAGGAGATTCCACCACCTCCCTAGGGAGCCCATTCCAGTGCTTCACCACCCTCCTAGTGAAATAGTGTTTCCTAATATCCATCCTTAAACCTCCGCCACTGCAACTTGAGACCATTACTCCTTGTTCTGTCATCTGCTACCACTGAGAACGGCCTAGCTCCATCCTCTTTGGAACCCCACTTCAGGTAGTTGAAAGCAGCTATCAAATCCCCTCCATATTCTTCTCTTCTGCAGACTAAACAATCCCAGTTCCCTCAGCCTCTCCTCATAAGTCATGTGCTCCAGCCCCCTAATCATTTTTGTTGCCCTCCGCTGGACTCTTTCCAATTTTTCCACATCCTTCTTGTAGTGTGGGGCCCAAAACTGGACACCTCACCAATGTCGAATAGAGGGAATGATCACATCCCTCGATCTGCTGGCAATGCCTCTACTTATACAGCCCAAAATGCCGTTAGCCTTCTTGGCAACAAGGGCATACTGTTGACTCATATCCAGCTTCTCGTCCACTGTAACCCCTAGGTCTTTTTCTGCAGAACTGCTGCCTAGCCATTCAGTCCCTACTCTGTAACAGTGCATGGGATTCTTCCGTCCTAAGTGCAGGACTCTGCACTTGTCCTTGTTGAACCTCATCAGGTTTCTTTTGGCCCAGCCCTCTAATTTGTTTAGGTCCCTCTGTATCCTATCCCTACTCTCCAGCATATCTACCACTCCTCCCAGTTTAGTGTCATCTGCAAACTTGCTGAGAGTGCTGTTCACGCCATCCTCCAGATTATTAATGAAACAACATCCATAACAGAATGGCATAACCAGTCCACTGGCCAACTCAGCCAATGCAAAATACAGCCAGACCCACTCAACCATCTCTCTACGTGGGCTCCTACCTGAAATCTCTTTAAAGGTAAAGTTATGGAGCCAGATCCTGAGCTGCTATAAACTGGAATAGCTGGTGGACTTTTCATTCAAGCACTTTAACCCAAAATGATCTCAAAGTATTAAAGTCTTGCAAATAAAAACATGGTGAACAATATATTTGCATGAATATTCAGTCATTTCCCTGAGATGTGCATCTTTTGCACAAACTGGTCTTTGGCTGCTTTTTATTACAGCTCCCAGTGTTTTTCAGATTTGCCCATCTATGGTTATGAGCAAGGTCACCAGTAACAAAGTTCTTGCATTTCTCCATGAGACAAAGAAACACCAAAGATAGGAATCAAAATTTTCATATGGAAATGGAAGCATAATGTCATACTCATCTGGAAGCCTTCTTTCCTAGTAAGGTGGCTATTTTGGTACTAGATTTCTACAATTCTTTACCTTATCAATCTGAAAAATTAAAATGCATGTGTGCATTTTCCACCAAATGTAATATTAATATATTATTATATCCGTTATCATTTCCAGGTTTCAGATCTGCTCCTAAAACATCATCAACTCTTACCTTGTTGTAACAACGCAATATCCAGAACACTTACAAATGCCGTGTTCCCTCCTAACTGTGATGTAATGTGGGATAGAAAAGAAATTAATTCAAGAATCATTTTCAGGTGGAAAGAGCCAAAATTGCTAGTAAAGTGAAAACATCTCATCTCTAAGTAAATCACACTAATGCTGTAGCTATTTAGAGAAATTGAACTGACAGACAATGGCTGAGAAAAAGAATTACTTTAAAAAGAAGGAGGTGAGCGTTTTTGAATTTCCAAAGGCTGCTTGCTTTGAAGCAATTGACAATTGCAATTTTTTTTTCCCAAATCAGCATTTTAGAAATGCTAACTCCAAACAATGCAAAGTCAGCAATTGCAGATATAACTTTCTTCTTATGAAACTAAAAGGCCAGATGTCACCACAGCCACCTGATCTCTGGCAGGGGGATGCTTGGAGTGGTAAATTTAAGCTTCATATTAGCACCCTAGCACCTTTCCATAACTAAACCAGGAGCTATGCTATGTATAAGAAGTCAATTAAAACCACAAACTAGGAATAAACTTGGATAAGTTCAATACCCAGCATTCTTGTTGAAATCAGTAAGATACGTTCACACTGGTTCACTGTATATTAACTGAGGAGATATGAATGAAGAGCAAAGTTAAGCAGAGGGAAGCTGAATTAAAACTATGGGAGAGACCCTCATGCCTGCTCTGGCTTCTTGCACAGCCTACAACTGGAGTTCTGCAGTGGGGAAGCAGAGGCAGCAAGTGAGTTTGGAAAAGCTTCCACCTCCAAAGGAAAGAACCCTAATGAATACTAAGTAAAACATCTCTCTCTCTCCTGTGCTCACACGCAGTATCTTATCATCCTGTACAACTTATGGCTACAAATCTCTATAATTTACCGTGAGCGAGTAGAGACAGTGATAGGACCAGCCTGTCATTCTCAGAAGATAGTTCTTTACCAGAGTCATAAAGCAGCTTCCTGGAGAATCTCCACCTAAAGGGCCACAGTGAATTGCAGGTCAAACAACATCAAGAAAGATGGTTCCCTTGGAAGCTAAATAGGTCCTGACGTTTCTGTTCCTTCTCCTGCTTCAAACTAAGAAGAAAATTCAACTATGCAAGAGAGATTTCATTCCGTTATCGATGTGTATCCACTGTGAACCCATGAGACCTTCCATGGGGGCAGAGAATGGTGCACTGGGGAAGCCCATTCCATACTGTACTGTCTTTATTCACAATCTTCTCTCTCCACGGCTGTCGACCGGGAATATTTCACCAGCACAAGCCCACTCTGGGAAATTTTAAATGAGAATGTTTGATATTCAAATAAATGAAGCACATTTTTAGGGGAAAAAAAAGAAAAAATCCTCCATTAAACAAGATTCTTTAAAACCAAGGGGTAATTTTAAACAGACTGTTCTCATCTGCATATGCACAGCGTAGGAAATCTTTTAACTCGTTACAGCACAATGGACCAGACACTCGGTTGGTATAAATCACTGGTGCTCTGCTGATGCTGATGGATCTGTGACAACTGATGCCAGGTGATGATGTATCCTGATATTCCCAAACTCTGACATGCAGCGTTCAGGATAGGTTAGGCAGTTGGTCCTATTTCACTGCAAGTGGTTTTGTGAGAGAAAATGAAGGCAACATTTTAGGGTCAAAAGCCTCAGCACTTCGAGAACAGAAAAGCAATCTTTTCTCTTAGTAGACAGAATGGATTCTGGAGCTCTCCTTCAGTATTAGAACTGAAAGAAAAATAGACCACTCACCTTTGTCATTTCCCTGTAATGTTGAAACTTGTGACAAGATAGAGATCTCTTTCTTGAACTCAAATGGATTGTGTAATGGGAGGTGGGTTTTATTTGTTATGCCAACATGAGAAAACAGAATTCATAGAATATTAGGGTTGGAAGGGACCAAGGAGGTTATCTAATCCAAGCTGCTAGTCAAAGCAGGACCAATCCCAGACAGAATTTTGCCCCAAACAGCCCCCTCAAAGATTGAGCTCACAATGCGGGGTTTAACAGACTAATGTTTAAACCACAAAGCTATCCCTCCTGAATCTTAGGTCAGGCACAGGCAGGGTATGTGTGTCATTAAAATACCAGTTGCGTCTCCCGGCAGCAGGAGGCAGTTAGACACCAATATATGGTCTTCAAATATTGTTCAAGCTCTTAGACATGTTGATGCTTCTCTTTGTCTTTCCCTCTGTTTCATGCGGTTCATCTATCTGAAAATCCCCCCTAGCAAGGAGCACGTCCAATCACAAATACACTTAGAGGAGCACGGCAAGATTTTAATCAATATGTGCCAGGATTAGAGCTGTGAAGACGGTTTCTTTCAGAGCAGCAGGACTAGACGTCTGGATGTCGCACAGCCAAAGGGCAAAGAGCATTCTGCTGCTCAGTGCTGAGCGAGAAGGAACATTTGCAGCAGCAGCATGAGAGAGTCCAAGAGTCCAGTAAAAACTCAGGAAATGCATGTGCCCGTCCGATTCAGATCTCGATTGGGCGCTGTCAAGGGTCCTCAGCAAAGAGCCTGTCATACCACATGCCAGTTAGCTGAGCCCTGGCAGGATCCTTATCAGACAGGATAACGAGGGTGATGCTGCAGCTGGGAACAGGGAAGATCCTGCCATTGTCCCTAAAGGCCAGGATGTGACCTCACATTAGATCAGGAGGACCTGTTTGGAGACGATAGCAGTGAAAACTCTGGAGAGGGGGATGTGCCTGGCCAGAGACTGGAAGTCCAGGTGGTTACTGCAACTCTCTAACCCCTCCCTCCCCTTGTTTAATCTTGAGGAGGTTGAAGGAAGATCTAGATTAGATGTTAGGAAGAGCTTTCTAATGCTAAGGGTAGTTAAAGTGTCTGGAATAGGCTTTCGAGGGAGGCTGTGGAATATATCTGTCATTGAAGGCTTTTAAGAACAGGTTGGACAAGCATCTGCCAGCTGGCCACTTCCTGACACCAGCCAGAGACTGGAGACCTGGGTGGAAAGCAGGTTGGGACCTTCCACGCTGCCGCTACTGGTTTGACTGCCTGTAGGCCAAGCAGGGAGAAGCAAGTTAAATATCACGTGGGTTGTCAAAGGAACCCCCACCCCCACCAGCCAAACTTCCCCTGGGGGGAACAGAGAAGAGGACGATCCTGCCCCCAGGCAGGGAACAGACCAGAGGGGATGAGCCTGACCCAGTGGCCTGGCTCTGACCCTTTGCCAGGGCCTGGGCTTGTGGGTTTGTAGGTCTGGGGGATGTGAGGAAAAGAGACTCTGTGCAGAGGGGAGCCAGGCTGTGAACGGGCGTGTCTCACAAGGGGGTGGGGGGCAGAGATGAGGATTCATGAGCTTCTGATTTCACGTTCCTGTGAATCAGAAATGTAAACTCTGGGCTCCAAGCCAGAGAACCAGAGCCCGAGGTGCCATGGCTTCCACAGCATCAGCACATCTGGCAGCGGGTCCGACCAAAATCAGCCCCCATGCCCACAGGGCAGCTCCATCTGAGTTTAGAACCCGCTGCCTCGAAGCCAGAGCTTCCTGCAGTGCCGACTGGAGTCTGAGCTGGGCCATCTCAACCCAGAGCTCCTGTGGGGCAGGATGATGGGGGGGCTTCACTCCCAGCTGGCTGCGCTGCTCCTGCTGCTGGTGCTGCTGTCCCCAGCGCATGGTAAAAAGGAGCAAGGGATCCAGAGCGATGCAGAGCCACAGGGAACAGACCAGAAGGGGAAGATCAGATGCAGATCCTGCCCCAGTGGACTGGCTCTGACACTTTGCCAGGGCCTGGGTTAGCGGGTTTGTGGGTCTGGGGGCACCTGAGGAAAACAGATCCTGCTCAGAGAGGGGCCAAAATGACAGTGCTGGTCTCCAGGCCCTGCTGTGCATGAAGGGACCCTGATCCCCACCCCCACAGGCATCACCGGCTTGACCCCTCCCACTCCTCTGACTAAGCTCCCACAGGAGCCGCTGCCTCTAGTCCCCCTCCCATTTGTTGTGCCCCAATCTCCTGCTCTCAAGCTTTGTTGGGTGGAAAGAGCACGTGTGGCCCTGAGAGAGCTGAGAGCAGCCTTCGTTCACCTCATGTCGATGTTCATTCTTAAACCTACTGACACATGGTAGCCACCTACAATTTGGGGTGTGGTATGAGGATTATGGGAGGAGCTATGGGTGGGGCTTGTATTCCAGCCTGATAAGAACATAAGAATGGTCACACTGGATCAGACCAAAGGTTCATCTAGCCCAGTGTCCTGACTGCCAACTGTGGCCAGTGCCAGGTGCCCCAGAGGGAATGAACAGAACAGGGAATCATCCAGTGATCCAACCCCTGCGCCCATTGCCAGCTTCTGGCAAACAGAGGCGAGGCACACCATCTCTGCCCAGCCTGGCTAATAGCCATAGATGGATCTATCCTCCATGAACTTATTTACTTCTTTTTTGAACCCTGTTGTGGTCTTGGCCTTCACAACATGCTCTGGCAAGGAGTTCCACAGGCTGACTGTGCGTTGTCTGAAGAAATACTTCCTTTTGTTTGTTTTAAACCTGCTGCCTGTTAATTTCAACCCCTAGTTCTTGTGTTATGGGCAGTAGTAAACAATACTGATCTACTTTCTCTGCACCAGTCACGATTTTATAGATCTCAATCATATCCCCCCTTAGCCATCTCTTTTCCAAGCTGAAAAGTCCCAGTCTTATTAATCTCTCCTCACACAGAGCCCACTCCATACCCCTTATCATTTTTATTGCTCTTTTTGGAACCTTTTCCAGTTCCAATGTATCTTTTTTGAGACGGGGCGGTCACATCTGCACACAGTACTCAAGATGTGGGTGTACCATGGATTTATATAGAGGCAACAGGATATTTTCGTTCTTTTATCTATCCTTTTCATAATTATTCCCAGCATTCTGTTTGCTTTTTTGACTGCTGCAGAACATCGAGTGGATGTTTTCAGAGAACTCTCCACAATGACTCCAAGATCTCTTTCTTGAGTGGTAACAGCTAATTTAGACCCCATCATCTTATATCTACAGTTGGGATTATGTTTTCCAATGTGCATCACTTTGCATTTATCAATATTAAATTTCATCTGCCATTTTGTTGCCCAGTTACCCAGTTTTGAGAGAGCCTTTTGTAGCTCTTTGCAGTCTGCCTGGGACTTAACTATCTTTAATAATTGTGTATCATCTGCAAATTTTGCCACCTCACTGTTTACCCCTTTTTCCAGAATGTTTATGAATATGTTAAATGGAACTGGGCCCAGTACAGACACCTGGTGGACACAACTATTTACCTCTCTCCATTCTGAAAACTGACCATTTATACCTACTGTTCGTTTCTTATCTTTTAACCAGTTACCAATCCATGAGAGCACCTTCCCTCTTATCTCATGGCAGCTTACTTTGCTTAAGAGCCTTTGTGAGAGACCTTGTCAAAGGCGTTCTGAAAATCTAAGTACACTATATCCACTGGATCCACTTGGTCCACATGCTTGTTGACCTTCTCAGAGAATTCTAGTAGATTGGTGAGGCATGATTTCCTTTTACTAAAACCATGTTGACTCTTCCAAAACAAATTATGTTCATCTATAAGTCTGACAATATTGTTCTTTATTACAGTTTCAGCCAGTTTGCCCAGTACTGAAGTCAGGCTTACTGGCCTGTAATTTCCGGGATCACCTCTGTAGCCCTTTTAAAAAATTGGCATCACATTAGCTAATCCTCCATTCATTGGGTACAGAAGCTGACTGAAATGATACATACCACAGTTACGTACCACAGTTAGTAGTTCCGCATCTTCCATCCTCCTGCCTTCCTTCGGATCCTAATGCTGCTCCTGTCCCAACGGCCCCGATGCTGTAATGTCTCCCCAACATTTCTGTTGCCTCCACAGGTGCTGAGGAGAGTCAAGACCAGCCAGGTAAAGACTCAGGACTCCTGGGTTCTATCCTTAGTTCTGGGTGGGAGAGGTGTGCACCTTGTCCCGTATTAACATGGCTCACTGATTTGTGCAGTGTTCAGCGGTATCATCGGGGGGCAGGATGCACAGGAGGGTCGATGGCCCTGGCAGGTCAGTGTGCAGGAATATGATGATGAAAAACGTGAATACCACCACATCTGTGGAGGATCCCTCATCTCAGCCCAATGGGTGGAGTCAGCCACTCACTGCTTCAATCGGTGAGTCACTCTGGAAGGGGATCCCAGGCTGCCCTTACTTGGTTTGCAGTGACATCTGTCTATGGCCTCAGCTCCATCGCTGACTTCCTGCTCTTGGTCAGACTATCCCTATGGTGCAGTGTGACCGTTCTTCTGCTGCCCCCACCCCAGAGCTGGCTGCATCTTAGCGCTGGGTGAGGCATCGCATTGCTGTGTGGCTGTTCCCCAGCCTCTCTGCCACAGAAGTGGCTGCATTTTTGTCTACGTTCACAGTCTATCTTCCCTCCTTGATCAGTATTTTCTGCCCCTCCTCTCCCAGCTATCGCAATGAATCTGAGTATTGCGTGAACCTGGGGGAGTACCAGCTCCCCAACCCCTCCCTGACCTGCATCTCGTCCTCCGTGCGTCGCTTCATCAGGCACCCCGACTACAACCAGAGTGTGTACTTCGCTGACATCGCCCTGGTGCAGAACCTGTCAACTTCTCGGACACCATCTGCCCCATCTCTCTACCTGACCTCTCCACCCAGTTCCCAGCCGGGGAAAAGTGCTGGGTCACTGTTTGGGGCAAAACTGGGTCACAGTGTCAAGGTGAGAGGGGGATTGGAGCTTGGTGGGTCTAATGGGTGATTGGAGGTGATCCGAGAGCCCTTCCTCTGAGCTCGAAACACACAGCCATGAGGGAAATCCTGTACACGCACATGCGCATTCACACACACACACACACACTCTTCCCCATCCTCTCCATCGGGGAAGCACTGCGCGTGCTCACACACACATGCACACACACACACACTCTTCCCCGTCCTCTCCATCAGGGGGCAGCACTGCACACACACACACACACTTCCCAGTCCTCTCCATCAGGGGGCAGCACTGCACACACACTCTTCCCCGTCCTCTCCATCAGGGGACAGCACTGCACACACTGACCTGTTGTGTCAGGTGCTGTACAGACACGACCAAGATCAGGGCCCCTGGGCAGAGACACGTCCCCTCCCCGAACTGAGCTCAGTCCCTGCATCCTGCTGAGCACTGCACAGACCTCCTCCCCCACCAAAAGTTCAGTTCCCACCATGGCACTGACTCCCCATAGCGAGTGTGAATTTTCTGAACTATTTTTATGGTCGTTAGCTGTGCCTCAGTTTCCCCTGCATGCTGCATTGTCACCTCGTGTGTGGGACAGGACTGTTTGCTCTCAGGGCAAGCTAGAGACACAGCCCTCCTCAGTGCTGGGAAATTCAGTCGGTATCACTATGTCACTCAGGGGTGTCCCCGGGCAAGTTAAACTGACCTAACCCCGGGTGTCACCAGCTCTCGGTCAGTGGGTGAATTCTCCCTTGCCCCAGCTAGGGCCTCTCGGGGAGGTGGATTAACTACACTGATGAGAGACCCCTCCTCCTGCAGCATTTCAAGTGTAGCCGAGCCCTGAGACGTGACTGTCACCTCGCTGCTGAGCTGGGGCACTGGAAAAGGACTGGCTGACCCCATGTTGGTGGAGAATCCATGAAGATGACAGAAAATCCATCCACCAGCCATTGACACCTGGTGGCCAGTGCCCTGGCGGGAGATGGATTTTCTCCCCTCTCAGCAGGGAAGCCAAGATGTACCCGCCAGCTCTAGAACAAAGGACTGGGGAGGGGTGGGGGGGAATAAGGGTTGAGTGCTGGAGGGAGTTGGGGTTCACACTTGAGGACTGACCCAGGGGATCAGACAGAGCTTGAACATGGGGTTGACTGCAGCATGGCTGGGCCTCTGGGCTGACCAGAATGGGCCATGGTTTAATTGTGCTCCCCAAAGAACCCCATGTGCTGTGTGCCAGGTGACTAACAAACCCAAGCATTTTGCTGAAGCGGATCCTACTAGAGGCCGTTCCAAAGCTGGGGTCATAGCACTGATCCTGTGGCTCTGTGACAGATGGTGGGAGCGGTGCGATGCTGAATGCTCTAGGAATATTGTGACCTGCAGCAGTAAAACGAGGGTAGTCAAAGGACACAGGAAGAGAATGGCGTATAACCAGCTCCCAAAGAAGAACATCACCAAACTGTGATGGAATGGAGGGGTGGGTGCTGGTGAGCTCAACAAGGCGGAGCTGGTTTCCCAGCTGGAGAAGGTTGATTGGACCCAGGCTGGGACCCAAGAGGGTCTGAGAGCCACTGAGGCGGCAGCAGGGCCAGCTGGCCGGGAGAAGGAGCAAGCTGAGACCATGCGAAGCAGCTAAAACAGGAACTGGAGATGGAGAAGGGGAGAGACAGGAGAACCCAGAGAAGGGTCACTGGGGAAAGTCCCTGGATGCCAGCTGCACAGGGAACCTGATACCAAATGGTTGCCCCAGGGTGAGGAGGGGGTGGCAGCCCTGGGACACACTTTGAATTGCCGGAGCTCCACATCTCTATCCTGCTCAGGTGTTGGTTGGTAACTGCCTGGTGCGTGTCTGGTTACTCGCTTTAGCCAGTCAATACCTCTCATCTTCCTCTTCCACAATGAATAAACCTTTCGCTCATGTATTACAGGACTGGCTAAAGATGCTGTCTTTAGTGTAGGGTCTGGGGCACTAACTGAGCTGGGGTTAGTGACAGGCGTCCTGGGACTGCAACCAGCCTGACTGTGGGGTGATTTTTGGGACCATTCATCACGAACTCCAGTTTGTCTGGGTGGCAAGATAGACTGGAGAGGCTAAGGGGTCTGCCTGTGACCCCATGGTGAGACTGTCACATTTGTTACTGGCCTGGTGAAATTATACAACATCCCACCACTTTGGGGCGTCTGCCCTGGTTTTGACAGTCTGCCATGAGACAGGCACTCACAGACATGAACCACACAGGACAGCATGACAATGAGGTGAGCAAAGCATCCAGCATCCTGACTCTCCAAAACACCTGCTCTAACCCACTAGCCCCCACTCCTCTCCCAGAGATGGGGAGAGAACCCAGGAGTCCTGGATCCCAGCCCCCTGCTCTAACCACTAGACTCCACACCCCTCCCAGAGCTGGAGAGAGAACCCAGGAGTCCTGGCTCCCAGCCTCACTCTCATGACATGTGTCCAGGGCAGGTAAGGCTGGAGTTTTGCGGTAGATGTCTTACCTGTCAGATTCCAACTCCCCTAAGCACCTAGGAAGTGAAGAAAGAGAAGAGGAAGATATTAATGAGTGTGTAGGAGCAGATGAGGGTGGGGACATCCAGAGGAATTACTGGGACAGTAGCTCCACCCACAATTCCCCAAACTCCACCCACTGCCCCAGGACAGCCCTGCTGTCCTCATGCCAGCCAAAATTCCACATCTGCCCTGGGAATGTGGAATGGGAATGAGGCTGGTAGCCAGGAATCCTGGCTCCTATCCCAGCTGTGGGAGGGGAGTGAGATGGGATAAGGTGGTATCATTGGGCTTAGGGACAAGAATTAAGGGTGTCATGGGACTAAGGTTATAATGGGGTCATGGTTAAGAATATCCTTGGCTGAAGGGTCTCATGGGGGTGAGGTTCTGGATTGAAATGTGGCATTTCTCTTTCTTTCTTTCCCCTTTTTATTAAGATTTTTTTTAAAAAATATTAATCTAGCTAAATTTGAAAAGAAAGTGTTGCTTCAAAGTGAAAAGTGCAAATGGTTCCTTTGGAATATGTCCAAGAAACACTTCCACTTCTCTGAATTTGTTTTCATCTGAAACTGTTTGGTGAATTCAATCTGAATATGTGACGTTTTAGTCGACCCCAAACTACATATTTCAGTGAATAAACCATACCTCCAAACGATGTCATTCAGCTGTGCTGTTTAGCACAAGAAATACACAGCTCTAGACAAAACAGCCAGCACACCTACGTGCAATACCCTGGCTCTGGTTCCTCACTGCTAGGGAGTGTGCAGTGCTTTGGCTTTGGACAGAGTACCGTGGGGTGCCCCATATCCTTTCCCTGCAGCTCGCAGCTTTTCTTCCAAATCAAGGTGGTTTTCCCACTCAGCTAGCTTTCTCTGACTTTGTCTGGTCCACAGTTAAACAGGAATCTCCTCCCAGCTATCAAAGCATGCCCATCTCCTCCCCTATCAGTCCGGTCTTTGCCTGGCTTCTGCCTGAAGTTTCCTGCTTCTGTGAGGCTTCTCTCCAGTTAATGTGTCCCCATCCCATCACCTGGTGTCTCTGCTTCTCCCTGGTTGATTTTTTTGCTTCCTCCTGCTTGCACAGGAACCGGAGGGGTGGACCCTGCCAATCTCAGAGAACCCAATTTCCAAGGTGTGTCTGCCTGAATGGGTGACCATTTAATGTCTAACGAATGAACATTCTCCCTAGTTTTGCTGACCCAGCCCTCCCCAGTCAAGGAACGTTGGGCTCCACATGAAGGCTCCAAAGCCCAACAATTTCATAATACCGACTTTACATGGTCAGCTGGAATTCCCGAGCTGGATGGGGCAGATCCCCAAATCGTCACTGGAGTGATGCCAAGAGAAGGGCGACAGGGCCAAAAAAACGGGGTGGAAAATGACACTTAAACCTAAACCCCACTATAAACTCAATCCCAACTCCCACGATACCCTTAACCTTAACCCCATAATAACCTTAACCCCAAGCCCCATGATATCCTTCACCTTAACCCCACAATACTCTTAACCCCATGATAACCGTAACCTTCAAAGCCATGATATCCCTCATGTTAATCCCATGATACTCTTAACCCCATGATAACCTTAGCCCCAATCTGCATGATACCCTTAAGCCTAACTCCAGGATATCCTCTACCCCATGATAACCACATCCCTCACCTAGGCACTGTCCTTGTCACTCTCTTCTGAGCACACTCAGTTGGCAATAACAGGGGAAGTGAAAATCACCACGCAGTGACCTGGGCCATCACACTTTTTCATTTGGTTTTCTAGGGCGCCCGTACTGGGGTGACACCAGGCAGAGCAGAATGAAAGCAGTCACAACCTGTTCAGCATGTTAAATTTAGCAGCTGTTATTTCCTTGCTTAGGTTCCCAGAAAATCAGTCTCCATTATTCTCTATAGATCTAGGGAGGGGCACACAGATTCCCATAAAAACCTGCCCTGGCAGTTACATTGCCCAGTCGGGAGGCAGCTGCATGCAGCCAAGACAGGCCTGGGGAAGGCTGAACCATGGGGTGTCTCTGTTCCCCAGTGGCCCTAGCACTGCTGGCGATAACCCTGCTGCAGGGTGAGTGTGGGGTGGGGATGTAGGGGGAGGGGAGTGAGATACAGATTGTGGGGGAGGGAACTGGGCTAGTGAATAACAGGAGGATCCAACCCCTTGGCTCCTCATAGATCCCCCAGCCCATCCGCCCTGGATTTGTGCATTCAGTCCTGAACTGCCCCTCTCAGATCAACGGGGAGTGTTGATTCTTGTACCTACTGGTGAGAATTGTGGCTGGTGCTGAGGATGGCAGGGCTGCTCTGGGGCAATGGGTGGAGCTACTGGCACTCAGTCCCCTCCACACACCTTCTGCAATGCCTGTGAATAGCCCCCTCACCCCCAGCACACACATTAATATCTTTCCCTTCTCTTTCTTCACTCCCTAGGTGCTCAGGGGACCTGGAATCAGACAGGTAAGACACCCACTGCAAAACTCCAGCCTTACCTGCCCCGGGCATGTGCCATGAGAATGAGGCTGGGAGCCCGGACTCCTGGGTTCTATCCCCAGCTCTGAGAGCAGAGTGGGGACTACTGGAGGGAGGGAGAGGGGCTGAAAGTCAGGACTCCTGGTTCTTTGCTCTTCCCATTTCAATGCTGTTCCTCTCTAGGGTATGGTCAACCCAGAATCTCTGGCCGAATTGTTGGGGGAGGGGACGTCGCAAGGGGCCAGTGGCCGTGGCAGGTCAGCATCCAGTACAATAGACACCACTGTTGCGGTGGGTCCCTCATCTCAGTTCAGTGGGTTGTGTCAGCAGCTCATTGCTTCCTATTGTGAGTAACTGGGATGGGTAGGGACTGGTACAACAGACAGATGTCCTGCCTGGATCTATGCCAGGCAAACCTTCTCTGGATGGCATCACTGTGTGGCTGTTCCCCAGATGCCCCACCCCAGAGGTGGCTGCATCTCAGAATCAGGTGGACCATCCCGTGTGGCGATCCTGAGTGGTTTTCTCCCAGCTGCCCTGCTCCAGAGGTGGCCGTCTCTTACCGTCAGGTGTTCCCTGGACCCAACTGCATTTTTTGCCCGTATTTGCAATCCAGTTTCCCCCACTGATCATTGCTTTCCCTCTGCTCCCCAGCTCTTTCCCTCAATCTGCCTATCGTGTGAACCTCGGGGAGCACCAGCTGTCCAATCCCTCCCTGAGCCGGGTCTCTTCCCCTGTGCGCCAGCTCCTCATCCACCCCGATTACAACAGGGGGACCCGTGCAGCCGACATCGCCCTAGTGCAGCTAGCGGAGCCAGTGCGATACACCGACGAAATCCTCCCCGTCTGCTTGCCTGGACCCTCCGACTCCTTCCCTGACAACCACATGTGCTGGGTCACTGGTTGGGGGAGAATAGACTCTGAGGGTAAGACCATCCTCTGGGGGAGATGCTATCACTCTGTGACTCAAGCCCTATGCTCCTGGAGCCCTGTGATTCCTGCTGCATCATGAAATAATCCCCGCCCAGCTCTCTGCTGTCCCTTGCCAGCTGGCTACCCCCAACTGGCTGTATCCCTCAGCCATCTGTGAGGCAACTAATCTATTGATCTCAGGTGGGAACCTTGTGTTTTAGATACAGATGGTCCCTGCAGTGGAACCCCCCTCTGGGAGCAGCACAGCACAGACTGGGTCCTATGGGGCTGGGTGCTACTCTGGAAGCTGGGTGGAGGTGGGGAATGGATGCAGGGAGGTGAAGGGAGAGGGACATGGGGAGGGGATGGAGTGGAGGATGGCTAGAGGGGAGGAGAGTGAGTGGGGGAGGTAGATGGGGACAGGAAATTGTCAGGCATGGGGGTGGGTTGCAGGAGGCGATGGATCCAGTACCCTGGTTTTCTTCCCTCCAGTCTCTCTCCCACCCCCCAAGACGCTGCAGGAGGTTCAGGTCCAGCTGATCGACACTGCAGCCTGCAACGCCCTCTACAACATCGACCCGGCCCCTAACATTGGCAGGGACCCCATCAAACCCGACATGATCTGTGCTGGCTACGCCGAAGGGCAGAGGGACTCCTGCCAGGTGAGCTAGGTGTTTGGGTTGGGTGGATGCACGTGAGCCCCAGCCTGGCTCCCTGTCGCCATCTAGGGCCTGCAGTGAGTAGAACAGCTGCTGCAGCCACGGAGCTCTGGACCCAGCTTCCTTCGAGCAGGCAGGAGCACCTCTGACTTTTAGAGCCATGTGGAGTCACAGCGCCATGCCTAGGCCCCAGCTCCTGGAGTCCTGTGATTAGGGCAGAGCCCCAGCTTTTATTTGTGGTTAAAGGAATAGTAGAACCTTTGTGGTTGGGTAGAAAAGAGGGACAATGTGGCTAGAGAGTAACTGAGGCCTGCCTGAGTCTGCAGAGAGCCTGAGCCAGTCACTCTGAGATGGGTAAATACTCGATGCATCAATATGGAGGGTGTTAACTCCCAGCCCCACTGCTCTGGGGAGCCCTGCCACTGGTCTCTGTGTAAGGCAGGAGAGGAAGAACACAGCCACCCCAGAACCTGTGAACGTAGCGGGGACACCACCTCTGCCACCAATGCATCCTTCAGAGAAAGGGCGTGGGAAAAGCACACCATGTTCCTTTCACTTCTCATGTTGGTTTGGACAAAATATACAGGGGGGGGCATAGGGTGGCCCCTATGCCTACAGCCCTGAGGGCTGGATTGTGGATGCTTCAGGATGCGCATGAGGGGGAAGGCCCTCACTAATCCCAATTTCTCTGCTCCTCCAGGATGACTCTGGGGGGCTGCTGGCCTGTGACCACAATGGGACCTGGTTCCTGATGGGAGTTACGAGTTGTGGGGATGACTGTGGCCAGCCCAATCGTCTCAGTGTCTATGTCCAGACAGTGGCCTACGGTGAATGGATATGGGGGCACGTGGTGTCCGGGGGCCAAGCCACATCCATGGAGAACAGCATCTCTGGAGTAAATGATGCCAGATCCTCCTTCAGCACCTACACGCTTCTCTTCACCACTCTCCTGATGTCACTGTGACCCCCTCCTTCCATAGGGACGCCCCCCCATCTCTCCCTCCTCTGTTCACCCAGCACTGAAACCCTCCACTGTCTGGGGGCACTGTGAGGTGGAGGTGTGATAGGATCTGAGACCTATCAGCAATGCCTGAGTCTTCAGAGAGCCTGACCCTATTGCAATGAGAAAGGAGGGCTGCCCTGAGTGTGACCGAGATCAACACTGCCTGAGTCTGCAGAGAGCCTGAGCTGATTGCTTGGAGAGGTGTGAACTTCCCAGAATGTGATCCAAACAGCAGCACTTGCTGCATCTCCAGAGAGCCTGGCTGATTTCACAGAGAGGGGTGAACTGGCACAAGTGTAACTGGTGCAGCGATGCTGCCTGAGTCTGCAGAGAGCCTGAACTAATCACTTGGAGAGAAGGGGCATTGCTGCAAGCACCTCTAGGGGGCAGCGCTGGGGCATGCAGACCAGGAATGTTTGGGATTGGCTCGCTGGGAGATGGGCGGTCTAGGTGGGGCAAGGTTTATAGGTAGCCCCTCCTACAGCTCCAAAGTGGTCCCTGTGTGTGACTGCATATATGGACGCTGCACCCCATCACATGTGGTCAAAAATAAAACGTTTTTGTATCAAACTCTACTCCCAGGTTCCTGGCTGGGTTCAATGGGCCCCTGAGGAACACCAATTGTGTCTGCGAGAGCTGCAGCCTCAGACAATCCCTACCCCATCTGTTCCAATGGGGGACTCATCAGTGTCACAACCCTTCCAGCCTCAGCTTCCACAGCTACATTTTCAGATTTGGGGGCTGCCAAGCTGAAATCCTGCCCCGCCCCCTGATGTGCCCTCAGATGGTCCCTTGGGTAGCTTTGGGGTTAGTCCTGGGACCCCACTCTGTCCTACACACCACTTTAATTACTCAGCTCAGTGCTGTGGAGGGTCCTCTCCCACCCAAGGTTTATCTAGCTTTGGGCTCTCATCCTTCCTTCCCCTAGGATTGTGGGACCCGAGCAGGCCCCACTTCTAAGTTTCCCCACATGACCTTACAGGGAACCAGAGAGCTGTGGGGCTGGAAGGGACCTCAAGAGGTCACCTAGTCCAGCCACTTGTGCAGAAGCAGGACCATGTAAATCTGGATGAGCCCTGGCAAGGGTTCATCCAACTTGCTCTTAAAAGCCTCCAGTGATGGGGATCCCACAACCTCCCTGGGAAGCCTGATCCAAACGACCCTGAGAGTAGATTGACCCTGATAGTGGATCCCTAGAATCTCCCCATCCTGTTGAAACACTTTGGATTCAAAGCTTCACCCATGATCTGTGCGTAACTTACCCGGGAGCTCAGACCTGGTGAAGGATTCATTCCCTGGGACCCCAGCGACTGTTCCAGCCTCTGGATTTCTTAGGGGCCAGTTTGTGAAGTTGTCCATAGCGACCAGCCAACATTTGCTTCTAGATTCTGTCTCCAGCAAAGTCTCAACCATGTCAGCAGCAACGGGCCCCATCAGTGCCCCCAACAAATTACCGCTGCGTCCTGGCGCTGCCTGTCTTAGGGGAGCTCTTTTTCACAAGCAGCATCATGTTTCCTGCCTCCGATTTCTACATCCACTGAGCAGAAATTCACCCTTCGCTTGGCTAAGGTTTTTGCAACCCTGAAGTGTCCAGTGATTTTAAGATCCTGGCATGAACCTTTTCAGAGTGTCCTTTTCCAGTGTCTCTGGCACAACCAGCTGATTCCTGGACTCATCACCTGCTGGCGCTTCACTCCCATCACCAGATGGCAGCAGAAAGCTCCTTCCTCAGCACAAGGCCGGATGAAAGATTTCAAGTGACACTTTTTTTTCAGCTGTGAGCTGTTTTGGCAGGAGGAAAGAAATCCCACAGATTGCAAAATGTTTTGATGGTCAATTTTACGAAAGAAAAAGCACCAGGGGGCTCTGGGACACCCCCATGCTAGACCCCACTGCCCTCCCAAAGTTAGGGACAGAACCCAGAAGTCCTAGCTCCCAGCTCCCTACTCTAACTCACACTCCCCTCCCAGAGCCTGGGACAGAACCTAGGAGTCCTGGCTCCCAGCCCCCCTTCTCTGACCCACCAGCCCCCACTCCCCTCCCAGAGCTGGGGAGAGAACCCAGGAGTCCTGGCTCCCAGCCCCCCCTGCTCTGAACCACCAGCCCCTACTCCCCTCCCAGAGCAGGGGAGAGAACCCAGGAATCCTGGCTCCTAGCCCCCCCGTCCCCCCGGCAGTGGCTATTAACAGCCTCCTCTCTGGCTACACCCCTCCCACCCCTGGGAGCCGATCTCCTGCGGGGCAGCGCCCGGCTGCGGGGCAGCGCCCGGCTGCGGGGCAGGAGGAAACAGAAAACAGCGGAAGTTTTACTTTCGGTTCTGCCGGAGAAAATGCCAGGGAGATAGAGCGAGCTGTGGGGCAGGTCACAGGGGGGAAGGGGGGGAATTACCATCCCCGAGGGGGGCAGGATCTCCCCCTCTAGTTGATTCCCCTCCCCCGGGCAAATTTGCCCCCTCCAGGCTACCCCCCCCCCAAGATGTCTGTGACTCTCTCTAGGTGGGAGGCTGCTCTGGTCCCCCCTTAGTTTGGAACACGCACCAGCACCAGCAGCCAGGCCAGCTCGGAGCCCAGTCCCTCCCCCCTGAGCCAGCCCCACATAAGCCCTGGGGCCGGACAGCTCGGAGACGGGGGGGCGATCTGGGCCGGCCCATGGCTGGGTAAGAACAGCAGGACAATGGAGGCCCCACTCCCAGGAGGCCTTGGGGCGGGGGGGCTGGAAGCTCCTTCACTGGGCGGTTTCAGAAAGAGGCCGCGAAACCATCTGTCCTTGCTGGTTCAGACACAACAAATCCTGCATCTCAGTAGGGGTTGGGACTGGCTGACCCTGGGGGTCCCCCTGACCCTGTGGCTCTCTGCTGAGAAGCCCCCTGCACTTCTGACCCGGGGCCCTTGTCTCTCCTCCCCTCCACCGTGAGGACCAGAGATTTGCAGTCGAATCCACAGCAGAGTGTTTACACCCGTTTCCCCATTTTGGGCCCCGGGTGGTTTCTCTGACTTCTGAGCTGTTTCCCTTTGGAGGAGAAATTAGGGCGAGGAGCCAGGCCTGCTCTTTGCTGCATTCTCCATTCTGTGATCTCTGGGATGCCGCCTGGGTCATATCCGAAAAGTCAGACTTCCCTGCGCGCGCGCACGCACACACACACACACACACACACTTTTCCATCAGTAATGGTTGAAATGTGCAGACAGCCGCAGTGAGAAAAAGGCAGCTCCACAACCTCTTAAACTTTGCTTTAAGACTGTTAGCTTTGTATTTTTGAACAAGGGATGTTGACAATTTGTGTTCTAGAGCTTTCGCTTTCAATTCATTTCAATGTAATTAAATAATTATTGTCTGACACCCCCCCCATTGTCAGACCCACCTCATCATTTCCCACAGCTGTGAACATTGAAATCAATACATTTGTTTAAATGCTCAAACTTCAAACTCGCACAAAGGGGCCCCTGGGGACCTGGCCAGGGCCGTGCCTGGGCTCTGTTCAGCCAAAGGATTAAAGCACATGGGGCCTGGTGTACTGAGACCAAAGGCGCTGACTTTCCAAGGTGCTGGGGGGTGCTCGACCCCTGGCTGTGCCCCAAACCCTGCCCCCACTCCACCCCTTCCCCACCCCACCTCTTCACCCAATTCCATCCCCTTCCCCGAGTGTACCATGCCCTTAGATTCATAGATTCTAGGACTGGAGGGACCTAGAGAGGTCATCAAGTCCAGTCCCCTGCCCTCATGGCAGGACCAAATACTGTCTAGACCATCCTGGATAGACATTTATCTAACCTACTCTTAAATATCTCCAGAGATGGAGATTCCACAACCTCCCTAGGCAATTTATTCCAGTGTTTAACCACTCTGACAGTTAGGAACTTTTTCCTAATGTCCAACCTAAACCTCCCTTGCTGCAGTTTAAGCCCATTGCTTCCTCTCCCCTTCCCCCAGCACCTCCTGCTTGCCTCAAAACAGCTGATCACGGTGGAGGGGAGGCACTGGAAGGGAAGGGGAGGCGCTGATTGTTGGGGCTTGCTAGTGTGTGGGAGGCAATGGTGGGGAGGAAGGGAGCTGATGGGAGGCTGCCAGTGAGTGTCCAGCACCCACCATTTTTTCCCTGGGAGTGCTCCAGCCCCAGAGCACCCAAGAATTGACACCTATAGCTGAGACCCTCACACCATCGCCTGCTGAGTGACCAGCAGGGAACCTCTCCCAGGGCAGGGGATGAGTGGCAATGGGCAGAGAACAAAGCATTTGCCTCGTTGGTCCCTGGTGCTTCTCCGTCTGTCTGTCTGTCTGTCTCCAGCTGGTATCTTGGGTCTTAGCTTGTAAGGGCTGGGACTGCCTCAATGGACTGGCCCGATAGGGCACCAATCTCAGTCAAGGAGACCTGTGCAGCGCCTGGCATGACGGGGTCCCCAGTGTCAGTCAGTTGGGGTGTGTGTGTAGTATCCAGGGTGATGGGATCTCCGATCTCAGTGAGGGGTGCTGTGCAGCACCTGACATGATAGGCAGCCCCTACGCTCTGCCCTCCCACAGCTAATATCAACCTGTGGAGCCCGTGGGAGGCTGTTGCCATGGCAGGATTGACCCTAGCGGGAGGTGGCACCTGCTGTTGTGGGGCAGGTTGCGGTTGCTGCCAGGAGGAGACAGAGATTGTAAAGCTGATTAATTGACAATTCTTGAAGCATAAGTTGCGGGATCACAGGGGCTGCGGGGCCTGTCCCTGTCAGTTTCCCAGTCACCTCTGGGGGTGTTACAGAGCTGCAGGAAGAGCTGGATATAACCCCCTAACTGCTCTACCCAGCCCCACAGCACCCCTGTGCTGCCATCCACCACCCTCTCCCAGCTGTGTCCCCCAGACCCCAGCAACGTGGGGCCCACACCTAGTACCAAGAGAGTCTATGACCACCCTGGCTGGTGGGGGGCTGCCGGCTCCGATCTCCCTGCAGCTCACACCCAGGAAGTACAACCCATACCTGGAGGGGTGTACTGCTGCTATGTTAGCTCAGGCAGGCGTCTGTGCTGGGGACGGATTGGCCTGGATGGGAGCCCCAGGGGACAGGTCACAGGGCTGGCAGCAGGAGCCCAGCAAGGAGCAGTGCAATCAGAGCCAGTGCTAGGCATAAGCAGACTAAGCCATTGCTGAGGGACCCCAGTGGGGTAGTACCGGCACTGAGTACAGCAGGAGAGAAGGCAGAGGGGCCAGCGCTGCCTGTGACCTCCTGGATCCACTTGGCATAGACCGAGACCCGGGTGTACACCCCTGGGTGGGGGGGTGGGGAGGCTGTGCAGTTAATCCCCCAGCTGACGATCCCAGCCAAGATGAAGCTGTTTCCCTTTGGACAGACCAGAGGCCCCCCAGAGTCACCCTAGGGAAAAGAGAGGGACTGTTTTTCTTCTACCAGGTCATGGGATGCAATCCAGGAGTCCTGGCTCCAGCCTCCAGCTCTAACCTAGTCCCCTCTCATACCCTGTCCTTGGGTCGAATTACTCCTTCATTTGGTTTGTTTTCTCTGGTGTTAAGCTCAGTTTAAACCTGACCCATCTCAGCGAGTTCTGCCCCACAACCTATGGAGCCTAGTGATATCATAGAATATGAGGGTTGGAAGAGATGGCAGGAGGTCATCTAGTCCAACCCCCTGCTCAAAGCAGGACTAATCCCCAGACAGATTTTTGCCCCAGATCCCTAAGTAGCCCCCCTCAAGGATTGAGCTCACAACTCTGGGCTTAGCAGGCCAATGCTCTAACCACTGAGCTATCCCCTCCCATCTGCTACTGGGAGAGCCGCTTTCATCATCACTGTGGGGAGGGAGGGGCAATCCAAAGAAAACATGGAATATCAGGGTTGGACGGGACCTCAGGAGGTATCTAGTCCAAGCCCCTGCTCCAAAACAGGACCAATTCCCAACTACATCATCCCAGCCAGGGCTTTGTCAAGCCTGATCTTAAAAACCTCTAAGGAAGGAGATTCCACCACCTCCCTAGGTAACCCATTCCAGTGCTTCACCACCCTCCTAGTGAAAATGTTTTTCCTAATATCCAACCTAAACCTCCTGCACTGCAACTTGAGACCATTACTCCTTGTTCTGTCATCAGATACCACTGAGAACAGTCTAGATCCATCCTCTTTGGACCCCCCTTTCAGATAGTTGAAAGCAGCTATCAAATCCCCCCTCATTCTTCTCTTCCACAGACTAAACAATCCCAGTTCCCTCAGCCTTTCCTCATAAGTCATGTGCTCCAGCCCCCTAATCATTTTTGTTGCCCTCCGCTGGACTCTCCAATTTTTCCACATCCTTCTTGTAGTGTGGGGCCCAAAACTGGACACAGTACTCCAGATGAGGCCTCACCAATGTCGAATAGAGGGGAATGATCACATCCCTCGATCTGCTGGCAATGCTCCTACTTACACAGCCCAAAATGCCGTTAGTCTTCTTGGCAACAAGGGCACACTGTTGACTCATATCCAGCTTCTTGTCCACTGTAACCCCTAGGTCCTTTTCTGCAGAACTGCTGCTTAGCCATTCGGTCCCTAGTCTGTAACAGTGCATGGGATTCTTCCGTCCTAAGTGCAGGACTCTGCACTTGTCCTTGCTGAACCTCATCAGGTTTCTTTTGGCCCAGTCCTCTAATTTGTTTAGGTCCCTCTGTATCCTATCCCTACCCCTCCAGCGTATCTACTACTACTCCCAGCTTAGTGTCATCTGCAAACTTGCTGAGAGTGCAGTCCACGCCATCCTCCAGATCATTAATGAAGATATTGAACAAAACCAGCCCCAGGACCGACCCTTGGGGCACTCTGCTTGATACCGGCTGCCAACTAGACATGGAGCCATTGATCACTACCCGCTGAGCCCGACGATCTAGCCAGCTTTCTATCCATCTTATAGTCCATTCATCCAGCCCATACTTCTTTAACTTGCCAGCAAGAATACTGTGGGAGACAGTATCAAAAGCTTTGCTAAAGTCAAGGACTAACACATCCACTGCTTTCCCCTCATCCACAGACCCAGTTATCTCCTCATAGAAGGCAATTAGGCAAAACATCCCAGAATGGGCCGTTTGGGGGAACAGGTGAGGAAGGGGCACATTTGAAAAATGTGCCAGATAATTTCAAGCAGCCCCAGGGCTGCCCTCCCAAGCCAGGTAGCTCACCTTGCAGGGGCCACTACGGGCATCTTGGGCCTTAGTGCACAGCATCGTGGGTTGGTTCCGTCTGCGGCTCCCTATGAGCTTTTCGCAGCTCGACACATTGACGAAAGAAACCTGCAGCTGCTGAAGCGTCCGGGGTGGCAGAAGCACATCTAGAATGAGAGAGCTGGGGATGGAGCCACTGGGAGGCTGAGGCAGAGGGAACGGAGGGGGACACGCTGGGAAAAATCTCTACCAGTGCGGCCGAGCATGTGAGCAATGTCACCATCTAGGGGCTGCAGCTCACTATGCGCATAGAAGTCACACGAGAAATTCTTCATGTCTGTGGGGCTGGGCAGCGCTGCCCCCGTTGGAGAGGATCAAGACTGTGGGCATGTGTGTGCAGTTTCCCTCTTGTGGCTACACACCCCTGTGTGTTCAGAGCTCCGGGGAAGGGCTCACAAATTCTGGAGACATTAGACACCCTCAGGGATAGGGACTGAATACCAGTGCCCCCCAGTCACCCATTAGCCCCACCAAGCTCCCCTCACCTCCACACCCCCATCCGATGTGGCCCCAGCCAGTGACCCAGCACTTTTCCCCTGCTGGGAACTGGGTGGAGGAGCCCAGGGAGATGGGGCGGATGGTGCCCGTGAAGTTGACAGGTTCCGTCAGCTGCACCAGGGCAACGTTGGCGACGAGTGTGCTCGGGTTGTAATCGGAATGCCTGACAATGCAACGCATGGGGGACGGGATCCGAGTCGGGAGGGCGGGGGGTTGGAGAGCTGGTACTCTCCCAGGTTCATGCGATAGGCAGAGATAGGGGTAGAGCTGGGGGAGAGGGGACAACACCCCTAGGGTTACCATATTTTGAGTTCCCCAGAAGAGGACCCAGCCAGGGGAGGCAGGAATCAGAGGGGTGGCACAGTTGGGGGTACAGGAGAGGGATGTGTGTACTATGAGGCAGTATTTCAGGGTGCTGGTGAGGGTACTTGAGGCCTCACTCTCGAGGTGGAGGGCAGCTCAAGCTCATCAGCATCTCTCAGCTCCGCTTACCTGGCAGGCTGGCCAGGCCACGGTGGGCCAGATCTGGCAGCCGCGGATGCAGGGGAGGGACCAATCGGGGAACAAAGACAGCTGTTTCTGAGCTGCAATGTCCGCTCCGCAAAAATCCTTTTCTTTGAAAAATCCACCAGGACAGAGAGCAGGAAATCAAAAAATAAGAAATGTCCAGCTCAAGGCCACAAAGGAAGTCTGCAGTGGAGGCGGAATTTAAACTCAGACCCCTCAAGTCTTAGGCGAGTGCGATAACCTCTGGATCATCCTTCCATTCTCCTGTGTCTGTCTAATGACGTGTTTCTGTCTATCTAACCCCAGACATAACCATGTCTCTGTCTATCTATCGCCATAGAAAAACATCCGTCTGTCTAGTGTCTACCCGTCTATCACCTTTTCATAACTAAACCAGGAGCTATGCTATGTATAAGAAGTCAATTAAAACCACAAACTAGGAATAAACTCGGATAAGTTCAATACCCAGCATTCTTGTTGAAATCAGTAAGATTACATTCACACTGGTTCACTGTATATTAACTGAGGAGATATGAATGAAGAGCAAAGTTAAGCAGCGGGAGCTGAATTAAAACTATGGGTGAGACCCTCATGCCTGCTCTGGCTTCTTGCACAGCCTACAACTGGAGTTCTGCAGTGGGGAAGCAGAGGCAGCAAGTGAGTTTGGAAAAGCTTCCACCTCCAGAGGAAAGGACCCTAATGAATACTAAGTAAAACATCTCTCTTTCTCTCCTGTGCTCACACGCAGTATCTTATCATCCTGTACAATCTACACCTCAGCTCCTACCTACTACTTAGGAGCACCTCGGCTCCTACCATTTTCGGGGCATCCAGAGAAATTGACCCCTGAGCCCCAGAAGGAACTGCAAGGGAAGCCCTGAGCCCTCAAGGCAGATGAAAGGCAGAAGCCCCAAGCTCAGGCACCCACAGCGCCAGCAGGAGTGGGGAGGGGCATGAAAGTCCTGAGCTTGGTGCCCCAGCACTGGCTGACCCCACAGGGGGCCGGAAGCTCTGAGTCCAGGCACCCAGAGACGAGACTGGAGCGGAAGCTGCCAAGACCAAAGCCCTGAGCCCAACGCCGGGCTGATGCAGCGCACTCACTTCTGCATTGCCTCTGCAGGTGCCTCTGATATCCCCATGGAGAGGAAATCCTGTCCCCAGCCAGGCAGACAAACAGCTAGGAGGCCCCTACTGGGTTCTCCTGGGTTGGGGGTCCCAGCAGGACAGGGAGATCAGATTTCACGGGGCAGGGCTAATTCGATCTAGCCAAAAAAGGCACAACAAGAACCAACAGCTGCCAGCTGAAACCAGAGAAATTCAAATGAGACGTAGGCACACATTTCTGACAGTGAGGGAGACTAGCCACTGGAACAAGTTACCCAAGGGGTAGGTGGAGTCTCTGTTTCCTGGTGTCTTCGTGTCACAACTGCCTGACATTCTGGAAGGTGCCTTTTAGTGACTTACAAGCAATTGGGCTTCATATGGTGCAAAGTGTGTGAAATTTCATAGCCTGTGAAATAGAGGCCAGATTAGAAGATCAAATTGTTTCATAATGTCAGAGACTCTAACCCCGACGGCAAAGTTCGTTGTCTGACCGTGAGAGAGACAGGCAACACCAGCAAGGTCCGATCAAAAGCTCTTTATTGACAAGTGCACGCATCAATAGAGAACAGCTTGTCTCCAGAGAGAACCAGCCTGCTCTTTACATCTTAGTATAAGGCTATATAGACAGTTCCGTCGCGTCATAAATTATTCACTGGAGCAACCCACCCCCTTCTTTTAACAACTAGAAACTAGACACCTTTAGTATACATGCATGCCTAAAGTTAGAAATGTAGGGGAGTTAAAAACAAACAAAGAACAAAACCAGGGAGTGAAAACAAGGAGACTGGGAAACTAGGGCATTTTATCAGTTCTTCGAAGGAGCTGCCTGAACACAACACATCTGGTACTATGCCAGGAATGCAGCTTCTCTCTTATTTCACTTTTTCCCAGCGCTTGTGAGACATGCTGCTGCTTCTTAGTGTTTTCCACCCAGGAATTACCCACAAACCTCTGTTAGCCTGACTTTGGTCAGGTTGGCATACCTGGTTTTGTCTGCAATATCTTTATTCAGGCCTACCAATAACCTCTATGAAAAGCTCATTGTGGGGTGAGGAACAGACTCTGCTGTTTTACTGAGTATCCTGCTTGCTCCCCAGAATCAATAATAAGCCAGTGGGGTGATCCAGGGTGCAGCTCAAACATCCAGCCGGGCAGGCTGGGGCAGACATCAGGCCAGCCAGGGAAAGGTGGGTGTGGCAGTGACTTCACAAAGGCCTTTGGCAGGAACTCAGCCTATTGGGCAAAGATGATGAGGCAGATGTGACCTCACAGAGCTCCCTTGACAACAGCCAGGTAGGACAGGGATGCGGGGCAGGGGGAACCTCGGAGAGCCCTATAGCCTTGCTGCAGCAAGCTTCCATCTCATGGTCTCTCGCTGAGGACCAAGAGATGTTGGTGTGCAGGAGATTCAGTGCGTGTGTTTGTCTGTCCCATGTGGATTTTTCTCAAAGACTTTGTCATCTGTGTAGAAGGTAAGAAAAAATATAGGCGCTAGACAGAGATACAAGAGATATTATGTTTCTAATGCTCCTGTCACTGGCACAATTGTGATATGCAGGGAAAGTCATAAGGCTCTAAACACTGGATTTGTACACTGCTTATTTATATTTGACATTGGTGAGGCCTCATCTGGAGTACTGTGTTCCCTAGGGAGGTGGTGGAATCTCCTTCCTTAGAGGTTTTTAAGGTCATGCTTGACAAAGCCCTGGCTGGGATGATTTAGTTGGGAATTGGTCCTGCTTTGAGCAGGGGGTTGGACTAGATACCTGCTGAGGTCCCTTCCAACCCTGATAGTCTATGATTCTAAGGTGCCTAAACACCTTGACTGGTGGGCACCTAGTTCACATAGTGACATGAACATTCCCCATCTTACAGTACTTTGAGTACATATTGAATTCTCTAAGAATTTACACATCAACCCATTAATTTGAGTTACAATTAATTAAAAATGTGTCCTTTAAGAAATATAGCACCCTGTTTCAGGCCTTTTTTTGTTCCAAATGATGTTAATAATGGCAAAACAGACTTCAGATTCCCATACAAATTCCATGTGAGAACAAAAACCTTTCCCTTGTATTTTAATTAGTGTCAGAGGCAAATGGCATTCTGTATGTTTGCTCTCCGGGATGTGACCCCTTTCAAATATCATGCATGCATCACATTCCATTCCCCAAAGCCAGATAAAGATAGCAAATGTGAGTCCTACAGAGTGGGGTCAGGGAAGGGGGGGTGAAGGGGGGAAGCCTCTTCTGACTGGCGGTCTGTCTCACCTCCTCCAGGGACAGGGCAACCAATCAGAACTCAATCTCCCTCTCCTCCCCTCTGCCCTCCTGTGAGCATTGGGTTGGCTTCTCTGCCACCCTCCCCCCTGCAGGTGCTGGCACACTCCTGGAGGGGAGCAAAGACCCTGCTACAGCCCCCTAGGGTTGGGAGGGGGACTGAGTGTGAGGTGGAGGAGCTGGGTGGCGGGGGGCAGAACAAGTGGGAGCTGGGAGCTGGTGGGGCTGGACTGGTGGAGGGTGAGAATAGAACTGATGGGGGCTGGGGGGAGAAGAACTGATTTGGAGATTAGGGGCAGAGGATTGATTTGGAGGTTGGATGGCAGAATTTATTGCTGGGCAGGGGACAGGCAGATGTGGGGGTTAGAACTCCTGCAGCAGGGGCCAAATCCTCCTAGCCAATACATTTGGGAGTCTGGGCAGCACTAACACACACACTCTCTCTCTGGGGATGTCGCAGACAGACTGAAAAACAATAGAATCTCTTTGTAAATAACCACAGGTTTGGGGGACAATCTCTTCATGCTTTGGGGTCTGACTCATTTATTTTTGGTCTCTTGAGATTGGTGATACGCTGGTGGGAAGACTATTTTGGGAATGAGAAGAAATGATTAATTATTAATTGCTTATCATCCCTCAAGTGCGTGTCACTTTCTCCACTGACCATGCTTTTGTCTAGAGTTCTTATATTTAGCATTAATGTTAGTTTCCACTAATGTTAATTCTGCCACAAAAGACAGATCACGAACATTAGCCACCGTGGTTGATTTAAGGGTGTGGGGAGCCTCTTAAGGTATATAACAGAAGAGAAGGAACCAAATGGCCCAGCTAAGCTTTTTTTCCATCTCACACTAGGTCAGAGTGTGTACAGAACTACTAGGTGTGAATCACCTTATAAGTAGCGCACATTTGGAATGCTAAGTAACAGATACAAATCTGACACCTCCATGCCTCCAGTTACCCAGGATTTTTAAGGGTCTTGTATGACAAGTGAAGCTGTTTTTATCCTATATAAATTGAATAAGTCTATTGATTTCAGCAAAGAGCAGGGGAGAGGCCTTGAAAGGCAATAGGCAAATGATATGAGTAATTTTGTGGCAGATATTCATGTGGCTATTTCTATTCTCCCTAGTAAATAGGATGAAGAGATGTCATCTCTCTACATCCTTGAAAATTTCTTTTAATAGATAGTCCATATTTATAGAAACAATTTTGGGAAGATTAGGACAAATGTTAACACCTACCTACATAAGTTATTTCCTTGCATATTTGAAATGGAAAAATGCTGAAACATAGAAGGCTCTGATCCTTTGGATAGATCCATTGCTTGTGATTTGTTCCGGTTACTGCCAAAACCAGAGACCTTTCCAGAAATACCAGTTACATTCAATAATGGTGGCAGTGATGAAGACAGAGCCTTCCACAGGCCCTCCTCCCCCCCAAGTTTTTCCAAATAGAACTACAGGGTTTTACAGCAGAAAGTGGCCTTCAGTCTACTTCAGTCTTCAATCAGCTGCTGGCACCAACAGATAACTGGCTCTGACTAATTGTTCAGTTACTTCTCTACCTTCCTGGGTAACAGGGTCTCTTTGAGCTGGATGGATCCCACACTAGAAGCACAAGAACCCCAGGAACAGGAAATTGCAGTCTTTGAACAGCAGGGTTTGTTGGGCTGTGCCTGCACTGGGCATGTTTTGTGCCCCCCCCCCCCCCGAGAATAAAACGATCCCTCAGTTCCCTCATTCATTCAGAAGCCTGGATAAAGGGGACTCCACAAAGGCAGGGCTATAGGGTGTTGTGAGATCCACTCTGAGAACCACAGTTATGTTGGGTCTAAACTTTTGGTGAACTTTGGGGAGCCAAAACACACCCAGACTGGCTGTCTCTGCATAATCCTTCCTGAACCCTTTTGAACAAAACACTGACCTGCAAACTACTCATGACACCCCCTTTCTCAAATAGCCATTAGCCTTTATCTCTATGCATTTACTTGTTAACTTGCTTTTCCTGTAAAATCTTAATTGATTATGCATGACCATTATCTTTTGTTAATCACTTTGTTTACTTCTGTGTATAAATACTGATGCTCACCCCTAATAAAGGTGCCACACTTAATCTAAAGCTTTTAGAGCTAAGGATAGTGTGAGCCCGTTGATCAACGCATTGGTGTCTGGTCTCTGACAGAATTGTGTGCCCCATACCAACTCCGCACGAACTCGGGTGCTGGAGAGGTGAGTGAGGACTTGCTTTATTTACCTAACAGTTACTCTAAGGTAAGTAACCTTTCTTCAAGTCCAGTGGTGCCCACAGCTGTACGCATGCGATTGGCAGGGGCAGAGCTGTTCCCATGGCAGCTACCAGGAGGAGCAGCACTGGATGTCCACTACCCACTCAGGTCTGGCCCCACTGCCCTTCCTCCATTCTGACAGAGGGGTCATGGACCCAAACCTGAGCAGCACTGCGACCCCTGCTCACTCAGTCCTGGCCCTGCTGCCCCCACATCATGACGGAAGGACCCGGGGCCAAGCCTGAGCAGGCAGTGAGGTAGCCAGGGCTGCTTCTCCTTACCCCTGCCATGGGGCTGTATTGTGCACCAGGGCTCACCTGGGAGCCTGGATGGGGCCTTGCCCCACTTCCAGCAGCCTGTGTCCCCTCCTCTCTGCCAAAAGGATTTGCTAAGTGTCAGCCCCAAGACCTGCTGCAAGGACGAGGAGCTGCGGTGAGGGCCTGAGTGAGGGACTTGGCTAGGAGAGGGGCAGTGAGGAGCCCTGAGGGGCGAGCAGAGGCAGACATGATGGGCTCTGCCTACACCCAGTGGTGGGTCTCGATGGGTGATTCTGTTTTGTTTCCTTGCTCTGAATAGGATTTTGTTGGAGAAGAAACTTTGGGCTGGAACCCGGAGGCGCCATGCGTTGTGCATACCAGGTGAAAAATGTCTGGGGGTGCCCCTGTTCAATTCTGCAGCTGTGTGGTTCCAGCTCTAGGAAACTGACAAGCAGAGCCCTGACTGTCACTAACTAAATTATTGTAATGCTGATCTACCAAGTTTGGCATCCGCTCATGTGGCCAGATCAAGGGCACATTGCTTAGAGGAAATAAGGGAATTATTTCACATAGCTGCCTTGCAAATTCCAAATATTGGGATGCTGCTTCAGCATGTGGAGGGAGAGGTATAGCCACTATTGATAGCAGACTGTATACCCTGCACAGCCCTTTTTGTAGTCTCTGGGAAGAGATGGCTTGACCCTTAGAAGCACTTGAGATGGCAATAAAAGACAGGACAAAACTTTTCCAACTCTCTCTTTCGGTAATATAACAAGGCCTTTGAAATGGGTGAGGTGTGGATTATATCTGCAGGAAAGGAATGAGGCTGGGAAAGAAACAGGGCATTTAAGAGGTTGGCTGAAGGAAAGGCTGGTTTGGATAGGGCTAAGCAGGCCATTGCCATGCTGGAGATGAATGCACTGGAGCTCTAAAATGAAAGCTCTGGTCTGCAGTGCACGAGCGAGACATTCGCCTGACCTGTACGAGCCGAGAGAGAAAGCGTCCCTGCTGGATGGAGGAGAAAAGGTGTGTCCTGGTGATGGAGATGAGGAGTAGACACAGAGAGGGGCTGCTGACTTTTGAAGCTACCTTAGTACCGAAAATGCGAGAACACACACCAGTGCCAAACGTAGAGACATCAGTGCCTATGGCAGTGCTGTAGATGCAGTTACGGAACCAGCAGGTACCAGTACAGGGGCTGATGTTGATGCCAGTACTGATGTTCACATCTGCCATTTGTGAGCATTTTCAGGCACCTCTGGCTTGTGCTTGTTCAGGGCCGAGTCAGAGGCTGAGCCAGCTTCACTTACCCGTTAGGTGAACAGGCTTAGTGACTTGTTTCTTGGATGGTGAAGGTTTGGGCCTCTCCTTATGATTCTGGGAGGAGGTGGTACTGGTCTTTGGTGCTGCAGTGGTAGTCAGTACTGAGGCAGTCTTCTGTGCCAGATCTTTGCCTGACACTAGCAAGGATTTTTTTGGTGATACTGACCCTGGGGACTGGCTGGCAGAGACGTAGCAGGGGGCAGATAACAGAGGCGCATTGGTGCTAGCTAGCACAAGGTTCACTATTCTATGTTAGTAACACGTATCAGGCCTGACAAACTCACTCACCCAATACATTGCTTTCATAGTGCTTATCCACAAAGTGTCTTGTAAGGTATCAAATGAAAGCCAATGACACACTGCTCATGAATATCATTGCATAATGCATGTATTGACTCTATATAAGAAATTGTGCAAAACAATTGCAATATGTATCAAGTCTGTAACAAGCCAGCATGGACAAGCTAAGTTTTCTGCCATACAAAGCATATGTATGCCTCTATCACTATCTCTCATGTAAATTAATCATTGTAAAGCCAACACAATGGACACTCTACATGTGAAGTCAACAGGAAAACAGGTTGACAGAGGATGTGACTACACTGGAGAACCAGTACCAGGGGAGAAAAGTCTTAGGTTGGGGGTTTATTTCAAAAGTTTACTGGACTGCAAGAGGAAGGCAAATGGACCTCCCTTATCCATCACTGGGGGAACAAAAAAGACAGCAGTTTTTGTATCCATGAGCAGTGGATCCCAGCCAGGGGTGTTCGTGACCGTGTGAGGAAGTGTTAGAAAGGTGAAAAGCTGGATGGACCTTTGGTGTGACCCAGTATGGCCGTTCTTATGTTCTTAAGCTGCTTTAGACAAGGTGTAGACATGCAGACTCACCCCTGCAGTGCCTCCTGCTGGTCATCCTCAGGAATTAGCTCACTTCCAGCCAGGAGTGCCCTTTGCAGGCTGGTGATCCACCTGGCCTCTGGCCCCTCTGTCCCTCCCTAGACCCCCATGCCCTTTTAACTAGGGTGCTGCCCCTGGCAGTTCCCCACCAATCTGGGTCTTCCCCTCCCCCCCAGGGAACCCCCAACCCCCTATCCCCACTTTGCCTCAGTTTTGGCTACTGCCCAGTCTCCATCTAGCCCCTGTTCAATGGGGCAGACTACAGTATCAGCCACTCATCAGCAGCAAAGGGGTTTGGACCTGCTGCCTCTGCCTACCCCTGGGCTTCCCCCTGCAACCCCAGTACCTTAGGCCTGCAGCCTAAGGCAGTTTCCAGGCCAGAGCTCCCCAACTCCTCTTGCCTTCTCCCAGCCCCACTCCACCTTGGGCATCGAGGTACACTCCCCAGCAGCCAGGCCCTTCTCCCTCTAAAAGCAGAGAGAAACTGTTTGCTCCTGGCTTCCCTGGCCTTTTTATACAGGCCAGCTGTGGCCTGATTAGGGTGTGGCCCAGCTGTGGCCACTTCCCCAATCAGTCCAGCTTTTAGAGCTGCAGCTTTTAAGCCCTCTTCTGGGCTGTTTTAAGCCCCAAAGGGCAGGAACGGGTAACTGCCCTGCTACATTTTTAGTTGTCCCCTGAAATCAGTTGGGTTCTGAAGTCCTGTAGATCCTCCCCTTAGGCTAGGGGGCAGGGGAATCTGTTAGCAGTGGGCAGGCTTCTGTCTGCCCAGGTCCCAGAAACCCAATAGGTATGTGAGGATTTTAGCCTATTAGGTTTTGACTCTCAGAAGTGTGCTATATCCTTTGTTTTAAACATATCCAGGTCTGTTTCCACTTCTTGTCCTTATTTACTAGGCCTTAAAGTGTCTCCTTAGATAGTAAGCTTATGAAGGTTTCACTCTTAATGTATTCCAGAGCTAGATTGTTACAAAGGACCCAATGCTGAGGTGTGCCAGTCAAGCTGTGCACGCTGCTCTCTTTGGAAAAAGAACAGGAGTACTTGTGGCACCTTTCTGTGAGTGTCCAGCGACAAGGGCTGGATGCTACAGAGAGGACGCTGGCAGAGGGACTTGGCAGTTGTTGTGTCTGTTTACGAGGGACAGAGGGCAAGGCTTGTCTGTGGCCAAAGGCTTTGGGTTTTAGGGAGCTGAGCTAAAGCAGACATCATGCAATACTGCTTCACATGAAGGGCAAGTGGCGGAGATGTCTCTCAACTCAGAGCAGCTGCAGAGGGTAGATCTGTCTTGGAAGCTGATGCTTGCCCTTGGGGGCTGAAGTTCACCTCACACTATCTGAGGTGATATAGCTTCAAATAGGTGTCCCTGGAGTTGTTCTTACTCAGAACCACCAACAGATGGTTCTTACCAAGACAATGCAGACAGCAGCTGTGGCAATGAGGGAGTGGAATTAAATTGGCACAGGACAGAGTTTTAAGCCAGAGGGCTTCAACTCTGTCATTTTGCCATGGGTTTGAAGAGTAGACTCACTGTTGGCACCCCACCCCCATGGCTGGCATAGCCATTCTTTCCTATGTAGCACCCCTGCTGCTGGTCACTCATCCTGTAATGATCCACCTTGGCTCAGAACTTGGCCCTCTGGCCAGGTCACATTTTAGTCCCAGCCCATCCATGATAATAAATGTACAAAAAAGTGTTCCCAGACCTGAAGAGCTCTGTGTAAGCTCAAAAACTTGCCTCTCTCGCCAACTGCAGCTGGCCCAATAAGAGATATTACCTTCCCTGTGGTCTATCCAAAAGTACAAGAGTCAAAAAATGCCCTGATGCAAAAGATTCTCTGACCCCTCTTGGACTATTCCTTAGCCTCCCCATTAGACTTAGTCATCTGCCCCCCCCCAGGCTCCATAATTCTCACACTGGGCTTCTATACCCTATTCTCAGTGCTGGTAGGAGAATCCAGGCCCACCTCTGCTCTGGGTTCTGGCCCAGGGACCCTGTATCGAATAGCTACATCTGCTCCTTCATACACATTGCTATTTCCTTACCTCCAAGCCCCTTGTGCTGCTTCCCTACAGCCTGAGCATAATACAGCCTCTGCTCTAGGTCCCAAGCCTTGGGCTTCTCCCTAGGTCCTCCCAGCTCCATCATTCTCTGCTGGAATGCTGGCCCTTCGCAATGGCTTCTTCCCAGGGCCCATTACAGGGATTGATTCTGTCCATGGCCTCCTTCTGTCTGCCTTCCCCAGGTCCTTCCCAGAGAGATGGAACTCCTTACCTCCTCTCACCTCAGTGCCTCTCCTGCATCTTCACTATAGCTTCCACATCCTTGTTTTATGAAAGTAACCCAGCTCCTCTCCAGCTGGGTCTAATAAATCAAGCCTAACACACTAGGTACCATAAGGTGAGCTAACTCAGCTCTCAGACATTTGTTAACTCTTATTCACCTATATAGAGCAGACACCCCAGCACGGAAGGATAGAGGTGCCCAGGGACAAATTTAGTTTAGAGTGTTTGGTTTTCTTAGTATTACCAGAACAACATAATAAAAAAGAGGTTAATATTTTGACAGGAATTACCCCTAACTAAAATACATTTAATCCTTCTCAGGGAACATTCTCAAACAGCTAATTTACTAGTTTATGCCTAGATTCTGCATTGGCATTGGCTAGCTCAGGAAGACTCTCATTAAAGTGAATGGACTCCCCAATGATACAGTGATCTTCTTATTTGATAATAGTGAGAATTGAATGTAGGGTTGTTAAGTTGGCATTTTGCTTTTGCTACTGACTAATGCAGCAACAACAAAATATTTTATTCAAAGTAAAACGGATTCATATATCAAAGTGAAAAGTGTACATAAGTAGTTTGCAGCGTGTAAACTGATAAAAGCTAAAATGGTTGTAGCATAAAACTTACTGCACTGACAATTAAAACAATTAAAGGCACATGGCTTTCAGCAACAGAATCAAATGGTTACAAAAAATGTTTAAGCATTGTGGGCAGCAGGTTAGCTGTATTCCCGAGGGCCCACACACCACCAATAAGAATCTGTATTCCAAATTTGGTGTGGAAAGAGTGCCCTGCCTATAGCATCTCAGGGGAGGTAAAAAAGTTATCCTGGCTTTTTAATTAAAAACATAAAATAAACCTCTGTACCAGGGACATTGCAGTGGTACGGGATGATGTGGAACATACAGCAAGCTTAGAAATTTGGTTCGCCAAGTAAAAATTATGCCACTCCTATGGAGGTCAGACACATGGATGGTGCAGCAATGGTATAGTACAGGGTCAGTAACCTTTCAGAAGTGGTGTGCTGAGTCTTCATTTATTCACTCTAATTTAAGGTTTCGTGTGCCAGTAATACATTTTCATGTGTTTTTAGAAGGTCTATTTCTATAAGTCTATAATATATAACTAAACTATTGTTGTATGTAAAAGTTTTCAAAATGTTTAAGAAGCTTCATTTAAAGTTAAATTAAAATGCAGATCTCCCCAGACCGGTGGCCAAAACCCGGGCAGTGTGAGTGCCACTGAAAATCCGCTCGCGTGCCGCCTTCGGCGCACATGCCATAGGTTGCCTACCCCTGGTATTGTATAACCTACCAGATCCCCACATACCAAACTGCCTCAACCCTTCCATGAAGTAACCATGCCATCTCCGACAAATTCTATATAGATAATAAAATCAAATTAGATTCAGAAATCTTCAAGTGTAGTATATCTTCCAAAGAAAAAAATAGACTAAGCATATAAATGAATCTTACAGGTATATTCATAAACATGACTACTATTTTAATAAAATAATGGTATTAGGTGTATTCAAAAGTGGTAAGAGAGCAAAATAAGCATTTTATTTAATTAGTCTAAAACTACTTAAAAGGCAACTTTAAGACACCGTTTCCTCTTCAGATTGAAGAATATGGAAGAGATGAAAGCCGAAGAATACTACCACCATATTAGCAGTATCCCTTCCAGCTAATTTTGACATTCCTCCTATTTTCCCTGTAACCAGAACAAAAAAAGAAAAAATATTAGAAGATGGATTTTAATGGAGTGGCAAACAAAAAATGCAACACACATTTTCTACAGTGGAGTTTTATTCAGCTTCTTTCTATATCTTAGAAGCAGAATCACATTCAATGAGGTTTTCAGCAAATCTTACTGCAAAACTACAATAAAGTTTTATACATCATGCTTAAGTGACTTACTAGAGAAAGCCTTACTTTTGAATCCATCATCCATGCAAGCCTTGATAACAGTTTATAAACCTGAGTAGTATTAACTTGTGATAGAGAAAGCTTAAAATGAATACCAAAATGTCAATTATCCAATAATACTATCTTGTAGGACAGGCTCACAGTTCCTGCAAAAGGAGCCAAACTTAAACCTTGCAAAACTGCCTGGCCTAATCCAGAAAACCACCGGAGAACGGTGGTAGCGGGGGGGTACAGCTTCTGAACTGTGCATTCCCATTTTAGTAGGTTCCCTGCACCCTTTTACACTTGTATCCCTCTTCAGGGTTTTTAACAGCGATCTTAACTCTGCATTCCCTGGTTTGCTAACATTAGAGTTTTGTTTTGGAGTACATTAAATTTGCTTAATTTACAAATCAAGTTTTTCTGACCACACTGAAAATGAGAAGAGTTAAGGTCAGTTAAACAGTCTGGGAAATGAGTCACTACTTTATGTGCAATGTTTGTCATACTTCAGACAACAAAAGACAGGATGTGTCAGTTACACAATTACCTGTTTGAAAGGCAAAGTGCACACTCATTTGGATATGTGTGCCCATCAGTCCCACAAACCGGGTTAAAGTTCTTTGGACATCCAAGCAAACTATACAAGTAGCATTTCGGCTAAGGAGGAAACAAATTTATGAAACAGTCTAGGATAAGCAATTCCAAACAGCATTTTGGAAACCTCCCAGATTAAGCAATTCAACAAATCCTGCCATCTTCCAATGGCATACCAATGTACTTCTACACAAATAATCAACATTTCATAAAAACCTGTGGAGGGGTTGAGAGATATTGCATCTCTTTCCTAGTTATGTGGAAATTTATCACTTCAGGTTTCACATACTAATTGCTCCCTACCATCACTTAGCTAAATACTTAAATTGCTCAATAGTCAAGGGAGCCTTAGTCATCATTGCTAAAAAAAAGGAGTGTTTTTTTTTAACCTTAGGATAATGAACATACAGTGGAGACAAGGGGCTTTAGTTTTTGCATGAAATAAACTCAGAGGTCAACCCAAGGTGGGCGTGTAAGGCTAGCCTCAACATATTTACCACTTTGTAAAAGTGAAGTGCCTTATCTTCACTGTGTTTACCTCAGGATCATTCATGTACTTTAGTTTCCCTGAGATTAAAAAAAGCCATCACAGTACTTTTAGCAGTGAAGACATGGTCACTGATTAACAAATCAACAGCATACTGTAAGATAGATTCCATTCAAAAATCATGTTAGTGTAACATTTTAGGGCCAAAATAATCTCACTATAAAAACTCTTATCTTGCTATAAAATCCTACACTTAAATTGTTGGTCAACACTGCTAGCTTGGTCAGGGATGTGAGAAAGCCACATGCTAAAAGTCCGATGCTGACCTAAGCCTGGGTTTGGTTTCATCAACCTAGCTACCATCGCTCAAGTAGATGGTGTTCCTGCACTGATGTAGACACAGCCTGCACCTACCGAAGGGGTTTCTCCATTTCAAGTTATGCTGGCATAGCTACAATGCAGTAAGTAGTGTAGACTGTCCCTAGTAGGGTAGACATATCCCTCCTTGAGGCATCAACTATCCTGCTGGAAAATCTTTACCTTGATGTAGCTAGTTGAGGTCAAGCTCAGGTGGGAAGGGGCAAGCAGTTGAGCATTGACTACACCAAGGAAAAGAGCCACCTGTCTTGTCTCCAGTGGGGTTATAAAACCCAGCAGCTAACTGGCCTTTGGTTTCCAAGAGCCAGAGAACCACCACCAGCCCAGGCAGCCACAGCAGGGAGCAGCATCTACTGAAATGCTCCATTACAGACCTGGAAAGCAGCAATACCCCCAGAGAACTGGGCCAGCTCGGTATGTGCCCCCCTTTGTGTCAGGCCGGGGAGGCCCCCAAGCTCTGGCCATTCACAGCTGGGGCTGGGGGCTGCTCACAGTACTGCCGGCTCAGTGCCTGGTTCCCCACCCCCCACCCCCCCGGGGCTCCCTGGGACAGGGAAGGAGCTGGGGCAGCAGCAGGGGCTCACCCCGTGCTGGGGGGCAGGGAGTCTGGGGGCGGGGGCAGGGGGCTCACCCCGCGCTGGGGGCTCACCCCATGCTGGGGGGCAGGGAATCTGGGGGCAGGGGGCTCACCCCGTGCTGGGGGGCAGGGGGTCTGGGGGCGGGGGCAGGGGGCTCACCCCGTGCTGGGGGGCAGGGGGTCTGGGGGCGGGGGCAGGGGGCTCACCCCGTGCTGGGGGGCAGGGGGCTCACCCCGTGCTGGGGGGCAGGGGGTCTGGGGGCGGGGCCCGTGCCCAGCGCGGGCGGGCTGGGGGCGCTAGGAGGGGAGGTAGGCAGCGGAGCGCCCGGGACAGGATGCTGGGGGACCCGGCGGGCGTGGGGGGCGCTGGGCGGCGTCGCGGGCTGCCCGCACCCCCGGCCCCACTCACCGAGATGGCGGCGGCGGCGGCCTGCGCAGGTGGCGGCAGGAGGATCCCTGAGGGGAGAGAGCGGCACAGCGTTACCATGGCAACAGCCCCAGGCCCAGGCTCGCCTGCCTGCCCGCCCGCCCACCCGCGCCGGGCCGGTACCTGCCAGCGCCCCGCACAGCAGCAGCAGAGCAGCCGCGCGAACCACGCAGCCCAACGCTCCCATCCCGGCCCCCAGCAGCCGGCGCCGCGGGCAGCCCGCTTATAGGGCACGTGCCCCCGGCGCGTCACACCCCGCCCACGCCACGCCACTGACCACGCCCCCGGAGACTCCCCACCCCGGGGGAAGGGGGGGCAGTGGTGCCCATGGGAGTGTGGGGAGAAGATGGGGGGTGGCTCTTGTGGGGCAGAGAGGTGGGATACTGTGGGGGTGGGGACAGGGCCGGTGCAACCATTTAGGCAGACTAGGTGGTTGCCTAGGGCGCCGAGATTTGAGGGCGCCAAAAGGGGCCCCCCAATTTTTTTTAAATGGTTGAGCAGCCGCTGCTGCTGGGACAGAGAGGGAGTCTGAGCTGCCGGCAGCATCCGCAGCCCGGGGCGTCCCCTGGGTCAGGGCGCCGCCGCGGCAGCCGGCAGCCCGGGGCGTCCCCTGGGTCAGGGCGCCGCCGCGGCAGCCGGCAGCCCGGGGTGTCCCCTGGGTCAGGGCGCCGCCACGGCAGCCGGCAGCCCGGGGTGTCCCCTGGGTCAGGGCGCCGCCGCGGCAGCCGGCAGTCCGGGGTGTCCCCTGGGTCAGGGCGCCGCCGCGGCAGCCGGCAGCCCGGGGCGTCCCCTGGGTCAGGGCGCCGCCGCGGCAGCCGGCAGCCCGGGGTGTCCCCTGGGTCAGGGCGCCGCCACGGCAGCCGGCAGCCCGGGGTGTCCCCTGGGTCAGGGCGCCGCCGCGGCAGCCGGCAGTCCGGGGTGTCCCCTGGGTCAGGGCGCCGCCGCGGCAGCTGGCAGCCCGGGATGTCCCCTGGGTCAGGGCATCGCCACGGCAGCCGGCAGCACAGGGATTCCCCTGGGTCAGGGCGCCGCCGCGGCAGCCGGCAGCCTGGGGTGTCCCCTGGGTCAGGGCATCGCCACGGCAGCCGGCAGCACAGGGATTCCCCTGGGTCAGGGCGCCGCCGCGGCAGCCGGCAGCCCAGGGCGTCCCCTGGGTCAGGGCATCGCCACGGCAGCCGGCAGCCCGGGGTGTCCCCTGGGTCAGGGCGCCGCCGCGGCAGCCGGCAGCCCGGGTGTCCCCTGGGTCAGGGCGCCGCCGCGGCAGCCGGCAGCCTGGGGTGTCCCCTGGGTCAGGGCGCCGCCGCGGCAGCTGGCAGCCCGGGGTGTCCCCTGGGTCAGGGCATCGCCACGGCAGCCGGCAGCCCGGGGTGTCCGGAGGAGGCGGCAGGCAGCTCCCGTGGAGCTGCCGCAGTTGTCCCTGCGGACGGTCGGCTGCTCACGTGGCTCCGGTGGATCACCCGCAGACACCACTGCGGCAGCTCCACTGGAGCCGCGGAGCACCGGACCGCCCAGAGGCACGACTGCGACAGCTCCACCGGATCCGCAGGACCAGCACGCGGGGCAGCGAAATTGCCATCCGCCTAGGGCGCTCAAAACCCTAGCGCCGGTCCTGGGTGGGGATGGTATAAAGGGAATCGGGGGGGGGGTGATACCAGTCAGCTCTGTGTTCTTGGGGAACCAGGGCACAGTATCCAGGCTGTCTGACTCATGAAAGACACCCCCAGCAGCCGCTGCTTAAACCAAAACCCACCAGAGAAAAGTGAAGGAGCAGTGAAGGGCATTGGGAGACACACCGAGACCCCTCCTGACAAGGGTGACAAGATTAAGACACCTCTGTTAGCATACAGAATGGAGAACAGAGACAACTCCCCTGGCCTCCTCTGCATGAGAGATGGGACAGGGATATATCGCCATTAGCATACAGAATGGAGAACAGAGAACCACACTGAACTCCGGGGCTAGAAAAGCAGGGAAGCACTGCATCATGGGAATCTCTGCTCCAGATGCTAACGAACCTACGCCTGCCCACACCCAGCTCAGCAATTATCAGACCAGTTCTAGTAAGGAATCCTTATGATTGACATGGGTGGCAAGTTGTATGGGCCCCTGGTGCCTAGGCTCCAGCAATATTCAGGCCCAGGGGGCCCAGCTCTACCGATGTTTGGAGCTGGGTCTCTCCCCCCGGCCCCGCCTGCTGCCCCCACACTCCTCTCCCAAGTGTCCCCCGGCCCTACTTGCTGCCCGCACACACCTCCCCAGGCCCCAGAGCGTCCCTTCCTCTCCCCTGCAACTCCACACTGACTCCGCTCTGCTGGCTTCCAGCATCAATTGCTGCCACAGTATCCTTGTTCCCCAATCCACAAGTAGCAGGGTAAGCTACTCCTCTGCCTTGGACCCTTCCCTTTTCCAGCGGGACCTATCACCAGCATAGGGCAAGGGGCAGCCCCATCTCTCACCCTCAGGGAGGCTACAGTGAGGGGCAGCAGCAGGGGAGGAGGTGCACATGTGATGGCAGCCTCCCCCCGGCACCCACCACAGGGGAGGCAAAGGGGCTTCCTGGACCTGAGGGGGGCTCTAGAAGCCCGTGCAGGGACAGTGGTGGGAGATGAGTGTGCTGCTGTGGTGGTGGTGGGGCTCTCCCAGAGCTCACTGCTGCCGGCAGAAAGAGGGCTGGGGGAGTCTTCCTCTCTGGCCCCAGCCCCAGGGCAGACTTCCTACACCCCAAACACATCCCCAGCCCTGCCCCACCCCAGAGCCCACACCCCTAGCCAGAGCCCTCACCCCCGCACATCCAAACCATCTGCCATATCCCTGAGCCTCTCCAACACCCCAAATCCCCAAACTCCCTCCCAGAGCTTGCATCCTGCACCCCTCCTGCACTCTAATCCCCAGCCCAGGACCTGCACTCCAGACCTCCTCCTGCCACCCAAACTCCCTCCCAGAGTCCAACCTCTCACCCTTTCTGCACCCAAATTCTCTCTCAGAGCCTGCACCCTGCCTGCACCCCATGCCCCAGCCTGGGCCTGCACCCCAGACCTCCTCCTGCCACTCAAACTTCCTCCCAGAGCCTTAGGCAGACGTGGGGGTGGAGTATGGGGGAGCAGATTCTAGGCACTACCAAATTTCTACAAACCTGCCACCCTTGATGATTGATATCCAAAATACTGAAGCAGCCTAGTTGCATTGGGAGCTCCCTGGAAGAAAACACCACCCATAGCCAAGAGTGATCAGCTCCTATAGTCTAGCCTAAATAAAACCTTTGAGCAGTAATGGAATAACAAATTTGCTGCCCCTAGGCCCACAAAAAATTGCCCCCCTCCCCCCGCACCAGCTCACCTCCACTCCCTTGTGGCAAGTCTGGGAGGGACGGGGGAGAAGGGGAGTTGTGGCGAACTGGGGGGATAGTGGCGGTGGAGTGATGGTGAGCTGGGGCAGGAAGCGGTTCTCTCCTCCCCCCAGGAGTTACTCCTTGCACCCACTGGCCCCAAGTCACCTTCACTATCACCCGAGCGCACCAATATTTGCTTCTCCCTCCCTCCCAGTGCTTTTGCGCGGCAAGCCTGGGAGGGAGGAGAGAGAAGGGGAGTTGCAGTGCACTCAGGGGATGGCAGCGGTGGAGCAGAGGTGAGCTGGGGCAAGGAGTGGTTCTTGGCCCCCCCGCCCCCCGGATTACTGCCTGCGGGCCCCAGCTCACCTCTGCTCTGCCTCCTCTGATTGTGGCTACTCGCTTCTCCCTCTCTCCCAGCGCTTTTGCGCAGCTAGCCTGGGAGGGAGGAGGGAAGCGTGGTGCGCCTGGGGGAGGAGGTGGGCCGAGTATTTGGAGAAGATGCAGAGTTAGGGGGACGTGAGCAAATTTGCCGCCCTAGGCCTATGCCTTGTTGGCCTAGGCAATAATACGCCACTGCCTTTGAGTCATCAGATTACCCATAAACAAATCTAGTGTTCTCTCTTGAATCATTGTATTTTCTCTACAAAAATCCCTACTCACCCTCCAGTCAGTGTTCTGACGCTTAGATCCAAACTATGTATCAGTTCCACTGGGAGTCCATCTTCTCCTGACTGATCGTGCTGGGGGCTCTGCCTGTCTCCAGCACTCCGGACCCTCAGCTACCACCATCACCTGGGAACCCCGACCAGTTCAAGCTTCAGGGAGCAGTGAGATCCCCTTCTGTCTCTCTCTCTGTTTTCCTTTCTACCTTAGGTATTAACCTTTAATAATGTATGTTATGATGGTTTAGCCTCCTTGTGTAGTTATCACTATTATTCAATACATAACTTGTATGGTTAAGCTGGTTGCTTCTCTCTCTCTTGCTGAACTTTACTCTTCTGCGTTTTTACCTTCCCCCATTCAATCTACAGCAACGTTTCTTCTACCTAAGCTAAAGATCCCTGCAGCGCCCAAAATACAGTGGGGTTTGCTCATCAGGTAGGTTACTGCCAGTACAATTGTGATGTGAGAGTGGGATAGGGACGTGCAGAATCTGGGACATATAAGGGTGGCAGCTTGAAAGTGCTGCTTGACCCAGTCCATGGAGCCCAGGGGCATATAACGGGGGGCAGCTTGAAAGTGCAGCTTCCTCCAGCCCAGTGAGTCCAGAGAGATATAAGGGATCAGCTTGACAGTGCTGACTGACCCGGTCCGCTCGGGGGGGCGGGGGTGTGGGTGTGTGCACGCGCAGAAGGGAGAAGTAAAACTCCATATGAAAATACATGTGACACACGCAGTACATTGATAGAATTACAGAAACACCCTCTCCCCCCTCCAAAGAGTAACTCGAATAAATGAGCATACCCCAAAGTAACAGGTAAATCTGGTAACGGGGGGCGGGGTCAGTGGCACCTTTGGGAGCAGTCCACATGGCAAGGAGCCAGCAGGGGCCTTGCTGCTGAGCTCAGCTTTCCCCCTGGCTGGCTTGGGTAGAGGCCCACCCCACAAAATTCAGTCACTCCCTTGTGAGAGATGCCAGGTGTCCAAGTCCTTATACAGTCCCTAGCACCTCCCAGCCATCAGTGCAGCTGGCTTCATCGCACCCCATGAGGCAAGGAGGCACTGTGCCCATTTTACAGAGCGCAAGCTGAGGCACAGAGTAGATGACGTTACATGTCTAAGCTCACAACAGGGAAACTGTGGGCAAGCCAGGAATTGAACCAAGCTCTCCTGCATCCAAGTCCATAGAGCATTGTCTTGCACTGCCTCCCTTCTGGGCAGGAGATGGTGGTGGTGTTTGCTCAATGCTGTGACAAGTGTGACATTTTATTATAGGCAGGGCTGCTAGCGCCAATATTAAGGTTGCCTCCCATTATAAGACCATGTTTTCAGTTGTATATAACAGGGGTGGCCAAATTTACTGACACTCTGAGCCGCATGTGACAATCTTCAGAAGTTTGAGAGTCAGGGCACATCTGCTGGGGTTTCAGCTCCATGAGCTGCACTTTAACTGTAAAAGAACCACATGCAGCTACAAGCCACAGTTTGGCCATCCCTGGTATAAAATTGCCAAACTTTAATTATCTGGACTGAAATTTTCCATGCCTAGTGCCCGCCTCAGGCTGTATTTTTTTTCTGAAAAATTTCAGCCAGAACAGTTCATCCATATCGGAGAATAAGGCTAAAATTCTTTGTGAAGCTTTAGTATCCTCATGCTTTGGAGCAGAGGCTTAAAATTTGGCAGGGTATGGCCTTTGTGTCAGACATGTGCCTTTTGCCACCCTCATGACAATCCACCCACATTTGGCCAAGTTATAAGCTTCTGAAAAATTTTAATTTGCACATGCTCAGGAGAGACTTCTTAGAGTTTAACAGCGAAATTTCCTGAGGATTCCATGGGCTTAGCAAGTCTTCGGATGTAATTGCTGCTCTGGGCTGCTGTGGTCCATTTTGTGTCTGGCTGTGGGTGCCTGTACAGAGAGCAGAGAATCTGTCTCTCCTGTGGCCTCAGTGATGCCTTTGCTGGCCCACACAGCGTGGAGGAGGAAAATGTCTGACTCAAAGCACAGAGGACGAGAGCAGACCTGCAGAGGTTTGGTGAGTAGATTGGGATAAGGAGCTTGGGATCCAGATTTAGAGTGGGGTAGCTGGGACTGGCTGGGCAAGGAAATTAGGAGTTGGCATGGGAGACTGGGGCTGGCTGGGACGGTACCTGAATCTGGGAGCCAGAAGAACTACAGAACTGGCAGGGTACAGAGGCTGGGACAGGGAGTAGGATTGCCAACTTTATACTTGCACAAAACCAAACACCCTTTCCCCATCCATGCCCCACTCCTTCTCCACCACTGTTCACTCCATTCCCCCTCCCTCTGTCACTTGCTTTCCCCACCCTCACTCACTCGCTCATTGTCACTGGGCGGGCTGGGGTGTGGGAGGGGGTGAGGGCTCTGGCTGGGAGGTGAAGGGTGGGGCCAGAAATGAGAAGTTCAGAGTGTGGGAGGGGGATCCAGGCTGGGGCAGGGGGTTATAGCAAGGGCAGGGGGGGAGTGAGGGTTCCAGCTGGGGGTGCAGGCTCTGGGGTAGAGCTGGGAGTGAGGGGTTTGGTGTGCAGGAGGGTGCTCTGGGATCTAGGCTGGGAACAAGGGGTTTGGAGGGGGATCAGGGCTGGGGCGCGTGGCTCAGAGGTGCAGGTTCTGGGCAGTGCTTACCCTCTCTGGCTCCTATGTGGAGGCACAGCTAGGTGGCTCTGCATGCTGCCCCATCTGCAGGCACCACCCCCACAGCTCCCATTGGCCAGGAACTGCAGCCAATGAGAGCTGTGGGGGTGGTGCCTGCAGATGGGGCAGCATGCAGTGTTCCCTGGCTGCCCCTACACGTAGGAGCCAAAGGCGGGGCAGGCTGGCTGCTTCCTGGGAGCCATGCAGCACAGAGGCTAGCAGGGAGCCTGCTAGCCCCACTGTGCATCACTGCCAACTGGACAGTCAACGACCCAGTCAGTGGTGCTAACCAGAGCAGCCAGGATCACTTTTTGACCAGTTGTTCCAGTTGAAAACTGGACACCTGATCATCCTAACAGGGAGTGAGGAGAGAAGCAGTGGAAGGGGAGAGACTGAGATTGTACGAGGAGCCAGAGGAGAGACTGGGACTAGACAAGGAGCCTGGGACTGAGAACCAATGGAATTGGGGTAAGTGGGTGAGAGGGAAGGGGAAACAGATCTGACAGAGAACCGGAATGCAGGAGGAGAACTGGGACTGGCTATGCAAAGAAACAGAGCGGGGCCACTGAGGTTGAATGAGGATCCTGGGGAGGGAGATCGGGGCTGAAGATGTGGAATCTGTGTATGTGGGTTACTGGAAGCGGGAGTGGAAGAGAGACAGATCAGCTGAAACGCCAGAAGGCCAGGGTAAGGAGACTGGCAGCGAGGAGCTTGGCAGTTGAGGGGGGAACTGTGAAGAGCTGGGCAGGAAGATTGAAAGCAGGGGAAGACTGGGACAGGGAGTTCAGAAAGCAGAGACTGGAACTTGCTGGGCAAGGACACAATGACTGGAGGAGAAGCCTGAGGAGTGGAGGCTGGGACAAGGAACCTGGGATGGGGAAGAGACAGGACTGGTACAAGAACAAGTTGGAGGAGATGGAGCAGAAGGAATCACACTAGATGGTAATAAAGAGCAGAATCTGTGCCCACTAGAGCACACTCCACTCCAGAGGGGACGGAACCCAAAATTCCTGAGCCTCACCATTCCTCCGCTGTCAGCCCATGAGGTCTGAGGTGCCGAAGTGCACTCACAGCTACAACCGAAGTCAATGGGATGATTCGTATCTAAGAGGAATGCTGTTTAAAGATCAGCGTTGAGAGTTGTACATTTTGGTGTTTGAATTTTGCACAATAGTTAAGCATTTAACATTTCCCTCATACTTTGCAATATTGTCTAAATTGTGTTAATATAGTTAATTTCATTCTGAAGTAGTGTCACCTCCGTGTCTCAGAATTGCCTATATGTATCTGGCCTTTGGGCAAAGTCATTGCTCAGGTCTTGGCAGCTATTTTTTACCATGGTGGCTGAAGGAGGAAGCTCTGGTATCAAAGAGACAAGGTAGGGGAGGTAATATCTTTTATTGGACCAACTTCTGTTGCTGAGAGAGACAAGCTTCCAAGCGACACAGAAACTGGACCAATAAAAGATATTATCTCACCCACCTTGTCTTTCCAATATCCTGCTTGGTTACAACTACACTGCTCTGGTATGTCATTCACTTGTGATCAGCATGCAGTGTGGTGGCTTGCAGGGCGTGTGAGTTGAGGGGGACGACAGTCACACATGCATCAGTTCTACCCAGAACATTAGCTAATGACCTATTTTTACAAAAGGTGTCACTGAATCTTTAATAATCCCACAAGTAACTGGGAATTCAGTTCCAACCAGGTGTCCTAATGTTTTAGTTTTAAAACAGGGGAAGGTGGAGAAAATGGGAGGAGGTGGAATTTGGAACAAGGTCTGCATTGTATCCTGATTTGGATTCAGGGAACTAAGCGTTAACCCTTTCATGAAGCTCAGATGCTATGATTGCTGGAAATGCATTTATATCTGCACAGGGCTTGGTGTTTTCCAAGATAAAGTTCAAGTCTCAGCAACAGCATTTCTTATGGATATGTGCATTAATACTGGTACGCTACCAGAATCCTAGAACTATCCACTATATCCAGTCTATCTAGGTTTAATACCATGCCCATCACTGTGGACCTAATTTAGGAGAAGAAGGTTTCATAGTAATGATCTGGAAAGGTCCCTTTGATCAGTTGATCCATTATCACAAAATCCAGAGTTAAGGATAAACTTGCAAAAAACGGAAATATATGAAAGTTTAGAAATTCATAGGCACCTGACAATAGGAGCCACAAAAGCCAGCATGCTGAGTGGGGAGCCACTTAAGCTAACCAATAAGAAATGCTGAGGAGATGGATATGGCCTAAGCCTGACCCCTCAAAGGGATTTAGGTACTTACATCTGGATTGGAGGGAGATGCCCATCTCCACATCCCAGACAAGGTCACATGGTAGTAGGGTGACCAGCCAGCAAGTGTGGAAAAATCAGGACAGGAGGTGGGGGATAAGAGGAGCCTATATAAGAAAAAGACCCAAAAATCAGGACATCTGGTCACCCTACACGGTAGTTTTCCCCTTAAACACTTTAGCCCAGTGGTTAGGAAGACCCAGGTTCAGTTCCCTCGTTTGCCTGATTTAGAGCAAAGATTTGAACCCATGCCTCAGGAAAGTGCCCTGGGAGAGTCTGGGAAGCAGCATGTCCCAACTGTCTTGTTGAGGACATTCCAGTTTGTCCAATTAAATTGTCATTGGCCAGAGTTCAAGGTCCTGTTCCAATTACTGTTTTATTATGTGTGCAAAGTGGAATGGCTTCAACAGGACAGACTGAAAATCCACCCACCCCAGAATACTCTGTAGCCCAGTGGTTAGAGTCTAGGGTGACCAGATGTCTTGATTTTATATGGACAGTCCCAACATTTTAGGCTTTGTCTTCTATGGGTGCCTATTACCCTCACTCCCTGTTCCTATTTTTCACACTTGCTTTCTGGTCACCCTATTAGAGTCCTACCTGGGAGACCTGTGCTCTGATCCTTGCTCTGAAGCAGGCAGAGTGGGGGAAGTAAAACCTGGGTCTCCCATATCCTGGGTGGTGAGTGCTTTAACAACTTGCTGTAAAGGAGCTCGCACCCCCTCTGTCTATCTTTTATGCAGGGCCTGATTCAGCGGATATGCTTTAAGACAGCCTCTGAGAACACCTGCTAGATCAGGCCTAGCCCGTGGAGACAGGCAAAGGAATGTCTATGCTGAGGATCCTGCTGGGGCTTAGGTGTGAGTCAGGCAACTCTATCCATGCCCACTGGCAGATTTTTAGGCACCTGGGGACAGGAGACTTGTTGGCAGAAGTGTAGGTGTAACACCAACAAACCCTGGTCGGCAGCAGGCGGGATTGAACCTGGGGCCTCTGGAGCTTACTGCATGAGCTTCTACCACATGAGCAAAAAGCCACCTGCCTGCTATCGAGAAAGATAAAATTATCTGCTCTAAGCCCACGTCCAGACTAACCCACGGCATCGGCGGGTTAAAATCGATTGCTCAGGGATCGATATATTGCGTCTAGTCTAGATGCGATATATCGATCCCCGAGCGCGCTTACATCGATTCCGGAACTCCATCACCCCGAACGGAGTTCCGGAATCGACATGGAGAGCCGTGGACATCGATGCCGCGCCGTCTGGATGGGTGAGTACCTCGATTTTAGAAATTCGACTTCAGCTACGTTATTCACGTAGCTGAAGTTGCGTATCTAAAATCGATTTTAATACCCTAGTCTGGACGTGGCCTGAGTGTCACTAGATGGGACACAACGCCATACCCAGAAGGTGTGTGGGTTATATAGGGACTTCAGGCCTGCAGGGTTAGGCAGCAGCTGAATGGGGTTGTGAGGCTCTGTACTTTGAATCTAGCTGCCTAAAGTGGAAGTTAGACACTTAAATCCTTTTGTGGCTCTAGCCCGAAGTGTTTGTAAAGTGCTTTGGGCATGATGAGAGGTGCTATAGAAGCACACATTACTATAAACACACCAGAATTGGGTGGTTTTTGCCATGCCATGTCATACCCTGCGGTGGCACAGACACAGACATTTACACTGTTATTTTTCATTGAGAATGAAACGATTTCACGTTTCAAGGGAGCTAAAAAGCCTCATTGACAAGTCAAAGTCCTTGTGAGCAGCGTTTCTTATTTAAACAAATCCTCTGTGCAGAAAAGGTTGAAATACCTTTCCGGGTAGCCTGATACATAGTTGTTTGCCAAATACTGGCTTGAAGAGCAGTCAGTATTGAGTTCCTCCACTTATCTATGTACTAAAACAGTCAAGGATGTTAACTGGCTGTGTCCCAGTAAACCATTTATTCCAGCATTCAACAGAGACTCTTTGTAGACAAACCATCAGTGACTGTCTCTCACAGTTTCAGCAGACCTTTCCCTACGCAGGTATTAATACTTTCATCCGAGGAGTCAGAATTTCCAGTGCTACATATTGACAGTCTTATTTATGGTTAAATGTAAGGTCATTAAACAATTTAAAGCAAAAGCCAAGTTGTCTATTAACTACTTTTCAGTCTACTTAAATATGCACATTTCTGAGTGCCTTTGTTCACATATTTATTAGTGATTTACACTGTGCGTGGTTTGGAGGAGCTGAGAAATATCTATCTGCTGGTTGCCCATGTAAAATTAGATTGGCTTAATTCAAAGTACTGAAATATAAGCCTATATTTCTCTGGAGACCAAAGCTTTGATGTCTTCGGCTTTTACGGTAACACAAAACGGCTTCCACTCTATTGTAAAGTAAGATTAGAGTTGTGTCAGTTCTTTGATTCCAGGATCAGGTCATAAATGTCACATCCATTTCTTTCAGGTTCTTTAAAGTTTAAAACAAAACATTTTTCTTATGAACACAAAGAATTATGAGTTTATTAAAAGGCACCATGACAACAGCCATAACTCTGTTCCATGCATTTTAAAAAAAAACTATTTTTGTTATTCTGATTTTCAGAATTTAATTAATTAAATATTTTCCTTTAAGATATACTGCTAATTGGGAAACTTTATCAGTTAATAATATAATAAATGATATTTAATGTTGGTAGCAAAGTATTTACATTTATAAAGTACTTATAATTGCTTAAGAACGTGTTACATGTAATTTAATCAGGAAGGTGGTTGGTACTCCTGTTCATTACATTGTTTATGAAGGAACTGTAAATGCTGTATTCAGATCAGCAGATATTTATATGTGTGCACTTAGCAGAAAATATCTGAATTAGGAAGGATATTTAAGACCATATGCTACTTAAAACCCTATTAAGACCCTGATCTTTCACACACCTACACAGGTGCTTAACTTTATTGACTTCAATGGCACTACATAGCCACGTAAACTCATATGTCATTGTTCGCAGGATTGGGATGTAAGAATGGTTCATAAACTGGAAACAAATCAATTTAGGCTTCTGCCTTTTTTCCGCCCAAGTAACATACATAAATAAGAAAACAATACAAAATACACTATATTAGCAACACATTTGAATTAAGACAAACATACATCTATTGCTTTCAGTGACTGAGTAACAGATCAGATTTTCACTGAGCAAGGTATCCCACTCCCAGCAAAATAAGCAAATAATGGCACACTCATTAAATCTGAATGTCAAAATTGCTTGAAAGACCATCCATCCCTACGATCAATTTTTCATTGGCATTTTTTTACCACTAGGTGTCTCCCTAGACAGCATAATGGGTGTGTGCACGTATGCTCGCACACAGACCTTTCAGGGAAACACAACTAAACTGGTTTTAATCAGGGATTTCCCTACACCTCCTCACCCCCCAGTGGTCACCCAGTTACATGCATGCAGTGTTGCCAATTTAGTCATTGGCTGGAAATTTGATTTGAAATTGAAACATCAATACACACTTTAAAAACATATACAGTGTATGATAAAATACTTGTACCTGCAAAAGTATATTATTCAAACCTAGTGAGGCCTTACTGGAATTTCTGGGAGGTGGGTGGACATACCCCTCCTGCTTCTAAAGGCTCTTCCTTCAGTCATGAGGGAGAAGCCACTGCTTCTGGGAACCAACTGAATTTGGGGGACAACTAATGAATAACAGGAACAGAAGTGTGGGTTATAGGTTCAGAACTAGGACACCCAACAGAGAACCCCAGACAGCACCCACTGCTCCTCAAAGCCGTCTAGGGAGCCAGTGGATGCCGTGCAGAGGAACTTCTTCTGTGCCTGGGAGAAAAAGAGGGGAGCTATGAAGCACGTCACCTGTCTTTGGGCAGAGGACAGCACCCCCCTCAAGGATCCAAAGGAGATGCACAGAAGGGCCAGGGCCTTCTATGCCAGCCTCTTCTCCCTTGATCTGACCAGATCCTTGAGGGGGGATTCCATCCTCTGTTCAAAGGCAGATGATGTGCTTCGTAGCCCCCCCCCCTTTTCTCTAGGGCATAGAAGAAGAGGGAGCCGCAAGGAGACGGATGCGGGATCAAAAGAATACGCCATGGGCCTGATAGTCTTCCAGGCCCCAGAGCTCCTCTCGCTTCTCCCAGCATGCTCTGCGGAGGGATGGATGCCCAGGGCTGGCGGCCAGATGCCTCTCCAACTCCGAGACTGCTCTATTGCAATATCCTTCCACCAGTTGGGGACCCAAGTGTAATTTCAGCACAAGAGCCAGGTGCACACCTTCTCCATATCCCATCACCACCGTGCTGAGGGAAAGGTGCACCTCTGCCCTTGCCACGCCAGCCAGAACTTCCAGAAGGACACCACGAAGTCTCCAGCAAGCTTTAAAGTGCCAGTAGGCCATCCCCAGCCTCTCCAAGGTGAGAGAGGCCATCACGATCACCAAGTGGTGATCTGAGAATGGGGCTGGCTGAACGCTGGAGGAGTGGGCCTGTGCCAGATGGAAATGTGACAGATAAATGTGGTCCAAACGGGAGTGGTGTGACCTATCGACCTTCACCCAGACATATCTAAAGGTGGTATTCTCATGTGGGTGGTAGTCACAACAGATGTCCACCAGGGAGTGATGGGCGATAATGTCCCTAAAGACACCTGCGGTGGCCTGGCTGCTGTTGAGCCCTGAGTGATCCCAGTCCTCAAGGGTGGTATTAAAATCCCTGACCAGGACCAGGCACTCACGAGGATCCAAGGTGCTGAGGAAGGCAGACGTCTGCTGATAGGAATGCACCTGATCTGGGCCTGCGTTTGGGCTAGATTCAACGTCAGCCCCTCCATACAAGCCCGGACATGTAGCAGGCGACCTGGCACAACCTTGGTGACCCCCAGCATCTTGGACTGTAGGGGGAACAGGGTGGTCACCTCAGCTGATGAATGCAAACAGGGGCGGCTCTAGGTATTTTGCCACCCCAAGCACGGCTGGCAGGCTGCCCTCAGTGGCTTGCCTGCGGGAGGTCCCCAGTCCCACTGATTCTGCAGCACGCCTGCGGGAGGTCCCCAGTCCCACTGATTCTGCAGCACGCCTGCAGGAGGCGGCGACCGGCAGACCGGCCACCTGCAGAGCGTCTCCCATGGCTTTCTGCCCCAGGCACACGCTTGGCGTGCTGGTGCCTGAAGCCGCCCCTGAGTGTAAAGGTGGCTAAAGTACACCCCATCCCCCGCCCACCCGAGCAGCCAGCTAGCCTCGATGGCTGGAGCCATGTGGGTCTCCTGCAGGAAAAGCACAGTGTATTCCCCCTCCCAGAGGAAGGAGATTATCTGGCTCCTGCAGATACCCACCCTACAGCGCCCAGTGTTCAAGGTGGCAGAGATGGTCGGTCTGTCTCATAGTGAGGGTTGGGAAGGATCCTTGCAGGCAGAGGTGTTGGTGGCCCCCAGAAGGCTTCACAATAATCCGTGGCTGACCCTAAAATCCAGCAGGGAGTCACAGAAGTTGTGGGTCTGCTGAGAGGCCATAGTGTCCTGCTTCTCCCCTTCGAAATGGCCCTCATGGCCTGGAGGACGAGATGGAAGTCCCCCGCAGTGCTGGAGAGGGAGCTGCACCTTGAAGCCACTGGTTTCCAACAGGAAACAACTCATCCTGCAGCGCAGCGGGGGAATGGGGTCATGGACCTGCTGTCATCCTCCAGCTGGGCCCGTGACAGTCCCACACACTGATTTCCCTACACCCCCCTTGAATTTCCCCAACACCGCCCCCCAGTTTTGTGAACTAGTACATGCCAAACCTGGTGGCTGAACTTTGTGACTTTGTCCTCACCATAACTATTTCACATTTGGGGACAATATATACCTTCAAATCAGCGTCACTACTATGGCTACCCACATGGCCCCACAGTATCCCAACATTTTTATGGCTGACTTAGACCAACGCTTCCTTAACTCTCATCTCCTAACGCCTCTACTCTACTTGCGCTACATTGATGACATCTTCATCATCTGAACCCATGGAAAAGAAGCCCTTGAAGAATTCCACCAGGATTTCAACAATTTCCATCCCACCATCAACCTCAGCCTAGACTAATTCACACAAGCGGTCCATTTCTTTGACACTACTGTGCTAATAAGTGATGGTCAGATTAACACCACCCTATACCGGAAACCTGCTGACCTCTATACTTACCTACATGCCTCCAGCTTCCATCCAGGACACACCACACGATCCATTGTCTACAGCCAAGCTCTAAGATACAACCGCATTTGCTCCAATCCCTCAGACAGAGCTAAACACCTATGAGATCTCTATCAATCATTCTTAAAACTACAATACCCACCTGCTGAAGTGAAAAAACAGATTGACAGAGCCAGAAGAGTACCCAGAAGTCACCTACTACAGGACAGGCCCAAAAATGAAAATAACTGAACACCACTAGCCATCAACTACAGCCCCCAACTAAAACCTCTCCAGCACATCATCAAAGATCTACAACCTATCCTGAAAGAGGATCCCTCACTCTCCCAGATCTTGGGAGATAGGCCAGTCCTCGCTTACAGACAGCCCCCCCACCCCACAACAACCTGAAGCAAATACTCACCAGCAACCACACACCACAGAACAAAAACACTAACCCAGGAACCTATCCTTGCAACAAAGCCCGATGCCAACTCTGTCCACGTAGCTATTCAAGTGACAACATCTTAGGACCTAATCACATCAGCCACGCCACCAGGGGCTCATTCACCAGCACATCTACCAATGTGATATATGCCATCCTGTGCCAGCAATGCCCCTCTGCCATGTACATTGGCCAAACCGAACAGTCGCTATGCAAAAGAATAAATGGACACAAATTTGACATCAGGAATGATAACATTAAAAAACCAGTAGGAGAACACTTCAGTCTCTCTGGCCATTCAGTAACAGATTTAAAGGTGGCAATTTTGCAACAGAAAAGCTTCAAAAACAGACTCCAACGAGAAACTGTTGAACTTGAATTAATATGCAAACTAGATACTGTCAATTTAGGCTTAAATAGCGACTGAGAATGGCTAAGCCATTACACACTTTGAATCTATTTTCCCATGTGAAGTATCCTCACACCTTCTTGTCAAACTGTCTTAAATGGTCTATCTTGATTATCACTACAAAAGTTTTTTTTTCTCCTGCTGACAATAGCACATCTTAATTAATTAGCTTCTTAGAGTTGGTTGGGCAACTCCCACCTTTTCATGTTCTCTGTATGTATATATATCTCCTCACTATCTGTTCCATTCTATGTGTCTGATGAAGTGGGCTGTAGCCCATGAAAGCTTATGCTCAAATAAATTTGTCAGTCTCTAAGGTGCCACACATACTCCTGTTCTTTCTGCAGATACAGACTAACACGGCTGCTACTCTGAAACATACCAATTTAGTGACTGTTTGGAAATTTGAATTTAAATTGAAACATTAATACACACTTTAAAAACATATATAGTGTATAATAAAATACATGCATCTGAAAGTATAGTAGATTTGAAAAGTATGAACATAGACTAGCTTCCTTATACAGCCATTGTTTTTTATGACAATGTCAGTGCATTCATTTTGGTGATGTTGGCCAACCTAATAATTTCAAATCATGATTTGTAAGCAAAGTCTAAATGAGCTCTCCCTGACAGCTAATGGTGAGCTGGGGGCTGGGGGCAAAGTCTTCTGGACCAAAGTGTATTTACATTCACACCTAATCTACCTAGGTATCCAGAAAACAGAGCTGTGTTGCCCAAGTGGTAAATTTTGGCTGGGGTTGGGTTACAAGTCACTTGAATGCAGGGGGTGGGGCGGGGGAATGAAATGTTGTTGTTCTTATTGTATGAATAAAGGGCAGTAGAACTGTACTTAGCCTGTGCTGATTCAGGGCATCGAGAGAGGGTAGGAACCTGTCCCTCTCCACCAGGGCCGGCTTTAGGCCGATTCAGCTGATTCCCAGGAATCAGGCCCCGCGCCTAAGAGGGCCCTGCACCGAGAGCCAGAGCCCCTGCTGGAGCGCGGCAAGCAGCCCCGCTCTCCCAGCTGGAGCTGCGGCCGGAGCGCGGCAAGCCGCCCTGCAGCCCCGCTCTCCCGGCTGGAGCCCCGGCTGGAGCGCAGCAAGCAGCCCCGCTCTCCTGGCTGGAGCCGCGGCCGGAGCGCGGCAAGCCGCCCCGCAGCCCCGCTCTCCCAGCTGGAGCTCCGGGCCCTTTAAATAGCCCCCATAGCCCTGGGATAGCGGGGGGCTCCGGGGGCTATTTAAAGGGCCGGGGCACCAGCTGCCTCTGCCACCCCGTCCTTTAAATAGCCGCCGGAACCCCACCGCCCCCATGTATTCTCCAGGGCTCTCGCCGCTATTTAAAAGGTCCAGGGCGAGGTAGAAGCAGGGGAGCCCCGGGCCCTTTAAATAACCCCCAGAGCCCTGGGATAGAGGGAGGCTTGGGGGCTATTTAAAAGGCCGGGGCTCCAGCTGCCTCTGCTGCACCCCCTGCCCTGCCCCCAGCCAGCTCTGCCCCCGGCCAGCTCTGCACTCCGTGCCCACAGCCAGCCCCTGCCAACCCCCCTGCTCTGTCTCCAGCCACCCCCTGCCACACACCCCTGTGACCCTGCCCAAAGCCAGCCAGCCCCCACACACCCCTGCCCGCACCAGCCCTACACACCCTGCCTGCCCTGCCCACACCCGCCCCAAACCCCCTGCCCTGTCTCCAGCCAACCCCATTGCACTCCCCTGCCTGAAGCCAGCCAGTTCTGCACTCCTCTGCCTCCAGCCCTCCCAACCCCTGCTGCATCCCCCTGTGACTCTGCCTGAAGCCAGCCACCCCACACCTCCTGTCTCCAGCCAGGCCTGCACCCCTTTCCCTGCCTGCAGCTAGACCCTACTTCCAGTCAGTCCCTGCCCTGCCTCAACCAGCCCCATGTCCACTGCTGCCCTGCAGTTCCCAGGGCAGTAACCCTGCACACCTGCTTCAATGAGGGGGGCAGGGAGCAGATGGGACCCACACATGTGCACACCTGCAGGAAGTGGCAGGGACCCACACATGTGAAATGGCAGTCATTAATAAGCAATCAACAGCATATATGATGCAATGTACATAATATACAATTGTATTATTTATATAGTTATGGAAAGTAAATAATACATGGAAGAAATGAAAGGCTTTTTTTTACACTTTTTTTTTTAGTCATCCCTGCCAGGGCCCCGCCGAAAATGTTCTAATTGGGCCCCGCACTTCCTAAAGCCGGCCCTGCTCTCCACTGTTTAAAGACAGAGCTGATTAGGCTCCATAGAGAGTCTTTTGTTCTAAGTGACCACTGCAGCTGCAATCACTGATAATCAGTTCTAAGTAGTAGTCCTGCTGTGGGGACAGTGTTCCTGTGGGTAGAGTGTTTCTGTGTAAAAGACAGCCCAGACTGTGCTAGCAGTGAGGTTCCCCCACTACGAGTTCAGCTGAAATCACTGAGATCTGAGTGGAACCTCAAAAGACCAACTTGCAAAGGTCACAGTGGCAGGTGGCAGCAGAAGGTGACTGCGCAGGGCCATTGGCAACAGAGTGGTGGAGTGAAAGGTGGCACAACAAACAGCCATGGCCAGAGTGAGGGGTGAGCAGCTAGAGGAATGAGCAAGGTGCCTTCTTGGCCCCCCACTGGGAGGTGTACTCACGTGAAAGTACCTCTGAACTCTGAGTCTCCACTGACCAAGGACAACATCGGTGAGTGGGCTGCGGGGGAGGGAAAAGTGAAGGGCACGTTAAAGAAACCTTTGTTTGTTGGACTATATTTTAGTGACTTTGTCCAGAATGCTAGATTTGTGACTGGGAATGGAAGCTTACCTAAATATGTTTCCTAGTTGGCCAAGATTTTTAAAATGCATTATTTGCCAAGGTTGTTATCTCACATTGTTGCTATCTTGAGAGGTCATTATGTTGGGGCGTTTCTGTAGTGAACATTTTTTATTATTATAATTAATTTTTACATAAGAATGGTCATACTGTGTCAGAGCAATGGTGCATATAGCCCAGTATCCTGTTTTCCAACAGTGGTCAAGGCCAGGTGCTTCAGAGGGAATGAACAGAACAGGGAATCATCAAGTGATCCATCCCCCATTGCCCATTCCCAGCTTCTGGCAAACAGGCTAGAGACACTCAGAGCGTGGTGTTGCATCCCTCCCCATTCTGGCTAATAGCCACAGATGGACCTATTCTCCAGGAATCTATCTAGTTCTTTTTAAAATCCTGTTATAGTTTTGGTCTTCACATCATCCTCTGGCAAAGAGTTCCATGGACTGACTTTATGCTCTGTGAAGAAGTACTTCCTTTAAAAAAAAAAACCTGCTGCCTATTCATTTCATTGGGTGACTGCTAGTCCTTGTATTATGTAAAGGATTAAATAACATTTCCTTATTCACTTTCTTCACACCAGTCAAGATTTTATAGACCTCTATCATATCCTCCCTTAGTCGTCTCTTTTCTAAGCTGAAAATTCCCAGTCATTTCAATTTCTACTCCTGTTTCATACGCCTAATCATTTTAGTTGCCCATCTCATAGACTCATAGACTCATAGACTCTAGGACTGGAAGGGACCTCGAGAGGTCATCAAGTCCAGTCCCCTGCCCTCATAGCAGGACCAAATACTGTCTAGACCATCCCTGATAGACATTTATCTAACCTACTCTTAAATATCTCCAGCGATGGAGATTCCACAACTTCCCTAGGCAATCTATTCCAGTGTTTAACTACCCTGACAGTTAGGAACTTTTTCCTAATGTCCAACCTAAATCTCCCTTGCTGCAGTTGAAGCCCATTGCTTCTTGTTCTATCATTGGAGGCTAAGGTGAACAAGTTTTCTCCCTCCCTCCTCCTCCCTCCCTCCTCCTGATGACACCCTTTTAGATACCTGAAAACTGCTATCATGTCCCCTCTCAGTCTTCTCTTTTCCAAACTAAACAAACCCAATTCCTTCAGCCTTCCTTCATAGGTCATGTTCTCAAGACCTTTAATCATTCTTGTTGCTCTTCTCTGGACCCTCTCCAATTTCTCCACATCTTTCTTGAAATGCGGTGCCCAGAACTGGACACAATACTCCAGTTGAGGCCTAACCAGCGCAGAGTAAAGCGGAAGAATGACTTCTCGTGTCTTGTTTACAACACACCTGTTAATGCATCCCAGAATCATGTTTGCTTTTTTTGCAACAGTATCACACTGTTCACTCATATTAAGCTTGTGGTCTACTATGACCCCTAGATCTCTTTCTGCCATACTCCTTCCTAGACAGTCTCTTCCCATTCTGTATGTGTGAAACTGATTGTTCCTTCCTAAGTGGAGCACTTTGCATTTATCTTTATTGAACTTCATCCTGTTTACCTCAGACCATTTCTCCAACTTGTCCAGATCATTTTGAATTTTGACCCTGTCCTCCAGAGCAGTTGCAATCCCTCCCAGTTTGGTATCGTCCGCAAACTTAATAAGCGTACTTTCTATGCCAACATCTAAATCGTTGATGAAGATATTGAACAGAACCGGTCCCAAAACAGACCCCTGCGGAACCCCACTTGTTATACCTTTCCAGCAGGATTGGGAGCCATTAACAACTACTCTCTGAGTACGGTTATCCAGCCAGTTATGCACCCACCTTATAGTAGCCCCATCTAAATTGTACTTTCCTAGCTTATCTATAAGAATATCATGCGAGACTGTATCAAATGCCTTACTAAAGTCTAGGTATATCACATCCACCGCTTCTCCCTTATCCACAAGGCTCGTTATCCTATCAAAGAATGCTATCAGATTAGTTTGACACGATTTGTTCTTTACAAATCCATGCTGGCTATTCCCTATCACCTTACCACCTTCCAAGTGTTTGCAGATGATTTCTTTGATTACCTGCTCAATTATCGTCCCTGGCACAGAAGTTAAACTAACTGGTCTGTAGTTTCCTGGGCTGTTTTTATTTCCCTTTTTATAGATGGGCACTATATTTGCCCCCTTCCAGTCTTCTGGAATCTCTCCCGTCTCCCATGATTTCCCAAAGATAATAGCTAGAGGCTCAGATACCTCTTCCATTAACTCCTTGAGTATTCTAGGATGCATTTCATCAGGCCCTGGTGACTTGCAGGCATCTAACTTTTCTAAGTGATTTTTTACTTGCTCTTTCCTTATTTTCTCTTCTAAACCTACCCTCTTCCCGTAAGCATTCACTATACTAGACATTCCTTCAGACTTCTCAGTGAAGACCGAAACAAAGAAGTCATTAAGCATCTCTGCCATTTCCAAGTCTCCCGTTACTGTTACCCCCTCCTCATTGAGCAGTGGGCCTACCCTGTCCTTAGTCTTCCTCTTGCTTCTAATGTATTGATAAAAAGTCTTCTTGTTTCCCTTTATTCCCATAGCTAGTTTGAGTTCATTTTGTGCCTTTGCTTTTCTAATCTTGCCTCTGCATTCCTGTGTTATTTGCCTATATTCATCCTTCGTGATCTGACCTAGTTTCCATTTTTTATATGACGCCTTTTTATTTTGTAGGTCACGCAAAATGACCCTTTTCCATTTCCAATATATCTTTTTTGGGATGATGTGACCAGATCTGCGCACAGTATTCAAGGTGTGCACGTATCATGGATTTATATACAGGCAATATGGTATTTTCTGTCTTATTATCTATCCCTTACTTAAAAAAGCAAAGGTTTCAAAGTAGCAGCCGTGTTAGTCTGTATCCACAAAAAGAACAGGAGTACTTGTAGCACCTTAGAGACTAACAACTTTATTTGAGCATAAGCTTTTGTGGGCTTGTCCTAGCTTTCCTTCTCAAATCTGAAACTTAGAGTCCAGAAAATGAGATACTAACATGAATTTCCCTAAGCTTAATTACCAGCTTAGATTTGATAGGCTGCCACCACCCAAAAATATAGTGTTTTGGGGCACTCTGACCTCCCCAACCTTCTCTGGGGACCCCAAGAACCCAGATCCCTTGGGTTCTTAAAACAAGGAGAAATAAACCATTCCTCCACCTTTCCCCCTCCCAGAACTTCCCTCCCTGGGCTATCCTGAGATACTGATCTAACCTCTTAAATCACCATACAGAGAAGCATCTCCCTTCCCTTCCACAAAGAGGCAAACAGATTCAAGGAAAACAGAGAGAGATTTTATCTCTCCCCCTCCCATCTCCCCACCCGTCCTGGTGAGTTATCCCAATCCCGTGGGATAAAACAAGGGAAACAGAGAAAAAACAATCAATCACATTCTCTAAAAAGAAATCTTTTAATAAAAGAAAGGAAAAAGTAAAGAATTATCTCTGTAACTTCAAGATGTAAATATTACAGGGTCCTATAGCTTACAGACACCAGAAAGAGACTTTCCCCCTAGTAGCAATACAAATCAAAATATTTCCAGCAACTACACATATAAAAGTTAACCAGCCAGATCCACAATTGCAAATAGAGTAAAACAATTAAAAAGCCTAAACCGCCTGTTTTACTTACTATATGAAAAGAAACTTAGAGAGCCTGTAGTAATGTCTGGTCTCTCTCAGACCCTCCGAGAGAAGAACCAAGAACAAAGAACTCACACAAAAACTTCCCTCCACCCAAATTTAAAGTATCTTGTCTTCTGGCCAGGTGTCCAGTTTCCTGCCTGTAACCCTTTACAGGTGAAAGAGACATTAACCCTTAGCTATCTGTTTATGACAGGGCTACATCTGATGAAGTGGTCTGTAGCCCACGAAAGTTTATGCTCAAATAAATTTGTTAATCTCTAAGGTGCCACAAATACTCCTGTTCTTTTTAAAAAAGCAAACAGAATGTTGGGAATCATTGACTGCCGCTGCACATTGAGTGGATGTTTTCAGAGAACGATCCACAGTTACTCCAAGACACCTTCATTTTGTGTGTATAGTTGAGATTGTTTTCCAATGTGCATTATTTTGCATTTATCAACATTGAATTTCATCTACCATTTTTGTTGCCCAGTCACCCAGTTTTGTGAGATCCCTTTGTAACACTTCGCAGCCTGCCTGGGACTTAACTATCTTGAATAGCTTTGTATCACCTGCAAATTGTGCCATCTCACTGTTTACCCATTTTTCCAGGTCATTTATGAGTAAGTTGAACAGAACTGGTCCCAGAACAGACCTCTCAGGGATACCACTATTTATCTCTCTCCATTCTGAAAACTGATAATTTATTCCTACCCTTTGTTTCCCATCTTTTAACCAGTTACTGATCTATGAGAGGACTTCCTTCTTATCCCATGATGGTTTACTTTGCAAAAGTCAATTTAAATTAAATATTTTTTTAATTTATAATTTTTTAGAAATCTAGACCTGTTATGTGTCTTGCATTATTCTTATGTTAAATTTGCATCATCCTAACAAAACATTTACTTTATTCATATCTCTTTTATATATCTCATTGATCCTGACACTCCCTTTTGTAAATTTGAACACCCCTCCCAATTTCAATTCTTGTGGAAAACTCTGGTCCCACAGCCCATGGAGATGGGCAAACAGTGGGGTGGGCCCCCTGTGCGGTGCCTGTGGCAGTGGCACCAGACAACCTGTCTCCATTTCTGGTGGGGGAGAGGGTAGTGGAGGGAAGAGAGCAGCTCCTAAAAGGGCAGAGATGAGAGACACAAAAACTGCCCCCCTGAGGGTTGTCCAAGGACAGCGGAAACTAAACAACCCCTAGGGCAGCAGCAATATGGGGGGGAGGCAAAGGAGGCAGGCAATGCATCACTGGGGGCAGGGCTGGTGGCAGGGCCAGGAACAGAAGCTGGAGCTGGGGAAGGGGCAAATGTCAGAGCAGGATCCCCTGCAGTTATGTCACCAAGGTGCAGCATCTCTCGATCAGATTCAGGGGCCGAGGAGGCGGAGACAGGAAAGGGGCCTTCACTGCCGCCAGACCTGGGCACTTCAGCAAGCTCAGTGCCCTCAACAATGGCATTGGGCATGGTGGCATCAGCAGCAGGGCCCCCAACCAGGAGGGGATGTGGCCACCCCACCTCAGAAAGGGGCACACCCAAGGGCTCGGGGCCCAGCCGCTCTGCACCGGCTATCGCCACCCAGGGCTCGACGGCCATGAGCAGGGTGCCATCTGCGGCCAGGCGGATGGATGAACCCAGGGTTCGAGAGTGGGAACAGCAACCTGGGGCAAGGGGGAAAGAGGAGGAGGAGGGGTGGCATAAGCAAGCTGCCGCCCAGATCAATGACCACTGGCAAAGAGTCGTCGTTCTCCTGGGTGATCAGGGTCAGGCCCAGGGCCTCAATCTCCTCACAGATGGAGGTGAAGTCACCTCCCACCGCTCCGGAGTCCTCCTTGCCAGCAACTGAGGCAGCAATTGCCTTGCTGTCAACAGGGAACACAGGTGACAAAGGGGCTGGAGGGGCTCCATCCGAGGCCTCCCCTGGGAAAGACTCCGAGACGGGGGAGGTTTCACTCCCCTTTCCTGAAAAGGCATTCCTGGCCAGCTCCACCTATTGTCCTGTATCATGGGGCACAGCAAAAGGCTGGGCAGCAGCAGCCCCCTTCATGGTCTTGTGGGGGACCTGCCCCCTCCACATCTAGGGGGACGAGCCTTCCTTTTGCTGCACTTCCCTGCAACAATACCCAGCCCTCCAAGGTGGCAGGAAAGGGCCGGCCAGCAGGGGTGGGGTCAGGGCCATGGTTCTGGGGCAGCAAGCGGGGGACAGTGGGGGAAAGGGAACCTCCCCCTGGGGTGGGCCCTCTCCCTTGCCTGGCAATGGCCCTGCTGCCCTCTCCCTCGTAGGCCTTGCCAGACTACACATGATGGCGATCGGGCGAACCCGGTCATCTGGGCAGTATGGGGAGCTGCCCCCAGGGCCCAAGTGGGATCAATGGCAGAAGAAGGAGTGGCAGCTACAGAAGCTGGGCCACCAGGGTTGCCAGCAATAGCAGGGCCAGTGACCTCCTGGGTCTTGGGGTTTCCAGGCACCTCTCTGTGCCAGGCCAGGGGACAGTACCTCCCGATGTGCCCCATCGCCTGGCAGAGATAACACTGGGCCTCCCTCGAGGAGTAGTGCACCATGGTAGTGGGCCCCATGACAGTGCACTAAGAAGACCGCCCGAGCGCCACCCTGCCAGCGGAAGGACAGGACATGCTGGAGGGCCAGTTGGAGAGGGCTGATAATGGAAATTGGCTTCCCTAGGGTGGAGAGGAAGGGTAAAAGGTCAGTGTTATGCAGGAAGGGCAGGATGGAGGTAAAAATCGCACTTATGCCCAGGTCCTTAAGGGACTCTGTCATAAACAGATAGCTAAGGGTTAATGTCTCTTTCACCTGAAGCACCTGACCAGAGGACCAATCAGGAAACCGGATTTTTTCAACTTTGGGTGGAGGGAAGTTTGTGTCTGAGTCTTTGTTTTCTGGCTGCCTGCTTTCTCTGAGCTTTGGAGAAGTAGTTCTGTTTTCTAATCTTCTGTTTCTAAATGTAAGGACAAAGAGATCAGATAGTAAGTTATATGGTTTCTTTTCTTTGGTATTTGCATGAATATAAGTGCTGGAGTGCTTTGATTTGTATTCTTTTTTGAATAAGGCGGTTTATTCAATATTCTTTTAAGCAATCGACCCTGTGTTGTGTCACCTTAATACAGAGAGAACATTTGTATGTATTTTTTCTTTCTTTTTATATAAAGCTTTCTTTTAAGACCTGTTGGAGTTTTTCTTTACTTCAGGGAAATTGAGTCTGTACTCACCAGGGAATTGGTGGGAGGAAGAAATCAGGGGAGATCTGTGTGTGTTGAATTGGCTAGCCTGATTTTGCATTCCCTCTGGGTGAAGAGGAAAGTACTTTTTGTTCCAGGACTGGGAACAGAGAGGGGGAGTCACTCTGTTTGGATTCACAGAGCTTGTGTCTGTGTATCTCTCCAGGAACACCTGGAGGGGGGAAGGGAAAAAGGATTATTTCCCTTTGTTGTGAGACTCAAGGGATTTGGGTCTTGGGGTCCCCAGGGAAGGTTTTTCAGGGGGACCAGAGTGCCCCAAAACACTCTAATTTTTTGGGTGGTGGCAGCAAGTACCAGGTCCAAGCTGGTAGCTAAGCTTGGAGGTTTTCATGCTAACCCCCATATTTTGGACGCTAAGGTCCAAATCTGGGACTAGGTTATTACATGGTGTAGCAGCGGTTGGGAGATAGACAGAATCCAGAAGCCAGTAGGAATGTTATATTTTTCTTTTCTCTGCTAAGGGCTTTTTAGCACAGAGAATCAGTTTGGTTTTGAAAGGGAACCAGAGAGAATTTTTTTTTCTGCTCTCTCTGGCAGTTTGTGGCTTGCATGTTAAACAAGAAGTCGTTAAGGTGCTATCACGAGTCTTTTGTCACACAATAGCACTCCCATTGAGAGTCATTACCAGCACTATATAAATGCAAATAAAGTGGTTTTTCAGGTTTACTTAACATTGAAGATTAGCTAAAGGCACTGTTGCTAGGCAGACTTCAGGAGGCAACAGAGAACCTGCAGTTCGGAAGATAAACACCGGAGGGAACCCCAACACAAGAAAACAGGAACCATGTCTACCAAGGAAAAAAATTGAGGCCGAAGACCAATTCAAAGAAGCTGAACACAGGCGACAACTGGAAATAAAACAAAAAGAGATGGAGATGAAAGAAAGAGAAGAACAAATCAAAGAGGCAGCACACAAAAGAAAACTAGAAGAAGAAGAGGTGGCCTACCGAAGGAAACAAGCAGAAGATGAGTTGGCCCACAGAAGGAAGCAAGAAGAAGAAGAGGCGGCCCATCGCCGAGAAATGGAAAAACAACAAAAAGAAATGGAAAAACAACAAAAAGAGAATGAAGAGAAGGAAAAACAGAGAAAACATGAACTGGACTTGGCAAAAGCTGGGCTGCATGTGCCAGCCAACCCTAACAACCCGGCGCCAATTATTGCTCCACAGCACAGGAAATTTCCCACCTACAAGGCAGGTGATGACACCAAGGCCTTCTTAGAAAATTTTGAAAGAGCCTGTCTTGGGTACAGCATCCCCGAAGACCAGTACATGGTAGAATTGAGGCCACAGCTCAGTGGACCTTTAGCAGAGGTAGCAGCTGAAATGCCTAAGCAGCAAATGAATGACTATAAACTTTTTCAAACCAAGGCCAGATACAGGATGGGGATAACCCCAGATCATGCCCGTCGGCGCTTCAGAACCCAAAAGTGGAAACCAGAGGTGTCATTTCCCAAACACGCCTACTACATTGCAAAAAACTATGAGGCCTGGATAACAGGAAACAACATTCAAACCTTGGAAGAACTGAACCTCCTCATACAAATGGAGCAGTTCTTGGATGGTGTTCCTGAAGACATCACACGGTACATACAAGATGGAAAACCCAAAGATCTCGCTGAGGCGGGGGAGATTGGAGCCAAATGGATGGAACTGGCAGAAAGCAAGAAAGCTACTGTCAAGGGGAACGATTACCCCAGGGGGCACACAGACCATAAACCCTACAACCGAGGACAGCCAAAGACCCCATATACCACCCAAGTAAAGCCACAAACACCCTACCCTTCCACCTCACCAGTCTCCAGTAACTCACCTCGGCCCAGTGACCCATCAGATGGAAGATGCTTTAAGTGTAATGAACTGGGATATATCAAGGCCAACTGTCCCAAGAACACCATGCGAGTGCAATTCATTACACCACCATCACACCAAAGATCCCCAGGCCCAGATGCCTCTCAAATACCCTTGGAGCGAAGGGAAAATTTGAGAGTGGGCGGAAAGAAGGTTACTGCGTGGAGAGACACGGGGGCACAAGTGTCAGCTATCCACCAATCCTTCGTTGACCCCAAATTCATCAACCCAAAGGCCAAAGTTACAATTTACCCCTTCATGTCACAAGCTGTAGACTTACCTACAGCTGAACTGCCTGTCCAGTAAAGGCTGGTCAGGAATGTGGACTTTTGCAGTCTATGACAATTATCCTATCCCCATGCTACTGGGGGAAGACTTGGCCAACCAGGTGAGGCGGGCCAAGAGAGTGGGAATGGTTACCCGTAGCCAAACCAGGCAAGCTTCCAGACCCATTCCTGTTCCTGAGCCGTCCACAGAGGCCCCGTCTGTGTTACCAGAGACCCAGACAGAGGTAGTGGACCCGGATTCCATGCCTACCACTGAAACAGCCACAGCATCTCCAGTCCCAGGCCCAGAACTGGAACAGCAACCAGCACCAGCAAGTGCAACCCCAGCTTCAATCTCAACGCCAGAGGGCGCCAGCGAGCCAGAACTGGCAGAAGCAACAGACAGCCATACCCAAAAGGCTCAGCCAGAGCCTGAAATACCCTCAGGTGCACCAGCGGAGAGCGGTTCACCAGCAACGGAAACAACCCCATCACCTACATCACTTCCAGAGGGACCAAGCCCAAGTCCACAGTCTAAAGAAGAACTAGTGTCTACAGCCTCCAGGAAACAGTTCCAGACTGAGCAGGAAGCAGATGACAGCCTTCAGAAAGCTTGGGCGGCGGCACGGAGCACCCCACCGCCTCTCAGCTCTTCTAATCGATCCTGGTTTGTTATAGACCAAGGACTTTTATACAAGGAAATTCTTTCTGGTGGACACCGGGAAGAATGGCAGCCGCAAAAACAGTTGGTGGTCCAACTCAGTACCGGGGGAAGCTCTTAAGCTTAGCCTATGATCATCCCAGTGGCCATGCTGGGGTGAACAGAACCAAGGACCGGTTGGGGAAGTCCTTCCACTGGGAGGGGATGGGCAAGGACGTTGCCAAGTATGTCCGGTCTTGTGAGGTATGCCAAAGAGTGGGAAAGCCTCAAGACCAGGTCAAGGCCCCTCTCCAGCCACTCCCCATAATTGAGGTCCCATTTTAGCGAGTAGCTGTGGATATTCTGGGCCCTTTCCCAAAAAAGACGCCCAGAGGAAAGCAGTACGTACTGACTTTAGTGGACTTTGCTACCCGATGGCCAGAAGCAGTAGCTCTAGGCAACACCAGGGCTAACACTGTGTGCCTGGCCTTAACAGACATCTTTGCCAGGGTAGGTTGGCCCTCCGACCTCCTTACAGATTCAGGGTATAATTTCCTGGCAGGGACCATGGAAAAACTGTGGGAAACTCATGGGGTGAATCACTTGATTGCCACCCCGTACCACCATCAAACCAATGGCCTGGTGGAAAGGTTTAATGGAACTTTGGGGGCCATGATACGTAAATTCGTCAATGAATACTCCAATAATTGGGACCTAGTGTTGCAGCAGTTGCTGTTTGCCTACAGGGCTGTACCACATCCCAGTTTAGGGTTTTCACCATTTGAACTTGTGTATGGTCACGAGGTTAAGGGGCCATTACAGTTGGTGAAGCAGCAATGGGAGGGGTTTACGCCTTCTCCAGGAACTAACATTCTGGACTTTGTAAGCAACCTACAAAGCATCCTCCAACACTCTTTAGCCCTTGCTAGAGAGAACCTAAAGGATGCTCAAGAAGAGCAAAAGGCCTGGTATGACAGACATGCCAGAGAACGTTCCTTCAAGGTAGGAGACCAGGTTATGGTCTTGAAGGCGCAACAGGCCCATAAGATGGAAGCATCATGGGAAGGGCCATTCACGGTCCAAGAGCGCCTGGGAACTGTTAATTACCTCATAGCATTTCCCAATTCCTCACTAAAGCCTAAAGTGTACCATGTTAATTCTCTCAAGCCTTTCTATTCCAGAGACTTACAGGTTTGTCAGTTTACAGTCCAGGGAGATGATGCTGAGTGACCTGACGGTGTCTACTACGACGGGAAAAAAGACGGTGGCGTGGAAGAGGTGAACCTCTCAACCACCCTGGAACGTCTGCAGCGGCGACAAATCAAGGAGCTGTGCACTAGCTTCGCCCCATTGTTCTCAGCCACCCCAGGACGGACTGATCGGGCATACCACTCCATTGATACAGGTAATGCTCACCCAATCAGAACCCCACCCTACCGGGTGTCTCCTCATGCCCAAGCTGCTATAGAACGGGAGATCCAGAACATGCTACAGATGGGTATAATCCGCTCATCTACCAGTGCATGGGCATCTCCAGTGGTTCTGGTACCCAAACCAGATGGGGAAATACGCTTTTGCGTGGACTACCGTAAGCTAAATGCGGTAACTCGTCCGGACAACTATCCAATGCCACGCACTGATGAGCTATTGGAGAAGTTGGGACGTGCCCAGTTCATCTCTACAATAGACTTAACCAAGGGGTACTGGCAAGTACCGCTAGATGAACCTGCCAAGGAGAGGTCAGCATTCGTCACCCATGCGGGGGTGTATGAATTCAATGTCCTTCCTTTCGGCCTTCGAAATGCACCCGCCACCTTCCAGAGGCTGGTAGATGGTCTACTAGCTGGACTGGGAGAATTTGCAGTTGCCTACCTCAATGATGTGGCCATTTTTTCAGACTCCTGGCCCGAACACCTACTACCCCTGGAAAAGGTCTTTGAGCACATCAGGCAGGCCGGACTAACTGTTAAGGCCAAAAAGTGTCAAATAGGCCAAAACAGAGTCACTTACCTGGGGCACCAGGTGGGTCGAGGAACCATAAACCCCCTACAGGCCAAGGTGGATGCTATCCAAAAGTGGCCTGTCCCACGGTCCAAGAAGCAGGTCCAATCCTTCTTAGGCTTGGCCGGATACTATAGGCGATTTGTACCACACTACAGCCAAATCGCTGCCCCATTGACCGACCTGACCAAAAAGACCCAGCCAAATGCCGTTAAGTGGACTGATGAGTGTCATTGTTAAGGCAATGCTCATGTCTGACCCTGTGCTCAGGGCCCCGGACTTTGACAAGCCATTCCTAGTAACCACAGATGCATCTGAGCGTGGTATAGGAGCAGTGCTCATGCAGCAAGCAACAGATCACAACTTCCATCCTGTCGTGTTTCTCAGCAAAAAACTGTCTGAGAGGGAAAGTCACTGGTCAGTCGGTGAAAAGGAATGCTATGCCATTGTGTACGCCCTGGAAAAGCTACGCCCATATGTTTGGGGACGGCGGTTCCAACTACAAACTGACCATGCTGCACTAAAGTGGCTTCATACTGCCAAGGGGAACAACAAGAAACTTCTTCGTTGGAGTTTAGCTCTCCAAGATTTTGATTTTGAAATTCAACACATCACAGGAGCTTCTAACAAAGTAGCTGATGCACTCTCCCGTGAGAGTTTCCCAGAATTCAGTAGTTAAAAAGTGTTCTTAAAATGTAGAAGTCTGTTAGTTATATACTTAGGGGTATATGTAAAGGTGCATGTGTTGTATTAATCTGTTTATTTTCAAGTTCTAGAAGGAAATCGCCGCCAGTGAGCTTCCCCGCTGTCTGCAATTTGGGGGGCGTGTCATAAACAGATAGCTAAGGGTTAATGTCTCTTTCACCTGAAGCACCTGACCAGAGGACCAATCAGGAAACCGGATTTTTTCAACTTTGGGTGGAGGGAAGTTTGTGTCTGGGTCTTTGTTTTCTGGCTGCCTGTTTTCTCTGAGCTTTGGAGAAGTAGTTCTGTTTTCTAATCTTCTGTTTCTAAGTGTAAGGACAAAGAGATCAGATAGTAAGGGTCCAAATTTGGGACTAGGTTATTACAGACTCAATGGGTACATATATATGCCCCACCTCCAGGCCCTTCTCCACCACCTCCTGGGCAGCGGCCTCCAATCCAGGAAGATGATGATCTTCCCATACATTGGGAGGCCGCCACCATGGCCGTGGGCTCCACCACCTGCACCAGCGCCTGCACATAGGTCTCCACTTGGGGTGAGGCAGGCACCAGGAGGCAATGGATGACATGGTGACATGCAGAGGAGTTGCAGCCACCTGGGCATATGCTCTGAGGGGACATGGGCGGAACACCCCCAGAGCTGGTGGAGGCAACAGCAGGCAGATGATGGGGCCATGGCAGGGTGGCCAGAACCAACCACATGGGGCGGGGGCTGTGCATTCTGGGCAGGGCCCTGTGACATTATGTATCTTGGGGGAGCATATTATAACCCCTATATTCCTCATTTTCATATAATCGTGATCTTGCATATAAAGCATGCCTTGTAAAATATCAGGGGAAAGGGTATGATCTGCTAAAAGTCATTTCTCTAGCCATAAATGTATATCATTAATGCATATACAGTTAGGAGAACTGTGTATTGTGGTAGTCACTAAACATGCTGTAAGTTGGGGGAAATCAGCCAGATATTAGCTCCCCAGGGGCTACAAGCAAGGAAAGTAACCAACACCCAGGAGGAATGTCAATCAACCCATCAACAACCCTTGTCCAGCAAGGGAGTAACAATGCGATGACACACCTGCATGAGACCACAGCAGGGGAATTGCTCAACTTTGCTTGGAGAGACTCTGTCTACACTACGGGATTATTCCGATTTTACATAAACCAGTTTTGTAAAACAGATTGTATAAAGTCGAGTGCACGCGGCCACACTAAGCACATTAATTCGGTGGTGTGCGTCCATGTACAGAGGCTAGCGTCGATTTCCGGAGCGTTGCACTGCGGGTAGCTATCCCGTAGCTATCCCATAGTTCCCACAGTCTCCTCCACCCATTGGAATTCTGGGTTGAGATCCCAATGCAAAAACAGTGCCGCAGGTGATTCTGGGTAAATGTCGTCACTCAATCCTTTCTCCATGAAAGCAACGGCAGACAATCATTTTGCGCCCTTTTTCCCTGGATTGCCCTGGCAGACGCCATAGCACGGCAACCATGGAGCCCATTTTGCCTTTTGTTACTGTCACCGTATGTGTACTGGATGCTGCTGACAGATGCGGTACTGCAGTGCTACAGAGCAGCATTCATTTCCCTTTGCAAGGTAGCAGAGATGGTTACCAGTCATTCTGTACTGTCTGCTGTGCTATTGTAAATTGGTAATGAGATGACAGTTATCAATCATTCTGTACCATCTGCTGCTGTCATAGGTGCTCCTGGCTAGCCTCACTCAGGTCAACTGGGGGCACATGGACAAAAATGGGAATGACTCCCTGGGTCATTCCCTTCTTTATGTTTTGTCTAAAAATAGAGTCAGTCCTGCCTAGAATGTGGGGCAAGTGTACTAGAGAACCAGAGAGCACAGCTGCTCTATGTAAGAGCCCCAGAGGTCCCACAGAAATGATGAGCTGCATGCCATTCTAGGGGGTGCCCCTGCAACAACCCCACCCTTTGCTTCCCTCAACCCTCCTGGGCTACCATGGCAGTGTCCCCCCATTTGTGTGATGAAGTAATAAAGAATTTTTATTGAGATAAAATGAGGGAGAGGAAGCCTCCAGCTGCTATGATAGTCCAGGCAGGACATTAAAGGGTGGCGGGGGAGAGGAGCCCAGCATCCCGCTGCTATGATAGTCCAGGCAGTACAGAATCTTTCCTTTAAACATGAAGGGGGGCTGATGGAGCTCAGCTTCCAATTGCTATGATGAAGACAGTTACCAGCCATTCTGTACCATCTGCCAGGAATGATAGGGAGTCATTCCCATTTTTTCCCATTTTTACCCAGGTGCCCCCAGCCAACCTCACCGAGGTCAGCCAAGAATACTCATGGGAGGATGATGATGGATAGCAGTCACATTGTACCATCTGCCACTGGGAATGGGATGCTGGTGTTCAATGCTGCAGCACCCCGCCTACCAGCAGCATGCAGTAGACATAGGGTGACATTGAAAAAAGGCGAGAAACATTTTTTTCCCTTTTCTTTTGGGCGGGGGGAAGGGTGTAAATTGACGACATATACCCTGAAACACCCAGGGAAAATGTTTTTGACCCTTCAGGCATTGGGAGCTCAGCCAAGAATGCAAATGCTTTTTGGAGACTGCGGGGACTGTTGGATAGCTGGAGTCCTCAGTACCCACTCCCTCCCTCCATGAGCATCCATTTGATTCTTTGGCTTTCCGTTATGCTTCTCACACAGCACTATGCTGTGGCCTCTGTCTATCATAGCCTGGAGATTTTTTCAAATGCTTTGTCATTTTGTCTTCAGTAACGGAGCTGTGATAGAACAGATTTGTCTCCCCATACAGTGATCAGATCCAGTATCTCCCGTACAGTCCATGCTGGAGCTCTTTTTGGATTTGGGACTGCATCGCCACCCGTGCTGATCAGAGCTCCAAGCTTGGCAAACAGGAAATGAAATTCAAAAGTTTGTGGTGCTTTTCCTGGCTACCTGGCCAGTGCATCTGAGTTCAGATTGCTGCCCAGAGCGGTCACAATGGTGCACTGTGGGATACCACCAGGAGGCCAATACCATCGATTTGCGGCCACACTAACCCTAATCCTACATGGCAATACCGATTTCAGTGCTACTCCTCTCGTCGGGGAGGAGTACAGAAACCGGTTTAAAGAGCCCTTTATATCAGTTTAAATGCGTAGTGTAGACCAGGCCTTAGTAAAGCTCACCTGACTGGAAGGTGAGGAGGCAAAGCCAAGAGGGAAAAAAGGACATGATAAAAGGGAGAGACATTTGCTATGCTGTCTCTCTCTCTTCCACCTACATCTACAGACCCCACCACTAAGCGACTGAAGCACTGAGCCAGCCAGCCTGTGGTGAGAAGTACAAGAAGTGTAAGGGCACTGAATGATGAGTTTAGAATGCTTTTTCCTTTATTTCATTTGACCAAATCTGACTTGTTATGCTTTGACATATCACATATAACTACTTAAAATCTATCTTTGTAGTTAATAAAGCTGTTTATTCTTTCTGAAGCAGTGCGTTTGGTTTGAAGTGTGTTAGAGACTCCTCTTGGGATAACAAGCCTGGTACCTATCAATTTCTTTTTAAATTGACAAACATATAAGCTTGCAGCGTCCAGCAGGCATAACTGGACATAAAAGACAGAAGTTCCTAGGGTTTTGTCTGTGACCAAAGATATTGGCTAGTGTCATTCAGTTGCATGTAACGTGTTTAAACTGATTTTAGCTGTGTTAAACCGATTTAACTCTGTACCCGTCCACACTACAAGGCTCTTTATATCGATATAAAGGGCTCTTTAAATCGGTTTCTGTACTCCTTCCCGACGAGAGGAGTAGTGCTAAAATCGGTATTACCATATCGGATTAGGATTAGTGTGGCCGCAAATTGACGGTATTGGCCTCCAGGCGGTATCCCACAGTGCACCACTGTGACCACTCTGGACAGCAATCTGAACTCGGATGCACCAGCCAGGTAAACAGGAAAAGCCCCACGAAATTTTGATTTTCATTTCCTGTTTGCCCAGCGTGGAGCTCTGATCAGCACGGGTGGCAATGCAGTCCCAAATCCAAAAGGAGCTCCAGCATGGACTATACGGGAGATACTGGATCTGATCGCTGTATGGGGAAACAAATCTGTTCTATCAGAGCTCCGTTACAGAAGACGAAATGCCAAAGCGTTTTAAAAAAAAATCTACAGGCTGCACAGTGCTGCGTGACAAGCGTAATGGAAAGCCAAAGAATCAAATGGACGCTCATGGAGGGAGGGAGGGGGTACTGAGAACTCCAGCTATCCCACAGTCCCCAGCAGTCTCCGAAAAGTATTTGCATTCTTGGGTGAGCTCCCAATGCCTGTAGGTTCAAACACATTGTCCGGCGTGGTTCAGGGAACAGCTCATCAATTTACTCTCCCCGCCCCCGCCCCGCCACGTGAAAGAAAAGGGAAAGAAAGCGTTTCTTGACTTCTTTCAATGTCACCCTATGTCTACTGAATGCTGCTGGTAGACGCGACGCTGCAGCAGTGAAGAGCAGTATCCGCTCCTCTTCCCTTCCTGGTGGCAGATGGTACAATATGACTGATATCTGTTGTCACTATCAGCCTGGGAGTGCTCCTGGCTGGCCTCAGGAGAGGCTGGCCGGGGGCGCCTGGGTAAATATAGGAATGATTCCTGGTCATTCCCAGTAGATGGGACAGAATGGCTGGTAACTGTCCTCATCATAGCAACTGTGGGGCTGAGCTCTATCAGCCCCCTCCTTTTCCTGTGTAAAGAAAAGATTCTGTACTGCCTGGACTATCATAGCAGCAGGATGCTGGGCTCCTTTCCTCCACACTGCTTAATGTCTTGCCTGGACTGTCATAGCACGTGGAGGCTGCCTTCTCCTCATTTTATCTGACTAACAAGTCAGTTTCTTATTCCTGCATTCTTTATAACTTCATGACACAAATGGGGGGGACACTGTCACAGTAGCCCAGGAAGGTTGGGGGAGGAGGGAAGCAACAGGTGGGGTTGTTGCAGGGGCACCCCCCCCCCCGTGAATAACATGTAGCTCATCATTTCTGCAGGATCTGACACAGAGCAGCTGTGCTCTCTGATATACTGGTTCTCTAGTACACTTGCCCCATATTCTAGGCAGGATTGACTTTATTTTTTGAAACCATAAAGGAGGGATTGACTCGGAATCATTCCCAGTTTTGCTTTTGCACCCCCAGCTGATCTCAGCCAGGGGCACCCATAATAGCAGCAGACAGTACAGAAAAACAAATAACCATCATCTTATTGTCAATTTACACTGGCAGCAGACAGTACAGAACAACTGGTAACCCTCTCTGCTATCATGCAAAAGCAAATGAATGCTGCTGTGTAGCACTGGAGTATCGCCTCTGTCCGCAGCATCTAGTACACATACGGTGACTGTAAAAAAAAAAGCTGAATGGCTCCATGGTTGCCGTGCTATGGCATCTGCCAGGGCAATCCAGGGAAAAAGGGCATGAAATGATTGTCTGCCGTTGCTTTCCCGGAGGAAGGAATGAGTGAGGACATTTACCCAGAACCACCCGCAACAATGATTTTTGCCCCATCAGCCACTGGGCTCTCAACCCAGAATTCTAAGGGGCGGGGGAGACTGCAGGAATTATGGGACAGATACGGAATAGCTACCCACAGTGCAACGCTCCGGAAATCGACACTAGCCTGGGACCATGGACGCACACCGCCGAATTAATGTGCTTAGTGTGGCCATGTGCATTCGACTTTATACAATCTGTTTTATAAAACCGGTTTATGTAAAATCGGAATAATCTCGTAGTGTAGACGTACCCTGGTAGCAGCTTCCATGCCAGAGGCTGTGCATGAACAGCCCAGGAGTGGCTGTAACCACAATTATTTCATGATTTTTCTGTCAGGATCTTAATCACAAATCACTCACTATAACTGATTTTTAACCCGTCAACTCTGCAATATCAAAAATAAATGTGAGAAGCATGTGGTTCTCATCGAAAAAAACAATTAACCCCTGGAAATGTGTAGCCAGCATGACTATGCTACTGAAACCGAGGTCACAGTGGAGGCCAGCTATGGTCACTCAGTTATGGTGAACTGTAATGAATGGGTCAAACAATTTCCATAAAGCTGGTGGAAAATCACCTCGTCGGAGGTGGCGTAAAGAAATTGATTTAAAGAGCCCTTTAAGTGAACAGGCCCAGGCTTAAATCGAGGTAACGCTGCTAAATTCGAGCTAAAATCGTAGAGTAGACCAGTCCTTAGCTTTACCAAGCGAGCATAAAACAGTTTCTTTGTTACATTACCGGGCACTCAGAAGTCCAAATAATAGGTCCCTTAAAGAGATACAGCTTCAGGCCTCCTTCCACGTACCCACGTCAAATATGATGAAAATTTCGGTAAATCTAAGTAGAGTCAGGAAGCCTGTATACCTTCTCAATTGTTGTATTGAGACAGAAGATTGAGGCAGTCCGAACATGTGTAGAGTATAGCACTCTAAAGAAACTCACAATACCAGCCTAATATACAATGCCAGGGGCTGAGGAAGTCCTTAACTGATTCCATGGAGGCAAGCGGTGTAAAGACCTAGGTGTGATACCAATGCGAGCCCTTCTACGTGGTAAAGTACCGATAGACACTGAGGATGGTGCAATCTCTCGAGTACTGGGAACTGTAACAATCCTTGGGAAGACCAGAATTTATGATGGCCGTGGGGACCCTAACACTCAGACTTTGTCTCTATTGGTGAGAGTGGCTGCTGAGTTGGCTGCACCGTGTGTACTCCAGCAAATCGATATTGAGCGTACAATTGGCCCCAGGCCTGTGTTTCTGCCTGGGACTGCCCCAAAAGAGAAGCCTACACCAGCTGGGAATGGAAACAGTGCTTCTGTGGAGAAATATTGAACGTGCTGATGAAGTCTTCTGCCAGCATGAGTGGGCTATGTGACTAGTACTCGGCAGCAGCTCAATCTGACTGACTCTCTAGCTTGTTGCAAACGAACCCGTCGCCTGGCTCCAGCTGATGTGGCAGCTGTTCGGAGACACTTACATGACATGATGCCCGCTTGAGTAAGTAGAATCAGGAAGCTCATACGCCTTCTCAGTTGTTGTGGAGAGACAGAAGATTGGGCTGTCAGAATGTGTGTAGACTTTTGCACTCCAAAGAACCTCACCGTAGCAGATTAATGTACAATGTCAGGGTTTCGGGGTGTCCTTATCCGCTTCCGTGGAAGCAAATGGTTTAGTTTATTAGCTCTTCCTAGTGGCTATTATCAAAGTGTTATTACTCTGCCCCATTGGGCTTTGGAGCTTCAAGACGCGCAACAGAACAGTGCCTGTGTTGGAGAAGTTTGGCTGGCACTTGAGCAAGGGACTCCTGATGCCGTGGATAAGCGCAGGCACATTGAGAGTCCTCTCCTAGAATGGGATCGACTTACCCTGGAGAATAGACTTTCTAAGGGGATCATCAGCCGTCCTGGGCAACCCATAGAAAAACCAGCTCATTATTACCTCAGCGGTTTAACACTGCTGTACAACACTCTTTACATGCTGATAGCGTGGAGCTTGGGTTTGATTAGAACTATGGGCTTGTACAAGACCCATTCTACTGGCCACGAATGAAGACTGACGTTTAGCAATAGCGAAGGCTGTGTGCCCGGTGTATTCAGCAGAAGATCCAGGAACTCTTTAGCATGAACATCATCAGGCGCATAGGTGAGTGTTGCTTCCTCTCGAATACTCACAGGAATACTGTCCCCACAGCAGGACTAAACACTTAGACCTGGTTATCAGTGATTTCAGCTGCAGTGGTCACTGAATAGAACAAAAGGCTATGTATGGAGCCTCATCCACTGTCTTTAAACAGCGGCGAGGGACAAGTGCCCGCCCTCTCTCTTGATGCCTTCAATCAGCACAAGCTGAGTACAGTTCTACTGTATTTATTAATACAATAAGAACGACATTTCTTTACCCCCTGCATTCAAGTGATTTGTAACCCAGCCCCAGTCAAAATCAATCACCTGGGCAACACAGCTGTGTTTGCTGCACACCTAGGTAGATTAGGTACTATCTGGTCCTGAAGCCTTTCCCCCCAGCCCCAGCTCATCACTAGCTTTCAGGGAAAGCTCATTTCTACTTTGCTTACAAATCATCATTTCAAATTATTAAGTTGACCAACATCACCGAAATGAATGCACTGACATTGTGATAAAAACAACAGCTGTATAAGAAAGCTATCCTATGTTCACACTTTTCAAATCTATCATAATTTTTCAGATACACGCATTTTATCATACACTCTATATGCTTTTAAAGTGTGTATTAATATTTCAATTTCAGTTCAGATTTCTAAACAGTCACTAAATTGGCATGTAACTCATTCACAAAACTGGGGGTGTGTGTTAGGGAAATGCCAGGGAGGGGGGAATTGTAGGGAAACCACTGCTTCCGTGTCATTGGCGAGAGTTACTTGTGTTCTCCCCACCTCCCACCAGCCTGCCTCCATCCCCCACTCCAAGTCCCCTCACAGAGTTTGCAGCTCTGCCCCTGCCCCCCTCCACTGCCAGCTCCTTCTCCAGACTTGCCCTGCCCCAGACCCTGCCTCATGCCCCCCCGGTCCCCCTTCTGCCGTTTCTCTCCATCCACCCCACCCCCTGCTCCATTCAGGCCCACCCTGCTCTCATCCCCTGCCCCACTACCTCTTCTGCCCTGCCCCCTGCCTTCTAGCCTAGCTCACCTGCTCCACATCCTTCCCCACCCCGCTCCTCATTCTGCTCTCCCCCCAGATCTAGACAAGACCCACCCTCATACCCGCCCCTAATTGCCCCTTCTGACCCACCACCATCCCCTGTGTGATGAAGTGAAGGATTTCTTCGTTTTTGTGTGTGAGTGCTGTATGTGCCTCAGTTTCCCCTATGTCCTGCATGTTTAATAAGGTGGTGGGAAAGGATGTTTCTTGTTGCAGAGGACCAGGTGTGATCTCACTTAGTAGCCTGGACCCAGACAGTCTGGACACTTTATAACTTAGCAACGGAGCCAAGCGGTTTTGGCGAGTGGGAGTACCAAGGGCTGTGTTCGAGGCCCTGATAATGTTCTCTGATGTTTTTCAGACATACAATACACTGTTTTACAGTGCCAACTGTACAGTGTACGGCTCCTTCAGGAGGCATGGAAGTCTTTCCCAGCTAGACTCATTGCGGGGTGCTCACAGCATGAAACGGGTGGTGCTGAATGCTCCAAGGTCAGACCCAGGAGGCACCAAAGCCAGGGAGGCTTGACCTAAAGAGAGTGTGTTGTTAGTATGGAAAGCTTCAGGCCTGCCTGTAAAGGCCTATAAGAACTTAGCTAGTTACAGGGGATTAAAAATAAAGAATCATAATCACAGTCCACCTGTGTATGGGCCATCTCTCACTTGGATAGTCTGAGGCCTTGTTCTTAGGCTGAGGCCTTTGGCTAAGCAACAGGGGCAGCCATAAGCTGGGAAGCGTACGGTTACATCCCCACATTCCAAACCAGTCACATTGACATAAGGTGCTATTGGGCTGTTAGGAAGATTATCCTGTCCTGATAGTGGTCATCACCACCAGATAAAGTAACAGATCTTAAGATGGTTAAAAAACACTTAGTTTGATAGCAGCCTGTCTGGCAAGAAATCACTTATCAATGATTGTGGTTGTGAAACCCTCTTTTCTGTAGTCTTTTATCTTTATGGTGTCATAAACAGATAGCTAAGGGTTAATGTCTCTTTAGCAGCTTGGGCATGAGGAGACACCCGGTAGGGTGGGGTTCTGATTGGGTGAGCATTACCTGTGTCAATGGAGTGGTATGCCCGTTCAGTCCGTCCTGGGGTGGCTGAGAACAATGGGGCGAAGCTAGTGCACAGCTCCTTGATTTGTTGCCGCTGCAGACGTTCCAGGATGGTTGAGAGGTTCACCTCTTCCACGCCACCGTCTTTTTTCCCGTCGTAGTAGACACCGTCAGGCCACTCAGCATCATCTCCCTGGACTGTAAACTGACAAACCTGTAAGTCTCTGGAATAGAAAGGCTTGAGAGAATTAACATGGTACACTCTGGGCTTTAGTGAGGAATTGGGAAATGCTATGAGGTAGTTCACAGTTCCCAGGTGCTCTTGGACCGTGAATGGCCCTTCCCATGATGCTTCCATCTTATGGGCCTGTTGCGCCTTCAAGACCATAACCTGGTCTCCTACCTTGAAGGAACGTTCTCTGGTATGTTTGTCATACCAGGCCTTTTGCTCTTCCTGAGCATCCTTTAGGTTTTCTCTAGCAAGGGCTAAAGAGTGTCGGAGGGTGTTTTGTAGGTTGCTTACGAAGTCCAGAATGTTAGTTCCTGGAGAAGGCGTAAACCCCTCCCATTGCTGCTTCACCAACTGTAATGGCCTCTTAACCTCGTGACCATACACAAGTTCAAACGGTGAAAACCCTAAACTGGGATGTGGTACAGCCCTGTAGGCAAACAGCAACTGCTGCAACACTAGGTCCCAATTACTGGAGTATTCATTGATGAATTTACGTATCATGGCCCCCAAAGTTCCATTAAACCTTTTCACCAGGCCATTGGTTTGATGGTGGTACGGGGTGGCAACCAAGTGATTCACCCCATGAGTTTCCCACAGTTTTTCCATGGTCCCTGCCAGGAAATTAGATCCTGAATCTGTAAGGATGTCGGAGGGCCAACCGACCCTGGCAAAAATGTCTGTTAGGGCCAGGCACACAGTGTTAGCCCTGGTGTTGCCTAGAGCTACTGCTTCCGACCATCGGGTAGCAAAGTCCACGAAAGTCAGTACGTACTGCTTTCCTCTGGGCGTCTTCTTTGGGAAAGGACCCAGAATATCCACAGCTACTTGCTGAAATGGGACCTCAATAATGGGGAGTGGCTGGAGAGGGGCCTTGACCTGGTCTTGGGGTTTTCCCACTCTTTGGCATACCTCACAAGACCGGACATACTTGGCAACATCCTTGCCCATCCCCTCCCAGTGGAAGGATTTCCCCAACCGGTCCTTGGTTCTGTTCACCCCAGCATGGCCACTGGGATGATCATAGGCTAAGCTTAAGAGCTTCTCCCGGTACTTAGTTGGAACCACCAACAGTTTTTGCGGCTGCCATTCTTCCCGGTGTCAACCAGAAAGAATCTCCTTGTATAAAAGTCCTTGGTCTATAACAAACCGGGATCGATTAGAAGAGCTGAGAGGCGGTGGGGTGCTCCGTGCCACCGCCCAAGCTTTCTGAAGGCTGTCATCTGCTTCCTGCTCAGTCTGGAACTGTTCCCTTGAGGCTGGGGTCACCAGTTCTTCCTCAGACTGTGGACTTGGGCTTGGTCCCTCTGGAAGCGATGTAGGTGATGGGGTTGTTTCCGTTGCTGGTGAACCACTCTCCGCTGGTGCACCTGAGGGTATTTCAGGCTCTGGCTGAGCCTTTTGGGTATGGCTGTCTGTTGCTTCTGCCAGTTCTGGCTCGCTGGCGCCCTCTGGCGTTGAGTTTGAAGATGTGGTTGCACTTGCTGGTGCTGGTTGCTGTTCCAGTTCCGGGCCTGGGACTGGAGATGCTGTGGCTGTTTCAGTGGTTGGCATGGAATCCGGGTCCACTACCTCTGTCTGGGTCTCTGGTAACACAGACGGGGCCTCTGTGGACGGCTCAGGAACAGGAATGGGTCTGGAAGCTTGCCTGGTTTGTCTACGTGTTACCATTCCCACTTGCTTGGCCTGCTTCACCTGGTTGGCCAAGTCTTCTCCCAGTAGCATGGGGATAGGATAATTGTCATAGACTGCAAAAGTCCACATTCCTGACCAGCCTTTGTACTGGACAGGCAGTTCAGCTATAGGCAAGTCTACAGCTTGTGACATGAAGGGGTAAATTGTCACTTTGGCCTTTGGGTTGATGAATTTGGGGTCTACGAAGGATTGGTGGATAGCTGACACTTGTGCCCCCGTGTCTCTCCACGCAGTAACCTTCTTTCCACCCACTCTCAAATTTTCCCTTCGCTCCAAGGATATTTGAGAGGCATCTGGGCCTGGGGATCTTTGGTGTGATGGTGGTGTAATGAACTGCACTCGGATGGCGTTCTTTGGACAGTTGGCCTTGATATGTCCCAGTTCATTACACTTAAAGCATCTTCCATCTGATGGGTCACTGGATCGAGGTGAATTACTGGAGACTGGTGAGGTGGAAGAATAGGGCGTCTGTGGCTTTACTTGGGTTGTATGTGGGGTCTTTGGCTGTCCTCGGTTGTAGGGTTTATGGTCAGTGTGCCCGCTGGGGTATTCGTTCCCCTTGACAGTAGCTTTCTTGCTTTCTGCCACTTCCATCCATCTGAGTTCAATCTCCCCCGCCTCAGAGAGATTTTTGGGTTTTTCATCTTGTATGTACTGTGTTATGTCCTCAGGAACACCATCCAAGAACTGCTCCATTTGTAGAAGGAGGTGTAGTTCTTCCAAGGTTTTAACATTGTGTCCTGATATTCAGGCCTCATAATTTTTCCCAACGTAGTAGGCGTGTTTGGGAAATGACACATCTGGTTTTCACTTTTGGGTTCTGAATCGCCGACAGGCATGATCCGGGGTTATCCTCATTTTGTATCTGGCCTTGGTTTGAAAAAGTTTATAGTCGTTAATGTTCTCCTTAGGCATTTCAGCTGCCACCTTTGCTAAAGGTCCACTGAGCTGTGGCCTCAATTCAACCATGTACTGGTCTTTAGGGATGCTGTACCCAAGACAGGCTTTTTCAAAATTTTCCAAGAAGGCCTCAGTTTCATCACCTGCCTTGTATGTGGGAAATTTCCTGTGATGTGGAACCATAATTGGCGAAGGGTTGTTAGGATTGGCTGGCACATGCAGCCCAGCTTGCGCTAAGTCCAGTTCATGTTTTCTCTGTTTTTCCTTCTCTTCACTTTCTTTTTGTTGTTTTTCCATTTCTCGGCGGTGGGCCATGTCTTCTTCTTCTTGTTTCCTTCAGTGTGCCACCTCTTCTTCTTCTAGTTTTCTTTTGTGGGCTGCCTCTTTGGCTGCTTGTTCTCTTTTGTAGGCTGCCAATTTGATGCTTTCTTCCTTTTCTTTCAGCTCCACCTCTTTTTGTCTTTTTTCCAGTTGTCGCCTGTGTTCAGCTTCTTTGATTTGTTCTTCGGCCTCCATTTTTGTATTGGAAGGCATGGTTCCTGTTTTCTTGTGTTGGGGTGCCCTTCGGTGTTTATCTTCTGAACTGCAGGCTCTGTTGCCTCCTGGGGTCTGCCTAGCAACAGTGCCTTTTTCCCTTTCTTCCTAGCTAATTTTTTCAATGTAAAGTAAACCAGAAAAACCACTTTATTTGCATGTAAATAGTGCTGGTATTTGCCTCCTAATGGGAGTGCTGTTGTGTGACAAAAGACCCGTAACAGTCTCTTAATGGTTTCTTGCTTAATATGCAAGCCAGAAACTGCAAGAGAGAGCAGAGAAAAAAAAATTCTCTCTGGTTCCCTTTTAAAACCAACTGTTTCTCTTTGCTAAAAAGCCCCTAGCAGAGAAAAGAAAAATATAATATTCCTGCTGGCTTCTGGATTCTATCTTTCCCAACGCTGCCACTCATGTCAGTAACCTAGTCCCAGATTTGGACCTTAGCATCCAAAATATGGGGGTTAGCATGAAAACCTCCAAGCTTAGTTACCAGCTTGGACCTGGTACTGCTGCCACCACCCAAAAAATTAGAGTGTTTTGGGACACTCTGGTCCCCACAAAAACCTTCCCTGGGGACCCCAAGACCCAAATCCCTTGAGTCTCACAACAAAGGGAAATAAACCTTTTCCCTTCCCTCCCCCCCAGGTGTTCCTGGAGAGATACACAGACACAAGCTCCGTGAATCTAAACAGAGGGAGTCCACTCTCTCTAATTCCAGTCCTGGAAACAAAAGCACTTTCCTCTTCACCCAGAGGGAATGCAAAGTCAGGCTAGTACATCTAACACACACAGGTCTCCCCTGACTTCTTCCTCCCACCAATTCCCTGGTGAGCTACAGACTCAATTCCCTGGAGTTCCTCACTAAAGAAAAAACTCCAACAGGTCTTAAAAGAAAGCTTTATATAAAAAAAGAAAGAAAAATACATAACACTGGTCTCTCTGTATTAAGGTGACAAATACAGGGTCAATTGCTTAAAAGAATATTGAATAAACAGCCTTATTCAAAAAGAATACAATTCAAAGCACTCCAGCAACTATAGACATGTAAATACAAAACAACAAACCATTTTTGTACTCACAACTTGGAAACAGAAGATTAGAAAAGCAGGAAATAGAAAAATCCTTCTCTAGCTGAGAGAGATTCAGGCAGAAGACAAAGAACTCAGACACAAACTTCCCTCCACCCAGAGTTGAAAAAAATCCTGTTTCCTGATTGGTCCTCTGGTCAGGTCTTCAGGTTACTTTTTTTTTCCAGGTGAAAGAGACATTAACCCTTAACTATCTGTTTATGACATATGGCTCCCACTTTTCTAGTGTTAAGCTCTCTGGTTGTCTAATGGTTTCTGTCTGCTGTATAATTAATTTTGCTAGGTGTAAGTTAATTAGGGTAGTGGGATATAATTGGTTCGAGAATTATGTTACAATATGTTAGGCTTGGTTAGTTACAGTTCAGTAAAATGTTTGGTTAAGGTATAGCTGAGAATATCACTATATAAACTGGGGGCAAACAGGACGTGGGGGGGTGGGAAATTGGAATCAGGCTTGCTAAGGGGTGGGAATGGGAATGGGGAATGGGGAACGGGGACACAGACAGGGCTCTGCAGCATAATAGCTGGGAAGGGGAACAGAGGATAAACACTCTGTGGCATCAGAGCTGGGAAGGGGGATGTGGGGTAAACGCTGTCATGGAGTGTGGGGGAGTCAGGGCCGTGCACCCCCCACTTCCTGTGATTCACCGTGACTCTCAGCCAGCCACTAAAACAAAAGGTTTATTAAACAACAGGAACACAGAGCTTGTAAAACAGAAGTTGTAAATACAGAAAACAGGACCCCTCAGTCAGGTCCATCTGGGGGTGGGGGGAGCCCAGACTCAGGTTCTGGGCCTCCCCAATCTCTCCAGCCAGCTCCAAACTGACCCTTCCTCCAGCCCCTCCTCTGGCCTTTGTCTCTTTCCCGGGCGGCACCAACATGCCAAGGGTATGCCTGGGGCGGCAAATCACGGGGGATGCTCTGCCAGTCACCTCGCAGGCGTGTCGCTGAATCTGGGGGCTGAGAACCTCCCACAGGCAAGCTGCCGAAGGCAGCCAGCCTGCCATGCTTGGGGAGGCAAAATACCTAGAGCCGCCACTGAGGTCACTTGATTTCTTTGTTCTCCAACACCTTCATTTGGCACCTTGCAGGGGAAGGGCCCAGGCCATCAGTTCCCAGGAGACATTTCCAGGACAGCTATTATCTGTGCAGATGGCATCACACCTGCCCTCTAGGCAGGGCCATCCTTAGGATTTGTGGTGCCCTAGGCGGGATTATTAAACTGCTGCCCCTGTGCCTGTCTTGCTCTTATTAACACAAACATAAGCTTACACTATTGGAAAACTTGCCACATGCATGTTATTAAAACCAGTGTAAGGTAGTTAAGCACACTGTAATGCTGATGGACTAGCACTAAAGAAGCAGCACTATAGAAAAAATTCTGATTTGACAGAATGATGCAAATAATATAATGTTTTTAATTTGGCAACATTTTATTGGAAATTTCTATGAAGAGATATTGAAACAAGGATTTGTTTTTAATTAAAAGCAATCTTTCTGGCTTTTTGGGCTGCAAAATCAGTAATAATGTCATTGTATACAAAGACAAAGTGATGTCTTGTTTGAGTGCAAGAATAGCAAGACCAATCAAGTGTTCCTAACTCATTGTAGAGCGGAGATAGTTTTTAATGAGCTTTAGTTTTGAGAAATTCCATTCTCCTGATGCCACTGTTACAGGAATTGTCAGTAGAATACGAGTGGCAATGTACACATAGGATATGTCAACAAGTTTTCTGGTATGAGTAAACTGTACAATGTCCATCATCGATTTTATATGAGGCAACATTGATGACAGTGCACTCAATTCTTCAAACAGTTCAAGTCCATTTAAATCAAAATGATCATCTGTGCTTCAGGAGGCTCTCTAGGTCAGGGGTCCCCAACGCGGTGCCTGTGGGTGCCATGGTGCCCACAGGGGCCTCTCAGTGCACCTGTGTACTGGCTGGTGCACGAGCATCCACCGAAATGCCACCAAAATTCGGCAGCATTTCAGCGGCGACGCCTCTGGATGACACCACTTGCCGCCGATAAGCAGCGTCATACAGAGGCGTTGCCACTGAAATGCCACCAAATTTTGGTGGCATTTCGGCGGATGCTCATCCACTGCCATGGTCCTTCATCTGGCGCCTGCCAGATGAAAAATGTTGGGGACCACTGCTCTCAGTGCTTGAACTCTGTCAGTAGTTGCTCTTGTTTTCCTATTTTGTTGAATTTAGTCCCGTTCAGCCTGCTGCCAGCTGAGTGAATGGAACCCCAGACCGACAGCGGGTTGAGTGGCTCAGCTGGAGTCTCAGCCGCCAGTTTGCTCAGCCTGCTGCCAGTCTGGGGTTCCTTGGGGTCCCCAGGCCAGCAGTGGGTGCTGAGTGGGGCCAGTGGCCGGGACCATGGGTGGCAATGGGGCAGCAGCCAGAATCCCAGAGCAGCGGTGGGCTGAGCGGCTCAGCCCACCTCTGCATGCCATCAAAAATCAGCTCGCGTGCCGCCTTTGGCAGGTGTGCCTACCTTTGCCGACCTCTGCTCTATACACTAGTAAGGAGATGAGCATAATACAGTTGTTGGAGGGCTCTATTTAGCAGTAACAGGGCTATAGAAAAGTCAATCAACATTTTTGGTTTCTTTGATGAAAACTGGCCCACTCCCTTCCCCATACCAAACCTGTCACTAATAATTATCAACAACTTAATTTTCTGTTTTTGGCTAAGATATTGATTTTTTTAAAAAAATATTGAATAAGAGCCTATATGAGAAAAAGACCCAAATATCAGGACCGTCCCTATAAAATCGAGACATCTGATCACCCTACAGGTGAGTTCCTTCCCCCACCCCTTCCCAGAGACCCCAACAGCCAACTCCTCCCTCAGACTGTGCTGCATTTGGTGCTCTCTAGGACCCAGCAGCCCTGCTCTTACACACTACATTGCTTCCCATCTGTCCGGACTCCCAGAAGAGCGGTGCCCCAAGAGCTAGTGGTGCCCCAGGCAGCTGCCTGTTCTGCCTGTGCTGCCTATGACGGCCCTGCCCTTGCTGCAGCCGTTCACACAGACCAGAGTTCCTAAAGATGCAAGCGTCATGTACCTTTCCTGGCCATCCTACATTGATGTTGATGAAACGTCCCTTGTGATCCAGCAGTGCTTGCAGCACCACGGAAAAGTACCCCTTGCGATTTATGTATTGGCTGCCTTTGTGCTCCCATTCCAAGATAGGGATATGGGTTCCATCTATCGCCCCACCACAGTTAGGGAATCCCATTGCAGCAAAGCCATCCACTATGATCTGCTCATTTCCCATAGTCACTGCCCTTGATATCAGCAGCTCAGTGATTGCGTTGGCTACTTGGATCACAGCAGCCCACGCAGTAGATTTATCCACTACAAATTGATTCCCAACTGACCGGTAGCTGTCTGGCATTGCAAGCTTCCAGAGGGCTATTGCCACTCCCTTGTGAACTGTGAGGGTTACTCTCATCTGGGTATTCTGGCGCTTCAGGGCAGGGGAAAGCAAGTCACAAAGTTCCATGAAAATGCCCTTACGCATGTGAAAGTTTTGCAGCCGCTGGGAATCGTCCAAGACCTGCAACGCTATGCGGTCCCATCAGTCTGTGCTTGTTTCCCAGGCCCGGAATTGGCGTTCCATGGCACGAACCTGCCGCATTACCACCATGATGTCCAAATTGCCAGGGCCCGTGCTTTGAGAGAAGTCTGTGTCCATGTCCTCACCACTCTCCTCACCGCGCTGCCGTAGCTTCCTCGCCTGCTTTTGAAGTTTCTGGTGCTGCACATATTGCAGGATAATGCATGTGGTGTTTACAGTGCTCAAAACTGCTGCGGTGATCTGAGCAGGCTCCATGCTTGCTGTGGTATGGCATCTACAGGAGAGCAGAATGGCAGTGGAAGCGGTTGTTCGATGACGATGGTTTGCAGCCCTACTGCACCATCTGCTACCAGAGCAGGAGAGCAGAGTGGCAGCAGAAGCGGTCGTTCAATGACGACAGTTTGCAGTCCTACTGCACTGTCTGCTACCAGCAGCAGACAAGACACAACGGTGGCAGCTGAGCTGAGTGGGCTGCATGCTTGCCATGCTATGGCATCTGAGTGGAAAAAAGTCCTGACACGATTATCTGCCATTGCTTTCACAGAGGAAGGGGTGATCGAAGACATGGCTTACAGGGCTGGCTTACAGGGAATTAAAAGTAACAAAGGGATCGGGTTTGCATCAAGGAGAAACACACACAATTGTCACACCGAGGCCTGAAACTGGTTTTCAAAGCCACTGTGATGCACAGCACGCCTTGCGGTGCTCTTCTAATCGCAAACAGCCTAGTCAGCAAACAGCGCCAGTGAGCTTTTAAACATCCAAAGACACATTCTACCACCATTCTGCACTTGCTCAGCCTATAGTTGAACTGCTCCTTACTGCTGTCCAGGCTTCATGAGCCATGGGAGTAAGGGGGTAGGCTGGGGGAGGTGCGACCGCGCAGTGCTGCCATGAGACGAAACTTAAAGAAGAGAATGACCTGGAGTCACACCCATGTCTGCCCAGGCGCCCATGACAGACCTCACCAAGATCGGCCAGGCACACCCAGGAGTCGATGACGACGGCTAGCAGTCGTAATGCACTGTCTGCTGCCGTGAAGGCAAGAAGCTGCTGCATAGTAATGCAGTATCACATCTGCCAGCAGCACCCAGGAGACGCATGGTGACGGTGAGCTGAGCAGGCTCCATGCTTGCCGTGGTATGACATCTGCAAGGGTAACCCAGGAAAAAAGGTGAGAAACTATTGTTTGCCCTTGCTTTCACTGGGGGGGGGGGAGTGGGGAGGCCTGACAACATGTACCCAAAACCCCCCATGACAATGTTTTTGCCCCATCAGGCATTGGGAGCTCCACCCAGAATTCCAATTGGTGACGGAGACTGCGGGAACTGTGGGATAGCTACTCACAGTGCAACACTCCAAAAGTCGATGCTAGCCACGGTAGTGAGGACGCACTCCGCCGACTTAATGCGCTTAGCGGGAACACACACAATCAACTGTATAAAAACTATTTCTAAAAAAAATCAGCTTCTATAAAATTGACCTAATTTCATAGTGTAGACATACCTTAAGACAGCAATTGTGATCCTTGGATGAATAAGCAGGAGAATATTGAATAGGAACAGGGAGGTGGCATTACCACTATAAATGGCATCAATGAGACCAGTACTGGATACTGTGTCCTGTTCTGGTGCCAACACTTCCAAGGATGAACTGATATTTTCAGCTAATGTGCTTTAAAATATATTTGTGATTTTCATGTCAATGCCTGTGTTTTGAAGAGAGAAAAAAACAAACACCATTTTCCTTTTGCCTTTAAAATATGACTAGAGATCTGGCTTACAACAAAAAAGCCAGGAAACAGAGACATCATTTGGCAAAGATAAAGGTGTATTATAAAAGTTGATAAATCCTTTATTAAAGTGTTATACCTTCCCTAACAAGGAAATGGTTCAATGATCTAATAGATCTTTTTTTTTTTCTGGCTACCATTGCCCTAGATTTTGTGTCCTAATTCACCTGTTGTGCTTAGATATTTTAGCTCCTTTTAAATGTAAGACCATCCTGTATTCTAAGTGTCTCTTCAACAGATATGAGAGAGGATAGCCATGTTAGTCTGGATCTGTAAAAGCAGCAAAGAGTCCTGTGGCTTGTAGACTAACAGTTGTTTTGGAGCATAAGCTTTCGTGGGTGAATACCCACTTCGTCGGATGCATGTAGTGGAAATTTCCAGAGGCAAATATAAATATGCAGGCCAGAATGAGTCTGGCGATAACGAGGTTTCTTCAGTCAGCGAGGGTGTGGTCCTCTGCTATCAGTTGAGATGTGAACACCAAGAGAGGAGAAACTGCTTTTCTAGTTGTCTAGCCATTCACAGTCTTTGTTTAATCCTGAGCTGATGGTGTCAAATTTGCAGATGAACTGAAGCGCAGCAGTTTCTCTTTGAAGTCTGGTCCTGAAGTTTTTTTGCTGCAGGATGGCTACCTTTAAATCTGCTATTGTGTGTCCAGGGAGTTTGAAGTGTTCTCCTACTGGTTTTTCTTATATTGCCATTCCTAATATCTGATTTGTGTCCATTTATTCGTTTACGTTGGGATTGTCCAGTTTGGCCAATGTACATAGCAGAGGGGCATTGCTGGCACATGATGGCATATATTACATTGGTGGACGTGCAGGTGAATGAACCGGTGATGGTGTGGCTGATCTGGTTAGGTCCTGTGATGGTGTCGCTGGTGTAGATATGTGGGCAGAGTTGGCATTGAGGTTTGTTGCCTGGATTGGTTCCTGAATTAGAGTTACTATGGTGCGGTGTGTAGTTACTAGTAAGACTATGCTTCAGGTTGTCTGTGGGCGCGGACTGGCCTGCCACCCAAGGCCTGTGAAAGTGTGGGATCATTGTCCAGGATTGGTTGTAGATCCCTGATGATGCGTTGGCGGGGTTTTAGCTGGGGACTGTATGTGGTGGCCAGTGGAGTTCCGTTGGTTTCTAGCCAACTACAAAAGCAGTTTCTCCTTCCTTGGTATTCACACCTCAGCTGCTAGAAGAGGGCCTCATCTTCCCTGATTGAACTAACCTCGTTATCTATAGCCTGATTCTTGCTTGCATATTTATACCTGCCTCTGGAAATTTCCACTACATGCAGCCGACAAAGTGGGTATTCACCCACGAAAGCTCATGCTCCAGTATGTCTGTTAGTCTATAACGTGCCACAGGTCTCTTTGCTCCTTCAACAGATGTCTATGCAAGCTGCACGGCCTGCTGCAATGGGGTGAATTAAGAGAAAAATCTGAGCCATTATGTAAGTTTCCTTTCTTTCAGAACCAATGTAGAATCATAGAACTGGAAGGGATCCTCAAGAGGTCATCTAGTCCAGTCCCCTGCACTCATAAAAATACATTAAAAGCTTTGTTATCTGGCATCTTGGGGGCATGGGGAGGTGCCAGTTAGTCACACATTCTGGTTAACAAAGAGTTATACCTACCAGTGGAATACCAATTTTCAAAGAATTAAAATACAATAAAATGATAACGTATAAAATAGTATACAGGTACTCATCAATCCAGTAGTAATATTGCTTTGCAGAGTGGTTGGTTTCTTGAAGCATTTAAGTGTATACAGGTACAGTTTTCGGCACAGTAGGTTATCTTAAGACACTACATAGCACTATGGGCAACACATGGCATACACACAGGTCACTAACAATACACAATAGCTTGGGAGAGGGATAGCTCAGTGGTTTAAGCATTGGTTTGTTAAACCCAGGATTATGAGTTCAATCTTGAGGGGCCCATTGAGGATTGGTCCTGCTTTGAGCAGGGGATTGGACTAGATGATCTCCTGAGGTCCCTTTCAACCCTGATATTCAAAAACTAAAGTGAACATAATTTAATCTTTCTTTGATTCACAAGGCACTTCAGGATCTTGCAGTTCCTCAGGGTCATCATCATGAACATGAATTATCACTGTAGATGTAGCAGGTGTAGGAGATTGGGCTGAATTGGTACTGACCTTATGACATACCCTGGAAGCTGCTTTATTGAATAAAACCCTCATATCAGCTTGCTTACTTGTCTTCTGTCTCTTCTGCATAAAAGTAGAGTTCAGAATGTGCAATTGCATAACCTCCTGGGCAGTATACTAGTCCCAGTTACTAGAGTGAAGATCTGTAGTGAGAGATATTAGAAATGCCAGATAACACAGCTTTTACTGTAGTCTGGTGAGTACATCTCTATTTAGGAGTACTTTATGTGTGTCTGTGTTCAAGAGTGCTCAGTGTTGGCCTAACTGCTTCAATTGACTTCAGTGACTGTTTTATCATTGATGTAAATGGGGCCAGGATTTCACCCCAGGTCTTCAGTAGAGAAACTGCCCTTTAAATCAATGGGAACAACAGAGTTGGGTCAATCCTGAGTGATTTTGAAAATCCCATCCCTAAAAGTGTATGTAAGAACCAATGGACTCAAAGATCTACTAGCGTTACTAATACTTTAAAAAAGTACTATTATTGAAACACTTTGACTCTCAGTAACATTTTATTTTTCTAGTAAGTAGGGATTCCAGTTTTCAGTTTAATCTGAAAACGGCAGATATAAAATGATGATAATGTTTCAAGAATCATTTTTTAAAAGAATCTAAAGAGGAGAATTTCTTGAAAGGAAATTTCACTGGAATTTAGGTCTGGTTCATGCTATCCACTGCAGCTTATGTAATGTCTTGGTCCTTCCTTCTGCTATAACACACGATGCTCGTTGTAGTTCATTTCTGGATTACTCAGAATAATTCACTCTTCTGCATAGTGTGGGAATGGAGGCTGTACACATTAAATGAGATTGCTTACAAAAGCTCCAGAGTATTTTTAAAGTTTTTGTGTTTGAAGCATTTTTTTTTCAGAAATGTATGCCGTTGTAATTCGAATACACCAATACCGTTTTGTTTTCTTGGAGGTTGGATTCCAGTCCTGATTGCAAAATGCTAAAGTAACTAAAAATAAAATCCTATTTTATGTATGTTATTTCTTATTCCTAAAAAAACATAATTATAAGGGTAAAAAGAGAGTTCTGGGCATTTTATTATATTTCCAATTATCTCTTTTAGTCCTTGAAAAAAATTTAAACTCTTGCCATTTATTTTGCACCATTGACTGCTCTAAAACTATTTCTTGCAGCCTCTGCTAATGAGTCATTGTATGGGTTTTTTTTTGCTACATTTTAGGCTATTTTTAAATAAATAAGTTGATGCATTGTTAGAAATATTGAACAAAGTAAAGCTTCGTTTGATGAACTGTATGTCTGTTTAAATAATAACAGTGATGTGATGACTTGTACTTTTCCCATTGATGAAGCGGGGGTGGGGATAAGCACAGCTAAAAGGTTCCCGCCTTGTACCAAGCTATAAAAGGGGATGGAGTGGAACAAAGGGCTTCCAGTCATGAGAAAACCCCTGCTTACCACGTGAGATGTCTGCTGGAACTAACAAGGACTGCACCACGGGAAAGGATTGACCCCAGACTAGGAAGGAGTCTAATCTGTGAAAGAATCTTATTGGAACATCTCAGAGGGTGAGATATTATCTGTAATCAGTTTCTTACTGTATTAGACTTAGACTTGCGTGTTTTTGCTTTGTTTTGCTTGGTGACTTACTTTGTTCTGTCTGTTAGTACTTGAAATCACTTAAATCTTACTTTTTATACTTAATAAAATCACTTTTGTTTATTAGTAAACCCAGAGTATATGATTAATACCTGGGAGACCAAATAGCTGTTCATATCTCTCTATCAGTGTTATAGAGGGCAGACAATTTATGAGTTTACCCTTTATAAACTTTATACAGAGTAAAACAGATTATTTGGGCTTTGGATCCCACTGGGAAATCGGTGTCTGAGTGCTGGAGACTGGTAACCTGCTGGGCGGTTTTCAGTTAAGTCTGCAGCTTTGGGGGGCATGGCTCAGACCCTGGGCCTGTGCTTTAGCAGGCTAGTGTGTCTGGCTCAACAAGAAAGGGTTCTGGAAGTCCCAAGCTGGCAGGGAAAATGGGCTCAGAGGTAATTTCAGCACATCAGGTGACAGTCCCAAGGGGATCTCTGTGACCAAATCTGTCACACCCTCTATGCCAGGGGTTCCTCAGAAGGCAACCTTATGGAGGGCTTCCACATTTCCTGTGCTGGAGAAATTCCCTGCCTGAAGCAAGGCTTTTAGGGTCCTACTGTGCCACTCTGGCACTTTTACCCCAGAAAAGGTTCTGGAACAGGAGGGAGGAGCTCATTCATTATGTGATCATTAATATGCAAGTGTTTAAAAAGCATGAATCAGGCCCTTCAAAATCATAAGATTTGACTTGAAATCATGAGATTTAAAATAATAATAAATGTTGCAGCTTCTCCTTTGCCATCTGGTGTCTGAGCCATTAGGTCAGACTTGGGTCATGTGTTCACCAACTGTCAGGTGACAAATAGTGCAAGAAGATGGAAACTGTTAGTAATGCTGAGTTAGACGTAGACAGGCTGGTGGCCTGTGAAGTCATGAAATGGAGAGGGACACAGGCACTGACTTTCCAATGTGCCGTGGGGTGCTCGACTCCCAGCTCTGCCCCAGGCCCTGCCCATACTCTACTCCTTCCCCCAAGGCCCTGCCCTGACCGACTCTTCCTGCACCGCCCCCGACCTGCCTCTTCCCACCCTATTCCACCCGGTTCCACCCCCTCTCCTGAGTGTGCAGCTGATTGTGGTGGGGTGGAAGGGAGGAGGTGATGGGGGTGGCTGCCCGGGAGGGAATGGAAGGGTGGCATCCAGATTACTAACACTCAGTAAAATGGCATCTCTGCTCCAATTAACGTTTGAGCCACGGGCCTGGACAATACTTACTGTAAATGAGAAAAGGACATTTTACTGACAGAACAAGGGGATTATTAGCACTAGAATCAAAGTAGATTACTATCTCCCTAATAACATACCACCAAAATCTACTCCCAGCGTAAGCAGTGGAGAAAAATTCAGGTGACATGTGGCAAATGGATAAAATGTTTTGATAAAAATTTCAACTTGAAACATTATCCACTAGTAGCCTTTTTTTCCTGACTAACCAAGAATGACTGCTGGCCTATCGTTTACTTTTCCTGAGAAAAGAAACACGTCAGATTTTGATGAATAAGCTACACTGGTATAGGGTGTGTAATAACATATCATCCAACCAGAGCTCAGAAACATTTCTAATGTCACAGTCAATACCGATACTTACACTACTCACTTTGTAAGGGCCCTCTGAAGATTCACTTCCAAATGAAGAACAGACACTTTTGTGAAACAAATGGAACTATTAATGAAGATGAATAATGCATCATCACATATGTTTGCTAAAGAGGAGGCCAATGTATCACTGAATGTCAAAGTACAATACACTGACTCTGCCATAAAACAGTGAAAACCATTCAGACTTTAATCATCCAGCAGACACATTCCAATATGCCAGATTAAAGCAATGGAAATATAACTTCTATATGGGACCAGAAGAACTAGTGTGCTGAAAAATGTGTGTTCTCTTCTTCATCATCTTATGGATGGAAGCAGCATATTAGTGAGTATTTGTATTGTGATAGCACCAAGGAGAGCCAGTTATGGCCCAGGACTCCATTGTGCCAGGCACTGTACAGACAGAGGACAAAAAGAGGGTCCCCACCCCCAGAGGACTGATAGTCTAAGCAGAAAATAGACTCATAGACTCATAGACTCCAGGGTCAAAAGGGACCAATGTGATCATCTAGTCTGACCCCCTGCACAAAGCAGGCCACAGAACCCTACCCATCCACTTCTATAACAAACCCCTAACCTATGTCTGAGTTATTGAAGTCTTCAAATTGTGGTTTGAAGACCTCACACTGCAGAGAATCCACCAGCAAGTGACTCATGCCCCACGCTGCAGAGGAAGGCGAAAAACCTCCAGGGCCTCTGCCAGTCTGCCCCAGAGGAAAATTCCTTCCGAACCCCAAATATGGCGATCAGCTAAACCCTGAGCATGTGGGCAAGACTCACCAGCCAGCACTCAGAAAAGAATTCTCTGCAGTAACTCAGATCCCATCCCATCCAACATCCCATCATTGACCACTGGGCATACTTATTTGCTGATAATCAAAGATCAATTGCCAAAAATAAGCTATCCCATCATACCATCCCTTCCATAAACTTATCAAGCTTAGTCTTAAAGCCAGATATGTCTTTTGCCCCCACTACTCCCCTTGGAAGGCTGTTCCAGAACTTCACTCCTCTAATGGTTAGAAACCTTTGTCTAATTTCAAGTCTAAACTTCCTCGTGTCCAGTTTATACCCATTTGTTCTTGTGTCTACATTGGTACTAAGCTTAAATAATTCCTCTCCCTCCCTAATATTAATCCCTCTGATATATTTAAAAAGAGCAAGCATATCCCCCCTCAGCCTTCTTTTGGCTAGACTAAACAAGCCAAGCTCTTTCAGTCTCCTTTCATATGACAGGTTTTCCATTCCTCGGATCATCCTAGTAGCCCGTCTCTGAACCTGTTCCAGTTTGAATTCATCCTTCTTAAACATGGGAAACCAGAACTGCACACAGTATTCCAGGTGGGGTCTCACCAGTGCCTTATATAACGGTACTAATACCTACTTATCTTTGCTGGAAATACCTCACCTGATGCATCCTAAAACCACATTAGCTTTTTTAACGGCCATATCACGTTGGCGGCTCATAGTCATCCTGTGATCAACCAATACTCCAAGGTCCTTCTCCTCCTCTGTTGCTTCCAACTGATGTGTCCCCAATGTATATCTAAAATTCTTATTATTAATCCCTAAGTGCATGACCTTGCACTTTTCACTATTAAATTTCATCCTATTACTATTACTCCAGTTTACAAGGTCATCTGGATCTTCCTGTATGATATCCCGGTCCTCCTCTGTGTTAGCAATACCCCACAGCTTTGTGTCATCTGCAAACTTTATTAGCACATTCCCACTTTTTGTGCCAAGGTCAGTAATAAAAAGGTTAAATAAGATTGGTCCCAAAACTGATCCTTGAGGAACTCCACTAGTAACCTCCTTCCAGCCTGACAGTTCACCCTTCAGTACGACCCGTTGTAGTCTCCTCTTTAACCAGTTCCTTATCCACCTTTCAATTTTCATATTGATCTCCATCTTTTCCAATTTAACTAATAATTCCGCATGTGGAACCGTGTCAAATGCCTTACTGAAATCGAGGTAAATTAGGTCTACTGCATTTCCTTTGTCTAAATAGTCTGTCACCTTCTCAAAGAAGGAGATCAGGTTGGTTTGGCAAGATCTACCTTTAGTAAAACCATGTTGTAATTTGTCCCAATTGCCATTGACCTCAATGTCCTTAACTACTTTCTCCTTCAAAATTTTTTCCAAGACCTTACATACTACAGATGTCAAACTAACAGGCCTATAGTTACTCGGATCACTCTTTCTCCCTTTCTTAAAGATAAGAACTATGTTAGCAATTCTCCAGTCATACAGTACAACCCCTGACTTTACAGATTCATTACAAATTGTTGCTAATGAGCTTGCAATTTCATGCGCCAGTTCCTTTAATATTCTTGGATGAAGATTGTCTGGGCCCTCCGATTTTGTTCCATTAAGCTGTTCAAGTTTGGCTTCTACCTCAGATGTGGTAATATCCACCTCCATATCCTCATTCCCGTTTGTCATCCTTCCATTATCCCTAAGCTCCCCATTAGCCTTATTAAAGACTGAGGCAAAGTACTTATTTAGATATGGGGCCATGCCTAGGTTATCCTTAACCTCCACTCCATCCTCAGTGTTTAGCGGTCCCACTTCTTCTTTCTTTGTTTTCTTCTTATTTATATGGCTATAGAACCTTTTACTATTGGTTTTAATTCCCTTTGCAAGGTCCAACTCTACTTGGCTTTTAGCCTTTCTCACTTTATCCCTACATGTTCTGACCTCACTAAAGTAGCTTTCCTTGCTAATCCCTCCCATCTTCCACTCCTTGTAGGCTTTCTGCTTTTTCTTAATAGAGTTGATATTTTAAAGTAGTAATAATATTTTGTGCTTAAAATGCCAGGCACACTGGGGAAGAGCAACAATGGGGCCAAAATTATGTTCCAAGATAAACAATAATTAAAATGAGCCCTACATACAGATTTGTGTCCTTGATTTTATCCGATGAATGTTCCCACATCCAGGTATGAACGTGCAGTCTCACTGCTCTATGGACCCCCAGAGGAGCTCTGTTTGTGGAGCAACCCCAGAACAATCTTGTCACTTGGTTAGCAATTCCTTCAATTCTGTTATTCCTTGCAGAACAAGGGGGAGTGAAGGAACCTCTCAAGGGGGGAGATTTGCAGCCACTTCTGGGGTGGGGCACAAGGTTGTTTATACAGAGATCCCGCTGGTGCTGAGATGCAGATGCCTCTGGGGTAGGGTGTGGGTACTGTTTATAGACACATTAGTGCCCCCCCAAAATCCCAAACTTTCTTGGGAAAAAACTTCTAATGTTTTTTCCTGAGGCCTGGTATGGGAAAAATTGAAAAGAAAATGGTATATGAAATATTTTCGCTCAGAAAGCAGTAAAAGACATTTTAGAGTAATGTTTAAAATAGTATTGTTATTGCAAATGTTTTCTACTAATAAATAATCAGTATGTAAAATGAATAAAACATGAGTTTCTTCTGCCTGCATCATAATGTCATGTCAGTCCAGGTCTATCTACATACCATTTCTGAGCCCATAGGATACAACCTGCCTTGGATAAGAACATAAGAATGGCCATACAGGGTCAGACCAAAGGTCCAGCTAGCCTAATATCCTTTCTTCCCACAATGGCCAATGTCAGGTGCCCCAGAGGGAATGAACAGAACAGGTGATTATTAAGTGATCCATCCCCTGTCGCCCATTCCCATTTGTCATTTTATATTTTTTCCTGTTGTCCCTCTGGCGGTACACAACTGAGAGTATCAGTTCAGGACAAATTGTTTAAGGCAGGGCAGTGACAGCTCTAAGGCATACCAAACCAGCCAAACAGAAAGGACTTCAGTTTTACCCCACTGGTTAACTAGAAGTCATATAAGCAATTCCCTCAGACACTCCAGTTCCCTTGTATCACCACCAGCACCACTCCTTATGGGGATGAATAGTTATGAAAACCTATACCCCAGTAAAAGAAAAAGGGTTCTCCTCATCTCAAAGGACCAAGTCCCAGACCCAGGTCAATATACAAGTTAAATCTCACCCACAAATCACTCTGTTGCCAAGCCTTTAGAATCTAAAATCTAAAGGTGTATTCATAAAAGAAGGAAATATAGATGAGAGTTAAAATTCATAGACTCATAGACTCTAGGACTGGAAGGGACCTCGAGAGGTCATCGAGTCCAGTCCCCTGCCCTCATGGCAGGACCAAATACTGTCTAGACCATCCCTGATAGACATTTATCTAACCTACTCTTAAATATCTCCAGAGATGGAGATTCCACAACTTCCCTGGGCAATCTATTCCAGTGTTTAACTACCCTGACAGTTAGGAACTTTTTCCTAATGTCCAACCTAAATCTCCCTTGCTGCAGTTTAAGCCCATTGCTTCTTGTTCTATCATTGGAGGCTAAGGTGAACAAGTTCTCTCCCTCCTCCTGATGACACCCTTTTAGATACCTGAAAACTGCTATCATGTCCCCTCTCAGTCTTCTCTTTTCCAAACTAAACAAACCCAATTCCTTCAGCCTTCCTTCATAGGTCGTGTTCTCAAGACCTTTAATCATTCTTGTTGCTCTTCTCTGGACCCTCTCCAATTTCTCCACATCTTTCTTGAAATGCGGTGCCCAGAACTGGACACAATACTCCAGTTGAGGCCTAACCAGCGCAGAGTAGAGCTGAAGAATGACTTCTCGTGTCTTGTTTACAACACACCTGTTAATGCATCCCAGAATCATGTTTGCTTTTTTTGCAACAGTATCACACTGTTGACTCATATTGGTTAAATGGAATCAAGTACATATAATGGGAAAGGTCTTGGTTCAGGCTTGTAGCAGTGATGGAATAAACTGCAGGCTTAAATCAAGTCTCTGGAGTCCATTCACAGATTTGAATGGGCAAGTCAGTCCTTTGTAGAAAATAGCAGGGTTGGAAGGGACCTCAGGAGGTCATCTAGCCCAACTTCCTGCTCAAAGCAGAGCCAATCTCTGTTTTATTTATTTATTTTTGCCCTAAATGACCCCCTTAAGGATTGAACTCACAATGCTGCATTTAGTAGGCCAATGCTCAAACCACTGAGCTATCCCTCCCTGTTTGTAGCAAAGTTCCTCCAGAGATAAGAAGCAGGACTGGAGACAAATTGGAGAAGCTGCAGCTGCCTTTTATAGTCTCTTGCCATGCGGCCTGTGCTTCCTTTGTTTCAAACACAAGCTGCCCAGAACATGGCTTGAAAGCCTTAGAGTTCTCTCCATAGGCAAGTCCCTGCATGCCTTGCTAAGTCATAAGGTGTATCTGCCTTCTCTCAATGGGTCATTTGTATAGCTGATGATCCTTAATGGGCCATCAAGCAGGCTAGGCAGCGCTGATGCCAAATTGTCTGGGGTGTTACTCAGAAGCATAGCACAACTTTGAAATACAGAGAGTATAGAGCCAATACTTACAACTTTAAATACAAAAATGATACATGCAGATGGATAGCATAATCATAACCAGCTAGTTACAATCTTTTCATAGACACCTTACTTGACCTCCTTTATACAAGATTTGGTGCCACTATAGGACCTTGGTTGCAACAATGATCTATACGGTCACCGTTCATGTCAATAACTTCACACCAACGTACAAAAACACCCCAAACAACAAAACTCCACCTTACTGTGCAGCTGCAGATCCAGCCATTCCCCTCTCCCCCAATGAGTTAATGTACACACACCCTGGAAGACATCTACGTACCCCTGGTTGAGACCCACTGCTCTAGCTCCTTTAGCTTCAGCTTCAATTCCATCTGTATCAGATCCACTGATGGGGAACCCAGTCATGAAGACCCCCTGCTGGACAGAAAGATGGGTCTTGGGGATGCCTGGTTGCCACTCCTGGTGGCTCCCATACCCTCTTTTAGCCCAGTTTGGGTCAGGAACCTGCTCCTAAGATCAATCCTCCTTCTCCAGCTGTGTAATCAGCTGCACCTTGGTGAAACTTCCTATGCATAAGCCTCTCCCCTTCTGCACAAGTCTACAATGTCCTTTTTAAGGAGATGGTTATACATAATTTCTTTGCAGTTTCCTCTAATTTCCCTTTGTCTTACTGGTCCCAGTCGCTTATGGCAGAACACTCCCAGTGCCTTCAACAGCCAGCCATTCACGGGGTATGGTCCTTTCTCCACTGCCATGAGGTACAGGCTCAGTGCTCTGGCGCTGCTCTGAATGAAGTTCAGAGAGGACCGTTTTGTAGTGTGACTACCCCTTGGGGCACATGTTAGAGGCTTTCCCTTCACCAGCCCACTTCCCTGGTTCTTGCCACGCAGGCAGCAAGCAGCAAAAGACCAGAAGTCCAAAGTGCAGACAATGTGTTTATTGGGGTTAGTTTCCAATCACGCGTATTCTGAAACCCATCACACGAGTCAGGCTTCTATATATTCTAATAGAGTCTGTTCCCCAGTATTCCTTTCCCAGCTCTGATGCCACAGAGTGTTTACCCCATGTCCCTCCTGGCTCTGATGCCACAGAGTGTTTGTGATGAAGTGGGAATGTTCTTAATGTTTTCTCTGAATACTGTGTGAGTGCCTTAGTTTCCCCTATACATTTCTTAAGAACCTAGGTGGTGAGATAAGGGCGTGTGATTTTTGCAGTGCCCTAGAGGCACTGGCGGCTCCAGGCACCAGTGCTCCAAGCATGTGCCTGGGATGGCAAGCCGCTGGAGGTGCCCTGCCGATCACTGCGAGGGCAGCAGTCAGGTAGCCTTTGGTGGCTTGCCTGCGGGAAGTCCGCCGGTCCCGCGGATTCGGTGGCAATTCGGCAGCGGGTACGCTGAAGCTGCAGGACTGGTGGCTGCCTGACTGCAGTGTTTGGGTGGCAAAAAAGGTAGAGCCGCCCTTGCTTAGAGGCAGGGCCGTCCTTAGTCATAGGCAGAACAGGCAGCCGCCTGGGGCACCACTAGCTCTGGGGGCACCGCTCTGCTGGGAGCCCGGACAGATGGGAAGCAGTGGAGTGTGTAAGAGCAGGACTGCTGGGTCCTAGAGAGCACCAAATGCAGCACAGTCTGAGGGAGGGATTGGCTGTCGGAGTCTCTGGGAAGGGGTGGGGAAACAAACTCACCTGTAGGGTGACCAGATGTCTCGATTTTATAGGGACCGACCTGATTTTTGGGTCTTTTTCTCATATAGGCTCCTATTCCCCCCACCCAGTCCCGATTTTTCACATTTGCTGTCTGGTCACCCTAGGTGGGGGTAATTGGTACCTATATAAGACAAAGCCCCTGTCATAAACAGATAGTTAAGGGTTAATGTCTCTTTTACCTGTAAAGGGTTAACAAGCTCAGTGAACCTGGCTGACACCTGACCAAAGGACCAATCGGGGTACAAGATACTTTCAAATCTTGGTGGAGGGAAGTCTTTGTTTGTGCTTTTTGGGTTGTTGTTTGTTCTCTCTTGGGATTAAGAGGAGCCAGACATGCAACCAGTTTTCTCCAATCTTTCTGAAACAGTATCTCATGTTCAACATAGTAAGGAATAGCTAGAAGGCGGAATAGTCTTTTTGTTTGTTTTCTTTATTTGCAAATGTGTATTTTGCTGGAAGGATGTTTTACCTCAGGTTGCTGTAACTTATACTTAGGCTAGGAGGGAGGAAGTCCCTCTGGTCTATGTAAAGCTGAGACCCTGTAAACATTTTCCATCTTGATTTTACAGAGATAATTTTTACTTTTTCTTTCTTTAATTGAAAGCTTTTCTTTTTAAGAACCTGATTGATTTTTTCCTTGTGTAAGACCCAAGGGGACTGGGTCTGAACTCACTAGGGATTGGAAAGGAAGAGGGGGGAAGGTGAATTCCTCTCTGTGTTAAGATTCAAGGAGTCTGAATCACACTATCTCTCAAGGTAACCCGGGGAGGGGAAAATCTGGGAGGGGGAAGAAGGGGGAATGGTTTATTCCTCTTTGTTTTAAGACCCAAGGGATTTGGGTCTTGGGTTCCCCAGGAAAGGTTTTGGGGGAACAGAAAGTGTACCAAACACTATATTTTGGTTGGTGGCAGCATTATCAGATCTAAGCTAGGAATTAAGTTTAGAGGGGTATATAAAGATCCCCACTTTCTGGACACTAAAGTTCAAAGTGGCAATAAGACCTTGACAGCCTCAAATATCGGGACTGGCCCTATAAAATCAGGACATCTGGATCTGGTCAAGCTGGCTGGGGAGTGCGTCTCTCCCCCGGCCTGGCAGCGATCCATCTCATCTAGGGGGAGCTGCACAGGGCAGGATGAGCTGCTGTGGCTCCATGAGTGCCCCGTCCCTGAGACTAGATGCTGTGCTAACTTCACCATGGTCCGTTGGGCTGGCGGTGGTTCCCATTGGCGTGTGATCGGACCTGAGGGTTTGCTGCTGCTGTTGCCACTCTTCACCCCAAAAGGTGGATTTGAGGGTCCTGCAGTTTTCCACCTGTCTCCTCCTCTACTGCAGCTGTTGTACCAGCAGGCTGGGGGGTTGTCATTTAACAAATTTGTTCTCCAAAAATGCTTTCTAACAATCCTGAATTCAATTTCAGTATTTGACAGAGTGCAAGAACCTAGAGCAGTGGTCCCCAATGACACGGCAGCAAGCGGTGTCATCCAGAGGCATCGCTGCCGAAATGCTGCTGAATTCGGTGGCATTTCCATGGATGCTCGTCCACCAGCCAGTACACAGGTGCGCTGAGAGGCCCCTGTGGGCACCATGGCACCCACAGGCACTGCTTTGGGGACCCCTGACCTAGAGAGCCTCCCGAAGCACAGATGATCATTTTGATTTAAATGGACTTGAACTGTTTCAAGAATTGAGTGGACTGTCATCAATGTTGCCACACACAAAATCGATGATGGACATTGTACAGTTTACTCATACCAGCAAACTTGTTGACATATCCTATGTGTACATTGCCATTCGTATTCTACTGACAATTCCTGTAGCAGTAGCATCAGGAGAACAGAGTTTCTCAAAACTAAAGCTCATTAAAAACTATCTCCGCTCTACAATGAGTTAGGAACACTTGATTGGTCTTGCTATTCTTGCACTCAAACAAGACATCACTTTGTCTTTGTATACAACGACATTATTACTGATTTTGCAGCCCAAAAACCCAGAAAGATTGCTTTTAATTAAAAACAAATCCTTTTTTCAATACCTCTTCATAGAAATTTCCAATAAAATGTTGCCAAATTTAAAAAATTATATTATTTGCATCATTCTGTCAAATCAGAATTTTTTCTATAGTGCTACTTCTTTAGTGCTAGTCCATCAGCATTACAGTGTGCTTAACAACGTTAAACTGGTTTTAATAACATGTATGTGGCAAGTTTTCCAATAGTGTAGGCTTATGTTTGTGTTAATAAGAGCAAGACAGGCACAGGGGCAGCAGTTTAATAATTCCACCTAGGGTACCATAAATCCTAAGGATAGCCCTGAGCAAGGGACTTACTTTCCAGACCAGAAAATAACCATTGAGGATGTTGAAATGCCTGTAGTTATCCTTGGGGACCCAGCCTACCCCTTAATGCCATGGCTCATGAAGCCATACACAGGCAGCCTGGACAGTAGTCAGGAGCTGTTGAACTATAGGCTGAGCCAATGCAGAATGCAGGTAGAATGTGCATTTGGATGTTTAAAAGTGCACTGACGCAGTTTACTGACTCAGTTAGACCTCAGCGAAACCAATATTCCAATTGTTATTGCTGCTTGCTGTGTGCGCCGCAGTATTTGTGAGAGTAAGGGGGAGATGTTTATGGTGGGGAGGGAAGTTGAGGCAAATCGCCTGGCTGCTGATAACGCACAGCCAGACACCAGGGTGATTAAAAGAGCACAGCAGGGCTTGCTGCGCATCAGAGAAGCTTTGAAAACCAGTTTCATGACTGGCCAAGGTACGGTGTGACTGTTGTGTTTGTTTCTCCTTGATGAAAACCCGCCCCCTTGGTTCACTCTACTTCCCTGTAAGTGAACCGCCCTCCCCACCCTCCTTTGATCACCGCTTACAGATGCAATAAAGTCATTGTTGTTTCAAACGCATACATTCTTTAATAATTTGTCACACAAATAGGGGGATAACTGCCAAGGTAGCCCAGGGAGGGGTGGTGGATGAGGGTAGGAGGGAAGGACAAGGCCACACTGCACTTCAAAAGGTATTGAATGCCAGCCTTCTGTTGCTTGGGCAGTCCTCTGGGGTGGAGTGTTTGGGTGCCCGAAGTCCCCCTCACTGCTTTCTTGGGCATCTGGGTGAGGAGGCTGTGGAACTTGGAGAGGAGGGCAGGTGGTTACACAGCAGCTACAGTGGTGGTCTGTGCTTTCCTGCACCTCAAACATACTCTGGAACATATCAGTTTGATCTTCCATTAGTCTCAGCATTGCTTCCTCCCTCTTTTCATCATGCTAATGCCACTTATCATCTTGATCTCGCCACCTGTCGTCTCGCAAGTCCCTCCTGTCCTTGTGTTCATTTTGTACTTTTCTGTACTCTGACATTGTCTGCCTCCGCACATTCTGCTGGGCTCTTTCAGTGTGGGAGCTCAGAGAACATTTCATCATGAGTGCATTTTTTTCACCTTCTAATCTTCGCTTGCCTCTGGGATGGAGGTGATAGGGGGAGTGTTGAAACATTTGCAGCTGCGGGAGGAAAAGAAGGGAGAGTAGTATTTAAAAAGACACATTTTAGAGAACAATGGGTAGACTCTTTCACGGTGAACCAAGCAGTTAACATTAGATAGCATATGTGCTTTCGGTACAAGGTTGCATTTTGCCTCTTATATTGAGGGCCTGCCGGTTTGGTGTGAGAGATCACACACACAGGGCCAGTGGGCAGGGCTGGCTTTAGCAAGTGCGGGGCCCAATTTGAGCCATTTTGATGGGGCACCGGCAGGGATGACTAAAAAAAAAAACACCACCTTTCATTTCTTCCATGTATTATTTACTTTCCATGACTGTATACATAATAACAAAATTATATATTACATACATTACATCATATTGTATATGGCTCTTTTCTTACTCCCACTTGGGTACTTTCTACCAATATCTCTTGATCTCTTGCCCATATTGATAGAAGTCACCACATTCTAAAAGCATATGAATTATAGATTTTCACTTTCATATTAGGAAAATAATTTATGTTTCGATAGTTGTACAACTGATTTTCTTCAATAATGTTTATTTTATACCCCCTCTTTCCCCCCAGCACTGCCTGCCTCACAGAAACAAACCCTCCTTCCTCAGCGCCAAGTGTCAAAACAGCTGTGGGCCAAAGAGGAAGGTTTGGGGGAGGGGAGAGAAATGGCACACATAGACAAAAAGAAGAATTCCATTCTATTCATCCAAAGAAGCGGGCTGTAGCCCATGAAAGCTTATGTTGAAATAAATTTGTTAGTCTCTAAGGTGCCACAAATGCTTCTGTTCTTTTTGCAGATACAGACTAACACGGCTGCTACTCTGAAACTTGGCACACATAGGGTGACCAGATCACAGCAGTAAAATAGGACCCACCCCCTCCCCACTCGGCCTCACCATCACACCCCTCTTCACCCCTTAGACCCCCACTGACTTGCTGCGTTCCTCCTAGTCAGTCCCCCACCCACCACTTGCCTCCTTTCACTTTCTTCCTCCCCTGCCAGAAACCCCCATGTCTGTTCCTAGAACCTCTGCTGGCTCACTGCTTGCCTCTTTGGCCACCTGCCGCTTGCCCACTCGCTTGCCCCTGACTCGCTGCTGCACTGCCCCCCCCCGAGTATATAGCCTCATTCAGAGACCCAGGGGTCACTATATTACTGCACACTGCAGTCGATGCAGTTGTAGATAAATCTCTGCATTATGCATTTTTGTATAACTTTTACATGACTTTGTATTGAACCTTGGTAATATGTTATTGCGGGCCCCTAAGGTAGTATATAAGGTAAAAGAAAAATGTCCTTTTGCTAGAAGTAGAATAAGATCTTTCCTCCACTTTGTAATCAATTGCCCTATTGAATGAATGAGGTGTGAATGAGGAAGGTGTGGAAGGCAGGCACCTCCAGACAGCTGCAACCCTTGAAGAGGGGCTGGGAGCCAGACTAAGGAGCTTTGCCCAGGGCTGAGTGGGATGGAATTTGGGTGCTGGGTGCAGGCTCCGGGCTGGGGCCCAGGGTGGGGTGCAGGAAGGGTGGAGGGGTGCAGGCTCTGGGAGGGAGGGTGGAGGGTTGGGTGCAGGCTTTGCAGGGCCGTCCTTAGCCATAGGCAGAACAGGCAGCCGCCTAGGGCACCACTAGGTCTGGGGGCACCACTCTGCCAGGAGCACGGACAGATGGAAAGCAGAGGAGAATGTAAGAGCAGGGCTGCTGGGTCCTAGAGAGAGCCAAATGCAGCACAGTCTGAGGGAGGGGATTGGCTGCTGGGAAGTCTCTGGGAAGGGGTGGGGAAAGGAACTCACCTGTGAGTGTGACTCTTTCCCCGGGCGTGAGGGCTGTCAGGGCTGTGTTGGGTGAGGTGCTGGGGGGAGGTGAGGCTGGCTGCCTACCTGCTGAGGAATGACAATGAAAGTAACTAACTTCCTCACAGGCAGCCAGGATTGGAATGGCCACACAGGGCTGGGCTGAGGATAGCCAGATAGCATGTGCGAAAAATCAGGACAGGGTTGGGGTAGGGTGAGCAGATGTCCCACTTTTATAGGGACAGTCCCAATTTTTGGGTCTTTTTCTTATATAGGTTCCTATTGCCACCCACTTCCCATCCTGATTTTTCACACTTGCTGTTTGGTCACCCTAGGTGGGGGTAATTGGTGCCTATATAAGACAAAGCCCCAAATATCGGGACTGGCTCTATAAAATCAGGACATCTGGATCTGGTCACCCTAGCTGGGGAATGTGTCTCTCCCCCGGGCTGGCAGTGATTAATCTTCTCCGGGGGGAGCTGCACAGGGCAGAATGAGCTGCTGTGGTTCCATGGGTGCCCCGTCCCTGAGATCAGATGCTGTGCTAACTTCACCATGGTCTGTTGGGCTGGCAGTGGTGCCCATTGGTGTGTGATCGGACCTGAGGGTTTGCTGCTGCTGTTGCCACTCTGCACCCCAAGAGCTGGATTTTGGGGTCCTGCAGTTTTCCACCTATCTCCTCCTCTACTGCAGCTGTTGAACCAGCAGGCTGGGGGGGGTAAGCCAAGCATGAAAGCAGTACTGTGTTGCCATTTAATTGTCATTGAGCAAATTTGTTTGCCAAAAATGCTTGCTAACAATCCTGAATTCAATTTCAATATTTGTTTAAATCAATATCTTAGCCAAAAACAGAAAATTAAGTTGTTGACAATTATTTGTGACAAGTTTGGTATGGGGAAGGGAGTGGGCCAGTTTTCATCAGAGAAACAAAAAATGTTGACTGACTTTCCTATAACCTTGTTACTGCTAAATAGAGCCCTCCAACAACTGTAATATGCTCATCTCCTTACTAGTGTATAGAGCAGGGGTCGGCAACCTATGGCAAACGTGCCAAAGGTGGCACGCGAGCTGATTTTTGATGACACACAGCGGCGGGCTGAGCGGTTCAGCCCACTGCTGTTCTGGGGTTCCGGCTGCTGCCCCATTGCCACTCGGGGTCCTGGCTGCCAGCCCCACTCAGCAGCCGCTGCTGGCCTGGAGACCCCCAAGGGACCCCAGGCTGGCAGTGGGCTGAGCAGGCCGGCAGCTGAGACCCCGGCTGAGCCACTCAACCCGCTGTTGGCCTGGGGTTCCATTCACTCAGCTGGCAACAGACTGAGCGGGACTAAATTCAACGAAATAGGAAAACAAGAGCAACTAATGACAAAGTGCAAGAACCTAGAGCAGTGGTCCCCAACCTTTTTCGTCTGGTGGGCGCCAGACGAAGGACCGTGGTAGTGGATGAGGATCTGCCGAAATGCTGCTGAAATTCGGCGGCAAGCAGTGTCATCCAGAGGTGTCAGCACTGAAATGCCACCGAATTTCAGAGACATTTTTGCAGATGCTCGTCCTCCGGCCAGTACGCGGGTACACTGTGAGACCCCTGTGGGTGCCATGGCACCCGCGGGCACCACATTGGGGACCCATGACCAAGAGAGCTTCCTGAAGCATGGTGATCATTTTGATTTAAATGGACTTGAACTGTACGAAGAATTGAGTTGTTGTCACATGCAAAATCGATGATGGACATTGTACAGTTTATTCATACCAGCAAACTTGCCACTCATATTCTACTGACAATTCCTGTAACAGTAGCATCAGGAGAACGGAGTTTCTCAAAATTAAAGCTCATTAAAAACTATCTCTGCTTTTCAATGAGTCAGGAACACTTGACTGGTCTTGTTATTCTTACAATCAAACAAGACATCACTTTGTCTTTGTCATACGATGACATTATTCCTGATTTTGCAGCCAAAAAAGCCAGAAAGATTGCTTTTAATTAAAAACTAATCCTTGTTTCAATACCTCTTCATATAAATTTCCAGTAAAATGTTGACAAATTAAAAAAAGAATATTATTTGCATCATTCTGTCAAATCAAAATTTTTTCTATAGTGCTTTTTTGTGCTAGTTCATCAGCATTACAGTGTGCTTCATTAAGTTAAACTGGTTTTAGTAACATGCATGTGGCAAGTTTTCCAACACTTTAAGCTTATGTTTGTGTTGCTAAGAGCAAGACAGGCACAGGGGCCCCAGTTTAATAATCCTGCCTAGGGCACCAAAAATCCTAAGGACGGCCCTGAGGCTTTGGGACAGAGTTTGGGGGCTGGAGGGGGGGTGCTGGGGGGAAGGGACTGCCATGTGGCTTCCCCTCACCATAGCCTCAGTGGGGGATGGAGCTGCCCCTTCCCCAGTGTTTGCAGGAGTGGTGGCTGGGGAAAACCCAGTCAAACTCTGGTTTTACTCTTTTGCTGATGGGTCACTTAAACCCCTTACAAACTCCTTCCTGCCTCTCTCACTCTCCTTTTCTACTGGGCTTGTTTGATCTTTTTGGTGGAGCCAGATGAAAACCACAAACTCCAGTGAGAGCAACAGGCTGGAAGACTAGACGGAACCCACCACCCAGCCTAGTCCATCCCAGAGCCCAGGACTGAGGGCAATGTCCCCTCACCCCCAGGCCACCTGCTTCCACTCCTGGCCTCTCCCAGCGCTGCCAGTGATTCTGTGTGGCTGCATCGGGTGGGATTTCAAGCGGACCCCCCGAACCTCCCACTAAATTCACCCTTGTTTTGCGACCACTCTGCACCAAGAGCACCTTCCTTCCCTGCCCTAGAGCTGCTGGATGGCTAGAAAGCTGAGCTGGGCATTTGATTGATCTAGAATATTATCATGCCCCTCCTCAAAAAAACCTTAATATCCATACAGCTTTTTGCCCCCCCCAAAAAAAGCCGGTCTATTTTATTGTTGCAGGGCAAATGAAGGAGCCATATTTTAATGGAAATATTCAGCCCCTACAGCGGTCTTGCAGCAGGGAAAGCAGAGTTGATGAGAAGGGAACGGTTTGGATAGGTGCCCTAGTCCCCTTCCTTTACAAAATAATTTGGAGAGGGAATCAGATCACACTGTGCCTCAGTTTCCCCTTCTGCTGTGGAGTGGGAGGGGAGATAAAAGTCTCAGCCTGCCATGCCATGTTGCAGACCTTTCGCATTCTCCCCTCTTGCTGTATTTGATTTCCTCCTCCAAACCTCCCTCTCTCTCTCTCACCTGGAGTTCACAGCACTAAGTACCGGCTGGGGGCTTTTTTCCTGGGTTACATGACATGATCTCAACTTTAGTTTTGAAACAGACACAGGCAGGCACAAACTCACCCTCAAACAGCAACACCCCAAAGACCACAACACCAACCCAATGTTACAAACCTAGGGGGAATGAGAGGGTCAGACACTCACCGCTGGGAGCCCCAGCAGCTGCTCAGCTGAGTGAGGTCCACTGCAGAGATTCCTGTCTCCCACCGGACCAGAAGTTCCCTCGGCGTCTCCTCCAGGTGAGTGCTGGGGGCGGGGGAGGGGAGGGGAAGGAAGGTTGCAAAACACATGTGCCTTCTCCCCCCACCCCCCTCCTGACCTGCAACACCCACGCGGCTGCCTCTGCTCAGCCCCGTGCTGGCCAGCGTCTCTCGTTGCCTAGCAATAACAGCTGCTGCTTCCGGGAGATGCAGAACTTTGCTTCCAGGAGACAGCGAGCGCGGGGCCCCTTCAGGCGCGGAGCCCGATTCGGAGGAATCGGGCAAATTGGCCTAAAGCCGGCCCTGCCAGCGGGCAACAGAATTCAGCTTGCAGGCAGCCATGGTAAGCCACAGTCTTTTGCCTTCTTTAACCTTCATAACATGTGTGAATGATTTCAAACAGCAGCACTCTCATTTCCCATACCAAGCACTCGTTGGGTTGGCCATTTAAAAGGAGGGGCTGCAGTTTTCAGGTTAATGTGCAGCACAAACCCAACTAAACGCCCCCGGACCAATTCTCCGGGATGATCACTTCACCCCTCCCCCCCCACCGTGTGGCTAAAAGCGGGGATGGTTTCTGTTCAGTCACAGGAAAACAGCCCAGCAGGAACGGGCACCTCTGAATGTCCCCTTAATAAAATTCCCCTATTTCAACCAGGTGACCATGAATGATATCACTCTCCTGAGGATAAAGAGATAAAGAATGGATGTTGCTTGAATGCCAGCGAACACCGGGACCATACGCTGCAATGATTCCAGACTACATGCTACTGGCCTGGCGTGGTAAAGTGTCCTACCATGGAGGACGGAATAAGGCTGCACTGCCCAGAAACCTTTTGCAATGGCTTTGGGAGTACACGTTAACAGACTTTTCCAGTAGCTGTACTGGCCATGAATGCATCCCAAAGTCTTCAGGGCAAATTAATCATTAAACATGCTTGCTTTTAAACAATGTATTATATTTACAAAGGTACACTCATCAGAGGTCCTTTCTTCGCCTTCCAGGTCCGGGAGCTGGCCTTGGGTGGATTGGGAGGGTACTGGCTCCAGGGTGATAAACAGTTCCTGGCTGTCAGGGAAAACGGTGTCTCCGCTTGCTTGCTGTGTGCTATCTTCCACCTCCTCCTCTTCATCATCTTCCTCATCCCCAAAATCCGCATCCCTGTTGCCTGAGGATCCATTGACTGAGTCCATGCACAGGGTAGTTGTAGGGGCACACCCTAGAATGGAATGCAGCTCATCAAAGAAGCAGAATGTCTGGGGCTCTGATCCAGAGCGGCTGTTTGCCTCTCTGGTTCTTTGGTAGGCTTGCCTGAGCTCCTTAAGTTTTACTCGGCACTGCTGCGGGTCTCCGTTATAGCCTCTGTCCTTCGTACCCTTGGAGATTTTTTCAAATATTTGGGCATTTCTCCTTTTGGAACGGAGTTCTGATAGCATGGATTCGTCTCCCCATACAGTGATCAGACCCCTTTCGGTCCATGCTGGAGCTCTTGCTATTCTGGGACTTCATCATCACTTCTGCTGATGAGATCTGCACAGTCACCTCTGAGCTCACCATGCTGGCCAAACAGGAAATCAAATTCAAAAATTTGCGGGGCTTTTCCTGTCTACCTGGCCAGTGCGTCTGAACTGAGAGTGCTCTCCAGAGTGGTCACAATGGAGCACTCTGGGATAGCTCCTGGCGGCCAACTCTGTCAAATTGTATCCACAATCGACACAGCAAGGTGGATTTCAGCACTAATCCTCTCGTTGGGGAGGAGTACAGAAATCGATTTTAAGAGCCCTTTAAGTCGATAAAAATGGCTTCATCGTGTGGACGAGTGTAGGGTTAAATCAATCTAATGCTGCTAAATTCAACCTAAACTCATAGTGTAGATCAAGGCTTAGTTACAGCACCACATGGGGAACTCATCATCAGTTGCTTTCCATCATTACCCCTAAGTCCTCTTCTGAGCCACTACTTTCCAGAATGCAGTCCTCCTTCCATGACCTACATTCTTGATTCTTAGATGTATGACCTTACAGTTAGCCCACCTTACCATATGATCCAGATTTCTCTGTATGACTGATCTGTCCTTATCACTATTTACCACTCTATCAATGTATGCGATAGCTCCTAACTTTCCCAGAAATTTTTATATATTCTTCCAGATCAGTGGTGCCAACTCTACATGGCAGGAAGTCGCCAGAGAAGCCCTGGAAAGTCACTAGACATTGCTATAAGCATTCAAAAGGCATCAAAACTGTCACTAAACAAAATTTCCACAGAATTCAGTGGAGAGTTCTAGATCTATATCTACCTGAAACTCGGAGAGAGGACGTTCCCAGCTGCTGAGCAGAAAGCAGCAGCAATGCTGGGCGCTCCCTCTGTGACTGGATAGTCCAGGCAGCTGAGTTTATTTTATCATCACTGACTAGCTCTGTTGGTGTCTCTTGGCTGATAGGGGGTTTCTGTCTGTCCTGGTTATATGGAGCAGGGCTGGGGTCCTCCTTACTTCTTAACCTGGCACTGGACTGCATGGGCAAACTCCTAGCATGGGGAGGTGGCTAGTGCTACAGCCCCGCCCCTTGCATTCAAGGCCCCGCCCCTTCTTCACCCACTGGAGTCCAGCCGCCAATGTGGCAGCTGGCCTCTGCTCAGTGCCCTCAGCCCCCCCACCCACTGTGGCTGCTGGCCCCTGCTCCAGGCTAGCACCCCCTGGCTCTGGAGCGCCAGAGAGCTGGGCACCATGGCCCCAGCCTTCCCGAGCCCTGCTGCCCGGCCTCACCCCCAGACAGCTGTCCCCCACCCCCACCCTTAAGGAGCCCCTGGGCCAAGCTGCCAGCCCCAACACTTGGTGGGTGGGCAGGCAAGCAGCTTGGCCAGAGTGCCTCCAGCCCTAGCGCCAGGAGGACGAGCTGCTTGGCTCAGCCCCCAGGGCACACCCTGGCCCCCATCCTGCCTGCCCCAGAGAATGTCAGGCAACGCCTTCCTGTGCCTATGGTACCTGCCGCCCATGCTGGCTTCCAGTTCTGCCTTTGGGGCTCTGCTCCCTGGAGGTGCAGCCTAGATTCCCTTAGACCAAACTGCTCCTCTTGGGCAGCGTGGAATGAGTTCCACAGAAGCCTTTTTTCCAGGCAATGGCTGCTCTGCTCAGGTTCGCTTTGCCTGGGACAGCTCATCCCTACAGGGGCTAAGGGAATCTGGGATATGCCCCCAGGAACCGAGCCCTGAAGGAAGGGCGGGAGGAGCAGCCAAATGACAGTCCTGCCCCGTGTAACCAGGACAGCCAGATACCCCGTGCTAGCCCCCTACCAGCCGAGAGATGCCAATAAAGCCAGTCAATGATAACAATAAACTCAGCTGCCTAGACTATCCAGCCAGAGAGGCAGAGCCCAGCATTGCTGCTGCTGCTGCTTTCCACTCAGCAGCTGGGAGTGTCCTCTTGCTGGGTGAGCACAGGAGACAGTAATAGGGGCAGGTTCAACTGACTCCCTGTCAGGGTTCCTTCCCTACTCTGAACTCTGGGGTACAGATTGGGGGACCCACATGAAAAACCCACTAAGCTTATTTTTACAAGCTTAGGTTAAAACTTCCCCAAGGCACAAATTCCTTTCTAGCCTTAGTATCGCTTCCACCACCAAGTGGTTTAAATAAACATTTAGGGAGGGCCACTGGGAGCCCTGCCTGTGAGTTCAACCCTTGAGGGGGCCATTTAGGGAACTAAGGTAAAAATCTGTCCTGAAATTGGGCCAAAAGAAACCTAATGAGGTTCAACAAGGACAAATGCACAGTCCTGCACTTAGGATGGAAGAATCCCATGCACAGTTACAGACGAGGGACCGAATGGCTAGGAAGCAGTTCTGCAGAAAAGGACCTAGGGGTTACAGTATACGAGAAGCTGGATATGAGTCAGCAGTGTGCCCTTGTTGCCAAGAAGGCTAATGGCATTTTGGGCTGTATAAATAGGGGCATTGCCAGCAGACCGAGGGACGTGATCATTCCCCTCTATTCGACATTGGTGAGTCCTCATCTGGAGTACTGTGTCCAGTTTTGGGCCCCACACTACAAGAAGGATGTGGAAAAATTGGAAAGAGTCCAGCAGTGGGCAACAAAAATCATTAGGGGGCTGAAGCACATGACTTATGAGGAGAGGCTGAGGGAACTGGGATTGTTTAGTCTGCAGAAGAGAAGAATGAGGGGGGATTTGATAACTGCTTTCAACTACCTGAAAGAGGGTTCCAGAGAGGATGGATCTAGACTGTTCTCAGTGGTACCTGATGACAGAACAAGGAGTAATGGTCTCAAGTTGCAGTGGGGGAGGTTTAGGTTGGATATTAGGGAAAACTTTTTCACTAGAAGGGTGGTGAAGCACTGGAATGGGTTAAATAGGGAGGTGGTGGAAACTCCTTCCTTAGAGGGTTTTTAAGGTTTGGCTTGACAAAGGCCTGGCTGGGTTGATTTAGTTGGGAAATGGTCCTGTTTTGAGCAGGGGGTTGGACTAGATACCTCCTGAGGTCCCTTCCAACCCTGATATTCTATGATTCTATGAAATATACCCCCAAGCCCTTACATCCCCTTTCCGGGGAGGCTTGAGAATAATACCCTCACCAATTGGTACAGGTGAACACAGACCCAAACCCTTGGATCTTAAGAACAATGAAAAATCAATCAAATTTTAATTAAAGAAAAGGTAAAAGAATCACCTCCTTAAAATCAGGATGGTAAGTACTTTACAGAATAACAAAAGACACAGAGGATTTTTCCTCTAGGCAAAACTTAAAGTTACAAAAACAGGGATTAACCTCCCTCTTAGCACAGGGAAAATTCACAAGCTAAAAGAAAAAGTACTCTAATGCATTTCTTTTCTGCTATTAATTTCCCTGCCTGATTTCTTGGCTGGCTCCAAGAGACACAGACCAAAATCTTCCCCCACAGTATCTTCTACCCTTATTGGTCCTTTTGGTTAGGTGTCACCCAGGTTATCTGAGCTTCTTAACCCTTTACAGGTAAAAGAGGAATTAACCCTTTACAGGGTAAAGAGGGATGTTATGCTACCCTTAGCTGTATGTTTATGACAGTCCCAAGGACTCACTCCCAAGCCAGATTCTCCTTGGAGAGGGATTTTGATCAGTTAACATTTCAGTGGACAAAGGCTCAAAGATCTGTTGACAAATAAGAACAAAAGAACAGCCATACTTTGTGTCAGACCATAGGTCCATCTAGCCCAGTATCCTGTCTTCCAACAGTGGTCAATGCCAAGTGCCCCAGAGGGAATGAACAGAACAGGTAATCATCAAGTGATCCATCCCCTGTCGCCCATCCCCAGCTTCTCGCAAACGGAGGCTAGGGACACCATCCCTGCCCATCCCGCCTAATAGCCATTGATGGACCTATCCTCCGCGAATTTGTCTAGTTCTTTTTTGAAACCTCTTATAGTCTTGGCCTTCACAACATCCTCTGGCCAGGAGTTCCACAGGTTCACTGTGTGTTGTGTAGAAATACTTCCTTTTGTTTGTTTTAAACCTGCTGCCTATTAGCTTCATTTGGTAACCCCTAGTTCTTGTGTTATGAGGAGTAATTTATTTACTTTCTCCACATCAGTCATGATTTTATAGCCATCTAGCATATCCCCCTTTAGTCATCTCTTTTCCAAGCTGAAAAGTCCCAGTCCTATTAATCTCGCCTCAAATGGAAGCCATTCCATATCCCTAATCATTTTTGTTGACCTTTTCTGAATCTTTTCCAATTCCAATATATCTTTTTTGAGATGGGACGACCACATCTGCACACTGTATTCAAGATGTGAGCATGCCATGGATTTATATAGCGCGAATATGATATTTTATGTCTTATTATCTATCCCTTTCTTAATGATTACCAACATTCTGTTCACTCTTTTGACTGCCGCTGCACAGTGAGTGGATATTTTCAGAGAACTACCTGCAGTGACTCCAAGATCTCTTTCTTGAGTGGTAACAGCTAATTTAGACCCCATCATATGTATAGTAGAGATTATGTTTTCCAGTATGCATTACTTTGCATTTATCAACACTGAATTTCATCTACTATTTTGTTGCCCAGTCACCCAGTTTTGAGAGATCCTTTTGTAGCTTTTTTGCAGTCTGCCTGGGATTTAACTATCGTGATTAGTTTTGTACCATCTGCAAATTTTGCCACCTCACTGTTTACCCCTTTTTCTAGGTGAGGGACCTTGTCAAAGCTTTCTGAAAATCTAAGTACACTATATCTACTGGATCCTCCTTGTCCACATGCTTGTTGACCCCGTCAAAGAATTCTAGTAGATTGGTGAGGCATGATTTCCCTTTACAAAGACCATGTTGACTATTTCCCAACAAATTATGTTAATCTATGTGTCTGACAGTTTTGTTCTTTACTATAGCTTCAGCCAGTTTGCCTGGTACAGAAGTCAGGCTTATCAGCCTATAACCGCCAGCATCACCTCTGGAGCCCTTTTTAAAAATTGGCTTCACATTAGTTGTCCTCCAGTCATCTCGTACAGAAGCTGATTTAAATTATGGGTAACAGACTAAAGTTAGTAGTTCTGCAATTTTACGTTTGAGTTTCTTCAGAACTCTTGGGTGATACCATCTGGTCCTGGTGACTTATTACTGTTTAGTTTATCAGTTTGTTCCAAAACGTTCTCTAATGACACCTCAATCTGGGACTGTTCCTCAGATTTGTCACCTAAAAAGAATGGCTCAGGTTTGGGAATCTCCCTCACATCCTCAACCGTGAAGACCAATGCAAAGAATTCATTTAGTTTCTCTGTGATGGCCTTATTGTCCTTTAGTATCTCGATTGTCCAGTGGCCCCACTGGTTGTTTAGCAGGCTTCCTGCTTCTGATGTACGTAAAAAAATGTTTGCTATTACTCTTTGAGTCTTTGGCTAGCTGTTCTTCAAATTCTTTTTTGGCCTTCCTAATCATGTTTTTATATTTCATTTGCTAGAGTGTATGCTCCTTTCATTTTTCCTCAGTAAGATTTAACTTCCACTTTTTAAAGGATGCCTTTCTGCCTCTCACTGCTTCTCCTACTTTGTTGTTTAGCCACGGTGACTCTTTTTTGGTTTGCTTACTATGTTTTTTAATTTTAATTTAATTTTTAATATTGTCATAAACAGATAGCTAAGGGTTAATGTCTCTTTCACCTGAAGCACCTGACCAGAGGACCAATCAGGAAACCGGATTTTTAGACCAATCAGGAAACCGGATTTTTTCAACTTTGGGTGGAGGGAATTGGGTCTCTGAGTCTTTTGTTTCTGTCTGCCTGCTTCCTCTGAGCTTTGGAGAAGTACTTTCTACTTTCTAGTCTTCTGTTTCTAAGTGTAAGGACAAAGAGATCAGATAGTAAGTTCTATGGTTTCTTTTCTTTGGTATTTGCATGAATATAAGTGCTGGAGTGCTTTGATTTGTATTCTTTTTGAATAAGGCTGTTTATTCAATATTCTTTTAAGAAATTGCCCTGTATTGTGTCATCTGAATACAGAGAGACTATTTGTATTTTTTCTTTCTTTTTTATATAAAGTTTTCTTTTAAGACCTGTTGGAGTTTTTCTTTACTTCAGGGAAATTAAGTCTGTACTCACCAGGGAATTGGTGGGAGGAAGAAATCAAGGGGAGAGCTGTGTGTTGGATTGCTAGCCTGATTTTGCATTTCCTCTGGGTGAAGAGGAAAGGGCTTTTGTTCCAGGATTGGGAACGGAGAGGGGGAATCACTCTGCGTAGTTTCACAGAGCTTGTGTCTGTGTATCTCTCCAGGAGCACCTGGAGGGGGGAAGGGAATCAGGATTATTTCCCTTTGTTGTGAGACTCAAGGGATTTGGGTCTTGGGGTCCCCAGGGAAGGTTTTTCAGGGGGACCAGAGTGCCCCAAAACACTCTAATTTTTTGGGTGGTGGCAGCAGGTACCAGGTCCAAGCTGGTAACTAAGCTTGGAGGTTTTCATGCTAACCCCCATATTTTGGACGCTAAGGTCCAAATCTGGGACTAAGGTTATAACATGAGTGGCAGTGGCGGGATATAGACAGAATCCAGAAGCCAGTAGGAATATTATATTTTTCTTTTCTCTGCTAAGGGCTTTTTAGCAGAGAGAAACAGATTGGGTTTAAAAGGGAACCAGAGAGAATTTTTTTTTCTGCTCTAGCTAGCAGTTTGTGGTTTGCATGTTAAGCGAGAAGACTGTTGAGGGTCTTTTGTCATGCAATAGCCCTCCCATTAGGAGGCAAGTACCAGCACTTATATGCATGCAAATAAAGTGGTTTTTCTGGTTTCCCTTCATTGAACATTAGCTAGAGAGAGAAAGGGAAAAAAGCACTGTTGCTAGGCAGACTCCAGGAGGGAACAGAGCCTGCAGTGCAGAAGATAAACAACGGAGGGCACCCCAACACAAGAAAGCAGGAATCATGACTTCTAAGGCAAAAATGGAGGCCGAAAACCAAATCAAAGAAGCTGAACACAGGCGACAACTAGAAATAAAACAAAAAGAGATGGAGCTGAAAGAAAAGGAAGAAAGCATCAAACAGGCAGCCCAAGAGGCAGCACACAAAAGAAAACTAGAAGAAGAAGAGGTGGCCTACCGAAGGAAACAAGCAGAAGATGAGTTGGCCCACAGAAGGAAGCAAGAAGAAGAAGAGGCGGCCCACCGCCGAGACATGGAAAAACAACAAAAAGAAATGGAAAAACAACAAAAAGAAAATGAAGAGAAGGAAAAACAGAGAAAACATGAACTGGAGTTGGCAAAAGCTGGGCTGCATGTGCCAGCCAACCCTAACAACCCGGCACCCATTATTGCTCCACAGCACAGGAAATTTCCCACCTACAAGGCAGGTGATGACACCGAGGCCTTCTTGGAAAATTTTGAAAGAGCCTGTCTTGGGTACAGCATCCCCGAAGACCAGTACATGGTAGAATTAAGGCCACACCTCAGTGGACCTTTAGCAGAGGTGGCAGCTGAAATGCCTAAGCGGCAAATGAATGACTATAAACTTTTTCAAACCAAGGCCAGATACAGAATGGGGATAACCCCAGATCATGCCCGTCGGCGCTTCAGAACCCAAAAGTGGAAACCAGACGTGTCATTTCCCAAACACGCCTACTACATTGCAAAAAACTATGAGGCCTGGCTAACAGGAAACAACATTCAAACCTTGGAAGAACTGAACCTCCTCATACAAATGGAGCAGTTCTTGGATGGTGTTCCTGAAGACATCACACGGTACATACAAGATAGAAATCCCAAAGATATCGCTGAGGCGGGGGAGATTGGAGCCAAATGGATGGAACTGGCAGAAAGCAAGAAAGCTACTGTCAAGGGGAACGATTACCACAGGGGGCACACAGACCATAAACCCTACAACCGAGGACCGCCAAAGACCCCACATACCACCCAAGTAAAGCCACAGATACCCTACCCTTCAACCTCACCAGTCTCCAGTAACTCACCTCGGCCCAGTGACCCATCAGATGGAAGATGCTTTAAGTGTAATGAACTGGGACATATCAAGGCCAACTGTCCAAAGAACACCATGCGAGTGCAATTCATTACACCACCATCACACCAAAGATCCCCAGGCCCAGATGCCTCTCAAATACCCTTGGAGCGAAGGGAAAATTTGAGAGTGGGCGGAAAGAAGGTTACTGCGTGGAGAGACACGGGGGCACAAGTGTCAGCTATCCACCAATCCTTCGTTGACCCCAAATTCATCAACCCAAAGGCCAAAGTGACAATTTACCCCTTCATGTCACAAGCTGTAGACTTGCCTACAGCTCAACTGCCTGTCCAGTACAAAGGCTGGTCAGGAATGTGGACTTTTGCAGTCTATGACAATTATCCTATCCCCATGCTACTAGGGGAAGACTTGGCCAACCAGGTGAGGCGGGCCAAGAGAGTGGGAATGGTTACACGTAGCCAAACCAGGCAAGCTTCCAGACCCATTCCTGTTCCTGAGCCGTCCACAGAGGCCCCGTCTGTGTTACCAGAGACCCAGACAGAGGTAGTGGACCCGGATTCCATGCCTACCACTGAAACAGCCACAGCATCTCCAGTCCCAGGCCCGGAACTGGAACAGCAACCAGCACCAGCAAGTGCAACCACATCTTCAACCTCAACGCCAGAGGGCGCCAGCGAGCCAGAACTGGCAGAAGCAACAGACAGCCATACCCAAAAGGCTCAGCCAGAGCCTGAAATACCCTCAGGTGCACCAGCGGAGAGCGGTTCACCAGCAACGGAAACAACCCCATCACCTACATCGCTTCCAGAGGGACCAAGCCCAAGTCCACAGTCTGAGGAAGAACTGGTGACCCCAGCCTCAAGGCAACTGTTCCAGACTGAGCAGGAAGCGGATGACAGCCTTCCGAAAGCTTGGGCGGCGGCACGGAGCACCCCACCGCCTCTCAGCTCTTCTAATCGATCCCGGTTTGTTATAGACCAAGGACTTTTATACAAGGAAATTCTTTCTGGTGGACACCGGGAAGAATGGCAGCCGCAAAAACAGTTGGTGGTTCCAACTAAGTACCGGGGGAAGCTCTTAAGCTTAGCCCATGATCATCCCAGTGGGCATGCTGGGGTGAACAGAACCAAGGACCGGTTGGGGAAGTCCTTCCACTGGGAGGGGATGGGCAAGGACGTTGCCAAGTATGTCCGGTCTTGTGAGGTATGCCAAAGAGTGGGAAAGCCTCAAGACCAGGTCAAGGCCCCTCTCCAGCCACTCCCCATAATTGAGGTCCCATTTCAGCGAGTAGCTGTGGATATTCTGGGCCCTTTCCCAAAAAAGACGCCCAGAGGAAAGCAGTACGTACTGACTTTAGTGGACTTTGCTACCCGATGGCCAGAAGCAGTAGCTCTAGGCAACACCAGGGCTAACACTGTGTGCCTGGCCCTAACAGACATCTTTGCCAGGGTAGGTTGGCCCTCCGACATCCTTACAGATTCAGGGTCTAATTTCCTGGCAGGGACCATGGAAAAACTGTGGGAAACTCATGGGGTGAATCACTTGATTGCCACCCCGTACCACCATCAAACCAATGGCCTGGTGGAAAGGTTCAATGGAACTTTGGGGGCCATGATACGAAAATTCATCAACGAATTCTCCAATAATTGGGACCTAGTGTTGCAGCAGTTGCTGTTTGCCTACAGGGCTGTACCACATCCCAGTTTAGGGTTTTCACCATTTGAACTTGTGTATGGTCACGAGGTTAAGGGGCCATTACAGTTGGTGAAGCAGCAATGGGAGGGGTTTACGCCTTCTCCAGGAACTAACATTCTGGACTTTGTAAGCAACCTACAAAGCACCCTCCGACACTCTTTAGCCCTTGCTAGAGAGAACCTAAAGGATGCTCAGAAAGAGCAAAAGGCCTGGTATGACAGACATGCCAGAGAACGTTCCTTCAAGGTAGGAGACCAGGTTATGGTCTTGAAGGCGCAACAGGCCCATAAGATGGAAGCATCATGGGAAGGGCCATTCACGGTCCAAGAGCGCCTGGGAACTGTAAACTATCTCATAGCATTTCCCAATTCCTCACTAAAGCCTAAAGTGTACCATGTTAATTCTCTCAAGCCTTTCTACTCCAGAGACTTACAGGTTTGTCAGTTTACAGTCCAGGGAGATGATGCTGAGTGGCCTGACGGTGTCTACTACGACGGGAAAATAGTATCTCGATTGTCCAGTGGCCCCACTGGTTGTTTAGCAGGCTTCCTGCTTCTGATGTACGTGAAAAAATGTTTGCTATTACTCTTTGAGTCTTTGGCTAGCTGTTCTTCAAATTCTTTTTTGGCCTTCCTAATCATGTTTTTATATTTCATTTGCTAGAGTGTATGCTCCTTTCATTTTTCCTCAGTAAGATTTAACTTCCACTTTTTAAAGGATGCCTTTCTGCCTCTCACTGCTTCTCCTACTTTGTTGTTTAGCCACGGTGACTCTTTTTTGGTTTGCTTACTATGTTTTTTAATTTGGGGTATACATTTAAGTTGAGCCTCTATTATGGTGTCTTTAAAAAGTTTCCATGCAGTTTGCAGGGATTTTACTTTTGGCACCATACCTTTTAATTTCTGTTTCTCTAACCTCCTCAGTTTTGTGTAGTTCCCCTTTCTGAAATTAAATGCTGCAGTGTTGGGCCACTGTGGTGTTTTTCCCACCACAGGGATGTTAAATTTAATTATATTACGGTCACTATTACCAAACGATCCAGCTACATTCACCTTGTGGACCTGACTCTGTGCTCCACTTGGGACTAAATCAAGAATTCTCTCTCCTTTTGTGGGTTCCAGGACTAGCTGCTCCAAGAAGCAGTAATTTAAGGTATCAAAAAGCAGCAAAGAGTCCTGTGGCTCCTTATAGACAAACAGACGTTTTGAATGCATCCGACGTGGGCATTCACCCATGAAAGCTCATGCTCCAAAACGTCTGTTAGTCTATAAGGTACCACAGGACTCTTTGCTGCTTTTACAGATCCAGACTATCACGGTTACCCCTCTGATACTTAAGGTATCAAGAAACTTTATCTCTGCATCCTGTCCTGAAGTGATATATACAGTCAATATGGGGATAGTTGAAATCCCCCATTATTATTGAGTTTAAGCTCCCTGAGCATTTCACAGTCACTATTACCATCCTGGTCAGGTGGTCAGCAGAACATCCCTACTGCTATATTCTTATTATCAGAACATGGAATTACTATCCTAGAGATTCTTTGTTACAGTTTGGTTCATTTAAGATTTTTACTTCATTTGAGACCATGCTTTCTCTCAAGTATAGTGCCACTCCCCCACCAGCACGACCTGTTCTGTCCTTCTGATATATTTTGTACCCTGGTATTACTGTGTCCCATTGATTATCCTCATTCCACCAAGTTTCTGTGATACCAGTTATATCAATATCCTCATTTAATATGAGGCACTCTAGTTTGTTCATCTTATTGTTTAGACTTCTAGCACTGATATATAAGCACTTTAAAAAGTGTCACTTTTTTGTTGTCTCCCATTACATGATGTAATTGAATGAGACTTTTATTCATTTGACTGTTTCTCATCAGATCCTACTTGTATTTTATCATCTTCCATCATCACCTCCTTACTAGGATATAGACAATCTCCATTAGTAGATCCTCCCTAAAGGATGTCTCTGTCTGAACCATGTGCTCCCCTGCACCTGTCGGCTTTCTCCAGCCCTGAGTTTAAAAACTGCTCTATGACCTTTTTAATTTTAGGTGCCAGCAATCTGATTCCATTTTGGTTTAGGTGGAGCCCATCCTTCCTGTATAGGCTCTCCCTTTCCCAAACGTTTCCCCAGTTTCTAATAAATCTAAACCCCCTACACCATTGTCTCATCCATACATTGAGACCCTGCAATTCTGCCTGTCTAACTGGCCCTCCACGTGGAAATGGAAGCATTTCAGAGAATGCTGCCATGGAGGTCTTGGACTTCAATCTCTTACCTTGCAGCCTAAATTTAGCCTCCAGGACCTCTCTCCTATGTCACTGGTACCTACATGTACCACAACCACCGGCTCCTCCCCAGCACTACACATATGTCTATCTAGATGTCTTGAGAGATCTGCAACCTTTGCAGCAGGCAGGCAAGTCACCATGCACTTCTCCCGTCATCGCAAACCCAGCTATTTATGTTTCTAATGATCGAATTAACCATTACTAATACCTGTCTCTTTCTAACAGCTGGAGTTCCATCTCCTAGAGAGGTATCCTCAGTGCGAGAGGCTACCACAACGTCATCTGGGGTACCGTTTCCCTCTGCTTCAATTGGATGTTCTCCCAGGGCCACACAGAGGATTCAGGGGGCCTGGGGCAAAGCAATTTTGGGGGTCCCTTCCATAAAAAAAGTTCCAATACTATCGAATACTATATTCTCGTGAGGGCCCCTGTGGCGCCCGGGGCCTAGGGCAAATTGCTCCAGTTTCCGCCCCTTCTGGGCAGCCCTGTGTTCTCCTTCCCTGAGGCTTTCATCCTCCTCACCAGCACAGAGGTTACCAGACAGGGAGTGGGGCTGTTCTATAGTATCCTGGAAAGTCTCATGTATGTACCTCTCTGGCTCCCTTAGCTCCTCCAGCTCAGCAGCTCCAGGCACCAGCGCTCCAAGGGGGCGGCCTGGTGATCCCTGTGAGGGCGGCAGTCAGGCAGCCTTCGGCGACAAGGCTGTGAGAGGTCCACCAGTTCCATGGATTCAGCAGCAATTCGGCAGCAGGTATGAAGCCACGGGACCGGAGGACCTCCCAAAGATACGCCGCAGAAAGCAGCCTGCCTGCCGTGCTTGGGGCAGAAAAAAAGCTAGAGCCGCCCCTGTCTCCAAAGCCCGTACATGGTCTTGGAGGTCTAGGTGCTCCTTGCACCGAATACACACATACACCACCTGCCCATAGGGCAGGTAATCATACATGCTGCATTGGGTGCAATAAAATGGGTAACCCTCACTCTGTTGCTGGACTTCTGCCTGAATTCTCTTTTTACTCCTACAGTTGGTTCCTTCGTTGTTGTTTTTATCAGGGGGTGTTTTTTGGCTTAAGTTTATGGAATATTAAGTGTATGTAGCCCCCCGACACTCCCCCTGGAGAACTCCCTCACAAAACTCCCCTGTTAGACGCTCCTGTTCGCTAGCTCCCAATGTTTTTTCCTGCATCACTGTACCTATTGGGTTTCTGGGAACTGGGCTGGCAGAAGCCCGCCCACTGCTAAAGGATCCACCCCCAGCCTAAGGGGAGGATCTACAGGACCTCAAAAACCCAACTGATTTCAGGGGACAACTAATAAAAGAACAGGGACAGGAGTAAGGTCAAAGGGTCATAAGAAGGGAGCCTGACGGGGACACCGAGCAGAGAACCCCGGACAGCGCCCACTGCTCCTTGAAGGCGTCACGAGAGCCAGTGGATGCCGCCCAGAGGAACTCTGCCCGGATGCGTGAATGGACAGAGGATCAGAAACAAGCCCCACAGTCACAGGAGTCTCCATTGGCCAACCTCCTCTCCCTGGTTGTGTAGATGGCCATTTTAGCTAGGGTCAGGATGAGGTTGACCAGGAGGTCCCGCGACTTTGTGGGGCCATGGATAGAGAGTGCATAAAGGAGGTGAGGGGAAAAGTGCAGCCAGAAATGCAACAGGAGATTGGTGAGGAGCCGGTATAGCGGCTGCAACCTGGCGCACTCTAAGTAAACGTGAGCCAGGGTCTCCCTCATGCCGCAGAAGGGGCAGGTGTCTGGGACAGGGGTAAACTGCACCAAGAACACGCCTGTGCTCACGGCCCCATGGAGGAGCCGCCAACTGATATCCCCAGTGGGCCTTGGGACCAGGGTGGAGTAGAGGCTGGCCCACCGGGGCTCCTCACCCTCCAGAGGTGGCAGGAGGTCCTGCCACTTTGTGTCAGGGCAGGACACGAGGGTGAGGAAGTGAAGGGTGTGGAGCACGAGCGTGTAGAGCTGTTTCCTTGGAGTGGTTTGGAAGTGGACCGGCTGCAGGTCGTGCAGCCGGCTTGCGGAGAAGGGACAGGGGGGTCGGTCGGGCCTACGGGGCAGAGGCCCGATGAAAAGGTCCAGAGGGCTCGGGGTGGTGGGTGGGCGGGGTGTGTCCTCTGGCAGGACCAGGTCGAGGTTGGCCCGAGCAGCGGGCGGCAAAGCGGCCTCCACTTCCTGGAGTACGCGCCGGGGAGTGCAAGGTCTGGAGAGCCCCATGCGGTGAGCGAACGTCAGGGGATCCAGCCAGCCTCCCCGGTCGTAGTCCAGGAGGTCTCCGACCCTGGTGGCTCTCGCCAGGACCAGCCTCTGGCGCACCGCGGGGGACTCTGCCACCTGCACACGAAGCTGGGGATTGTGTAGCAGGGGCTCCGCGAGGAGGTCGGCCCCCTCGGTGGCCGCCACGGACCTGGTCGCGGAGAACAGCTTCCAGGTCCGGAGGAGGTCCTGGTAGAAGACCGGCAGCCCAGAGAGGTCTCGCGGAAGACCCCTCGGTTCGAGATAAAGGAGCTGCCGGTTGTATTGGAGCCCTCGGAAGCGGTGCAGGAAGGCGTGCACCAGGGCTCTCCACGCTGGACTACCAGCACCATAAAGGAGCCTCTGCAGTGCCTGGAGGCGGAAGACGTGGACCTGAGCGCGCAGGCACTTCAGGCCCTGCCCTCCCTCCTCCAGGGGCAGGTGGAGTACCCCTGCAGGGACCCAGTGCAGTCCTGGCCAAAAGAACTCCAGAACCACCTTCCGGAGGTCGGCCAGGAGACCCGGGACCGGGACCAGGGTGTTGAGCCAGTACCAGAGCATGGACAGGACCACTTGGTTGAGCACCAGTGCCCTCCCTCGAAGGGAAAGGCACCGGAGGAGTCCTGTCCATTTCCGGAGCCGCTCCGCCACCCTGGCCTGCAAACTGTGCCAGTTCTCTGGCGGAGACGGATGCGTGGCGGAAAGGTAAACACCGAGATAGAGCAGCGGACCCGCGCTCCACCGGATGGCCTGAAGCGCAGGTGGGAGGGAGCCTGCCTGCCACCCGTCCCCGACCACCAGGCCAGAGCTCTTGACCCAGTTGACCCGGGCGGAGGAAGCCGCCGAGTACACCGCCTGGCAAGCTTCCACCCGCGCCAAGTCGCCCGGGGTCCTGGACAACGAGGAGCACATCGTTGGCGTACGCCGACAGGACCAGCCGCGGCTCCGGCTCCCAAAGCACCAACCCCGTCAACCGCCTGCGGAGGAGACAGAGGAAGGGCTCGATGGCCAGAGCGTACAGCTGGCCCGAGAGGGGGCACCCCTGCCGCACCCCCCGCCCGAAGCTGACCGATTCGGTCAGGGTCCAGTTGAGCCTGACCAGACACTCTGCAGAAGCGTACAGCACCTGGAGAAAACCCACAAACTGGGACCCGATGCCCAACGCTCGCAGAGTGCCCAGGAGGTACCCGTGGTCCACCCTGTTGAACGCCTTCTCCTGATCCAGGGACAGGAGGGCGAACGACAGACCATCCCTGCACCCAAGCTCTAAGAGATCCCGGACCAGATAGAGGTTATCGAAGATGCTATGGCCCAGGACGGTGTAGGTCTGGTCTGGGTGGATCACGTCCTCCAGCACGGACCCCAGCCGCAGCGAGATGGCCTTGGCGATGATTTTGTAGTCCGTGCTGAGGAGCGAGACGGGACGCCAATTCCGTAAATCGCGGAGGTCCCCCTTCTTCGGCAATAAGGCGAGCACAGCTCGCCTGCACGAGAGAGGGAGGACCCTACCCTGCAAGGACTCGGCCCAGACACTGGTCAGGTCTGGGCCGAGGATGTCCCAGAACACGCGGTTGAACTCCACGATCAGCCCGTCCATGCTTGGAGATTTGTTGGTGGGCATGGGATGGAGGGACTGTATCACTGTACCTATTGGGTGGCTGGGAAGTGCTGCTAAAGGATCCTCCCCCAGGCTAAGGGGAGGAACCACAGGGCCACAGAACCCACTGAGTGCGGGGGACAACTAATAAAAGAACAGGGACAGGAGTGAGGTCAAAGGGTCAGAAGGAGGGAACCTAACGGGGACACAGAGCAGAGAACCCCGGACAGCGCCCACTGCTCCTCGAAGGCGTCAAGGGAGCCAGTGGACGCCGCCCAGAGGAACTCTGCCCGGATGCGTGATCGGACCATGGAGCGGAAGCAAGCCCCACAGTCACCGGAGTCTCCGTCGGCCAACCTCCCCTCCCTGGTCGCGTGGATGGCCTTTTTCGCCAGGGCGAGGAGGAGGTTGACCAGGAGGTCCTGGGACTTCGTGGGGCCACGGATAGGGAGTGCATACAAAAGGAGGTGAGGGGAAAAGTGTAAGCAAAAACGTAAGAGGATGGCTGTGAGGAGCCGGTGTAGGGGCTGCAACCTGGCACACTCTAAATACACGTGCGCCAGGGTCTCCCGCACGCCGCAGAAGGGGCAGGTGTCCGGGACAGGGGTAAACCGTGCCAAGTACACGCCCGTGCTCACGGCCCCATGGAGGAGCCGCCAACTGATATCCCCAGTGGGCCTTGGGACCAGGGTGGAGTAGAGGCTGGCCCACCGGGGCTCCTCACCCTCCAGAGGTGGCAGGAGGTCCCGCCACTTCGTATCAGGGCGGGACACGAGGGTGAGGAGGTGAAGGGTGTGGAGCACGAGCGTGTAGAGCTGTTTCCTCGGCGCGGTTTGGAAACGTACCGGCTGCAGGTCGTGCAGCCGGCTTGCGGAGAAGGGACGGGGGGGCCGGTCGGGCCTACGGGGCAGAGGCCCGATGAAGAGGTCCGGAGGGCTTGGGGTGGGGGGTGGGCGGGGCGTGCCCTCCCGCAGGACCCGGTCGAGATAGGCCCGAGCAGCGGGCGGCAAAGCGGCCTCCACCTCCTGAAGTACGCGCCGGGGAGTGCAAGGTCTGGAGAGCCCCATGCGGTGAGCGAGCGTCAGGGGATCCAGCCAGCCTCCCCGGTCGTAGTCCAGGAGGTCTCCGACCCTGGTGGCTCCCGCCAGGACCAGCCTCTGGCGCACCGCGGGGGACTCCGCCACCTGCACACGAAGCTGGGGATTGTGTAGCAGGGGCTCCGCGAGGAGGTCGGCCCCCTCGGTGGCCGCCACGGACCTGGTCGCGGAGAACAGCTTCCAGGTCCGGAGGAGGTCCTGGTAGAAGACCGGCAGCCCGGAGAGGTCTCGCGGAAGACCCCTCGGGTCGAGATAAAGGAGCTGCCGGTCGTATCGGAGCCCTCGGAAGCGGCGCAGGAAGGCGTGCGCCAGGACTCTCCACGCTGGACTACCCGCACCATAAAGGAGCCTCTGCAGTGCCTGGAGGCGGAAGACGTGGACCTGAGCGCGCAGGCACTTCAGGCCCTGCCCTCCCTCCTCCAGGGGCAGGTGGAGTACCCCTGCAGGGACCCAGTGCAGTCCTGGCCAAAAGAACTCCAGAACCACCTTCCGGAGGTCGGCCAGGAGACCCGGGGCCGGGACCAGGGTGTTGAGCCGGTACCAGAGCATGGACAGGACCAGTCGGTTGAGCACCAGTGCCCTCCCCCGAAGGGAAAGGCACCGGAGGAGTCCCGTCCATTTCCGGAGCCGCTCCGTCACCCTGACCTGCAAACTGAGCCAGTTCTCCGGCGGAGACAGATGCGTGGCGGAAAGGTAAACGCCGAGATAGAGCAGCGGACCCGCGCTCCACCGGATGGCCTGGAGCGCGGGTGGGAGGGAGCCGGCCTGCCACCCGTCCCCGACCACCAGGCCAGAGCTCTTGACCCAGTTGACCCGGGCGGAGGAGGCCGCCGAGTACACCGCCTGGCAGGCCTCCACCCGCGCCAAGTCGCCCGGGTCCTGGACCACGAGGAGCACATCATCGGCGTACGCTGACAGGACCAGCCGCGGCTCCGGGTCCCGAAGCACCAACCCCGTCAACCTCCTGCGGAGGAGACAGAGGAAGGGCTCGATGGCCAGAGCGTACAGCTGGCCCGAGAGGGGGCACCCCTGCCGCACCCCCCGCCCGAAGCTGACCGGTTCGGTCAGGGTCCAGTTGAGCCTGACCAGACACTCTGCAGAAGCGTACAGCACCTGGAGAAAACCCACAAACTGGGACCCGAAGCCCAACGCTCGCAGAGTGCCCAGGAGGTACCCGTGGTCCACCCTGTTGAACGCCTTCTCCTGATCCAGGGACAGGAGGGCGAACGACAGACCATCCCTGCACCCAAGCTCTAAGAGATCCCGGACCAGATAGAGGTTATCGAAGATGCTATGGCCCAGAACGGTGTAGGTCTGGTCTGGGTGGATCACGTCCTCCAGCACGGACCCCAGCCGCAGCGAGATGGCCTTGGCGATGATTTTGTAGTCCGTGCTGAGGAGCGAGACGGGACGCCAATTCCGTAAATCGCGGAGGTCCCCCTTCTTCGGCAATAAGGCGAGCACAGCTCGCCTGCACGAGAGAGGGAGGACCCTACCCTGCAAGGACTCGGCCCAGACACTGGTCAGGTCTGGGCCAAGGACGTCCCAGAACACGCGGTTGAACTCCACGATCAGCCCGTCCATGCTTGGAGATTTGTTGGTGGGCATGGGATGGAGGGACTGTATCACTGTAGCAGGGTGGTTACCAGCTCCTGCCCTGAGGGGTTAAAGCCAGACCTGCAGAGGGCTGGGGCTGTGGAAGGAAAGAGCTGGGCTGATTGGGGAAGTGGCCGTAGCTGGGCCACATCCCAATTAGGCCACAGCTGGCCCTATAAAGATGCTGGGAGCCAGGAGCTCAACTCTCCCTCTGCCTGTAGAGAAAGGAGGACCTGGCTGCAGAGAGCTAGACAAGGTACCTAGAGTGGAGCAGGGCTGGGGAAAGGCAGAGGAGCTGGGGAGCTCCTGCCTGGAAAGCCCCATGCTCTGCCCCAGCATTAGACCAAGAGGTACTGGCGGTTGCAGGGGGCAGCCCAGGGGTAGGCAAAGGCAGCAGGTCCAAACCTCTTTGCCGAAGGTGAGTGGCTTATACTGCAGTCTGCTTCAGGGAACGGGGGCTAGATGGAGACTGGGCAGTAGCCAACACTGAGGCAAAGTGGGGATAGTGGGGTGGGAATTCCCCTGGGAGTGGGAGACCCAGTTGAAAGAGGCACCATGGTCCAGGGAGGGACTCGGGGCCAGATAACAGGCGGTTCACTGGCTTGCAGAGGGCACTCCAGGCTGGAAATTGAGCTAATTTCTGAAGTCACCAGCAGGAGGCGCTGCAGGGGTGAGTCTGGCCCGTCTACAATCACCCTTACCCAGGAAGTGGTGCCTGCCCTGGTCTCTAATGTTTTTTACTAAGCAGACAATCATAACTTTTCCTCTGAGGGACAGTTGTATCCTCTCCTCTTCCAGCCTCCCCTCCTCATTAGATCTGGCTTTTCACCCCCTCCCCGCCACCAAGGAATCAAAGTTAATACCCAGTTATGTGCTAAGCATTTATTCTGCCACCAGGAGCTTGAGTCAAACCCTTCCTCTTGTTCCCAGCCTCTCAGCCCAAGCCCTGGAATGTGTGTCCTTCCAAGGACATGCCCAAGTGAGACGTAATGACAGTGACTTGGTGCGCTACAGAACGCAGTAAGAAGAGCATGGCATGGATTTTATTAACACTATTGTGCTGCTTGGGAATGATTTTTGTGACTATACAAATTGGCGACTTCTTTCTCTGTCACTGTAATCAGCAGTGAAAGTCGCTAGATTTGTTACTGGTTCCTTTGACACTTATTTCCTCACTAGGGAAATAAAAAAGTCACTAAATCTAGTGAAAAAATTGCTAAGTTGGCAACACTGTAGATTCGTGTCATAAACAGATAGTTAAGGGTTAATGCCTCTTTTACCTGTAAAGGGTTAAGAAGTTCACCTAGCCTAGCTGACACCTGACCAGAGGAACTAATGGGGGAACAAGATGTTTCAAAAGGAAGGAGGGACGTTTCCTTTGTTTAGTCAGAGTTTCAGTTTCAGCCGGAGTGGAAAAGATCAAGGAACCAGCCTCTTACTAGAGTAGTAAGTTTTAGAAAGGGATAAATAGGTTTATGTTTATTTCTTTGTAACCTATCTTGTGCAATTAGAGGAAGAATCAAATTGAGTATTTGGGTATTTTCATTGGTGTAATTAAATTTTGTCCAGGGGAACATCCTCTGTGTTTTGAATCTGTTGTCTGTGAGAGCAGGACCGGCGCCAAGGTCTCTCGCGCCCTATGCGCACGGCCATTTCGCTGCCCCCTGCGCTGATCCCGCTGCTCTGGTGGAGCTGCCGCAGTCATTCCTGCAGAGAGTCTGTTGGTCCTTGGCTTTGGCAGAGCTACCGCAGGCATGTCTGCGGGAGGTCCACCGGAGCCACGGGAGCAGCCGATCATCCGCAGGCATGATTGCGGCAACTCCACCGGAGCCGCGGACCCTCCACAGGCACTACTGCGGCAGGTCAACCGGAGCTGCCTGCCGCCCCACTGGCAAAATGCCACCCCCTCAATAATCCTGGCACCCTAGGCGATTGCCTAGGCTGCCTAAATGGTAGCGCCGGCCCTGTGTGAGAGTAGCTGGTATGCTAATCTCTCCCAGAGGGTTTTCTTTTACCTTTCTTTTCTTTAATTAACAGCCTTTTTTTAAAGTAACCTGATTGATTTTTCCTTGTTTTTAGATCCAAGGCGGCTGGATCTGGATCCACCAGGAGTTGGTGGGAGAAAGAAGGGGGGATGACTACTTTCTTCTTGTTTTAAGATCCAAGGGGTTCGGATCTGTGTTCTCCAGGAAATTGGTGAAGTCTCTCAATGCTACCCAGGGAAGGGAGTGCTTGGGGGTGGTGGCAGCTAGACCAGATCTAAGCTGTTAATTGAGCGTAGAGCTTCTCATGCAGGTCCCCCACATCTGTACCCTAAAGTTCAGAGTGGGGAAGGAAACTTGACAATCCGTGATAAAGATATTAAATAGAATTGGGGCAAAAACAGATCCCTGTGGATCTCACTGGAAATGGTTCCATTTGATGGCTATTCCCCATTTACAATTATTTTTGGAGATCTATCACTTAGCCAAATTTTAGTCCATTTAATGTGGGCCACATTGGTTTTGTATAGTTTTTTAGAGTGTCATGCAGCAGTAAAACAAGATGGGTGCGGTAATATCTTTTATTGGATAAACTTTTGTTGGTGAGAGAGAAGCTTTGGAGCCACACAGAGCTCTTCTTCAAGTCTGGGAAAGGTACATGCTAGCATCACAGCTAAATGCAAAGTGGAAAAGATTGTTCAGCATAAGCAGTTAACAAATACGCATTAACACCTCTGCCGTCATAGGACAAAAAGAGAGTTACAGATTGTTGTAAAAAACCATAAATCCAGTGTCTCTGTTCAGTCCATGATTTTTAGTGTTTGAGTCATTAAAGGAGAAGGAGAATTTAAGCTCCCAGACTCATTTTTTGAAAGTGTTGTGCAGGTTTCCTTTGAGGATGAGGGCTGAGAGGTCAGATATAGAGTGATAGCTCTGTGAAAAGTGTTCACCCACAGGTCATAGGGCATTTATCATTTTGAGTTCATTCGAGAGCCTAGTGTCTGGTTTCACTCACATAGTTGTTACTGTGGCATTTAGTGCACTGGCTGAGGTACACCACATGTTGTGACTGGCATGTTTGATTCATGGATCTTGAAAGGTTTGTGTTACGGGATCCTCGGGGTGCAGCCTGAGACTATGGGACTGCTGTGTCCCCCTGAAGTTTCACCAGCCTGAGCTCTCTCTCACAATGCCTTGCTAATGACCAGCAGCAACCCCTCCAGGAGCTGTCATGACTCAGCACAACTGCATGTGGAGCCCCACACCCAGCTAGATTGCATGGATGCTCCCAGACCAACTCCTGAATCACACAGGAAAAGGCACCAGCCAAATAGCCCCAGCTCTCAGCACGGTACCCCAGGAATGTTGACCACTTCATCAGTGGAAAGTGGATATACACCAGCCTCTGCAAACCTGAGCAGATTACCAAACACTTCAGGCAAGCTGACTGGTAAAGATAAACGGTAAAACAAATTTATGGACTATAAAAGAAAGATTTAAAATTATTATGTGGTAGGAAAAAGTCAGTGTTAGTTACCAAAATAAAACAAGATAAAATAAAATATAAGCACGCAGTCTAAACTCTCAATCCTGTTAAACTGGGCAACATCTAGATTAACCGGTTTTTCTCAACCTACTGGATACTGCAGTTCATAGTACACAGATTTCACCCTTGAAACCTGGGCCAGTCCCCTCAGTTGGAGTCTTCAGAGTGTCCTTGATGCTTGCAGCATAGGTGGGTGAAGGAGAACGGTGACTCATGGGCCTGCTCTGTTCTGTTTTATACCCTCAATCCCACGTGCTTGGGGAACACAGAAGTCCAGGCATGTCTGGGGCATTGCTGAGTCTCCAGGCAAAATTGAGCAATTCCTCCGGTGTGGCCTCATGCAGGTGAGTCACTGCATTGTAGCTCCCGTGCTGACCAATGGCTGTTGATGGGTTGTTTGACATTCGCCCGGGCGTTGGTTATTTTCCGTGCTGTTGCCTCTGGGGACCTAACATCTGGCTGATTCCTCAATTTACAGCATGTTTAGTGACCACCACACAACATATTCTCATAACTTCATATGCATTAATGACATACATATATGGACAGAGAAATGACTTTCAGCAGACCATAACCGTTTCCCTGATGGCATGTTTTATATGCAATATCACCATTATACATAGATGAGGAATATGGGGGTTACAGGATGCTTCCCCAAGGTATAGTATGTCACAGTGCGTTGTCAGGGGTGTTGATTATTGTAGCAGTGGAGATGTGTCTGCAGGTTTTGCATCTGTTGTTGTGACAGGGTCTGGTGCCACTTTGAGTTGGTGTGTCCTGGTCTGTTGGGAGCTTGCTCTGATGATGAGCTTGGAGAAGTTGGGGGGTTGCTTGAAGGGCATAAGAGGGGTTTCAGGAAAGATTTCTGGTCCTCGTTGTATGAGTTGTAGTTGTTTGACGGTATGCCATATGGGTTCCAGTATGGGGTGGCAAGTGACAACTAGATGTGTTCAATCAGAGATTTCACTCACAGGATACTTGATGAGAAACCCATCCAGAAAGAAATCTTTCCTGAACTCCCACCTTTTATTTAGCTGTCATGCTGGGAATACCTTTCCCAGACCTGAAGCAGAGCTCTGTGTGGCTTGTCTCTCTCATCAACAGAAGTTGGTCCAATAAAAGATCACTCACCTTCTCGCTCTAATATCCTGGGACCGACATGATTCCAACTACAGTTCATACATGCAGCAGAAAGTCATATGCCTTACAGAAGTGTACTTATATTCTGTCAACACAGTTATCATTAGCATTATTTGTGATCTCATCAATACCCTTTGTGTATTGCTGTATCGCCACACAGCTTTTCATAATTTTTCAAGGTCCACATTTCTCCACCTTCAAAGCCCCTTGTCTTATTTGGCTCCTGGCATTGTCAGTTTCTCTACTCCTTTCTGCATCTTTATAGCACCTTTCCTTTAGCCTACTTGTGTTTCTCTCTGCCAATCTACTGCTCTGCTTTCCCCTTCATTTCCATCTATCTTAGGTATTGCGGTAGCCCCCTTTATGGTAGTGTTTGACCACCTCACAACCTTTAATATATTTACCCTCCTACATCCCTTTGAGTCAGAGTAGTGCTATTGTCCCCATGAGGCAGCTAGGGGAACTGAGTCACAGACTTGTGCAAGGTCATGCAGGGATCTGTGGGAGAGCAGAGAAACAAATGCAGGTCTCCAGAGTCATTGGCTACCACCACAACCACTGGACCATCCTTCTTCTCTGAAAGTATTCCCCCACTTGTCCTCCTATTTCTAGTAACAGACCCAATACTCCCTTCCTTCTCCACTAGTTTTGTCTTCTGCCTAATATTGCCTCCCAGTGTGCCCCTTCCAGTCTCTGTCTGTACCTCCCTCCTCTATTACTCCTTCTGCAGCATCTGTCCCGTCACTCCCTCCTAGGCCTAATCAACAGTAGCAAACTAGAATCAGGTTCAGTCCTTCACAATGATACAGTGATGGAAGCTGTAGTGTAGAGAAGTCTTTAGATGATGTGATGGAAAAAATCTGTGAGTTCTGTCTATAGTGCGGTATGCAATAGTGGGTCCCTTGGTGTGGTGGTGTGTGGACAAGGGGCTTAGCACTCCCTTGCCCAGGCCTAAGGGCAGAAGTGTGCGAGAAGGGATCTCTCTGGACCCAATCTGATGGAGGAAAGGGAACTGCGCACTACGCCCATGTTTGATCTTTTCCCATCTGTGGTGGGATTCCCATCAGAAGAGGAAACAGGACTTCTCCAGGGCACTACCTTTGAAAAGCAGGCCATGGGCTCAGCCAGCTTCATTTGGGAGCTGGTCTGGCTGGCTCCGCAGTGGGGAAAGGCCAGGGGATTTCCCCCAGAATATTTGGTTCGCAGTGTGGCTCCTTGGCACACCTTGCAAGACAGAAGATGGAGTGCTAAAGTGCTTGCCCAGGCCAGCTGTCACTATGAGAAGACTATGGGGAGAGTCCATCTTCCTGCCCCGAAAGACCTACAAGATAAGTCTCGGGGTGACCCTGTGACAGAGATGGGAGTAGTTTGGGGCACCACAAATGGGGCAGACAGGAAGCTGAGATGGTAAGTGCAGCAGCAGTTCGGTGGGTAGTTAGAAAAGCAGAGGTGGGCACTAGGACAGAGTTGCCACCTGTCCTGATTTTTTTTCTACAATAGTCCCTGTATTCCAGATAGTGTCCCACTACCAAGGAGAGCTCAGCTCTAGAAAAAGAGACACCCTCTGTTGACTGGATTGTATACCTTGGCCGGGGGAACCAGTCTGAGGTTCATCTCCCCACCCCATGTCTATCAACAGGTTTGTTCTTCCCAAAGAGAACAGACAAAGCATACAGCACAAAACAGGGAACAGATTTATTAACAGGGCAACAGTTAAGCAAGCAGGTAAAACACAGATAAGTGAACACATGTAAGCATATCAAATAAACACGAAAGGACTCCCAGATGTAACAGGAAAGGGGCTAAACACAAGCCTAGGAAGGCTATAACAGAATAGAGGGCTTAAAGCCCTGACCCAAGATTGACCCCCAGATTAGGCTAGCATACGGACAGATGTTGCTCCTTTACCATACTCTTGCAGCTTGATAGGTAGCTCACACCAATACAACTGGCTGGACTCCCGATCCAGGTGAGACTGGCAGGTACTAGAAATAGGACCTCAGGACAGTGAAATGACCACTCTGTCTTCTTCTCCTAGATTTTCTTTTTGTGTGTCATTGAGGGTGGATGTCAGTTGAACAATCAGAACAGCAGATGATGGGCCATCCTATGCGTGCAAGGTAAGAAACCCTCCTGACAACCCTGATGTGGTACTAGGCCTACCTATCAAGTAGACAGCAGCACTAGCTATTTCTTAGAACAGCAGCACACTCCGCCTCCAGGATGGGCAGCCCCACCTGACTAGTGAACTGGCTTTATATATTGTCCCAGTTGCTGGGCAGACTCTCAGTCAGGTGACCTGCCAGTTTCCTGCCTTTGGGCGGAAAAAAGCATCAAAACCCAAAGGGGTGGGGAAGAAGGGTACCCAACATGGATTCCAGGTTGTTGTTGGAAATCCAAGGTGGCATGTGGGGCAAATGTGAAAAATCCTCTTGCCCAAAGTACCCTGGGAAAGATGGGCAGAGTGAGAAGCCAGGAGCTCTTGAGTTCTAGTGCTCGCTCATTCACCAGCTGCTATTATTTCAGTCTGTTGTACAACTCTTCTTTCTGAGGTCTTGTTCATAGTCATCTGTAGAAGGCCAGCAAGCGTCATTCCCTTCCTTTACAAACATTGCTTCTGGCAGAGCTAGAACACAGATCTCTGAAAGGATGGATCAGCTCTCAGTCATGCTGCCTTTCAGAAAGGCTGGTCTGCAACCACTAGACCAAATTCCCCTCGCAGGACTAGGCACAGAACCCAGAAATCCCAATACCCAGGGCCGTCCTTAGGCATATGCAGCACATGCAGCTGCCTAGGGCACCATGAAATTTGGAGCACCAAATTGCCCCAAATTTCATGGTGCCCTAGGCAGCTGCATGCTGCATAAGTGGCAGCACCAGCCCTGGCGACCAGCCCTATCCCTTGGCTGTCCCCCTTTCAAGGAGCAGGGCTGTCCCTAGGGGAGTGTTGGGCCCAGGACAACTCCCTCTTACCCTTCCCCGCTGCTCCACCCCTGGCCCGCCCCCATTCCACCTCTTCCCCCAGCAACCCTGCACTCACTGGCAGCAGCGGGAAGTGGAGTAACCCACACTCACCAGCAGCGGGAAGCAGAGAGACACGGCCCCAGCCCACTCCACTGCCCTTGCCCTGGCCCCAGCCATGTCGCCTGGGTTGGGGAAAGCATGCCCCCGGCTCTCACTGGCAAGGGGAAGCAGAGCGCTGCAGCTGGGAGCTGGTGGAGTAGAGTGGGCTAGGGCCAGGCTGTTCCGCTTCCCACTGCTGACGGTGGGGGGGATCCCTTCCCCCAAGCACCCTCTCCCAAGTGACACGGCTGGTGCCGGGGTGAGGGAAGCGGAGCAGACTGCTCCTGGACCTCCGTTAATCCCCTGGGCCACTCTGGGCCTGTGGCGCCCCTGTAAGTGGCCCCCCACAGCTCCTGCCTCCCAGACCTTGGGGGGGGAGGCCTGGGGCCCCACAAAGCCCTCCACAAATGGCTAGGGATAGCCCTACATTGGCAATATTCTACTGTTCTACCCAATATTCTACTGTTGTCTAGCAAATGTGTGCCACTATTGGCAAAAGACACTCCCCCACCCCCAGCAGTTGGGGTGCAGAGAAAGTGACAGTCTGATTTCACAACCCTCATGTGACAAAGTGGGGTTTTCCCCCTTGTTATGTTGTATGTGAGTCTTACTGTCCTGTATGAACACTGTACCTCAGTTTCCCTGTGCGTTGCACCAATGCCTCGGTGGTGGGAATTGGGTGTGTCACTATTGCTGAGGCCCTTGGGGCAGATGAGACTGCTCCAGCTGTCTGTATGTAAGCTATGGCCGGTGGCCTTCATAACCTGAGAAGCGGGAGCGGGATGCGACCAGGTGACACTTTGCCTGGGAAGGAGGACAAAGACCAGAGGAAGAGCAACAGGCGTGTCAGAGGCCAGGCAGCAGAGTTCAGGGCAGTCTGCCATGGGGGGGCTCAAGGAGGGGGGAGTCCAGGGCGTCTGAGGTTCTCCTAATATGGACTTGGCTGAAAAATCACTGATTTCTGTGCTAATAAGTTCTGTGCTATGTTGTGTTCCCGTGGACTAATAAACCTTCTGTTTTACTCACTGGCTCAGAGTCATGGCTGACTGTGGAGTTGGGGTGCAGGGTCCTTTGGCTTCCTCAGAAGCCCTGCCCAAGCCCAGGCAGACTCGCTGCAGGAAGCACATAGTGAAACAGGGATACTGAATGCTCTGAGGCAGGGCCGTCCTTAGGATTTATGGTGCCCTAGGTGGGATTATTAAACTGCTGCCCCTGTGCCTGTCTTGCTCTTATTAACACAAACATAAGCCTACACTATTGGAAAACTTGCCACATGAATGTTATGAAAACCAGTTTAACTTAATGAAGCACACTGTAATGCTGATGGACTAGCACTGAAGAAGTAGCACTACAGAAAAAATTCTGATTTGACAGAATGATGCAAATAATATAATGTTTTTAATTTGGCAACATTTTATTGGAAATTTCTATGAAGAGGTATTGAAACAAGGATTTGTTTTTAATTTAAAAGCAATCTTTCTGGGTTTTGGGGCTGCAAAATCAGTAATAATGTCGTTGTATACAAAGACAAAGTGATGTCTTGTTTGAGTGCAAGAATAGCAAGACCAATCAAGTGTTCCTAACTCATTGTAGAGCGGAGATAGTTTTTAATGAGCTTTAGTTTTGAGAAACTCCGTTCTCCTGATGCCACTGTTACAGGAATTGTCAGTAGAATACAAGTGGCAATGTACACATAGGATATGTCAACAAGTTTGCTGGTATGAGTAAACTGTACAATGTCCATCATCGATTTTATATGTGGCAACATTGATGACAGTGTACTCAATTCCTGAAACAGTTCAAGTCCATTTAAATCAAAATGATCATCTGTGCTTCAGGAGGCTCTCTAGGTCAGGGGTCCCCAAAGTGGTGCCTGTGGGTGCCATGGGGCCCACAGGGGCCTCTCAGCGCACCTGCGCACTGGCTGGTGGATGAGCATCTGTGGAAATGCCACCGAAATTCGGCAGCATTTCAGTGGCGATACCTCTGGATGACACTACTTGCTGCCGTGTCGTTGGGGACCACTGCGCTAGGTTCTTGCACTCTGTCAAATATTGAAATTGAATTCAGGATTGTTAGAAAGCATTTCTGGCGAACAAATTTGTTAAATGACAACCCCCCCAGCCTGCTGGTCCAACAGCTGCAGTAGAGGAGGAGACAGGTGGAAAACTGCAGGACCCCCAAATCCACCTTTTGGGGTGAAGAGTGGCAACAGCAGCAGCAAACCCTCAGGTCCGATCACATGCCAATGGGCACCACCACCAGCCCAACGGACCATGGTGAAGTTAGCACAGCATCTGGTCTCAGGGATGGGGCACCCATGGAGCCACAGCAGCTCATCCTGCCCTGTGCAGGTCCCCCCAGATGAGATGGATCGCTGCCAGGCCGGGGAGAGACGCGCTCCCCAGCCAGGGTGACCAGATCCAGATGTCCTTTTTTTATAGGGCCAGTCCCAATATTTGGGGCTTTGTCTTATATAGGTACCAATTACCCCCACCCTGGGTGACCAGACAGCAAATGTGAAAAATCTGGATGGGGGTGGGGGGAATAGGAGCCTATATATAAAAAAGACCCAAAACTCAGGATGGTCCCTGTAAAATCGAGACATCTGGTCACCGTACAGGTGAGTTCGTTTCCCCACCCCTTCCCAGAGACCCCAACAGCCAACTCCTCCCTCAGACTGTGCTGCATTTGGTGCTCTCTAGGACCCAGCAGCCCCGTTCTTACCTGCTGCACTGCTTCCCATCTGTCCCGGCTCCCAGCAGAGCGGTGCCCCCAGAGCTAGTGGTCCCCAGGCGGCTGACAGCCCTGCTCTGAGGTCAGACCCAGGGAGGCGAAGCCGGATCGGCTCCTGCCCTGAAGACAGTGTGCTTAGAGCCATGCTACACCGGAGTCCGGACTGGCTTCATTGGGAGCAGCTGCAGAGCATTGCCGGTGACACCTGTAACTCAAGGGGACCCTGCTGTGCTGGGAGCCCGCCGAGGTGAGGATACAGCAGTAGGCGGCGCTGTTCTACAGGCAGACCCGTCGCTCCGGGGGGCGGCCGGGAGGGCGCCAGATGTGGGGCAGCCGGGCTGTCGGGGCCCGGGGGCGCCGCTCCCAGGCACTGGGGCGAAGGGATGGGCGGGGCGCGGGGCGCGGGGCGCTGAGCCCAGGCGGGGCTGAAGGAAGCCGGGAGGGCGGCGTCCCCGGCGCTGGGGGCGGAGACTGGCGGCCGGGCTGTGTCCCACCCCTGGCCGGGGGGCGGCCGGCCACGCACGGGGGCGGGCCGGCGCAGCGCAGCGCGGCGCAGCGCTCCTCTCTCCGGAGCCGGCCCGGCGCGCAGCATGGGGCTGGCGGCTGCCGGGGCGCCGGCGGCTAGAGGGGGCTGCGCCCAGCGCTCCGCGGCCAGGCCCGGCCCGTAGGGCAGCCCCGCTCCCCGCGGGCTATGGCCGAGCCCGAGCCCCCCGCGGCGGCCCGGCGCTGGCGAGACGCCGCCCTGCGCGCACGGAAGCTGCGGAGCAATCTGCGGCAGCTGAGCCTGGGCCCCCGCGAGGAGCCGGAGCCCGCCGGGCCGCCCGCGCTTCGCCGCCCGCCGCTGCCCGCTGGGCCGGGCGAGCCGGCGGCGCTGAGCCTGAGCGGGCGCGGCCTGGAGGAGCTGCCCGAGGGGCTGGGCGCCGCGCTGGGCGGCCTGCGCGTCCTCAGCCTGCGCAGGAACCGCCTGGCCCGGCTTCCCGCCGCGCTGCGCCACCTGGGCCGCCTGGCCGAGCTGGACCTCAGCCACAACCGGCTGGGCGGCCTGGGGGACGGCGAGGCGCTGGCGCCGCTGCGGGAGCTGCGCAAGCTGAGCCTGAGCCACAACCAGCTGGGCGCGGAGGGCGCGGCGCTGCCCGGGCGGCTGGGCGCGCTGCGGCAGCTGGAGGAGCTGGACCTGAGCTTCAACCGCCTGCGCCGCCTGCCCGAGGCGCTGGGCCGCCTGCAGCGGCTGCGCTCGCTGGACGTGGACCACAACGAGCTGCCCGCCTTCCCGGCGCCGCTGCTGGAGCTGGGCGCGCTGGAGGAGCTGGACTGCTCTGGCAACCGGCAGCTGCGCGTCCTGCCCGAGGGCATTGCTGCCTTGCGCTGCCTTAAGATCCTGTGGCTGAGTGGCACGGGGCTGGGCAGCCTGCCCGAGGGGCTGTGCCAGCTGGGCGCCCTGGAAAGCCTCATGCTGGATGGGAACCAACTGCGGGTGCTGCCTGCCGGCTTCGGCCGCCTTCAGCGCCTCAAGATGCTGAACCTCTCCTCCAACCTGCTGGGCGAGTTCCCCGAGGCCGTGCTTGCCCTGCCCAGCCTGGAGGAGCTCTACCTGAGCCGCAACCAGCTCACCCTACTGCCCACCCGGCTCTGCCAGCTGCACCAGCTCCGTACCCTCTGGCTGGACAACAACCGCATCCGCTACCTGCCCGACTCTGTCGTTCAGCTCCACAGCCTGGAGGAACTCGTGCTGCAGGGCAACCAGATCGCCATCCTGCCCGAGGGCTTTGGGCAGCTCTCCCGGGTCACACTCTGGAAGATCAAGGACAACCCACTCATCCAGCCCCCTTACGAGGTTTGCATGAAGGGCATCCCCTACATTGCCGCTTACCAGCAGGAGTTGGCGCACTCCCAGCCTGCTCTCAGGCCCCGGCTCAAGCTGGTCCTCATGGGCCTGAAGAATGCTGGCAAGACCTTGCTGAGAAGGTGCCTGATGGAGGAGGAGAGGCAGAGAGACTCTTCCCTGGCTGCAGCTGGCAAAGATGCTGGGAGAACCCAGCAGCAACAAGACATCACTCTGGTCCCAACTCCCGAAGGTGTTGGGAAAATACAGCTAGGACATAGCTCCATTACTGAGCCCCGAGATGCTTTGTCTTCAAAAGACTCCTCTCTAGGATATGCCTCCATTGAGCAGCAGGACTCGCTGCTGTCTCCGTCCCTTAAAGTTGCTGGGAAAATCAAGTTAGAGCACCAGGATGTCTGCCTGTTTCCATCCCCAAAAGTTAATGGGGAAGCCCAGATAAGACACTTCTCCATGCTGCTGGAGCGAGACGCCCCCTTGACAACCTTGGTAGCAGGACTTCCAGGCACCAGCCAGGGCATCGAGGTGACGGACTGGACAGCAGATGTAGAGAAGGGTCTGACCTTCATTGTGTATGAGCTGGCAGGTGACCCTAGCTATGATGTGATCCAATCCTTCTTCCTTTCGCCGGGAGCCCTGTATGTGCTGGTGGTGAACCTGAGTGCCTACACGCCACATTGCTTCTACTCTGCAGTGGGCTACTTCCTGCACTGGCTAGGTGCCAAAGTGCCCCATGCTGTAGTGTGCATGGTGGGCACCCATGCTGACCTGTGTGCTGAGCGGGAATTGGAGGAAAAGTGCCTGGACATCCACCACCAAATTGCCCTGCAGGAGAAGCGGGATGCAGAGGGACTCCAGAGTTTGGCCCAGCAGGTGGACGATGCCCTGGGACAGGACTTTGACCTGCGTTGCTCCAGCCCCCACGCTGTCTTCTATGGGGTTTCAGACAAGAACCTGCGGCGCAAGAAGGCCCAGTTCCAGTATCTGCTCAACCACCGGCCGCAGATCCTCTCGCCGGTGCTCGCCATCAGCTGCCAGGACCACTACCAGGTGCGCCGCCTGCGGGACAAGCTTCTGTCAGTAGCTGAGCACCGGGACATCTTCCCAAACCTGCATCGGGTGCTACCCAAGTCCTGGCAGGTGCTGGAAGAGCTGCACTTCCAGCCGCAGGCTCAGCAACTGTGGCTCAGCTGGTGGGATTCAGCACGGCTGGGCTTGCAGGCGGGCCTGACCGAGGACCGACTCCAGAGCGCCCTGTCCTATCTGCATGAAAGTGGCAAGCTGCTGTACTTTGAGGAGCATTTGACTCTGCGGGAGTATGTATTCCACAATCTGCCCAGGCTCATTGACATCCTCAATGTCTTCTGCCAGCAGGACACCACAGTGCTGCTCCAGAAACTGCTCAGTGACACCCATGTAGATGAACTGAGAACCACCCAGCTCCACCACTACGTGGAAGGATTCCTGCTGCATGGGCTCCTTCCTGCCCATGTTATCCGCCTGCTTCTTAAGCCCCATATTCAGAGCCGGGAGGACCTGCAGCTTATCCTGGAGCTGCTGGAGAAAATGGGGCTCTGCTACTGCATCAATAAGCCCAAATGCAAGCCCCTCAATGGGGCCACTGCCTGGTACAAGTTCCCCTGCTATGTGAAGAATGAGGTGCCCCATGCAGAGGCGTGGATTAATGGTACAAACCTGAGTGGACAGTCTCTTGTCATTGAACAGTTACAGATTGAATACACCTTCCCCTTCATTTTCCCTCCTGGGTTATTTGCACGCTACAGTGTCCAGATTAACAGTCATGTGGTTCAGCGGTCTGATGGCAAATACCAGATTTATGCCTACAGGGGGAAAGTACCTGTGGTGGTGAGTTACAGGCCTGCTCGGAGCACTCTGCAACCAGATACTCTGTCTATTGCTAGTCACGCATCTCTACCAAATATATGGACAGCCTGGCAAGCTATTACTCCCTTAGTGGAAGAACTGAATGTACTGCTTCAAGAGTGGCCAGGTCTCTACTACACTGTGCACATCCTCTGCTCCAAGTGCCTTAAAAGGGGATCGCTGAACCCATACGCTTTTCCAGGTAAGGTGTGATTCAGCTTGGCTTTAGTAGCCTTTACATCCTTTAAATATCACTCATTCTTCCAGAGCACTGTTTTTCAAAGCTGTTTTTTGTTTTGTGGGTAACTTTTTTGGGGATAATTCTCTTCCCAGCCTAAGTCCATCCTTCCCTACAACTACAGTACATAGTTACATGGGAGAACATTAGTATGGCCTGAAGGAGACAGGATCGAAATAAAGGTAATCTGCTGCATGGTCATATTTGCCTTTGTCCCCCCTTTTCTAGCTATGTGGTCTATTTTTGTCCCTCAGGGTAGGGTCTTCCCATAGAGTAAGACTTAACCCCCAAGTTGCCTGTGCTCCCCACTCTGCATTTTTCTGTACACATTGTATTGCTTACTCAAAAACACAAAAAAGGAAAGCTATGAAGCAGCTACTCTGAATGCAAAAAAAGGTTTTTATTTTTTCTGTTTTAGGAGAAGCCTTCAGAAAACCTCAAATTCCTGTCTAGATCTAGATCCTGAATACTGAAGGAGGGTGGTGGTGGTTTGAGCATTGGCCTGCTAAACCCAGGGCTGTGAGTTCAATCCTTGAGGGGGGCACCTAGGGATCTGGGGCAAAATCAGTGCTTGGTCCTGCTAATGAAGGCAGGGGGCTGGACTCAATGACCTTCCAGGGTCTGTTCCAGTTCTGTGAGATAGGTATATCTCCATATATTTATCCTTGTTAAATAGCTCTGCAGACCACCTAGAAGTGAGTTTCACACCTCAGTTTGAGAGCCATTGTTTGGAGAATAACTGAAACATTTTTTAAAACAAATTTTCATAAATGCTTTAAGTATATGTGAAACTTCACAACCATCTCTTTCAAACACCGGTTTTAATCCCAATGGTACATATTTAGGTAATGGAAACTTTCCGATGGCCTCTGGCTTGGATTCTGTTCCATTTAGTATGTCTGCAGATGCTGCTTCTCATTTTGTAAAACTGTTGCCACTTTTGCTGCTACAGCCTCAAAGAGAACTAGAAAAGGATGCGTTAGCAATTAGTGCCTATGTTGGCATAAAATCAAAAAACTCTTGACCTTAAGCAATGCTCTGAGCTTTCTAGCCCCTCCCCCCGAAAGGACTTTGAAATATATTTTATTTATAAAGATTTTTAATTGGAAAGGAGGTGGAGTAGTACTTAAACTGAGGATAGTAGGGTTCCTGGTTCAGCTCATGTGGTATAATGTGGATAATTTAAACATTTCTTAAGCTCTTTCAAGCAGAGAGCTGCTAGTTGTGCCCCAGCCTATGTCCTGGCTCAGTCATTACATCTCCCCCTCATTGTATTAAGTTATATAAGTGATTGAAGGGAGAGTATGAGCTTCCATTTCTGTGAGCCATTGGTAGCTATTAAACTTTGAGGTGCAGACCTGGACTTCTCTTTTGTGAACACGCAATACAGTTTTCCTTGACTGCTGACCAATCTGGTGTTTACGCTAAATGGAATTAATTAAAAGCAAAGCAAAGCAAAAAAATTAACTGCAAAGAAAATAAGTAAAATGCACAAATAACAGCAGTAAGCACTGTATGTGCCTGCGTCTGTGTCTGGTGAGTGTTCGCTAACCCCTCCCTCCCCCATGATCCGTCCTGGTCACTGACTGGGAGGAGGGATAGCTCAGTGGTTTGAGCACTGGCCTACTAAACCCAGGGTTGTGAGGTCAATCCTTGAGGGGACCATTTGGGGCAAAAATCTGTCTGGCCTCCTGAGGTCCCTTCCAACCCTGATATTCTATGGGCCAGCAGTGATAATTCCTGGGCTGTAACTGTAATGTTGATAAGTGGAGAAATCCACTTCCAGCACTTATCAGGTGAACTAAATGCATCTAAAAATCAAGTACAAAGGAAAATCTCTCTCATTCAGAATTGGCAAAAGCTGTTCTACTAACCTGAGTGAGAGGCATAACAAAACTGCCACTCAGACCTAAAAAATCCCTTTTCCTCTTTGTGTTTAGTCCCCTGAAATTATTGTGCTCTGATGTTTCCTGACTTCTTCTTTTTGGTAGTTTGTGTGAAAGAATACATGAATTGAAATCTCAGTTGGAATCTGTATGTGTATGCAAGCAATTCCCATCAGTAGTACTGATAAATTGTGTGTGGTACTCTTTTGTGTGAATCCTTTGACTAGTTAAAAGGATGCTTGAAATGGCTCCTATATGTTCATAGAATCTGTTGCAACTCTAAGAAGATTAGACCAGTGCTTCTCAAAGTTGGGCCGCTGCTTGTTCAGGGAAAGCCCTTGGCAGTCTGGGCTGGTTTGTTTACCTGCTGCGTCCGCCGGTTCGGTTGATTGCAGCTCCCACTGGCTGTGGTTCGCTGCTCCACGCCAATGGGGGTGGCAGGAAGTGACGACCAGCACGTCCTTTGGCCCGCGGCCTGTAGGAGCTGCGATCGGTCGAACCTGCAGATGCGGCAGGTAAACAAACCTTCCTGGGCCGCCAGGGGCTTTCCCTGAACAAGTGGTGGATCGCCTATGAGAAGCACTGGATTAGAGATTGTTATTGGAATACTTTCTACTTCTTTGAAAACTTTAACAGAATTGGTCTTCATTTTGAAATAGATTAAAAATATTTGAAATTTGTATCCTATTAACCATAAAGACTGTGAGGTATGTCATTTTGTTGTTCAGTTAAGAATTATTACAAGGCAAAAGAGTTTTATACACTCTGTAGGTTAAAGTGTAATTTTGGACACCCAAGAAAACACTGTCTCCAGTTTTTCAAAATTGCGCAAAGTCAGGATCCAGGGTTATCTGATTTTCAAAAAGGCTGTGCACCCAGCAGGTACTGTTGACTCAAAGCTTCTACTTTTTAAAGTTGGTCCCTGCATTTTACTAAAGAGGTTGAAATGTTCTTCTTTTCTTACGATTGTGCTGAAGATAAAATTCAAGTATTGTTTTAATCAAAGTCAGCTGCATTGCTGCAATGCATCTGGTGAAGACACTGTGCAGTGGGAGAGAGCTCTCCCCTTGGCATAAACTCCGGCTCCATGGGATGCAGTAGCTGTGTTGGTCGGAGAAGCTCTCCTGCTGACACAGCACTTTCTACACCAGTGCTTAGATTGGTGTAACTTGCATCTCTCGGGGGTGTGAGTTATACCAAAGTAAGCTGTAGTGGAGACCAAGCCTTAGTTTGTGTCATTTGGGGGGAGGGGTTACTTTGTTAACCTTTGTCAGACATCAGAGAAGTAAAACAATCTGTTTACTTTTGGAGAGTACTTGTTCCATTGTTCTCAGACAGTCTCACAAAACCAAATCAGAAATAAGATGTTAAATCAAAGTGGGGAAGTCTTTGCTGGTCTCGGTTGAATCTCAGCCAGCTAGCATTCATCCCAGCTGCAGTTTATGTCGGATACGTCTACATATTTTGGGGTGAGTTTCCAAACCTTTAATGAGGGTTTAAGTGGCATTGAGGAGCCTATGGGGAATCTCTAAGTTTCACTACTGGAAAGCAGTCCGTGTTTGTACATATTGAGCTGACGTTTCAAGTCCACATTAACATGGCCCAAGACTGTCTCAGATTGGCAGTTATATGAGGTGCAGAGAACTGGTCAAACGTAGTGGTGGGACAGAAGTGGTCAAATTTTCATGGAGGGGGAAAAAACCTAGCTAGGATACAGAAAGCAAAGAATAGGATGAAATGGTCAATTTTCATCATGGCCAAAGGTAAGCAGAGGCTTCTTCTGAATACTGTGTGCAGTATTGGTCACCTAATCTTGAAAAGGCTATTGTAGAACTGGAAGAGCTCAGAGAAGAGGAGTGAGAATGAATAAGGGCCTGGAAAAACTTTCCTAGGAAGAGATTGAAAGACTGGGATTGTTCTTAGAAAGTAAATGAATGAGAAGGGGATAGGATAAATGTACCTACAATAATGAATTGTCTTCTAGAAAAGGTAGATCAGGAACTTCTGCTCTTCCTGTCTCCTATCACAAGGGGACGTGCCATGAGATTAAAAGGTGAGAAATTCACAACTGACAAAAAGGAAATAGTTTTTCATGCAATCTGTGAGCTCACTGCCACCTGAAGTCATTTGGAATTGCCAGGCTGGATGAGACCCATGTTTTCTAAGGTGCTAAGTGGCTAGGACAAGGGTAGGCAACCTATGGCACATGTGAGCTGTTTTTCAGTGGCACTCACACTGCCCGGGTCCTGGCCACCGGTCCGGGGAGCTCTGCATTTTAATTTAATTTTAAATAAGCTTCTTAAACATTTTAAAAACCTTATTTGCTTTACATACAACAATAGTTTAGTTGTATATTATAGACTTCTAAAAATGTTAATGTATTACTGGCATGCGAAACCTTAAGTTTGAGTGAATAAATGAAGACTCGGCACAGCACTTCTAAAAAGTTGCCGACGCCTGGGTTAGGAGCTCCTGCTGTTTTCGGGTGAAGGGGAGAACATTGTTCTCAGTGGGAGCTGCTGGACACTGAGCTCTTCTGAAGATTTAGCACCAGCTGACTCCTGTTGAAGTTCACTTTGAAAATTGGAGTTGGTTCTGAATGAAACCACAATATCAGGTGTCAGCGTGCTCTCCTTTATTTATAATGTAAATTCTAGACTGCTGTTTTTCATAGGCCCAGTTGCTGTGTAGCACCATCTCATGTAGTAGAGATTGAGTCTAGCATCTGGCAGCATTTACATAGCCTGCCATGGGAGCTGGGTTTCTTTTTTCTTGTCTTATTTTAAAGATAGCTGCTTTAGCTGTTTTGTCCCAGACTTTGCATTCTTCTAAAGGATGTTGTTTGTCTTATTGGAGCAAGAGGTCAATCTCATTTAAATCTGTGGGGCAAGGCTTAGTTTTTATATAACCACTGGGTGTTTAAAGGTTAGACTGTGGAAAGTCACAGATCAAGCTGAATCAGTTCTGTTGAGTTGGGTTAAGAGGATAGAAGATTAGCTGTAAACTGTAAAACCCTTGCGCTGTTCGTTCAGTGTGTCCAGGTTTTCCCTACTATTGAACGTTGAGTTTGGATAATGTAGTTTGCTATAAATAATGGGATACAAACTACTCTGTTTTCCCCAAAGACTTCAATCAGATCTACCGGAAAAAGGCCAAAATGCCAACCTCAAACTGTACATACATACTATGAATTTCATGTTTTGTTGAGGATGCCCAGCACCTGGGATGGCTGATGTATTTTGGTTCTATATTTAATAAATCTAAATGAAATATTACCAGGAGAAAATTGGGCAAGCCCACCTCTACTCTATGGGAGGGATTGTCAGAAACACAGAGATCAGTTAGGTCCCCAGCTTTTGCAGGGTGGATTGATCTAAATCAGCAAGCAGAAAAGCTTGATTTAGATAATTGATTTTAATCATGTTTTGCATTTCGTGCATTTTAGTTTTTTTCCTAAAGAAAGGTTGATTCTCTTTGGTTACCATTAAAACATGTTATCTGCAATTGAATATAATCTGTACACTACATTTGGCGGTTCTTTTTGCTGATCAGGAGGATATGTTATATCTATGCACGTTTATTTAAGCAATGAAATAGCTTAACTTACTGTGATTCATCTTAATGTTTATATTTTTGTGTTAGAAAATGGTGAACAATGCATTTCTTATTTACTAGATTAATTTTTTTATTTATAATTTGTCAAGCCCTTCTTGGATGGAAAATAAAATTCAATTAAAAATACACAACTAGCATTTTATTTTTTTGTTAAATAAAGCTACTCCAAAGTGCTAGATACATGAGGGAAAAAACTTGATCAAAACATATTTTTGCATTTAAAACTAACTGATTTATTAAGCAAGGGAAATATCTGTAGCTAATGAATTAAACTAATTTTTTCTGATCCACATGTCTTTTAAGATTTTAGAGCTAGTAGAATTTAACCTCCTATAGTTTATTCAGATTTCCTGCTTTTTCAACTCCAAGTTGGTTTCTTAACTTTGAATGAGCTAGTCGTCATTGAACTGAACTAGCTGAATAAGCTGAAGTACAGCAAATACTCTCTCTGCACCTGCAGAAGAGGCTACTGCTGTCAAAAGCTGGTTTAGCACTTCAGCAAGCTCTGGTTCCAGGTGCTTAGCCAGAGCCTTCCACCAGTTCAGTGGTCTGACTTTCTTTAACACTGGACAGCAAATGTTAATATTATTTTTGTATTTAATTTATTTTAAGAGGTTACAATAAATTTAGGCATTAGTATAGATTGTCATAATTTCAAATCTGAAATAAATTTATTAAAAAAAATCTGTTTAAATTAAAAAATTGGATTTTTGATTGAAATCAGATTTTCTTTAGTTTTAAAAAAAATCAGTATTTGTTCACCCTGACAACTTGCACTGAAAGTCACTGGGAAGAAAAACTACCGTTTGCCACCTCTTTTCAGGATTGAGGACCAAATTATCCACATTAAAGGCGTCTCTGTTAAGCTGCCACCACAGGGAATGGAAAATGCAGACGTAAATTTCTGCCAACATGTGCAGCAAGTTTAAGTTATTTGTAAAAATACTGATACTTTTTAGAAAGTGACCTGTGGGCTAAAGTTACTGTACCAAGCACATAATTGATTCCTTGATACAGTGGGACCTCAGAGTTCCGAGCACTTTGGGAATGGAGGTTGTTTGTAGCTCTGAAATGTTCGTAACTCTGAACAAAACGTTATAGGTGTTCTTTCAAATGTATACAACCGATCATTGACTTAATACAGCTCTGGAACGTCCCTATGCAGAAGAAAAATGCTTTTTTTAACCATTGTTATTTAAATTAAATAAGCACAGAAACAGTTTCCATACCTTTTCCTTTTTTAAAAAACTTTCCCTTTATTTTTTTTAGTAGTTTATATTTCACACAGTACTTTTTTTTTAATTTGATTCTGCTGCTGACTGCATACTACCAATTCCAAATGAAAGATGTGGCTGACTTCTCAGTTTGTAACTCTGGTGTCCGTAACTCTGAGATTCTATTGTAGTAGTGGGCAGCCTGCGGCCCGTCAGGGTATTCTGCTGGCGGGCCGCGGGACAGTTTGTTTACATTGACTGTCCACAGGCATGGCTGCCCGCAGCTCCCACTGCCCACGATTCACAGTTTCTGGCCAATAGGAGCTACGGGAAGTGGCATGGGCTGCAGGGACATGCTGGCTGCTGGTTTCTGCAGCTCCCATTGGCAGGGAATGGCGAACCGTGGTACTAGGAGCTACGGGTGGCCGTGCCTGTGGACAGTCAATGTAAACAAACTGTCTTGCGGCCTGCCAGCAGATTACCCTGATGGGCTGCAGGTGGCCCACCATTGTTCTACTGTATTGTTTTTTCTTTGAGTGCTTGCTCATGTCCATCCCATGCTAGGTGTGCGAACACTCATGTGTACGGTGGCTGGAGATTTTTCCCTTAGCAGTATTGGTAGGGCTGGCTCTGGTGCCCTCTGGAGTCCTGTGCTCATGCGCTGGTATATGGGATGCTGCCGGCCCCGCACCCTTTCAGTTCCTTCTTACCACCAGTGATGGTGGCTGGAACACTCTTTGCTCTTGCAAGTGCCATTAGCATTTTTTCTCGACTCTCGGTTGTTTTCTTGTAAATAGCTGAATAGTTAGAGGTATCTGTTGTTTGACGTGCCCTCCGTCCCTGCTGTTGGAGCAAGAAGAAACTGAGATGGTGTGGGGCCAATGGTGACCCATATACTGGCACATGAGTGTGGGACTCCAGAGGGCGCCAGAGCCAGCCCTATGGATATTGCTAAGGGAAAAACCTCCTGCTGCTATGCATGTGGGCGCACGCGCACCTAGCATGGAATGGACATGAGCAACACATCTCGAAGAACAACCGTTACCAAAAGGTAGGTAACCGTCTTTGATAAAATGTTACTAAAGCAGTAGGAAACTTGCCAACATATTAGAAGTTCCCAGTGCAACAATTATTACATAGTTAAGCTGTCTGGAGTTTCTGATAAGCTTAATACTATATACTAATGTTGATTATTGATTGGATAAAAATTCTGTAACAACTGTGTAGAAATGCAGTAGTTCAATAAAACTTTTCTTTAAAGGACAGAAGATTGGTAGGCTGGAAATGTGGCCTATCCTTTTTCATGTTGGCGCAGAGTCTGTACCTTTTTAATGCAAATAACACTTGATTTTGTTTATTTTTTAAAAATAAATGCTGTAAAACCCTTATTTCCCTCTCCTCCCTCCTGCCCCTTTTCTTAAAATGTTTGGGTAGCCCCAAACTCATAAATAACACTCCATTAAGTAGTCAGCATGTCTGCGTGCAATGAAAGCAAATTGTCAAGGGACTATATTATAAATATAGGAAAAAACAGTTTTTAAACAATAAGGAAAGATTACAGTTATTGTACTTTGTTAAGGAATCCTGGGCAAACAGTATAAAATGGGTTTATTAATTCAGCAAAGTTTCCCTTAATCTTAATCAGCTGGTGTCTTGGTGCCAATGTGGCAGCACATTGCTTGAAGGCAGTCATCTCTTGCTGTAGGCCCTTATGATGATTCCCCAGCTCAGCAACAATAGTGTAATACTGGGTTCAGTTGAATGGATCTTTCAGTTTGGCTAGTGAAGCAAAACAGAATTCTGTGCCTTTATTGCATTACTTTTTAGACTTGCTGAAATTTGTTTGTGTAGGAAGTGACCTGTAAAAGGGATGCACTGCTTTGAATTGCTCTTTGTTTTGTATTATATAAACGTTAATTAACAGTCACTTTTCTGAGTTTGTTTATTTTGTTGATGTAAAGCTCGTGTAGATTTTGGCTTTATGGATTGGATTGACTGCATTCATATTAAGAATCGTTTCTGCTGTGTTTCATCACCTCTGCTAATGAGTCTTGTGAACTAGCTGGATACACTGTTCTATAGTGATCTCCTCCATCTCTGACCAGGTGTATCAGAATCTTGTATTGTTTGCTTCGTTTAAAAACTTGATAACTTGTAGTTCTAGTGTCGTTAACTTACATTGTTAGGTACAGTTCAGTAGGCAAAGGGTATGGCTACACTCGAAACTTCAAAGCGCTGCCGCGGGAGCACTGCCACGGCAGCGCTTTGAAGTGTGAGTGTGGTCGCAGCGCCGGGAGAGTGCTCTCCCAGCGCTGCACGTACTCCACATCCTCTACGGGTGTAGCTTGCAGTGCTGGGAGCCGCGCTCCCAGCACTGCAGCACTGTTTACGCTGAGGCTTTACAGCGCTGTATCTTGCAGCACTCGGGGGGTGTTTTTTTCACTCCCTCGAGCGAGAAAGTTGCAGCGCTGTAAAGCGCCAGTGTAGCCATGGCCTTAGTGTAATTAGAATCTGATGTCTCAAATATGCGTGCCATTGACAGCAATATGAGTGGAATTGCATTTAAGACTGGATGTTTTTTTCTAAAAGGATCTGCTGTAGGACTTATTTTGGGAAAGGTGTGTGCCCTGTGTTTATACGGGAGTTCACAATGGTCCCTTCTGGCCATGGAATCTATGAATAATCTGCTCATACAGAGCAAGAGTAACTTGTAAAGTAAGCTAGAGAGAAAAGGTTCAAATTTCTTTAAACATCACTGATTTTGTGAAAAATTCTTTGAAGAGATGTTTGTTTGTAGCATTAAAGATGATAACCTATATGTATCTCTTACAGCAGGAAAATACTGTTAATGGGCAATCTAGTGATCAGAATCATTGCAGAGTGTTACTTTAAATAGTGGGAGCAAAAGGAGAGGGAGAAGTGTGAGGCAGTGTGAGAGGAAAAAGAGGACTAGAGAGAGTGAAGAATGTGGTGAGGTGACCTGAGGAACAGACAGTTGATCAAATGACCTCATATGGCAGTGACTCATTGGTACTGGAAATCCAGTTCTCACTGCCTAAGCCAAGATGCCCTGGGAACTGATCTGAGCTGTAGCACTGCAGACACAGCTGTTCTCTTCCACTTTCTGCTGTTTGTCAGATCTGAGCTTAGAAAGATGTTGAAATGCCACTTAAGCAGTGTGCCTTTGTGGATTTGAGCACCAGGTTGGGCATTGGATGCTCTCACGTGCTAATCTGCCAGAGATATGTAGCCTTCCTCCGTGTCTGATTCCCCCTCTGTAAAGTGGGCATGATTGTTCTTACCTATCTCCCTGGAGGATAATCTAATGCATGTTTGTATGGTGCGTTGCAAATGTAAACAGCTGTGCAACAGTATGGAGTCTCAAACTCAGATGACCACGAGGGCCACATGAGGGCTAGTGCATTGACCAGAGGGCTGCATTACTGACACACACACCCCTGCTGCCCTTGGCCCCGCCCCCACTGCATCCCTTCCATTAGGGCCGCCTCTTCCCACTCCTTCCCCGCCCCATTCCAACTCCTTCTCCAAAGTCCCCACCTCAGTGCTGCAGCTGGGGTGCAGAAAGGGTGCAGAGTGCAGTGAGAGCTCAGGGCAGGGAGTTGGTGTGTGGGGTGCAAGAGGGTGAGGAGTGTGTTATGGGCGCAGGGTGCAGCAGGTGGCTCAGGGCAGAGAGTGCAGGAGGGGCGCAGGATGCAGCAGGGGGCTCAAGGCAGGGAGTTGGTGTGTGGGGTGCAAGAGGGTGAGGGGTGTGTTACGGGTGCAGGGTGCAGCAGGTGGCTCAGGGCAGGGAGTTGGTGTGTGGGGTGCAAGAGGGTGAGGGGTGTGTTATGGGTGCAGGGTGCAGCAGGTGGCTCAGGGCAGAGAGTGCAGGAGGGGTGCAGGATGCAGCAGGGGGCTCAGGGCAGGGAGTTGGGGTTCAGGATGCGAGCTCCAGCCCGGCGCCGCTTGCCTGCCCTGGCCCCCGGCCCTGTGCCGCTCAGCTCCGTTCCAGGAAGCAGCTGGAACCGTGTCCCTGCAGCCCCTGGGGGAAAGGGAGGGGCTAAGGGTTCCATGCATCTGCAGCTCTTGCCGCTCCTCCAGGTACCTCCCAGGAAGCTCCCGTTGGCCGCAGTTCCCTTTTCCCAGCCAATGGGAGCTGTGGGGGGCGGTGCCTGGAAGGAGGTAATGCAGGAGCCCTCTGCCTCTTTCCCCCCCGCCGGACCGAAGGGGCATGCTGCCCGCTGCTTCAGAGAGCGGTGCAGGGCTCGCAGCGCCACAGGGAGCAATCCCGTGGGTAGGCAGAGGGGCAGGGGTGGGTGGGGGGTGTGGGGAGCTTGGCGGGCCACATGCAGGAGTCCCATGTTTGAGACCCCTGGTATGGACAATACAGGTCTAACCTTCAGGCAGTGTCTTATGCTCTGCAGTCTCCTTGATGCTGGAGTATTAAGCAGGTATCTGCTTACGGTAGCTTGGCCTGTAGTCTAGTAAGGGACTCTGGGTAATGACAGCACAGACTAACTGGCTCTCACTTACTTCCTTCTGGCAGGCTCATTGCTGGGAAAAATTGAGAGTATTCAGTGAAACAAGTTCTTGGTCATGTTCGAAGGCTAGAAAATCACTAAAGTAGGATTTTTTTGTTTGATTTTTCTGTTACGATTGGAGTCTGAATGAAGAAAAAACTCCATTTGTCTAATGAAAATAGCTTTTTGGATTAAATATAAGAAAATTACTTGTTCCCCCTCCCCCCGCCCCGAGAGAATTAAGAGAACTAGCTGAAGTCAAATAGCCATTTGAATGGCGCTGTTGGCCCAGGTGATCTTACAGGACGCTGATTAAGGGCTATGCTATTTTCAGTCTGTCTTTGTCATCTGATTACAGAAAGGGGAGAGAGATCCTACAAAAAGCAGAGTGGATAAAAATCAGTGATTTAAAAAAAAGTGGATTTTTGGATAGGTTTTTTCCCCTCAAAAACATTTTATCTAAAGATAGTTTTAATTCATACATTATAGCTCAAAATTAACTCATCATGGAATAGAGATTATAAATTCTAATTCTATAGTTTGAGACAATATATTCATGTAATGTTTAAGAAAAGTTTTGTAAATGAGTTCCAATAGTTTATGGATTGGGGACCCAATTTTATGGGGTTTCAGAGACTTCTGTACAGATTATGTAGGTTAATCTTGCTCAGTCTAGAAGATACCATCAGAGATGCTTAGTTTTGCAGTTCTCAAATTGTGGATTTATGTTTCCAGAGATAACATGCTTGTTAACAACAAAAATGTTTTAAAATAAATAATATATTGAGGTGAGAAATAACAGACCTCAACCTTATTGTCCCTCTGCAAATTTGTGTACATGGAGTCAATCCCTTACCCCTTTCTAAAAGTGAAAAGTTTCAAAAAGTTCAATGAATAGAATATTGTTGGGGGCAGAATAGATATGGACAAGGAGAAGTCATCTGGAGATAAATGTAAGGGGAGCGGGACAGGCAGTAGAAGCAAAAGTGTAATTGTTTAAGCAGCATATTCCAGAAGTCTTGAGGTCTTTCGGAGTGTAGCCTTCATTGATTTGAGATCTACCATACCATTCTTGCACTAGAAGGGAAACCTATAATGGCAGCAGGCCATTCAAGAGACCCAGTTTGGGAATAAGAACCATTCAAGAAATATGTTTGATGATATTTTAAAGAAATTCACAGCAGTGAACTGGTGGAAGTCACTTAAGCACTTGGATTCAGGGACTGTTGAAGTGATAATCTCATTTTTAACAGCAGTAGCTTCTTCTGCTGGTGTAGAAAGAATATTTTCTTCCTTTGGACTAATTCATTCCAAATTGAGAAATGGTTTGTGACTTGAAAAAGCAGGAAAGCTTGTTTTTCTTTTCCAGATTATGAACACACAGGAAAATGAAGGTTAAAGACGACTGAGTTAGCTGCAGAAGCCAATATTTTAAGTTTCTCATGTTGACCTGACTGACAGTCAATTTATTTATTTATTTAAATTTCATTTAACTATTTTAGTTAAAAACAATTTTAACAAAAACAAACCTGATTTTAAAAGAACTTGAATGTTTAATTAAATTCAAAAATTCATATGCTTGTTTTGTTAAAATATTATGTTTGCCGTTGAAGAAAAAATCCAGAATACATAACATTGTTGTTTTAGTTAAGTAAAACAATTTAAATATCTGTCTAGTGATGTTCTCCGCCTAATACAGCATGGCAAGAAAATCCTCTAATTAATGACAGTTCGCCTCCCAATGACTTCGTAAATATCTGCTTCAGTTACCTTTGGTAAATGAAATAATCAAATTCTCATTCATTTTCCGATATAGCTGTAAAACTAATCTGAAAAGTTTTCAGAATAAATCACTTAAATGTATAGTGTATACTTCCTAAAAATGAAACATACATCTATCTCTGAGTTATAACCTTAATGCATATTCTTTACAACAACCAACAAGAATGCACTTTTATGTAGAAAACCATGATTAAATTGAGGCTTCCTGATTAGTGATTTAAATCAAATCCACCCTGACAAAAACCTTAATGGATTCTTAAATATCATGTAAATGTACAAGCAAACCAACCACTGTGGTACCTTGGAGTTTGCTGGTAGGTATGAATATTTCTCTTTTTAAGAAAATGATCTGAGTGGTTTGAAGTACTCCAGATCATAGTGCACTTCACTATAAACAAAGAACCTGATTTTAATGTAAGGAAAGAGTCAGTCTTTGAAATTTGATGGGATTGTAATATGGCAGATTAATGTAAATTTGCCAATGATCCTTCTTTGATTTAGAGGAGAATAAAGAGATTTAAATAAAACAGAGATGATTCCTGGTTAATGCTTCCAATAAGAAATTAATGATCCAAAACATAGTCTTTAGCTTTACAACAAAGAGAATTTCTAATAGAATGGGCATTTGGAAATGGGATATGGGAGACAACTCATGTCCTGCCTTCAGAAGGGCTCCTGAAGTTGTTAAAGGTAGGGCATGCAAATCAGGGTGCAATCGCCATGATGCTTTAGGCTGATCAAAATGAAGGCAAGAACTGTGGGAATACAGGTGGGTCCTTGAGCATACAGTGCTACCACCTGTGTGAATTGGATTTTATTTTCTGTAGCTGAGCAGTAGTCTCTCCAGTGGGATTATGTCCCATCAGACTCAGAGTGTGGCTGGCTGAGTTTCCGTTGCATGGTAATTCTATATTGTGCCAGGAGTGCAAACCTTTTCTTGTATTTGTGTCTCAGATTCATGATGAGACTGTAGTGGGGACATGCTCTTGGAATGAAAGGCTTGTTCAGACTTCCACACCTGTTTGTTTACTGTGAATTTCTAAAATGTCTGTCTGTGAACATGAAGAGACTTGGCATCCTTCAAAGGACTACCTTGAAGTGCCACTAAGACCTAGTATTGGCACATACCTAGTGCATCTGGTGCTGCTTGCTTTTTGAGGACTGGACTAAAATGTTATGTAGCTTACATTTCAGGGGTGTGGGGTGATGGGGGCACCTCAGCTGTGTGTCATATAAAGATATAGACCCCAAAACCTTGGACTTCATAATTCCTTGACTCCACAGGCCAACTGTGAAAGTGCAGTAAACTTAGGATCACAGCTCTGGAAATGCTACCTAAAGCCCATCAGATGCACTGCATGTAAAATGCAGACTACGATTGGTACGCACGGCTGGCCAGAGAGTGGCAGAGCCCCAGGGTTGTTAAGATGGTATTCTACACATTTCTAGACTTTGTAAGTCTAAGGGTATAAGTGTAACCTTCAGACAACTGTTACAAAGCTGAGAGTCTGTTGAGAGCTCAAGACTTAAGTAAATGATGATAATTAAGTTGGAGTTCAGGCTGTGAGTTTGGTGAGCTGTTTCTTTTGGTCTGGAAGCAGACTTCATATGGTGTGTTACTACGTCTGTTTGGAACTTTTTCTTTTGTTAAGTAAGCTCTCACTATGCACACCAGTGAGCTAATAGTGCAAGTGTGAACATCTTCTCATTGTGAAGTGATGAGGCTTCATAGATTTGATGCTAGGAGGGCATTATGATCATCTGGTCTGACCTTCTGCATAGCACAAGGCATGGAGTTTCACTTGGTGACTTCTGCATCAAGGCCAATAACTCCTGTGTGAGCTACAGAGTTTCTTTCTGAAAAAGCAACCAAACTTGATTTAGAGGTCCTAAGTGATAGAGAATTTGCCACATCTTTGGTAGATTGTTCCAATGGTTAATTACTCTCACTGTGGAAAACAAACAAGTCAGTTTGAATTTGTCTAGCTTCAGCTTGCAGCCATTTGGATGTAATGCCGGACTCACAGTGTTCATTAATTCAGAAAACTTGGCACTGTTGATTTAGTTGGAAGTAAATTGTTCAGTTCAGATAATGCAGTGCTTTGACAAAGCTCTACTTAATGGGATTTCACTATTAACTCACCCTATTATAGTACATCTGTCTAAACTTGCTTTGTAATTACCATCATGTCACTTCTTGGTACCATTCACATGATGGCACTTTCTGAGTTGCTGCCTGTTATAACTAAATGACAGTGCAACAGATGAGGAACCCAAAGCTATCCTGACTTTTTTCCTTTTATTTTATTAAGAGGTTTCAGATTCCCACCAACTAAACTGTGTAATAGGAAGGAAATAATTATCAAGAACCACCATGGTGGGAGGGAGCCAAGGGGAAATTCCAGGAATATAAAAATTGCTTTGATTATAAAATTCATGCCAAATGTAACTAACACAAACTTGACATTGGGGCACCTAATGTGAGCATTAGTCTAATATAATTTCCCTTTTGGACTTACACTGTGTATCTGGCAAGTGTCTGACTATTAAGGGAAACGTTTTTCCATCGGCGAAGAATCCTGTGGCACCTTATAGACTTTTGGAGCATGAGCATTCGTGGGTGAATACCCACTTCGTCGGATGCATGTAGTGGAAATTTCCAGGGGCGCGCGCGCGTGTGTGTGTGTACACACACACACACACACACACATATATGCAAGCAAGCTAAAGATAACAAGGTTAATTCATTCAGGGAGGATGAGGCCCTGTTCTAGCAGTTGACGTGTGAAAACCAAGGGAGGAGAAACTGGTTTCATAGTTGACAAGCCATTCACAGTCTTTGTTTAATCCTGAGCTGATGGTGTCAGATTTGCAGATGAACTGAAGCTCAGCAGTTTCTCTTTGAAGTCTGGTCCTGAAGTGTTTTTGCTGCAGGATGGCCACCTTAAGGTCTGCTATAGTGTGGCCAGGGAGGTTGAAATGTTCTCCTACGGGTTTTTGTATATTGCCATTCCTAATATCTGATTTGTGTCCATTTATCCTTTTCCGTAGAGACTGTCCAGTTTGGCCAATGTACATAGCAGAAGGGCATTGCTGGCATATGATGGCGTATATTACATTGGTGGACTTGCAGGTGAATGAACCGGTGATGGTGTGGCTGATCTGGTTAGGTCCTGTGATGATGTCGCTGGTGTAGATATGTGGGCAGAGTTGGCATCGAGGTTTGTTGCATGGTTTGGGTCCTGAGCTAGAGTTACTATGGTGCGGTGTGCAGTTACTGGTGAGAATATGTTTCAGGTTGACAGGTTGTCTGTGGGCACGGACTGGCCTGCCACCCAAGGCCTGTGAAAGTAAGGGATCATTGTCCAGGATGGGTTTTAGATCCCTGATGATGCATTGGAGGGGTTTTAGCTGGGGACTGTATTTGATGGCCAGTGGAGTCCTGTTGGTTTCTTTCTTGGGTTTGTGTTGCAGTAGGAGGCTTCTGGGTACATGTCTGGCTCTGTTGATCTGTTTCCTTATTTCCTCGTGCAGGTATTGTAGTTTTGAGAATGCTTGGTGGAGATTTTGTAGGTGTTGGTCTCTGTCTGAGGGGTTAGAGCAGATGCGGTTGTACCTCAGTGCTTGCTTGGCTGTAGACAATGGATCATGTGATGTGCCCGGGATGGAAGCTGGATGCCTGAAGGTAGACATAGCGGTTGGTAGGTTTTCGATATAGGATGGTGTTCCTGTGACCATCACTTATTTGCACCGTGGTGTCTAAGAAGTGGACCTCCCGTGTAGATTGGTCCAGGCTGAGGTTGATGGTGGAGTGAAAGCTGTTGAAATCGTGGTGGAATTTTTCCAGAGTCTCCTTCCCATGGGTCCAGATAATGAAGATGTCATCAATGTAGCTTAGGTAGAGAAGGGGCGTGAGTGGACAAGAGCTGAAGAAGGGTTGTTCCAGGTCGGCCATAAAGATATTGGCATATTGTGGGGCCATGCGGGTGCCCATAGTGGTGCCACTGACTTGAAGAGAGATATTGTCATCAAATTTTGAAGTAGTTGTGTGTGAGGATAAAGGCACAGAGCTCAGCAGCCAGTTGTGCTGTGGCATCATCAGGGATACTGTTCCTGACAGCTTGTATTCCATCTGCATGTGGGATATTTGTGTAGAGAGCCTCTACATCTATGGTGGCTAGGATGGTGTTTTCTGGAAGGTCACCAATGTATTGTAGTCTCCTCAGGAAGTCAGTGGTGTCTCGGAGATAGCTGGGAGTGCTGGTGGCATAGAGTCTGAGTAGAGAGTCCACATATCCAGACAGTCCTTCAGTGAGAGTGCCAATGCCCGAGGTGATGGGGCGTCCAGGATTTCTGGGTTTGTGAATCTTGGGTAGTAGATAGAATAACCCTGGTCGGGGTTCTCAGGGTATGTTGATTTGTTCCGGTGTTAGTGTAGGGAGTGTCCTGAGTAGATGGTGCAGTTTCTTAGTGTATTCCTCAGTGGGATCTGAGGAAAGTGGCCTGTAGAATTTGGTATTGGAGAGTTGTCTGGCGGCCTCCTTTTGGACTTGTTCATGATGACAACAGCACCTCCTTTATCAGCCTCTTTGATGATAATGTCAGGGTGATTTCTGAGGCTGTGGATGGCATTGCATTCTGCACGATTTAGGTTATGAGGCAAGCGATGTTGTTTTTCCACAATTTCTGCCTGTGCACGTTGGTGGAAGCATTCAGTGTATCAGTGCGCTGTTCAGTGTTGTCCTGAAAGTATTCTTTGAGTTGGAGATGGTGAAAGTAGGCTTCCAGATCGCCGCAGAACTGTATCATGTTGGTGAGGTGGCAGGGCAGAGAGAGAGTCCTCGAGATAGGACAGACTTTTCTTCTGGGCTGAGTGTGTAGTTGGATAGATTGACGATATTGCTGGGTGGGTTGAGGGTACCACGGTTGTGGCCCCATGAGGCAGGTAGGAGTTTAGACAGCTTACAGTCCTTTTTCCTTTGTAGAGAGGTGAAGTGAGTAATGTAGATCTCCTGTCTTATTTTAGTGAAGTCCGTTTGTATGAAAGTTTGGTTATTACTGAGAGTCTCCAGGTTTGAGAGCTCTTTTTTGATGTTTTCCTGTTTGCTGTATAGGATGCTGATCAGGTGATTCCTCAGTTTCTTTGATAGAGTATGGCATAATCTCTCACTGTGGTCTATGTAGTATGTAGATAGCAGTGGGATTTTTTACCTTTAGTCCATTTGGTATGATGTCCATCCATTTGCATTTGGAAAGGAAGATGATATCTGTCTGTATTTGTGCAAGTTTCTTCATGAGGCTGATGGATTTCCACTCCATACAGCTAAATGCAGTGCCTTGCATGGTGTCAAGTGTCAGAGGGGTAGCCGTGTTAGTCTGGATCTGTAAAAGCAGTAAACAATCCTGTGGCACCTTATAGACTAACAGACGTTTTGGAGCATGAGCTTTCGTGGGTGAATACCCACTTCGTCGGATGCATGTAGTGGAAATTTCCAGGGGCAGGTATATATATGCAAGCAAGCTAGAGATAACGAGGTTAGTTCAATCAGGGAGGATGAGGCCCTGTTCTAGCAGTTGAGGTGTGAAAACCAAGGGAAGAGAAACTGGTTTTGTAGTTGCAAGCCATTCACAGTCTTTGTTTAATCCTGAGCTGATGGTGTCAAATTTGCAGATGAACTGAAGCTCAGCAGTTTCTCTTTGAAGTCTGGTCCTGAAGTTTTTTGCTGCAGGATGGCCACTTTAAGGTCTGCTATAGTGTGGCCAGGGAGGTTGAAATGTTCTCCTACAGGTTTTTGTATCTTGCCATTCCATCAGGTACGCATCCTGTGTCTCAGTGTGCTCTGTGTTGTGGTGACAGATGTCTGTTAGTAGTACCACTTAGTAAGCATTAGACTGCAATGTGACACAAATTGTGCTGCCATAAAGCTGCTCATGTTAATGTGTTTCATTAAAAATGTACCAGCCATGGTTTTCACAGCAGCATTTATCTTAAGGACTGGCATGGACCAAAAAGGAGTGTTCTAACTTACTTACCAGTGGTTATTTCACTGGTAACTTTCTGTGCAGCGTGAAGATCCCTCATGGAAGCAAAGATTAGCTCTCACTCAGCTTCAGCAGTTTAAAAAATGGCAAAGTTTCCATTTTTGGCAGTTATCTAGTTCAGCGTGTTTCAGAGAAGTGAATAGTCCCTGAAGCTTGAATGTATGATCAGAGTTAGAGAGACAAGATGGGTGAGATAGTATCTTTTATTGGACCAACTTCTGTTAGTGAGAGAGACAAGATGGTTCAGTGAAAGCTGTTGCCTCCACCACCTTGTTTCTCTAATATCTTGGGGCCCGCATGGCTACAACACCACTGCAAACAAAAGGAGGTAGGCATTGTGATTGTTGGTGTCATAATGCCTAGAAAATCACTGCAGTTCACAAAGGATGAGTTAGGTGCCTAAGCCCCTATACAGTGAAAGAGGGGAAGAGGTGTCTTAGATTCAGAGTGACAAAAGACAGCAGCTGGGTGGGGAGCTGCTTAAGGTAGCCAGTGAGAGATGGCAACGAGGGTGTGTGCGCTAAACCCTGCCCCTCTGTTGGTGTTAGGTGCCTTGGGCACATCCCTCTGCTTGAGATTCTCAGCTGCAAACTCTCCCTTGATGGTAGGCGCCTACCCTGTTGGCAAGAAGCTGGGCGGAGGAAGAGCTCCTGCAGAACTTCTGGGGCAGTGCATAGGGCACTCAACTAGAATGTGGGAGAGCCCCATTTCTAGTCCTTCGCTGCCAGAACAGGGATCTGCCTCCTCTCAGGGGCGGGCTCGAACCATGGGATAGAGTTGTGGGGCTCCCTTGGTCTCTCCTATTGAAGCTGTTGCACTGTGGATAAATAATCAGAGTGATTGGAGCAGGGGCACTGGATCCTGGGGCTCCCACCTGCCAGGTGAGTGCTGCAATCCCTAGGCTGCGGAGTCATTCTCATGGCTGTGTGTTCTGTCTTTTACAGAATAATTTGGGCCAGAGAATTTGTGAATTGTTCTGGGGTTTAGGTGGGAAATAGCCACACAAGCGCCTAGATGGAGGCAGCAGTGCGCATTCCCGGAGGCAGAAACGTGGGTGCTAAGGAGACTTTTACTGCAGAAACTTAAGTGCCAAATGAGTTTAAGTGCATACAGGATTCAGCAAGAGTTGTATGCATCACGATGGACCCTAGACTGGGGTTTAGGCACCCACCTCCTTTTGTGCATTGCCACTAGACATAAGTGTACAGTAGCGCAGGTGTGCTAAATGGGGTTATTACAGTTCAGATCAGAAAATGTTTAGAGCCCTAATGTAATGTATTTTTTTGTAAATGAAGGTCTGAATAGCAAGGAAAACAGTACACTTACGAGTGAAGGGGCATTGGGATGGCTGCTGTGGGTCATTTCATGGTTACCTTGTGCTCCCCTGCCTGTTGGCATCCATGTGTTGTGCACCACCTGTTAGAGGACTTTCCTTTCACTCCCTCCCCTGGTTCATGTCACGGAGACAGAAAGCAGAAGACCAGAAGTGTGAAGTGCAATGTTTATTGGGGTTAGTTTCCAGCAAGCATGTGTCCCATAACTCTGATGTTAACATAAAACATAAGAACGACCAAACTGGGTCAGACCAAAGATCTATCTAGCCCAGTATCCTGTCTTCCAACAGTGGCCAATGCCAGGTGCTCCAGAGGGAATGAACACAACAGGTAATCGAGTGATCCATCCCCTGTTGCCCATTCCCAGCTTCTGGCAAACAGGCTACTGACACTATCCCTGCCCATCCTGGCTAATAGCCATTGATGGACCTATCCTCCATGAACTTATCTAGTTCTTTTTTTAACTCTGTTACGGTCTTGGCCTTCACAGCACCCTCTATCAGAGTTCAACAGGTTGACTGCACCTTGTGTGAAGAAATACTTCCTTGTGTTTGTTTTAAACCTGCTGCCTATTAATTTCATTTGGTGACCCCTAGTTCTTGTGTTATGAGAAGGAGTAAACAACACTTAATTACTTTCTCCATACCAGTCATGGTTCTATAGACCTCCATCATATTCCCCTTCCCATCCCCTTAGTCTTATTAATCTCCTCGTACAGAAGCTGTTTCCATACTCCTAGTCATTTTTGTTGTTGCCCTTTCCTGAACCTTTTCCAATTCCAATATATATGTCTATATATATTACTATGATGAGAAGTCTTTCAGTATACTTTTAAAACTGGATTTTTTTTTTAAGGCACACCTCCACCTCCCATCCTAACTTACATATTTTATCAGTCTACAAACTGATCTAAACCCAAAGGTGAGCTGCAAGCACTACTGTAACATATACCTAGTTTTCAAGTATTATTTACAGAATTATGCAGAAGCCCATTTGGCCTTCCACAATGAGAACTAGAACTGTTTATACTGCATCTCTTCAGAATTAGTGACAAGACAGATTAGGTCTTTCCATACCCCTGGCCAGTGCAAGGTTGTTCTTTGCAGTAAGAAGGACCCCTATCACTTGAATAATCCTTTCCCGTTCCAGACTGGAGAGAGAGAGCTTGGATTACATTCAGCAGAGATGCTCTTTTTCCAAGCTTCATCCCATTATTTCTTGCAGCACTGTGGGCAGTCTCTCTCACTCCCAGCATTTTCAGATTTCGATAAGTCAATAGTGGTTCTCTGTGGCTGTGGGAGAATGGGGAGATTGCCATAAAGTCAGTGTCTTTAGGACCTTTTGTGTAAACCTGCGTGGCTGTTGCCAGTTTGTGGTGTGATTTTTCTTTTCCTTTCTTTTTTCTTTCTTTTTTTTTTTAAAGGGAGGTTTCTCCAGGGCAAAACATTGATAACAGCAAGGTGTTCATATCGACCAGGATGAGAGGCTGGTGCCATTTCCCAAATGGAAATTTTAAAATCTCATTTTAGTCTAAGCAAAAGTAAAGTACTGGCCAATGGATTAGTTATGCTAGTTATCTATAAAGCTTGTATTCACTCCTATGTTATGAACCTCATTAGAGCACCTTACAAGTCCCAGCTCTGCCTTGCTCTGTGTCCTCATTCTCCCCTCCCCATTCCCTCCTCCTTAGTAGGCCCAGATATACCTGCAATTCATGCCCTCAGTCCCACCCCTTACAACTTATGGTCATGTTCTATTTTGGAGGGTCGTGAGCCTAGGGTCTTCGTTCCACCTCTTTTGTATTCTGTGGGAAGGATGAGGAGTGCGGTTGTGCTATGGTCAGGGACAGACATTTCTTTGGCTTTTTAGTGTTTTATATCTTCCCCACCAATCCGCCATTGTCCCTCCCGACTGGTTGCTTGATGTTGCCTCGAGAGAAGAGCCAGGCAGCCTTCCAGTGTACTCTCAGATATTAAATTCCTACCATAGCCTGTAACACTTCAGTTCCATCTCTTAACTCTCTTCTCCCATTTTCTTGTGGGCAGGTGTAACACACAGTGTCTGTCTTTTGTTTACACAGATTAGTATAAGAGAGAAGAGTATCAAAAAGTCAAACCCAAAAGTCTATCTCAAGCTGACAAACAAGCCTATATACTAACACTGCCTAGCACAAGGGGGCCCGGAGATACAGATAATAAGTGGGGAAATCTTCCTGCTGTCCCGTCACAGCTGACATGAGTGAGCACACTAGGAGACTGGTTTCAGAGTGGTAGCCATGTTAGTCTGTATCAGTAAAAAGAATGTGTCACCTTAGAGACTAACAAATTTAGGAGAATGTAACTGGGCTTAGGTGAATGGTAATGGGGGAGGCAATTCGCCATGTGAGAACCAACTCTTCTATCCTGGTGTGTCCGTAGTGCAGCCTTTTGGAGCTGAGCGTGGCAGAAAGATTCTGCACCCAGATGCCTACCACCAACCCAGACCCTGAACGCTGGTAATTCAAAGTGATTGTTGTACATGTTTACAACCATGACAGATTGCATGGTGGTTAATTGGTGTCATACTGTGGAGAGCCTTAAGCTGTTAAAATATGAAAGGAGTCTGACAAATATGGCAGCTTCCTTCAGTGTTCTTGAAAGACCCTGTTGTGTTAAGTTTATATATTATTGTGGGCCTGGATTGTATGTAACTTCTCTAAGGGAGAGATGTGACAAATGAACATATTGAAAATGTGCCAGACGAGTATGGACTTTGGGACAATAAGTGTTAAGAGGATTCTCCATAGGTATTCCCCAGGAAAGTTAATGCAAATTCTCTGATTATGTAAAAACCAAGCCTTTTGAAGCTCTGCTCTGAGGAGAGAGCCATTTTCTTCTGATCACTTGTTACACAATGCCAAGATCAAATTGCCCAAGGAGCATAAACAAATGGCTGTTCTGCCCAGCCTCGGTTCTGGTTCTGGTTCACAGATGGATGTGAACTTTGTAACCACGGGGAAAACCCACTTATGGTTGTGAGAGACTATAACGTAAGGCACTGGTAGGTTTCAGTTGAGTGTGACCTCTGGTAAGCTTTTTAGCATGCATGTAGGTTTTTTTACAATTAAAATGTGTTTTCTATGTAATGTTTTCACATTAAGAATATGTGTGCTTGCTCAGAAGGAGCTGTGCAGTAACTTTTAACTGCAGGCAATACACTGTTTACGGTCCTCCCAGGGAAACCTAGTTTGTTTAGGCCAGGGGTCTCAAACTCCTGGCCCGCAGGCCATCTGCGGCCCTTGAGCCTCCCCAGTGTGGCCTGTGGGGCTCCCAACAGTTTTGGGGCCAGGTGTCTCCCTTGGCCCCACTGCTGCCCCCGGGTGCTCCCCCCTCAGGGGCACTGGCGGTGCAGCAGAGCTGAGCAGAGTCTGTCTGCTTGCTTTGCTGGCTGCCGGCCCCTCCCTGTGGCCAAGGGGTGGGGAGGGATTGTGCCTCTGTGCGCTGCCCCTACCCTGATTGCCCCTGTGGCCAATGGGATGCTGTGGGAGCAGTTCCTGGGGGAAGAAGTGCTCGGAGGCCCCTCAGCCCATCCCACCTTGGAGTCCCAGATAAGCGCCGCACCCCCAACTCACCTCCCAGAGCCTGCAGACCCTTCTCCTTTCCACAAACACCCTTCTGCCCCCAAACTCCCTCCCAGAACCTCCACCCTCTCCCCACACACCCCACAGCCCCAAACTCCATCCCAGAGCCTGCACCCTAGACCCCCTCCCAGAGCCCAACCTCTCACCCCTTTTGCACCCAAACTCCCTCCCAGAGTGTGCACCCCAATCCCCTACCCCAGACCTCCTCCCCCACCCAGGCTCCATCCAAGAGCCTTAGGCAGGTGAGGAGTGGAGTTTTTTGGGGGGCGGGTTCTGGGCGGCATGAGTGACAATGGGCTGCTCTGGCACTGGATCTAAGGTAAATTGAGTTTGAGACCCCTGGTTTAGGCAGTCTGACTTGCTGGGGATATCAGTGTAGATCAGGGCTGTGCAGCCTTAAAACCCTCAGTGGGGAGGGGGAGAGATGCGAGTCTCCGCACAGCAGAGGTGTTGGCTGGGAACTGGGAGGCTAGAGTGGGTTCCCTTGGTAGACAATGGAGTGGGAGTACAGGCCCAGTTGCCCTAACCTGTGACAGAGTCCTCTTGTTCTCCCTCCTTACTGTGTGCCTGAGGTCTGGTTCCTATCCCACACAAGGCCTGAGTGGAAAAAGGGCCAATTAACTCTGTGACGGGTTGCCCCGGGAGCAGAAGACGTAGTGGATGATGAAACCCAGCAGGGCAGGGGCAGGCAGAGCAAGTATAAAACCCGGAAGTGTAGAGTAAGCTGGGGCTGCAGGGAGGAGATTGCAGTCCTTCCACAGAGAGCAGGGAGTCAGCTAGATACAAGGAGGTCTGGGGAGAGTAACCCCTGAGATCCTACTTTGTACTATAGACTCTGACAAGAACCTGAGTGGGGTGAAGTAGTCACCGGGAGCAGAGGAAGCTCCAGTGATGACCTGCAGAGAGGCCCAGAAGATAGGGAAGAAAGGCAGGAAAGAGTCCAGGGAAACAGCAACAAGGTTAGAGCTTGAGCAGACCGTGGTTTCTGGGTTTAGGGTTCCTGGGCTGGAACCTGGAGAAATGAGTGGGCCTGGGAAAGTGGCACAGGCTGACCAGTGGGTTGGAAAACTGTCCGAGTCTGCAGATAGTGCTTGGCCGGTGGGTCTTTGTTATCCTGGAATGAGGGGCTGTAGTGACCTGGCTAGAAGGCAGTGTCACAAAGAGAGAGTAACCTGCGTGCATAGAGACGGACCACAGGGCGAGCAACCGAAGGAGGGGGACATAATCCCCATAATTTGGGGAGAGCTAATCCTCAGATGAGTCACACGGAGGTGCCCCAGGGGCAAGTACTAAACCCTATGAGAATGCCATTGTCTCTTGTGAATGCTTCCATGTTGGTGTGTCTCTAGGATATTCTCTATGTATTGAGTGATCAGTCAAAGATAAGAGTCAGGTGATCACTACTGCACAAAGAGATCACGGTCTGAAGAACCTAGATTTTTATAGGAAGTACAGAATGATGTGTGGGAAATTTCGGTGACTTCAGATGAAGTGGTATTGTACTTGCATACTCTGGTGAGCTTGGTTGCCTTTAGATTAAATATACTGCTCCAGGAAAGCTTCTAATTGGGTATGAAAGATAACTGGTTCAACCTGGAGTAGCTTGAAGGATGAAATAGTTGTCTGGAGAAGTTTGTGTGTTACAGCAGGAAGCAAGAGTGTAATGTTCCATTTGAATTCCCTCTCCAAGCTGCATTGTTGTTTTATCCATTTTACAGTGATGGATTTTTAGAGCAGAGCAGCAGTCAAAGCTGAAGTACTGAACCATGGCATTCGGTGGCAAATATCCAAAGACAGGAGGCTGCAGAAAGCACCAGGCCTAGTTAAAAAATGTTTTATAAGTGGACAGATTTTCATGGTTTTTTTTTTTTATTGCAAATCTGTTTTCCTTTAGCACAAACTGAAGTTGTCCAGCTGAGAGAGATTTGAGACTCGTTTCAAATGCAGAATACCCCGATATAACACTGTCCTCGGGAGCCAAAAAATCCTATTGCGTTATAGGTGAAACCACGTTATATCGAACTTGCTTTGATCTGCCGGAGTGCGTAGTCCCACCCACCGAAAGCGTTGCTTTATCGCGTTATATCCAAATTCATGTTATATTGGGTCGTGTTATATCGGAGTAGAGGTGTATTCTAGCCACAGAAAACACCTAGATAAACCCAGTCCATTGGGATACAGGTGGCTACAGTAGGAAAATGATGTACAAGAACAAAACCACATTGCTGCTTCTGAGATTGTGTATTCTGATGGGTGCAGGATTTTGACACTTGGCAGCTGAATGTGGTTTGGGAAAACACTAAAAGATAGCAACATCCTCTAGTAGCAAGCAGTAACTAATTTCTGTCAATGTGTATGGGGGTAGGGGGTACGAGGGCTTCAGCTTATACCAGTGATTGCGTTAGCATGGTACTGAGTTGTGTGGCAGTGCTGCTGTACTTTTAGAATGCTGGCATTCAAAGAATCATTAAACTAAAGTGTACCCTGCATCCCACCAAGGGAATTTAAGGATTATTTAAAAAAATAAATACCCTGGTGCCTTTGCCAACAATTCATTTTCCAGTATCACAGGTCCAAGGTTCTGGGAGCATTCATACTGAGTGAAGGCAGAATAGGAACTATTTGCCTTCACGTTATCTCTCGCTGCCAGACTCAAACTCCTGGGAAACCTGAGGAGATACACGGAAGTAGTAAAATACTGTATAAAATCAAATGGCCTTGTTTTAGTACAATAGGAACACTCAAGGACCAGTCCAGGCTCCAATCCACTAATTACTTCATTTAATGTATGAACATTATGTGAATTATTCTATTATGCAAGATTGGCTATGATCCATCTGAGAGTCAGGAAAGCACTTGGCCCAGACATAGTGTTCATCTGGGAGTGACTTGGGTTCTCAGTGTTTTAATGCTTGTGATTAATGGAAGCACTTGCGAATACAGGCTTCTTCAATCTCATAGCTTAAGAGTTACATTGTGGATTCCTTAGTGTTGGTAGTTCTCTATCTACTCCTGTGCTGGGTCTGTCTGAAGAACTTGTTCAGATGGGTGCTTTGGTCATCTGGGTACTGATGAGAATAGAGCAAACCTTTCAGGAGCTGGAGTAGTTTTAGCTGTTCTTGCTCACAGCAGCTATTGCTGGGAGGAGTGGGGGAGAGGTCACTAATGGCTCAGGGTGTGCCTCATTTGTGGTTCCTTTGCAGTTGTGGGGAGCAGGCAAAGGGATTGAGAGAGACGGAGCTGAGAGAGGGAAGGAAATGGACAAAGTTGCAAAGGGAGAAAGACAGGGAGGTATGAAGGGCAGAAGTATGGACCAGAGTAGCCAGGAGTTTCTTTTCCTACCTCCTGAACTCCTGGGTGTCTGTTTTGGCTTTGTGAGGACACAGTGTGCTGCCAGTCTCTGAGCTGCAGTGGTAGCAGAGTTTAAAGGGAATGATTTGTGGGCTTATTTTCTGGATGGGTGAGGAGGGATTGTTTGAATCTTGTGAATGAGGCAAATACAAACCTCTTTCAGACCAGTTCATCAGTTCTGATCTGTCTCTCCCTATAGCAGCCTCACTCGTTTCCAAACGCCGCCTCTTCCTTGCCTTGCATGGAAGATCAGCAGTTGGAGTTCTGATCCAGTATGCCAAGCTGAACCACTTCTAGGCTGACGGATGATCTTACTTTGGTGAAACCTTGGAACACCATGCAGAAATAATCAGTATATGATAAAAATGTAGTTCAAGGGGCCCTTGATTTCCAGTTCTGAAATAGGATTGTGTATTGAGCTCCAGGGAGTTGACTTTTCAACCTTATGATTTAGTTTTTTAGCCTATTTTCTGACTATAGCAGTGCATGAGGAGCACTGAATTTGTGTTGTAATGGTGATTCATCACTACTATATCCTTGCGGCTAGGTAATGTGTGTATATTGCAGTGTGTCTGGTGACATGGGTATGTTAGATGCTGCAGATATTCTCACCAGAGAATTTCAATCAAGTCCTAGATCAAGAATTTGCAAACTTGTTGAATGCTCTCATTGACTTAGCATATTCGGACTACGCTAGAACTTTGTGGCAAGAACTGTGTGTTTCCTAAGGGTACATCTACACTACAGGATTATTCCGATTTTACATAGACCGGTTTTGTAAAACGGATTGTATAAAGTCGAGTGCACGTGGCCACACAAAGCACAATAATTCGACGGTGTGTGTCCATGTACTGAGACTAGTGTCGATTTCTGGAGCATTGCACTGTGGGTAGCTATCCCGTAGCTATCCCACAGTTCCCACAATCTCCCCCTCCCATTGGAATTCTGGGTTGAGTTCCCAATGCATGATGGTGCAAAAACAGTGTCACGGGTGATTCTGGGTAAATGTCGTCACTCATTCCTTCCTCTGTGAAAGCAACGGCAGACAATCATTTCGCGCCCTTTTTCCCTGGATTGCCCTGGCAGACACCATAGCATGGCAACCATGGAGCCCGTTTTGCCTTTTGTCACTGTCACCGTATGTGTACTGGATGCTGCTGACAGAGGTGGTACTGCAGTGCTACACAGCAGCATTCATTTGCCTTTGCAGGGTAGCAGAGGTGGTTACCAGTCGTTCTGTACCGTCTGCTGCTGTCATGGGTGCTTCTGGCAGGCCTTCGCTGAGGTCGGCCGGGGTTGCAAAGACAAAAATGGGAATGGCTCTCTGGGTCATTCCCTCCTTTATGTTTTATCTAAAAATAGTCAGTCCTGCCTAGAATATGAGACAAGTGTACTAGAGACCCAGTGTATCAGAGAACCAGAGAGCACAGCCGCTCTGTGTCAGATCCCGCAGAAATGAGCTGCATGCCATTCTAGGGGGTGCCCCTGCAACAACCCCACCCGTTGCTTCCCTTCTCCCCCAACCCTCCTGGGCTACCGTGGCAGTGTCCCCTCATTTGTGTGATGAAGTAATAAAGAATGCAGGAATAAGAAACACTAACTTTTTAGCGAGATAAAATGAGGGGGAGGAAGCTTCCAGCTGCTATAATAGTCCAGGCAGGACATTAAACGATGGGGGGAGAGGAGCCCAGCCTCCCGCTGCTATGATAGTCCAGGCTGTACAGAATCTTTTCTTTAGACATGAAAGCGAGGGGGGGAGGGCTGATGGAACTCAGCCCCCAGTTGCTATGATGAGGACAGTTACCAGCCGTTCTGTACCATCTGCCAGGAATGACCGGGAGTCATTCCTATTTTTACCCAGGCGTCCCCGGCCGTCTTTACCTGAGGCCAGCCAGGAGCACTCATGGGATGATGATGAGGACGGCTATCAGTCCTTTTGTACTGTACCATCTGCCACCGGGAAGGGGAGGGGAGGGGAGAGGATGCTGCTGTTCAGTGCCGCAGCACTGCGTCTACCAACAGCATGCAGTAGATATAGGGTGACATTGAAAAAAGTCAAGAAACGATTTTTTTCCCTTTTCATTCCCGGGGGTAGAGGGGTAAATTGACGAGAGATACCCTGAACCACCCCGGACAATGTGTTTGACCCTACAGGCATTGGGAGCTCAGCCAAGAATGCAAATACTTTTTGGAGCCTGCAGGGACTGTGGGATAGCTGGAGTCCTCAGTACCCCCTCCCTCCCTCCCTCCATGAGCGTCCCTTTGATTCTTTGGCTTTCCATTACGCTTGTCACACAGCACTGTGCTGTGGCCTCTGTCTGTCATAGCCTAGAGATTTTTTCAAATGCTTTGTCGTTTCGTCTTCTGTAACGGAGCTGTGAGAGAACAGATTTGTTTCCCCATACAGCAATCAGATCCAGTATCTCCCGTACGGTCCATGCTGGAGCTCTTTTTGGATTTGGGACTGCATCACCACCCGTGCTGATCAGAGCTCCACACTGGGCAAACAGGAAATGCAATTCAAAAGTTCGCGGGGCTTTTCCTGTCTACCTGGCCAGTGCATCCAAGTTCAGATTGCTTTTCAGAGCGGTCACAGTGGTGCACTGTGGGATACCGCCCGGAGGCCAATGCCATCGATTTGTGGCCACTGTAACCCTAATCCGAGATGGCAATACTGATTTCAGCACTACTCCTCTCGTCGGGGAGGAGTACAGAAACCAGTTTAATACCCTTTATATCGATATTAAGGGCCTTGTGTGGACGGGTGCAGGGTTAATTCTGTTTAATGCTGCTAAATTCGGTTTAAACGCATAGTGTAGACCAGGCCTAAGTGCTGAGACTGTTTGGAAAATCAGCGTAGATGTGACTGGAGGGAGATTCTGAGCCTTAGTGTTCCAGAAAAGGGAGATTCTTGATGAGCATCTTTGCCTGACCTCCTCTCCCCCCCACACACACCAAAACCTGGCTCTGTGCATGGCTGAAGTGACAGAACTTGTAGCTAGAGTGGCTCAGTACCGCAGGCTGTGCCTTAGATACTGCCTTGCAGTGCAAGTTGTAGAGCGGTTGCTAAGGTGCCGAGCAATCGCTGATGAAAAAAGGGGAAAGAAAAGGAGAAAACTCAGGAGTGAGGGAACGATTCCTTTAGATCAGTAATTGTCACAGAAAACACAGGTAGATACAGAAACATAGTCATTTACAATAAAGACCTGTCTCAGCTCCTTCATTCTGCTTCTCTTCTAGCAGTTACTTTCGCTTTTTCGCAACAACCATATAAAAAGGGAAAATAGTAATGTAAGACGTGGCCATTCTAAAGCCTATTGGGTCAAATTAATTTCTGACTTAATCTGCTGATGGGCTGAAATTAGCTTTCATGTCTTTATAAAAACGGATGTTTTGCAAACATTATCCTTATTTGTACTTGTTCTCTTAACTAACTGCGTTACGGAAGCTATGCTTGTGTGGGCAAAACATTCATTGCATATGTGGTCCATTGCTGCTGGTATGGACTTCAAAGGGCGCTGTGCCCATATATTCACTGAAGGTTTTGGCTTTGGCCCTGAATTATTTTGTATATTTGTTTAACTAAAATGTGGAAGTCTTCCTGTGGGAGAATTAAAAGTACATTTTTTTTCTTTCTTCCAGAAATCTATCTAGATCCCTTTCTTCTTTTGAAGGTGCCTGTTATTCTTAACTTTTTCTTTGTCCTTTATAAAGTAAACTACTTGTTCCTCCCCCAGCAGAAGGCTGCCTTCTGGAGAGCCTAATGCATTATGTTTAGTTTCTCTGCAGACACTTGGGATATATCTAACATTAAGAACATTTTGCCAAACAAGGCAAGATTGTGCAAGTGTTGGAAATGGAAACACAGCACTGTGATAAAGGTCTTTAGGCTGAAGAAGTAATGTTAAATAAACAGCCTTTGGTCAGAGCAGACATTTGCTGCTTTTGTTGTTCATGTGATCTTTGATTGAGTGTTGTCTATTTGTCCTTTTAATGGAATAAATCAGTGTTGGGACAGAACGTTATCTCTTTGCAGAACTCAAGTGTTCGGCATAGCACTGTTGAGGACTGGAGCATTGTCTTTGAAAAGCTTTACTTACTGTGGTAAAGGTGAAGTGGAGTTATCTGTACATTACAATTTCTCCCACTTTGAAAATACCCTCACTCTCACCCCTGATGATGGATGGCAGGCTGACAACACTGGGAATGTCAGGCCTCTCTCCCCAGTACATGTGACTCTGGCAGCAGCAGTACTGCAAGCGTTCCCTTCCTCCTGCACCAAGGTGCTTACTTCTGATGTGGAAGAACTCTCTCTAGAGCCTGTTATTATGTGCGTTATATTAGTGCCATAGCTTCATAGATGTTTACAGGCCAGAGAATCCTACCCAGAGATTCCTGCACCCAGCCCAATAACTTCATGCTGAACTGGAGTGGTCCCCACCAGGTTTGTGGTCCTGTTGTACCAGGCCCTCTACACACATGATCCTGTGCCTGCGAGTTTACAGTCTAGAGCAGTGTTTTTCAAACTGCAGGAATGTAAGGCACTGGGTCGTGGCAGCTCTGGTCAGCACCACTGACCGGGCCATTAAAAGTCCCGTTGGCGGTGCTTCAGAGCTAAGGCAGTTCGTCCTTACCTGTTCTGAAACGGCCAATAGATCCAGCTCCTAGGCTGGGGGGTCCACGGGGCTCCGCACGCTGCTCCCACCCTGAGCACCGGTTCTGCACCCCCAATGGCCGGAGCTGAGGGGGTCAGTGCCTGCGGGTGAGAGCTGTGCAGAGCCACTTGCGTGCCATTACCTCGGAGACGGACCTGCTTCTGGCCGCTTCCGGGGTGCGGCGATGAATGGTGGCATCAAGGTCATTACTAACTTGGGTAACTACGCTGACGTTCTGGTAGTAATCCATTACCAATATGCTGGACCACCCACTGCTCCTGTGTTGCACCTAGGTCACATTCTTCACTACAGTTTTTAGACTCTTAAAAAAGAGGAGGGATCTAGAATCTATCTAGGGGTACGGTCACCCAGCAAAAAAACCACAGACCACCTGCGGCGGTGAGTCTCAGAGCCTGGGCTTACTTGGGCTCGCAGATCTCACAGTATAGGGCTAAAAACAGTGGTGTAGAAGTTCTGGCTCGGGCTGAAGCCTGGGCTCTGAAACTCTTCCCCTCCTCTGGGTTTCAGAGCCCAGGCTCCAGCCTGAGTGAAAACTGGTAGTTTTAGGCCTGTAGACTCAGTGCAATGGTTTGTTTGTAGTGTAGACATACGCATACGCTGTAAAGGGTCTAGCTGCACTGTACCAGAGTACTGGTTGTACGTGGGTCTGCTCTTTGGAACACACTAGCACACAGAATCCCCTTCTGAGCTTTCATGTAGACACTTGGATTGAGAATTGGCTGAAAAATTGTGGCTATTAGATATCTGAGAAAACATGAACTTGTGATTTTTTTTTTTTTTTGTTTTAGTCTCTGTTCTCCGGTATCCTTAGTTGTGTAATGCCTGAGTCCGTTAATCTACTCATCAGTGCCAAAAGATTTAAAACTCCTGTAATCAGAAATTATTTTTAAAAAATAAAAGCTTGTCTTGTCATAGGCTGGCAGGCAGAGGCAGATGTGGCAGAGTGAGATCACTGGGGAAAAGGTTACTAAGCTTAGTACCTGGGCAAGCAGTGATGTAGTTACAAAATGCGTTATTAGCAAGGCATTGCCATCCCAAATCAGATCTGAAGGCCATCTAGTCCTGTATCTAACGGGCCAAACGTGTCAAAGAAGGGTGCAAAGAACCTGTCAATGCATGTGGGAGTTAGGTGTCTTGACTTTTCAAAATCTTCCCCTTAATAACCTGTCCATAGGAAGGGGTGAGTTATTCCTAATCAGTCAGGTCCATGGATGGCAAGTTTGTAGAAATTTTGGTGATGCCCAGCACCTGCCCCCCCAACTCCACCCTCCCAAACTCCGCCCCCACCTGCCTAAGGCTCTGGAAGGGGTTTGGAGGGAGATGGTCTGGGGTGCAGGTCCTGGGCTTGGGGATTAGAGTGCAGGAGGGGTGCAGGCTTTGGGATGGAATTTAGGTGCTGGGTGCAGGCTCCATGCTGGGGAGGGGGTGGGTGTGCAGGAGGGGGTGAGGGGTGCAGGCTTTGGGATGGAGTTTGGGTGCGGCCTCTGGGCTAGGAGTGGGGGTGTAGGAATGGGTGAGGGGTGCAGGCTCTGGGAGGGAGTTTGGGGGTGAGAAGGGGTGTGTGGGAAAGGGGAGGGAGTGCATGCTCTGGGAGGGAGTTTGTGGATAGGAGGAAGTGCAGGGGTGAGGGCTGTAGGGCTGAGGATGAGGGATTCATGATGCAGGAGGGGGCTCAGGGCTAGGGCAGAGGGTTGGGGTGTGGCGTGAGGGCTGTGGGGCTGAGGATGAGGGGTTCATGCTCGGGGGGGGGGCTCGGGGCTGGGGCAGAGAATCAGGGTGCTGGGGAATGAGGGCTGGGGCCGAGGATGAGGGGTTCATGCTGCTGGGGGGGGCTCGGGTCTGAGGCAGAGGATCAGGGTGCAGGGGGATGAGGGCTCTGGCTGGGGCTGAAGGGTTTGGGTTGTTGGAGAGGCTCAGGGCTAGGGCAGAAGGGCAGGGTAAGGGCAGCCTGCCTTACCATTAGTGGATGGCAGGCGCTAGGACCCTGGGGCAGCAGACAGCAGTTCTTCTGGGAGCTGTTCTACCCCGGGAGCAGAAGCAGGCAGGGGAGAGGCATATGCTGCTTTCTATCAGGCAGGGACGTGGCGCGGTGGGGGGGACAAGCAGAGGGAGGGGTGGCAGGCGGGGGCTGGGACCTGCTCCAGGCAGGCATGTGGCGGGGCGAGGGGGGTGGGGGACACCCGCGGGGACCGGAGGAGAGACCCAGTTCCAAATATTGCTGGAGCAGGGCCCCCAGTCCTAATATTCCTGGTGCCTGAGCACCGCAAACAGACATAACCTGCCATCTATAGTCAGGTCATGGCTCGCTCATGCTCTGAAGCACAAGGACTTATATCTCTGTTTATTAAAATCCTGTCTAAAATAACATGGATAGTCTCATGAATTCCTTCCCATGGGCGTTCCCATGAGTTTGGCAACACTGAATTCCATCTGATGTGCTGGCTGTTCACGTGCTGTGATTAGGGCCCTCTGAAATTCTTTGCAGTCTTACTAACCTAGGTAATTGTCATCTACAAACTTTGTCGCATCCCTGCTTACACCTCTTTTTAAGCTGATTACTGTATTAAATGATTCCAGTTGACCATTTGATCACTTATTCCTACTTCCAATTTTCTCCCTGGGGCTGTTTCTGTTCAGTGACGTTACTTTGCCTCTTAGCCCATGACTGCTTGGTTTCTAGTCGTGGTACTGCTTTCCTTTGCAGTGGCTGGCTGGTTAGACCCTGTCCTAGCCTGTCATCAAGCTGTTTTATCATTTTAATTTGATTATTTCCACTGATTTACTGGATCATGAAGTAAGATTAACTGGCCTAAAATTCCTATGGTCATCCACAGTGTCTCCTACACAGATAGCAAATGTTGTCCCTTCCTGCATATTTTTGTTGGTAGCTTAGCCCCTTTAAGATTGTTCAGAATTCTTTGAACAGACTCCCCAGGACCGGGTGGCAATTAATCAGCTTGTTCAATCCCCTCTCTACGTGTCAGTCTGGCAGTATTTTATCAATACTGCTTGCAAAGAGTTGGCCCAGGGTCGGTATGTCTGTAACCTTTCCTGTGGTGAAGACAGATTCAGAGATCTCATTCAGCCTCTTTGCAGTGGCCAAATCCCCTCAACTGCTCCTGTCACTCTGCAGTGGTCCAGCAGGCCCACCAGTTCTTTCACAGGCTCCTGCTTCTGATACTCTGATAGCATTGCTTGTTCATTTTTATGCCTTTGGCTCTTGGCTCTTCAAACTCTGAGTCTCCTATTTTCCATCTGACATTTTACCTGCCTTTGCTAAGGCTTTTTTTTCTTCTTGACTTAATTTGGTCTGGATTTCTAGTTTCTGGAGGATTTTTGTTTGTGTCATAATCTTTTGATTCTAACCATTTAATGCTATTAGGGTTTTTCCCTTGCCTTTCAGTTTCTTCTCTGTGCTTAGAGTGTGCATACCTTCTGGGACTTGATCCCTGCGTGCTTAGGGAGCCTCAGTGCTGAATCTAATGTCTGACACTAGGGGTATGTCTACACTTTGGGATTATTCTGGTTTTACAGAAACCAGTTTTTTGAAACAGATTGTATAAAGTCGAGTGCACGCAACCACACTAAGCACATTAATTCGGCGGTGTACGTCCATGTACCGAGGCTAGCGTCGATTTCTGGAGCATTGCACTGTGGGTAGCTATCCCATAGCTCCCGCAGTCTCCCTTGCCAATTGGAATTCTGGGATGAGATCCCAGTGCCTGATGGGGCAAAAAACATTGTTGCTGGTTGTTCTGGGTACAGCCTCACCCCTCCCTTTGCGAAAGCAGTGGCAGGCAACCGCTTTGCGCCTTTTTTCCTGGGTGAACTGTGCAGACGCCATACCACGGCAAGCATGGAGCCTGCTCAGCTCAAGACAGCAATCGTGTACGTTGTAAACACCTCTCGTATTCTTGTGCAGTCTACGCTGAACCAGGATCTGCAAAACCAGCTGAGGAGGCGGCAGCTATGGCAGAGTGGTGACAAGAGTGATGAGGACACGAACACAGAATTCTCTCAAACGGCGGGCCCCGGCTCGTTGGAGATCATGCTGGTAATGGGGCAGGTTCTAGCTATTGAACGCTGATTTTGGGCCCAGGAAACAAGCACAGACAGGTGGGACCGCATAGTGTTGCAGGTGTGGGACGATTCCCAGTGGCTGAGAAACTTTCGCATGCGTAAGGGCACTTTCATGGAACTTTGTGACTTGCTTTCCCCTGCCCTGAAACACCAGAATACCAAGATCAGAGCAGCCCTCACAGTTGAGAAGCGAGTGGCGTTAGCCCTCTGGAAGCTTGCAATGCCAGTCAGCTACCAGTCAGTTGGGAATCAATTTGGAGTGGGCAAATCTACTGTGTTACAAGTAGCCAAAGCAATCACTAAGCTGCTGCTACGAAAGGTAGTGACTCTGGGAAATGTGCAGGTCATAGTGGACGGCTTTGCTGTAATGGGATTCCCTAACTGTGGTGGGGCGATAGATGGAACCCATATCCCTATCTTGGCACCAGAGCACCCAGTACATAAACCGCGTGGGTTATTTTTCCATGGTGCTGCAAGCACTGGTGGATCACGAGGGATGTTTCACCAACATCAGTGTGGGATGGCTGGGAAAGATTCATGACGCTCCAGGAACACTACTCTGTTTAAATGGCTGCAGCAAGGGAATTAGTTCCCAGACCAGAAAATAACAGTTGGGGATGTTGAAATGCCTGTAGTTATCCTGGGGGACCCAGCCTATCCCTTGATGCCATGGCTCTTGAAGCCATACACAGGCAGCCTGGACAGTAGTTAGGAGCTGTTCAACTACAGGCTGAGCAAGTGCAGAATGGTGGTAGAATGTGCATTTGGCCGTTTAAAGGGACTCTGGCGCACATTACTGACTCGCTCAGACCTCAGCCAAACCAGTATACCCATTGTTATTGCTGCTTGCTGTGTGCTCCACAATATCTGTGAGAGTAAGAGGGAGACATTTATGGCGGGGTGGAAGACTGAAACAAATCACCTGGCCTCTGATTACGCGCAGCCAGACACCAGGGCGATTAGATGAGCACACCAGGGCGCGGTGCGCATCAGAGAAGCTTTGAAAACCAGTTTCATCACTGGCCAGGGTACGGTGTGACTGTTGTGTTTGTTTCTCCTTGATGAAAACCCACCCCCTTGATTGACTCATTCCCTGTAAGCAACCCACCCTTCCCTTCAGTTACAGCTTGCTTTCTAAGGAAATAAAGTCATTATTGTTTAAAAATCATGTATTCTTTATTAATTGATTATAAAAAGAGGGAGAGAACTGAAAGGTGGCCCGGGTGGGGTTTGGGAAGAGGATAGGAGGGAAGGAAAAGGCCACTAGAAAAGTTCAAAATAATGACAGCCTTTTGGTTGAGCTGTCCACAGGGGTGGAGTGGGCAGGTGCACGGAGCCTCCCCTCACGCGTTCTTACAAGACTGGGTGAAGAGGCTATGGAAATTGGGGAGGGCAGTTATACAGGGGCTGCAGTGGCACACTGTGATCCTGCTGCCGTTCCTGAAACTCCACCAGACGCTGAAGCATGTCAGTTTGATCACGCAGCAGCCCCAGTGTTGCATCATGCCTCCTCTGATCTTCCTGCCGCCACCTCTCATCTCGAGCATCTCTCCTCTCCTCACGTTCGTCCCTCCTGTTCTCGGGTTCACTGTACTTTGATACCACGTCCTTCCACTCATTCAGATGAGCTCTTTCATTGCGAGTCACTTCCATGGTTTCCGAGAACATTTCGTCTCGTGTCTTTTTTTCCCACCTCCTTCTCTGAGATAGCCTTCGGGATGGAGTAGGGAGGCTTGAAAAATTTGCAGCTGCAGGAGGGAGGGAAAAAAGGGAGAGAAGTATTAAAAAGATACATTTTATAGAACAATAGTTGTACTCTTTCATGGTGAACAACACTATTCACATTACATTGCACATGTGATTTCAGTACAAGGTCACATTTTGCATCTTAATATTGAGTGCCTGCAGCTTTGGTGTTAGAGATCACAGATGCAGGTCCGGGAAACACAATTTGGCTTGCATGCAGCTGTGGTAAGCCATTGTCTTTCGGTTTCTGCAGCCTTCATATATCCAGTGCCCTCCTTTCCCACATATCAAGCAAAGCCCATTGAGTGCTGCAGCTTTCCTGTTAATGTGCAGCAGCAGAAACCAAATCCCCTCCCCCATCCAATTCTCTGGGATGATCGCTCCCCCCCCCACCCCCCCGTGCGGCTGGTATCAGGGAAGATCCCTGCTAGCCAAACGCAAAAACGCTCAGCGCCAATCCTCCCCTCTGCTTGGCTAACTGCAGAGAAGGATTTTTTTTTTTCAGCCCCAGGCAAACAGCCCAGTAGGAATGGCCACCTCTGTCCCCTTAATTAAATTCTCGTATTTCAACCAGGTTACCATGAACAATATCACTCTCCTGAGGATAACACAGCCAGATAAAGAACGGATGTTGCTTGAATGCCAGCAAACACCGGGACCATACACTGCCAGGCTTTGTCATGCAATGATACCAGATTACTTGCTACTAGCATGGCGTGGTCAAATGTCCTACCATGGAGGATGGAATAAGGCTGCGCTGCTCAGAAACCTTCTGGAAAGGCTTTTGGAGTACCTCCAGGAGAGCTTCAATTAGATGTCCCTGGAGGATTTCCGCTCCATCCCCAGACACGTTAACAGACTTTTCCAGTAACTATACTGGCCGCAAATGCATCCCAAGTCCTCAGGGCAAATTAATCATTAAAAAACGCTTGCTTTTAAACCATGTTTTATATTTACAAAGGTACACTCACCAGAGGTCTCTTCCATGGCTTCATTGTGTGGGATAGTGGCTTGGAAGGGCTGAGAGGGTAATTCCGTCCGGCTGAGAAAAATCCCTTGGGGAGAACGGAGTGCTGTGTGCTCTCCGCAAGCTTGTCGTCGTCGTCCTCCTCCTCATCTTCCCCGTCCTCAGAATCCTCAGGCATGGCTAAGATTACCCCCGCATCGGAATCCGCAGTAGGGTGGGGTAGTAGTGGCGGACCCCCCTAAATTGCATGCAGCTCAGTGTAGAAGCGGCATGTTTTCAGCCCTGCCCTGGACCTTCCGTTTGCTTCTTTGGTTTTCTGGTAGGCTTGTCTGAGCTCCTTAACTTTCACACAGCACTGTACTGAGTCCCTGGTGTGGCCTTGGAATGTTTTTTCATTTCGTCTTTTGGAACGGAGTTCTGTTAGCATGCAATCATCTCCCCATATAGTGATCAGATCCAGTACCTCCTGTGCGGTCCATGCTGGAGCTCTTTTTAGTTTCTCAGACTGCATAGTTACCTGTGCTGATGAGCTCTGCATTGTCACCTGTGCTGATCAGCTCTCCACGCTGGGCAAACAGGAAATGAAATTCAAAAGTTCGAGTTCGGATTGCTGTCCAGAGCGGTCACAATGGTGCACTGTGGGATGGGATAGTACCCGGAGGCCAATTCCGTTGAATTGTGGCCACACTAACCCTAATCCAACATGGCAATACCGATTTCAGCACTGCTCCCGTTGTTGGGGAGGATTACAGATACCGGTATTAAGAGCCCTTTATATCGATACAAAGGGCTTCGTTGTGTGGACGGGTGCAGGGTTAATTCGGTTTAATGCTGCTAAATTTGGTATAAATGCGTAGTGTAGACCAGGCCTAGGTGGTTTGACTTTTTTTCTGTTTCTGAATTCACATCCTGCTTTCTAAAGTGTTATGTCTCTAATACCCAGTCAATAAACTGGGAGTTTCATGGTTTAGCCCTGTGTGTGGATTTTAATGATGATGTGTGTGAAAGGAGAAAGGAAGAACCTAACTCTGTAATTCTGATTGACTTCCATATGTCTGGTTGGGAAGGAATTTCTGTCCTCTCCTTCCCCCCCTTTCCCCCCCCCCCCGGTCATATTGGCAGTGATCGGGGTGGGTGGGAGGGGGGTGTTCGCCTTCCTCTGCAGCATGTATTGTCACTTGCCAGGATGATTTGGGTATATCTCATTTAATCTTTTCCCTGCCGTTGTGGGGGCTTCAGGCATTGATGACACCTTGGTCTCTTCTGTTCTCTACTCGTGACACAGTTATGGGCTCTAGTCAGGGGCGAAAGTAATGTAAAGGACTTAGCAGTACTCCGGAGTCCTCAGGAGGGGGTTGGGGCCTCAACCAGAAGAGGTATGGTCTCTACCAGAAGAGGTGGGCTTTTAAATTCCCGGGCATTTTAAATCCTCATTGGAGGGGGCCTCTGCCTCTGGCGGATCTTTAAAGGGCCCCGGGCTTCGCTGCAGTAGTGGCAGCCGGGAGCTCCTGGCCCTTTAAATCACCACCAGAGCCCTGCAGCCACTACCCCAGGGCTCCAGCTCTGGGGCTTGGGTGTCAATTTAATGGGCCCCGGAGGATAGCGGCAGTGGGAACCCCGGGCCCTTTAAATCGCCATCTGAGCTGCCGGAGCCTTGGGGTAGCAGCGGCAGCCGGGGGCTCGGGTGTGATTTAAAGGGCCCAGCCCTTTAAATCATCGCTGGAGCCCCGCCGCTGCTACTCCAGGGCTCCGGGGATGATTTAAAGGGCTCAGGGCGGTAGCTGTGGCAGGCCCTCTGGTACCTTTAAATAGCCGCCAGGGGAAGCCAGTCCACCCCGGTACAGTGCACTGGCTCTTTCCAGCTGGGCAGCCCATTTTATCCCAGTAACTTCATATGAGCATTGTGTTCTCTTCCATTTCCACTTGCTGGCAGGACTGTTGTATTTACTCTCTGGGCTGCCACAGAGAGACCTAATGCAGGGGTTCTGAAACTGGGGGTCGGACCCCTCAGGGGTTGCGAGCTGTCAGCCTCCACCCCAAACCCCACTTTGCATCCAGCACGCACATAATGGTGTTTAAATATATAAAAAAGTGTTTTTAAGTTATAAGGGGGAGTCGCAGTCCGAGGCTTGCTGTGTGGAAAGGGTCACCAGTACAAAAGTTTGAGAACCACTGATTTAACGGGTAAGGAATTCAGCAGCGTAAGAGGAGAGACTCTTTGATTTAGTTCCGAATAGCCAACAGGAGTGAGTTGTGAAAGTCTATATGATTGATCCACTACATAACACTGTCCCTGAATAATTCAGCTGTTTATCACCTTCCCAGGGTAATAGTCCTTTGCCCTGGCACTTGGACGCTAAATCTCAAAGGAGGGGGAGACTTCTAAAATGAGGAAGATAGAAACAGCTTGAAGGGAAAAGTTGGCAAGCAAAAAGCCATACAGTCATCAGGGAGGCGTCTTAAGAATACTGTGTTGGTGCTAAAGGGGAATGGGTAAAAGAAGCAAATCCAAACATGCCTGAATGAAAGTGCATGACTTTATTTAGTTACAAAAATGTCTCTCTAAAAATGGATCTCCTGTCTAAATGAGCTAATAAAACAGACAGGCAAAATGTAAATAGGGGTTAAGAGACAGTCTGAAGAACAAATCATAGAGCTATAAAGACAAGCTAAGTTTTGAATAAATCCAAGAATCCCACAGAATAGATGGGGACCCTTAAGCCAGGAGGTTGGAAGAGGCACAGTCAGAAGATAAGGAACTAAATGATTTTTTGGCAACAGATTTCACCAGCCTTGGAGGCTGATGAATTATTTACTGCTCTCAAGGTTATTCTTCTGGTAATGAGGTAGGAGACAGAGATCTTAAAGCAAAAAAACAAACAAAAAAAAAAACCTTGTATTAAGTGACCCAGAACAGATGGCCTTTATCTGAGAACTAATTCTGGAGGAACTAAAGAGCAAAGTAGCTTAGCTACTGTCTAAAATTATATAACTTACTGATTTAAAAACAGCTTCTGTCTCAGGACTCAAAAGTAGCCATAACTTTTAGGTTTTGTTTTTTTTTAATCAGTCAAAAGTGAGTAAGATGTTACCTTGTAACGTCAAGGTAATAAAGAATAATGCAGGAGATATGGAAATGCCATTCTAAATGACTGCTACATCATTGGCCTGACTATAGAGCTTGGTCTTAGTCACCTCATCTTAAAAGAGACATAAATGGAAATGTCTAGAGCAGGACTATGAATTGATTGGAAACATTGGGGTTTAGGGATTCAGCACAAAAAGGGACTTAAAAGATTAGGTCTGTTCCCTTTTAGAAAGGGGACAAATAGGAGGAGATATTTTGTAAGCTTTTTTAAATAAATGCTAGTATTAGAGAACTAATTAATGGAATGAAGCTATTTACCCTTTCTTTCAATACAAGACCAGCGGCTTGTTTATAAAATTAAAAGGCAACAAGTAAAAGAAGGAAATGCTTTTAAACAAAAGATACCAGGCCAGATTTTAAAAAGAACTACTCTGTCTGGGAGCTGCCTGGTACCGAGCTCTTGTGGAAATCTGCCATCTTAACCTGTCTGTGTGGGGAGCAGGGCTGCTCACCCCAGTGGAATGTCACTGGTGTGAACAGGAGAGTTGCCCCATCTGGACTAAATCCTGTCCTGCATCATGATGTGATACATCTAGTGTAACCCCACGTATTTCAGTGGTTATACTCTGCACTGACAACCATGTCACTGAGAGGAGAATGTGGGTGGATGTCTCAATTTCCACAGTCACAAAATGGGATGGTGATAGTTGCCTGTTCTTGGGAGTGTTGTACAGTCCAACAGAATACATTCCACAAAGTGCTGTGTGTGTAAAGGGGTACTGCAGATGTGTACGCAGTGCCTAGCTTGTGTCAAGTTGAGAACAGCATCATGTGTACTTCAGAACCAGCTTCCATATAGAAAAGAGAAAGTGACATAGGAAGAAAGTGCAGGAGGGACTCTAGGCTTGACATAAGCTTCGTACAGGAGTTTAGAAGGGACACAGGGAGCAAGATTCACCTCTCTGATTCTCGCTGGCCCATCAGTGTAAGAGTGAGCAGCTTAGGTTAGGTTATGTCTATACTGTGCACTCTTTTCAGAGGAATGTAGACATGGGCAGCAGGTGGAGCCCCCCTTTGGGGAGGCTAGCCTCCGACTCCACCCCTTCTGCCCATGCCCGGAGCCCTGAGACCCCTACCCCCCCAACTGCAGGAGCAACAGGCTGGTGAAGCCCCGAGGCTTCCCTCCCCCCCTGCACCTGCCTGGAAGAGCAACCCCACCTTTGTCTGGAGGAGCCCCGGATCAGCCTCAGCCCTGAGCTTGCCTCCCCCTGTTCCCCTCCCCTGAGGAACCCAAGCCTCCCCCCGCTGGGCAAAGCCGTGCTGTGCCTCCCCTCCCCGAACCCAGTGCACCCAGGAGAAGAACGTCTGTTAGAAGATGCTTTTGATATGCCCCATGCAGGTTGTAGGGCAGCTGAGGAAATGCACACCGCCTCCTCAGCTGCCCCGGAACCTGCATGGGCTGTAATAAAGCCAAAACTTCACTGCCAAACCCTGCAACTGGGGGTCTGGCGGCAGCGGCAGCACTGGGGGAGGCAGAGCCTCCCCTGGCCTATTATACTCGCCGCCCATGAATGTATAGTACATATATTACATCATTCTCCCCCCCTCCCCCCTCCCGAGTATACATAGCAGTGTAGGTGGTGAGGCACTGCTTAGGCAAGTAAAGACGCTCCTGAGCCTGTGGGTATGTACCCAAGTAAGTGCCCACAGGACTCTCCACTCGCCCAAGCCTTGCCTCCTCATCTACACTGGTATTTTTAGGAATTTAGGGGAGCTGATGGGGGGGCGGGGCTGCTGCTGGCTCCCCTGATTCTAATCCCCACAAGGAGGAACTGCTCTTCCAGAGAATCCTGCAAGCAGTGGACAAAGCAGGCAGCTGCCAAACAACGTTATGAGGGAGCATTGTGCAACTTTACATGAGCTTGTTCCCTAATAGATCAGCAACATGACAACATTAACTGGGACAACATGAAGTGAGGAGTTACTGTAAATGAAAATCAATATATCTGAAAATGTAGACAACATCCACAAATATTTAAATAAATGCTATTCTATTATTGTTTAACAGTGCGATTAATCAAAATTAATTTTTTTAATCACATGACAGCCCTAGTCCATACTTACAGCTGTTTGTCACAACCACCAAACTGACAGGGTCACTACCCACCTTGGCTCTTTCTTTGAAGGAGGGAGAGAGGAGCACATTTAGTCTTCGATCTCTGATCATCACGCACAATGACCACAGGCCTTCAAATGTGCAAAAAATAGCACATTCCAGTTAAAGATCATTCGCATTACACAAGGCTTCTTTCTCATTTGATGGTTTATTTTATTTACAGGGGTATATAAAATGTAAATGTTTGCTATTACTTTATAACAGGGTACAGATAAGTGAAAACAATGCTTGCAGAGTCTCATTAGTTTTCATGAAGTTTAAACATCAGCTACATTCTTGTACATTTAAGAATTGCTTTGATCTATGCTAGTACAGAAGGGAATTGGCCTGCCTCCTAGCTGTGCATTTGTAACATTCATTGAGGCCTGAGATTTTGGCCTGAGTTGGCACCTCTTCTGCCAGCATCACAGTCATATATTGGACATTGTAACTATTTCAGATTATACCTGAATGCTTCTTGTTAGCGATTGATCTTGTGTCTAGCATGTATCGCCGTCATTCATTAAAACTTTCCGTAAGTTTCATAGAGGAAATGTCTCAGGAGTTTGCATCACTGTTCTCAGTTTAGAAGAGGTAGGGATACAACCTTGGCTGTGCCCATTTATTGTGTAAGGGTAGAAGTCCATTGGATTCTTAGTCACTGGGGACTCGAGGGATGCTTTGAAACAGTTTCTTAACCCAGCTCTTGTGGGTTCTCTTTGTGTCAGAATGCTTGGTGCGTTGTTGCTGCCATAGCGGCTTCTGTATGGTACAAAATATTGTGTCCAAATCCAGTTGCCAAGAGTCAAGTTAGATGGTGAGCGGCTGACCCTGACTAACCCTTCTGCCTAGACCATGGCACATTGTGTTTGGTAAATTCAACTCATAATAATACAGTAACATTTTGTATTACAGACCATTTTCTACCAAGGTAACTCTTGCAGCATTCCTACCGTCCCAACGAAAGGCTAGGTACGTGCGCTAAGACCTGGAGAGTGCATTGTCTGGGGATTATGCATTGTTTGGAAAATCTGGATTCATAGTTTAACATAAGTTAAGTATTTGGATTGGCTGCATGCAGAATTGTCCAGCATGCAGATGGAGGGTATATGTTTTGTCTTTGGTGGGTGACTAAGTAGCAGTGTCGTGTGAGTCTGTCAGCTCATTCTTGTGGGTTGGCCTTGGTTCTGATTCTTTGTCTTGGCAGACTCAGAGCTAATCATGTCTAGGGTAGGGAAATAACCAAAATGCAGATTCTAGGCAAGGTTACTCTGTTCTTACCTGTTTCTGTTTGGGGATGGTTGTTTTCACTGAGCCTGCTAGCTTAGACTGTTTTTAATGCCTCTTCAGTGCCTGTTTAACTTCAGTTAACATGGTTCTAAAATGTTAATGAATTATATTACTACACAACCAAGTGATGAAAAATGGATTGTAATGCAGCACTCTCCACTATGCCAGCTGCAGGGATCTGTTCACGGCTGGACTGGTTGGTACAGGAAGCCTGCACAACATCTGAGCAGCTTGCAATGTCTCTAGTGACTTTGGGGGCGTAATGTTAATAAGCCACATCTGGAGGGATTCTGCTGTTGGGAAAGTTAGAGTATGTAACACACCTGGAGCACTCAAAGGCTTAACTCCCCATCCCCCCAGAAAAGCACCATCCATTATTATTTGTATTGCTGTAGCACCTAGGAGCCCCAGGCATGGACCGGGATCCCATTGCACTAGGGCAGGGGTCAGCAACCTTTCAGAAGTGGTGTGCCGAGTCTTCATTCACTCTAATTTAAGGTTTCACATGCTGGTAATGCATTATAACGTTTTTAGAAGGTCTGTTTCTATGTCTATAATATATAAGTAAACTGTTGTTGTATATAAAGTAAATAAGGTTTTTAAAATGTTTAAGAAGTTTCTTTTAAAATTAAACTAAAATGCAGAGTCCCCCGGACCGGTGGCCAGGACCCAGGCAGTGTGAGTGCCATTGAAAATCAGCTCGCGTGCTGCCTTTGCCATGCGTGCCATAGGTTGCCTACCCCTGCACTAGGTGCTGCACAGATGGAGCAGAAATATGATCCCTGCCTTGAAGAGCTTAAAATCTGTCTCTTCCAGTGGTCTCTAAACTGTAGGGGTGTGTGGTGGGTCCCAGGCCAGCCCCCCCCCAAGGGACAGGGAGGAAGTGCCACCTATCCCCCCTCTGCCCTCAGGTCAGCTCCACCCTCATTCCCTCTCCGTCCCCAGGCCAGCTCTGCCTCTAACCCCAGCTCCTTCTCCACCCCCAGCTCTGCCTTCAGCCCAAGTGCCTCTGTGCAGTAGTGGAGCGGGGGGGATGGACAGATTCCATTGGTGGTGGTGGGCGGCGGGGGGGGGGGGGCTGAAAGGAAAAGTTTGGACCCTACTGGTGTATTCAGTACAGCCAGGTCTCCCAGTCATCTCTCTGACACAGTTGTGTACTCCAAGCGATAGTGTGTCATTTACTGTAACACCTGGTTTCATAGACTGATGCCAGTGTAAGTATATTGAACTTACTGCTTCACCCTCCGTGACTGGCCTTCTGCCCCTCGTGCACTCACCCTCTTTTCTCTTTCCTCCAGTCTCTGCTCGCCTCTTTCCATCAGGCACCTGTGGGATTTTCAGCTCTCCTGATTTTTCCATCTGTTTAACTCCCCTGCCACCTTATGCTGGGTGCTTCTTCCTCTCCAGTCATCCCCCCCCCCCCAGTTCCCTTCAGTCTTTCACCCCCGAATCTGGTTACCTCAGTTATGCATTTCCTTGTGCCTGTCGACTTGCTCTTCTTCAGAGTGGGAGGTTCTGCAGGAGCTGCCCTGCGTGGGAAGGAGGTGAATACAAGGGGGAGATAGGCAAAGGTTGAGAGGCCTGCAGGATGGAGAAGAGGCCTAAGGAGCAACTCTATTGCACTAGGAGACCCAAAGAGCCACTGCAGCCTTTGGGTGTGGGCTGCCTCGCTCAGAACAGTTCATGCAGGTGGCTTGGGGGCACTATCCTAGCATAGTAGTGCCCCAGCAGGGAGCCCTGCAGTCTGTGCTTGCCTACAGCAGTGGGAGGGAAGCACACAGGGAGCTGTCCCACGGGGTGTTGGGATGAGCCGGAATTGCATGATTTTGCCAGCCTGCTAGAGGTATCTTAAAAAGACACAGGTTTAATATTCATTACATCTCCTAGAAACTAACACAAGCTCTTGCGGCTCACTGAGCCATCTATGCGTAAATAACGGCTGAGCTAAAACCGTTCTCAGCTGCCCTGCAAAGGAGTTGGAACTCCTGGATTTTCACTGAAGTTGGGGGCAGTTCTCATCTCTGGTCGGTCTGTGTGACTGGAAGGAATGAATGTGGATCATGGAATGGAGACTTGCAGTATGTGTTGGAGAGGTGTGTGCTCTTGATTTAGCTATTTCCACACACCAGCAGGCCTGTTTAAGGGACTGACTTTAATAGACTGGGTTTTAGTGAAGAGGTGCTAGGAGAGAGTACTGTCTGGAGTATCACAGATTTCTAGACTAACCCCGGCGTCTACATCAGAACTCCCTTCGTGAGGGAGGGTCTTGCCCTAGGAATTTCGAAAGCAGCCATGGCTGATACTGACTGTGTGAGAAAAGCATGTTTTTGCCTTTGCAATCTTAATCCGGAGACAGTGTCTGTTGAGGGTGGGATCCAGACTATTCAGGGTGGGGGGCAGTCCAGCAACAAAGAGTGAGGTAAGGAAAGTTGCATGATTTGAAGACCCCCGGTACAGATATGGTCCTGTAATTTTGTGTAAAGTAGTGGGTCTGTGGAAACCACACGTGCTCTGATACGGCTCTCAGAGAGGCTGTTAGTGAACTTGAACACTGTGGGAGACTGTACTGGCATCCCAGGGCATCAGCTAATGGTAAAGTTCAGGTGGGTAGACTCTTGAGTTTTACAATCAAAATAGTTAGTTTTCATTATGGACAGTCTATTTCCCTTTCATGTGTGAAAAATATTCTTACGAGCCAATTACATATATTTGTGAGTGTGTGGCATTTCATAAACATTCCTGTTGCTTTTTCAGGTTTTTACCTCTTTTTTTTTTGTCTTGGGGGATGGGACAGATGTGCAGTTTTTGTTTTTGTTTCCTCCCTCGTCCCCCTCCCCCTCAATTGGGGATGATCACAACCCCTTCCCCTTCACCAGAGAACTCTGGAGAGTGAACTGCTGAGTCTGGGGACAGCACATAAATGTGAAATGGCAAAGTAAACCTACTGGCAGTGCAGATAGCTGCATTTGGGTTAGTACAAAGAAATTAAGTCGGCTCTGTTACAGTTCATGAAACAAGTGGGTCATACAGAGAAATATCAGGTTTGGCTGGTACTGGTCACGTTATGCACAGGTAACTTAGACCGTTATTACCACCACGGTATCTCTTCCTTCCTTCATTATTATCGTGAGTGAAGTGGTCTGGGGACAGTGCAGAATGGCGAAGGCTTGTTTTGCCCAGATTGAGTTGAAAGTCTGAGTGCCATGTGAGGAGGAGAGGCCTCGAGTGCAGAACTGGCAGCTCAGATGACTCATGAATAGGGTGTGGAAAGCACTGCAACCTTTTGGGGTTTCTTTGCGCTGATCTAAATTAATAGCTCAATGCATGGCTTGGGAAATATTTTTAAATGTTGTCTTAAAAGTGAAAATTGTCTCACTGAGAAAGCATTTTTGTCTGCATTGCTCATCACTCAGAACTGGGCAGCTAAAGCTATGCCCACACTGCACTGCATAACATAAGCACCCGATACCAGCTCCAGTTAGAGGAAGACTGCTTTTCTTTTCCGTCATTTTCTTGTTTTGTTACTGGAAGATAGAGAAGAATTTCTCTTTCATCATCCTAACCTCTCCTGAAGGAAGGTAAATTATTGTCCAGATAAAGACGTGGTTTGTTATAACTTAATTAAAATTTGGATTCAAATGAGAACATCTAAGCTAAGTATGCAGAATGCTTTCCCATGTAATAGCAAAGTAATGACAGGGTTTGCTCTGAGTTCTGGGCGCAATTTGAGGGCTCGCCTACACTGGCAACACTAAAGTGCTGCTGCGGCTCTAAAACAACCCACTTCCACGAGAGAGCGGCTTCCAGCACTGGTGCACTATTTACACTGGTGCTTTACAGTGCAGAAACTTGCTGTGCACAGGGGGTGTGCTTTTTCACACCCCTGAGTGAGAAAGTTGCAGTGCTGTAAATTGCCAGTGTAGACAAGCCCTGAGAGATTGCTGTTGTGGTTGTTTGGAGGACTTTCCACCGTGCTTTGCAAGTGTGAATAATGGAGAGCTTTCTCTGTAATTAAACAATAAGAGAATACAGAGTTTATGGAGTGCATTTAAAAAAAAATCACATTGCGAGTCAGGACTAATAGCATCTCTATATGCCATAGAAACAGATAAAGAATTAACCACTGCATTTTGCATGGACATATGGTTCTCCTAGTTACCTTTAAATAGGTGGCTTCTTATCACATAGCTTTCATTAGATGTTTACTCATCAAATTTTGTTCATGAAAATTAGTAGATGAAACCTAAGATCAGAATTAGTATTTTAAACATTTTCTCTATTTCAGCTGATTATTTTGGCATCAGTTTCAGCAACTGATTCTAACATACAGTCATGCACATTTTTCTGAATTTCCTTAGTGTAAGGAGGGAGCATGGACTGTCCCAAATAATCCAGCTTAGGGATGTCCAGCATTGTGCTTGAGATTTCTCCAGTTTAATGTTGGTGTTCCATTGCTCTTCAGGAGACTGGAAAAAACCTGCATTTACAGCTGTGAGGAATGCATAATCCACCAAAGCACAAGGGATTGCATGCAAACCGCTGGATCTGGCAATAAGGGGGAGAGAGCGACATCAGTGATTTCAGGATTGGAGCCATTATCTTTGCAGCCTACTGAAAGTAGGGAAGGGGGGATGTTTAATTCCAAGCAAGAATGGAAAGGCCTTTAATTTACTCAGCAGCAACAGGGGCTATGCACTCAGCCCACCCCAAGGAGGTGAGTGGGGGAAGGATGCATATTTTCTGAATGAAGGACGGGGGAGGGCTTTGTCAGCATGGCAGAGAACACAGAGTGCTGAGGTGGAGAGTTAAACTTTGTTCTTGGCATCTAGGGACATGGCTACACTTGCAGATGTAGAGCACTGGGAGTTAATCGGCCCTCTGAGACCGCAGCAGGGAAAGCGCTGCCGTGTGTTCACACTGTCAGCTGCCAGCGCAGTGGTGTGGCCACATTTGCGGCACTTGCAGCAACATTGGGAGCAGTGCACTATGGGCAACTATCCCACAGAACACCTCTTCCCATTCTGGCACTTTGGCTTGTGGGAAGCGGGAAGAGGGTGCGGGGTGTTCTGGGTTCTGTCCCAGTGCCCCGTGATTCGTTGGTTTGCATCCCAGCAATCCCTGTGCTTCCATCCACATTTGGTATCATCTTTCAATGTTTTTTTTGTACTGCACCCTCTGTCTTCTCTTTCGGTCTGCGGAAATGGATCCTGAGCTTGTGAGGAATATGCTGATGGGTCTCACCAGCACGTCACAAATTGCAGACGAGTTACTCCTTAAGCTAGAAAGTTACAGTGAGGAGTCTGATGATGATGTTGACTTGCATGACACACATGACACGAGATTGCTTGTGGCATTGATGGACATGCTCACTGCAGTGGTACGCTTTTGGGCTTTGGAAACAAGCACTGAGTGGTGGGATCGAATCGTCATGCAAGTCTGGGATGACGAGCAGTGGTGCAGAACTTTCAGATGAGGAAAGCCAGTTTCATGGCACTGTGTGTTGAGCTCGCCCCCACCCTGCAGTGCAAGGACAGAGATTGAGAGCTGCCCTGCCTGTGGAGAAGTGGGTTGTGTGATAGACCCAGGCCGGTTGGGTACAGCAGAAAAACAGAAGGCAGATATACTGGCCACTGGATTAACAGTTTTCTGTTCCCTGACTGACCAGCGCAGGGGCTGCTCCAGGCTAATGAGAACACCTAACTCTAATTAACCTGCAAACAGTTAGGTGAGGCCATTGAGGTAATGTGCCCACCTGACTCTAATTAAGGCCCCGCTGATACTATAAAAGGGCTCACTCCAGTCAGGCTGAGAAGAGCCAGGGAGCCAGAGGAGAGGAAGTGCAGCTGAAGGGCTGGTTACTGAAGACACCCTCAAGCCATCGGTAAGGGAGCCCTAAGGTAAGGGTGAAGAAGGGAGAATCAGGAGAGCTGAGGGGAAGTGGCCCAGGGAAATGTAGCAACTCTGGCAGTGAAAGGTTGGCTGCCAACAGCTGCTACCATTAGGGTCCCTGGGCCAGAACCTGGAGTAGAGGGTGGGCCCGGGTTTCCCCCAACCCACTGCTACAGGAACATCTGGGAGGGGAAGTCAGGCCCCTGTCAGGACAGGAGGCTAAACTGTTCTGAAATAAGCCCCCAGGGACAACAGAGACTGTGGGAGTTCTCTCCCCAACCTCCTTCCTGTCCTATGATGAAAAGGGCTCAGTAGACTGTAACCCTGGCCCCAGAGAGAGAGGCTACATGGAGGGTCACAGTGAGCCACTGAGGCTAGCGTAAACCAAGAAGTGCAGGACCTATGGAGACAAGGTCAGAGCTCTGCCACAGTTGCTATTGCAATCTGGAAGCTGGCAACTCCAGACAGCTACCGATAGGTTGCTCTACAGTTTGGAGTGGGAAAGTCGACAGTTGGAATTGTGTTGATGCAAGTTTGCAGGGCCATTAATCACAGCCTGCTCAGAAGAACAGAGACTCTGGGCAATGTGCATGAGATTGTGGCGGGCTTTGCACAAATGGGTTTCCTTAAATGTGGAGGGGCAATAGATAGGGCGCATATTCCAATTCTGGCATCAGCCCACCTAGCCTCCGAGTACGTTAATTGGAAGGGGTATTTCTCGATGGTTCTCCAGGCGCTTGTGGATCGCTGTGGGCATTTCATGGACGTTAACGCAGACTGGCCCGGAAAGGTGCATGATGCACGCATATTTCGGAAAACTGCTCTGTTCAGGAAGCTGCAAGTCAGGACTTTCTTACTAGACCAGAAGATCACTGTAGGGGAAGTCGAAATGCCCATTGTGATCCTTGGAGACCCCGCTTACCCTTTAATGCCGTGGCTCATGAAACCCTACACAGGGAGCCTTGACGGCAGGAAGGAGCGGTTCAACAACAGGCTGAGTCGGTGCAGAATGACTGTTGAATGTGCTTTTGGCCGTTTAAAGGGCCGCTGGCACTGTCTATATTGGAAACTGGACCTGGCCAATGACAGCATTCCCATGGTTATATCCGCATGCTGTACCCTCCATAACATTTGTGAAGGGAAGGGAGAAAGCTTCACTCAGGCATGGACCTCAGAGGTTCAACACCTGGAGGCTGAATTTGCACAGCCAGAGAACAGGGCTAGTAGAGGGGCCCAGAGTGGGGGGCTGTAAGGATTAGGGATGCCTTGAGGAGCAATTTGATGCTGAAAGCCACCAGTAATGTTTGGTGCCCTGCACAGGAGTGAAGTGCAGTGGATCCAGTGCTAGTACGCATCTGTGTTTGCTATGTATGATGCACTGACTTGCAGTGCCTGTTGCTTTCCTGGGCTATGGTATCTTTTACTCAATGCAATAATAAAGAATGTTTTCAAAGTCAAAAAAATCATTTATTTAAAAGAAACACAACTGCTGTGTGGGACGAGGGAAGGTGGTGGGGTGCAGAACGGGACAATCAGAGATTTGATTATGTCCTGTTATTATACTCAGCCTTCCTGTCTGGGGTGCCGTGCAATGAGTGCTGGACTTCAGGCTGGCTAAAATTCATGGTGATGGGGGTTGAGTGCAGTGGGTAAGGGTCGTATTTTACAGGGCTGGGTGGTGAAGCTACAGGTGTTGGAGGCAGCTGGTGCTGATGATAAACCGGATGTTGGGGGAAGTGTTTTGGGACAAGGGCTGAAGGGGGGCAGGTGCAGATCTGCTCCATCTGCAGTATTATGAGCGCCTGGCTTGAGTCCGCTTGGTACTCCATGGTGCTTAGCAGCCACTCCGTGTGTTGGTGCTGGCAATCCACATTCTGCTGACAGAGCCCCCTTTCAGTCTCCTGCCACTCCTGTACTTTTTGATTTTCATTAAGGAACTGCTGCATGACTTCATGCAGCAGGTCGTTGTTGGTTCTTCGTGGACGCTTCCTGATTCTTTGGAGTCTTTTGACCATTGATAGCAAGGATGGCTGGGATCTCAAGATTGCATCTGTAAAGCCAAAATGCAACACTTAAGAGGCAGACTTGTTCACACTAGACAGAGCAATGATTCGGCTGTACTTAAAGAGAAGTACAGTGTACGCAATAGCAGAAATTGCCCCTCCCAAAGTGAGCGCACACAACCCATAGGAGCCCCAAAATGATGAGTAAACACAGGAGCAAGAGGGTCTGATTGTTTCAAGGCTGTACTGTCCTCTGGGGTTCTCTGCCTCGCGGAGAGCTGCAGGGGGCCTTTATATTGAACACTGTCCCCACATTTTCCACAGGATGAGTTCCTCCTGGAAGATATCTCGCTGCTGAGGGTGACCTGGGTTAGTTAAACAGAAGTTAAAAGGTACAGTGTCTAGAATGAAATCCCTTCAAACTGCATGGACACTTTTCAAAGTCATCGGAATAGAGGCCCAACTTAAATGTATACCCCAAATAAAAAACACAGTAAAAGAACTAAAAAAGAGCCGCTGTGACTTGACTTAACCATGTTAAAGAAGCAGTGGGAGATAAAAAGGCATCTTTTAAAAAGTGGAAGTCACATCCTAGTGAGGTAAATAGAAAGGAGCATAAACACTGACAAATTACGTGTAAAAATGTAATAAGAAAAGCCAAAGAGGAGTTTGAAGAACAGATAGCCAAACGCTCAAAACAATGTTTTTTAAGTACATCAGGAAGCCTGCTAAACAACCAGTGGGGCCTCTAGACGATTGAGATGTAAAAGGAGCGCTTAAAGATGATAAAGTCATTGCGAGAAACTAAATGAATTCTTTGCTTCAGTCTTCATGGCTGAGGATGTTAGGGAGATTCCCAAACGTAAGCTGTCCTTTGTAGGTGACACGTCTGTGGAATTGTCACAGATTGAAGTGTCATTAGAGAAAGTTTTGGAATTAATTGAGAAACTTAACAATAACAAGTCACCGGAACTCAATGGCAGTCACTCAAGTGTTCTGAAAACTCAAATGTGAAATTGCACCACTATTAACTCTTGTCTGTAACCTGTCCTTTAAATCAGCTTCTGTACCCAGTGACTGGAAGATAGCTAACGTAACACCAGTATTTAAAAAGGGCTCTAGAGGCGATCTTGGCGATTACAGACCCGTAAGTCTAACATTAGTACCGGGCAAATTAGTTGAAACAATAGTAAAGAATAAAATTGTCAGACACACAGAAGAAAATAAATTGTTGGGAAAAAGTCAATATGGTTTCTGTAGAGGGAAATCATGTCTTACTAATCTGTTAGAGTTCTTTTGAAGGGATCAACAAACATGTGGAGAAGGGGGATCCAGCGGACATAGTGTACTTAGATTTCCAGAAAGTCTTTGACAAGGTCCCTCACTAAAGGCTCTTACGTAAATTAAGTTGTCATGGGGTAAGAGGGAAGATCCTTTCATGGATTGAGAACTGGTTAAAAGACCGAACAAAGGGTAGGAATAAATGGTAAATTTTTAGAATGGAGAGGTAACTAGTGGTGTTCCCCATGGGTCAGTCCTAGGACAAATCCTATTCAACTTATTCATAAATGATCTGGAGAAAGGGGTAAAAAGTGAGGTGGCAAAGTTTGCAGATGATACTAAACTGCTCAAGATAATTAAGACTGAAGTAGACTGTGAAGAACTTCAAAAATATCTCACAAAACTAAGTGACTGGGCAACAAAATGGCAAAAGAAATTTAATGTGGATAAATGTAAAGTAATGCACATTGGAAGAAATAACCCCAACTATATATACAATATGATGGGGGCTAATTTAGCTACAACTAATCAGGCAAGAGATCTTGGAGTCATCGTGGATAGTTCTCTGAAGATGTCCATGCAGTGTACAGTGGCAGTCAAAAAAAGTAAAGAGGATGTTAAGAATCATTAAAAAAGGGGCTAGAGTATAAGACTGAGAATATCTTATTGCCGTTGTATAAATCCATGGTGCGCCCACATCTTGAATACTGTGTACAGATGTGGTGTCCTCATCTCAAAAAAGATATACTGGCATTAGAAAAGGTTCAGAGAAGAGCAACTAAAGTGATTAGGGGTTTGGAGAGGGTTCCATATGAGGAAAGATTAAAGAGGCTAGGACTTTTCAGCTTGGAAAAGAGGAGACTAAGGGGGGGATATGATAGAGGTTTATAAAATCATGAGTGGTGTGGAGAAAGTGAATAAGGAAAAGTTATTTACTTGTTCCCATAATATAAGAACTAGGGGCCACCAAATGAAATTAATTGGCAGCAGGTTTAAAACAAATAAAAGGAAGTTCTTATTCACAGCACAGAGTCAACTTGTGGAACTCCTTACCTGAGAAGATTGTGAAGGCTCGAACTATAACAGGGTTTAAAAGAGAACTAGATAAATTCTAATGGACTGGTTAAGTCCATTAATGGCTATTAGCCAGGATGGGTAAGGAATGGTGTCCCTAACCTCTGTTTGTCAAAGGGTGGTGATGGACAGCAGGAGAGAGATCACTTGATCGTTACCTGTTAGGTTCACTCCCTCTGGGGCACCTGGTGTTGGCCACTGTCAGTAGACAGGATACTGGGCTGCATGGACCTTTGGCTATCTGGGTCAGACCATTCTTATGTTCTTATGGAAAAGAAGGAAGGCTCTTGTACTGTAATGTGGCTTCCACCCAGGCCCTTATGCAGCTTGCCTGTGTGCAGCAGTGGTCCCCCTGCCCATCATGGCACAGTGGCACGGACATGTTAGCCTTACTGTAACAAAAAGCTCAGTAGCTCTGCCAAGGAGTGTGCACAGGTGGATTATCCAGCTTGTGCCTTTGAAGAGATCACTGAGGACGATTACCATGATGTGAGAGCACATCAATGCCCTATTCTGCATCTAGGCATGCATGCAGTCCTAACGCTTCTTTCTGCAAACCTCCTTGCCCCAAGAGTCCGCACTGAACAACAACTTTCCCAAAATAAAAGCCACTTACGGGGCACCTCTTCTGCTGCTTGTTCTTCCGCAAGCACCGTCCACTGTGATTGGCTACCTTCCTCCTGGCTTGAAAACAGCTCCTGGCTGCATGCATCTAGGGATGCCGGGCCTTCCTCTGGCTCTGGGGCCCCCCTCCTCCTCAGTACCCTCGCTCCTGCTTTCCTCCTCCTGCCTTGTGGAACTCTGTGTTGCTACGGCCTCTGAAGTGTCCATGGTGCTCTTCGGAGTGGAGGTGGGGTCGCCCCCAAGCATTGCATCCAGCTCTTTGTAGAAACGGCAGGTCGTAGAGACAGCATGGGAATGGTGATTTGCCTCCCGCGCTTTGTGGTAGGCATTCCGCAGCTCCTTCACTTTAACCCTGCACTGCATCCTGGTCATGGCCCTTTCCGTCATGGCCGTTGATATCTGCTCGTAGGTATAGTAATTCCTACAGCTGGAACGCAGCTGGGACTGGACAGCTTCCTCCCCCCCAAACACTGACGAGGTCCAGCACTTCGCCATTGCTCCACACTGGGGATCACTAGGTGCATGGAGGCATGGTCACCTGGAAAGATGCGCTGAGAGCACTCCACGCCTGGCTGAGCAAACAGGAAGGGAAATTTCAAAATTCCCAGAGAATTTAAAGGGTGGTTCTGATGGTTGGTCACCTGAGGGCAGGGCAGTAGAGTTCAAAGTGATGACCAGATTGGCTAGAATAGGGATTGTGGGATACTTCTGGAGGCCGATCAAAGCATGTGAATAGACCAGGGCATCCATATTGGCACTGTGGCACTCCAGCTGGGGTTCAGCAAGCTTTATACTTCTCGTGGAAATGGATTACCAGGGAGACTCCAGCCGCGGAGTCCGGGTGCTCTATGTGCCTTGCAGGTATGGACATCTCAGGAGTTAGGTCACCTGGGACTGATTTAATACGCTCTAACTTGCAAGTGTAGCCAAGGCCTTGGTTTCACTCTTAGTGTGGAGGTGGGGACTGACCTTTTGTATGAAGTTCAGATTCTGCTCTACCAGAATGTGGTAATAGCTGAGGGGTGACTCCAGCCCTGTATGAGGGTGGTGTCACTGGGGCTATACTTCCAGAGGTGTCCCAGGGAGTGCAGGCCAAACCAGCCCATGTTCCTCCTGGGACTCCTCGCTCAGGCACTGCAGAGGGAGCCCCACCAGTTTGTGAATGTGCACCCCTCTTGCCCCTGCCACGCTCTGCTGGCTTTGCTGTTTGGTAGGGCATGTCCTCTCGCTGTGCTCTCTTCCATGAGGCTAACGCTGTCTTGTGCAGTGTGTGGGATCCCCACATGCATTTTGACACAGCCTTGTGCAGGGGGGGGTGTTCTGGAGAAAACTTGGCTGGTGGTGCTGTTCTGTTTAATGCAGTGCAGGCATAAGTGAGAATCTCCCATTCATGTGTCATTAGAAGATGCCTATGAAAATGTGGTCAGTAGTGCTGGGGCATGATGGTTTTTTTTTTTTAATGAATTTTAGCACTTGACACACTCTATCTTCCCTATCTCAATTTGCAGAAAAATAATTTGCCAGTTGATCATTTAAAGACCTCATGGTTTTCTGTGTAACAGGAATATGGGTGACTGCATTCTGCCTACCTAAGTTACTCATGCAGTTCCAGTAGGACATGTTGTTCTACTCGTCCTATTCTGGGTGCTCCATTCTTTAGGTGGCTGCATTTCCATGTTAGGTTATATAGAATCACAGAATATCAGGGTTGGAAGGGACCTCAGCAGGTATCTAGTCCAACCCCCTGCTCAAATAGGACTAATCCCCAACTAAATCATCCCAGCCAGGGCTTTGTCAAGCCTGACCTTAAAAACCTCTAAGGAAGGAGATTCCACCACCTCCCTAGGTAACCCATTCCAGCGCTTCACCACCCTCCTAGGGAAAAAGTTTTTCCTAATATCCAGCCTAAACCTCCTCCACTGCAACTAGAGACCATTACTCCTTGTTCTGTCATCAGGTACCACTGAGAACAGTCTAGATCCATCCTCTTTGGAACCCACTTTCAGGTAATTGAAAGCAGCTATCAAATCCCCCCTCATTCTTCTCTTCTGCAGACTAAACAATCCCAGTTCCCTCAGCCTCTCCTCATAAGTCATGTGCTCCAGCCTCATAATCATTTTTCTTGCCCTCCGCTGGACTCTTTCCAAATTTTCCACATCCTTCTTGTAGTGTGGGGCCCAAAACCGGACACAATACTCCAGATGAGGCCTCACCAGTGCTTAATAGAGGGGAATGATCACGTCCCTCGATCTGCTCGTAATGCCCCTACTTATACAGCCCAAAATGCTGTTAGTCTTCTTGGCAACAAGGGCACACTGTCGACTCCTATCCAGCTTCTCGTCCACTGTAATCCCTAGGTCCTTTTCTGCAGAAATGCTGCTTAGCCATTTGGTCCCTACTCTGTAGCAGTGCATGGGATTCTTCCGTCCTAAGTGCAGGACTCTGCACTTGTCCTTGTTGAACCTCATCAGATTTCTCTTGGCCCAATCCTGTAATTTGTCTAGGTCCCTCTGTATCCTATCCCTACTCTCCAGCGTATCTACCACTCTCCCCATATTAAATGATACTTTTGTGTACTAATGAATCTGCAAGGCAGGGTGGATAAAAAATCAATGTTTAAAAACAAATTAAATCATATTTTTATTGTTTAAATTATAATATTTTTAAACAATTTTAAAAGAAAAAATGAAATCTGAATTTAAAACAAAATTAAAGCTGAATTTATTATAATTTCTTAAAACATTTAAATAAAAAATAAACTTTGCTGAATCCATGAACCTCTGTCAGAAACTTGAGTTAAAAGGCTGCTTTTCTATATAAAGAGAGAATTGGGGGAAAACATCTAACTTTGGAGGTCAAGCTTTATAAATATGTCACAATAGGTCATGAGCTGTGTTAAGGGCTTCATCCTGTGGAAGGGGGGACCCAGGGGCTGTGCGCTTCGCAGCAGGAGACTGGAAAAGTCATCACAGGTATTGGGACCTAGCTTCTGACTCCAGGAAACACAGTCATATATCTCATCAGAGTCATCTGCTAAGGCCACCCAGGTGGTCTTGTACTCCTGTTTTATAGCTTCTCCCCACCTGAGATCTGATTTTCTCAGTTCTGAAATTATGAATTTTTATGACTCCACCCATCATTCACCATTTTCTGACATAATGTGCAGTTAATAAGAATCTGAAAATGTTAAGCTATATAATTGCTTAAGTAAATGTATATAGTTGTAGTGGACTCTCCTAGGTAGCAAAAAGATGTATCAAATCTCGTATAAAGGCTCTATTTAGTTGTAAATCAGCATGTTTTAATGATTAGATCAACTAATGACAATGCACCATCCTTTAGAAAATAACTGAAATACAAGTGGAGAAGTTGATTTTAAATTGAGGCTTTTCACTTGGTGATTGAAATCAGTCCACCCAAAGTGCTTTGGAATCATTTTGAATGGAAGGCACTGTATAAAGGAGAGATCACTGTACAGCCTAGAAACTAAAAATATTAGGGAAAATCCAAGAAGTGATTGTATCGGTCAGGAATACCTGTAAAATCAATTATACAGCTTGCTAGAAAACGGACCCCAAACTTGTCAGCACTTAATAAATAACATCATCCAGCTTCTTTTAGCTATTATGGGCTGGTCACATTCTTACATTTTGAGGGGTGTTTTTGTTCCAGAGAGTTGGGGGTAGTTTGGCATCATGGGCTGCAGTTAAATCAGTCTGTTGTGTGTTAGGAAAAGTGAGAACCATTTTAGGTCCAAAAAGAATAGTTCTCTTTCAGGCATGTATAGTTTCCGATCCATGAAAGAAACACACTTTCAGACTTGCATCTTGTGAAGAGGGCATCTGTGGTAAGAATGGAAAAATCCTCAGTGTTCTTCTCTTAGCTTCTGGCAGTTCTCCAGACATTCTAGAAAAGTACTGTTCATGCTGGCATTCCAGCCATGCAGTATTCAAACTGTATCACCTCTTTGCGCAATAATGCAGTGGTTTCATCTCATCCTAGAGCAAGGAGGTAATAGTCCTTCCCCAGGTGGCTAAGAAAAGATCACACCTACCATGTTATAGCAAGAAAGATGTCAGGTAAAATTTTCAGAAGTCCCATCTCTAAGACGACTGGAGAGCCGAACGGTCAGTGCCTTTTAATGTGACCTTGGCCCTTAAAACACATGCATTTGAAAACTTTACCCAGAGACAAATTGGAGGGAATTCTGAGAAGAGCAAGAGTAAGTCGGGCTGCAGGGAATGTGTAATGAGTGAGGGATTGCAAGGACCAACTATGAAGACACAGGGTGGAAATGTAGGATTACTACTTGTTCTGGCATTACATAGGCAAGTTGATTCTTTCAGGCTGGCATTTGGCATGTCTGCTCTCAACCGGAGAGTGTTCTGTGCCTCGTTTCACAGATGGTCATGTGTCTGGTTTTGAGTTATTGTGACCCTGGATTAGCATCATCTGATTTAATAGCGGCACATGTGCTGTGGAAACTGCAAAGGGAAGTGTAGGGTGCACATCTTTCCAGAGTAGGCACCACGATGCTGGCGTTCAGCACTAACATGGTGCTGCGTGTGCTTGCTCTGGAGATGGCAGCTTCGAGCTTAGTGACGAATGCACATGAACCAGCTGTGCTGCACATGAACCAGCTGTGCTGCTCTTCCTGTTCCTCTGGCACTGGGAAAGCAGGACTAACCAGAGCTCTGTATTGTTGGCGCCAGGGTAGTGCTGCAGTGCATAGTGGTATGGAGAGCAGTGAGGGGGGTAAATAATAAAATAAGGGCTCTTAACAGAGTTGGGAATTTTGTATTGAAAGCTTTTGTTCAAAAAAGGCCTGTGTGTGATAAATTATTGATGTTACTGCAATTTTCCATTTTCATGAAATTTCCCTCCATATTTCATAGAATCATAGAAGATTAGGGTTGGAAGAGAGCTCACAAAGTATCTAGTCCAACCTCCTGCTCAAAGCAGGACCAACACCAACTAAATCCACCTAGCCAGGGTGTCGATGCGGCGAGGGTCCTGGCTTCAGGATTCTGGCCTTCCCCACTGTATCCAGCAGACCATCCATGACCTTCCCTTTGAGTGGCCCACGTTATTTTCTGAGAAAATGGATAAGCTGCTCCATAGCCTAAAGGACCCAAGGCTACTTTACACTCGCTCAGCCTGCACACTCCGGCCACTCAGCGCACACAGTTTAGGCCGCAGCCAGCCTCACAGCCGTATCAGCCCCAGAACCTCCCACAGGCCCCATGCAGAAGGAATAGGAGTGGCAAGGGCAGGCAATATCTGTCTGCTGGACAGTCTTTGGGCCAACCAAGGCCTCCGTCGGGGCCTAGACCCCAAATTTGATGGTGCTGTTGAGGATGACCTACCAGTCAGGACCTTGGATCCTACCAACCTTACCTTCTTATCCTATCTATCCCCCTTCTACCGTGCTTGGTCCTGAAGCATGTCGGACCGCTGGGTGCTCTGCACGGTAGAGAGGGGATATTCTATCCAGTTCTCCTTACTGCCCCACCAGCCCCCCTCCCCATCCCTCTTCAGAGACCCCTCTCATAAGCAACTTCTAATTCAGGAAGTGCAGTCCCTCCTTGCTGCAGGGGCAGTGGGGGAAGTTTCTCAGGAACTCAGGGGCAGGGAAAGTAGCAGAGTCCTCTGTCACCTTATAGACTGACGGGGCAAGGGGTTCTAGTCATGGAATTTTCTAATACCGAAGGCGAAAGGGGGCTCAGACCCATTCTGGACTTGCAGCATCTGAACAAATTGGTGAAGAAACTCAAGTTCCATATGATGTGTCTGTCCTGCATCATTCCCTCAATGGATCAAGGAGACTGGTATGCTGCCCTAGACTTGAAGGATGTGTACTTCCATATTGCGATAATACCTCAACACAGATGATACCTCAGATTCGTGGTAGGCAACACCCATCTTCAGTTTGCAGTCCTGCTGTTTGGTCTATCAACGGCCCTGAGGGTCTTCACAAAGTGCATGGCAGTTGTGGCAGCCTTCCTGCACAAGCATCAAAGTTCAGGTGTTTCTCTACCTTGACGACTGGCTCATCAAGGGCCGCTCCAAGGTACACGTGGAGGCTCAGGTGGTATTTATCAGACAGACCTTCCTCGAGCTCGGTCTCCTGCTAAATGAGGCCAAGTCTACCCTCTCCCCGTCCAGTGGATAGAGTTCATAGGGGCAGTCCTGGACTTGACTCAAGCCAGAGCATACCTCACAGAGTCCAGGTTCCGGTTCATGTGTCCGACATCATTCTCGGTCTCAGGCGTTTTCCAACCACTACAGGAAGGAACTACCTGAAGTTACTGGGGCACATGGCTGTGAGCACCTGTGTGGTGAGTCACGCCAGGCTCAGACTGCGCCCTCTCCAGTCCTGGTTGGCAACCGTGTACTGACCAACCAGGGATGCGCTGGACTCTCTGGTGACGCTACCCCATGCGGTGCTAGACTTCCTCTGGTGGTGGCTCGACCCATGGGAGGTTTGTTTGGGAGTGCCCTTCGCCAGCTCTCAGCCCTCCCTATCCTGGTAACCAACACGTCTGACCCGAGGTGGGGGGCACACCTTTGGTCCTCGGACGACCTCACCTTGCACATCAACGTCAGGGAGCTGCAGGCGGTGCATCTTGCCTGCCAGACTTTCAAATCCTGCTTGGCAAGCAGGTGTGTTGTCTGTGATAACTGCAATACCTCATCGATATTGTCTATCAACAAATGGGGGTGCACGCTCCTCTCCTCTGTACTGGAAAGCCCTTGCACTATGGGACTTTTGCATAGAGCATGCAATTCACACATTGGCGTCTTATCTTCCCGGGATGCAGAACGGCCTAGCGGACACCCTAAGTCCATCGTTTCACGAGTGGGCTCTCCTCGGGGATGTGGACATTCAATCTTCTGTCTCGGGGGTTCTCGGGACAGCAGGAAGTGTCAATGAGGCGCAGTCTGGGGTCACTCACAGATGCCTTCCTCCTCTCGTGGGAGGGTAGCCTGCTTTTCGCTTTCCCACTGATCCCGATGGTCCACTGGGTACTCCTCAAGATTCGCAGGGATCGTTAAATAGTGTAACTGTTAGCACGAAGTCACTGCTGTCTGAACCCCTCCCCCCCTTTTTAAAAAGGGCAAGTGTCTAGGTTCCCATTATGGAAAGTTTTTAGAATTATCTGCAATTCTATAGTCATGCTCTGAAGTGCAAATAACTGACCTGCTTTTCAGAAGTGCTAAGCATCCAGCAGTGCTCATTGAGGTCAATAGTACTTGTGGCACCTTAGAGACTAACAAATTTATTTAAGGTGCCACAAGTACTCTTGTTCTTTTTGTGGATACAGACTAACACGGCTGCTACTCTGAAACCTGTCATTGAGGTCAATGAGATTACTCATGTGTCTGCAGGACTGGGGCCTCAATGAACAAGACTAGCATTAGATAAGAGGAAGGCAGTCTGTATATCCCATTTTGCAAATGGGATCACTGAGGCATAGACAGACATGGCAAAGTATTTTCTGTGGGGCAAAAAGGGGGGAATTCTGGGTAACCTGGAAGGATCTGGAAGAGGTGTGGATGTGGGAAATAGGAAAAGAGAGTGATGGGGGCGGAGGGGGCTTGCATTGATTAGAGACCAGTAGGAAGAAGCAAAGGCAAGGCAATTAACCCCTTTTAAGGATTTCAGTGGTTACAGAAATTGATTTCTACAAATTTATGACCTTTTTGCCATCTTCAGTGTTCTAAATCAAAAAGAGGCAAGATATGTCAAGGATCATTTCTGTTAAATGTTAAATGTAATTGCATTTGAGCTGACAGCTTGTGCTGCACCATGTATGGAATAGTAACAAGAAAAGGTCCAGTTTTAGTAATGGAAATACCGCCAAAAGTAATCACATTATAAACTGCCATATGTAAATGTAATAGTGTACTGTATCAAAGTGTGGTGTTCCATGTATGGAATACTTAACAGCACTTAGGAGAGAGCGTTTGACAGCAGAATATGCTTAAGAAAGAAGTGCCTGAATTAGACTTATTCCTAAGGGAATGAAATGATTGTTTCTCTGAAGATGCTAGAAATGCCTGATAAGTTGATGTCTGATTACAAAATCTTTCAACTAATGGCTTGCTAGCCTATTTGTGGGTTTTGGTTTCAGAGCAAGTGGCAGAATTAGCAGTTATAGCCAGTTCTACGTGCAGTTTCCATGCAGTATACTGTATGCAGGTGCATAACATTGGGGGGGGGGGCGTGTGTATGTGATATATAATATAAATCTATGTGGCTGAAAAATGTGTTTTAAAAACAGTCTCACTGTAAACTCCTGAGTTGCATTGCTTTCAGATGCCATTTTGTTCTATATGGAAACTAAATGTCTGCGATTTTATTTGACTTCATATTTTTTCTTTTGCCACAGAAATTCACCTGAAAGTAGAACAGCTGTTTGTGGACTCTCAGCCCATCTATTATGCATGATATCACTATGTGGGTTGGAGCTGGAGCAGGCAGGCATGGCTCTGCTGTGGAAGGCCTTAATGACTTACTGATTTGTTTTCAGCATGCTGCTCACATCTCTAACTCTGGGACTGGGAACACCCATCATTTCTGTTTAATTTTTAGCAGCCGACTGCCTTTTCCGATGATAAACTAATTGAAATAATTGGCTAGCATGAGGTGGATTTTTCTACTAGTGGGAGGTTTGTCTCTGAATAGAACAGTTCTTATTTTATCTTTACCTCCTCCGGTGCTTATGTTTGCATGGTTATAATGCTCTGCCGTGAGGAGATGCTCTGTGTTTGGTGCGTGCTGTAATTTCTGTTAACACATGGAAGTTGATCTTGCATATTTGGCGGGCGGGGCTGTAAAAAACAACTTTTGTAGGCATGCTCCTACAACTGACGATAAGAAAACATAAATTTACATGAAACTACTTGTGTAGAATAGCTGTCTTTGACCGACGTGAGCATGTCCCACATCCTCTCCACGTACATAGCTATAGAGACTTAAACCGGGTTAAGTGGAGTTAAAATCCAGGGTATTTGCTGGGAGGAGGAGTTCAGAAGTACTCCTCAAGTTGCCAAGATGAGAAAGGCATTCCACAGATTTTTAGCTTAAACAACTTTTATGTGCATTCCTAACACGTCCTGCCCCACTCTGGTTCTCTGGGCCCTGCTCTGATTAATATCTTGGGATGCACTGTGCTATGTCGCACATCAGTCACCAAGTTCTGGCAGAGCTTTGGCTGCAGGGAGTAGATGGAGGGCACTATTGTGCAATTCTGCAAATATTTTACATCCTATGAAATGATGCCAGCTCTAGAAAACTGTAGTTTTGCTGGGAAGAGACCTCCGTGTTAGGAGGAGTTCATTGACTGCCTCCATGCATTGCCAGAATTTGGTTGATATGACCTCATCAGAGTTGTCACTCACAGCAGGAACCAGTGGTCTGGCTTTAGTGCTGAGTGCTTTGCTAACCTGGCTATAAGGTGCCTGAAGTTAGATAGAGTGATTATTTATTGATTTATACAACCCCAGTTGGTGGTTGAGTCTAAAGGATAAGTGATGGCTTATCTCCTTTACTCCTAGAGTGCTGATGCCCTAAAAGCAAGATTCAGATCCATGCCACACAAATGCTTTGGTAACCAATGAAATTTTACAAAAACTGATTTTTACTCATTGAAGAACAAATCCTTCAGTTCAGCATTTTCAATGTTTATTCACAACCAAATATTACATAAATGATCTGTAGAAAGGGGTAAAAAGTGAGGTGGCAAAGTTTGCAGATGATACTAAACTGCTCAAGATAGTTAAGACCAAAGCAGACTGTGAAAAACATCAAAAGGATCTCACAAAACTAAGTGATTTGGCAACAAAATGGCATCCATGTAATGTGGATAAATGTAAAGTAATGCATGCTAGAAAACAATAACCCCAACTATACATACAATATGATGGGGGCTAATTTAGCTACAACTGATCAGGCAAGAGATCTTGGAGTCATCATGGATAGTTCTCTGAAGACATCCACTTAGGGTGACCAGACAGCAAGTGTGAAAAATCGGGATGGGGATAGGGGGTAATAGGCGCCTATGGAAAAAAAAGCCCCAAATATCGGAACTGTCCCTATAAAATAGGGACATCTGGTTACCCTACATCCAAGCAGTGTGCAGAGGCAGTCAAAAAAGCAAACAGGATGTTAGGAATCATTAAAAAGGGGCTAGACAATAAGACAGAGAATATCTTACTGCCCTTATATACATCTGTGGTATGCCCACATCTTGAATACTGTGTACAGATGTGGTGTCCTCATCTCAAAAAAGATATACTGGTATTAGAAAAGGTTCAGAGAAGGGCAACTAAAGTGATTAGGGGTTTGGGGAGGGTCCCATATGAGGAAAGATTAAAGAGGCTAGGACTTTTCAGCTTGGAAAAGAGGAGACTAAGGGGGGGGATATGATAGAGGTTTATAAAATCATGAGTGGTATGGAGAAAGTGAATAAGGAAAAGTTATTTACTTGTTCCCATATATAAGAACTAGGGGCCACCAAATGAAATTAATTGGCAGCAGGTTTAAAACAAATAAAAGGAAGTTCTTATTCACACAGCACAGAGTCAACTTGTGGAACTCCTTACCTGAGAAGGTTGTGAAGGCTCGAACTATAACAGGGTTTAAAAGAGAACTAGATAAATTCTAATGGACTGGTTAAGTCCATTAATGGCTATTAGCCAGGATGGGTAAGGAATGGTGTCCCTAGCCTCTGTTTGTCGAAGGGTGGAGATGGACAGCAGGAGAGAGATCACTTGATCATTGCCTGTTAGCTTCACTCCCTCTGGGGCACCTGGTGTTGGCCATTGTCAGTAGACAGGATACTGGGCTGGATGGACCTTTGGTCTGGCCCAGTACGGCCGTTCTTATGTTCTTTTGTACTCAAGGGAAGAGCAGGAGGCATTGGCCTTCTTGGCTAGAATCTATGTAAGTCTCAGTCTTGTGCACAGCATTGTGAGGAGTGTATTAATCACCAGTGCAAAGGGAGTTCTCCCATGGGATGTTTGGAGGAACAAGCTTGCCTGCACAGAGACAGTCATTGAGCGTATGTCTGCACTGCAATAAAAAACCTGAGGCACAGAGTCTCCGAGCTCGAGTCAATTGATTTGGGCTTGTGAGGCTTGGGCTGCGAGGCTAAAATTTGCAGAGTAAACACTGGGTCTGGAGCCCAGGCTCTGAGACCCCTCCCTCCCCTTGCTGGGTTTCAGAGCCCATGCTCCAGCATGAGCCTCAATGTCTACACTGCAGTGTTTAGCTCCCCAAGCCCGAACCAGCTGACCTGGGTCAGCCATGGTCTTTTACTACAGGGTAGACATAGGCTGAGGGCTTATGTCAGTATAACGTACTTTGCTGACGGGTGTGATGTACATTGCACCGACCTACCTGCTGGTGTGGACAGCGCTATGTCAGCGGGAGAGCTCTCCAACTACCTAGCTGATGCTGCTCGCAGAGATGGGTTTATTGTGATGACGGTGGAGCTGCACTGCTGTAGCGCTTCTAGCGTAGACTAGCCCTGAGGTGCAAGTCTTTTATAAGCAGCACCTGTCATGTTAGCCTTCCGTGATCTCTGCTGTGATGAAACCTAAGATTCAAGTAGTCTGATTGTGAGCATGAATCACTCTTACCTCCCCACTCGCACCTCCTGAAGAGCCTTTGACCTTTTCCCAGGGAGGTCTCAAAAGTACTGAGTAAGCTTTACACTGAAGTCCTTTAACCCTACTGCAGAATGCATTCTGTTTACATCTGGCAGCTGCTTGCATTCAAGCTGATGCTTCTTTCAAAGAGCAGCCCCCTTGTACAGTGACAGATCTCTGCAGCACAGAGGTAGGTCCAAAGCCACTGCACGCCATGCTGTAGCGAGGGCTTACAGCTGAACAGCACAAGTGGCTTCTCCCCAACCCAACACTTATTTGCAAGATGCAAAAGCATGGGGGAGGGAGGGAATTCTGTGTTCAAGAACAGTGACCTCAGTGAAGTGGTGTGCATGGTCATGGCTTTGTTTTCAGTCACTTAGAACTCTTTAAGGGCTTCTTCAAAGCACTTGGACCTTGCCCTCATTAGCGACTACACTAAATACACAGTCTAAGCCGGGGTGGGCAAACTATGGCCAAGGGCTGCATCCGGCCCTTCAGACGTTTTCATCTGTCCCTGAAGCTCCTACCAGGGTACAGGACTGGGGGCTTGCCCTGCTCCGTGTGTGCCATGGCTCCCGGAATCAGTGGCATGTCCCTCCTCCGGCGCCTATGCGTAGGGGCAGCTAGGGGGCACTGTATGCTGCCCCTGCCCCATGCACCACCCCTGCAGCTCCCATTGGCCAGGAACAATGACCAATGGGAGCTGCAGGGGCGGTGCCTGCAGACAGGGCAGCATGCAGAGCCGCCTGGCCAGAGCCTGCACCTCTGACTCCTTCCCATGCCCCAACCACCTGCCCCAGCTGTGATCCCCATCCCAGAGCCTGCATCCCCAGCCGGAGCCCTCACCCCCCCCCCCCACACACACACCAACCCCCATTTTTGTGAGCGTTCATGGCCCACCATACAATTTCCATACCCAGATGTGGCCCTCGGGCCAAAAAGTTTGCCTATCCCTGGTCTAAGCTTTAAAAGTGAACTGGTGTTTGAGTTATCAAGATGCAAATCCACAGACAGACAATCCTTACCCACCCTCTCCTGGCTGTCTCTTTCTATTTGCATAGATTAAAAAAGAAACAAACATGAAATCACCAACTTTATTTTTTTGTGTGGCTTTTATAAGATTTTTTTTCTTTACACTGTGCAGTTAAACAGCCTCTTTTCACAGCCACTAACCTGCTCAGAAAAGCATAAAGAACAATATAAGCTGCTAGGGTGTATAAAATTACTCATCTTAGCTCTTTAGGTTATTCTCCAAATATAGGACTATTTCCATGTTTATTGCTTTACTTGATCTGGTGCAAATCTCACAGGAAGTTTCCGCACGCTGGCATATCAGGACGTGTCTGGTCATTGGTGTGGTGACTCCAGTGCTTACCTCCTGTGTCATGTTACATTGTCTTTAGCTAGGAGCAGCCACTCTAAGGATTCTGGGACCTGGCCTCTCTAGTGCATCCCATTCTCTGTGGCTGTTCTTGGGGTCCATGCCTTAATGAGGTATGTAATTTATAAATGGAGAGCTCAGAATGGGAGGAAAAGTGCTTCTCTAGTGCCATCTCCTTGCACGGCTTGAGAGAGAGAGGGAGAGAAAGAAAGAAAATGAGATGTGATGCCAGTGCTGCAGATCTTGCAGTCTGTGTCAGACACAGAAATCAAGAACAGGTAATGGTGGGGGAGAGCATGGAGGAAAGGGGGGGAACACAAGAGTTGGAACAAGCAAAGGTAGCATGGGCTGCATTATACTGTAAAAAATGCTCCTGAGTTCTGATATGTGAAGAGCTGCAGTTTAAGGTGGGATGAGGATAGCATGCTCCAACGAGGCAAGGCGGAAGAGGGGAGAGGAGTGTGGAGCCTAGGAGTACAGGCAAAGGGGGGTTGTTCCGGACCTAGGGATCAGCATGTACAAAGCACAAAGCTGACTGTGGGTGGAGGAGCAGGAGAGCAGTGGGCAGAGGGAGAGATGGGATATAGGCAGGCAGAGCTGTGCAGAACAGTAAGTGGGGATGAGGTGGAACTTCATGCTGTTTTGGGGGCCTATTGACGTGTGCATGACACTCCTCTAGCTGCAGAACGCTGTATGGAGTGAAAAAAGGAGTCCGAGCTGTCCTGGCAAAAGAACCAGTGTGTCCCCATAGGCTTAGGCAGTGGGTCTCCCTCTGTGCTTTGTGGGCTGCCCTCTCTCCTCAGTTTGAAGGCAGAAGAACTGGAGTTCCGAGTGCAGCATGCATTTGCCATGAAATCCTTTGAAAGCTGTTGATTAGGATAGTGTTGGTGGTGCTGAAGAGTAAAGGCTTTAAAACTACCAACTTCTTTAAGCCATTTAATGGTGGTAGAAGAATATCCTGTAAAGGGCAGCATCTTACCGTGGCTAATCTGCTATCGCAAAATTAGCACAGCCTTATACTATAAGTGTGTAGTGGTGGTTTGATCCTTGTGTAGGATGCTGGACGTTAGCTGTTTGCAAGCCAGCTGTCAAAGTGTGACCTGAATTCCGACTTCAGAAGAGTCAAGATAATAGTTAGAAATAAGGGCTTCTGTTTTCCTGTATGTTCTAAACAAAGCTACCACTGCGTAGTACAGGTTTTAAGGCAAGCCATTTTCTGAGGTCAAATTTTTCCACCCTGGGTACCTAAATGTAGGTTCCTGAATCCATATTTAGGCACCCCAATAGAGACTGCCAAATGGAGGCTTCTGGCTGGCTCACTTGCCAGGATGCAGTAATGTTCTTGTCAATACAAAATTTTCATTGTTGCAACATGTTTTCCTCTTAGCCTTGGCCATTCAGAGGTTTATGTGGCATTTTATGGGTATCTTATTTGGCTCTGTGATACGCACTCTGCAGAAGGATGGGTTCCAACGGGTTACAGAAGCTGTTACAATGGGTCCATCCTTTTTTGTTTTTCATTCTTTCCCTTAAGTTGGAAGATAGCTTTCTTTGAGAGGGTAGCAAGCCTGTGGAAAGGGGGAAGTAGTAGATGTGGTATATCTTGCCTTTTAGGAGGTGGTGAGCAGCCCTCACTGGTGAAAGAACAGGTTAAGGACTATTTAGAAAAGCTGGGCATGTACAAGTCTGTGGGTCCAGATCTAATGCATCCAAGGGTGCTGAGAGAGTTGGCTGATGTGATTGCAGAGCCATTGGCCATTATCTTTGAAAACTTGTGGCAATCGGGGGAGGTCCCGGACTATTGGAAAAAGGCAAATATAGTGTCCCATCTTTAAAAAAGGGAAGAAGAGAAGCCGGGGAACTACAGACTGGCCAGCCTCACCTCAGTCCCTGGAAAAATCATGTAACAGGTCCTCAAGGAATCCATTTTGAAGCACTTGAAGGAGAGGAAGGTGATGAGGAACAGTCAGCATGGATTCACCAAGGGCAAGTCATGCCTGACCAACCTGATTGCCTTCTATGATGAGATAACTGGCTCTGTGGATATGGGGAAAGTGGTAGACATGATAGATCTTAACTTTAGCAAAGCTTTTGATACTATCTCCCATGGTATTCCACAGGGATAGCTCAGTGGTTTGAGGATTGGCCTGCTAAACCCAGGGTTGTGGGTTCAATCCTTGAGGGGGCCATTTAGGGATCTGGGGCAAAAATCTGCCTGGGGATTGGTCCTGCTTTGGGTGGGTAGTTGGACTAGATGACCTCCTGAGGTCACTTCTAACCCTGATATTCTATAATTCTTGCCAGCAAGTTAAAGAAGTATGGACTGGATCAATGGACTATAAGGTGGATAGAAAACTGGCTAGATTGTCGGGCTCAATGGGTAGTGATCAACAGTTCAGTATCTAGTTGGCAGCCAGTAGCAAACAGAGTACCCCAGTGGTGAGTCGGTCCTGGGGCTGGTTTTGTTCAACATCTTCATTAATGATCTAGATGATGGGATGGATTGCACCCTCAGCAAGTTTGCAGATGACACTAAGCTGGAATGGGTTACCTAGGGAGGTGATGGAATCTCTGTCCTTAGAGGTTTCTAAGGCCCGACTTGACAAAGCATTGGCTGGGATGATTTAGTTGGTGTTGATCCTACTTTGAGCAGGGGGTTGGAGTAAATGACCTCCTGAGGTCACTTCCAACCCTAATATTCTATGATTTTGTAAATCTTTTGATGCTGTCTGGCATGACCTTCTCATAAACAAACTAGGGAAATGCATCCTAGATGGAGCTACTATAAGGTGGATGCAAAACTCGTTGGAAAATGGTTCCTAGAGAGTATTTATCAGTAGTTCACAGTCATGCTGGAAGGGCATATCGAGTGGGGTCCTGCAGAGATCAGTTCTGGGTCCAGTTCAGTTCAGTATCTTCATCAATGATTTAGATAATGGGATAGAGAGTACACTTATAAAGTTTGTGGACGTTACCAAGCTGGGAGAGGTTGCAGGTGCTTTGGAGGATAGGATTAAAATTCAAAATGATCTGGACAAACTGGAGAAATGGTCTGAAGTAAATAGGATGAAATTCAATAAGGACAAATGCAAAGTACTCCACTTAGGAAGGAACAATCAGTTGCACGCATACCAAATGGGAAATGATTGCCTAGGAAGGAGAACTGTGGAAAGGGATCTGGGGGTCATAGTGAATCACAAGCTAAATATGAGTCAAAAGTGTAACATTGTTGCAAAAAAAGCTAACATAATTCTGGGATGTGTTAGCAGGAGTGTTGTAAATAAGACATGAGAAGTCATTCTTCTGCTCTACTCTGCTCTGAATAGGCCTCAAATGGAGTATTGTGTCCAGAGAAAAGCAGCAAAACTAGAAAACATGATCTGTGAGGGAAGATTGAAAAAAATGGGTTTGTTTAGTCTGGAAAAAGGAAGACTGAGAGGAGCTATAACAGTTTTCAAGTATGTAAAAATTGTTACAAGGAGGAAGGAGAAAAATTGTTTTTCTTAACCTCTGAGGATAGGACAAGAAGCAATGGGCTTAGATTGTAGCAAGGGAGGTTTAGGCTGGGAATTAGGAAAAACATCCTAACTGTCAGGGTAGTTAAGCACTGGAATAAATTGCCTAGGGAGGTTGTGGAATCTCTGTCATTGGAGATTTTTAAGAGCAGGTTAGACAAACACCTGTCAGGAATAGTCTAGATCAGGGGTGGACAAACTTTTTGGCCTGAGGGCCACATCTGGGAATAGAAATTGTATGGCAGGCCGTGAATGCTCACAAAATTGGGATTGGGTTGCGGGAGAGGGTGAGGGCTCTGATTGGGGGTGCGGGCTCAGGGGTGGGACCAGAAATGAGGAATTGAGGGTGAGAGAGGGAGTTCTAGGCTGGGCCAAGGAGGGGTGGGGGCTCGGGCTGGGGATGAGGCGTTTGGGATGTAGGAGGATGCTCTGGGCTGGGACCAAGTGATTCAGAGGGTAGAAAGGGGATCAGGGCTGGAGCAAGGGGCTGGAATGCGGGAAGGGGTGGAGGCTCTGTGGGTGGGGCTGGGAATGAGAGGTTTGTGGTGTAGGAGGGTGCTCCAGGCTGGGATCGAGGGGTTTAGAGGGTGGGAGGGGGGATCAGGACTGGCGTTCGGGTGTGGGGGGAGGCTTGGGTGCAGGCGGCACTTACCTCAAGCGACTCATGGAAGCAGCAGCATATCCCTTCTCTGACGCCTATGCAGAAGTGTGGCCAGGTGGCTCTGCACGCTGCCCCACATGCTGCCCCATCCGCTAGCACCACCCCTGCAGCTCCTATTGGCTGCAGTTTCCGGCCAATGGGAGCTGCGGGTGCAGCGCTTGGGGCGGGGGCAGCTTGCAGAGTGGAGCCCCCCGGCTGTCCCTATGCGTAGGAGCTGGAGAAGGGCCAGGCTGCTGCTTCTGGGGGCCACATGGAGCAGCCCCTGCTCCCTGGCTGGAGCACCGGAGTGGGGCCATGCCCAGACCCCGGGTGCTCCCCAGCGGGAACTCGAGGGCCGGATGTGACCCGTGGGCTGTAGTTCGCCCACCCCGATCTAGATAATACCTAGTCCTGCCAGGAGTGCAGGAGACTGGACTAGATGACCTCTCAAGGTCCCTTCCAGATCTAAGATTCTATGATTCTAAGTTACAGGTATACAATCCTGAGTGAAATAAAGGAATGGTGCTTGCCTGCAAGCTTTTTGTCAGGCCGTTCACCAAGACCAAAAATTCTTAGCTCTGTAAGACAGCAGAGCAAACATGTTAAATTTATGACATGCCACTTTATTGCTTGTCAAATTGAATAGCATCAACTTCAGCAATTAAAATTTAACATCCTACACTGTAGTTCCAGTGCATCAGGTAATGGGCTAAATCTGTAACAAGCAACATCTTTTAACCCATAGAGCGCTAGTATTTTCCAGGCTGCCACCTATATAAATGATTCTAGGGCCTGCAGTATATAGGACTGCAGTCTCCCACCAGCCTTCGCATGAACAGAGAAAACAGTTGCAGTGGGAGTTGTATTTCTGGGGCATACACACTCAACAGTAATCTTAGGGATTCAGCTGCATGAGGCATACTAATGACAATGGGAGTAATAGGCCTTATTATGCAGGGTATTAAAGCGGTATACCTAAATTTGTAACCATCAGAATCACATTAATAGCATTTAAAATGTCTCCCTTTCTCCTGCTCCTTTGTTGTGTGCATTACTTACTGCGAGAATCTCCTCAGTGTGGTCTGTTCCTAGCAATTGTTTATGCTGTGCACAGGGCTGCACAGGGGGAAGGTCAGTGCCCTGACCAGAAGGGCTGACAGTCTAAAAGCACAAGCAAAGACAGTACAGGCCATGCACAAAGGGGGTATGGCTGTGTTAATGTGCGTGCAGGAGTGGTTGCGTTTTTAGAAGTTTCCTGAAAGGTGAGTTGGAGGGCTGTTAGTGGCTATTGTTCCAGAGGCTGTTCCAGGCACAGGGAGATGTAAGGAGAGCATCAGATGGAGGTGGGTCAAGGAGATGACTGGGGTTAGGGTGCTAAAGGGCAGAAGGTATGGGTTCTGTCTCCAGGGCTGCCTTAGGATTGCAGTGTGATAACCTCTTGTGCCTCAGTGTCCCATCTGTGAAATGTAAAACAATAAGAAGGCTCATTTCGTTAATGCTGCCAAAACAACAGTACAGGGTGTGAAGCCCTGCACATCGTAGGCATGGCTTTGAAGTGCTATGCTCGTTCAGTCACCTAAATAGCAGTAGTAGAGATTAAAGCACTTCTAGGGCTGCGTTCAGTGCTAGGAACGTGTGACTTTCGACCTTCAGTGTGATGGCTTACTAGCTTTCTTGGTGGTCTCCGGTCCATCTGTGGGTCTTCATTTTAAAGGAGTTGGGACAGAAGATTGTTCTTTGAGATGTTTTGTTTGGATCCTGCTCATGGTGTGCATGCATCTTGTAAGTCCAAGGGACTTGCACACTGGAGGCGCACATGCACATTGAGTGGGATCCCCACGGGCAAAACAGCTCAAAGAACTGCAGTTACAGTAAAGCAAGTAACCATTCTTTGTACCACATCAACTCAGCAGAACCCACTCAGACCTCTCCCAGATAGATATCTGCTGCTTCTACAATATGCTGAGGGTGGTAAGGAAATGCCAAGCAGTGTACTACTTATTCGGGCTGTCGATTAATAGCAATTAACTCACATGATTAACTGAAAAAATTAATCGTGATTAAAAACATTAATCATGATTAATTGCAGTTTTAATTGCACTGTTAAATAGAATACAAATGGAAAATTATTTAAATGTTTTGGATTTTTTTCTACATTTTCATAGATATTGTATTCTGTGTTGTAACTGAAATCAAAGTGTGTATTTTTGATTACAAATATTTACATTGTAAAAATGATAAACAAAAGAAATATAAATATCTTGTAATGCCAGCTACAACAGTGCCATGCGAACGCTTGTTCTCACGTTCAGGAGATGTTGTAAACAAGAAGTGAGCAACATTATCTTCTGCAAATGTAAACAGACTTGTCTGAGCGATTGGCTGAACAAGAAGTAGGATTGGGTGGACTTGCAGGCTCTATATTTTTACATTGTTTTATTTTTGAATTCAGGTTTTTTTGTACATAATTCTACATTTGTAAGTTCAACTTTCATGAAGAGATTGCACTACAGGACTTGTATTAAGTGAATTGAAAAATACTATTTCTTTTGTTTTTAGTGCAAATACTTGTATTAAAACATAAATATAAAATGAGCACTGTACACTTTGTATTCTATGTTGTAATTGAAATAAATATATTTGAAAATAGAAAACATCCAAAAATATTTAAATGGTATTCTATTATTGTTTAACAGTGCAATTGATCGCAAATAATTTTTTTAATTGCTTGACAGCCCTACTAATTATAAATGAAAATGAAACTCTTTCTTGGAAATGTAAAATAGAAATCTTTTCTATTTGCAGAAATGCACGGGTCTAGTGGAATAGTAAGCTAAAGCAGTGAATGCATGGATTCCTATATGTCTTATGTCAAAGCTGAAAATGAGTTCAGTGGTTTCATAGTCAGTTTTCATTTATATCACAGACACTGCTGTGCAGTTGTTTGTGATTCAGTTTCTGCTTGAGAGGCTTGGGGCCAGGACAGCAGTGATAATGCATGGCAAAGTTCAGGTGTGTTAGTAAAGTTCTATGATGGTAGCCTTGTGTATTATGTGCTTGTGCATTACCCATTTTCTGTTTGCGAAGAGGAACATTTTCGAAAGCACCTAAGTTCCATTTGCAAAAGCGATTTTGGCTTTCAGTGAGACTTAAGCTCCTAAATGCCCAAGTTGCATTTTAAGATGGGATGTAAGCTTCGAAGTCACTTGTGTGCTTTTGAAAATGGTACCTAAGTCTCCTGTTACCTCTGCTCCTGTTAAGAAATTAAATTAATTCCTAGAAATTGATCATTTTAATAAAGAATCTAATTAATCCTCACTGTTAAAGACAGCATTTTACTCAACAGTTTTTAGGGTCAATGATCTCTGTATATTAATTTTAAGAGGAAAGCTGTTCTGAGAATAGAAACATATTTTGGTGAGTGTTTTATGTATGTGCTGGTTGCAGTATGACTCTTGGAGGGGTATTAGGGGAAGTTTCCAGTAAAGAGTGTGTGACATGCTGCTGAAAGAATGCACCATCAAAATACAGAGTGATTGGCTAAATATTTCAGCCAGCAAAAGCCTGGGTTTTCTTGTTTCTTGTGCTTTGAGAGAGGAGGGGCACGTTCACTCCAAGTGACCCTCTCCTGACAGTGCTGCCTCAGGAAGCATGTCTAATCTGTCGCCAAGTGACAGAAAATTTTTGCCACAGAACAGGAAGATGGAGTATTTTCCTTTCTTAAGTGGATTTATATTTCTATAACTCCTTGGCATCAAACAACTAGTCAAGTGGCGGACTCGGAACTAGAACGAGGGAGAGGGGGAAAACCCTCATGGAAACGAACGACAACAGAATAATCCCTCCAGGAAGAGGGGGCTGCTCAGACTGTGTAGGATTTTATGATTAAACCCCCCCAAATAAATGTGCATGCCAGTGGTTTGGTTTTACTGAATAGAAAGTTACTTCATCCCATCCCACCAATCCTGCTTCCTACAGAAAGATGTCAGTATTTTCTCCAACTTAGAGAACACCACAAAGTAACTCTAAACAGAAATGGTAAGGAATTGAAATACTGAAGAGTTACACTCGAGTGGTGCCCTGAAATTATTTTAACATTAAATAGACTTCAAAAGTTCTTTGTCAGAAAAAAATTTGTGTCAAGCCTCCCATTTTGGTATGACATAAACTTCCATTTTGGTTCAACACAAGCAGTCTTTCTCTCAACAGAGACGGGCTCTCATCGGACAGACATAAAAACAAAAAGGAAAGCAGTGCTTTGGTGGAAAAGCAGCAAAGTATGCTGTCGAATGTGTGTGTCCAGTCGGTATGGGGTTATATGGGGAAAAAATAAACTACAAATTAGTTAATAGTATAGGTGTGTAGTCTTTAAAAAATGAGCGTGTGCATGTGTGAAGGTAGAGAGAATCGCTGCTGATGGGAGCACTGTAAGGGTGATGTTTTGCGTACGCAATAATGAACATAACTGCTATGCTGCTGCTGAAATCGCACAATAGCCATTGGTCACAAGTGCTGGAGACGGTAACTTCTTCTTTGAGTGCTTGCTCATGTCCATTCCGTTTTAGGTGAGTGTGCCCACATGCACAGTTGGAGATTTCTGCCTTAATGGTATCCGTCGGGCCGGCTGTGGCGCCCTCTGGAGCGATGCACTCATGTGGCGATATATCAAGCGCTGCCAGCCCTATGCCCTCTCAGTTCCTTTTTATTGCCTGTGACGGCTGGAGTGCCTGGTCTTGCATTGCAAGAGTATTAGTGGTTCTTCGCGGTTCAGATTGTTGTCCTTCGGTATTTAGTCAGTGGTTACTTAGCTGTTAAGTGTTTTAGTAGTAGTAGTTCAGTACTTTGTTCCAGAGCGGGGCATGCCCCGTTCCCCAGGCTTCAAACCATCTTCTGAGTGCAGCTGGCCGATGCCTATCAGTGACCCTCATGAGGGCTGTTTAAAGTGACTGGGGGAATCCCATAGAAAAGACAAGTGAAAGATCTGCAAAAACTTTCATCCCTGGACTCAAAAAGTGCAGGACATATGATTGAAAGCCCTCCTGATGGAGGCTGCTCTGCGACCGGCAGTGGAGCCCTTGCACTCAGACTCCGCACCTGGTGCTTCGGCTTGCAGTGGACCGCCGGCACTGGAATCTGCCCGGCACCATTTCCCCTCACCGGTACCGAAGAAGCGGTCTAAGTTGGCTGGTTTGTAGTACCACACAAGAAGGGAACTTTAGGCAAAGGACCTATGTTAGACCTTGTGTCCGCCACGGAGGCTCTCCAGGGTACTGCTGTGGTCAGACCCCCTAGCCAAGCCAGGGACCCAACTCCAACTCGGGAGGGCGGCAGGGCATCGTTCCCCTTCACCGCAGCCCAGGACTCCGGCACCGCAGTCTCAGTCTCCAGTCAGGAGGCCCAGGTCTCTGACTCCACGACCCCCACCAACAAGACACGGGGCTGCAGAGTCACGACGCCAATCCCCATATGCATGGTACCGTCAATCCTCCCACCAGAGATCGCCAAGACGCCAGTCACCATCACCTCACAAGTCTCCCAGGCTTCGATCCCTTACGGTATGGAACCACTCCTGGTCATGTCACCGGTCACCAGGGCCCTGGTACCGTTGTGCAGGCAGATGCTGGTCCTTGCCTTCTCTGCACCAGTTGCCAAGGAGGGTCAGTTGACAGACTCAGGTTTCGACGGCCCTGCCTTGGTCACCAGAAGGGCAGTGGACAGGGTCGGAGGGCCAGTTCAGCCCTTCCCCAGTAAAAGGCAAATTGCCTCCCAGCTGGGAACTTGTCAATGTGCCTACGGCACCGGCATGGGGTCAAGGGCAATGGCCCACCCAGTGGCAATACTGGAACCTGTGGGACAGGGGTGGGCAAACTTTTTGGCCCGAGGGCCACATCTGGGTGGAGAAATTGTATGCAGCGCTATGAACGTAGGGCTGGGGCAGGGGATTGGGGTGCAGGAGAGAGTGCAGGGTGTGAGAGGGGGTGTGGTGTGCAGGAAGGGGCTCAGGGCAAGGAGTTGGGGCAGAGGAGAGGTGCAAGGTGTGCGAGGGGGGCTCAGAGAAGGGGGTGGGGTGCAGAAAGAGTGCAGGGTGTATGAGGGGGCTCAGGGAAGGGAGGTCGGGATGCAGAAGGGATGCACAGTGTGGGAGGAAGCTCAGGGCACTGGTGCAGGGAGGGGTGCAAGGTGCAGCAGGGGGCTCAGGGCAGGGGGTTTGGGTGCAGGAGGGGTGTGGGGTGCAGCAGGGGTGCAGGGTGGAATGTGGGGTGCAGCAGGAGGCTCAGGGTGGTGACTTGGGGTGCAGGAGGGGGCTCAGGGAAGGGAGTTGAGGGGCAGGATGTAGGAGGGGTTTGGGCTCTGACGCTGCACCGCTTACCTGTAGCAGCTCCGGGGTGGCAGTGGCATGCACCGGGGCGAGGACAGGCCCCCAGCCCCGCACCGCTCCAGGAACTGGCTGGCACCAGGTCCCTGTGGTCCCTAGGGCAGGGGGGGCAGAGGGCTCTGCATGCCGCTCTTGCCTGTGAGTACCTCCCCTGAAGCTCCCGTTGGCCATGGTTCCCCATGTTGTGGAAAATTCACCCACGCATCACTTTTAGTTGAGAGACTCAAGCCTGAGGCCCATTGATAACACACCAACGCGTTGAGGGTAGCAGTATTGGAACTGCTCCCATGATGATAAGCACGCAGCAGCCTTTTAAAGCTTAAAACCGCAAACAAATTACACACAGTTAAGTAGTAATTGTCCATATTAGGAATTAAGTTATACACATGTAGATAACAACCTTATTAGGAATTAGAGAGTTAGGGTCTCTTGGTACTTTCCATTGTTCTTTTGCCACCTCCCCCCAGTATGGGTGCAATTTGAGTTACGGTCTTTTGGGGTTTATTGGGTGATTATTGCACAGTTGTCCTTTTATGGGGTCCAGTTACACAAATGGGGTAGGGGGTGACACGGTTACACAAATGGAGTAGGGGGAGGTATGGTCTGTGATTGATTCACACTTATAGGTCACCTTATTGCTTCACATAAGCGGCTATTATATTTTAACAGCAGTAGGCACATATTGTGAATTGGTCCTGGTTTTGGGGCTTTCCGTCGCTTGCTCTCTGGCCCCCCCTCCCCGCATTACAACCCCTGACCACCTTTGTCAGGGAGCACAATACATAACTTAGCTCGGGTTTTGGGCCTGTCAGTCGCCGGGCGGGCCCAGGCCAAGCAGAAAAGCCTAAACTCATAATTTCCCCCCACACCTATTCCCAGTCAATGGGAGCTTCAGGGGAGGTACCCACAGGCAAGAGCAGTGCGGAGCCTTCTGTTCCCTCTCCCCCAGGGGCCAAAGGGACATGGTGCTGGCCACTTCTGGGAGTGGCACAGGGCCCACTGCTCCATGGGGATGGCAGTCCCATGGGCTGGATCCTGCCATGGGGTATACCTGTTATGCCGGCACTGTACTCCCATTGCGCCTCCCAGGCTGCATCGGACAACCTACTGCCAGTGCAGCTGGAACTGGAGTCGGAGCGTGGTGCCAAGACCAATGCGGGAGCTTTGCAGCAGTCTGTGGCGGCCGCAGAGCAGTCCCCAATTGAGCAAGCGGTGCTCCCCATCCTCCAGTGGTGCAGATATCCTCATCGTCCTTGGATGAGGCGGTGGCAGGGCCCTCACAAACCAATGCCCCCCGACGACTTCAGTGAACACCAAGCCCTGCTCAAGAGGGTGGCTACCAGCCTGAAATTGGAGGTCGAGGAGCTAGCTGAGGAGTCCAATGACAGCTTCAATGTCATCCCCTCCTCTACCCCAGCCCAGGTTGCATGGTCCGTCCACCCAGGGGTCCTAAAGATCGCCAAGTCTGTATGTCAGACGCCATCTTCCATTCCGTCCACATCTAAGAAGTTGGAAAAGAAGTACTACATCCCTGCAAAACAGTTTGAATACCTGTACGTGCACCCTCCTGCAGGGTCCCTGATCATGTCCGCCATCAATGAGAGGTACAGGTGAGTGGTAATCCCAAAAATAAAGATGCCAAGAGGCTGGACTGACTTGGCAGAAAGATATATTCAACAGCCAGCCTCCAGTTTAGGGTCTCTAACCATCAGGCCCTCCTTGGCAGGTACAATTTAAACCTCTGGGACTCCATCAGCAAGTTCAAGGAGAACATCCCACAGGATCGGGCGCAGGAGGTGGAAGAGGGCAAGGCTGTGGCCAGAGGTGCCCTCCAGATGGCCTGGGATGCCATGGACTCTGCGTCCAGGATGGTCACCTCTGCAATAACCATGAGGTGCAGCTCCTGGTTACAGACCTCTGGGCTGTCCCTGGAGATGCGGTCCACCCTCCAGGACAAGGGCAGGCAAACTTTTTGGCCTGAGGGCCGCATCGGGTTTCGTTAATTGTATGGGAGGCCGGTTAGGGGAAGGGGTCGTGGCCTGCCCCCCCGGGACTCCTGCCCCATCCACACCACCGCTCCCTGTTCCCTGACTGCCCCTGGACCTCTGCCAGCCCATCCAACCCCCACTCTCATTCCTGATGGCCCCCCTGGGACCCCTTCCCCATCAAACCAGCCCTTCTCCCTGGCCCCTGACTGCCCCCTGCTGGCCCATCCAACCCCTCCTCCTTCCTGACTTCCCCCCAGCACCCCTGCCTCCATTCAACCCCCTGTACCCCCCCACACCACCCCTATCCACACCCCCACCCCCTGACCACCACCCCAAACTCCCCTGCCCTCTATTCACCCCCTCGCCCACTCTTTGCCCTCCTACCATGCTTCCTGGAGCACTGGTGACTGGCAGTGCTGCAGCTGCATCAGCTGGCTGGAGCTGGGCCATGCCGCCACCACCACCACCACCACGCAACACAGAGACCAAGTCAGGCCCAGCTCTGCAGCTGCGCTGCCCCAGGAGCTCGCAGCCCTGCCACCCAGAGCATTGCACGGCTGCAGAGCGAGTGAGCTGAGGCTGCAGGGGAGGGGTGGCAGCAGGGGAGGGGCCGGGGGCTAGCCTCCCAGGCCAGGAGCTTGGGGGCTGGGCAGGACGGTCCCACAGGCTGGGTGTGGCCCACAGGCCATACTTCCCCATCTCTACTCCAGGGCCTCCCTTTCGAGTCAGAGCTCACTGATGCAAGGCTCCATGGCCGTAAGGAGTCCCAGGCCACCCTCCACACCTTGGGTCTCCATACCCAGCAGGCCAGAAAGCCGTTCCGTCCACCGCTTCTCCATCTTCATTGCGGTCTTGGGGTGCCCCTTGGTCCGACTCCTACAAAAGGATAGAGACAAGGGTTTTAAGCAGCGCCACCAGTCGTCATCTCATCCCCCCAGCCCAGCCTGTTCCTTCCAAGGACCAAGGCCACTAGAAGCAGGCAAATTGAGGGTGTGCCCGAGGACGACACCCCAGTCAATTCACCAAATCTGCTCCCCATCTTCCTCAGCCACCGCCTCCTCCCTTTCTGGTCGGCCTGGTCCCATATCACCTCTGACTGCTGGGTGCTTGACACAGTTTTGGGCTATATCCTGCAATTTATAGCCCACCAGCCCTTCCACCCTCCTTCCCCATTCCTCTTCAGGGACCCTTCTCACTAGCAGCTCCTTGTCTAGGAGTTCAAAAACCTATTGTGGCTGGGGGCAGTGGAAGGAAGAGGATTCTACTCCTGCTACTTCCTAATTCTGAAGGCAAAAGAGGCCTCAGACCTATGCTAGACCTGCATCGCCTCAAGTCTCTCAAGAGGTTGAAGTTTCACATGGTCTCCCTGGCCTCCATCATTCCATCCCTTGATCTGGCAAACTAGTATGCCTCCCTCAATCTAAGTGACGTGTATTTCCATATTCCCGAGGCATTGATGTTTACTCTGTTCTACGTTGGGTCAACACCACTTCCAGTTCATGGCAATGCCCTTTGGTCTCTCGTCGGCCCCAAGAGTATTCACAAAGTATATAGTGCCAGTGGCCGCTTACCTACGACATCAGGGAGTCCAAATCTACCTGTACCTCGATGACTAGCTGATAAGGAACTGATTCCCAGATCAGTTGCAGAGGCATCTTGAACTGGTCTGTTCTACCTTCCGCGACCTGGGGCTTATAATAAACGAGAAAAAGTCAATCCTAACTCCAGTGTAATGCATAGTTTCTTGGGGCAGTACTTGACGCCACTCGGGCCAGGGCCTTCCTCCCCAAGACTCCATTCCAAGCCATGGTGGGCTTCATTTCATGTCTGCGAGCCTACTCGCTCACCAGCACCCACACGTGCCTGAGGCTGTTGGGCCACATGGTGGCATGCACTTGCGTGGTCTGGCATGCATGGCTGGCGTCGGTCTATGTCCCCAATCGGCACAGCATGGACCAGGTGGTTATGATTCCAGACAGCGTACTGTCATCTCTCACCTGGTGGCAAGATCCCACCTCGGTGCTGGAGGGAATCCCATTCGCGGCCCCAGTCTCTTCGGTGACTCTCATCTCTGATGCTTCGGGCCTGGGTTGGGGAGCCCACTTATGTGATCTCAGTACTCAAGGTCGTTGATCCAGTCAAGATTGGTCCCTGCACATCAACATCAGGGAGCTCATGGCGGTTTGCCTAGCCTGCCAAGCGTTTCTGCCTCACATACAAGTCATGGTGGTTCAGGTCCTGATGGGCAACACAGCCATAGTCTTCTATATCAACAGGCAGGGCGGAGCCAGGTTGTCCGCCTTCTGCCAGGAAGTCCTCCAGCTCTGGAACTTCCGTCTGCAGCACGACATCCATCTCGTGATCACTCACCCACCAGGGGCCAGGAATGCTTGGGCGGACTGCCTCAGCAGGACATTCTCTTCTCGCCACGAATGGTCCCTTCGCATGGAGTTGGTCAGTTCCATCTTCCACAAGTGAGGAACTCCCCGGGTCGGCCTATTTGCATCCAGGCAGAACAGGAAATGCCACACTTTCTACTCTATCCAGGGCATGGACAGAGAATCCCTGTCGGATGTCTTCCTACTCCCATGGTTGGGGGCTCTGATTTATGCTTTTCCTCTGTTGCCCTTGCTGCCCAGGGTCCTCATGGAGATCAAACAGGACAGAGAGAAGGTCATCCTCATAGCGCCATCTTGGCCACGCCAGCAGTGGTTCAGCACCCTGCTGGGCCTCTTGGTGGTGACCCCATTCCAGCTGTCGCTCAGGGCAGACCTGTTGTCCCAGAACCATGGAAGTCTTCTGCATCTGAACTTGTCAGCCCTTCATTTGACGGCTTGGCTGCTGCATGGCTAAACGTGCAGGAGCAGCAGTGCTTGGCTGAGGTCCAGCAAGTCCTGTTGGGAAGTAGAAAGCCCTCCACCAGAGTGACCTACCTGGTCAAATGGATGCAGTTCACCTACTGGACCATGGATAAAGGTGTCCATCCCGAGTGAGCTTTGCTGCCTCTCAGTCTAGACTACTTCCTGCATCTCAAGCTCCAGGGCTTGTCCCTCTCATCAATCAATGTCCGTTCAGTGGCCATCTCAGTCTTCCACACACCGTTAGAGGAAAGGTTGGTTTTTACCCAGGATATCACTGCCAGATTCCTCAAGGGCCTGGAGCACCTCTACCCGAATGTCAAGGATCTGGTTCCTCTGTGGGACTTGAATCTTGTGCTGTCACAACTCATGGGTCCCAACCTTCAAGCCTCTGGCTTCTTGCTCTCTTCTTCTCCTCTCCTGGAAGGTCACATTCCTGGTCACAGTGACATCAGCCCACTGAGTATCTGAGATTCAGGTGCTCACCTCAGAACCGCCTTTCATAGTCTTTTACAAGGACATGGTCCCACTCAGACCACACCCGGCGTTCCTTCCCAAGGTAGTCTGTTTCATTCGAGCCAGGACATTTTACTTATCAGTCTTCTTTCCAGAGCTGCACAAGTCAGAAGGGAAGCACAGGCTGCATGCCATGGATGTCAGGAGGGCTCTGACCTTCTACATCAACAGGACCAAGCCATTCTGTGAGTCGACACAATTGTTTGTCTCTGTGGCCAACAGGATGAAGGGTTGCTCTGTGTCTGCTCAAAGGATTTCCTCCTGGATCAGTGCCTGCATTCACTTCTGCTATGATCAAGCAAAGGTGCGATCATCACCGCCCACGGCGCAAGCCTCTTCGGCAGCCTTTATGGCCCAAGTGCCTATCCAGGACATCTGTAGAGCAGCCACCTGGTTATCCGTCCATACCTCTACATCCCACTATGCACTTATCCAACAGGCTGGGGGTGATGTTGACTTCGGTAGGCCAGTACTGCAAGCCACTAAGCTGTGAACTCTGAGCTCCGTGGATACTGCTTGTGAGTCACCTAGAATGGAATTGACATGAGCAAGTACTCGAAGAAAAAATGGTTACCTAGCTTTTCGTAACTGTTGTTCTTTGAGATGTGTTGCTCATGTCCATTCCATGACCAGGCCTCCTGTCCCTCAGTCGGAGTTGCGGGCAAGAAGGAACTGAGAGGGTGTAAGGCTGGTGGCACCTGATATACCGGTGCATGAGCACACCGCTTCAGAGGGTGCCACAGCCGGCCCTACGTGTACTGCTAAGGCAGAAATCTCTGACTGCACGTGGGCGTGCTCACACCTACAATAGAATGGACATGAGCAACACATCTCTAAGAACAACGATTACGAAAAAGTATGTAACTGGTTTTTGTCTGTTTTCCCTGTGACTGGTAGAGTCCTAGCCTGCTATATGAGATGTAACTGTGATTCATACTTCAATCTAAGAGGTATGTCTACACTACGGGATTATTCCGATTTTACATAAACCAGTTTTGTAAAATAGATTGTATAAAGTCGAGTGCACGCTGCCACACTAAGCACATTAATTCGGCGGTGTGCGTCCATGGTCCGAGGCTAGCGTCGATTCCGGAGTGTTGCACTGTGAGTAGCTATCCCTTAGCTATCCCATAGTTCCCACAGTCTCCCCCGCCCATTGGAATTCTGGGTTGAGATCCCAATGCATGATGGTGCAAAAACAGTGTCGCGGGTGATTCTGGGTAAATGTCGTCACTCATTCCTTCCTCCATGAAAGCAACGGCAGACAATCATTTCGTGCCCTTTTTCTCTGGATTGCCCTGGCAGACGCCATAGCATGGCAACCATGGAGCCCGTTTTGCCTTTTGTCACTGTCACCGTGTGTGTACTGGATGCTGCTGACAGACACGGTACTGCAGTGCTACACAGCAGCATTCATTTGCCTTTGCAAGGTAGCAGAGATGGTTACCATCCCTATTGCACCATCTGCCATTGTAAGTTGGCGATGAGATGACCGTTATCAATCATTTTGTACCATCTGCTGCTGTCATGGATGCTCCTGGCTGGCCTTGCTGAGGTCGGCCGGGGGCGCATGGACAAAAATGGGAATGACTTCCCGGGTCTGGTTCTCTAGTAGACTTGCCTAGAATATGGGCAAGTCTACTAGAGAACCAGAGAGCACAGCCGCTCTGGGTCAGAGCCCCAGAGATCCCACAGAAATGATGAGCTGCATGCCATTCTAGGGAGTGCCTCTGCAACAACCCCACCCATTGCTTCCCTCCTCCCACACCCATCCTGGGCTACCGTGGCAGTGTCCCTCCATTTGTGTGATGAAGTAATAAAGAATGCAGGAATAAGAAACACTGACTTTTTAGCAAGATAAAATGAGGGAGAGGCATTCTCCAGCTGCTATGATAGTCCAGGGAGTACAGAATCTTTTCTTTAGACACGAAAGGGAGTGGGGGCTGATGGAGCTCAGGCTCCAGCTGCGATGATGAGGACGGTTACCCAGCATTTTGCATCGTCTGCCAGGAATGACAGGGAGTCATTCCCATTTTTACCCAGGCGCCCCCGACCGACCTCACCGAGGCCAGCCAGGAGCACTCACGGGATAACGGTTTTCCACCATTTTGTACTGTCTACCATCAGGAAAGGAAGTGGATGGGATGCTGCTGTTCAGCGCTGCAGCACTGCATCTCCCAGGAACATGCAGTAGATATACGGTGACACTGAAAAATGACAAGAAATGATGTTTTTCCCTTTTCTTTAACGGGTGGGGGAGGGGTGGTAAATTGACGAGATGTACCCTGAACCACCCCGGACAATGTTTTTGACCCTTCAGGCATTGGGAGCTCAGCCAAGAATGCAAATACTTTTCGGAGACTGCGGGGACTGTGGGATAGCTTGAGTCCTTCGTACCCCCTCCCTCCCTCCATGAGCATCCCTTTGATTCTTTGGCTTTCTGTTACGCTTGTCACACAGCACTATGCTGTGGCCTCTGTCTATCATAGCCTGGAGATGTTTTCAAATGCTTTGTCATTTCGTCTTCTGTAACGGAGCTGTTATAGAACAGATTTGTCTCCCCATACATACAGATTTGTCTCCCCAGATCCAGTATCTCCCATACGGTCCATGCTGGAGCTCTTTTTGGATTTGGGACTGCATCACCACCCGTGCTGATCAGAGCTCCACGCTGGGCAAACAGGAAATGAAATTCAGATGTTCACGGGGCTTTGCCTGTCTACCTGGCCAGTGCATCCGAGTTCAGATGGCTTTCCAGAGCGGTCACAATGGTGCACTGTGGGATACCGCCCGGAGGCCAATACCGTCGAGTTGCGGCCACACTAACCCTAATCCGACATGGCAATACCGATTTCAGCGCTACTCCTCTCATCGGGGAGGAGTACAGAAACCGGTTTAAAGATCCCATTCTATCGATATAAAGGGCCTCGTTGTGTGGATGGGTGCAGGGTTAAATCGGTTTAACGCTGCTAAATTCGGTATAAAAGCATAGCGTAGACCAGGCCAAGGTCTGGTCTACACTGCCAAGTTTTTTTTGCCAAAAGGCAGCTTTTGGCGCTGAAACAGCAGAGGTGTACCCATTGCAAAGCCACTTTTTGTGATGAAACCTCTCAGTTGCAGCGCTGTAGTAAAACCACCTTGACGATAAGGTCAGGCTTTTTGCGCTGTGGCTTTAGTGCCGTAGTGCCAGTGTAAACACCTTGATTGCTTTTATTGCTGCAGTTTGCCTCCGGAGGTGTCCCACAATACCTGCAAGGATCACTCTGCTCATTGTTTTTAACTCAGGGGGCATGCACCCCTCCTGTTTCAAAACTCTGTTCTGATAGCCAGTGTGCTGTGCTGCTCTGCAATGGGAAACAAAACATTAACGTGGGTGGATGTGTGTGAGAGAGAGAGCGCCTCTCTGCTGTGCAGAGCCAGAGAGGGAGGCGGGGTGGTGGTGGTGTCTGATGTCAGGGTTTCCCCTGCCTCAGGACTGGTTGCTTCTGGCAGGGCAGCTGTCTGAACTTACAAGGTAGCATGCAGACACACTCTACCCCGCCCCCCATGCGTGTGCTCTGTCTCTCACACTTCAGTTGAAAAGTGGCTGGCAATCTTGTAGGATGCCCATAGAACAATGGGATTGAGAGACCTGCATCATGTGACACTGTACCTGCCCCACAAGGCATTGCAAACCCTTCCCAAATCACCCCACAGCCAGTTGCACAGTGGGATACCTACCACAGTGCACTGCTCTCTGTTGATACAAGAGCTGTTAGTGTGGATGCACTCCAGCAACAAGAGCACAGGGTGGACATGCAACAGAAGGTGAATTAAAGCACTTTCATAAAAGCGGTATAACTTTTGGTGAAAAAAATGTGCCAGTGTAGACATAGCCTAAGTATAATCAAAGAGAGGCTTAATATGTCTTGCTGTTAAATTACAGAGTCCATCCCCCTCTGGAATTGCAGCAGAGGTTTTGTGGACTGTCTTGTATGGAGCTGGGTGTGGGGCAGAAAGGGGCTGATGATGCAAGGCTTTTATTCTTAAGGACAGACTTCCTCTGGCAAGAATTAAAAAGGCACTTGCGCCTTTTATTAACATTAACTCAGGTCAGTGAGGTTTGTGACTGTGGAGAACAGGCACTTTACTTAGAATGGTGTCTCTTTTTCTGCTGTAATAGGTATTTGTATTTTTAATGCAAATATTCCTGCTTGACACAGTTTTCTAGTGCTTTGGCTGTGAACTCAATCTGTTGCAGTTTGTGCTGGTACAAAACACAGTTTTGGTGTCATTGTGTGTCAGTTCCAATGAGAAAAGACATTGAAGACAATTGTTTAAAGAGAATTATGTTTCCCAGAGGTGCTAAGGGAGTCAGTGTAGGTACCAATTTTTACTTAACAGTACTCTCCATTCAGAAAGTTCATCCTTAAGGGTTGTTAATATGGGAGAGTTACTTTTCTAACCAACAGGTTGAAAATTGGTCCTGAAGCTCAAGCACAGGGAGCGTCATTCTGTGCTTCTCCGCGTGACGGCCCCAATTGTATTCCATAGAAGGTTATGCACATGCGCCCAAAGCTGGAGCTTTTCCAAGTAGAAGTGTCCGTTGGGCCACGCATGCTCCCTTGTACTGCCTTATAGTTTTGACGGAGGGGACAAAGGGTGGGGTGAATGAACCACGCCGTCAGTTCCTTCTCCCTGCCGCATGGACTGAATCGCAGCTTCTGTTCTCTTGTCCCTTGTGACACACTTTCCAAACTTAGCAAAAAAGGCTGCTTTATTCCTGTAAGTAGTTAGCATTTTATTGTTTTTGTAGTAGTTTTCCATGTTAGTAGTAGTTTTCTTAGGATTTAAAGACTTCTGGATGTCACTTTGGTGGTTCTCCCCACCCCCCAACTGACTCCCAGTACCCACATCTGGATAGTGGATTATGCTGAAGATACTGGGGTTCACAATCTCTGCGTCCTGCCCTCACTCGTTTTTGATCAGCAGTGAGCATCAGCACTGTCTGTACTGCTTGGGGGAAGCCCACATTGTGTCCCAGTGCAGTATCTGCCTCTTGTACCAGGAAGTAGGACTCTCACCTTGAGAAGCACATCATGGATCCTGGCCAGGAACCCCCATGTTACATCAGCTTAAGCAATCCAGGAGTGCGCCTCCTATCACGGAGCTGCAGTCCAGTTCTGCTGGTACCAGCACTAGGTACCCTGTGCTAGGTCTAGACATGAGGCAAGGAAGCATGTGCATAAGCATGGCAGTAAGTCTTCCTCAAGGCCCAAGAAAGATGACGCATAATCCATAAGGAAGTGGTGCGATCCAAGGCCCAGAAACACGACAAAAAGTCGCACCACATCCCGGATCTGCTGGCCCTGGCTCCTGAGCAGCATACCCGTTTTGCAGCAGTTCACCTGGAGTCCTGTGAATCGTCAGTTCTGAGGCAGTTTACCATTCTGGTTCCCTCAATGGACCGTGTGCCATTGACATGCATCTGCCCCTGAACCTCGTGAATTGTTTCATGGACTCAAACTGTTTGCCCTGGATGAGGTGAGGTCTCCGAGTGCTTCTTTGCTAATGCGGGAATGCTTGTCTGCAGTGTTAGATGTTTTCTCGAGTAACAGGAAGGAATCCATGAGGCGATTCTATCAAGGCAACTGGAAATGTTTCACCTCCTGGGACCAAGAGAAGGGCCTTCTCCATAGGCCATAAGTCCTTATTTTCTTGGACTATCTTTTGTCTCTGAAAGAGTTGGGGCTTGCTCTGAACTCCATCAAGGTGTATTTAATGGCCATGAGCGCTTTCCACTCTTATTTGGAGGGGCACTCAGTTTTCACTCACCCATTGACTGTTCCATTCTGGAAGGCCCTTATGCGGACATATCCTCCCATTCAACCCCTCGTTCTTACAGCATTAATGAGGTCACCCTTCGAGTCCCTGCCTTCCTGCTCCCTTTCTCTTCTCTCCGTGAAGGTCGCTTTCCCGGGAGCTATTACCTCTGCAAGAAGGGTTGGCAAACTAGGGGCATTTCACCACATTCCATAAAGACAAAGTTCTTCTTTGAGTGGTTGTTCATGTCCATTCCAAGCAGGTGTGTGCGTGCCGCATGCATGCCAGCCTGAAGATTTTCCCCTAGCAGCGTCCGTAGGGTCAGCCCTGGCGCCCCCTGGAGTGGCGTCACTACGGCACCCTATAAAAGGGCCCGACGATCCTCCACCACCTCAGTTCCTTCTTACTGCTGGTGACGGCTAGCTGGAACTTCTCTTGCGCGTAGCAAGTTAGCAATGTCCTATCCTTGTTTATAGTCCTAGTGCATAGTTAGTTTACTTAGTCATTTGTATATAGCTCTTGGTAGTTGGGGGGTCCCTCCCACATTTTCGTCGCCCGTTGCGGCATGCCCGAGTCCCCCGGGTTTAAACTTTGCAAGGACTGCGGGAAATTCATGCCTAAGAGTGACCCACACTCTGGTTGTTTGAGGTGCCTCGGAGAGAGCCACCAGAAGGACCAGTGCTCTATCTGCAGGGGCTTCTGCCCGAGAACTCTCAAAGACAGAGCTCAAAGACTTAGAGTCCTCCTCATGGAGGCTGCCCTGCGGCCACCCTCAGACCCGGAACTGGCCAAGGCGGTGCCCAGCACGTCTTCCTCGGTGCGGAGCACACTGGCACCGGCATCAGGACTGTAGGGCCCAGCCCAAGTCATCTAAAACTTGGCACCGGACGGAGTCAGGTCATAGGAAGTCAGCCTCAGTGCAGCATCGCTCACTGTCTCCAATGCCCGCTAAGAGAAGGAAGCCGGTGAGGGAACGGTCACCCCACCAGGACCCCCAGAGGCCGATGCCATCCGCGGGTGCAAGCGGACAGGCTGGGCTACAGCCCTCAGCTGCTCCGTCAACTTCCGCACCGCAGAAAGGGCAGTCGAGTCCAGACTGGCCTAGATCCCTGGACCTCAGCGGAGACTTGCACCTCCCTTCGACACCGGAGGCATTCGAAGCGGCCTCAGACTTGATGGGACTCCCGACGCGGGCCTCCCTGCACCGTAAGAGGGAGTTGCCTACCACAGCCCGTCCCCCAGCACAATCAAGGGACAAGCGGGCCATGCTGTCACCTCCCTCCCCGCACCGCACCGCTAGGGCAGCACTAGACTCGATAAAAGGCTCCCCACTGCCTAAGTCCTCCTACTCAGAAATTTCAGATTCAGAGGCAGACTCCTACTGCTCCAGCCAGTTGCCGAGCAGGAGATCGGTTTCAGGGGGTGAGCCACCAGCGTTACCCACAGTGGCAGCAGCAATGGCATCCGCCCTCACAGTGGCTGTTATGGTAGGCCCAGGGGGTCCAACAGTCGGTAAACTGGGCGTTGGTCCTTGATCAAGGTCGGCCTCAGTCTCCTCGACGTCGGTGGCCCCGGCGCAGCTGCCTCCTCCACCGGCACCGTTGCTGGGCAGGGGTGTGCCATATTCAATTCAGCACCCTCTAGCTGGGCAGCGGCACTGGCAGCGTCTACAGTTCGGGCTCAACAGGCACTGCCAGATAACGCCAAGCCGTTCACTGGCGACCCCAGTACCGGGCACGGTGCTGCATTTAGAATCGGAGCCGGCCCCGCAACCACAGTACCGTGTGCCGCAAGATCCCAAAGGGCTGCATGCACCTGAGGAAGGGCCAATCCAAGTAATTTCCTCATCTTCCTCCCCAGACGAAGCAGTCTCGGGCACGGCTGTGGCACCGGCCTTGGAGAACACTCGGATCCTCCAACAACTACTCTGGTGAGCAGCTCAGAGCCTTGCAATCCAGGCTGAGGAAATCGAGGTGGACGCGGATCCGGTAGTAGACATCCTGGCTCCCTCAGGGCCATCCAGGGTGGCTCTCCCATTGATCAAAACCATAGCGGATACATCCCGCACCCTATGGCAAACACCAGCCTTACTGGCCCCTACTGCCAAGAGAATGGAGCGGCAGTACTTCGTCCCCTCTAAAGGGCACAAACACTTGTACACCCCACCCTCTGGACTCTCTGGTGGTGGATGCAACCAACCAACGGGAGCGTCAAGGATTTCAGGGGTCAACACCAAAGAGCAGGGACGCTAAAAGACTCAACCTCTTTGGTAGAAAGGTGTACTCCACGGCAGGCCTACAACGCTGTATTGCCAGCCAACAGGCAATCGTAAGCTGATATGGTCATAACACATGTTCAGCCATGTCAAAGTTTACGGAGCTCCTTCCACAGGACTCAAGGTCAGAGTTTTTGGCCTTAGTGGAAGAGGGGAAACTGATCTCCCAAGCCTCTCTCCAGGCTGCCCTAGATGCAGTGGACTCAGCCTTGCGTACCCTGGCCACGAGCCTGGTCATGAGGTGGGGAGACTGGCTCCAGGTCTCGGGCCTTCCCTATGAGATCCAGCAGACCATTCAAGACCTCCCCTTCGAGAGGCAGATGCCGTTTTCAGAAAAGACAGACAAGCATCTGCATAGAATAAAGGACTCGAGGGCCACGCTTCGCTCGCTGGGCTTGCATACCCCTGCGACCCAGCGCAGGCAGTTTAGGCCACAGATGGCCCCACGCCCCTACCAGCCTCAGACTCGCCAGGAGCTGGGTTGCAGGCGGGGCAGAAATGGAAGGAGGCATCACCAACGCCACCCCTCCAGCCAGGTGTCCAGTCAATTGAGACTGCCATGGGGGCCTAGGCCCCCTATTTGATGGTACGGTCGAGGGCAACCTACCTATCGAGACTCTGGATTCTTCTACCCCTACCTTTGGGTCACGTCTGTCCCCCTTCTATCGTGCCTGGTCCCGAATCACGTCGGACAGCTGGGTGCTCTGCACGGTAGAGAGGGGATATTCTATCCAGTTTTCCTCCCTCCTGCCCCACCAGCCCCCCTCCCCGTCCCTCTTCAGGAACCCCTCTCACGAGCAACTTCTAATTCAAGAAGTGCTGTCCCTCACGGAGGCAGGGGCGGTGGAGGAAGTCCCACGAAAGCTTAGGGGCAAAGGCTTCTACTCCCAGTATTTCCTAATACCGAAGGCCAAAGGGGGCCTGAGACCCATCCTGGACATGCGGCGGCTGAACAAGTTTGTACGGACGCTCAAGTTCCTCATGGTCTCCCTGTCCTCAGTCACCCCCTCCCTGGATCCAGGAGATTGGTACGCCGCCCTGCACTTAAAGGACACTTATTTCCACATCGCCATAATTCCATAATGTCGGTACCTCAGGTGCGTTGTGGCCGACGCCCATCTGCAGTTCACGGTGCTTCCATTTGGCCTGTCAGCTGCCCCAAGAGTCTTCACAAAGTGCATGGCAGTCGTGGCGGCCTTCCTGCGCAGGCGGGGCATCCAGGTATTCCCCTGCCTGGACGATTGGCTCATAAAGGGTCGCTCAAGGAGCAGGTGGAGGCCCAGGTGTTGTTCATAAGGCGGACCTTTCTCAGTCTCGGCCTCCTCTTGAACGAAGCCAAGTCCATCCTGTCTCCTGCACAGCTAATGGAGTTCATGGGGCGGTTCTGGACTTCACCCAGGCCAGAGCATACCTTCCGGAATCCAGGTTCCGTGCGATTTCCGAGCTCATCCTCGCTCTGCACCGCGCCCCGATTACCACAGCACGGATCTGCCTCTGGCTGTTGGGTCACATGGCAGCATGCAGCTATGTGGTGAACCATGCCAGACTCCGGCTTTGCCTGCTACAGTCCTGGTTAGCGACAGAATACCGCCCAGCCAGGAACCCCTTGGACTCAGTGGTGTCCGTTCCCCACTTGGTGCTAAGCTCGCTACGGTGGTGGCACGACCCACAGAAAGTATGCACGGGCATCCCCTTCACTGCCCTTCAACCCTCCCTCTCCCTGGTAACGGATGCCTCGAATCGGGGTTGGGGAGCGCACCTGGCAAATCTCAGGACACAGGGCTTGTGATCACGGGAGGACCTAGAGTTGCATATCAATGTTAGGGAGCTGAGAGCGGTTCGCCTGGCCTGTTTGACCTTCTGGTCCCACCTGGCCGGCAGATGTGTTTCAGTCCTCTCGGACAACACATCGGCAGTCTTTTATATCAACAAACGGGGGTGCACGCTCCTCTCCCCTGTGCAGGGAAGCCCTCTCGTTGTGGGATTTCTGCGTCCACAGTGCTACCGACCTGATGGCGTTCTACCTTCCGGGGGAGCAGAACGGCCTGGCAGACACCCTCAGCCGCTTGTTCTGAGGTCACGAGTGGTCCCTCCGATGGGACGTGATACGCTCAATCTTCCAGCTCTGGGGCTTTCCCCGGTTAGACTTGTTCGCCTCGAGGGAAAACAAAAAGTGCCAACGATTCTGCTCCCTCCTGGGCCACAGTCGGAGGTCTCTGTCGGACGCCTTCCTCCAGTCTTGGGGGGTTGGTCTGCTCTACGCCTTTCCTCCGATCCCCCTGATACACAGTATATACTGTACTCCAGTAAATCGAATGGTATGCCCACATCTTGAATACTGTGTGCAGATGTGGCCTGAGCTGCCCGCACACAGCCCCTGGCTGCCCCCTCCCTGCACCCTGACCTGCCCCCCTCCCTGCACCCTGATCTACCCCCCACCCACACACAGCCCCAGCTACCCCTCTCCCTGCACCCTGAGCTACCCCCTGCCTGCACGCAGGCCCTAACTACCCCCTCCCTGCATCCTGAGCTATCCCCCGCCTGCACACAGCCCCTAGCTACCCTTTCCCTGCACCCTGAACTACCCCCTCCCTGCGCCCTGAGCTACCCCCTGCCTGCAGACAGCCACTAGCTACTCCCTCCCTGTACCCTGAGCTACACCCCTGCCTGCACATAGCCCCTAGCTACCCCGTGCCTGCATCCTAACCTACCCCCTGCCTGCACACTGCTCCTAGCAGCCCCTAGTACTGCTCTCCCTTCACCCTGAGCTACCCCCGTCCACATACAGCCCCAGCTACTCCTCTCCCTTCACCCTGACCTGCCCCCCTGCCTGCACACAGCCCCTAGCTACCAGGCTGTTTTCAAACTTTTTTTTGAGCTAAACCTCCCTTTTCAGTTATTATTTTTGGTTGCAGCTCCCCCTTCTCCCAACCCAGACAGGCTGAGTGGCCTGCTGAGGCAAGTCGGGGGTGGATTTGGTGCTCCCTCCCTGGATGACTTGAGCCCCGCTGGCCCATGCCCCTCCAAAACAGAAGTCAAACTACGCTATGCCTCCCCCTCCTCCCCCCCCCGCTGGGCCCTGGAGTTTTTATAGCATGTCAAGGGGGTCTTTTGAGAGAAAAAGGTTGAGAACCCCTGCTCAATACCTGACCTGATTTCCTGATGGCTTTGAGAACATCTCCATTCTGTGTTAGAGCTGGTACCACTGCTAACAGCATTGCAGCTGCCCTGGTGCTGGAAATGGGTCTGGAATTGTTTAGTGTAGATGCACTTTAGTATGTTGTTCCGGTTTATATCCTGGTTAACCTGGGACTTTTCATGTAATTGACGGCACATTTTTAGAATTAACTTCTAATTTCAAATACAAATAATATTCTTCTATTCCAGGGAAGTGGATGGGCTTTAAAAGCAACTAATATTTTTGAAGATAAAATATGGGTGAGAGACTTAAGTAAATACTGTATTAACTCGAATTTAACTGGTCACTATACAGACTATTAGGGAAACATTTGAACTAGCAGCTATTTATTAGGATGATAGAAGAGAAGGGAAGAGTCCCGACAGATCATATCAAACTCAGGGTGCACTTGTGCATTTTCTGCTGCACTCTGCTGGCCATGCTGCTTTTTTCAAGCAATGAACTGAAATTTACAAGAATCCTGCTTTGGTTGTTTTTAAAGACCAAGTATTTTATACATCTCCTTGCTCACAAAAATGGAGAAGATAACCACAACAGGAAAAAAAATGCGGTATTTGGATACTCCTGAAATTACAGCGCTAAATTTCACAGTGCTTATTGTGGGGTCACTATCAGTGCAGTTCTTCTGTTTGGCTTTGGGGGGCAATCTTTTGTAATAGGATTTTTTTAAACCTTAACAGCAAGGTTTATCCGCAGAATGCTTTGAATAAACTTATTCTGGGGACCAGACAGCTTGGGGGTGGTAATGGGAACATGTCAGCACATGGTTACTGCTTGGCAATGAGAATAGTTCATAACATCATGTGGACAATGTCAGTGTCACAGTTCAGAGCAACTGCGCCTGTATTCCCCCTTGGTGGTCACACCAGGCACCCGCTCTAGGCTCCTGACTCCTCAATCAATGCTTGTGTTTTTATTTAAATTATTTGTTTTTAATTTGTTTTGAAATAAAAGCTGAATTTAATGCAACATTTGTTATGGCCTAAACTACTTATAATCTCTTAAAACATTTAAATAAAAAAGTAACTGCTGGATCCTTGAGTTTCTGTCAATATCTTTGACTTAAAGGCCACTTGTCTATATAAAGAAGCAGAAAAAAATCTGACTTTTGTGGTTAAGCTTTATAAATATGGCACAATAGATCATGTTGTGTGATACTGTGTCAATGGCTTTTTTTAGTAAAAATAAATGTAGTACTCTGTTTTGTGTGTGTAATTAAAATTTCAGTTACCATGCTACTGCAGCTTGACCCAAATCATGAGCAAACAGTTAATTATCTGGTAAATAAACAATGTATAATTCACTGTTTTCTAACATACTAAAATGGATGATTAGTAAGAAACTGAAAATATGAAGCTATATAATTGCTTAAATAAATGTATATAGTTGTAGTGGACCCTCCTAGGTAGCAAAAAGATGTATGAAATCTGGTGTAAAGGCTCTATTTAGTTGTAAATCAGCATGTTTTAATGGCTAGATCAAGTAATGAGAATGCACTGTATTTTTTAAGAAACTGAAGTACAAATGGAAAATTGATTAACGTCAATGATTTAAATTGAGGCTTTCCACTTGGGTACATAAATCACCTTGATTTAAATCAATCCATCCTGCTCTCCTGCTATCACCTCTCTTGCACAGAGACCTGCCTCTTTCTGCGTCTGGACTGGGGTTTTTCCAGGCTGCACTGCCAGTTCTCCAACAAGTCAGACTGCCTAAGCAAGCCTGCTCTGCTTTCTCCTCACAGGCTATCAAAGGCATAATTGCTCACAGTTAAGTTACAACACAGCTCTTTCTAAGGAAGCGCATTAATGCTTAAAATGAAAATGGACTAATCCCTGGCATATTAGAAAATACCTGTTTGTTGCTTTGCAGCACAGCCGTTATTTCTGCCTTCTCAGTCTGTATAGGCTTTTTGCATATCTCAGAGCTTTCAAATGATGAGTCATCCTACCAACTCCACCACTGTGAGGTTCTGTCTGGACACAACAGCCTGTCTGCCTCGTCAGTAAACTTCCTGGGCCTTTGCCAGTCTAAACCTTGTCTTGCAGGTAGCCATCAGCAAATCCCAGTTCTCAAGTCCCTCAGACGTCTCCTTGCAGTGTCCCTTTCACTGGACAGTCACAGAAATTGTTTGCTGCCTCCAAGGAAACAGAGCACACATCAGCCTGTTAGGTTAGCTGACGACTCAGGCTTTCATTCAGAATAGCAGTACTGAGATGGTTTGGTAATAAAACGAATACATTTATTAACAAGGAACAGAGATTTAAGTGATATTAAGCAAGAGGAAGAGACAGGTCTGGTTACAAACACCAAACCAGCGTTCTAGTGACTGAAACTTAATCTTAGCAAGTTACAAAGCTGAGCACTTTTCTTATTTACCTAATGTTACCAGCATCTCCAGCCCTCCAGGTCAGAGGATTCAGTGCTCACAGAATCAGAGGTTGCTGTTCCCTTTGTTCCCTAAGCAATGAGTAACTTTTGAGGAACACTCTGACCTCCAGCCTGATAGCTTGTTGGCTTTGTTTACATATATGTAAATATACTTTCATTGTTCTCTGCCAATAACTAAGCCAAGATGGGTGAGGTAATATTTTTTTATTGGACCAATTTCTGTTGGTGAAAGAAGCAAGCGTTCAAGCTACACAGAGCTCTTCAAGTGATTGCTCTTGTGTATTCCACAATAGGTGTGCGTGCTCGCCGCATGCACCAGTGCTGGAAGATTTCCCCCTAGCAGTACCCGTAGGGGAGCGCCCTTACCAACCCCTAGAGCGGCGCCTCCATGGTGTGAAATAAGGGGTGCTGCGCGCTCCCCTCACCCTCAGTTCCTTCTTGCTGCCTGTGAAGGTGCTTCGGAACTGCCCTGCTCCAGCTTTGCTGTAGCTCGTCCCCAAAACTGCTTGTTTGTTCTGTGTACAGTACCTGTAGTTAGTTAGTTGTTTAGTTTAGCTAGAGTGCCTGGGCTGGGGCATGCCTCGTGCCCCGGGTTTTAAGTTGTGCGACACTTGTAGGCGATCTGTGCCAGTGAGTGATCCGCATGCAGACTGTTTATGTTGATTGGGGGAAATCCATCTCAGCGATCACTGCAAGATTTGCAAGTCATTTAAGCCTCGGACCGAGAGAGAAAGACATTAGGCTCCGGACTATTCTGATGTCGGCGCTGACCCTGGCTCCGGCACGCCGCTCCGAGTCAGCACTAGGCATCGCGGTGTTGATATGCGGCGACTGTTCGGCACCATCAACTAGTCAGCACCACTTCCCATCCACGGAGCATGCCAAGAATGCTAGGAAGAGGCCTTCTTCACCACCGCTCTGGAGTAAACCTGGGACAGAGACTAGACCCATGTTGGGCAGTTCTTGATCCCCACTGGCCTCTAGGCGTCTGACTCAAGTCGAGCAGAGTAGCCTAGCCCGTTTGGAGCAGGCCTCCCTGGATGTCAGGATGCCCTCCACACTTCAGGCTGCCTGAGATGTTATGTCCATGCCGGTACCAGGAGCACCACCGATGTCGACCCCGCGCTCCAGAAGGAAGCTGCTACCGGGATCTCCGCAGTCACCCCCGGCTCAGTACCAGTCTCGGTTGAGAGAATGTTCCCAACGTCGTTTGCCGCTCAGCATCCGTTCAGGGAAAAGTCCACGTGGATCGCCCTCGACACCTACCAGGCTGGGTTCCATCTGACTGAGACTCTCAGCAACGGTCCGCCTTGAGGAGCGAACACCGACGGGACCAAGGCAGATGATGCTAAAGGTCCTTGTCTTGGAGGGGCTATTGCAGCTGGTCACAGCACAAATGTTGACGTTATTCCAGTTTGTCGTCCCACTCCAGGACCCCACCACAGCACCATCTCTGCAGCCCCGAGCATCGATCACCAGCGTCTCGCCGTCACAGGTCTGCCCGCCCGCTCCCGGTCAAGGGGTTCAGCATGTCCTCTTAGAAAGCAGGCGGCCCTCCACGCGCCAAGCCTACTTGGCAAAGTGGTCTTGGTTTTCCAGGTGGGCGGACAAGTGGGTCATTTTCCAGATGGGTGGCCACCCCAATCCATCTTATTCTGGACTATCTCCTCCACCTTGGAGTCCAGGGTCTCACACCCTTGTCAGTCAAGGGGCACATGGCAGCCATATTGGCCTTCCATCGCTGGTACAGGGCCACACGGTATTCTCCCATACTATGATTGGCCAGTTCCTTAAGGAGTTGGATCGTCTCTTCCTGTATGTTAGGCCCCCAGTCCCACAGTGGGACCTAAACCTGGTGTTGGCCTGTCTCACAGGTCCCCTGTTTGAACCACTAGCCACATGCTCCTGGTCACACTTCTCCTGGAAGGTGGCGTTCCTGGTGGCGATCACATCAGCTAGGCGGGTTTTGGAACTCAGGGCCCTGACCTCTGAGCCCCTGTACACAGTGTTTCATAAAGATAAGGTCCAGCTCCGCCCACACCCTTTGTTCCTCCCGAAGGTGGTCTCTGCCTATCAAATGGGTCAAGACATTTTTCTGCTGGTCCTCTGCCCCAAGCATCCAGTGAGGAGTGCCACCTCCACAACTGGATGCAAGATGGGCTCTGGCTTTTTACCTGGAGCGACTAGGCCATTCAGAAAGTCCTCGCAACTGTTCATCGCCTTGACTGAGCGGATGAAAGATTGGCCGATCTCCACTCATCGGCTCTCCAGCTGGATCACTTTGTGCATCCGTACCTGTTATGACCAAGAGGGAATCCCTCTGCCACCTATTGTGAAGGCACATTCAACTAGGGTGCAGGCTTCATCAGTCGGCTGCCTTTTTGGTCCATGTCCCCATTCAGGACATTTGTAAGGCTGCCACGTGGTCTTCAGTTCACACGTTCACCTCGCATTATGTGATTATCTTCCAGACCAGGGAGGATGCCAGGTTTGACAGGGCTGTGCTCCATCCTGAGAGTTTGTGAACTCCTTCCCACCTCCAACAGATCTAGCTTGGAATCCCCTATTGTGGAATCTTCCGTAACGGGTGTTTTTCAAGATGTGTTGCTCATGTCTATTTCACATCCCACCCTCCTTCTCCTTTGTCGGAGTTGTCTGGCAAGAAGGAACTGAGGGTAGGGGGAGCATGCAGCGCCCCTTATAGCATGTCATGGAGGTGCCACTCCAGGGGTCGCTGGGGCGCTCCCCTACAAGTACTGCTCAGGTAAAAACTGGCATGTGGCGAGCACACACACCTATTGTGGAATAGACATGAGCAACACATCTTGAAGAACACCAGTTATGGAAAAGGTAACTGTCTTTTCCTCAGGTCATGCCAGTCAGAGAGGTGAATCCAGACTCCTTTGTCAGGCTTGGTATACACACTGCCTCCCAAACATATTCTAAGGATGTGTTTCCAGCCCATCCACAAGCTCTTGAATACCACCTGTACATACCTCATGCAGTGACTTCTGGGACCAGTGTGTCACCAGTTTACATGGGATACCTGACATGACAACAGATAGTTGGGGATAGTGAATGCGTTGGGCCTGACATGAGTTACAGTATGGTGGGCCCTCTGCCAGCTGGCATTGAGCGGCTCTGAGGGTCACACGCGTTGCACACAACACATATTCAAGCCAAAATACTCAACAAGCTGAGAGAGATCTCCCTGAAGTCCAGCCAGGGTTCTGGCTGGTGATTAGCCCCTCAGACTCCACCAAAAGGAGTCTGTGGTTACAAGCACCTAACCACTTGACTCAGAACAAGCACCCCAGGAATCTGAGGGTCACTTCTTTATACCATTTGAACCTTTGATCTTGTCCTCGTGTAACAGCTGATCAGCAGCCAATGGACCCTTCCTAAGGGCGAAGATTCAGAAGGCTGAGTTCTTGCATAGTAAGAAAGGGTCTGTGTGCATATACCTCTCCCTAGAGATGTCACTTCACTTTCAAAGTGCCTTCTAGCTTGGCCTTTTGTTTCAAGTCGCCCTTTGATGCTCTTAATGTTTCCCAGGGTTTATGTCATGTCTCCCTAGAGATGTTATATGCCAGGGTGGCCAGGCTCATGAGCCACATGTGGCTCTTTTACAGTTAAAGTGCAGCTCGCTGAGGGCCCCTCCCTCCCATTCTCTGCCTACCAGAGGGGGAAGGAAGAGCTCACGGTTTCCTCCCTGCAGTGAGGTGGTGGAGCTAGGGATGACTTCTACCCAGCAGGGAGAGGTGTCTCAGGACTTCAGTCCCAAGACCGTCCTTCCCACAAAGCTAAAGCTGAAGCCCCAAGCCCTGGCACGGGTGTCCTGGCTCTCGAACTTCTGAAGATTGTCATATGTGGCTTAGAGGGTCAGTAAGTTTGGCCACCCCTGTTATGTACAGACCCATAATAATACATAAAAACACTGACATTTTTAATAAAAGAACTCCTAAGATACTTGAACTTAATTCAGTTGGGTTTGTCCAGGATGTGGCAGGAAATTGCCATCCTGGTCCGTCAATACTTCAGATCTGATCTAGGTCAGTAGTAACTTGCTTGATACAGTCTGATGGGTTGCCTTGTAAAACGAGCTGGTAATCCCAGTCCTGTTGTGTGTGTGTGCGTGCGTGCACACGCACGCACACACACCTCTCTCTCTCAGCATTGGGACAGTTGGCATCTTTGTTGGCAGTCTAAGCAAACAGGCAAAGTGTTCCTCCACATCACAGTGGAGACGTTGTCAAGTGGGATGGGTACTTGCACTGCAGATGTCTGCACGATATCTCTCTAGCACTCTGTCTAACATCTCTCATTACTGTGCAGCTGTTAATGGTGTATTGAATCTGTGGCCTGCAAGGTGTGATAATCATTACTGGGTGAAAGAAACCTGAATTAGTCATGACTCTTCTGAAATAGTTTAATGCCAAGTTTTACCCTGGGCTGGGAATCAGACTTTTGTTGGTCAGGAGGAATGCCCAGGACGAGAACGCTACAGTAGGATGGCATGATGTGAACTTTTAGACTTGGAATGACTCAGCTATCACTCCTAGTTTAGAGAAGCTAGAGAGATTACAATGAGAGCTGTGCTGTGGGAAGGCTACTTGCACAAGCTAAAGACTAAGGTCAGGCTTAGAAAATAAGTAAGAGTTCTCTCTTAATGGAGCTGGGGAAACCTCCAGAGATTTGACTTTTTATTCGATTTCTGATTTAGCCTTCCTGTCTCTCCCCTCCCCTCCCCCATTTACTTAAGCTTGGAAATACATGTCATCGCGAGTGTGGTTTTTTTTGCCTTCTAATCTGTGATAACCTCAGGGACGGAGATGATAAGGGGAATGTAGAAACATTCTACGCTCTACGATTCTGGGGGGACTGCATGGTCACCTGTGCTGCTGAGTTTGCCATGCTGACCAGACAGGAAACGAAATTCAAAAGTTTTCCTGTTTACCTGGCTAGTGCATCGGAGTTCAAAGTGCTGTCCAGAGCAGTCGCAATGGAGCACTCTGGGATAGCTCCTGGAGGCCAATATCGTCGATTTGCATCTGCACTACCCCAAATTCAACCCAGCAAAGCTGATTTTAACGCTACTCCCCATGCCAGAGAGGAGTACAGAAGTCGATTTTAAGAGCCCTTTAGGTCGACGGAACGGGGTTGGTTGTGTGGAGGCAGTCATTTTTAAATCGACCTAACGTGGCTAAATTTGACCTAACCCTGTAGTGTAGACCTGAGGGTAAAGGGACGTTACTACCACAGCTCTTTATTCCAGGATCAAACACTCAGGGCTTGGTCCGTTTGTCTCTTCACTTATGTCCTCTTCACATGACTGTAGCTGACACAGGGCCCTACCTTGACCCCTGTGTGATTTTGGGTGTCAGTAACTGGCTAATCAGAGTAGCTTTTTATCAAACAAGTGAACTTGCCTGACTCATGGCATAGTTGCTGTAGTGAGCCCTGGCATATGGGTCAGCTGTAGAAATTCACCACCACTGCCACTCAGCAGGCAGCTGCAGAATGCTCTCTTCTTTACTATGCTTAATTCCATAAGGGCCAATGCAGAAGATGGACATGCTGTGCAAAAGGTCAAAATAAGAGGCCAACGTTCTGCCATGGAGTGCACCTCTGGAACTCCCATTGACTGCATGCAGGGTTGTGCAGGAGCTTCCGAGAGCAGGATTAGACACAAAGCATTTTGCTCTAAATGGGAGCATAGGACACATACTCCAGCGAGCAAACAGAGAGCTAGCAGCCTGGTGCAGCGTGATCTCTGAGCTAGAGAGCAGCAACCCCTGGGAAAGTTGCATCCCAGAATCTAAATTTTTAATGACAGGTTTCAGAGTAGCAGCTGTGTTAGTCTGTATCCACAAAAAGAACAGGAGTACTTGTGGCACCTTAGAGACTAACACATTTATTTGAGCATAAGCTTTCATGGGCTACAACCCACTTCATCGGATGCATGTAGTGGAAAATACAGTAGGAAGGGGTGTGTGTGTGTGTGTGTGTGTGTGTATATATATATATATATATATACATACACACACGCGCGCGCGCGCGCGCACACACACACACACACAAAGAGAGAGAACATGAAACAGTGGTAACACCAATGGTAACACCCATTGTTTCATGTTCTCTGTGTGTATGTAGATATCTATCTTCCTACTGTATTTTCCACTGCATGCATCCAATGAAGTGGGCTGTAGCCCACAAAAGTTTATGCTCAAATAAATTTATTAGTTCCTATGGTGCCACAAGTACTCCTATTAAATTTTTAATGATGCTCAAATTTGGCCACTTCTGGTTAATGCAAAGGAATAGCGTCTCCACTGGGTAGTCATAGAATCCCTCTAGCTAGATTTGTACTGATTTATTCCATGGTAGGATAATCTCTCCGAGGGGCGGGGGGAGGAGGTAGGGTGCGAATCACTGTACTACATAGACACAAATAATAGGGGGATTTCTACAGCTGTCTCCACTGATCTGCCAGCTGCCTTACTGACACCTGTAATTCATATTGTGTATGCAAAGCTTTGTTGGAAGGTGAATTTCAGATCCCATCTGCCCTTGAACCCTAATTAGGAACACCTACTCTGCAGTCCTTGCCTCATTAGACTCTAGAGACTGACTTCAATTTGCAGTGTCTAGCTAAAGATCTTTTGAGTCAGTCTGTGGTGATGCAGGTTAGGGGAGCCGGGAGTAATGGCAGATGTTGCCTTTGTCTGGAGCTATATTCTTCCAGCTATAATCACCATCATGGTTATGCAGATGAGAATTCTGTTGGGTTGAAAAATAAAATTCCTTATAGAACATTTTATGACATTGGTTTTAGATGTCTCCCTTACGGGTCTTTGTGAAATGAGCTGTGTTGTGACTATGGCTGTGATGCTCAATGTCTCTCTCTCTCTCTCTCTCTCTCTCTCTCTCTCTCTCTCTCTCAGGAGAATTGCTGAGTCAGCCTAGACCAGAGGGAGTGATGGAAATAATCTGCCCCAGAAATGGCAGCGAGAGAGTCAATGTCGCATTGATTTATCCTCCAACCCCGACAGTCATCAGCCCTTGTTCCAAGTGAGCTCTGAGAGACGCACGGACCCCCAATTTCAGTACATGCCAAAAACCCTACAGAAGACAAGCCCTTGCTAAGCATTTTTGAAAACTAGCCGCCACAGAGCCCAGGGACTGTTCTAATTATTAGTGGGATGTGGACATCCCCTTCTCAGAATAAAGGTACAGTAAAGCAAAATCCTCCTCAGTTTGTTTTGCTGAATGAAAGAAATGTTTGACTAACTGGTGATTCTTCTTTGAGTGCTGGTCCGTGTGCATATTCCATGTGTGGGTACACATGCACACCGTGCTCCTGTGCCCAGAGAATTTAACAAGCAGTGTCTGTTGGTGCAGTAGATCTCCTCGTGTTCCCAAGTTGAGGGTATCAGAGGCAGTGTGGGTAGACACGACCTCAGTTCCTTCTAACCACCACATGGCCAGAGTCAGAATCCAGTGTCCTCTCCTTCAGCTTTTCAGAAAACCTGTAAATAAAATGGCTGGTGAATAATTATTCTTTTTAGCTTAGTACAGTTATAGTTCTAGTGTAGTTTATTTCCCTGGACCAAGGACTTCTTCCCCATGGTCTGGGACTATGCCCAGAGTCCCATGCTTCAAGAACTGCATCTCCCGCCCTAGATCCTTTTCCATCAGTGACGAATAGCAATACTGCCTCTACTGTTTGGGTGACATGCATATTTTGTCTCTTGTTTCCACTGAGAAATCACAAAGCCCGTCAGCTTTGCCTTAGGAATGCTTGATGAAGAAGGCCCCTCTCCAGTCCAGCCAGGGAGACACACATGTACTTCAGCCTCAACAAATGAGCAGCACCCTTATGAGCACATGCTTAGGAGTGGAACCCGCCAGGACTTCCCACGAAAGTAAGGGGCACTCATCGGTGTGAGGACAGACCCCCATCAGTGACTGTCCATAAGAGATGTGCTCCTTCCCCGAGTCCAGTGAGGTCAAGCAAACTCTTACATGTCCTAAAGAACTAGTTCTGACAAAAACCCACAACAATTTAAACAAAAAAACAAAAAAAAAACCCAAACCACACACAATCCTGGCTTGAGGGTAAAGCACGTAGGAAGAAGATTGCACTGGTGATTCTGGCACTGAAGCATAAAGACAGCCGTGTGCTGGTCCTGTCCGCAACGGTCCAGACTCTTTGGTACTGACTTACCTGCCCAAAGAACTCATCACGCCAGGAATGCACCCATACCATCAGTGCCAACCATGCGAACCTCCTGTGCATTAGGACATATTCAGACCTACAAGGCACCAGAGGATACTTTTCTCCCCTATCCACATTCTCCCCTCTTCTCTGGCCCAGCCCTCCGGAGGGACATTACTACACCAGGAGCCATCTCACTTACAGCCATCAGGCAACACTGGCAGCTGCTGCCAGCTCAGCCATTCCAACAGGAGCAATTTTCAGATTCAGATGAATCTGATGAGCTGGCTCCTCCTTCATCCCCCTCCCAGAGAGAGCCAAGCCCAAACAGGCATTCCAGGACTTACAGTTGCTACCTTTATAGTCATGACTTTCTTAGGGACTGACGGTTTCCCATGTCACGGGGTCCCCCTCAAACAGTTGACCCCTTTCAGGCCTTATTGGGGACTGTAGGATCCTGATAGCAGATGCCTGGGACTCACCCAGGAGACTTTCCACTCTTCTCCTTCTCACCCACAACCAGATTCATTGGTGTATGAGGAGGAGGAGGAGGTCAAACCAGAACCACAGGTACAGACAGTCCCGATGGGAATCTCCTCCTCTTCTCCATCCCCACTGGACAATCATCAGCAATACCATGACTTGTGCAAAGAGTGGCTAATTGTCTCTAGATACCTCTGGAGGAAACCCAAGGCCCACACCAACTGGTTGGACATTTTGCAGCCTCAGGGCCCAAGTAAGGTGGTTCTCCCAGTTAATGAGGCCATATTGGAACTAGTAAGATTGGCACACCCCATCATCCTGTACTCCCACACCTCTGAGGACCAACAGGTGCATTTTGGTCCCACCAAAGGGAGCCAAATTTTTATTCTTCCACCCTGCTTCAGACTCTCTGGTGGTACAGGTTGCTACAGAGAGGAGTAAGTCACTATACATAAGGACCATCCTGTCAGGCAAAGGCTTCAGGAGACTGGACCTCCTGGGGAGAAAGGTCGTCTTTGAGGGCTTGCAATTCCGCATCAGCAAAGTACAACTTCAACAACTACTCTAGGCTGGTGGCCTTTCAGGACAAACTTTCCACTAATGACAGAGCCCAATTCCTCTCCTTACTAGAGGAGGGCAAGTTGGTGGCAAAAGTGGCTGTTCAGGCTGCAGTTGATGCAGTGGATAGAGCATCAACACGCTTGGCCACTGGTATTGTTGTGAGGAGGGATTCTTGGCTGCAGTCCTCAGAATTTCCCAGGGAAGTGCAGAATACTATCCAAGATCTTCCCTTTGACAAGCTGAACCTCTTCAATGAGAAAATTAATGACTCTTTATTTGTTAAAGGACTTGATGTCCGACCTTTGCTCCTTGGGGATCTGCCCACTAGCCCCGAGAAGGAAGCACTAGAGGCAGACCTATAAAACAAGACCACTTCCTCCTCCTCATGCTTTCTACTACCAGCATCCTGCTGAGCCTCCATGCAAGCAACAAAAGACTGAGAGGCCCTGCTTTTAAGCCCCCTCTAGCACCTCAACCACAACTCATTCCCAGCCCACTGCTAGGAGCCACTTTTGCATCTTAGTCGAGACCCACGTGCCATTGGGGGAGGGATAGCTCAGTGGTTTGAGCATTGGCCTGCTAAACCCAAGGTTGAGAGTTCAATCCTTGAGGGGGCCATTTAGGGATCTGGGGCAAAAATCTGTCTGGGGATTGGCCCTGCTTTGAGCAGGGGGTTGGACTAGATGACCTCCTGAGGTCCCTTCCAACCCTGATATTCTGTGATCTCTGATTCCTCCTATCCTTTTTTCCATCACCTTTGGGGGCCATCTTACTCTTTTTGCCTGGAACTGGGAGCTAATCATGATAGTTGGTTGGGTCTTGGAGATTATCCATAAGGGATACTCCATAGTGTTCCTCCCCTTCCCTCTGCACAAGCCCCCTTCCCGGTCCCTCTTTGGGGACCAGTCTCACTAGATGACCCTTCAACAGGAAGTAGAATCCCTATTATACCAATGGGCAACAGAACACGTCCTGCCTCAGTATCAAGGAAGAGGGTTCTAGTGTCCATTTTTCCTAGTCCCCAAAAACACAGAGGATGGAGACCCAATCTGGATGTTTAGCACCTCAGCATCTTCATTTGAAAGTCAAAATTCAGGATGGTTACATTGGCATCAATAGTCTCCTCCTGAAGAGGTAATATGGGTCGCAGCTTTCAACATGGATGCATATTTTCATACAGACATTCACCCTTTCCACAGGGGGCTCATACAGTTCATGGTGGGTCAGGAGCACTTCTAATTCCGAGTCCTCCCTTTTGGACTAGTGGTAGCACCCAAAGCATTTACAAAAGTTTTTTCTGTGATGGCAGCACTGATGAGATGTCAGGGCCATACAGTTTTTCTGTATCTGGATGACTAGCTCCTGTTAGGACCCTCTCGATGGGAGATCACATCAGCTATTCAATTCCTCATTCAGTTTCGCACAGCCCTGGGAGTTTGCATGAATAGAGAAAAATCCACTTTATCCCTCATGAAGCTGACAAAATTTATTGGGGCAACAATGGACTCTTTCTGCAAGAGTCTTCCTCCCTGCAGAAAGGTTTCAAATGACGTGCAACCTGATTTATTTGATTTCCCGCAGACCAAAGGCTACAGTGAGAATGTGCATATCACTGCTAGGCCATGTGGCAGCATATACTAATGTGACACACTTTGCCAGACTTCATCTGTGTTGCCTACAGGCCTGGCTCAGCTCAGTCAACTCACCCAACAAGGACCACATCGACTCCAAGGTTCCCACTAAGATCATGGCCTCCTTTGTTTGATGGTCGAAACCTAAAAAGGACCCTTCTCTACTCCCCCTCCCTATGTCACCATCCATGAAAGCGGTGTTTTGGCCATCGCTTCAGCCAGGAGGGTCAACAAACTGGGAGCCCTCTTGGCAGATCCTCCCTTTTATGATATTTCAGAAACACAAAGTATCCCTTTGCTTTCACCCTGAATTTCTTCCCAGGCTAGTCTCTGAAGTTTACCTTAACCAGCGTATTCACTTACCTGTCTCTTTTCCCAAACCGCACACTTCTCCCAAACAGAAGAGACTTCATTCTCTTGACGTCCAGCATTCGCTGGCTTTTTACCTGCAAAGAACCAAACCCATCAGAAAGTCACCAAGACACTCTATCATGATACCTGAGAAATCCCAAGGTCAGTCTATTGTGACAGGATCCCCGGGGTGCAGCCTGGGACTTGTGGGACCACTTTGCCTCCTGAACTCTCTCCAGCCTGAGCTGTCTCTCACAGTGTCTTGCTAATGACCAGCAGCAATCCCTCCAGGTGCTGTTATCACTCAGCACAACAGCATGTGGAGCCCCACACCCAGCTGGATCGCATGAATGCTCCCCAGCCACTCCTGAATCACACAGGGAAAGGCACCAGCCAGATTCCCCCAGCTCCCAGCACTGTACCCCAGGAATGTACCGTCTTGCACTGCGCAAGATGAGCAATGCAAATGTATTAATTGGTTCACCACTTCATCAGTGGAAAGTGGATATACCTCTGTCAAATCTGAGCAGATTTGCCACACACTTCATACAACCTCACTGGTAAAGATAAACACTTAAAACAAATTTATTGACTACAAAAGAGAGATTTTTTTAAGTGATAAGTGGTAGGGGGAAAAGTCAGAGTTAGTTACCAAAAGAAATGAAATATAAGCACACAGTCTAAACTCTCAACCTGTTCGACTGGAAAACATCTAGATGAAGCAGTTTTCTCACCCCACTGGATATTGCAGTCCTTAATATACAGGTTTGTTCCTTAAACCTGGGCCAGTATCCTCTGTTGGAGTCTTTTCTTCTTCTCAGTGTCTCAGTTCCTTGCAGCATAGGTGGGGGCAGGAGAAGAGGCCAAACATGTGGCCCTTCTGTCTGTTTTATCCCCTCAGTCCTTGTGCTTGGAAAACACCACAAGTCCAGGTATGTCTGGAGGCATTGCTGAGTCTCCAAGCCCACGTCCAGACTAACCCGCGGCATCGGCGGGTTAAAATCGATTGCTCGGGGATCGATATATCGCGTCTAGTCTGGACGCGATGTATCGATCCCCGAGCGCGTTTACATCGATTCCGGAACTCCATCAACCCGAACGGAGTTCCTGAATCGACACGGAGAGCCGCGGACATCGATGCTGCGCCATCTGGACGGGTGAGTAATTCAATCTTAGATATTCGACTTCAGCTACGTTATTCCCGTAGCTGAAGTTGCGTATCTAAAATCGATTTTAATACCCTAGTCTGGACGTGGCCCAAGCAAGGTTGAGCAATTCCCCTGGTGTGGCCTTATGCAGGTGAGTCATTGAATTGTATCTCCCTTGCTGGACAATGGCTGTTGATGGTTGTTTGACACCTGCCCAGGCATTGGTTATTTTCCGTGCTGTTGTCTCTGAGGAGCTAATATCTGACTGATTCCCCAACTTACAGCATGTTTTAGTGATCACCGTACAACACAATTCTCATAACTTCACATGCAGTGATGATACACATATGTAGGTAGAGAAATGACTTTCAGCAGATCATAACCTTTCCCCTGATACCTCACATGGCCTGCTTTACATGTAAGATCACAATTATATAAAAATGAGGAATATGGGGGTTAAAGCACACTCCCCCAAGGTGTAGAATGTCACAGCTATGTCGCCTCAAAGGGTTTCTAAGTGGGTTTCTGGCTGCATTATCAAGTGCTACATGCTCGCTCACATTCCGCCTCCTGGAGGCATAATAGCACACTACCCAAGAGCACCAGGCCACCATGATAGCATCCCTGCAGGAAGTCTCAACACAGGACATATGCAGAGCAGCGACTTGGAGCTCTAGACACACATTTGCTGTATATTGCGCACTAGTCCAGGCCTCTGCTGCAAATGCAGCAGTGGGATCTGCAGTAGTGCACACATCTTTGTTGCTGGCTTCCTTGTCTCCACCTCCAGTCTGAGCACTTCTTGCCAATCACCCACGCGTGGAATACATGTAGGGACCAGCTCTTGAAGAAGAAATGGAGGTTGCTGACTGTAATGGGAAGTTCTTTGAGATGTATTCCACGACCCACTCTCCGTCCCCTTTGCTTTCACATCTGGTTAAATTCTCAGGAAGAGGAACACACTGCCTCTTGTACCCTTGCTCGGGAGCACAAGGAGATCTACTGTGTGTGTGGGGGCCAGCTGACACTACTTGTTAAAATCTGTGGACTTGGGCGCATGCACAGATGCTTGCCCATGCATGGAATACAGATAGGGACCACACATCTCCAAGAACTCCCAGTTATAGGAAGTATCCTTTATTTTTGTTGTTCTGGCTACACATCACTTGATCATATAATATCAGGGTTGGAAGGGACCTCAGGAGGTCATCTAGTCCAACCCCCTGCTCAAAGCAGATGGAAAGCTCCAGGTTTTAAAATGGTGTCTTTGCTTCTCTGGATGCAAGCTTCTGCTATGGCAGAGGTTCCCAAACCTGTTGCTGAGTCTCTCTTCAGAGATTCATGTCCCATGTATTCCTCCTTGTGGGGAGGGGTGCGCTTTGTAATGGTAGCAGACAAAGGTGTGCAAAGAATGTCAGCTGGATCCGTGGCTAGCTGTTCTCTTGGGCACCAGCCTTGGTGTTCTTTCCTGCTTTTAGATCCTCACTGGTCTCGTTCACTGTCTGACACTAGTTCTGAGCACAAGTTGCCCTGGTCTCCCTGCAATGGGCCAACTGTGTTTAAACCAGCTTGGGAGAGGGGGGAAGCTGTGTTGAGTTGTGTGTTAATGCAGCTTTCAAACACAGCTCTGTCTGTAGACCTTGCATCTCCTGAAGCTCCTGAACCACAGCTGCACATCTCACCTTTTGTTTGTTTGACACTGTGTTGGATCTCAGAAGCAAAGAAATTTCTACCCTCAAACTAAACAGTTTGAGATGGAACACAAACACTGTAAGGCTTGTCCCCCAAATATTCAGTCTGCCCTAGGTAGCACCTAACACTAGTGCCCCCATCCTGTAGTAATTGCCAGCAAACCCATGACAAAAGAAACCCTGTCTGTTCTGAAAAAGGGCTATTTTATTTAGACTGAGTACTCACCATATTTGGCATCTAGAAGAAAACAGAATGTGTATTAATCTGTTCATCATGAACACTATAAGCCATGTATCAGAGGGGTAGCCAAGTTAGTCTGGATCTGTAAAAGCAGCAAAGAGTCCCGTGGCACCTTATAGACTAACAGATATGTCCGATGAAGTGTGTATTCACCCATGAAAGCTCATGCTCCAATTGGTCTGTTAGTCTATAAGGTGCCACAGGACTCTTTGCTGCTACTATAAGCCATGAAAGACTGCTGCTACAAGACGGTTTCTTTGTCCTTCTCTCCTTCAGATGAATGGTAATGCTAGTGCTAAAGGTTTTACATCGGGCAGCGTGTGAAACTGCGGTGTGGCTGAAGGATCTGTAGTGCTACTGTCTCTTGGGTTTGGAGTCCTGCCTTTACAACGAGACCAGACTTTGGAACTCTGAACTATTTGAAGTGGGAACACGGCTAAGTGTGTCTCTCCTGAGATACCCTTGAGAACTTAAGTGTACAGTGCAATCTGAAGGTCACTGATGAGCAGATGTGACGTGAAACAATAGTCTTGCAGCAATCAGATGGCAGCATTATTGGCTGGAGATGAAACACTGGGACTGAAATTCTATGGACCCTGCTGTGCACCCATTTGGACCTGTTGATGAATGTAAACATTTTTTCAGTACTTTTTCATTCAGATGTAACTGAAGAAAAGTCAGTTGAGACTTGCTGTTGTGGAGCTTCCTAGAGCTGTTTCCTTACAGGTGAGTGTTTGGGGTTGCATCAGTCATATTTTCAGTGGGGTTTGACAGTGTGCATGTAGCTATCATATCTCTTTAAAAGCAGACTGGTAGAGCAGGCCAGTGTGGTCTGGCTCTTCTTCACTGTAGCAATCTATGGCACAAACGTTCCTCCCATAATTTGGTGGAGGGGTGGACTGGGGCAGCTTGTTAATAGAGAGTTTCACGTGGTATGAATTCCAGTATCAAAATTACTGTCCCAGACAGTTAACCGCAGATGCAGTTTTTAACTATGAGATTGTAAATGTACGTGAACCTAACTTGCTCGCTGGTGGGTTTCACATATCGAAGGTTGAGATGGAATAAAAGGACAGTCCAGCTCTGGGCTGGCATGTGCTAGGTTATAGCTGACACATGATGCTTGGTCTGTAGCAGGTTGAGTTTTGGAGCAACTGAACTGCAGCTAACCAATCAGTTACGTGTTTTAAGTCCCCGATGTGCTGGTGCTGTCTCTCATTTGCACAAACCCACACGCTGCCTGTACGTATCCTGCTTTCTGTGGCGTTTGTAAACCTTCTTTAAATCTCAGCCAGATCTGTTACTTTGAATCCTTTCCTAAATTCACGATGGTGTAGAGCTAGGACATTATCCTAACCCTTCCCATTCAAATGACACTCACTGGTATAGGGCTGAAAGATACCCCTGACCCTCTCTGTTCCACCCGCTTTCGTGCAAGATGGATCCTCCATTCACTACTGCTCCCTACCAAACACCTAGTGCTGGCTGGACATTCCATCCAAAAGGATTGGTTTGGTGGGATCGGAATGCGCGTGAAAACAGGCTGATTCCACCAGCACTTGTGCTGGGAACCAGGTAGACAGACTGGCCACCGGGGCTCCCTTGTTCTCCACAGCTGACCTTGTGGGCTTCCCAGACTGTCAGCTACCGCAGAGCAGGTGATTCCAGGGAGCACATTTTGTTTTGGAAACACTGAAGTGGTCCCACTGTGGGAATATGTCAGTATTTCCAAAGCAAAAAATTTAGGAATTTCATCCCCACAAAAAATTCAAGTTTTGTGGCTTTTTGTCCTGATTCAGGATATTTCCCCTCAAACTCAGGTTTTTTGTTTTGTTTTGCAGAACAGAAATCCCATCTCCTGTCCGGCATTACAAAACTGCTTTTACAAGCACCAGTGTTCAGTGGCTCTAAGCCCAAGCTCATTACATGACTGGCTGCAGCTGAGTTAATATCTACAGTGTCCTCCTAAGAGACAAGCACTCTTCCCCCTCACCTCCAAGTCATGTCTGTGCCACATGCAGGCTCAGTTAATATTGATGCCACACCCCGTTACAATGAATGAAGTGTGTCACTCGCCACCCTCACCCTGCAGTGAATACTGGCCATCCAATCCTCCACACTGCTAACACTGGCCACCCTCTCCCAGTGATTGCTGGCTTCCCCTGTCTTCTCTGTCCCTGTAAGGACTGGAGCTGCCAGGACACTGGCTAGAGGTGGCAGGAGTACAGAGGAAGCTGCTGGGCCGCACATGGTTCATGGATGGCAGGGGGCAGTATCTCTCTGAAAAGGGCAAGTCTCTTTCTTCCTTTCCAGTTCTCTCCTTGCTTCTGGGAGGGGAGGGCAGAGCTGAAGCAGGAGCCACCTTGTCCCATCCAGGGGAAGCCAAGTCAGTGGGGATGGGGCACAGCTCCGGAGCAGAAGAAGGCTTTAGTTGGTTGGGTCATTCTCTGTATGCGCTGGACTCTTCCAGACCCTTAAAGGGCCATCCCAGGGCATGGGATGGGCTGACCACTAGGTGCTACTACCCCATCACAGATGGGTACAGGAACCATCTTACATGGGCTAACATGGAGAACACCACCACAGGAGGCTTGATATGACTGACTCCTCTCTCTCCAAGGGACCCTGTCAGTCACCTTTTAAGGCAGAAAACTCTTGTGTTTCTTACTGCTCCTCTCCTCCTCTTCAAAGTGCAGATGTGTTGAGAAAAGCAACTGAAAAAGTGCCACGTATTGGTCAGACACATGTCCCCAGACTTCAGTTGCAAATGAGTGCGTTACCTCTGGGAGAGTGTAGCGGGGTGGAGACTCACCCAGCAGCGTCTCCTGCTGGTATTTCTGGGAATTAGCTCTTTTTACCAGCTCCAGAGCATCCTCTGCCAGTGTCTCGCTGTTGCTGGCCCCCATGTCCCTCCTGGCCAGGTGCCCTTTCACCTGGGGTGCTGCCCCTCCAGTCTGCCCTCCCTGGAGAACCCCCACCCTCTATCCCCACCTTGCCTCAGCCTATGGGCCACTGCCAGTCAGCATCTTGCCCCCTTTCACTGGGGCCGACTGCAGTCTGTATAAGCCAGTCATCAATAGCAAGGGACATTTTGACCTGCTGCCTTTCCCAGCACCCAATACCTCCAGGGGCTTTGTACAAGGCCTTGCAGCCTGGGGAGTTGCTGGCCCGGAGATGCCCAGCTCCTCTGGCCTTTCCCCAGCCTGGCTTCACTCCAGTACCCTTTAGTACTCAGGCAGCCAGATCCATCTCCCTCCTCAGCTGGAGGAAGCCTGCCTGCTCCTGGCCCACTGCCCTCCTGTAAGGGCCAGCTGGGCCCTGATTGGGGCATGGCCACAGCTGAGGCTGCTAGGCCAATCAGTCCAGCTGATTGGCTTACCCAGCCACAGCCCTGTTTACCCCGGAGTGGGGCAGTGGCCCCACTACAGAGAGCAAGCTGGGTTCTCTTCCAGCTTGTGCATCACACACACTGGTCTAACTCTTTTCCGATTGCGAGTCTCTGGTGCTGACGATGGCTTACCAGGCAGAGCTTTCCTCTGGCTGTGCTGACAGATATGATGCTTTGCTACCCAGAGCAAAGTGCTGGCTCCTTTCCAGGTGGGCAACGAGGGGACAGTCTGGCCTGCAGGGGCTGCAACTGCCATCTTACAGCTGAAAAGTCTTACACTGTGTGTGCTGGGCTCTGGCCATCTGTTGCCAGTGGGAGACGTGGAAAAATGAATTAGCAGTTTCTCGCTAGGCTGGGATGCACAGCTCCCCTAGTGTACCAGAGTCCTAGGAGCTATCTTGGGAGGAGAGGGGCTGATTCACCCTGCCCTTACTGCAATGCAGAGCAGGTGTGAAATGCCCCCAGCTTAGGAAAGGGGGGACAATCAGGCCTTCATGCTCCCTTTGTCACTGCTAAGAGAGGGCTGGCTGCTGCGTGAACCCTTCGACATTTTAACCCCAAACAAATGCATGGTGTCCTCCTGACGCTTCACGCGGTGAGAGCCTGCTCTTGTAAACAAGGAATCTGACTTGGTCATTGAAATCCTGACAGAATTACTGCCTGTCGGAACCAGAGCTCCCTTGGGGTCTGCAGGGAAAGGCTACTCAGCAAACCGCACAGTAGTCTGCAAGCTGCCAGGCTGGGCTTGTCCTTAGGGAGCTGGGCTGGAAAAGTGCACACTCCCCGTTCTCGGGTATCTTTGGAACCAGATCTCTTGGTGTGGGCACACGTGGCGGGAGTGTCAGACTGACCAGCTGCTGCAGAGCAATCACGCATGCGGTGGCTGCCCCTCCACAGAGGGGGTCACGTAGTGCAGTCATGTTGTGTAGTGAGCTGGTAACAGCCTGAAGAAGAGCATTCTACCCAGAGAGCATTCAGCCACAGACTTGAGCTCAGGGCTTGGAGGAGCCCTTGGCTCCCTTGGCCAAGTGCCTTCAGCTTCTGCAGTCTCCAAGGGCCTTGAGGGCTCTATCCCTCTTGAGGGCTGTATCCCTGCAGTTCCTAAGGGAAACTCACAGCAGTGTCCTGTGTGGGGCAAGGTGCAGAACTGCCTTCCTGAGGCTGCCAGCAGATGGCTCCAGCACTGCTGCTCATGCGTGGCACTTCCTAACATCACTGAGAATAGGGGCAGCCTCACTCTGCTGCTTGGCAAAGCTGTGAGTAGCATCAAAGACCAGCCTGTGAGCTGTGTTGGGGGAGCAGAGTGATGGTGGACTCCTCGCCTGCACTGTGAGCTGCCGGGTCCCTGAGTGGGACAGGAGGAGAGAGGGAGCTCCCTTTCCCTTCCAGCAAGCAGAGGGGTTATCTAGAACCCACTGAAGGCTAACCCCAAAGACCTCTGCACTGCCTCCAGGAACAGGACCATAGTGGGGTTGAGGGGACCCTTTCCCACAGCTGTGGGGAGGGATTGGCTTCCTACATGAATGTTTCCTGTGGAGAAGGATGGGTGGGTAAGAAAAAGGGGTGAGGGAACTTGGTGGGAATAGGAGAGAGTGAACATAATAGGAGCTGGGGAATGAGGCCAGGAGCTGGGGATGGGCGACAGGGGATGGATCACTTGATGATTTCCTGTTCTGTTCATTCCCTCTGGGGCACCTGGCATTGGCCACTGTCAGAGGACAGGATATTGGGCTAGATGGACCTTTGGTCTGACCCAGTAGGGCCGTCCTTTTATTAGGACAGGAAACCACTCTGCATAGGGCAGAGTCTGAGGGATTGGGAGCGTCGCCCTAAAACAGAGTGCTCTGTCTCCCTTGTGCTAACTGTGGTGCTTTCCATGGTTTTGTTTTAGAGCATTTTACGTTCATCCTGGCCTGTCAAACAGAGATCACTTGGGGTCGGTGACCCCTGAAATAACCGGATACCAGAAAGAGCAGTTCAGCACTATTGAGATGCACACTTGCTGTGAGAGCCGAGAGGGGGTTGTCGCTAGGAAGCTAGTTGGAGAAGAAAAATGTAGGCTGCCCTCAACCCTTTGTTTCTGATCAAATAGTCAGTGAGCCGCCTGGGCACTGGAGACCACCTCACAGCACAATGTAAAATGCAGTGGTGGCATGCGTGGCCAGGGGAGTGCTGGTCTTCTAGACAGCTGCAGGCAGCTTGATTGAAGAGATTTTTGTATAGTAATAAAAATGATTTCTCTGGAGCATCTAATGTCCTTGTCCAGGAGGTTAAGCTGCTACGCTGCACCCCTCAAGGTGCTGTTTAAACACTTCGGTGCTGTGGAAGGTAACCGATATGTTGTGATTTTCCATTGAAGTCAAGAAACCTCAGTTGCAGGGGTTTCCTGAGGTGCTTCCGCAGATACGACAGCCGAATCAGCACGCTATGGAACGCGTGAAGGGCAGGGACCTCGGCACACCACACTGAGTTACTCTTGAATTCTGTGCCCAGAAAATAAACATTCTGCACACAATATTTTAAAATTCTGCAAAAATCTGAATATTTGTCAAAACACCACAATATAATCACGCTATTTTCAATTCTTTGCTGAAAAGTATTTTGAAATAAATTACCAAAGTAATTGAAAATGATGTGATTATATTGGCAAATAAAATATGCAGAATTTTAAAACTTTTTTAATTTATTGGTGCTGAATTTTTAAATTTTGATTTAGAATTCCCTCAAGAGTACCAGATTCTGTGTGGAGCAGTCAGGTTGCGGGAAGCCCAGTGTGGGGGAGGAGATCTGGATGCACAGGAGCTCGGTTGGGGGTTCTGGATGCAGGGAGAAGAGGACTCTGCAGGGGAGTCCAGGTGAAGGTCGTTAGGGCTCAGCAGGGGGATCTGGGTGCTGGAGGAGTGGATCTTGGTGGGGTGGGGGTCAGGATGCAGCTGTGCAGCTGGTTGGGACTCAGTGGTATGGGGGTCTGGGTGTATGGGGCACCCGACACATGGGATGAGTCTCTGTAGGGTGGGGATTTGGATGTGGGGGGCTCAGTGGGGGTGTTCTGGGTGTGGGGAAGTCTGGGTACTGGAGGCTCCTGATGCAGGGGTGAGGCTCAGCAGGGTGGGAATTCTGTGGGAGGTTGCAAGGGGCTCCCAATGCAGGGGGGCCTCAGAGCGTTCTGGGTGCAGCGGGGAGGGATCCGGGTGCACGGGGGTTGGTGGACAGGGGGAGCAGCTCCCTGTACAGGGACCCCTCCCCCTGCGGCTGAGGAGCAATAGGGCCAGGAAATGGCAGGAGAATCACTGTATGGGGAGTTGCTCCCCTGTCTGCCCAATGCCCTTGTATCTGGACTCCTCCCCCCCCTGCCCCCCACCGCCTGCAGTGACTTGCCTCTCCCCTAGCTGCTCCAGGTTCCCAAACAGATGTGCCTGCACTGCCAGGGAGGAGTGAGTGTGTGTCACGGAGTCACCGAGTGATACTCTGGAACTACTCCATATGAAGCCAATCAGGACTCTGCGGGAGCCTCCTCTCTCTGAGCAGACTGTCTCCCGGGCAAGAAGCTTCCACAGTTTGGCCCTTCCTGGGTCTGACCTCGAAGCATTCAGCATCCCCTGCCCCTCCGTGCGCTTCGCACAGTGAGTCTGCACAGGCGAGGCTCCTGGGGCAGCCAGGGGGCCCTGCCCCCCAACTCTGCAGTCAGACGTGACTCTCAGCCAGCTGGTAAAACAGAATTATTAGTCGACAGGAACACAGCGTAGAACAGAACTGGTTAGCAGAGAAATCAGTCACTTTCATCCAAGTCCATCTTCGGGGGAGGGGAACCCAGGGCTCTGGCCCTCCCCCAAGCCACCTGAGACTGACTTGCTTCCAGCTGCCTGGCCCCTACCCTGCCTGTTGCTGCTCCTCCTCTGGCCTTTGTCTCTTTTCCCTGGTCAAGAGTCATCTGGTCGCATCTCCCTCCTTGGTCTCCATGGCATCCGTGCAGGGAGCTGGAGCAGCCCCTGCAAAATTCACACACCCTTATTCCCATCACCTAGACATTGGTGCAATACACAGGGAAACTGAGGTACACGCAGCATTCATGCAAAATAGTAAGATTCACATACAACATAACAAGGGAAAATCCCCACTTTGTCACGGTGAGCACTGGTAAAGCTTCTCTTTGCTTCCCCACATAAATCATTGTTCTGTGAGGAAGCAAAGAGAATCAGTGTTTCTGTGCTTGCGCAGTGGCGCAGAATCCCCCCCAGGAGTACTGAGGGCCCCTGTGGCTGAGAGGTTGAGAAATGCTACAGAACCACAAGGCACACATTAAAATGGGAAGGCTTTGCCTCCTTTTCAGGAATAATTTGACGTTTGTTCCCATGAACTGTGCCACAGCTGGTGCTGGTCAGGTTCGGATGAATACTGAATCATCAGCTTCTCTGGAAGTCCCCTAATTAAACCTGAGCATGAGCGGTGAAGACCTGTACACCCCCAAATCAGGAACACAGACACTCACAGATGGAGCTCTGGATTGGACCAATCTCTAGTCATGACCAATTGAAGCCATACAAGCCTGAGTCAGTGGGGAGTGTGTAGCTGGCTTCTTTTCTTTCTTAACTTGTTTACAGTTTAAAATAATGTATAGTTAGCTAAAGATGCAGCTCCTCCATCTTTACAATAGCAAAACTATTTGAGTGATGTGCTATTGTGTATTAGGTGTTGGCAAAACCTTTCCAGCATGAGAGGGTTGGGAATGCTAGTCTGGGCTAAGAACTCCCTAGCTCTGGTTTTGGCAAAAACCTCCAAATCCTCTGGCTCAATAAAAAGGAGGTTCCTCCAGGAGGAGAATGGCTTGGGGACAAGACTCTGTTGGCACCGCATTCATGGTCTACTTAGCACTATCGTAAAATGCACCAGTGAACTAAATTCACCTACAATGTTGGGGGAGTGGGAGGACACAGATGCTCAAAGGGGCATAGAGACAAGGCCAGCCTTACAGGTTGCATGTTCTCCAGCTGTTGGAGCTCAGTGCCACTGCTTGGAGGGGGCAGGAGAGGCACAGAATTCCCACATGGATACAGGCTTTGTTTGTGCCCAGAGCTGGGGCTGGGATCTCCCATCATTTCCCACATTTGGAAACATTCTCCTGTTCTCTTCATTGCCACTGATGTGTCTCTGTCTTTATTTTCCTCCAGAGGAAGAAACTAGTGATTTGTTGCTGTGATGTTAAGTGAGGAAAAGAAAAGTCCAGACTGGAATCTTTCGCAGATGGAGGACCGTTTCCTGATAACTCAGCGTGATCTATGGACACACTTAACAAGAAGAGTTCAGACGTTTTCAAGGAATAAATGCTGTGGCTTGGTAAAGCACAACTGAGTAAACGTTTTACACCTGAACCTCAGAATCATGATCATCCTCCAAGGAAGAGCTGCTTGACAAACGAACAGTTTGAACAGCTTCTCAGGGATTCTGTTTGCTGTACACAAATAGCCATAATGTCAGGATTGATGGCAATATTTAGAGCACTCCAGTTTGGTTCTATTTCATGTAGATGCGGGATCACTCATCTGAAGTTCACTGCTGTTCAGTAACTCGTGTAGAACAATGTGGTTTATCTTTATTTTTGTAATGTGCAAAACCATTTAATTTTCTACAGTTTAAAGCTTCTAGCATTAGTGACCCCTGAGTGCAATATTCTGCTTGGGAGCCCTGCCAAATAACCCTTGGGTTCTTGGTTTGTTGTCGATATGTTCAAGTATCTATCACTGTTCTTTTGTCCCTCACACCACAGTGTTAGCTCACCAGGTACGCTCCAAGCTATCACTGTTGAGCAGCTCACAGGAGTGGCTGCTTCTGGGGATGTTCTCCCCTCTCCACAGTAAGGATATGTTGCCTGATGTTCATTGTCCCTGTCTCTTTCCGCTGTCAAGAAACCCAGAAGAACCCCCCAGCCAGAGGCAGAACAAGGTGGTGGCAGCCAGAAGGTGCTAGTTTGGGAATACCCTCACTTCCAAGTGCCATGCTTCTGCCACAGCACAATGGCAAGGAGCAGGGGGGCTAGGCATTCAATGAAAATAATCTGTGGTTAATCACAGGCCAAGCACCAGTGAGACTGGTGTCGCTGAGCTTGCGAAAGGTGAGCAGGGAAACATTTTCAGCCTGCATGCCCACCCCTCACTGTCATACTGTGCTTGGGAGTTAATGAACTGTCGCAGTCAAGCAGGGTTTTTAAACCACTTGGGTGTCGTGTACGATGGGCCCTGGGCAGGAGGCAGGGCACTCTGCTGTTTGAGAATGTTATATGAGAGTGGAGCGCACTGACTGTATCAGAGAAGAATTTATTTCAATTAGTGGGGAATTCAACCCCTTTTAAGTAGGAGGATAAATCCCCAGCAGCCAACATTCTCAACTAGAGAGCACAATTTTGTGCTCACTAACCTGTTTCCAGTCTCCAGGTTGCTGGCTGATTTGTGTTCTACAGAAATAGCACAGTTCGGAAGGGCAAACCAATTAATCATTTACCCTTGGGGCAAAACAATGGGAGGCAGACAGCACCATTATTCCTTGGGGTGTGACCAGTAGCATCTTATATTGCATGTAAAAGCAGAATCCCAGCACTGAGGAGGTGGTTCCAGTTAAATGAAGCTCAAATGCAGCAGTCACTGCTTGCTTACTTTGTGTGTTGACAGAAAATGTGCATAACTATGTGTACGTAATCAGTGAGAGCATGGAAAGGTGGGAACACTGTCAGTGGATATTACTTTATGTCTTGTGTAGTGAGAAATCTGGAGTATTATTGCAGAACTGGATTGTTGTTGAGCCACGTACATACTTCTTGTATCTGCATTGACATCTTTGGAGTTCTTACAAGAGAGGAGTTTGGCTCTATAGCTCCAGTTTCTGCTGACTGCTTAGCCTAAGGCCAGAGTTGGGCTGCCTAGTCCCTTTTCAATGTGCATTGTTCTCTCCAGTTTCGGCCTCTGCTAAACGCTTTAGAACTCAGTTTTAAATCTGAATACAGCTGAAGTCTTAAGAATTAATTGGAGTTAGCCAGGATTGTCTGTACTGCAGTCTCTGAAGGCAGCCCGGGTTTGTGCAACAGGAGTCAGAACTGAAGGAGATGGTTTCCCTTGGGCAGTCTCCCGGTAAGGTTTTTTGGTAACTGTAACCCTTGAAAGTAAAGGCAGGTGTGTGTGTGTTCAGCTTCTCTGGGGACAGTGAGCATGCTTGGTCCCTGCTATAGTGCTTCTGGTCAATGGGGGTCATACCAGGATGAATTATTTTTTTTGCTGTTACCTAAAGCTGCCAAAGTGGCGCAGCCTGTGCCCAAGTGTGACAGGCGCTGTGCTGGCAGGGTGCAGGAAATATGTGCGAATGGCTGAAGAAACAAACAGGTGGAAATGCTCCTTCACTGGGCAGGAACATTAACCTTCTGGGCAGGAAGCTCCTTTCTGTCCCATCACCTGGGAGTTTTGCAGCCAGACTCCCAGGGAGCTCAGCTATTGAGAGCCCCGGCTGGATCCTGTTGGGACAGCATCATTGGAAGAACTGTGTCAGGCTCTTTAGGAAAAGGCCAAAGTTCTACTCCAGTAAGCACAAGAGCAACTATTCTGCCCAGGCAAGCCCCCCTCTCCCCCCAACCAGAAACTGCCCCTTGAAGCTGTTCTGTCTTCTACTTGTGCCTCTTGTGGTAGAAAAGCCATTTCCCAGGTTTGTGTCAAGGCACAGCCCAAGTGTTTATCCTTCCTAAAAGGTTCGCTTGCTTGTGTTGGACCTGTCCTTGTGATTTGCACTCTTGCAAGAACAGCAAGTGGTGTTGGAGCAGCTACAGTTATCCATTAATCTCCATAACTGGGTAGAAATTTACAAATTATCCTTGCCAAAAAGATTGAAAATAAATCTGATCTTAACTTGAAACAAGGCATCTCTTCCCATTCATTTAACTCAGCTCAAAATGTCCGCCACTTTTTTTCCCCAAAATTGATTTCTGGCTTTGAAGACCCAGGGCCTAGTTATATTTTTGATCTATGAACATAGAAAACTGATGCTCACCCTGCAGAATTGGGATTTGGTGGTGGAGCTGAGTACTGAGTACTAATTACTGTGGTAAAATACAAGTTCAGACAGATCATATAACTGTGAACACTTGTTCTGTAACACCACGTGTGCCCCTCTAAAGCTCCCATATCTAAATACTAGAGAACATATAAACTCCACCTCTTTTTGTTGCTGTTCCTCCAAATGGCACTCACTCACAGTAAGCGTAGAGAGAGTGACTACACGTGCAATGTCTAAAACTTGAGCTCTACTGAAGGAGAGATCAGAGCCACAAAGGATGGGAGGGATAGATTAATCAGCATGAGGTGCTCAGGCAGAGGCGACTGGTAACTGCTGATAGTGGGAGGGCACAATTTAAAGGTTCTGGTGTCATGCAGCGGAGCTCAGGGCAGGTACTCGAGATAAAGGAGTTTCGATTTCTAGAGTTACTTTTGGTGTCATGATTTGCAATACTACGTAAGAGCAGATGGAGACATTTCTAAAGAGCTGCACATGAAGCAGTTCTGGATTATACTGCCATATTATCAGTTTGAAGCAGTTCTCAACCAGGGGTGCATGTACCCTTGTGGGTATGCAGGTGTCTTCCAGGGGGTACATCATCAGCTCATCTAGATATTACTGACTGAACAAGGAGTAATGGTCTCAAGTTGCAGTGGGGCAGGCTTAGGTTGGATATTAGGAAAATCTTTTTCACTAGGAGGGTGGTGAAGCACTGGAATGGGTTACCTAGGGAGGTGGTGGAATCTCCTTCCTTAGAGGTTTTTAAGGTCAGGCTTGACAAATCCCTGGCTGGGATGATTTAGTTGGGGATTGGGCCTGCTTTGAGCAGGGTGTTGGACTAAATGACCTCCTGAGGTCCCTTCCAACCCTGATAGTCTATGGTTCTATTTATTTGCCTAGTTTTATGGCAGGCTGTGTAAAAATCACTAGCGAAGTAATAGATTCATAAATTCTAGGACTGGAAGGGACCTCGAGAGGTCATCGAGTCCAGGCCCCTGCCCTCAGGGCAGGACCAAATACTGTCTAGAGTAGACCATCTCTGATAGACAGCTGAAATTTCACACGATTACTTGTTTATAATGCTCTATGTACCATACCCAGGGGTGGTGGGATGGGTTTGGGAGTTTCAAGTGCCGGGCTGGCATTAGGGGGTGGCAAGCAGGGGCCCTGCAAAGCTGAGAGACATGCTGAAGCCTGAGTCCTGCTGCCCTTGGCTGAAAGGGGATCAGTAGTCTAGAAGGATTGAGAGCCGCTGATTCGAAGAACAGAGATATTTGCAGACAATCCTTTTGATATGATCTTTTAGAGCTCTTGTAATATCAGCCCCCAATAATTATCTCAGGAATCTGTTCTAATTTAACCGTGTCAAATTATTTTCCCTCTCTATTTGAATCCATTCTCTCTTATGCGTTTTCAAGGAGACCTTAGCTCTCTTGAGCATCACAAGTACCAGAAATCTCTTGCTAACCTCCCGGTGGCTGTGATGTCTCCTCTGGCAGCTGACTCTTCAGGTACCTGTAGTATCACAGAATGCTGAATATAGGGCATCATTAGCAAACCTGGAAAAACAGATTTCATGGCAGGAGAATAGTGGTTTGAAAGAATTTTTGAAAAGTAAATGGAGCACAGAAATCTGTTTTAATCTCCTTTGCCTAGGCCAATTAGCAGTGGTGTTCAAGTCACATATCTGAGCTTTCTTACAATTCAATTTTCTCTCTACAGTTAATTTCTAACTAGACATGGACCTAAAAGTCGGACGCAGAATCTAAATCACTCAGAACCATGAGGCAGTTCAGCTCTAGGTCCAGATTTCAACTTCTCAGCTCAGGTTTTATTTTTATGATGGACCAGTTCAGAACCCCAAATCCCAACCGTCTTGTGAAGTGGGTTGAGTTTGGATCTGAAATTTAAGAACTGGAAATTGGATTGAAGCTTCATAACTGACCCACTTTTCCTATTAACATTACAAAGTTTGAGTGTGACTTTCCAGTTCTTACTGTTTAATATATTCCAATATGAAGGCCCCAATCCAGCAAATTTGAAAGTATATGTTCAATTATGTTCGGCGTGGTCCATTAAAATCAATGGAACTGCTCAAATGCTTGCACTTCACATGTAAGTACTCTGCTGGGTTAGTGCCTTCAGAAAAAAATGAAATAAAACATCAGTTATAGTTTCAGGGGAACTGCACTTGTATTCCCCTGCCTCCCGATCACTCCTGGAACCTACTGCCACCCCTGCTGCCTCTGCACCTGCCTCCCAATTGCCCTTGGGCCTGCTGTTCCCCCCACCCCACTCATCTCTCCTCTGGTCTCCTGCTGGCTTCTCCCCATTGCCCTAACCTCCCTTCTGCAGCCTCACATGCACACCAGGCAGGCTCCGCTGCTGAGCTGTTGTATCTGCAGCTGCTACCAGCCCGGTCTCGCTTCCCTGCTCCCAGCACCGCTTAGCCTGGCTCAACGAGAGCACCCAGTGCCGGTGCCTTTCCCAGGCACATCCCATCCTGGCAGAAATTAGGAGTAGGGGCAGGTGACCCCACACGTGGGCCCTGTGGTAGGATAGCAATGGCTACGGAATGAAGGCTCTGGGATATGCTCAAAGAGGAAGCTTGTCCTTTCCTTGCTGCCCTGGCTTGTTAATGCAGGGATGCCTGTGTTCCCAGCCTGGGCAGCTGTTGCTGTCTGAGACACTAGCCGGCCTTCTAAATCAGCCTCTGAAGCAGTGCTAACTCCACATGGCAGGAAGTTGCCAGAGAAGCCCTGGAAAATCGCTAGATGTCACTAGTTAAGCATTCAAAAGATGTCAAAAATGTCATTAAAATTTCCACAGAATTCAGTGGAGAGTTCTAGCTCTGTATCTACCTGTGACTGGGTGAGAGGACATTCCCAGATGCTGAGCAGAAAGCAGCAGCAATGCTGGGTGCTCCCTCCGCAGCTGGATAGTCCAGGAAGCTGAGTTTATTTTAACATCGCTGACTGGCTCTGTTGGTGTCTTTTGGCTGGTAGGGGGCTGGCAAGGGGTTTCTGGCTGTCCTGGTTACATGGGGCAGAGCTGGGGTCCCTGTCTAGTCCTCCCTTTGGAGTTCTGCTCCCTGGGGGCACAGCTCAAATTCTCTTAGACTCCTTTAGATTCCCTCTTGGGCAGCGTGGAATGAATTCCACAGGAGCCTTTTCTCAAGGCAATGGCTGCTCTAGGGGAGGCAGGTTTGCTCTGCCCGGGACAGCTCATCCCTGCAGGGGCTAAGAGAATCTTGGCCATGCCCCCAGGGAGCAGAGCCCCAAAGGACGGGCTGGATGGGCAGCAGGGGAGATGGGAGGGGAACCCGGTGCAGGGATGGAGACAAGGCTCTGGCACCCACAGCACCTGCTGTCTTCAGGGGGGATCGAAAGGGGACCCAGTGCAGGGATGGGAATGGGGATCTGGCATCCCCAGCACCCACTGTCTGCTGGGCGGATCGGAGGGGCATCTGGTGCAGGGATGGGGATGGGACACTGGCACCCACTGTCTGCAGGGCGGATTGGAGGGGCACCCAGTGCAGGGATGGGAATGGGGACCTGGCACCCACATCACCTGCTGTCTACCGGGGGAATTGGAGGGGCACCTAGTGTGGGGAGGGGGGTGGAGCTCTGCCACCCCCAGCACCTGCTGTCTGTAGGGAGCAGGAAGCTAAAGGGTGCCACAACCATGGCTAGGATACATGTGTTCAGAGGCATTTACCAGACTGGGTCAGCCTCCCTCTGCAGTTTGTCCTAGGCATCGAGCCGGGGCAGAGACTCCAAACACTGTGGTGATGGGAGCCAGGCTGGGTAAACTGCACCCATGTGGGCTGTCATCTAAATTCAAGCTGGCTGTGGCCTGCTGCCTCATGGCCTGGGCATGTCCCTTCCCATTTGAGGCTGCAGTGACTTGCTGCCCTCCTCCTGGGGAAGAAATGACATCCGATGGGGATGGTGGGGCAGCAGATGCAAACAGATAGAGGCATACCGTGTGACCAGCCATCTCACCATTGACGACCTGCAAGTGCCCCGGGGGCCACTTGTGGTCTGTGGAAGGCAACATGGCCCAGTGGCTAGATGCTAGCCTGGAACTCAAGACCTGGTGTCCCTTCCTAGCTCAACACAGACTCTTGCCCAAGGTCACACAGTCACTTACATCTCTGGGCCCAGTGTCATCTCCCTCATGGGTATTGTAAGGCACTCAGAGATGACAGCAAGGGCGGAGAGAGGGGGTTAAAGTAGGAACACACCCATATGGAATAACATGCTGCATGTTATGTACTCCTGGATAATATTGAAAAACTCTCTATCACACAGACCAGAATCCTCACATTTTGGGGGGCCCTGCCCAATGGCAGCAAAGAGGGAGCTTCAGGTATCTGGCTGAATTTGTAATGGAAATAGACTAATCCATTACGATAATTCACATCAATTGATAATGCCCTGCCATGGCTTTTTGGAACTGCCACTTTCAAGCCCTCGGATTCCAGGCCTAGAGATGTTTCGCTCATGGTGGGAGAGAGCTGGTTAAGGCACAGCAAGGGGTACACACATGATGCCAGTTCCTATGCAGCTGTTCTCTGTAAGTGGGAAGCAGGATGTAGATGGAGAACAGTGCACATCTCTTCTTGCTGTTAGTAATGATCTGGGGCTGTTAGCAGGTAAGAGTAGGATTCCTTAGAGACCCTACCCCTATGGGCCCCTCCCTGTCTGAACGTGCATTTAGAGAGAGGTTTCTGTCTTGGCAAGGATGGGTCCTCATTTTGCATAGTGGGAATTCCCCACTCAGGATTTGATTTAGGAGCAGTGCTAAGGAATGACGAATGACATGTAATGGGAGCGGGCACCTGGCTAACATACAGGACCTTCATGATGGAGGAAGGCCAGCCCCAAAGAGGAAAAGGATGGACAGATGAACGTTCTTGCAGCCCAGAATCAGTAGTTGGTTTTGCCCCCTTTTCTCTCCACATGTCTGGAGTAAGAGGCTAAGTGTTCGTCTGGGGCACAGCAAAGGATGTGGGCAGGCAATCCTCATGGCATCCCACACTGTCCTGCTGTGAGGGACCTTCAGCCAGAGGGTGCTTCCCTCTCCCTGCCCCTAGACTCCTGGTAAACATGATTCCCAGACCAAGCTTTCTGCTACCTCCACTTGGATTTATGAATAAAACATATCCATGGTAACCTTGACACATGGTGCAGTAATTTTCAACATCTCTGCAAAAATATTATCTTCCAGCTCTTCCAAGCGGCTGTTTGAGTCACCTGGGACATTTCATGTGTGTTTGTGTATTTTGCTTCCAGGTGCTGGATTGAGAACCTATCCATTCACTGGACAAGCACAGCCCAGGCAGTGGGCATATGCTGATTTGCTTCAACCTACTGTGCAGCTACCTGCCAAGGGCAGGTCAGTGCTCAGTCTAACTGGCTACCTCACCTCTGTGGAAGCCCATCCAGCAGGAACTGGATGGAGACACCAACTCATTTCATAGGCCAGAAAGCAGATGTCAAATGTAAGAATGTCTGGTCACTACCAATCTATGTTGAAAGGCTTCCGCTAACATTGCAAGACTGCAGCTTGGCTTTCATTGATATTGGGATGAGATGTTACTCTGAAGACGTCTATCACTCCCGTGAAAGTTCATGGCAGCTCCAAAGATGTGGTGCATCAAAAGAAGAACCTTTCTGCTGCGATTATACCAGACTTCAGCTAAGTAGTCTGCTGGCCCCAGCCAGGTGTCATGCACTGATATGGCTTCAGAAGCTAGCTCAGGACTCTGAGACCCCCACAGGTCCTGCCTTTTTTGCAAGGACAAATTGAAAATGTATGGGGCAACTCTTGCAGCGATGGTTCCTACTCGGATTATCTTACCCTTCACCACCCTCCATTGAGCACTGTTGTGAATGGACACTGTGGCCCAGAGAGCTTTGTGGCTTAACCTTGAATTCAGTTTTTCCTACTAAACTCTCTTACTCCAGTTAAAAAATAAATAAATAAAAAAGGTGTGCTCCTGCTACCTGCATATGTAGCCATCTTTTCACTCTGTGAGTTATGCACTTAGCTGAACAGTGCACTACTCCACCCTGAGTAAGGTGACAAAACTGAGGGAACTAACGTTGCTTAGCTAAAGCGCCCAAAGCCCAGAAATGGTGGTGGAGACAAGGCTGCTCATTGTAAAGGCCCTTATCTGATCACATCTTACTGTCCGTTCACATCTCCTATGTTGGAAGGTCTTTGTCTGGTATCTCCTCCCTCTCCTGGCCTCATGTTCGTCTCTCGTGTCCTTTCCTTTCTATGCCACAATCTCTACCTCATTTCTTGCAAAGACACTTCTGAAGGGAAGTTATTTCCCTGCCAGATTTCAATTTCCTGATCTCAGCCATTGGAGTGCTAGAGCTGTTCAAAGAGAGGTTGGAGAACTGTTTTATTGTTAGCGTTAATCTCACACCCCCAGATGGACAATCCAGTTTTCTCAAACTTGCGGGGAAAGCAATGGGTTGGGATTGACATGGGGATGTTACCTGTTCTGTAGTTGTCATTGCTGCTGCTTCTGCTAGAACAGACACTTTGGCACGTCTCCATTTATAGTGGAGGCTTTCCCTACCACTCCACCACAGTGATCATTACTGCTAATAACCTGGCCTTTACATAGTGTCACACATCTGGACATTTCACCAGGCCAGTCCTCCTTGAGTCTGTCACTCCTCGTACACATGCCTCCCTGCCACCGCGGCCATGTCTATTACGCCTCATTGTCTCAACGCTCTTCTGGGCAAGCCAGGACGGCAGCTGTGCCGCTGGTTCCTCCCACTGCCCATGGGCTAGGAAGCTTGGCAGAGTGGAACCTCACACCAGTGCCTGGCTGTTGTCTTGAAGGATTAATTGACCAGCCTCCGAGAGCTGCCATTCACTCTGAAATGTGATGTGCTCCCCAGACACACCATGTATTCCCCAGAACGGTAAGTGAACTGGCTGGCCGAGCTATGCAAACACCTGTCCATCTCCTGTGCTGCCAGCCAGTGTCACTTGCTGAAATGTTCCACAGCACTTGGGGCTGGAGGCGGCTTGGTGGCTTCCTCTGCCAGCAGCAGTTCCAGAGAATGGAGCTGCGGTGAGGCCAGACCCTGGAATGGACAATTCCCAAGCTCACTGGGTGTCATGAGCTTGGTCTGCCAGCTTACACGCCAGCTCCCCACAGTGCAGTAAAAGACCTGCAGCGTGTTCTTATCCACCTGATTTCCACACCCTTTCGCCTGCAGGCCGTTTGTTCCATGTGTCACCAGTGACACTTACTGAGTTAACAGGCACTAACAAACAGCAGGTTTTACTCACTAGCAGACCTACTTTTAATTGTCTTTTGTGCTCCGAATCCTCCCCAAGAGCCAGACAATTCCTTTCCAAATCTGTGTCAGCTTGATAACAAATATGCAGGCCCTGCTGTCGTGGGTCACTGTTATCCTCTGGGGCATCTAGGCTGTGGCAGCTCTATGTATATAACTTTGGTTATGTTTGCAAAGGTTTGGGGGGGCGGATCCCAGCTGACTTCCAACTCCAGCCCATTTACTCCTGAGGGCATTCTGTACCAAAAAATAAAAAATTCTGCACCAAAAAAATTAAAATTCTGTGCACATTTTAAAATTCTGCAAATTGTATTTGTCAAATAAATGTGGTGGCTCCAGCATGGCATTGGGGGGTACAGACCACTGGCTGCACATAGGTGGGAGATCATTGTACAGCTCCTCCTCCGGGGACCCAGACTCTCACAACGCAAGGACTGGGCCTGCCCCAGAAATACCCCAGGGGCTCTGCCTCTCCGTGCCAGGTACACCAGGTGTGGGCAGTGTAGCCCTGATTATTGATATTAATAATTATTAATTAGTAATTAAAAATTAATACAATTAAATTAAGTGGATAAATTACACCAACCCTGCTAACCCACCCTAAATCAGGCTACAGGCTGGCAGGTTCGAGGAGTGTGTGAAAGGAATTTTCAGGGATTCCAGGCATTCCTAGACCCTTAAGAGAATTTTCACTTGACACGTAACTAACTGGTTAAATTTCAGTGATTTGTGATCTGTCTCTCTTAAGAAAAACAGAGTGAGCATAACATCCTGTGGCTGCGGCTTGGCAGCAAGCCCAGTATTTCCATTTTGTATTGTAGTTTAACTTAAAGTTTTGACTTATAAGTTTAAATTTAATCTTGCAAAATAAGGTAATAGAGTTTTTGATTAATTTAACATTGTTTAACGTAATACTCGTGCTTAAGGGGTTTGTAAAGGTTGAAGTTGTAACGAATGGTACCGATAAGATATTGGCAGTTGCATTGGATCCGATGACCCACACTAGTGGTGTGGGGGAGTTGACAAAAGCAAGGTATTAATCGCCGCCAGAAAGGCCGCAATCAGTCAGAACTTAAACAGTTCAAAGATACCTTATCTCCGTCCCCATGACTCTCCCGGACTGCACCTCTGATCCGTCTGCCTCAGTATTCCCCCGATATTTGGCAGGTCCCGACAGAGGGGAAAGACCTCTCGATTTGCTATAAGCCATCGAGAGAAGAGAGGGAACTCACCCCCATCCCTCTATTACTTGGGACTTCTAGGATATAAAGTGTAAATCCGGTTAAAAGGGTATTATTTCCTGTTGTTTCTGTGAAGGGACGCCTTCCATGTCAGAGTAAACCAACAGAGTATTTATTCTAGTGAATATACTAGAAAAAGATAGGGATGAATTCTCTATTTTGTATTAAGAGTGTTAAAAGTGAAGAAAGGGCAGGAGTAGAGTCTGTTGGAGTTGCCAGTAGTCTGGCTTTAGAAAACTTTGCCAGGAAGTATATTCAGGAACATGGAGGAGTTTAGAACAGCTGAGAAATAGCGAAATGATTTCTGAGCAGAGAAACCCATAGGGTTTTGTGAGCAATGTATTTGAGGAAGAAATGGAGCAGAAAAAGAAAAGAGATAAATTGGTAAAAGGAATAACTGTTGAATGCCTGCTTGTGGCTTGTAGTTCATTGGGAAAGAAATTGGATAAAAAGATGGAGTTACTCAGGGAAGTTCTGCAAATGCTGGTGGCCTATAGAGTAGACCATGGTTGGATGCTGGAAAAGATTAAAGAATTAGAAAGGGGAGAAAATATGGTAGAGGAGGATAAAGAATTGATTCCCATCACTATTGGCATGGTGGAACCGACAGAGGTAGAAAAATCTATGGGCCAATAACTAGAAGTAAAACAAAAGAATTAGCTCAGGCTAACACAGTACCTTTAGAAGCAGAGTTGGAGATTAAATCTGTAGAGCCACGAGAGGAGTCAGAAGAGGAAGTTAACAGTGCAGAAGTTACTAACAATCTGCAGATAAAAGGAGGAAGTCCTGAGATGACGCCACAGAAGGTGGAGACAAGTGTCATAGAAAAGGCAGTTAGTGACACAAACGAAATAAGTGAAGCAAAGGGGGAGGAAAAATCTTCTTCTTTGTTAGTGCCAGCTTCTGATAGTGAAGAAGCAGTGCCTTTAGAATCGGTCGTTGTTCAGGGATTGGAAGATGCCGTATCACAGGTAACACGCGTAGCTAGTGCATGTGATGTAGTAATCTCTAAGTTACAACGGAGAGAGCTACAACAACCTGGGAATAGAATTCCTGCTCCTCCACCCAATATTACATTAGCACCATATAGAGTAGAAGATCCAGTCCCTTTGGGTGGACATTTATTGGCATTTGGGCAATCAACACTGCCTAGATCCCAAGAATTTTGTGGGTCCCCTACACCCCTGTGGTATATGCTGGTATCACCTGGTGTACCAGTAGAACGCCCTACTACACCAGACTTTAGCGGACTAAGGGATGTCCTGCGTCAATGGGAGACGCTCTGAATGTAAGACACAGATGTTTTATGGAAAATTATCCTACATATGCAGGATTATCTCCAGTGGAAAATTTTGATGGTTCGGATGAGGAAAATGTGAATCTAGGTAGAAGGAGTCAAGAAATAAAAATTGTAGATTCAAGCTCAGATGAAAGCCTAGATCCTGATCCAGAAGAAGAAGCTTCAGGTTCTAGTTCTGATTGTCCTGTAGCAGTTGTTACAGATATTAAGACCTTGGACCTAGTAGCTAAGCAAGTAGGAACAATGGAGGATTCTTCAGTTGCAATGCATGCACAACGTGTGCAAGAGATAGCAAAAGCGTTGGCTTAGCAAGGGAAGATTGGGTTAAAAATCTTACAACTCACAGTGAATCGAGCATTGTGGAGTACTTTGCCACTTGAGTATAGGATAGGAGAGAAAACTTTTAATGAAACAGTAGCCCTATTGGAACATAACCAGCACCCAGGGCAAGCTGGAGTAGCAATTCTGTCTAACTTAAAGCAGAAAACTTATGAAACTCCACATCAGTTTCATCTGCGATTAAGTGCAGCCTGGCGAAGTCACAAAAGAGGAAACAGATGAACTGCCATACATCAGTTTGCTGGTTAATAACTCTCTTCCCCAGTTAAGGGAAATGGTTAAGATGCACATAACTGATGATATTTCTTTAAAGAGAGCATTAGCCTTATTGGCTAAGGCATATGCACAGGGAGGCTATCAATTAGGTTGACGTGGAGCCCCTGTTGCAGTACTTCAGGAACCACAAACTAATCCCACGGTGAGGATTGAGGGACCTCGACCTCAACCAGGGTTAGGACGAGGAGCTCCGAAATTCCCTAGGTATCAACGTTGGCAAAATGACCCTAACCCACGTAATAACCCTGGACCTTCGAGTGGCCAGGCCCCTCGACAGGGTTATGCGTTTGGATCCTATGTAGGAGCCCGGGATCGTGTTCCTTTCTTTTCAGATGTTGCACAGAACAATTCACGTCTGCAGAGACCTAAATCACCATCTCTGCACAAAACTGAGGACTCAGTTGTAAGAATGTTTAGGACAGTGCAGCAGACGCTTGAAGCTCAGCGATGGGATATCCAAGAACTCCATGCCCGTGTGAATGAGCTGATGATGGAAGGCCAAGGCCCAGCAACCTTGAACCGTCCAGTGGCCTCTGTTGATCCATCCCCCTTTCCCCAGTGGACAGCCACTCCTCCAGAATTGGCTGCCTCTGAGGAGATAGAGGAAGAACCCCTAGATTATCTGTCTGCATATACTGCATGACTACAAACAACCCTGAGTGGAGTCATAACCCCTTTATTTCTTGACTCCTTCTACCTAGATACAAGTGGGAGACCTACAATATCTGTAGTGGTAAAGGGCCTCAAAAGGAATTTTATTATAGATACTGGAGCAGCAATTAGTATTCTCCATGTCGAGGATCCTAGATTCTCTCCTCTGTCATCAGGGTGTACCAAGACACTTGCAACTTTTGCAAGTCATCAGGTTGTTACCACACTATCTATACCCCTTGAAGTACAAATAGATCACCTAAGAAAGGATCATACCTTTGCACTGATGAAATTAGCAGACCCAAAGAATTGTCTGTTGGGAACTGATTTCTTATACAAACAGGAATGTGTTCTTGATTTGTGTAAGCAATTATTGTGTCTTTCAGTAGAACAGGCAAAGGATGACTCTCCAGTAGTCATACCTGAGTGTAGCATGGTGTCTCCAGTGGAGGACTCCAAACCTGAGGTAGCTGCCAAATTGAGAAAATCCAGATGTAAGGCAAAGGCTTACTTTGACAAAAACCAGAGAGAGAATACTTGGGAGGTAGGAGACCAGGTAATGTTGTTGTCATATAAGTCACCAGAACATGGACTGTGTAACTGATGGATCGGACCTTTCCGAATCATTGATAAACTCAGTTCAGCAGTATATAAGATCAGAATAACAGGAGGAAAGCATAAAAAAGACAAAATTTATCATACTAACCACTTAAAGCTGTATCGATCATCCAGATCGCAGGAGCAACTTCCTCCTCAGGACTTAAGTGAACAGCATCAGACGAAATTGCAACAACTGAAGCCCAGCAGATTGCAACCATGAAATTGACATTGATATATCTGAATTATTACACCCTTATTATTGCTCTAAGGCAGGCCTGCACAACTCTTAAAGCGGCGAGGGCCACATTACTCCAAAGACAACAGCTGAGGACCGAAATCCCCTGGCCCCGCGGAAACATCCCCCCAGGACCTCTCAGCCAGCGGAAACACCGTGCCCCAGCCCTGCAGAAACAAACCCTCCTTCCCAGCGCTGCCCGACCAAAACAGCTGTGGGCCAAAAAAGAAGGTTGGGGGTGGGGAGGTGATACTTGATTTTAAATCAACCAGGGGCTCTCAGCTGAAGAGGTGGCTAGGAGCCCTCGGGCAAATTAAAGGGTCTGGGGCTCCGGTGGCTGGGGGAACCCGGAGCTTTCCGGGGCTGGGGCAGGGATTTAAAGGGCCCAGAGCTCCTGCTGCTGAGGGGAGCCCAAGCCCTTTAAATCACAGTCCCAGCCCATCCACTGGAGCTACAGCCAGGATTCAAAGGGCTCTGGGCTGCCTGCAGCCTCGAGGAGCCCTGAGCCCTTTAAATCTCAACCATGCCGGGAATCTCTGCGGGCAGCCCAGAGCCTTTTGAATCCCGGCTACGGCTGAGATTTACAGAACTCTGGGCTCTCCACAGCAGCAGGCAGCCCAGAGCCTTTGAATCCCGCCGAGCCAGCTGGAATTTAAAGGGCTCTGGGCTCCCCGCCGCTGCGGGCAGCCCAAATCCCTATGAATCCCAGCTGTGGCTGAGATTTAAAGGGCTCTGGGCTTCCCGCCGCTGGGGGCAGCTCAGAGCCTTTCGAATCCCCACCGCGGCTAGGATTTAAAGGGCTCAGGGCTTCCCACAGCTACCAGCAGCCCAGAGCCTTTTGAATCCTGGAGGCGGCTGAAATTTAAAGGGCTCAGGGCTCCCCGCTGCTGCGAGCAGCTCAGAGCCTTTTGAGTCCCGGCTGCGGCTGGGATTTAAAGGGCTCTAGGCTCCCCGCTGTTGCGGGCAGCTCAGAGCCTTTTGAGTCCCGGCCACGGCTGGGATTTAAAGGGCTCTGGGCTCCCCGCGGCTGCGGGCAACTCAGAGCCTTTTGAGTCCCGGCCGCGGCTGGGATTCATAGGGCTCTGGGCTGCCCACGGCTGCGGGCAGCCCAAAGCCCTTTGATTCCCCGCCGTGGGCTGCACAGTGAGCCTCCGCAGGCCACATGTTGTGCAGGCCTACTCTAAGGGTAGGACTAAGCCAAAATCCTAAGTCTGGAACTGAGCTATTGCAACCCCAGGAAACCAGATGACCCAATTATGCTCAATTGCCTGAGTCCAAGCAGCAGAACATACCACCAAAGAAGGAACGGACTATTATACCTAACCCAGAATTTATCAACAACCCGATTCAACAGGTTAAGGGAATTAGAGGAGAGGATGTTACTTTTGAATATCAATTGGTGGGAGTAACTGCATTACCCTCTAGTGGTTGGAAAAAGATGTGGCCCTTGGATGAAAATTCTAAGGGGGGAGGATGCAAGACATTTACAAATTCAGCTTCCCTGGAACATGGTATATCTTATGGAACTTGGAAAAACAAAGCTAGCTGTAATAATTTGATAATGGGGAAGTTTAATCTTGTATAAGCTTGAATATGAGGATCAAGGGCGATATGAGGTACTCATTATAGCTACCTTTCAATCCAAAACAGGAAACAAAAGATATGTCCAAAATATGACATTTGAACTTAAGGTTCAGGACCCAGTTATTGACTATGATTATGATCAGTCAATAACAAATGATGTAAGTTGTCCAGTGTTAAATCCAGGACCCGCTAGTGGTCGTACCACAACGCCCATAGTGGGGAAGATAATTAATCAAGTTCAATTTATGCATATTCCTGTAGTGCTAAATTTATCCAGTTGGTAGTTAGGAGAATTTAGCTATGGTCAACATACTAAAGTAGCTTCCTTTTTCTCAGTGCTACTTGTGGATAGAATTGTGGCCTCTCGGCAATGAGTGCGAGATCTTGTTCTGTTGAAGGATGATAAAATCCCTAAGTCTCAGACTCCTAGGAGAAAGCGTAGCTTGAATCTCCTTGGAGGCTTAGGATCCCTAACAGGACTATTTGGTGCAGGAATGTCAATTTGGAACCAAGCGGATATTGGGAAAATCCGCAAGCATATAGATTATGTGTTAAAAGAAGAAGCTAACCAAGTAGTCAATCCAATATTACAGGGAATAAAGGAACTGGCACAGGAAGAACAATGTACTGTCTATAATATGCATAATATAACCCAATTGTTTAATTAAACCCAACAGAAAATTAATCAGTTAATTGCTTTAAACAATGATCAGCAAAGGGATCAGCATTTGGGGAAAGAAATCATATGCTCTGCATATGGAGAATATGTCATAAGTACAATTACTGATGCATTAAGATCCTTAAAATTAGGAGAAGGTTCTGACTTAATTAAAGATGAGCAACTGTTGAGTTGGTATTGTCCTAAATGTTTTCAGAAGCTGGAAAAGGAAAGATCCACTTGTTTGGATACATGCCAGCATTTGTCAGTGGGTGCTATGAGAGAGATAGGATCTGTGACGCCTCACCCCAACCGAGACAGTTGTTCTCTTGCAAAAGATTGTAAAATGACACGATCTTTGTATGTTTAATTCACTGTCTTGTTACCAGTGTTTGACCCAGACAAGGATGTGTACAGGCAATTGGCTGCTATCCATTCTGGAGGTCATCTCAAAGATGACATCTACAGGAAACGCATTAATGCACCTCCCCTGGTAGTCTATCACGCTCCAACTCAGACCTGGAAAGTGCAACAGGTGGCCTGTTGTTCTGAGAAAGGGCCTCAGTATATCTGTAGATGTAATTTGTTTGAATCAGACACTGTTTTGGGTGGACTACAGGGAGCAAGAGCACAGAATTCGTCATCGTCATGCCTAGTGAGGCTGACCACATGGAAGACTCTGATGGAGAGGGTGACCTATGCTGGAAGGAATCAATTTTGCGTGGTTACCAACCAAAAGAGGTACCAATATGGTCCGTTGGAGTGTCCTGTCACAGAGCCAAATTTCTGTTTTACCCCAAAGCAACCCACTGTAATAGAAAATCAAGCTATTTCCCCATCCCCACTTTTGAGAACATTACCATTATTCAGTCTAACCCTGATTATCAGAATTTAACTATTCAAAGCACATCCACTTTTCTGGCCTATATTCCACCACTAGGGTTACAGCTAAAATCATTAATGGCTCTTAAGGAGACTCACCTCATTCAAATTACTAATGATATGGACAAAGCCCAACAAGTTATTACGCAATTAATGAATGGAGGTAATGAACCTGCAACAATTCCCAGGGAAAATTTTGGATTAAACGAATGGGTAATTATCCAAGGAATTGGAATTGGAATTAATTTCCTTATTTTGGGTTACCTGCAGTATAAACTCAACAAACCCAAGCCAAAAAGGAGGCAGAGGCAGAGGCCTAGACAGACACCTAGACAAGCACCACCTGGGGATGAACGTGACTATGTATACATGGTGCTCATTCCAGATACATACCAAAATTTACCCAAGTATGAAACTTAAAAGGGCCCCACAGATACTAAATCCTAATTAGGGGATGGGGTTTCTTGGTGCAAACCACCCCATCAAAGGGGAGCGTGTAGCCCTGACGATTAATCTGTTGGTATATATAAAATGTCTTTTTGATAAATTTAAGTATGTAATAGGTTTATAGATTTGCAATAGCTGAAATGCAAGATACCTACAGGTCAAACATCCTGCATGATGCTATGGCAACCTTTGGGACCCTTACTCAGAAAAGTAATAATAAGACAAAATCCCTATGCAGACGTCTGGAGACCTTTAACTGAACCAATAACAGTAAAGAGTGGAAAAAGGGATTTTTGCCCACAAATCTAACAAGTACACCACCAATGCGTACATAACTGTCATTCGTATGCACACACGTTAGCCTATGAGGCAGGTGTACCCTAACATTTCCGTGGGGGAAAGATGAAATTTGGGCATAGGAGGAAGGATTTCCAAATAATGCTCTATAAAAGGTGAAACAAATCACTATTAGATAGGTGATACACCCATCTCTCTGTTCCTGTCTACTCTTCATCGCCTCCACCCCCATCTGCCTATAGATGCTACCCATCTACGAAGGCTATTAACTATTAATAGGCCGTAGTATTATTTATTTTCAAAACTGTAAGTAAAAAGGAATCTAATTTCCCTTCCGCTTCATTCTTACCCTCTAAAGCATCTAGTATATGTAGGGTTAAAACCAAAACACATACAATAGCTTCCTCTATCAGAGGTGTGAAAAACACCCAAAGTGCTGCTGCACTACACAGAGTGAGCTTATAACAGTGTATTATCATAAATATATCTCTTAAAGAACTGTGATATTTTGTAACTTTGTAATCTTGAGCTGTTTTTAACATTTACTTATTGTTTCATTGATTTTAATGAAAAGGTCTTTATGACTGTATCTGTCTCAGTGTAAGCTCTTGTCATATACCCCGAAGTTCCTTTTATAAACTCTGTGAAGCCTGATTCAGGACGAACTTTATCTTCTGATGAAATATATTGGTGAGCCAAACCCACACTAATTAATATCCAATAATTATTATTAAAATTACTAATTAATTAAAATTAATCAAATAAAATAAAATTAAGTAGATAAATTACACCAGCCCTACTAATCCACCCCAAATCAGGCTACAGCAGGCAGGCTCAGCAAGACAGGATCCAAGTGTGGAGGGGCTTAGTGTGAGGGGATCCATGTCTGGATTTAGAGTGTTCGGTGTGGGGCAATCTACTAGGAGTCCTGGTCCAGCTTGGCCAGCTCCCTGCCCCACCTAGGGAAGGCACATATCCCACCCCATGCTTCGGAGGGGTTTCACTCTGTTGGCATCACTCCTTCCGGTGCTGCCATAAACTTCCCCGGCCTGGCAGGATGCGGCAGAGCACAGACACTGCTGTGTCTGATGCAGACCCGAGTGCTACTCACACATTGGTGACATCGCAGCCCCACAGTGAAGAGGGAGGGGAGAGCTGCATTCCCCATGACAGGCATGGGGAAGACAAGCCCACCTCCTCACTGCTTGCTCTAGGATGGTCTGGAAAAGAAGCAGTGAACCCACCTCTGCTGGCCAGCCAGTCCCAGGAGCGACGCTTGCAGGTCGGTGTGCATGCCCACCTTGTGCCCAGAACCCAGCCAGAGCCGCCAATGGTTGCTCCACACTCTACCTGTGGCTGGCATGGCACGTGCCTGATGGAGCTGCTCCACATGGAGGTTCTCAGCCCCTTCCCTAACACTAGTGTGGGAAGGAGCATTAAGTAGCAGCTGCGAGTGACTTCCTGAGACGTGTCTCTATTTGCTGCAGGGCACTTCCCACACTCACACCACAATGCTCACCAACAGCCCAGCTAGCCTGGGTCTCAGCAGTGTGACAAAAGCAGTCGCCCTTCCCCCAGTGACAGCCCATCGGCACACACTGTCTCAGGCTGTAGCGATGCCATCTCCTGACACTGTACTAGACTCCCATACCCTCTAGTGTTCCCCTCTCATCTCTACTCAAGGTATGGCTACACTTGCAGCCATACAGCACTGCTGCGGGAGTGCTCCCACGGCAGCGCTTTGAAGTGTGAGTGTGGTCGCAGCGCCAGCGCTGGGAGAGAGCTCTCCCAGCGCTGCGCGTACTCCACCTCCCCGTAGGGAATAGCTGTTTACACTGGCGCTTTGCAGCGCTGTAACTTGCAATGCTCAGGGGGGTGTTTTTTCACACTCCTGAGCGAGAAAGTTGCAGCGCTGTAAAGCGCCAGTGTAGCCAAGGCCTCAGGTTCCCAAATCTCAGCCAGTTCATCTCCCCATGGACAACCGTCACTCTCCCCTCTGCCCAGCCATTGCTCCAGACCAGTCACACAGGGAAACAGAGCGACCCAAGAAAAGGGACAGTAAAACTGTCCCTAGAGAAACTCTGGTGGCTTTCTCTCCCCCTCCGGCCAGCCAGGATGTTCCCCCTTTCATCCCTCCCCACTTGGCAAAGGGCAGCCCCTCCACTGCCCAGGATCCCCTCCCTGACAATTCGCTCCACCAACCTGCACCCAAAGAGTGGGGGAGGATTTTGTCTCAGGCTGTTGCCAGCTCCTCGGAGGCGGCTCCCAGGACCTTTCTGCCCCATGGGGCTGCTCCTCTTGCTGGCCTATGAGTGGAGGATCTTCCCTTGGCAGAGCACTTCTCACAGCTGCAGTGCTGAGGCTCACCCTGACAGAGGGGCTGGGCACCCACATGAAGTGAGCCCATCTCATCATTACCATGGAGACCTGTGTCATAAACAGAAGTACTTCATATCTCTTTTGCCTGTAAAGGGTTAAGTTCAGTGAGCCTGGCTGTCACCTGACCAGATGACCAGTCAGGGGACAAGATACTTTCAAATCTTGAGGGAGGGAAGTTTCTGTGTGTGCTGTTAGTGTTTGGTTCTTGTTCACTCTGGGGGCTCAGAGGGACCAGACGTGCAACCAGGTTTCTCTCCAATCTCCCTGATACCGGTTCTTATAAGTTCAGAATAGTGAGTACTAGGTAGATAAGGCGAGTTAGGCTTATGGTTGTTTTCTTTATTTGCAAATGTGTATTTGGCTGGAAGGATTTTAATTAGTACTTGTATACTTAGGCTGGGAGGGTGTTCCCAGTGTCTATAGCTGAAGGACCCTGTAACATATTCCATTTTAAATTTACAAAGACAATTTTTACTGTTTTTCTTTAATTAAAAGCTTTTCTTGTTTAAGAACCTGATTGTTCTTTTATTCTGGTGAGACCCCAGGGAACTGGGTCAGGATTCACCAGGGAATTGGTGGGGAGAAAGGAGGGAAGGGGGAGAGAGAGGTTATTTTCTCTCTGTGTTAGGATTACTGTCTCTCTCAGGGAGAGTCTGGGAGGGGGAGAGAGAAGGAGGGGGGAAGGTGAATTGTCCTCTCTGTTTTAAGATTCAAGGAGTTTGAATCACACAGTGATCTTCCAGGGTAACCCAGGGAGGGGAAGCCTGGGAGAGGCAACGGTGAGGGAAAGAGTTTACTTTCCTTGTGTTAAGATCCAGAGGGTCTGGGTCTTGGGGGTCCCCGGGCAAGGTTTTGTGGGGATCAGAGTGTACCAGGCACTGGAATTCCTGGTTGGTGGCAGCGCTACAGGTTCTAAGCTGGTAATTGAGCTTAGAGGAATTCATGCTGGTACCCCATCTTTTGGACGCTAAGGTTCAGAGTGGGGGTTTATACCATGACAACCTGTGAGATCATAAGCTATTGCATTGTTACCAACAGGCTTCAGGGGCCTTTCCCTACCGCACCCCTCAGGGCAGGGCTGGGGCCAGTGCCGCAGGAGAGATGGGACTCTAGAGGAGAAGAGATGAATGCCCCAGTTGCTGTTCCCTGTGGAAGGAGTCCCTCGGGAGAGGGCAGCAGGAAGGGGGCAAAACTCCCATCTCCCCCATACCAATCCCAGGAGTAACAGGACAAGGTGGTTTGTCAGTCCAGGTGTGCTGCCTGCTGGGCCTGAGCGAGGTGAGAGCTGAGCCCAGACTGGGAGCGAGGAATGCCTGTGTTCTCCTGCTCTGGCTCTAGGCAAGCACCTCCAGCAGCCTTGCCACGCCCTTGGGCTCCCTTTGTGTATGTGCGTGGAACGCTGGGAAGTGCTAAGTGCAGCCAATGGCTCGATGCCCGGCCAACACTGTCCTGTGCCACCCTCACATTCTTTGCCTTTGTTGCTGCACAGTGGGCAGACACCCAGCTGGGATGAGGAGCCTCAAGCAGCACAAGGGGAGCAGCTGCCTCTCCCTGCTCTTCACAGAACTTTTTGGAGTTGATGGCTAGCCTTGGAGATTTCCAAGACTCCTGACCAAGTCAGCTGCTGCCTCCCAGAGCAGTGGGATGTGCTTGCTCACATAACTACATGCCCCAGTTTGTTGTGGGCCATTACACAAGGGAGATCTGGTAACATTTCTTCTAGTCACAATGTTCTCCTTATATGTTATAGGGTCCCTATGTAGAGCAGTGCAGAGGGACAGGATACAGCACTTCCAGGGTCTCTAACAAACATGATTTCCAAGTGCAAGCTTGCCAACCTGTGAAACTACATCTACTCCATGTCTCCTTGGGATACTGGAAGAAAATGGGAATGAAGCCATCAGCCCTTCAGAAACTCCAACTAGTAAAGGAGACTGCAACACATCTTTTCAGCACGGGTTTCAGCAATCATCTGACCTATCCTCTGCTTCTACACTGGCTCCCCAAAGAATAGTGAGGCAAATTGAAGATCTGTCACTATCTTCAAGCTGTTCCATGGCGTATCTAAAAGAGTCTAAAGGTGCGGGATGCAGGCTGTAGTTGACAGCTCTGCTCCTCAGGCACCATGCTACTCTTCGGTAGGGTAAAACTGTGTATGAGACAGAGCTTTCTCAGGTGCCAGTCTGAGATGGTGGAATGAACTCCTCCAGGTGATGATAACCATCACAAACCTCCTCACTTTCTGCTCTGAGTACTGGGTGCACTGTGCCCTCCCTGCCTTCTCTAATGCAAACACAGAGCAGCGTGGACTGGTAAACAAAACAAAACCTTCCAAAATCATGCCCTACATTGTACACACAATTCTGTCCCTGGGAAGGTGATGAGAGAAAACCCCACACAGTAGAGATGTTAATCATTGGCATAATGCACAACTGGAAGTCATTCAGATATTACAGTGATGAGAACAGGATAAGAACCAATATGGGATAGAATAGAACTGCAGACAAACTGTCCTGAATATGACCCTGTTTGCAAGCACTGTCTGCTAGTACTGCCTGGAATATGACTTCCTTTTCAAATATCTCTTTGCTTTGAAGCTTGAAAGAATTGTACAGTATCATTAATGGTCCCTCCTGGGCAGAGCATGCCAACCTTCCTCAGGCCGTCCTCCTGATTTCAGTGAAAATACTCATGAGTAGGATATAACTCAATGGGTGATGTCCTGGCTTCACTGAAGTCAATGGCAATACTCCCCCCAAAAATAAAGGTGTTAGATCCTTTGACCATGTCTAGCACCTTAAGCTGGTTATGCCAGTCTTGTTCCAAATCTCACTTTTGGAGTGAGGGAATACTCAGCGTGAGCAGCATGGCAGTCAGGTTAGATATCTGTGTGTGAACAGAGCACTGTTAAAAAACAGTCTGGAAAACCATGCTAAGCGGAGTGCCCAGGGAAGTGCACATGCCATGTCTAGCTTGCCAATATTCTAAACCAGTGCTGTGAATGGGGCACTGAACAACACTCCATGTGTGCTTTCAAACAAAGGTAGGCAACTAAATCCATATGTAGCCACCTAACTAGTAGGGGTCTAATTGGGTGGTGAGTACATGGGACTTGCATTGAAGGCCAGAGGAGTGGGTTATTCTCAGCAACTCTCATCATCACTTTGGTTTGGTACCTAACTTAAACATTCAGTTTTGAAGGTGTCAGCCTTAAAGATGAGCCCTGTGTTAATTCAAGAACATAAGAGCGGCCACACTGGGTCAGACCAATGGTTCATCTAGCCCAGTGTCCTGTCTTCCAACAGTGGCCAGTGCCAGACACTTCAAAGGGAATGAACAGAGCAGGGCAATTTATTGAGTGATCCATCCTGTCATCCAGTCCCAGCTTCTAGCAGCCAGAAGCTTAGGGACACCCAGAGCATGGGGTCACATCCCTGACCATCTTCTCTAATAACCATGGACCTACCCTCCACGAGCTTATCTAATTCTCTTTTGAACTCATTTATAGTTTTGGCTGTCACAACTTAACTGTGCGTTGTGTGAAGAAATACTTCCCAATGTGTTTGTTTTAAACCTACTGCCTATTAATTTCATTGGGTGACCCCTGGTTCTTGTATTATGTGAAAAGAGGTAAATGATACTTCCTTATTCACTTTCTCCACACCAGTCAAGATTTGATAGACCTTTATCCCCCTTTAGTCATCTCTTGTCTGAGCTGAACAGTCACAGTCTTCTTAATCTCTCTTCATACAGAAGCTGTTCCATAGCCCTCATCCAATTCTAGCATGTCTTATTTGAGATGAGGTGACCAGAACTGCACACTGTATTCAAGATAGGGGGGTACCATGGATTTACACAGTGGCTTTATGATATTTTCTGTCTTATTATCGATCCCTTTCCTAACGGCTGCTAACATTTTGTTAGCTTTTTTGAGTGCCACTGCACATTGAGTGGATGTTTTCAGAGAACTCTCCACAGTGACACAAAGATCTCGTTCTTGAGTGGGAACAGCTAATTTAGAGCCCATCATTGTATACGTATAATTGGAATTGTATTTTCCAATGTGCACTACTTTGTATTTATCAACATTGAATTTCATCTGCCATTTTCTTGCCTGTCACCCAGTTTTGTGAGATCCCTTTGGAACTCTTTGCAGTCTGCTTTGGACTTAACTGTCTTGGGTAATTTTGTATTATCTGCAAACTTTTGCACCTCACAGTTCACCCCTTTTCCCAGATCTTTTATGTATCTCTTGAACAGCACTGGTCCCAGTACAGACCCCTGGGGTTCTGGGGGACACCACTATTTACCTGTCTCCATTGTGAGAACTGGCCATCTGTTCCTACACTTTGTTTCCTATCTTTTAATCATGGGAAGACCTTCCCTCTTATCCTACAAGTGCTTACTTTGCTTAAGGGCCTTTGGTATAGGACCTTGTCAAAGGCTTTCTGAAAGTCCAAGTTCATCATATCCACTAGATCACCCTTCTCCACGTTTTTTTGGCCCCCTCAAAAAATTCTAACAGATTGGTGAGCATGAGTTCCCTTTACAAAAGCCACGCGGATTCTTCTCCAAGGTAACGTGTTCATCTGCGTGTCTGATAATTCTGTTCTTTTACTATAGTTTCAACCAATTTGCTAGGTACTGAAGTTAAGTTTCCCAGCCTGTAACCGCCAGCCTCACCTTTAAAGACTTTTTTAAAAATCAGCATGGCATTAACTATCTGCCAGTCATTTGGTACAGCTATAGATTTAACCAATAGGTTACAAACCACAGTTAGTAGTTCTGCAATTTCACATTTGAGTTCCGTCAGAACTCTTGGGTGATACCATCTGGTCCTGGTGACTTATTACTGTTGAATTTATCATTTTGTTCCAAAACCTCCTCTATCGACACCTCAATTTGGTACAGTTCCTCAGATTTGTCACCTAAAAATAATGGCTCAGGTTTGGGAATCTCCCTCACATCCTCTGCAGTGAAAACTGATGCAAAAAATTAATTTAGCTTCTCTACAATGGCTTTGTCTTCCTTGCGTGCTCCTTGAGTGTGCCTCCCACAACCCCTGCCACTGATTATTTGGCAGGCTTCCTGCTGCTAATGCTCTTTAAAAAATGTTGCTGTTAGCTGTTGTGTCTTTTGCTAGTTGCTTGCCAAATTCTTTTTTGGCCAGCCTAATAATGCTTTTAGATTTCACTTGCCAGAGTTTGTCCTTTTCTATTTTCCTCAGTAGGATTTGACTTTCATTTTCAAAGGATGACTTTTTATCTCTAATGGTCTCTTTTACTCTCTTGTTTAGCCATGGTGGCCTTCTTATTTTATTTTTTTGTCCGCTTTTTTTAATTTGAGGCGTACATACAATTTGAGCCTCTATTATGATGTTTTTAAAAAGTTTCCAGGCAGCTTGAGGCATTTCACTTTTGTGACTGTTCTTTTAAATTTCCAAACCACCTCATTTTTTGTGTAATTCCCCCTTTAGAAGGTAAATGCTATTGTAGTGGGTTTCTTTTGTATTGCCCCCCCCTTATAGGTTATTAAATTTAATTATGTTATGGTCACTATTAGCAAGCAGTTCAACTATATTTACTGATTGGACCAGATGCTGTGCATCTTTTAGGACTAAATCAGGAATTGCCTCTTGCCTTGTGGGTTCCAGGACTGGCTGCTCCAAGAAGCAGTCACTAATGGTGTCTAGAAATGTTATCTTTGCATCCCTTCCTGGGGTGTCATTTCAGTCAATATGGAGATAGTTGACATCCCCCGTTATTATTGCATTTTCTGTTTTTGTAGCTTTTCTTATCTCCCTGAGCATTTCACAATCACCATCACCCTCCTGGGAGGTGGTCAATAGTATATTCCAACTGCTGTACTCTTATTGCTCAAGCATATATCCATAGAGATTCTATGGCACTGTTTAATTCATTTAAGATTTTTATTGGATTTTACACAGTTCTCTCTTTCAGGAATAGTGCTGCTCCCCTACCAACATGACCTACTTTGTAATTTCTGTGTATTTTGTAACCTGGTATTACTGTGTCCCACTGATTATCATCATCCCACCAAGTTTCCGTGATGCATATTGTTAAGCTGTCTAGAGTGACTAGACATGAGTACCAACCTCAGGAAAGACTGCTACAAACCAGGGCACAACCTCCAAACTGTGTGTTCTCTACTTAGATTGCGCCAACCAAGTATCAAATCCTCAAGCACTGTAACAGGCTTAACATGGAGTCACAGATAGACCTTTTTTTGATAATTAATGCTTCTTTCCTGTTTGGGGAGTTACATAGTTAGAGAGGTTTTCAATGCAAATACTCAATATAACTTTATACCATGGACTACAGACATTATAAGTGAGATCAATATATGTAGCATCCTACAAGCATTTCATCAAGTCTAAACACTAAACACATTCTTACAAACTCAACATCTGTTTTGACAGTGCTAACACACAGGTGGGCCAGACTGATTTCCAGTCCTGCATTGTCAGTGTTCAGTGAGGTCTAGCAGTCTTGGCATGAGCTGGCACCTGGTGTGCCAGCGTCACATCTGTTATATGAGTATCCTCATTTAATACCAGTCATGCAAATTCACATCTTGGTCTTTAGACTTGTTGCATTTGTATACAATCACTTATAAAATTTGTGAGTATTTAGTTGTCTTCTGTCATGTGATGTAATTGAATGGGACTCTTTGGTTTCACTGTTTCTCTTCAGTTCCTACCTGTGCTTTATCAACTTCTAGTCTCTCCTCTTTACTAGGATATAAAGTATCCCCTTTAATAAATCTTCCCCTAAGGCATGTGTCTGTCCAAGGCATGTGGTCCTCTGCATGTGTTGGCTTTTAGTTTAAAAAATCCTCTACAACCTTTGTAATTGTACATGCCAGCAATAGAATTCTGTTTTGGTAGAGCCGATTCTTTCTGTATAAGCTCCTCCTGTCCCAAAAGGACCTCCAGTTCCTAATCAACCTAAACCCCTCCTCCCTCCACCATTATTTCATCCACACAGTGAGACCCTGCAGTTCTGCCTGTCTAACTCTGTGCGTGAAAGCTGCTCTCTCCAGAAGCCAATATTACACACTTATGAAAATAAGCATTTAAAAAGTAGTGTATTTATATAACACTAACCTGGTGACAGAGATGAGCAATAATCACTCAGATTAACAAACTCCTAACAGAACCTGAACAGGACACTATAAAAGCAATCTGGAGTGAGCTAGGAAATCTCAGCAAATGCCTCAGATTGGCTGTGCTAAAATAACCGCAGCTTTCCCACAACGTCCCTCACAACCATCCACAGACTTCTTGTTGCCAGAGCCGTGGCAGTGAGACCAAGTGCTGGCTGTGACACTTCAGAAATACAGAAGACTAAAAATCAATAATAACTATGAAACAGTGTGAAGCTTTTATAAAGTGCTCCACTTAGCAACTGACCCCAGACAGCTGCCATTTTGGTTTCTGGGAAGCATAAAAGGGAGTTACTGTGGCAGCTGGACTTCAGTTTGTTTGTTGTCCAGCTTTGTTGTCCAGCTGCATGGTTTCAAGGCCAAGGGACAGCTCTTCCTTCTTGTCATGGCATTGGAGTTTGTCTCTCTCCTGGTGGGCTAGTGCGAAAGGCCCCTGTGGCTGGATTAGGATGTTGGTTGGAGATTGGGCGAGGGGCTGTCAGAGTATTATAATCCACATCTGGCTGGTGCCTCTCCTGTCAGAAAATCTTCTCATGCTGCAACATACCTCACTATGGAATCACCAAAGTCATGATATGCACCAGTGCAGCATGTCTCCCCTACAGGTACCATTGGTATAGCTAGGACTTGTGATATCATAACTGCACTGGTTCTCCAGTCCTCCAAGTTAATCCTCCAAGAGAAAACAGGAGAAGAGAAACCTGACTGTTATAAAGATACCTTTTTTTTTTTTAAAGATCTGCTCTAGTTCAAAAGGAATTATTTGCAGGCGGGTCTCTGGCCTGTGCTACGTGGGGGTCAGAGTAGATGATCACAGTGGTCCCTTCTCGTCTTGGAATCTGTACATCAGAAGGAAGTGTGTGGTGTGTGAGTGAGAGAGAGAGAGAGAACAAATGGTTCACTCTGTGTTCAGTTCTTAGCAGGGCTGTGTGACCCTGACGGGAATCCATTTTTGAAAGGGTTCATAAACTATCTGTACTTTGAGTCACATAGGCTGGCATTTGCTTCAGCAGGCAGACTTCAGAAAGGCCTCTCCAAATGACCCTGTCCTCCAACAAACGCTGGGGTCCTCACTCACATTCCTATGATGAATATCCTCAGGAGCCACAGGGCAGCTGTGGGAGAGAGGTTTGTCGGCTCCCCAGCTCTGTGAATGACCTGATTTCATGGTCACCAGCTGGCCCAAGTGTTGGCTGAGCTCACCACGGTTCTGGTCCTCATCGGCATGTCAGACACACATTTGGCCCAGCTTTAGTTTGGGAATCCTCAAACCATTGCTCTGACTTGTAGCTTCCCCACTGTGTTTCACAGGCTGTTCTAAATTATGCAGGGAGGGGAGTGGGGAAGCCTAGTGTGTCCAGAGAAGTTGTTGTCTTGGATAATGGGAGGCAATATGGAAGCCAAACTGAATACTCTTCCAAAAAGGCACAGTACTTTGTACCCAACAATTGCTGTTTGTTTGAGTCTATACATGGGAGTGAGCCCTCTGTTCTCACGGGCTCTAATCCAGAGAGTATCTGCATGGGGCTATTTGATACTTCTCTTATCTGACAGGATCAGATTTACTCTTTACCCCTTTCCAGAGACACCTCGAAAAGTACATGACATCTTCAGTAAAGGAGGCCCCTAGAATCTAAACTGCAAGGCAGTAGCCCAGAAATGCAAATCTGGGGCAACTGGACATGGGGCCTCACCCAGGTTGAGATCCAAGTAGTTTTTAATGGGTGCAGTCATTTCATAACATTTGGTCAGGGCTGGGTTTCATAGGGATCTCCAGTAGCTGAAAGTTAGCTCAGTCCATTGGGATAAGTAGTCTGTTCCCAAAAGTTAAGAAAAATGCATATCATTAATTTTGCCAGCTGCCTGTGGACAGTGGGATCTGAGCACATAACAGGAGCCAGCACCATAAATGCCTCGCCAGAGGCATAAAATACAATAATGTCATTGGTCATGTTCTTGTCTTTATATAAGACATTCCTATTTGGGTGCACCACCTCAATGGCCCTGCTCCTGGAGCTGCTGATGGGCCTATGGCAAATACTGGGGCAGAGGCAGGTGTTCATTTTCCCGCTGATACAATTAGTTGTAATGGGTAGGATGGGCAACAGGCGTGTTTACCCGCAATTGAGACTGCGAGCTCAGCTTGGACCCATTATGTAATTAAGCATGTGAATGGGTTCAAAGAGGTGAACCAACAGAGGTCACCAATTCTGGAGGGTGCATGGCATCCCAGGCGAAGGTGATGTCATGTAGTGACATTGCATCGTGGTGCATGATGGGACAGCTCAGCACAGGGAGCAGGGGCAAGGGAATAAATGTGTCCCCCAGCAGCCCTGTATGTGCGTTTGCCGTGTGGAGCTGTGTAGGGGCTCAGCCCTCCTGCTCCCACCTGCCCTCTCTATGGACAGCAGGGGACAGTGCTGCTCGACTGCCCCGGATCCTGCAGGGGGGAAGAGGGGCATGGTTCTCTTTTCCCCTGGAGGGAGGCAGGGCTGGAAGCAGCAGGCTCCCCCCTTCCCTGCTCTGTCCCTAGAGGAGAAGGGACAGTTCTCCCTGCAGGGAGGAGGAGGCTGGTAGGAGACTGCCCATGGGACAATTCCTCTCTGCCATCTGGTGCTTCCCCATTCTGGTGGGACAGGCCTGGAGCCCCACAGACTCCCAGCCTGGCACCAGCACCCCCGGTGGCCCCACTGAGTGCTCATTAGAGCAGCCCATGAGGAGGCAGGAAGGGCCAAGATCCCCCCAAACCCAGGGGAGTTAGTGGAGTGGAGGGGAGCCCTTGGGGAACTGCACTCCCCAGTGACGAAATTACAGGTGGATGAGTGCTCTGAGCATGGAGGCCTGTTTCGCTCTGTGAGAGCCCTTTTGTCTCCACACAATCGATGAGCTGGGCTTTGCTGTGGAGCATCTGCTTCATGCTGTATCTCAACCAGCCCTTCCCCATCACCGGCACTGTCTGAGCTGTGGCTGGGCCTGCCACTCCTTGCCGGTGCCAGTCCTGAGCCATCCCAATCACAAGTCAGGCCCGCCAATCCCAGGGGTTTTAGCAATACCAACTGTAGGGTGTGTCTCCTGGCTGCCTGGTGCTGCAGCCTGCAGGGGTCTTGGTGTCAAGCTTTTCTTCACAATCACAGGGGCTAGAACCCTTTTTTGGAAGCTGAAATCTGGAATTCTTATGTGTAATCCCATGGCTCCAGTAGCTGGGCCTTTAAGAAAAACACCAACTATTGCAAGACTTACAATAAGAGCAGGAGAGTTGGCAACAGTGAAGTGCTTAGTTTACAGTCTGCCTCTTACAGCTAGGGGTCTGTCTGAGTGGCAGTGGGAGCATGACTACCATTTTCGGGTAGTGGCTGCCTGTAAGCCCAGCTGTCTGTTCATCCAGCCTAGGGGAGTCAATATATCTGTGAATTCTTTTTTCTCCTGAAGCAGTTCCAGGTAGGGTGTATTGCAATTGTCCCGCATTGAAGCTAGCTCAGTTATTCTTGTGCTGCTAATACAACGGTATTTGCTCTTGTTCCTGCAGTGAAGGCATATTATCGTGGGTACCTGATCCCTTTGTCAGTAGCTCGGCTTTGCTATCAGTGTTCTACTTTGGCTAGGCAGGTGCAGTAACGAAATGAATCCCTCATTTGCCAGTTTTGACACTACCTTAACGATCATGTAGGCTGAAAATGCCCTAGAATGGATTAAACATAGGGCAGGCTGAGTAGAGTTATTTCTGGGATATGCCCTCTTCTTCAGTGTGGTCATCACATGTGGCCAGTCACCAAACTCAGCGTTGCTAGAAGTCTTCCTGTGTATAGTGAAGTAGCGTGGCCTCCCTCCAGCACAGAGGGGTTCAGCTCACCCTACTCCCTCGCAGGAAGTGCAGTGCAGGGAAGGCAGTATAAGGGCAAGGCCCTGCCACTCAGTTGGGGCTGGACCAGAGAAGGCGGCAAACCTTCATTCCAGGAAGCTGAGCCCACAACCAGCAGCAGGGAGGAAAGGTGACCTGCTGCCCCAGGAGCCGGACAACCCCAGAGAGAATCAAGCGGAAGGGTTGCCTGACTGTGAGGCTGAGAGCCAGGTCCCAGCAGGGATGAAGCAGCACCTGCCAGAGCTGGTGGGAAGTAGCCCAGGAAAACAAGACTTGGGTCCGGTGGTGCTGCCAGGGTGCAAGGCAGCAATCACACTAGGATGAACACCCGTCCCTAATTAGGCAGATCAGTCCCAGAATGTACATTTCAAGTCCCAGTCCCAGGCTGAATCACTCTGGGACAAAATTTGTCCCGGATTCCCTGTAGCACTGATCCATGCCTGCCTGAGGCTCAAGGGCAGCACCAACCTCTTCCGGGGGGAAGGGAGGGGGCAGTAGGCTGAGGAGGCCTTAGCCTCCCCCTTGCCACAAGGCCCTGCCTCCTGCTCCTCTTTGCCACCCCCTCAAGGCCCTGCCCAGGGCAGATGCAGGGTCCAGGGCTTCCCACAATGTTCCGGCTCCCTGGGCAGCTCTTACCACTGCCCAGCTCCCGCTTCTGGTCTGGCCAGGGGGCAGGACCTCATGGGGAGAGAAGGAGCAAGAATGGGGCTAAGAGGGGGTGGGGGTCTTGCATGTGTCTTATTTTTGCATTTTGAAAAGATGGTTCTCCTAGACTGCATGCTTTACCATTCACCCTGTGGCAGGGGCACACACCACTTCTAGGGCCCCGGGATGAGACCTGGTGGAGCAGGATGGATCCAGGTCCACTTACCTCCAGCCCCCTATGCAGATCTGGGTGTACTCTAACCTTTAGGCCAGTGGCTGGAAATGCTACCTGTTTGTTTGTTCAGCTCTCATCTTAGGAAACCTGAGCCATCAACTCTTATTGGATGCTCCAGCTAGGAGGCTGGAGCCCATGAAGGTTTAAGTTCTCAGCCCTCGTCCTAGGAGGCCAACAATATAGACTGCCCGTTAACGTGCTGAACCTGCACGCGGTAGCTTCAACTATGCCAACCTCTTCATCTGGCGGGTGTCCCAAACCGCCATGCCGCCACAGGGGACACCCTGGCCCAGAGACACAGCAAGCTTACATTGTGTTAATCTTCTCTCTTGTTAGACTGAGCATCTTCCACATGGATTCTAGGCAGCTTTAATGCCTACTGGGGGTTTGCTCACCCTAAGCCATGGTCATTCTTTTTCTTCCTCCAGGAGGTGCCATCACTGATTTTTATCCCAGATGTCACTAGTTTCCAAGAGGTTTGCTGTGAGGCATTGTTTTGGTCCAGAAAAGGCAAGGTGGTTTGCTTTTGATGTCAGTGGGAAGAGGGGCTGGCGTCAGGCATTTATCTGTAGCATTGGCACCCTATACTGCAAAGTATGGCTGTGACCATGGCCACTGGAGGGGCCACACTGAGAATGCTCAATCAAGGCAAACTGAAAAGAACAGGGTAGACGCTTTCCAAAACTGGTGGTTTAGTCCAATAATTAGAGCCACCAAGTCAGTAAGAAAACAGCTTCTACAATACCTTACTGGTTACCACGAAGCTAAAATACAGTTCCCCTTAAGCAATGCATCCTTTGGCTCTCAACCAGACAACCAAGTCTAATATGGTGAGGATTACATAAAATCTTATTCACTAATATAAAGTTCTACCAATCCCAAGAGACTGGGTGCTTTACCCACCACCAGGTCAATGTATATTTCAGATCTTACCCAAGTACACACTTAAGGCCAAGTCTTATGAACTAAACTAAGATTTATTAAAAAAGAAAAGAGTTACTATGGTTAAAAGATCATTATACATACAGAAATGAATAAAATTCTTAGGTCAGTTTTGTAGAAATGGTGAGCTGCTGATTTGCAAAAGCAGCAAAGAGTCCTGTAAAACTTGTGCAAGTTTCTTCATGAGGTTGATGGATTTCCATGCCATACGGCTAAATGCTGCTTTTACAGATCCAGACTAACACAGCTATGCTGATACTTGATTTGCAGAAGTCCTTCCAGAATCAATTCATCCGGTTATAGTTCAATAGGCCAGTGATTGTCAACCTTTCCAGACTACTGTACCCCGTTCAGAAATCTGATTTATCTTGCATACCCCAAGGTTCACCTCACTTAAATACTACTTGCTTACAAAATCAGGCATAAAAGTACAAAAGTGTCACAGCACACTGTGACTGAAAAATTGCTTACTTTTACCATATAATTATAAAATAAGTCAATTGGAATATAAATATTGTACTTACATTTCAGTGTATATAGAGCAGTATAAATAACTCATTGTCTGTATGAAATTTTCATTTGTTCTGACTTCACTATTGCTTTTTAATCTAGCCTATTGTAAAAGTAGGCAAATATCTAGGTGAATTGATGTACCCCCTGGAAGACCTGTATACGCCCAGAGTACATGTAACCCTGGTTGAGAATCACTGCAAGTGCTCAAATTCTTCCATGAAAATTAGCGGGATAATCCATGTGGACCTGGAGATCTCAGTCTTGCGACTTAAACTGCCACAACAAAGTTCAAGCAGATCTGAGATGGTAAGGACCAAGCTCTAGAGTTTGTTTAGAGTTCTCTAGAAGGCTATGATAGCCTCTTGGCAGCAGACAGCACAGCAGGCATCTCTTGGATGAAGAATAAGTAATACACATTGTTGCTTTGAAGTAAATCTCTGTTTCCTAGGCACACATCGGTAACTAGCTGCATTCATTAGCATAAGGTAATTAACCATTCAAGCAGTTCATAAACAGTTTACCACAAACTTCAAAGAGATAGATAGACAATGATATTATTACACCCAAGTTTCATCTAAAGTTAACATTCCTTTTGGATCTCTGAATCAATAGAATATAGTAATAGACATTACAGATAGGAACTGAAGTTTAGCATCTACAAGCTAATTGGATCATATTGTTAATCTTCTAACAAGATATAGGTGAACACAGACAAATACAGTTGGTACCTATTCTTAATGCTCTAACAATACAGGTTTATTTAACATGGCTTTGATAACTATCCACAAGGAATGGCCCTAATTACCATTTCAATAGTTTTCCATGTTCTTAAAGGTTGATTTTTGGGTCATTTAGCCTGCTGGTTGCTTAACTGTTGCTGGTTCAGTGTCACAATGGCTCACCTGCCATGAATGTGCCTTAGCCATGAGAATGATTCCTGGCTCAGTAGGAGCTCCTGGACATCAGCTCACTCTTACTTAGGAGTCTAAGGCCATGTCTACATGTACAGCGTTGCAGTGGCACAGCTGTACCAATGCAGCTGCACTGCCGCAGCGTGTCTGGTGAAGATGCTCTATGCTGACAGGATAAAAGAACACCTCCATGAGCAGTAGACGCTGTGTCAGCGGGAGAAGAACTCCTGCCGACATAGTGCTGTGCACACCAGCACTTATGTCAGTGTAACTTCTGTCGCTCGGGGGCTGGAATATTCACACCCCTGAGTGATATAAATTTTGCCGACATAGGCTGTAGCATAGACATAGACAAATAAACCCAGATTTAGGCTAACTTTAGACACCCAAGTGTGGAAATGGCAATGGGAAGCACTTGTAGGTATGTGTGGCTGGTGACAGGTTCATGAGTGGAAATGGAGCAGTGCTTCTTGCATTCTCTGGCTTTCTGGGCAGGGCTAGCAGACTCTTACTAAAGCACAACCATGTTTTCCTAAGAAAAGAGATTAGAATAGTCTCACTTCCTTCTGTCCAGCCCTTTCTCCCTGCCCTTTCTCCCTCCCTGTCTTCATACTCCTCAGCCAAATTGCTTTCATTTTCTCTGAGCACCTTGCATCAGAAAGGAATGATAAATGTGTTAACTGGAGAAAACTCACTTGACATTATGGACCTGATCCAAAGGCCATGGAAACGAATGAAAAGTCTGGTTTAGAATTCCATAGGCTTGGATCAGGCCCTACAAGAGGGAATATATGAGACAAACTGATAGCAGTTGTCTCTGGGATGGGATAACTCCAATGGAAACCTGCCATTTTACTTACTCATTACATTAAATCTATGTAGTAGAAATAGGCATGTGTCCTTAGCATGGACCATTAATACAGGGAAATCCAATGGCCTGTGTTATGCAGGAGGTCAGACCACACGATCATAGTGGTCCCTTCTGGCCTTAAAAATCTTGGCCATTACAAGCTCTCTGCTGCTCATGGAAGGTCACCAGGCCTGTTCTGGGGTCATCCTTCAGGCCCATCTTAGCTAAGGTAAGGGACTGCAATAAGCAACCTAGCTCTGGACCTGGTGGGTACCCTACTGGAGCAGACCTTGGCCCAGGGATGCCCATCAGCCCTCACATAGCTCCATCAGCTGCTGTGCTGATGGCACTGGGGGAATATCTGGTACCCCATCCCCCTAGCTCTGCTTTCATTTCCAGGACACTGAGGAGAGTCACTGACTCTCACAGCTACTGCTTGCAAGCCCTGCAGCACAGACAGGCAGCAGCCATTGTCCCTTTGTAGAAAAGGGTGTTAATTTACACTTTTTTCTTCCTTCTGGGATGAGGTGTGGACACCCCCCTCCCGTCAAAACTGGTTTGGTTGGAGCTTTGGGTGGCTGCTTATTTTATCTTAACCAGTTTGCCCCCCACTGTTTCTTATTCCTCTAGGTGAATAGTTGGCCTGATTCTGCTCTCCCATGCACTGTGAGACCAATAGACTTGTGTAACGCTGACAGACCCCGTTTTATCAGCGGGCAGGATCAAACCGGGGACTCTCTGGAGATTAGTGCATGAGCGTCTACAGCATGAGCTAAAATCCAACTGGCTGGTAGCTCAGGTTGTAGAGCAGATTCATTTTCTCTCCCTCTCCAAGTGGTCTTGGTGCCACTAGATGGGACAGAGCACCACACCCAGAAGGTGTGTGGGTTACACTTGCACCCAGAGGGCTGGGCCCAGAACCCTTCATTCCAAACTGCTCACTGGGGCCAAATCCAGCCTGTGGGGGAGTCACTGCAAATCCAGTGTCCTCAGGCAGAGCTGCACCCACTTACATCAGGGCTCGCTTTGGCCAGCATCCACTGCTAGGGGAAGGTTCCTCCTTCTAGTACCAGAGGCTGCTCTTTGTTTTACGGATGATGAGCAATCGGTTCACCTCCTGGTTCTGAGCTCCAGCTATTGTTTCCCTTGTTGCACAATAGTGTCTAGTATGATTTCCTGTTCACCTTCCACGAGCCACTGCAGATACTTTTGGCAGGACAGTTGTTTGAGAAAGTTATAGATGGAAACAGCCCCCCACATCCTACACACCCACCAGCTGTTTGGCCTGAGCCTTGCAGCCTAAAAATAAACCGTGACTCTCGGGGAGCTAGAGCATAATTAAGAGCTGGAGTCTGTTGCGATTGTTTCCATTCCCAAAGCTTTTCTGGCTGAAATGTGCTTGGCAGGGTTTTCATGTGTTTGTTTTGCAAAGGAGTAGAGCAGCCACTACTTCCATGACAACCACAACAACCAAGGCTGGGCTGCAGCCATTCAAGGCTGCCGTGGTGAGTGCCAGGGGAGCAGGTGGCTGGGCTCCTTGGCACTCTCCTGGGCTGTCTCATTTGAACAGGGGATGCCAATATCTTCAGAAGCTGAAGGACATGTTGGGTTTGGGGTTGACACATCCGTCAAGTGGCTACAAGAAGGAGGACAGGGCACACACTCGCCGCTACCTTGCAAAGTCAATTCCTGCCTGCAGAGGTAAGGCAGCTAGGGCTTGTTTAAGCTGGTTTGAGTTGACACTAAGGAATGGTAAATTTCTGGGGAAGCTTCCTGCAGTGAGAGTTGAGGCTGTGGAATAGTCTCTCACAGGCAGGAAGGGAAGCCCCATTGCTTGGGACATTTTGAAATGAGACTGAAGAAAGCCAGGGAAAATGCATTGTGGGTGCTGATCCTATTGGCCTTTGGAGGATATGAGGTCTCTTCAGCTGTGCTTTCTGCTTCAGGCTGAGGGTAAAATGTGCAGGAATTTTACATTTTAAGGCTCATAGTGCTTACCTGAGCTGAGAGACCTCAGTGCATCGGACATATGTGGAAACAACTGGCTAGCGCAAAAGTAGACAGAGACATTCAGCCACATCCAGCCCAAGAGCAATCAGGCTGTGTCATGGCACCTCTGTAAAACCCAAACTTGGCTGGGGATCATATGAAATGAGGAGAAATAAAAATGGCTATCTTCCCCATGAACGCAGCGAGGCCTTCACAGTCCCCACGCAGGACAGGACTTTCATGTGCTTCTTTGCAATATGTTTCCAGCCTACGAAAATATTGAGTTGCGAAATCATGAGAAATGAATGAGGGCAAAGAGGCAGCACAGAGTTTAGTGAAAGTTTTTTCACTCCTCTCCAGTTAGTCTGTGTCATAATAAGAAACATGCATGCCTATCGTATATTCAGATACCTAGCCTGCAAACACAAAGACAACAGGACTGTTCATGGGTTTATTTGGATCAGGGCTTTCAGGAAAAAAACAAGTACATATCCAAATATGTTGAGGGCAAAAGTTAAGCAAGATTTAAAGAGTGATTGGACACTTATCTGGCTGACAAGAATACACAGCATCCTAATAGTAAAAACAGTCTTAGCCAATCTCTATCTACTAGAACCCTGGATGAGACCCTAACAGAAGTTCTTGCATCTTCCTCTGAACCATCTGGTCAGAGACAGGACACTGAGCTGGATGTACCTTGGGTCTGATCCAGTATGGCAGTTCCTATGTCCAAAGTGTTACAGTAGAACCTCAGAGTTATGAACACCAGAGTTACGAACTGACCAGTCAACCGCACACCTCATTTGGAACTGGAAGTACGCAATCAGGCAGTAGCAGAAACAAAAAAAGCAAACGGAATAAAGTACTGCGGTTAACATAAACTACTAAAAAAAGGGAAAGCAGCATTTTTCTTCTGCACAGTAAAATTTGTAAAACAGAGCTCTGTTAAGTCGATGTTCTGTTGTAAACTTTTGAAAGAACAACCATAATGTTTTGTTCAGTTACAAACATTTCAGAGTTATGAACAATCTCCAGCCCGAGGTGTTCACAACTCTGAGATTCTACTGTAGTATGCTTTTATTGGTCCTCTGCTAAGAGAAATCCTAATTGATACTTGATACATTCAAACATTAGCAGACATTTGCTGCACAGAATGTAAATCCAGGTTATGTTTCTCCCTTTTACAGATATTTGTATTGGCACCCTTATGTCACACAGAGGAAAGCTGGTGGAACTCCTACCAGAAGCAGAAGACAGATTCTTGCTGTAAACCCGAAGTCTTTGAATCATCCCCAGCCCTCAATCCCTATTAGTATTATTCCTTTTTCTTAACGTTTGTGACACAACAGTATTGCCACAAAATGATGCTGAATCTATGAAGAGCTGCAGTTTCAGCGCAGTTACCAGACCTGATACCTGCCATTCCCCCTATTGTAACCCACTGGCTCTGTGTGGGTGGGGCTGAGACAGGACAACTTGTCCACGTAGACCAGTGGTTTTCAACCTTTTTTTCTGGCAACCCAGCTGAAGAAAATTGTTGATGCCTGTGACCCAGCAGAGTGTGGGAGAAGGTGTGTCTGACCTTTCCAGAGCTCAGACACTGTCTCCTGTCTCACAGACAAAATCTCCCAGACATTGCACTCAGGCTCAGGCACGCTCTGCCGGCCAAACCTGTTCTTACAGGGACAGATCCCATCAACCATAAAAACATTCAAAATGCCAAATGCAAATATTAGCAGAGAGCAGCCTCATTCTCCAAGGTGGGGCTGGTTCTGGGCCTTGCTAATAATGAGCTACAGAAAGGTAGGGCTGTGAGTCAGCATTTTGAGCCCTGCCCCGCACAAGGGTTAAATGTTGGATGGTTGACGACCCCCACATGAGATGACTTTGGTGGGTCTCAGTTCCAGCTCCCACATCCCAACTCACCACCGTGCTCTGCATTGGATAGTCAGCTCTTTATTGTAATAATACTGTGAGCAGCCCCTCTCTCCCTGGGGGTTTGTACAAGTGCCAAGAGCAACGGGCCCCAGAGTCAGCTAGGGCATCTAGCAAGAGCTCCTGCCGCCTGGTCCAACACTGCCTCGCTCGCTGTACGTTTGTGAGTGTGGGCCAGGGTTGTCACTGTCACACTCCCACATACAGTGCAGCCTGGGAGCTTCACCTAACACAGGGATGACCAAAACCATGGGCTAATCTTCTTTTCATTTCCTGGGTTTTTACCTCGAGCTCCTGACATAGGAGTTTGCCCCATGCATGTTGAGCAGCTAGGGCTGGTGATGCTGCAGAGACAAACTGTTGCCAGTTCTCCTGATTTTTGCACCGTGACAGGATTTGGGCAGGGTCTGGAGCTGGAGCCAATCTGGAGATGATGTGAGAAGCGCCAGCCCGTATGAGCCCTCTGATTGGCTGCCCACCTCCTGGGCCAGAATAACCAATCAGAGCAGCCTGACAGTATTTTCTCAAGGGGGAGGGAAAGCCCAGCAGGTGGCTCAAGGCCCCAACCCCTCTCCTCCTGTGAGCAACAGGGACAGGGTGGTTCTTCCCCTCTTGTGTCCCCTTTGCAGCTCTCACCTGGACAGGGACACCAGGGGAATGACGACCCCCTGGAGCAGCCCCCGCCCCAGCCTGGAAGGGGGAGAGGGGATCCCACTGTAATCTCCCAGGCCTAGGAGAGGGGAGGAGAAGAACCCCAGAAGGAGGCAAGGTGAGGCTGGTTGGAGACAAGCGGATGTGGGGTGAGAACCCCTGCAGCAGAGCCAGAAACCCCTTAGCCAGCTAATTGGGAGAGTGGGCAACAGTCCCCATGCGCTGAGGAGGGGTAGGGAGAGTGCAGCAAATCAAAGGACAGCTCAAAAAACCACAAGAGATGTTGTTTTAAAAATAACTTTAGGGGCAGTCTTGTGATTTCTGATTTCTTTAGGTTGGCAGTTCTGCTGGAGGACGCTGTGAACAGCAGGAATCATAGAATCATAGAATATCAGGGTTGCAAGGGACCTCAGGAGGTCATCTAGTCCAACCCCCTGCTCAAAGCAGGACCAATCCCCAACTAAATCATCCTAGCCAGGGCTTTGTCAAGCCTGACCTTAAAAACCTCTAAGGAAGGAGATTCCACCACTTCCCTAGGTAACCCATTCCAGTGCTTCACCATCCTAGTGAAAAAGTTTTTCCTAATATCCAACCTAAACCTCCCCCACTGCTGGAGTACTGAACCAGCAGTATTTTCCCTCTAAATAAAACTGAAGCAGGCTGTTTCTCAAGCAGTGGGTCTTGAGCTACCAGTGGGTTGCAAGAAGGGACTAGGAGGGCTGTGCACGCCCAGAGGCAACTCCCCGCTCCTCTCTTCCCCAGAGAATGATGTGGGGAGTGGAATTTGGGCAGCAACAGCATGGAGGAAATGGTCTGAGCCAGACAATACAGTCAATAGATACAGCCTGATAGGGATCATGGCCCGACCATGATGTGAGTGGGGTTGGCTGGGGCAACAGAAAGGGCAGGGCTTCCCAAGTGAAACCAAGGGAGTTTTGGGGAGCCGAGCAGAGGGGTTGTGGGTCAGGCTACGGAGGGGATTTTATATTTTCCTTTTTTTCTTTTGTGTTTGAATGAAACTTTAAAAAATAGTAAACAGCAGCTATACCTACATACAGGTGAGTCCCCAAAAAGACCAAATGCAGTTGGTAGGTTGCCTTAGTACCAGGTTTGGGAAGCACTGGCGGAGAGGAATCTGTGAGCAGTGAGCAGGTACTGTGATTCTGTCAGTCTCTGCATCTCTCCAGCTATATGAGCTGCTCCAGGCTGCGAACCCAGAATTCAACAGCCTTCAGTTCTTGCCCCTAGTGGCGTTGTTACCCGAGGTTCCCCTCGAACCCAAAGCTCTGGTAACCCTTGTTACCTGGAATTCCACTGACACCAAAGGATGTGGTAACTTTTCTCTTTGTAAGTCGGTATCAGGACAGATCAGGGAGATGCAGGACCTCTGTCTGCTATACTGCTGGCACAAACAAATCAAAACCTAATGCTTTTACTTAAAGCCAGTGTCATTGTATAATTCCCAACTCTGGACCTTAGCGTCCAGGATATGGGTACTAGCCTAAGTCCTCTAAGCCTAATTACCAGCTTAGATTCTGTAGCGCTGCCACCAATCAGGAATTCCAGGACCTGATACGTTCTAGTCCCCCCAAAACCTTCCCTGGGGACCCCCAAGACCCAGATTCCTTGAGTCTCACAACAAGGGGGAATGAACCATTTCCCTTCCCCCTCCTTTCTTCCTCTCAGCTCTTTCCCGCCCTGGGTACACTAGGAGACCACCGTGATTCAATTCCTTGAATCACCACACCACGAGGAATGTTACCTTCCCCCTCCCTTCTTCCCCGGAGAGAAATACAAAGATAAACGCAGAGAGCAGGTTTTTCTTCCCTCCTCCCTTTCCTTTCTCCCACCAATTCCCTGGTGAGTGCAGACTCCCTTCCATGGAGTCTTACAAAAGATAATCAAAAAATCAATTAGATTCTAACAAAAAAAAGGAAAACTTTAATAAAGAAGGAAAAACATAAAAATTGTCTCTGTAATCAAGATGAAATATTACAGGGTCTTTCTAGCTTATAGACAATAGAAAGAAGCTTTCTTCAGCAGAAACACAATTTAAGCTACTTCCAGCAAGTACACATCTACAAATAAAGAAAAACAAGTTAAAAGACTATGACCGCCTTTTTACTTACTTACAATTCTGTATAGATAAGAGACTGTAGCAGGGAGATTGGCAGAAACCTGGTTGCACCTCTAGTCCCATCCAGAACCCAGAGAGAACAAAGCCAAACCCAAAAAACACAAACAAAGGCTTCCCTCCACCGAAGTTTGAAAGTATCTTGTCTCCTGATTGGTCCTCTGGTCAGGTGTTGCAGGTCACTGTTTGTTAACCCTTTACAGGTGAAAGAGACATTAACCCTTAGCTATCTGTTTATGACAGCCAGTATTTTATTAATCTCTAGTATTCCCATCAGAACACCTTTAGTCAGTCACTGCTTTGTTTAGTCTCAAGCACACACAAACACAAGAGGTTATAGAGCACCCCACAGATCATTACCCCTCAGGAATCTGGAGCAGTCTCTGGGCGATTCAACAACAGATTTCCAGTGGTCAGCTTTCCGTCTGTGGCTGGAGATCTTCTCAATGTGTCCACAAAGCGATCCGCCTGACCCAGACTCCCAATTCCTCTTTTATACCCCCAAAATTACAAAAACATGCCAATGAAAAGCATTACATAGATGATCAAATGGAGCAAAAGCGAAAGTTACAAGGTATGCCAAAACAGGATTCAAAGTTTTGTGATTTCAGGTCGTTTGTCTGGCAGGTGTACATATTTCCAGACTGCGTGTTTTTCACAGACTTTCACCCCCACACTCCAAGAAAAAGGGCACAGAAGATCAGGTTCAGGGCACAGAGTGTTAGGTTCACAAATCCTCCCTTCTGGCTTTGCCTTCGTTAAGCTAAGTTACTACAAAATCTACTAAATAACGACGGTATTCGTAGCAATAAGCAAAATGATTGATAGTCCATCCCGATAGTTGGCAGTGGCTTAAGCATCTGGTTGTTTGTTACTACAGAGAATTCTTTCCTAGGTGCTGGCTGGTGAGTCTTGCCCACATGCTCAGCATTTAACTGATCGTCATATTTGGGGTTGGGAAGGAATTTTCCTCCAGGGCAGATTGGCAGAGGCCCTGGGGGGTTTTCGCCTTCCTCTGCAGCATGGGGCACGGGTCACTTGCTGGAGGATTCTCTGCACCTTGAAGTCTTTAAACCAAAAGTTGAGGACTTCAGTGGCTCAGACATAGGTTAGGGGTTTGTTACAGGACTGGGTGGGTGAGATTCTGTTGCCTGTGTTGTGCAGGTCTGACTAGACGATCATAATGGTCCCTTCTGACCTTAAAGTCTCTGAGTCTCTGAGGATGTCATAACAAAGCTGGCTCAGTGGGTGCTAGCCAGCAGAAGTAGACCTCAGAAATCATAGAACCACAGGTTTAGAAGGGACCAAGGGGTCGTGTAGTCTAACCCCCTGCCAAGATGCAGGATTTGTTGTGTCTAAACCATCTGAGACAGGTAGCTCTGTCCAGCCTCCTTTTGAAAACCTCCAGTGAAGGAATTTCCACAACCCTCCTAGGTGTCTGTTCCATTGTCCTACTGTTCTGACAGTTGGGAAGTTTTTCCTGAGCTTTAATCTAAATCTGCTGTGCTGTAGTTTGATCCCATTGCCTCTTGTCCTGCCCTCTGTGGCAAGAGAGAACAACTTCTCTCCATCTTTTTAAGGCAGCCTCTCAAGTATCTAAAGACCACTATCATGCCCCCCCCCCCCGCCAAACTCCTATTTTTCAAACTAAACATACCTAGTTCCTTCAGCCTTTGCTCATATGGCTTTCACTCCATTTTGCAATAGTATCCCATTATTTACTCAAGTTGAGGTTGTGATCTACCACAACCCCCAAATCCTGCTCAGTGGTGCTGCTGCCAAGCCATTTATCCCCCATTCTGTATTTGTGCATTCGGTTTTCCTTCCCTAAGTTTAGCACCTTATATTTGTCTTTGTTGAATTTCATTTTGTTGCCTGTAGCCAATTCTCCAATTTATCAAGATTCCTTTGAATTTTTTTAGCTCTCTCCTCCAAAGTGTTGGCAACCCACTCTAGCTTTGTATCATCTGCAAATTTGATCAGTATGCTCTCTATTCCTACATCCAGGCCATTAAAAAAGACATTAAACAACACTGGACCCTGAAGAGATCCCTATGGAGCCCCACTTGAGGCCTCCCTCCAATCTAACATCATTCCGTTAATAGTTACTCTTTGTCCTTGTTTAACCAATTATGTATCCACTTAATGGTAGTTCTACCGAGCCTGCATTTCTCCAAACGAACTGCTCTGCAGCCATATTGCTCCCAGGACTGGGCCTGTCTGGTGTCCAAGGTACAAGTATAACAGCATAAGACAGATAAGAACCTAGTTGTAAAGAACAAGAAGTGGCACACCATTACAAACTAAACCAAAGTGGAATCAGCTGCCTACATGTGATTAAATCAACAGTCTCTCAGGCATGTCTCCCATGGATTTAGGGAAAGGCTCTCACACTTACAGGGAGGATTTTATAATGGCAACAGGAGCTGCATTCGCTGACTGACAGGGAAGAGGGGGGTTCTGGTTTGTTTGCTAGTGTGTTCCAGCTGCCATTAATCCCTGTGTTCTAGTCTTCAGAGCAGCAATCTCTGGCTGCAGGAAGGGAAGTCAGCCAAGAGCCAGACCCAGACCCAGCATGGGAGAACAGGGCAGGTAGGCCCACTTCCCAAGCATTGACCCCTGCTCCTGCAGAGTCATGTGAGAGGAGGGAGCGCCACGCAAGAAAATAAGGATTCTTTGTCAGCCCTCAGCAAGGCTCCCTCTCATGGGCAGCTCATGAGCTGCCCATTTGGGGAGGCTAGCCATCAGCCCTGCCCCTTCCACCCCCCCGCCAGAGCCAGGGCCGGCTCTAGGTTTTCTGCCACCCCAAGCAAAAAAAAATTTGGCTGCCCCCCCATCCCAGCCCTGAGCTCCTTGCCACACTCCTCTGCTGCCCTAGCCCTGGGCTCTCCCCCTACACCCATACCCTCTGCCAGCCCAGCGCTGGGCTTCCCCCTTTCCCCCCCAACAGTGCCCTCTCCCAACCCCCCTGTCGCCCCAGCCCTGGGCTCCTCCTTTCCCCCTCACCAGTGCCACCTCCCAACACCTCCTACCTCCCCAGCCCTGGGCTCTTCCCCCCCACACCTGCACCCTCCTTCCGCCGCAGCCCTGGGTCACTGGTAACTCGCTCCCAGGGCAGGTCATTCAGCAGGAATTTTGGACGTGCACAGAACACAGACAGGATTGGTTCCCATGTGGTTACAGAACTGCAGTAAAGTGGAACAATTTTCAGCTTGTGTGATTGGAGGATCTCTGGATGCGTATTATAAGACTGTCCTCCATAAATGAGGAAAAGTTGAGGTGCCTTTATTATTCTTTTGTTCCACTCTTTGTTTCTATGGGGAATTTGCCAATGCGATATCACTGTCTTCCTTTTAAACAAACAAACAAAAAGGCACAAAAATAGCAATTCCAGTCCTAATAACCACTGGGAAGCATTTCTTGCTCATTTTTATCCTACTTTTTCTACAGCAGGTTACAGTGGATCAGTATATTTGATTTGGGAGAAATGTAGTAACAGCTGCCCAGACTGAGCTTGAGCACTCCTGAGTTTTGAGGTGTTCAAAGCTGGAAGGCAGGCGCTGGGTGTGTGTGGGGGGGGGGGCTGTGGGCTCCACGGGGGAGCACGGCAGCATGTATGCAGCAGTGTGTCGGGCGCTGCGCGGAGCCAGACGCACTGGTCTGAGTGGCACGGTAAAGGGGCTGGGGGGTTGGAGAAGGGGTAGGGGGTTCCGGGGGAGCAGTCAAGGGACAGGGGGCGGGGGGGGTGGATGGGGTGGAGGTTCGGGGGGGCAGTCAAGGGACAGGCAGCGGTTGGATAGGCATGGGAGTCCCAGGGGTTTGTCAGGGGACAGGTAGGGGGTGGGGTCCTGGGGGGAATTTGGGGGGATCTCAGGAGGGGGCAGTTGGGGACAAGGAGAAGGGAGGCTCAGATAGGGGGTGGGGTCCTAAGGGCAATTAGGGGCAGGGGTCCCAGGAGGGGGTGATTGGGGACAGGGAGAAGGGGGGGTTGGATAGGTTGGGGGTTTTTGGGGGGGCAGTCGTAGGGAGTGGATGGTGGCGGGGGGGGGCTTCCCTCCCCGTGGAGTGTCCTGTTTTTTTAATCTTCAAATATGGTATCTCTACCATTCACAGCAGGCTGCCGCATGAGATCCCCCTCCTTCTTTCCAGTTGGTAGTGGCCAAGGGAATGCTGGGAAATGTAGTTCTTTCCCTGCTCCACGGCTGGCTCTTTAGGCAGGGAGCTAACCAAGGAACTACAGCTCCCAGAACCCCCTGTCGGTTCTCAGCTTCCATGCTAGATCCCTGCTGCCCCTGCAAATAGGCTGCCCCAAGCAGTTGCTTGCTTTGCTGGTGCCTAGAGCCACCCCTGGCCAGAGCCCCAAGTCTCTAAGTGTGCCCTGGTCTGCTCCGGCTGGCCCCAGCACCCTCAGCCCTGGAGAGCTGGGAGACCCCAGCCGCCCTGAGTCCCAGGCTGCAGACTGGCTTGCGCTAGCCGCAGCCTGCCTGGGCTGGGGTTGGGGGAAGCAGTGGGAAGCAGAATGACAGCTGAATGTGCTTTTGGTAGATTGAAGGGAAACAGGCGCTGTTTGTTTACAAGACTGTATCTCAGTGGGGAAAAAAAATCCCAAGCTGCCTGTTATGTCCCACGTAATGTCAGTGAGGTAAAGGGAGAACAGTTTCCACCAGGGTAGAGGTGGAGGGGCTGCCCCTGAGTTTGAACAGCCAGACCCAAGGGCCATTAGAAGAGCTCAATGCGAAGCTATGCACGGAGGGAGGCCTTGAAGGAGCACTTTGACAGTGTGCCACAGTAATGCGATGGAGTGGATAGTGCTTTCCCTGGCCCTGAAGTTTTGGGGGCTGTTAGGAATTGTGTAGTGCTTTGTCACATGGTTTTTTAATGCACCTATGAATTATGTGGAGCTTGCTTTACATTTATAATTATTACACTGTTTTTCACTGTAAAAACTTTGCTCCTGTACAATTGCAAATAGTGGGTGCTTTGAGTAGTGCTAGGCATTCTGCAGGATGTGTTGTGAAGTAATACAGACAAATATGTTTCCAAAAAATAGAAATTTATTGCATACTAAAACTAGAGCAAACAATAATGTGCAATTAAAATAAAATAATGGAACAGAACTTTAACATTAGAAAGATAGAAAACATCCCTGTCCATTTTGGCTGCACACAGCAACTCTGCTTCTCACAGTGTATGTGAAGCTGTGGTTGTCCCTAATGCCTCCAACAGGGATTGGGATGTGGCCCCTGATGCCACATGGAATGTTCGGGGGGTGGGGAGCAGTGACCATGGAGTTCTCCATTGACTGCAAAGGGAGGAGTGTTCATGCTTGTTGAACCTGTAGTCTGCAGCATCTGTATTTGCTACTAGAGAAGCCTGAATATATCCAGGGGTGGCTCTAGCTTTGTTGCTGCCCCAAGCACAGCAGGCAGGCTGCCTTCGGCGGTGCGCCTGCAGGAGGTCCCTGGTCCTGTGGATTTGGCGGCATGCCTGCGAGAGGTCCGCCAGTCCTGCGGATTCGGCGACATGCCTTCAGGAGGTCCGCAGATCTGGCATACCTGCTGCCAAATCTGTGGGACCAGCGGACCTCCCGCAGGCAAGCTGCCGAAGGCAGCCTGACTGCTGCCCTCACAGCAACCAGCAGGGTGCCCCCCCTAGCTTGCCGCCCCAGGCACAAGCTTGGAGTGCTGGAGCCTGAAGCCGCTGCTGCCTATATCCTGGTATATCTCCCTCTCCTTGTCCTGCTGGGACTCTTGGGCCTTTCTCCTGTTTGCTCTTTCCTTCTTCAGGCTGTCTGCCTTATTCCCCCTCTCGGCTCTCTGTTTGTGGGCCGATGCAACACTGGCTTGCAGGATCTTGCTGAACACGTCCTCCTGTCCACTTCTTTTTCCTCATCCTCAGGGTGCGGTGTTCCAGGGAATCAAGGGGGCACCCCTCAAGGCACTATGGCAGCAGCTGCAGATAAAGCAGACAGATGTACATATAAGCAGAGTCAGGATGAGCGCTACTCTGACATCTGGTGGTGAATTGTGGTGAGTGTGGAAAAGAACTTCAGGGGCTGATCTTGTTTGCAGAGGCACACTCACCCAGCCTAGCATGAGCCCACGGCAGCCCAAAATTGTCACTTTGGCAGCTGTGTGATCCCCAGTTTCTCTGTTATTGGGGCAGGAGGAATAAACTGTTGTTACCCTGATTATGTGAATCAAGACCAGTGGAACTGTTTTATGACCAAAGGACTCACCATTAACTAAGTAGCACTCACTAGACAAGGGAGATGGGTTCCAAAACCCAGTGAATTGAGAGAGGTTGGGAACAGGTATGTGTACCTGGTGGTGTGGACCCACCTTGAGGGCCTGGAACACTAATTGCCCCATCTCTCCCTCCCCTCCCCTTCTCCATTGAATGGCAGAGCTAATTTTGATTCTATTAGGAGTCTAGTTACAGGCTGCTGTGCTGAATTCACTTTGGGCTAATGGTGCAGCAGCACTGGGGCACTCCTACTAAAAGCAGAAATCATTAAGAGCTAAAATTACTGAGCTGAGATCACTGAGTGCTGTGTTGACTAGTAGGGGAGCCTGAAGATATATTGCTAAGTGGCTGACAGAGCGGAGCAGTTTGCATGATGGTTGGAGTGGCCCATGGAATGCGGAGCGGAGCTGAGCAGTTTGTGGGGACAGCTGGAGCAGTTCATGGGACGGCTGGTGGAGTGGAGTGGTGGCAGAGCAGAGCAGTTTGCGAGATGGTTGGAGTGGCCCATGGAACAGTGAGCCGAGCAGAGCAGAACAGAACAGAGAGGAGCTGAGCAGTTTGTGGGAATGGCTGGAGCGGCTCACGGGACGGCTGGAGGAGTGGAACAGAGCAGCTGGTAGAGCGGAGCCATTCGTGGTGAAGGCTGCAGCAGAACTCCACGGAGAGGCTGGGTAGTGGGCCTCGGACCACGTAAGGTGCCCCTTAACATCCTGTGTGCCCCCCCCCATTTCCACTAAGGCTGAGGGGGTAAAACTCCACAGATAAACTTTTGAACTGTGGGGCAGCACTGACCAGGGACAGAAACCTTTGGGTTGTTGGACTTTTGAGTGATTGGACTTAAGACCCTGAGGGGAAAAGGGTACTGTTAAACTTACTTGGGGTGGGTCTTTTGCTCATGGTTTGTGTTAGAAATCCTGTTTGTGGTGTTTCCCCAACGTAATGCCGCATTGTTTCCCTCCTTTATTAAAAGGATTTTGCTACATTCAGACTCCGTGCTTGCGAGAGAAAAAGTATTTCCTCTTAGACGTGCCCGGGGGGGTCGTTTGTAATTGTCCCAGGTCACTGGGTGGGGGCTCAAGCTGGTTTGGCATTGTGTTACTGAAACGGAACCCCTGGATACTGAACCTGGCCCTTGTTGCTGTCAACTCAGAGGGGCAGAAGGGTTCCATACAATTGTGCTTACAGTCACAACAAAAAGGGAAAGATACAGAAAACGAACTCTGAAACTTATTGCCACATAAGTTTTAAATCAGACATTGGCACTTCAGCTTTGGAGCTCCTCTGCACAGCATGGAGAGTATGATTCAGCAGGGGGAGGGGGAAGAAGGGAAATGTTCAGCTGCACGAAACAATAAAATTCCAGCCCGTTTCCATGGGTGCGAGTACAGGGCAAGGCGGGAGTCTCTCACTCCTGAGGGTAGCAGAGGCAGAGAGAGCACAGCTTCTGCTGGTGTCCTGAAGCCTCCTGAGCCTGTGTACTGCAATCATCCTAGCAGAAGTTATCGCTGAGTGGCGTGGGAAAGCATCCTACTGCAGAGGAAGAAATAAGGCAGCTGCCCTAGAAACCTTCAGCAGAGGCCTGCAGAGGACTGTCAAGAAAGGTTCATTGAGATCTCTCAGGAGGATTCAATGGACATCCCTGTGTCCATAAAAAAACTGTTTCTACTGCTCTCTCTCCCAGTCTAGATACACCTGCTGCAATTCCTTCACTTTCATGTGGCACTGCTGCTGATCCCTCTCATACCCTTTCATCTGCATCTCCTGTACAATCTACTCATAGATGTCTGCTTTCTATGACTGGTCCATAGCTGGGTCTGCACAGCTTCTTCTCTTCACTGGCTCAGGAGATCCAACATCTTGGCAGGAGAGCATCTAGTGCATGGAGCTGGCATGGCCGATTGGGCAGTTGCACACAACAAGGGTGAGTGGCTAGTCCTGCTTGCCAAGGCAGGCAACCGGGAAGAGGCATTTCAAAAATATGTGGAGGGTGTATGGCTTCTGGTCCCTGGGCAGTAAAGTTCATAATTATGACCAGAGTGGTCACTGCCGGGCATTTTGGGACATCTGCTGGATGACTGTAAGGGCTGACATAGGTCATGCAGTGTCTGTGTTTGCACTGTGTCAGCCTCAGTATTCCGTCCATGGCTTTACACAATTAGGGGAGCTGGTTTGATTCCATCACTGTAACAGGGCACTTATGTTTGCAGGAGACAAATTCGAGCCTAAGCACATGCACTACTAGGTCGATGCAAGGCGACTTACGTCAACCTAACGTCTTAGTATAGACCAGGGTCAGACGCAGCTGAAGCCCCAGTGTGGGCATTGGTGCTTCAGAGCCAAGGGCACCAATGCTCCAAGAGACCATGCAAGCACCAGTAGCCCTATTCACCAAACAAGGTGCCAGTGCCTTGGTGGACTAGATGTGGCAGCATGCTGGTGCTTCTGAGTCATGGCAGACATAGGCCAGGCAGGAGCTGCAAGGGCCTGAGGGAAGATGCGCTGCAGATTTTTTTGTTAAACTGGCTAGAAACTGGGGAAAACTGGTGTGAGTGTGTCCTTTGTGGCCCATGCTGCAGACACAAGACTGAGGAGTGAGAATCCTGCACAGATGGGATTTTCTGAGAACAAAGTTATAATGCCTCAGGGGGGATTTCAAAGTGGACTCATTGCAGATGTTTCCTCTGCCTAAGTTAGCAAAGTTTTGGTGCAAAAACGTATGGGAAATTCAGCTGGCCCATGAGGAGTTAGTGTGTTAAGTTCGGAGACTAAATTCAAACATGGTACTATAAAAGAGAGGGACAGTACACTTGCCTTGTGCAACCTTAATTATGGTGCCTCCCTCTTGTAACAGGGAACACTTAAAAAAAAACAAAAACAAGGCCAGAATCCCAAAGTGATCCTTCGAGTTCGCTTCCAGGATGTTTGTCATTCAGGAGAAACATGACTGTGCTTTCAACAACACTGGTCTGCATTTGGAAGATGATCACATACAACCATTAGGGAACTTGTTCTGTGACTGGCAGCCTGACAGAGTCAACAAAGCATGCTTAACTTTTGGCTAAAATCTCACCCTGGTCTGATCTGAAGCCCGGTGAAGTCAATGGAAGGCTTTACATTGACTGCAAGAGACTTTGAATCAGTGCAGATCCCATGGCCCTCTCTACAGCAGGAATGTATATTTTCGAGAAGGAGGAACTTTTAGGAAATGTACTTTCTTTCTGGTACAGATCTCCCTAACATCAGGAGTGATGTGCAAAAGTCTTCCTGGCCATCATGACACCTTCTAACTTTATTTTGGGTTTCAGCTATACATTTTTCATGATGCTCTGTTTTTTTCCACTAACAACTCATCCATTCAGACAAACTAAATGTATCTTGTTTTAATGCCTCACAAGAGATGAGTGAATACTGCAACAAAAGTTTTGATCATCACCTGTCCTGGGATAAGATGTCATGGGATAAGAGGGAAGGTCCTCTCATGGATTGGTAACTGGATCAAAGATGGGAAACAAAGAGTAGGAATTAATGGTCAGTTTTCAGAATGGAGAGAAGAAAATAATTGAGTCCCCCTAGGGGTCTGTTCTGGGCTCAGTCCTATTCAACATAGTCATAAATGATCTGGGAAAAGGGGTAAACAGTGAGGTGGCCAAATTTGCAGATGATACAAAACTACTCAAGATAGTTAAATCTCAGGCAGACTGCGAAAAGCTACAAAAGGATCTCTCAAAACTGGGTAACTGGGCAACAAAATGGCAGATGAAATTCAATATTGATAAATGCAAAGTGATGCATATCAGAAAACATAATCCCAACTATACATATAAAATGATGGGGTCTAAATTAGCTGTTACCACTCAACAAAGAGATCTTGGGTGGATAGTTCTCTGAAAACATCTACTCAATGTGGAGCGGCAGTCAAAAAAGCAAACCGAACGTTGGGAATCATTAAGAAAGGGACAGATAATAAGATAGAAAATATCATATTGCCACTATATAAATCCATGGTCACCCATGTCTTGAATACAGTGTGCAGATGTGGTCGCCCCATCTCAAAAAAGATATATTGGAATTGGAAAAGGTTCAGAAAAGGGCAACAAAAATGATTAGGGGTATGGAATGGCTTCCGTATGAGGAGCAATTAATAAGACTTGGACTTTTCAGCTTGGAAAAGAGACGACTAAGGGGGGATATTTTAGAGGTCTATAAAATCATGACTGGTGTGAAGAAAGTAAATAAGCAAATGTTATTTACTCCTCCTCATAACACACAAACTAGGGGTCACCAAATGAAATTAATAGGCACCAGGTTTAAAACAAAAGGAAGTATTTCTTCACACAACGCACAGTCATCCCGTGGAACTCTTTGCTAGAGGATAGAATGAAGGCCAAGACTATGACAGGGTTCAAAAAAGAACTAGATAAGTTCATGGAGGATAGGTCCATCAATGGCTATTAGCCAGGATGGGCAGGGATGGTGTCCCTAGCCGCTGTTTGCCAGAGCCTGGGAATGGACGATAGGGAATGGATCACTTGATGATTACTTGCTCTGTTCATTCCCTCTGGGGCACCTGGCATTGGCCACTGTCAGAAGACAGGATACTGGGCTAGATGGATGCTTGGTCTGACCCAGTCTGGCCATTTTTATGTTCTTATGTTGACCTTTTGTATTTGCTTTTTCTATTAATATTCTAGCAAACCCTAGCAGACATGTTAATTGCAACTGTTCACACTAGAAACCTGATCATATGAGTTATGCTCATCAAATCAGGGAACAGAAATATACCATGTGTCCAATAACACTTGGAACTTCAAGTTTTGAGCATCAAATTCTTGCAGTAAACCACTTTTAAACAAAAAGAAAACCAAGAATTAGTCACAGTTACATGATGTAGGACAAATATGTATCATGGGCATAAATGTCCATGCCTCTGGGCATGAACCAGCATCTTTCTTTCTTTCTGGACTGATTATTCCGTAATTGTCCATTATGGTTTGTGGGATTTTTGCACCTTCCTCTGAGTAGCTGATATCAACAACTGTGAGCTGGGCTAAATGGACTATTGTTTTGATCCAGTCTCACAATTCCTCTCTTCTTCAAATCACTCAGGATGTGAATTTTTCCCTTCTAATTCTTCTCTTTTCCTGCACAATTCAAAAAGCAGAAAGTTATGAGCTTCTTTTGTCAAATTATATGTTACAAATATTTGCTCTGCTCTGCTTCTGCCAAATGCATTTCTCTTGTTTTGAAGGGTGCTGCCAGCGTAGCCAGAGCGCCACAGCCAGCACAGGGCAAGCTAGATCCTACAAAGGAAAAACATGCTACAGGTGAGTAAGACATTGCATCTTGGTAGAGGAAGCTATTTATGTCTCTCTTTGGAAAATATTGTAATCAATGCTATGCAGTGTGGCATAGGTGCTATGGGCAGTGAGCACTCAGGCTGGAAAACCAGCTAAGGCAACGCCATAGAGTAGTTAGTGGTATAATCAGGTGCTCAGTAAGCCACAGCTAAATGCATTGGGCTCGATTCTGCCACTCTTCCCTTACTTGAGTGCCTGTTCTTGAATAGTACCTATGGCAGCCATTTGTCTGACACTATTGTCTGTATTTATCTAGAGGAAGACAAGCAGGCTGTCTTCCTCATTGCAGAATGTGAGCATGATCATACTAGCTCTCATGCTAGGCAAGCGGTCTGCCATTTCAGCAACTCCCTCTCTGCCATTGGCTTGCTGACCAAGGCTGCCAGGGCATCTGGGGAGCCAATGGGCTGGGACTCAGCCAGTGCTTAGGTGGGACTGGAAGGTGAGTAGAACTAAAGCCAGTGTAAGGCTGAGGTCTGCAGGAGTGAGCTAGTCTCACCCATGGATCCCTGAACTATGCTCATTTAACAGTCAGGGCCCCCTGTGTCACACACGCACCCCCCCAATGCAGCACGGCAGAGAGAGGGATGCACTGCCACTTACCCATCGTCGTACAGCATTAGGGGAGCTGTGGATGAAGAGTGCTAAGTATTCTTGTTCTATTGGTCAGTGCCCAGAAGCTACCACCTTTCCTGTGTAGTTTATGTGGAAGGAGAGCACAGGAGCTTTACTGTGGATGTGCATCCCTTCTTATTCCAGTAAGAGCAAGGTCTCCCTAGCCCATCTGTAAGGGAGTCCTCATGGTCAAAAGTATTTGACTATGTATTTCCCAAATACATTATCATTGCCTTTTGGATTAGTTAACAGAAGGAGAGACCACACAGAAACATCAGCAAGAATATGCAGCTCCCCAAAGTGGTGTAGGCTCGACCGCTCCAGCCTGCAACGCTAACAGTAATACATCTGCCAGTGCCAGGAATGCTACTGCTGCCAGCAAAGGCAGTGGCTCCAAAATCTCGGCTCCCAGGTCGTCTATCTGCACCCTGTTGTAACAGTCTGCTCACTGCTTGTGGAGAGAGAACTCGCTCAGCATCTTCAATTGTGCCCCCTTAGAGAGAATGGGGATGGAGAGACGATGATCATAGTGGTATGTGTTATGATTTTTAAAGTAAGGTGAAAGGGAGGCCTAAGAAGCAAAATATCATCTGCGTAGAAGTGAAGGCTCTCAGTTATGGGCCTTCTGTAATCAGGGACTCGGTTCTGAATGCCAGTCTCAGCTTCATGGCAGCCTGCTCTGGAACAACGTAGTGCTGCCATGTGCCCTTCTAGAATGTAGTGAGTGGCTAAGCTGAAACCTCAGGAAATACAAAGTACATGCCACACTCGTAGCACAACCTTAACTCGGCCTCCTGGCTCTGGCAATATCCACTGAGAATGATTAAGTAAAGGAGGTGCCATAATAAGGAGGCATGAGGAAGGACTGAGACAGGGGCGGCTCCAGGCACCAGCACGCCAAGCCTGGGGTGGCAAGCCATGGGGGGCGCTCTGCCGGTCGCCGTGAGGGCGGCAGAGAGGCTGCCTTCTGTGGCATGCCTACGGAGGGTCCGCTGGTCCCGCGGCTTCGGTGGACCTCCCGCAGGCGTGCCGCCGAATCTGCAGGACCGGGAACCTCCCACAGGCAAGCTGCCAAAGGTAGCCAGCCTGCCATGCTTGGGGCGGCAAAATACCTAGAGCTGCCCCTGGACTGAGAGAACAGGCTATTGTGTTGTATTCCACAGCTTTGAGTTGCAGCATTTATTTGCATGCTCTCCAGCTGTGTTTACTAGGTGCACCTGTATAGAATAGTGGAGGGGTTAACTGGTGCAGCTGGACAGAGGTGTGACTGATATGATGAAAGGGGCATGCCCCATTTTAGTTCTGAGTTCTGTAGCTTGTGTCAGTAGAAGTGCACAAGTTTGTCTTGCCATGGGGATTGTCTGCAGCCTGGTGCCATGTGTGATGAGTTCTCTGGGGCCTACTGAGGGGTGAATGAAGGCAATATCTCAGAAGGCATCCTGAATGCAAGGGTGAAGGGGGGGTAACATTCTGCAAGTCTGTGGAGTGGGCTGAGTGTGTGAGTGTAGGCCAGGTGTGGGGAGCTCCTCTTCACTATGCATGACCTAAACCCATGTTGTGCCTCTGCAAATAGAAGGCCTCCAACTGTCCTACAGTGCCCATGTGCTCTGTCCCTGAAGTGTTCTGTGGCTGGGACAGTCTTTCTGCTCTGTGTGCAGAACCAAGCACAATGGGCTCCTGGCTCTGACCGGGGGTCCCATGCGCTATACAACTGGTTACTAACCTGTAAGAGCAGTGTGTACTACTGGGGTGTTCAGGCATTGTGCAAAGAGCGCACAGCTTGGGTTGCATTATGTGGGTGGCGTGTTCCTTAACTCTTCATTTCCTAGTTGTCAGAGGCCTGTGTGTAGCTGAACTTCACATTCTGGAAGGCCCGAGGCACTGCGGGCAACCTTAACTCTGCGTTAATGACATTTGGGGAAGTTTCCTTGCTTTTTAAAAAAGTTTCTTAGCACCCCGTGTACACAGCTTAGCTCTCCCCTTCCGTGGCCTCTGGCTCTTGGCAATGATTGCCCCAGCCCTAGAATGCACAGGCTGCATGTTAGCACGTTCACTGCTCCTGAGTCCTCTCCTTGTCTCTCAGTTCTTTGCCTGTCCAGCACAGCTTGCTCCTCGCCCCCCAGCCATCTGCTCACATAGGGGTGGGCTCTGGTGGTGGCCCTGCAGGCTGAGAAGCTGGGGAGAGGACATAGGAATAGTGCAGGGACGGGCATGGACTCAACGGGGGGGACATATTTGAAAAGGATAGAAATGGAGGGTCATGGATGTAGGAGTTTTTGGGGGGCCAGCACTGAAGCCCCGCTTATATTCCCGATTGCACAGCTCTGACCCACGTCCACGTCCCCCCCACACTCTCCTGCACTGCGCTGCCCTCCCCTTTCCCCTAGAAGCAGCTGCATTCTGGGAGACCTGGAGCCCCTTCCCCACTGCTGGCGGAGGTCACATGGGGAAGAATAGGAGTTCTGGGTTCCTTCCCACAGCAAGAAACAGTGGAGGGAAGGGGAACCCTGGAGCCCTCCCCTTCAGCTTGGTGCAGCAGCCATGGAAACTAATTGTTGGGGCTAGGGGTATTTGTAGGTGAGGGGGAGGGGCACAAATGGTTCCACTACCCCCTCAACCCTGAATGTCACTGGAGGGAAGGGGCCCAACTTTCCCTCTCTTTGTGGTTTTGCGCTGTTTTCTGAGCTCCCAGGAAGTAAATGTCTCTTGGAGGATGAACAGCGAGAGATTGTGGAAGAATAGTTTTTGGAAACCCAGTTCTTCATCAATGCTGTAGTCACAAGAACAGTGTTTAGGGTCCCTTCTGCTGATAGGAGTTGTCGTCTAGGGCTGCTCTGGTCCCTCAGAGCTCAGCAGCTGTGTCAGAGCACAGCCCTAAGGGGCAAAGGTTGGCCAAGGAATAGAACTCCCACCATGACCCTCCCAAGTTGCGAAGCCCCTCCCATTCCCCACCTCCTGCTACTGCTCCAACCTCCCACATACTCCCCCATCACTGCCACAACAGACAAAAAATCCTCCTCCTCCTCCACCACATGCACACCCTGCCAGCTCCACCCTCCTCCTGACCGCTCTGTGACCCTGGTGAACTTGGAGGGGCCATGGGATGGGGGGCATGTACTAGCTGGAGACAGGAAAGAGCGGGAGCATGGTGATGTGAGTGCCTAGCCCAGACCTGAACTACCAGGTGTTCAGATTTGTGGCGTCCCTTCCCCTAGTGCAGCAGTTCTCAGACTGTGGGTTGGAACCCAAAGTGGGTAATGGGGTTGCCAGGGCTGGCTTAGACTTTCTGGGGCCCGGGGCCAAAGCCCAAGCCCAAGGGCTTCAGCCCTGGGCGGCAAGGCTCAGGTTATAGGCTGAAGCCCTTGGGCTTGGGCTTTGGCTCCCCCTACTTGGGGTGGTGGGGCTTGGGCGGGCTCAGGCTTCGGTTCCCCTTCCTGGGGTCCTGTAGTGATTTTTGTTGTCAGAAGGGGGTCGTGATGCAATGAAGCTTGAGATCCCCTGCCCTAGTGTATGGGAAATGAACTCTTCTCAGCCATCAGTCATATGAGGTTTAGCGAGGTGTGACATTGCCAGCTCATCTCATTAAAATATTCTCAGCTGACGGAGAATGCCCATGGAGCTGAATGCAGCCTGGAACAGCTTCATTCATCTCAGAGCGTGTTTTCATCCGTCCTTCTGTACTTGTACTGTGCATTGAGTCTGCCTGTTCTCAGCTGCTGGGTATGCCTGTGTACTGAGCCATGCTCCAGATCTGCCATTTCCAGCTCTCTGCCCATCTCTGCAGTGTGTGCCTCTACCATGCACCAAGCATGGCTGTTTTCAGCTCCCCAGCCCATCTCAGCGCTTGTGAGCATGTGCCATGAACTGAATGTGCTCATTCCCAGCCTTCTAGCCCAGTCTCTGCACTCTGCACTTTTTATATGCACTGATCATGCCTGTTCTCAGCTTCCCACCTGGTCTCAGCAGTGTGTGTCTGTGTGTCATAAACAGATAGCTAAGGGTTAATGTCTCTTTCACCTGAAGCACCTGACCAGAGGACCAATCAGGAAACCGGATTTTTTCAACTCTGGGTGGAGGGAAGTTTATGTCTGAGTCTTTGTTGTCTGTCTGCCTGCTTTCTCTGAGCTTTGGAGAAGTAGTTTCTGCTTTCTAATCTTCTGTTTCTAAGTGTAAGGATAAAAAGAGATCAGATAGTAAGTTATATGGTTTCTTTTCTTTGGTATTTGCATGAATATAAGTGCTGGAGTGCTTTGATTTGTATTCTTTTTGAATAAGGCTGTTTATTCAATATTCTTTTAAGCAATTGACCCTGTATGTGTCACCTTAATACAGAGAGACCATTTTGTATGTATTTTTTCTTTCTTTTTTATATAAAGCTTTCTTTTTGAGACCTGTTGGAGTTTTCTTTTCTGGGAAATTTCAGGGAAATTGAGTCTGTACTCACCAGGGAATTGGTGGGAGGAAGAAATCGGGGAAGATCTGTGTGTGTTGGATTTGCTAGCCTGATTTTGCATTCCCTCTGGGTGAAGAGGAAAGTGCTTTTGTTTCCAGGACTGGGAACGGAGAGGGGGAGTCACTCTGTTTGGATTCACAGAGCTTGTGTCTGTGTATCTCTCCAGAAGCACCTGGAGGGGGGGGAAGGGAAAAAGGATTATTTCCCTTTGTTGTAAAACTCAAGGGATTTGGGTCTTGAGGTCCCCAGGGAAGGATTTTCAGGGGGACCAGAGTGCCCCAAAACACTCTAATTTTTGGGTGGAGGCAGCAAGTACCAGGTCCAAGCTGGTAACTAAGCTTGGAGGTTTTCATGCTAACCCCCATATTTTGGACGCTAAGGTCCAAATCTGGGACTAAAGTTATGACATGGTGTGCAGTGGTGGGATAGAATCCAGAAGCCAGTAGGAATATTATATTTTTCTTTTCTCTGCTAGGGACTTTTTAGCAGAGAGGGTTTGGTTTTCAAAGAAACCAGAGAGAATTTTTTTTTCTGCTCTCTCTGGCAGTTTGTGGCTTGCATATTAAGCAAGAAGCCATTAAGGAGCTGTTACAGGTCTTTTGTCATGCAATAGCACTCCCATTAGGAGGCAAATACCAGCACTATATACATGCAAATAAAGTGGTTTTTCTAGTTTACGCTAGAGGAAGAAAAGGAAATAAGCACTGTTGCTATGCAGACTTCAGGAGGCAACAGAGAACCTGCAGTTCTGAAGATAAACACCGGAGGGCACCCCAACACAAGAAAACAGAAACCATGTCTACCAAGACAAAAATGGAGGCCGAAGAACAAATCAAAGAAGCTGAACACAGGCGACAACTGGAAAAAAGACAAAAAGAGGTGGAGCTGAAAGAAAAGGAAGAAAGCAACAAACTGGCAGCCTACCAAAGAGAACAGGCAGCCAAAGAGGCAGCACACAAAAGAAAACTAGAAGAAGAAGAGGTGGCCCACAGAAGGAAACAAGAAGAAGAAGAGGCGGCCCACCGCCGAGAAATGGAAAAACAACAAAAAGAAAATGAAGAAAAGGAAAAACAGAGAAAACATGAACTGGACTTGGCGCAAGCTGGGCTGCATGTGCCAGCCAATCCTAACAACCCTTCGCCAATTATGGTTCCACACCACAGAAAATTTCCCACCTACAAGGCAGATGACGACACCGAGGCATTCTTGGAAAATTTTGAAAGAGCCTGTCTTGGGTACAGCATCCCTGAAGACCAGTACATGGTAGAATTGAGGCCACAGCTCAGTGGACCTTTAGCAGAGGTGGCAGCTGAAATGCCTAAGCAGCAAATGAATGACTATAAACTTTTTCAAACCAAGGCCAGATACAGAATGGGGATCACCCCGGATCATGCCCGTCGGCGCTTCAGAACCCAAAAGTGGAAACCAGATGTGTCATTTCCCAAACACGCCTACTACGTTGGGAAAAATTATGAGGCCTGGATATCAGGACACAATGTTAAAACCTTGGAAGAACTGCACCTCCTCATACAAATGGAGCAGTTCTTGGATGGTGTTCCTGAAGACATCACACGGTACATACAAGATGGAAAACCCAAAAATCTCGCTGAGGCGGGGGAGATTGGGGCCAGATGGATGGAAGTGGCAGAAAGCAAGAAAGCTACGGTCAAGGGGAATGAATACCCCAGGGGGCACACCGATCATAAACCCTACAACCGAGGACAGCCAAAGACCCCACATACAACCCAAGTAAAGCCACAGACGCCCTATTCTTCCACCTCACCAGTCTCCAGTAACTCACCTCGGCCCAGTGACCCATCAGATGGAAGATGCTTTAAGTGTAATGAACTGGGACATATCAAGGCCAACTGTCCCAAGAACACCATGCGAGTGCAATTCATTACACCACCATCACACCAAAGATCCCCAGGCCCGGATGCCTCTCAAATACCCTTCGAGCGAAGGGAAAATTTGAGAGTGGGCGGAAAGAAGGTTACTGCGTGGAGAGACACGGGGGCACAAGTGTCAGCTATCCACCAATCCTTCGTAGACCCCAAATTCATCAACCCAAAGGCCAAAGTTACAATTTACCCCTTCATGTCACAAGCTGTAGACTTGCCTACAGCTCAACTGCCTGTCCAGTACAAAGGCTGGTCAGGAATGTGGACTTTTGCAGTCTATGACAATTATCCTATCCCCATGCTACTGGGGGAAGACTTGGCCAACCAGGTGAAGCGGGCCAAGAGAGTGGGAATGGTTACACGTAGCCAAATCAGGCAAGCTTCCAGACCCATTCCTGTTCCTGAACCGTCCACAGATGCCCCGTCTGGGTTACCAGAGACCCAGACAGAGGTAGTGGACCCGGATACCATGCCAACCACTAAAAAAGCCACAGCACCTCCAGTCCCAGGCCCGGAACTGGAACAGCAACCAGCACCAGCAATTGCAACCACATCTTCAAACTCAACGCCAGAGGGCGCCAGCGAGCCAGAACTGGCACAAGCAACAGACAGCCATACCCAAAAGGCTCAGCCAGAGCCTGAAATACCCTCAGGTGCACCAGCGGAGAGCGGTTCACCAGCAACGGAAACAACCCCATCACCTACATCGCTTCCAGAGGGACCAAGCCCAAGTCCACAGTCTGAGGAAGAACTGGTGACCCCAGCCTCAAGGGAACAGTTCCAGGCTGAGCAGGAAGCGGATGACAGCCTTCAGAAAGCGTGGGCGGTGGCACGGAGCACCCCACCGCCTCTCAGCTCTTCTAATCGATCCCGGTTTGTTATAGACCAAGGACTTTTATACAAGGAAATTCTTTCTGGTGGACACCGGGAAGAATGGCAGCCGCAAAAACAGTTGGTGGTTCCAACTAAGTACCGGGGGAAGCTCTTAAGCTTAGCCCATGATCATCCCAGTGGCCATGCTGGGGTGAACAGAACCAAGGACCGGTTGGGGAAGTCCTTCCACTGGGAGGGGATGGGCAAGGACGTTGCCAAGTATGTCCGGTCTTGTGAGGTATGCCAAAGAGTGGGAAAGCCTCAAGACCAGGTCAAGGCCCCTCTCCAGCCACTCCCCATAATTGAGGTCCCATTTCAGCGAGTAGCTGTGGATATTCTGGGCCCTTTCCCAAAAAAGACGCCCAGAGGAAAGCAGTATGTACTGACTTTAGTGGACTTTGCTACCCGATGGCCGGAAGCAATAGGTCTAGGCAACACCAGGGCTAACACTGTGTGCCTGGCCCTAACAGACATCTTTGCCAGGGTAGGTTGGCCCTCCGACATCCTTACAGATTCAGGGTCTAATTTCCTGGCAGGGACCATGGAAAAACTGTGGGAAACTCATGGGGTGAATCACTTGGTTGCCACCCCGTACCACCATCAAACCAATGGCCTGGTGGAAAGGTTCAATGGAACTTTGGGGGCCATGATACGAAAATTCATCAAAGAATTCTCCAATAATTGGGACCTAGTGCTGCAGCAGTTGCTGTTTGCCTACAGGGCTGTACCACATCCCAGTTTAGGGTTTTCACCGTTTGAACTTGTGTATGGTCACGAGGTTAAGGGACCATTACAGTTGGTGAAGCAGCAATGGGAGGGGTTTACGCCTTCTCCAGGAACTAACATTCTGGACTTTGTAAGCAACCTACAAAGCACCCTCCGACACTCTTTAGCCCTTGCTAGAGAGAACCTAAAGAATGCTCAGGAAGAGCAAAAGGCCTGGTATGACAGACATGCCAGAGAACGTTCCTTCAAGGTAGGAGACCAGGTTATGGTCTTGAAGGCGCAACAGGCCCATAAGATGGAAGCATCATGGGAAGGGCCATTCACGGTCCAAGAGCGCCTGGGAACTGTAAACTACCTCATAGCATTTCCCAATTCCTCACTAAAGCCTAAAGTGTACCATGTTAATTCTCTCAAGCCTTTCTATTCCAGAGACTTACAGGTTTGTCAGTTTACAGTCCAGGAAGATGATGCTGAGTGGCCTGACGGTGTCTACTACGACGGGAAAAAAGACGGTGGCATGGAAGAGGTGAACCTCTCAACCACCCTGGAACGTCTGCAGCGGCGACAAATCAAGGAGCTGTGCACTAGCTTTGCCCCATTGTTCTCAGCCACCCCAGGACGGACTGAACGGGCATACCACTCCATTGACACAGGTAATGCTCACCCAATCAGAACCTCACCCTACTGGGTGTCTCCTCATGCCCAAGCTGCTATAGAACGGGAGATCCAGAACATGCTACAGATGGGTATAATCCGCTCATCTACCAGTGCATGGGCATCTCCAGTGGTTCTGGTACCCAAACCAGATGGGAAAATACGCTTTTGCATGGACTACCGTAAGCTAAATGCGGTAACTCGTCCGGACAACTATCCAATGCCACGCACCGATGAGCTATTGGAAAAGTTGGGACGGGCCCAGTTCATCTCTACAATAGACTTAACCAAGGGGTACTGGCAAGTACCACTAGATGAACCTGCCAAGGAGAGGTCAGCATTCGTCACCCATGCGGGGGTGTATGAATTCAATGTCCTTCCTTTCGGCCTTCGAAATGCACCCGCCACCTTCCAGAGGCTGGTAGATGGTCTACTAGCAGGACTGGGAGAATTTGAAGTTGCCTACCTCGATCATGTGGCCATTTTTTCAGACTCCTGGCCCGAACACCTACTACACCTGGAAAAGGTCTTTGAGCGCATCAGGCAGGCCGGACTAACTGTTAAGGCCAAAAAGTGTCAAATAGGCCAAAACAGAGTGACTTACCTGGGGCACCAGGTGGGTCGAGGAACCATAAACCCCCTACAGGCCAAGGTGGATGCTATCCAAAAGTGGCCTGTCCCACGGTCCAAAAAGCAGGTCTAATCCTTCTTAGGCTTGGCCGGATACTACAGGCGATTTGTACCACACTACAGCCAAATTGCTGCCCCACTGACCGACCTGACCAAAAAGACCCAGCCAAATGCAGTTAAGTGGACTGATGAGTGTCAAAAGGCCTTTACCCAGCTTAAGGCGATGCTTATGTCTGACCCTGTACTCAGGGCCCCGGACTTTGACAAGCCATTCCTATTAACCACAGATGCATCTGAGCGTGGTATAGGAGCAGTGCTCATGCAGGAAGCAACAGATCACAACTTCCATCCTGTCGTGTTTCTCAGCAAGAAACTGTCTGAGAGGGAAAGTCACTGGTCAGTCAGTGAAAAGGAATGCTATGCCATTGTGTACGCCCTGGAAAAGCTACGCCCATATGTTTGGGGACGGCGGTTCCAACTCCAAACTGACCATGCTGCACTAAAGTGGCTTCATACTGCCAAGGGGAACAACAAGAAACTTCTTCGTTGGAGTTTAGCTCTCCAAGATTTTCATTTTGAAATTCAGCACATCACAGGAGCTTCTAACAAAGTAGCTGATGCACTCTCCCGTGAGAGTTTCCCAGACTCTAGTAGTTAAAAAGTGTTCTTAAAATGTTGAAGTCTGTTAGTTATATACTTAGTGGTATATGTAAAGGTGCATGTGTTGTTTTAATCTGTTTATTTTAAAGTTCTAGAAGGAAATCGCCGCCAGTGAGCTTCCCCACTGTCTGCAATTTGGGGGGCGTGTCATAAACAGATAGCTAAGGGTTAATGTCTCTTTCACCTGAAGCACCTGACTAGAGGACCAATCAGGAAACCGGATTTTTTCAACTCTGGGTGGAGGGAAGTTTGTGTCTGAGTCTTTGTTGTCTGTCTGCCTGCCTTCTCTGAGCTTTGGAGAAGTAGTTTCTGCTTTCTAATCTTCTGTTTCTAAGTGTAAGGACAAAGAGATCAGATAGTAAGTTATATGGTTTCTTTTCTTTGGTATTTGCATGAATATAAGTGCTGGAGTGCTTTGATTTGTATTCTTTTTGAATAAGGCTGTTTATTCAATATTCTTTTAAGCAATTGACCCTGTATGTGTCACCTTAATACAGAGAGACCATTTGTATGTATTTTTTCTTTCTTTTTTATATAAAGCTTTCTTTTTGAGACCTGTTGGAGTTTTCTTTTCTGGGAAATTTCTGGGAAATTGAGTCTGTACTCACCAGGGAATTGGTGGGAGGAAGAAATCAGGGGGAGATCTGTGTGTGTTGGATTTGCTAGCCTGATTTTGCATTCCCTCTGGGTGAAGAGGAAAGTGCTTTTGTTTCCAGGACTGGGAACGGAGAGGGGGAGTCACTCTGTTTGGATTCACAGAGCTTGTGTCTGTGTATCTCTCCAGAAGCACCTGGAGGGGGGGGAAGGGAAAAAGGATTATTTCCCTTTGTTGTAAAACTCAAGGGATTTGGGTCTTGAGGTCCCCAGGGAAGGTTTTTCAGGGGGACCAGAGTGCCCCAAAACACTCTAATTTTTTGGGTGGTGGCAGCAAGTACCAGGTCCAAGCTGGTAGCTAAGCTTGGAGGTTTTCATGCTAACCCCCATATTTTGGACGCTAAGGTCCTAATCTGAGACTAAAGTTATGACACTGTGTCATATATTAAGTATACTTTTTTCCTGTTCCTGATGCAGACCTGGTTCATTGTGCCTAGTGCTGTCTGGCAGGAATTCAGTGAGCCTATCCTGGTTGGTGCCATTTTAAATGTGGCAACTAGGCTCTCCCATATCATCCTGACCCCACATCCTCACCCAGCAGGGCTTCATATCCCCAACACAGCGCCAAACTGGGCCAGGGCGGGACTCGGGCTGATATGTACATGGCATTGGGGGTGTATTTGTGGGGTGCTGAACTTCCTCAGAATTCAACACACCACTGACACCTCCAAAACAAACTCCACCGTGGTCCTGGACACCAAGCAGAAAGGCAGGGTGAGAGCACTAATGCACACCCCCCGGGCAGGCACCGGAGTAGAGAATCTGAAATTGTCTTTGGGTTCTAAGGGCAGTGCTTGTCCATATAAGCCACCTAGTGAATACATTATTTAGTGTGTGTAGTTCTGGAGGAAGCAATAGCTGACACAGAGACAAACTGTTTGTAAGTAGAGGTCCTTCTGAATAGCTGATCTCAAGGTCACTCCAGTAGTATACATTTTATGAGAGCCAGAGCCCTAATTTTTCCCCTAGCACTGCATAATATAATAATAAAAAACAAGCTATAAGAATCTGAAAATAATAAAAACAGCAAATTTGGGGGGCTATGTCTCACACCAGTAGAGCAAATGACCCCAAAATTGTACCAGAAGCTCTATTCCAGACTCTGGTGTAGCATGTCAATTTTAAAAGTAATTTACATCAGTGATTCTCAAAGCCGGTCTGCCGCTTGTTCAGGGAAAGCCCCTGGCAGGCTGGGCTGATTTGTTTACCTGCTGGGTCTGCAGGTTCCCTGCTCCAGGCCAATGGGGGCTGCAGGAAGGGTGGCCAGCACATCCCTCGGCCCGCGTCACTTTCACAAGGGTCATCTAGTCTAACCCCCTACCAAGGTGCAGGGTTTGTTGTGGCTAAACCACTCAAGACAGATGGCTCCAGCTTCCTTTTGAAAACCTCCAGTTAAGGCACTTGTACGACTTCCCTAGGCATCTGTTCCATTGTTCCTACAGTTAGGAAGTTTTTCTTGAGATTTCATCTAAATCTGCTGTGTGATAGTTTGAACAAGTGGTTCTCAACTTATTTACCATTGTGGGCCGCAATCAGTACTACCTGTATGGCCCTGAGGATGTCACATGGGCCACAGTTCTGTGCTGATTGGGCTGTAAGCAGCTGGCAGCCCATAGGTTGAGAACCACCGCCCCATTGCCTCTTGTCCTGCCCTCTGTGGCAAGAGAGAACAACTTTGCTCCATCTTTTTTATGGCAGCCTTTCAATTATTTGATTTTAGTGCTGCTAGTTACAAGTAGTTCACTTTGAGGAGGCCTGTATCTCTGAAACCCTTTAATCAAAAGGTTCCTAGTTTGCAACACACCATCTCCTGTTGTGACATACCAGTTTTCACGATAATCTCCCTATGCATGTGGATTTTACAGCATGTTGATTATTAAAATCTGCCTTTTACTGGGTGCCCTTGAAGAATTCTTTGAACAAATGACCCCAACTTGGGTATGTCTACACTACGAAATTATTCCAATTTTACAGAAACCGATTTTTGGAAACAGATTGTATAAAGTCAAGTGCACGCGGCCACAATAAGCACATTAATTCGGCAGTGTGCGTCCATGTACCGAAGCTAGCATCGATTTCCGGAGTGTTGCACTGTGGGTAGCTATCCCATAGCAATCCCATAGCTCCCGCAGTCAGGGAGCCCATTGGAATTCTGGGTTGAGATCCCAGTGCCTGATGGGGAAAAAACATTGTCGCTGGTGGTTCTGGGTACATCCTCCCCCTCCCTCCGTGAAAGCAGCGGCAGACAACCGCGTCACGCCTTTTTTCCTGGGTGAACTGTGCAGACGCCATATCACGACAAGCATAGAGCCCACTCAGCTCAAGACAGCAGTTATGAACATTGTAAACACCTTGCGCATTCTCGTGCAGTTTATGCTGAACCAGAACCTGCAAAACCAGGCGAGGAGGAGGCTGCTACGGCAGCGCGGCGACGACAGTGATGAGGACATGGACATGGACACAGAATTCTCTCAAACTGCGGGCCCCGGCGCTTTGGAGATCATGCTGTTAATGGGGTAGGTTCTAGCCATGGAATGCCAATTTTGGGCCCGGGAAACAAGCACAGACTGATGGGACCGCATAGTGTTGCAGCTGTGGGACGATTCCCAGTGGCTGAGAAACTTTCACATGTGTCAGGGCACTTTCATGGAACTATGTAACTTGCTTTTCCCTGCCCTGAAGCGCCAGAATACCAAGATGAGAGCAGCCCTCACAGTTGACAAGCGAGTGGCAATAGCCCTCTGGAAGCTTGCAACGCCAGACAGCTACTGGTCAGTCGGGAATCAATTTGGAGTGGGCAAATCTACTGTGGGGGCTGCAGTGATGCAAGTAGCCAAAGCAATTGCTGGGGCGGGAGGGATAGCTCAGTGGTTTGAGCATTGGCCTGCTAAACCCAGGGTTGTGAGTTCAATCCTTGAGGGGGCCATTTGGGGAACTGGGGTAAAAAATCTGGGGATTAGTCCTGCTTTGGGCAGGGGGTTGGAGTAGATGATCTCCTGAGGTCCCTTCCAATCCTAATATTCTATAATTCTATAACTGCTGCTACCAAAGATAGTGACTCTGGGAAATGTGCAGGTCATAGTGGATGGCTTTACTGCAGTGGGATTCCCTAACTGTGGTGGGGCAATAGATGGAACCCATATCCCTATCTTGGTACCAGGGCATCCAGTACATAGACCCCAAGGGGTACTTTTCCATGGTGCTGCAAGCACTGGTGGATCACAAGGGACGTTTCACCAACATCAATGTGGGATGGCCGGGAAGGGTTCATGACGCTCGCCTCTTCAGGAACACTACTCTGTTTAAACGGCTGCAGCAAGGGATTTACTTCCCAGACCAGAAAATAACCATTGGGGATGTTGAAATGCCCGTAGTTATCCTTGGGGACCCAGCCTACCCCTTGATGCCATGGCTCATGAAGCCATACACAGGCAGCCTGGACAGTTGTCAGGAGCTGTTCAACTACAGGTTGAGCAAGTGCAGGATGGTGATAGAATGTGCATTTGGCTGTTTAAAGGCGCACTGGCGCCCATTACTGACTTGCTCAGACCTCAGCCAAACCAATGTCCCCTTTGTTATTGCTGCTTGCTGTGTGCTCCACAATCTCTGTGAGAGTAAGGGGGAGACCTTTATGGCAGCGGTGGAAGACTGAGACAAATCACCTGGTCTCTGATTACGCGCAGCCAGACACCAGGGCGATTAGAAGAGCACACCAGGAAGCTTTGAAAACCAGTTTCATGACTTGCCAGGCTACAGTGTGAATGTTCTGTTTGTTTCACCTTGCTGAAAACCTGCCCCCTTGATTGACTCATTCCCTGTAAGCAACCCACCCTCCCCTTCAATTACAGCTTGCTTTCTAAGGAAATAAAGTCACTATCGTTTAAAAATCATGTATTCTTTATTAACTGATTATAAAAAGAGGGAGAGAACTGACAAGGTAGCCCAGGTGGGGTTTGGGAGGAGGATAGGAGGGAAGGAAAAGGCCACTTCAGAAGTTCAAAGTAATGACAGCCTTTTGCTTGGGCTGTGCACTGGGGTGGAGTGAGCGGGTGCATGGAGCCTCCCCCCCCCGCATTCTTACACGTCTGGGTGAGGAGGCTATGGAACATGGTGAGGGATGAGGGTGGTTATACAGGGGCTGCAGTGGCACTCTGTGATCCTGCTGCCATTCCTGAAGCTCCACTAGACTCCAGAGCACGTCAGTTTGATCATGCAGCAGCCCCAGCGTTGCATCCCTCCACCGCTGATCTTCCTGCCACCACCTCTGATCTTCCTGCCGCCACCTCTCATCTCGAGCTTCCCTCCTGTCTTCACGTTGGTCCCTCCTGCCCTCATGTTCACTGGCATCTTTCCTGTACTATGATACCGTGTCCTTCCATGCAGTCAGATGAGCTGTTTCATTGCGGGTCAATTCCATGATTTCAGTGAACATTTCGTCTCACATCCTTTTTTTCACCGCCTTATCTGAGAAATATTTGCAGCTGCAGGAGGGAGGGAAAAAAAGAGAGAGAAGTATTTAAAAAGATACATTTCACAGAACAATGCTTATACTCTTTCACGGTGAATAACACTATTCACATTACATAGCACACATGATTTCAGTACAAGGTCGCATTTTGCATCTTAATATTGAGTGCCCCTGCGGCTTTGGTGTTAGAGATCACAGATGCAGGTCCAGACAACAGAATTCAGCTTGCATGCGGCTATGGTAAGCCATTGTCTTTTGGCTTCTGCAGCCTTCATATATCCAGCGCCCTCCTTTCCCACATATCAAGCAAAGTCCATTGAGTGCTGCAGTTTTCCTGTTAATGTGCAGCAGCAGAAACCAAACTAACCTTCCCCCATCCAATTCTCTGGGATGATCACTTTATCCCTCCCCCCACCGCATGGCTGGTATCAGGGAAGATCCCTGCTAGTCAAACGCAAAAAAGCTCAGTGACAATCCCTCTCTCCCACGCCGCTTGGCTAACTGCAGGGAAGGATTTCTTTTCAGCCACAGGCAAACAGCCCAGTAGGAATGGCCACCTCTGTCCCCTTAATTAAATTCCCATATTTCAACCAGGTTACCATGAACAATATCACTCTCCTGAGGATAACACAGCGAGATAAAGAACGGATGTTGCTTGAATACCAGCGAACACCGGGACCATACGCTGCCAGGCTTTGTTATGCAATGATATCAGATTACTTGCTACTAGCATGGCGTGGTCAAGTGTCTTACCATGGACGACGGAATAAGGTTGCACTGCCCAGAAACCTTCTGGAAAGGCTTTTGGAGTACCTCCAGGAGAGCTTCATGGAGATGTCCCTGGAGGATTGCATCCCAAGTCCTCAGGGCAAATTAATCATTAAAAAACACTTGCTTTTAAACCATGTTTTATATTTACAAAGGTACACTCACCAGAGGTCCCTTCCATGGCTTCATGGTCTGGGATACTGCCTTGGGAGGGTTTGGAGGGTACTTCAGTCAGGCTGAGAAAAAGATCCTGGCTATTGGGGAGAACGGAGTGCTGTGTGCTCTCCACAAACTCCTCCTCATCATCATCTTCCCCATCCGCAGAATCCTCAGGCATGGCTGAGATTACCTCCTCCTTGGAATCCACAGTCAGCGGTGGGGTAGTGGTGGTGGCTCCCCCTAGAATTGCCTGCAGCTCAGCGTAGAAGCAGCATGTCTGCGGCTCTGCCCCAGACCTTCCATTTTCTTGTTGGGTTTTCTGGTAGGCTTGTCTGAGCTCCTTAACTTTCACGCCGCACTGCAGTGTGTCCCTATTGTGGCCTCTCTCCATCATACCCCTGGAGATTTTTTCAAAGATTTTGGCATTTCGTCTTTTGGAACGTAGTTCTGCTAGCACGGAATCCTCTCCCCATATAGTGATCAGATCCAGTACCTGCCATATGGTCCATGCTGGAGCTCTTTTTCGATTCTCAGACTGCATGGTTACCTGTGCTGATGAGCTCTGCGTGGTCACCTGTGCTGATCAGCTCTCCATGCTGGGCAAGCAGGAAATGAAATTCAAAAGTTTGTGGGGCTTTTCCTGTCTACCGGGCCAGTGCATCTGAGTTCAGATTACCGTCCAGAGCAGTCACAATGGTGCACTGTGGGATAGCTCCCGGAGGCCAATACTGTTGAATTGCAGCCACACTGACCCTAATTCAAAATGGAAATGCCGATTTCAGCGCTACTCCCCTCGTCGGGGAGGAGTACAGATATCGATATTAAGAGCCCTTTATAGTGAAATAAAGGACTTCGTTGTGTGGACAGGTGCAGGGTTAATTCGGTTTAATGCTGCTAAATTTGAGATAAACTCGTAATGTAGACCAGGCCTTAGTGGGTGCCAAGCCATAAAGTGGCATAGCGATGTTACGGTGTGGCAATAACGCTACCACTGTTAAGACTGCACCAGGAATTCCATTCACATAGTGCAGAATGTCTACAGAGTTGTGTTTTGGATTAAAGTATCAGTTTTAATTGCTAATGTAGTTTGTACATGGTTTGATTTTTTTATTGCTATTTGTGGGGGGAAATCTCATTTGACATTTGCTAGGACTGGTTTTAAAAGAACCATGTGACTAACTTTTTTTCTAGTGTCTGACATTTCCTTCAGACTCCTTTTACCAAAGAACTTAAGCTCTTTGAAGAATGGAATTGATTGGTGTGATTCCTTGGTTTGTGTACATTGGATGAATGATTGTAGAAATTTGTTTTCTGTTTATTTTTCATGATTAATATATCACTATTTTGATTTGAGGACTGTGTCCTGGCACTGCATTAGTCAATGTGGACCTTCCCCCAGGTCTTACAACAGGGATCACTCTTATGGGTGCTTTTCCTTATGCACTGCAACCCCATTGATCATACTGACATTGAGTTACAACTATTTGCTTTTCTTTGATCACACAATCCTATTATTCAGGAGAAGGTTGAGGAGAATGTAGCTGGATTAGATTAGCCTAACGCTGCTGCTGGTTATTCGAGTCTCTCATCTTCCCATTAATTTCAAAAATGTTATTTTCTTGACAAAACTTCTAAAGTAAAATCTGAGGATGCATGTGGATTTTAGAGCCCTTTGAAATATCAGTGCTTAAACCAGAAATTTGTTCACAAGGCAAAACTCCCAGAAGAGCTGCAAAACACGGGAAAGAGCACCTACTGTGCACAAGACACACACTCTGAAAGTTACCACTATGGTGTGTCACGAGCCATCCAGCTACTCTAGTATCAGGCTGCCTGCAAACACTCTCTCTTGCAACAGAGACCAATTCTTTCTGCATGTACACATGCTGCTTTCTTGGGCCCCTCTGTTCCCCTTAAAAACAGGCTTTGGGGCATCCCTAAAATAACCTGCCTATCGCCCCTTTAATCTACTCTTCTTGGGATCTGAGTCTTCAGAGTAGCTAAGGAAACACTTGAAGAACACTGATATAACCTTCCAATAAAGTGGCTGACAGAGGCAGTATTCCTTCCAAAACTAAGTATCTTTTTATTGATGTAACTAATAATCCTTGTTACAATATACTCTAAAAATCATGAATTAGACACAAATCCTTTATTGAAGGTAAAGAGCACTCAAACCACAACAGCATACAGTTTGAATGATTCTAGGTGATGCACTCAGTTGCAGATGGCCAGTCTACAATAGATCGCTGACAGCAGTTCTGAAAGTGAAGTTTTACATAGGTAAAATACAATACACCCACACCCCTCAACAATACACATACGGATACTATTCAGCACTACATTTATGCTATACTATAATTAAAAACGTAGTGGGCTTACACTCTGTTGATTTAGTTGTCTGCTCTTTTTGCTTGCTTTGCTGCTGTGACGTTATTGATGTAATCTGGGACCATATAGAACATGATTGCAACCAAGGTCCTGTAGTGGCACCAAACCTTATGTAAAGGATGTCATATAAGGTGTCTAAGACCAGGTTATGGGTTGCTGGTTATGATTATGCTATATGTATGTATCATTTTGTAACTGAAGTTATGAGTATTGGCTCTATACTGTCTGTATTTCAAATTTGTGCTGTGCTTCTGGGTGACATCCCAGACAAGTTGGTGTTAGCTCTGCCTCGCCTGCTTGATGGCCCATTAAGGACCATGAGCGATACAAGTGACCCATTGAGAGAAGGCAGATAACGCCTTGTAACTCAGCAAAGTATGCAGGAACTTGCCCATATGACTCCAGACTCCATTTTGCTATAATTTTCCACAGTAAGGACAAAGAGGTGTTCTTACACCTGGAAAAGACTATAAAAGGCTGATGCCTCATCTCCATCTTGTCTTCAGTCCTGCTTCTTACTTCTGGAGGGACCTTGCTACACACTGAAGCTCTGAACAAAGGACTGAATGACCCATCCCAGCGGCGGATGTTCCAGAGACTTGATTTAAACCTGCAGTTTGTTCTATCACTGCTACAAGCCTGAACTAAGAACTTTGCCATTACTGTATGCAATTGATTCCATCTAACCAATTCTAACTCTCATCTATATTTTTTTCCTTTTATGAACAAACCTTTAGATTTTAGATTCTAAAGGATTGGCAACAGCATGATTTGTGGGTAAGATCTGATTTGTATATTGACCTGGGTCTGGGGCTTGGTCCTTTGGGATCGAGAGAACCTTTTTCTTTTATTGGGGTGTTGGTTTTCATAACCATTCATCCCCAGGACGAGTGGGACTGGTGGTGATACTGGGAAACTGGAGTGTCTAAGGGAATTGCTTGTGTGACTTGTGGTTAGCCAGTGGGGTGAGACCAAAGTCCTCTTTGTCTGTCTGGTTTGGTTTGCCTTAGAGGTGGAAAAACTCCAGCCTTGGGCCGTGACTGCCCTGTTTTAAATGATTTTTCCGGAATTGGCACTCTCAGTTGGGTCCCGCCAGAACAGCATCGTCACAGCTGCTGCTTTCTTCTGCTGTCACCATCAGCTCTGGTCAGTCAGGTCCACTCCTCTATCTGTGGTCAGGTCTCTCAGCAGCTTCCAACTTCTTTCCAGTACCTCTTCTTGCTGGCTCCTGTTTTCCTAGAGAGTCTAGAGCAGGGGCGGGCAAACTTTTTGGCCTGAGGGCCACATTGGGTTTCAGAAATTGTATGGAGGGACAGTTAGGGGAGGCTGTGCCTCCCCAAACAGCTAGGCGTGGCCTGGCCCCTGCCCCCTATCCCCCCCTGCTTCTCGTCCCCTGACGGCCCCCCTCAGGACCCTTGCCCCATCTACCTCCCCTGCTCCCTGTCCCCTGACTGCGCCTGGAACCCCCACCCTTGACTGTCCCCCACCACCCCATCTAACCTCTCTTCTCATTTCTGACTGCCCCCCCAGAACCTCTATCCCATCCAACCCCCCTCCTTCCTGACTGCCCCCCAGGACCCTTGCACTCATTCAACACACCCATTCCCTGCCATCTGACTGCTCCGACCCCTATCCACACTCCTGCCCCCTGACCACCACCCTTGTCATAAACAGATAGCTAAGGGTTAATGTCTCTTTCACCTATAAAGGGTTAACAAACAGTGACCTGCAAACACCTGACCAGAGGACTAATCAGGAGACAAGATACTTTCAAATCTCATGGAGGGAAGCCTTTGTTTGTGGGTTTTGGGTTTGGCTTTGTTCTCTCTGGGTCCTGGACGAGACTAGAGGTGCAACCAGGTTTCTGCCAATCTCCCTGCTACAGTCTCTTATCTATTCAGAATTGTAAGTAAGAAAAGGCGGTCATAGTCTTTTAATTAGTTTTTTTTTCATTTACATATGTGTACTTGCTGGAAGTAGCTTAAATTGTGTTTCTGCTGGAGAAGGTTTCTTTCTATTGTTTATAGTTGAAAGACCCTGTAACTTTTTACCATCTAAAGTGCAGAGATAAACCTTTTACTTTTTCTTTCTTTCTTATTAAAAGTTTTGCTTTTAAGATCTGTTTAATTTTTTTCTCCTAGTTAAGGTTCAAGGGAATTGGTGGGGAGAAGGGAAGGATAAATTTTCTCTTTGTGTTATATTCACGCAGCTTGTATTGCCTCTGGGTGAGGGGGAAGGTAACACTCCTCTCGATGTGGTGATTCAAAAAGTTGAATCAGGCGATCTCCTAGTGTTCCCAGGGCGGGAAGGAGCTGGGAGGAAGAAGGGAGGGGGGAGGGAATGGCTTATTTCCCTTTGTTGTGAGACTCAAGGAATCTGGGTCTTGGGGTCCCCTGGGAAGGTTTTGGGGGGACCAGAGGGTATCAGGCCCTAAAAATTCCTGATTGGTGGCAGCCTATCAGATCTAAGCTGGTAACTAAGCTTAGGGGAATTCATGCTAGTACCCATATTTTGGACGCTAAGGTCCAGAATTGGGAATTATACTTGACAACCCTGAACTCCCCTGCCCTCTATCCAACCCTCCCTGCTCCCTTACCACGCTGCCTGGAGCACCGGTGGCTGGTGGTGCTACAGCTGTGCTGCCCGCCTGGAGCCAGCCACGTCACCATGCAGCACAGAGATCAGAGGTCAGGTCGGGCTCTGCAGCTGGCCTGCCTGGCTGCCCAGAGCATTGCACCAGTGGCATGACGCACTGAGGCTGTGGGGAAGGGGGAACAGAGGGGGAGGGGCTGGGGCGAGCCTCCCAGGGCAGGAGCTCAGGGGCCAGGCAGGAGGGTCCTGTGGGCCACATCTGACCCGCGGGCTGTAGTTTGCCCACCTCTGATCTAGAGAACATGGCTGCAATAGCACAGCCTGCCCTCTCCTTGGCCACAGCAAGTGAAGATGACAGTGAGGTGCAGCATATTTCCTCCAGCAGGGAGAGATTCTGAGGTGACATGGGATTGTCCTGCAGGCTCCCCTCTTGCTCTGAAAAGAAGGGGTATGTCTAACTGCAATGTAAGCCCAGGGTTAGTGGAATGAGAGTCTGCAAATCCAGGGTTTGAGACCCCAGGGTTTGAGCATCTAGACTGACTGGTAACCCTACGTTAAGGATTTTCTAAACCAGGGCTCCAGCATCCACACTGGACTGGGGGCTGTGTACTTCAATCAACCATATCTCAGACTTCCTAACGCCCTCCCCAAAAATGGCTGCTCTGGTTCTTTGTTCATGATGCAATGTGAGAAATCTTGATGGTGTCGTTTCCCCTCCCCCCAATTCCAGAAAGTTTGAGCAGCCTGCCAATACAGCATGCTGAGCGGTCATTTTTGGCTATGCATGTGCCCAGCAATATTTAGGAGGTGTCATTTGAAGAATTTCTCTTGCTTGAGCTTTCACTCCTGTTTCGGGAAACGGGCAGAGCTTCCATGAGATGCTGGAGGACATTCCTGCAGCATTTTCTGACCCACCAAAGGCACCTGGCAGGGCAGCAGGAGGAGAACACAGACATGGCAGACTCAAACTGGCTGAAGCTGCTCATAACACTCAGTACCGCCTCTGAGGCCCCCAAAGTAGGCTGCATCTGCCCTATGGGGCTACACCTAGCTATACAGGTATAGTCTCCATACTATAGACATACCCTTCCTTGCAACCTCACTGCTGGAGAAACACAGGCACAACACACATTCTTAGCAGGCACTTCGAGACCTGACAGACTTGTACTCGCATTGTGTAAGGTACTGCATTTAGCTGCCTCACTTATCATGGGCTCACAGCAGTGTTGCAAAAGATGTTGCATATGAGGCGATGAGAGCAGGAACTCAAATCCCATAGTCCAGGTGCAGTTCAGGAGCTACCTGAAGCTGGTGGAGATGTCAATGTCATCAGTTCCCTCTCTCTGGCCCAGGCTGACCTGGACACCTTTCAGGATCAGGATGACACAGGCCTAATGGTGTCATGGTGGCTTGCAGGCTCTCAAGCAATAGTGCAAGTAGGGCGGTACCCTCCAGTACGCAGTACCGACAAGAGATTTTTAGCGGGTACAAGGTACCAGAAAGACTTGGGGCTAGCACCCCTCTCCAGAGAGGAGGGGTGGGGCCGCAGCTAGAGAGGGCATTCATTCTTTATATGGCCTTTGTTTAAGTTTGTTAGCATATGTATTGTGATGTTAAGTTGGTCAGGAGCCCTCAAGAGGGGAGGAGTGTGGGGGGATAGAAGTTGTTTAAACAGTGTTTTTTATTCTGTTTCTCCCCATTGGTCTGAATTATCCATGACATCCATACTGCATCACATCAAGTCCAAATCATTAGAGGAATGCCTCTGCTTGCACTGACCAGAGGATATTTGGATTCTGATGTCAGGCCAGTTCTACAGCCTTACAGGAACCAGGTGTTGTCCACAGTGTACATAGAATTCTTCTTTGCAGTCAAACTAGTCTAACAAGCATTTTGTTAACAGGAACTGGAGCAGGAAAACAAATGCCTCATTTTCCAGCTTTATGGATGAGAGAACTATAAGTGAAGATTATAATGCCGGATGCTGACGGCCTTTAACCAGCTTCCTCAAGAATCTGCCAAGAACTTTGCTGAAAATACGTTCCTCATCTTAGCAACAGAGCTAAGACTTATCACACATCTGCCCGCCTTTATTTGAATGATGCTCCCTCTCATCTGACAGCAGAGGCATTGTCAGTTTCATCCAGAACAACTTACAAACTTGGAACCTAAACCTGTAAAACCTTAATCATTTGATCAGTCCCATTGATCACAATGGGACTATTTGCATGACTGTGGACAACTTTTGTGGTAAGAATTTCAGGAGTCTGTTTTGTTCCTATAAAGGAAGTTGACTCTCCCATTGAAATGAGGGAGGGATAGCTTGGTCGTTTAAGCATTGGCCTGCTTAAACCCAGGGTTGTGACTTCAGTCCTTGAGGGGGCCACTTAGGGATCTAGGGCAAAATCAGTACTTGGTCCTACTAGTGAAGGCAGGGGGACTCAATGACCTTTCAAGGTCCCTTCCAGCTCTATGAAATAGGTATATCTCCATATATATTAATGTTTGGTTACAATATCGTAATGCAGTTTAGGATACAGTTCTACTTAAAATTTGTCTTTTAATAAGTCATATATGTGCTGAAATGGCTCCTCACCCAACTCCCATATTCCATATAAACAGACTGAAATACTACATATTTGGGGGGAAACTGAGTAGTTAAGCATGTTGATGTTTGTATACACAAACACCCATTTATTTCATCACTGTACTGGAAAATATAGCTGAACTTAATTTTCTATGGAATTCGAAGGAAGTTTAACAGCCCCAATTGTTTTCAGTGTTAAACAGTGTGTACGTGAAAAAATTACATGCCTTCTAAGAGAAAAGAAACAGTTCACACTTACTGAAACAAGCAAAAAAAATCCTTTCAACTGGTGTTCAAAAGAGAGCTACAAGACACATACATAGCATGAGCAGAGGGCAGAGAGGAGACCCTCCTACATTATGACCAGCAAAAAAATAAATAAAAAATTGTAACAACAAAACCTCAAAGAGGCAGAGGTTCACAGATTTGCAAACCTAAATACCTGTGTTATGCTTTAAATCACCTTAGCACATAGCCGGTTTATGAACATTAAAAAGTTAACTGCAAAGGAACACTGAAGCCCATTAATCTGAATGTGTGCCAGCCAGTATGCCCTCACTGACTAAAGGTGCAGTCATACCGAACAGCTAAAAATTAACCTTGCCCTTTTAGGCTAAACAGGGTCATGTCACTAGCTCCGTCTCTGTTGTTACATAACAAATAACAAAACTCCAGTGGGGCATGGTGCTGGCACATAGGGTCTCAGGTAAATGGTGTGATTTTTCATAATCTCTTTTAGGAATAGTCATGTATGTGAAATAGCTAGTACTTATGATTATGCTATTTCTATGCATGCATATTCATCTTAGTATCTGAAGTTATAAATATTAGTTATGTTTACTACTTTTGCTTGCTCCTGTAGTAATGCCCACTAGGTATTCAGCCAGCATGTGAAGGGACAAGTCAAGTTGAATGGACCATTAATGAACACTTAGCTCATAATGAACCCTGGAAAATGCCTGTCTACACTTGACTTTTTGTGAACGTTCTAACTCGAATATGGATGGGGGTGATGGATATGTAACTTGCCCATGTGACTCCAAACACCATCTTTCACAGTGAGAACAGATCTCCCTTTACTTGGCACTTTTGGCAGAAGCTAAAAGGCCCTGGCCTCGAAACATCTCCATTTTGCCTCTTTCCTGCTCCAGCCTCTAGACTATGAACATATATTAATGGGAGTGTTCTAACCAAGGGACTGAGGACTGTAAGGTAATCTGAAGCCTTCATATTTCCTTGATCCTTTGCAGATGGATTTTTTGGGTTGGATATGGTACAGAGACTGTTCTAGCCTCACCGATTGCTGATTTCTCCCTTGCCTTGCAATGGACAAAGATCAGATGTCTGCTGACTTTCTCACGAGTCAGCAGTCTTTGATACCCTTGCTTGGGTGTTTTTTTCTTTCCTCTCCAAATGTCAAAGCCTGTTCTCATTGAACTCAATAGCAAAACTCCTTTTGATTTCAATGGAAACAGGACTTGGCCCCAAGAGATCAGAGAATGTGATTTTGATCAATTGCTTATCTGTACAGAGAGAGTTCTCATGAACATTCTGCCAGGCTGATTTTGAGTGCCCCTCTTGTATGTCATGCTGAGGAAAATAATAAAACAATTTGGGCTGTAGTTCTATCAGATGTACATAGCACACACAGTTCTGTGCCTCTTTTCCATCAAACCCAAATGGTGCAGCATCTTTGCTTTCCTAGTGCCTGGCAGAGAGCAATATTTAGATAAAGGAAAGCTGCCAGAAGCTTAGTTTGGACATAAGGGAGGAACTGATAGTGTGTTAAGGGAAACTGGGGTGATTGTCCTTCCTATTCTTCTTTCATTTAAGAAGTTTTCAATTTGGGGTGCTGCTGGATCCTCAATGACACCACGGGCCCAAAGCATCATTTTACAACTATAATAGTAAAGGGCTCTTCTTCTAGTCTCCCTGTCCACCTGAGTGACTCCCAAATAATGTCCAAGAAGTGTGTGGGGCACCCTCATTCATTAACACAAACCAATCAAACACATTTCAGTTATACACATTTCCTCCCATGTCTAGAATCATTCAGCTCATTGTCATGCCAAACTTGGCACTGTTTTTGCAACTTAAACAATTCAGTTTGTACCCATCTGTTTGTCTCCATCTTTTCCTATCTTTCATAAACAATTATATGTAATAGACAGAGTTGGACTTTTAATAGGCAGAACAGTTATTCCCCGTCTTTATGAACCAAATCTGCTTAGTATTAGATGAGATGTTGGTTCATAAATTCCAATTATAAAACAAAAGCCTTATTTTATTCTCTGTATTTAACAACAAAAAGGAGTTATATTTTAAGGTTTACAAATATTGTGTCTCAAAATTGGAATTTCCCTTGTTTTGTAGACATCCAGAAGTTAGTTCCTTCAGATGTGAAAAAAGCTATGAATTTATAACTCACAAACCGCAACCCCCTCTTATTTATACTTAAGCTGTTTAGGCTTGGTCTTCTCTAGAAAATTAAAAAGTTGGCTTAACTACATCTATCAGGGGTGTGAAAGTTTCACATCTCTGAGCAGTGACCTAACCCCTAGTGTGGACAGTGCTAGGTCAGTGGGAGAATTCTTCCACCAACCTAGCTATTGCCTTTTGGGGGGTGGATTACCTCCGCTGCCAAGAGAACCCCTCCCATCAATATAGGTACACTGCCGCTATGGCATTTTAAGTGTAGACATGCCCTTAGAAACATACCAACTCTTACCATTTCTTTGGGTCAATGTCAGAATGGGTAAAGATTGGAGGGAGGGAGGGAAACAACCCTTCCCAGCTTTTGGTGCTTTCAGGTGTACAGTTTCACTTTTACACAAGCTGTGAAAATTCTATGCACAGGTAGTAAAACTTGCTTAGTTCAGGGCCAGATCTACACTATAAACTTACATCAGTATAACTACATTGTTCAGGGGTGTAAAAAACCCCTAAGCAATGCAGTTAACGGACTTAACCCCTGGTTTAGACAGCACTATGTCCACAGGAGGGCTCCTCCCATTAAGGGTATGCCTACACTACCTGCCAGATTGGCGGGCAGTGATCGATCTATCGGGGATTGATATGGCACGTCTCATCTAGACATGATACATCAATCCCCAAACGCGCTCCCTGTCAACTCCAGATCTCTACCAGGGCGAGAGGCGGAAGCGGAGTCAATGGGAGAGCCGCGGCCATTGATCCCACGCCGTGAGGATGCGAAGAAAGTCAATCTAAGGGTATGTCTACACTACGGGATTATTCCGATTTTACATAAACAGGTTTTGTAAAACAGATTGTATAAAGTTGAGTGCACGCGGCCACACTAAGCACATTAATTCAGCGGTGTGCGTCCATGTACTGAGGTTAGCGTCGATTTCCAGAGCATTGCACTGTGGATAGCTATCCTGTAGCTATCTCATAGTTCCCGCAGTCTCCCCCTCCCATTGGAATTCTGGGTTGAGATCGCAATGCAAAAAGTGTCGCGGGTGATTCTGGGTAAATGTCGTCACTCAATCCTTCCTCTGTGAAAGCAACGGCAGACAATCATTTCACGCCCTTTTTCCCTGGATTGCCCTGGCAGACGCCATAGCATGACAAACATGGAGCCCATTTTGCCTTTTGTAACGGTCACCGTATGTGTACTGGATGCTGCAGTGCTACAGAGCAGCATTCATTTACCTTTGCAAGGTGGCAGAGACGGTTACCATCCCTATTGCACTGTCTGCCATGCCATTGTAAATTGGTGATGAGATGACGGTTATCAGTCATTCTGTACCATCTGCTGCGGTCATGAGTGCTCCTGGCTGGCCTCGCTGAGGTTGGCCAGGAGCGCATGGACAAAAATGGAAATGACTCCCCGGGTCATTCCCTTCTTTATGTTTTGTCTAAAAAGAGTCAGTCCTGCCTAGAATATGGGGCAAGTGTACTAGAAAACCAGAGAGCACAGCTGCTCTGTGTCAGAGCCCCACAGATCCCTCAGAAATGATGAGCTGCATGCCATTCTAGGGGGTGTTCCTGCAACAACCCCACCTGTTGCTTCCCTCCTCCCCCAACTCTCCTGGGCTATTGTGGCAGTGTCCCCCATTTGTGTGATGAAGTAACAAAGAATGCAGGAATAGGAAACACTGACTTTTTAGTGAGATAAAATGAGGGGGAGGAAGCCTCCAGCTGCTATGATAGTCCAGGCAGGACGTTAAAGGGTGGCGAGGGAGAGGAGCCCAGCCTCCTGCTGCTATGATAGTCCATGCAGTACAGAATCTTTTCTTTAGACATGAAAACGGGGGGGTCGGGGGGGGAAGCTGATGGAGCTCAGCCTCCAGTTGCTATGATGAAGATGGTTACCAGCCATTCTGTACCATTTGCCGGGAATGACCTGGAGTCATTCCTATTTTTACCGAGGCCAGCCAAGAGCATTCACGGACTGATGATGATGGATAGCAGTCATATTGTACCATCTGCCATCGGGAAGGGGATGCTGGTGTTCAGCACTGCAGCACCCTGTCTACCAGCAGCATGCAGTAGACATAGGGTGACATTAAAAAATGGTGAGAAACGTTTTTTCCCCCTTTTCTTTTGGTGGAGGTAAGGGTGTAAGTTGATGACATATACCCTGAAACACCAGGGAAAATGTTTTTGACCCTTCAGGCATTGGGAGCTCAGCCAAGAATGCAAATGCTTTTTGGAGACTGCGGGGACTGTGGGATAGCTGGAGTCCTCCGTACCCCCTCCCTCCCTCCATGAGCATCCATTTGATTCTTTGGCTTTCCGTTATGCTTGTCACACAGCACTGTGCTGTGGCCTCTGTCTATCATAGCCTGGAGATTTTTTCAAATGCTTTGTCATTTCGTCTTCTGTAACGGAGCTGTGATAGAACAGATTTGTCCCCTCATACAGCGATCAGATCCAGTATCTCCCGTACGGTCCATGCTGGAGCTCTTTTTGGATTTGGGACTGCATGGCCACCCGTGCTGATCAGAGCTCCACGCCGGGCAAACAGGAAATGAAATTCAAAAGTTCATGGGGCTTTTCCTGTCTATCTGGCCAGTGCATCTGAGTTCAGATTGCTGTCCAGAGCAGTCACAATGGTGCACTGTGGGATACCACCTGGAGGCCAATACCATTGATTTGCGGCCACATTAACCCTAATCTGATATGGTAATACTGATTTCAGCACTACTCCTCTCGTCGGGGAGGAGTATAGAAACCGGTTTAAAGAGCCCTTTATATTGATATAAAGGGCCTCGTAGTGTGGACGGGTGCAGGGTTAAATCGGTTTAATGCTGCTAAAATCGGTTTAAACGCGTAGTGTAGACCAGGCCTGAGTCTCTCTAAGTTACAGCGACAGTATCCCCGTAGCTGAAGCTGCGTATCCCCCCGCACGTAGCCCAGGCCGCACACAGCTAGGCTCGCTGGGGGCGGTGGATGGAGCAGGCCATGGGAACAGCTCTCCCACCGGCCCAGCAGCAGGCTCCCTGAACGCAGCACTCCCGGGGCGCCCTGCCCCGCTGCTCCACACCGAGCTCCCTGCCCGCCGGGCGGCGCCCTGGACCACGCCCGGCCTGGGCCCCAAGCGGCCCCGCTGTGGGACTGAAGGGCCGGGTCACCCACCAGGCCGCCTTGCCCCACGCGCGGCCCGGCTGGCCGCTCAGACGCTGCGCCGCCCGCGAGCGGCCGGGGCTCGGTTCCAGTCTGCGGTGCCGCTGAGGCGGGGGAGCGGGCCACAGGGCAGAGCCTCCAGCGCCCACCGCTCCCTCAGCGCCGGCGGACACCGCCCGGGGCGCGGCCCAGGCTCACCTCAGGAGTTCCCGCGCAACCGCCCGGCGCGCGCTGGCCCGTGTCCCCTGCGCTCCCTCGGGCCCCGCCCGCCGGCCCGGAGAGGCGGGGCTGCCTGGCGACGTCACCGCCGGGCGCCCCTGCGTGGCCAGGGCCGCGAGGGAGCGGCGGCTCCGCCTTTTCCTGGCGCCGGGAGAGGCGGGGCGCGGAGGGGCGATGGAGGAGCAGAAGGAGAACCGGCCGCAGGGAGCCCGCCATGAGGCGGTGGCTCCCGCTCACACCCCGGTCAGTGCTGCCCCTCCCCCTCCCCGGGAGAGCCGCCCGCCCGCCCGCCCGCGCGCGGGGAGCCCTCGTGACCGCCTCTCCCAACGGTCCTAACCGCCGTCACGTGTGACTGGCCGCAGCGCAGCAGCCATAGCCCACGCTCAGTGGGGTGGGAGCCCTGCGTGGGGGGGGCTGGTCTGCGCCCACGCGCCGGCCCTGGGACATAGGGTCTCCTCCCGTGGTGCACTGCGTGTGTCTGCTCGGGGACAGGCCACTGCAGCGGAGTCACCTCACGGGGCTTAGGGTCTATCCCAGGGCCCAGACTCCACTCACCACCAGGACTAGTACATTGGCCCGAGGGCCGCATCACTGACACCCCTCCCCCCCCGCTGCCCTTGGCCCTGCCCCCACTCCGCCCCTTCCATAAGGTCCCACCCCTGCCCCGCCCCCATTCCAATCCCTTCCCCGAAATCCCCATCCCAACTCCACCCCTCCCTTCTCCCAGGGGGTGCAGGATGGGTGTGGGGTGCAGCAGGGGGTCAGTGTGCAGCAGGTCGCTCAGGGAAGGGGACTGGGGTGCGGGGTGCAGCATGGGGCTCGGGACAGTGGGTTGGGGTACAGGGTGCAGCAAGGGGCTCAGGGCAGGGGGGTCAGTGTGCAGCAGGTTGCTCAGGGAAGGGAACTGGGGTGTGGGGTGCAGCAGGGGGTTCAGGGCAGGCAGTCAGGTGCAGGGTGTGGCAGGCGGCTTAGGGAAGGGAGTTGGGGTACAGGGTGCAGCAGGGGGCTCAGGGCAGGGAGTCAGGGTGCAGGGTACAGCAGGGGGTCGGGGTGCAGCAAGGGGCTTAGGACAGTGGGTTGGGGTGCAGGAGGAGCTTGGGGGGCGGGCTTTGGCCCTGCACACACTGCCCCCATGCTGCTCTGGGAAGCAAAACAAAGTTTGGGGAAGAGAGGGGCAGGGGCCTGTGTTGCTGTTGCTTCAGGCACCTCCCCCAGCAGCTCCCATTGGCCGGGAAGGGGGAACTGTGGCCAGTGGGAGCTGCTGGGGGTGGTGCCTGAAGCAACATCAAGGTATGCCCCTGCGCCTCTCTTCTCTCACATTCTTTCTGCTTCCCCGAGCAGCGCAGGGGCAGGGCAGGCAGGCGGTGCACCCCGGGCCAGAGCTGCTCTAGGTAAACGCTGGGGGGCTGTGAGGAGCTCGCATGCAGCCCACGTGTTTGAGACCCCTGTTCTAAGGTCAGTGCATGCAAGGAAAATCATGTGTTGTGAAAATTACCATAAAGTACAGTACACACAGTATACACTACAACAGGGGTCCTCAACCTACGGCACATGTGCCAAAGGTGGCACATGAGCCAATTTTTTTTTAACCACAGGCTGCGGGTCCCGGCCGCTGCTGAGCCTGCCCCCTAGACAAGGGTCCTGGCTGCCAGGACTGCTCAGCCAACTCAGCTTGCTGCCAGCCGGGATCCCAGCCAGCGGCTCCACTCAGCCTCCTGCTGGTCTGGGGTCCTTGCCGTCGGCCCCATTTAGCCCGCTGACTGTCTGGGGTTCCGTTCACCAGTTCCTGGCAGTCGGGATCCCGTCCGCCAACCCCGCTCAGCCCGCTGCCAGCCTGGGGTTCCGTTCATCCGGATCGGTAGGAGGCTGAGTGGGGCCAGCGGCTGAGACCCCAGCTGGCAAGGGGCCAGCAGCTGCAACTACAATCAGCGGGCTGAACGGGGTTGGCCACTGGGACCCCAGACTGGCAGCGGGCTGAGCAGCTCAGCCTGCTGCCCGTCTGGGGTTCCAACCACTGGCTCCTGACAGCCGGTGTCCCAGACGCCTGCCAGCCTGGGTAAATGGAACCCCAGGCCATTCACCCAGGCCGGCAGGAGGCTGAGCGGAGCCACTGACTGAGACCCCGGCTGGCACTGGGCTGAGCAGGGCCGGCATCTGGGACCCTGGCTGGGATTCCATCCGCCGGCTCCTGCCAGCCGGGGTCCCAGCTGCCAGCCTGCTGAGCCCGCTGCCGGCTGAGTGAACAGAACCCCAGGCCAGCAGCGGGCTCAGTGGCAGCTAGGACCCGCAGCCTGTCATTAGGAGGAATTGGCTCACATGCCACCTTTGGCACATGTGCTGTAGGTTGAGGACCCCTGTTCTAGTGTATACTGTGTGTACTGTACTTTATGGTAATTTTCACCATATGTGATTTTCCTCGTACATGCTGACCTTAGAACCTAACCCCTGCGTAAGATGTGACTCCACAGTAGTGAAAAAAAAATTGAGGGCACTGCTTTTTGGTGCCCCCAAATCTTGGTGCCCTGTGTTTCTGCCTAGATCACTTAGTGGTTACACCAGCCCTGAACTAGAATAATTCTTTCTGAGCAAAGATTGTTGATGGGAACCCAGCAAACAGCAACCATGTGTTTGCCAAGGCTCTCCACGTGCCTTTTGGGGTGTTCAGCACTTCCACCCGGCCCTCACCAGTCTTTGCCAGCCCAGCTCTTGGCTTAGAGCAGCTTGTTCTCCTTCATGGTTAGGACTGGGAGCAGCTGTTTGGAAGGATCCTGGACACTGGCCCCGCTCAGCCTGCTGCCAGCCTGGGGTTCCGTTCACCAGGCCGGCAGGAGGCTGAGTGGAGTCGCCGGCTGGGACCCTGACTGGCAGTGGCTGAGCAGGGCTGGTGGCTGGCAGCTGGGACCCCGGCTGGCAGGAGCCGGCGGATGGAATCCCAGCCACCGCTGAGACTGCAGCCAGCTTGGGGTTCCATTCACTCAGCCGGAAGCAGACTGAGTGGGGCTGGTAGCGGGCTGAGCAGGCTGGCAGCCGGAACTCCACAGGAGCCAGCAGACGGAACCCCAGACCCACAGTGGAGTTCCGGCTGCCAGCCTGCTCAGCCCGCTACCAGCCCCACTCAGTCTGCTTCCGGCTGAGTGAATGGAACCCCAAGCTGGCTGCAGTCTCAGCGGTGGCTGGGACTCACAGCCTGCAATTAAAAAAAAAAAAAATCGGCTCACGTGCCACTTTTCGCACGCGTGCTGTAGGTTGAGGACCCCTGTTCTATTGTATACTATGTGTACTGTACTTTATCGTAATTTTTACTATACACGATTTTCCTCTTATGCGCTAACCTTAGAACCTAACCCCCACGTAAGATGTGACTCCACTGTATTCATTTTTGAAAGTTTATAATAAGTGATGCTCCAGGGTGCAAATTATCCTTGCACCGGCCGTGTTCTAGTTAAGTGATAATGCCGGGCTTTTGCTATGCTTTTGTGGAGCAGTTAAGTCTGATAATGAGCTTAGTCTAAACGATTACAAGGATGTAACTACAGTGCCAGAGCTGTGCCAACATAACCCCGTAGTGTGGATGCAGACTCCAGTAATGGAAGGGGTTTTTCTATCGCTGTAGAAACACCACCTCCCCAGGTGATGGTCACTACAGTAATAGAAGTGTTCTTATGTTGACCTAGCTGTGTCTGCATGAGGTTAGGTCAGGATAGTTACGATGCTCAGGAGGCTGTGGATTTTTCATACCCCTGAGTGCTGTAGCTATGTCAACCTAAGTTTTTAAGTGTAGACTAGGCCTTAAAACCTTTCCATAGCTAACCTGGGAAAGGGCACTTATACCAGAATAAGTAAAAAGAATGAGGAGTACTTGTGGCACTTTAGAGACTAACCAATTTATTTGGGCGTACGCTTTCATGGGCTAAAACCCACTTCATCAGAAGCATGCAGTGGAAAATACAGTAGGAAGATCTATATATACACATACACATACATATACACAGAGAACATGAAAAAATGGGAGTTGCCATACCAACTCTAATGAGAGTAATAAATTAAAGTGGGCTATTAGCAGCAGGAGAAAAAAACTTTTGTAGTGATAATCAGGATGGCCCATTTCAAACAGTTGACAAGAAGGTGTGAGTAACAGGAGCAGAAAAATTAGCATGGGGAAATAGTTTTTAGTTTGTGTAATGACCCATCCACTTCCAAACTGGACAGTCTACGCAGAAGAATAAATGGACACAAACCAGACGTCAAAAATTATAACATTAAAAAAGCAGTCAGCAAACACTTCAGCCTCTCTGGACACTCAATTACAGACCCAAAAGTCGCAATTCTTGAACAAAAAAACCCTTCAAAAACAGACTCCAATGAGAAACTGCAGACTGGAATTAGTGTGCAAACTGAGACTGTTAAATTAGGCTTAAATAAAGACTGGGAGTGGATGGAATATGCAGCTTTATAGCTGGAAAGAGGGAGCGCTCAGCCTCAGGTCTAGTGGGAGGGCTGCTCTGTTAAAAGGTGTTGGGGGGGGTGGGACGGAGTGTCAGCAGGCTGTGAACTGACAAGTAAAGCTGTAACTTGGTGCCCAGAGAGAGTGGGGAGGGGCCACTGAGGCTAAATCATGTCTACCTAGGGCAGGGGTCGGCAACCTTTCAGCAGTGGTGTGCCGAGTCTTCATTTATGCACTCTAATTTAAGGCTTCGCGTGCCAGTAATACATTTTAACGTTTTTTAGGTCTCTCTATAAGTCTATAATATATAACCAAACTACTGTTATATGTAAAGTAAACAAGGTTTTCAAAATGTTTCAGAAGCTTTATTTAAAATTAAATTAAAATGCAGATCTTATCAGTTTAATGTGATCCTTGCCCTTGCTTTTCCTTGCTGAGTTTTCCAATGTCTGGCATGTATTTGGATACTTTAAGCTGCACACAGGCTTCTGAGTGATCACTTGTTAACCAGCTCTGAGAGGGACAGAGGACAGATTTCATGTGTGAAAATGCCTGTTCACACAGGTATGTGGATCCAAGTACTGAAAGCATTGCAAACGCAATTTTCTTCAAACAGTTAAATTTCACTGGCTGGGACGTCCAGCAGGTCAGAATAGACGCCCCATTCTCTCTCTCAGTAGCTTCAAGTGCGCTCTGCAGATCCACAATCTTTGATGCCCACAATTCTGATCTTTTTAACTGAATGAGTTGCATTTCAAAATCTTCAACACACATCCACTGAAATACAGCCAAATCCAAGTCGCTTTCACTGAACTTTTCAGGTTTAATTAGAAAATAAAGCATTAGGCCAAATCGCTGGAAATCTTGAAATCTGTCAGAAAATTCTGATTCCAGTTCTTGCATGTACTTTCCAATCTCATCGACATTGACAGTGCAACGTGCCCATAGCTCTTTTATGTGTTGAGGAAGTAGCGGAAAAGTAGAAGTTTGAATATCCCTGGAAAAAACTGCTAGTTTCACAGCAAATGCTTTCCAGGCTTCATAAAGATCCAGACCTGTTTGCCCTGCACCCTAGAGACAGAGGTTGAGTTCGTTTAGGTGAGTGGTGATATCAGTTAGAAACATGATCTTACACAGCCATTTGTCATCATCCAGTTCAGGGTAGTTCTGTTCTTTTTCCAACAAAAAGGCCTTGATTGCATTAAAACAGTTTACAAAGTGCACCAAAACCTTGCCACGACTTAGCTACTGAATGTTGCTGTGAAGTGGGATGTCATTATAAGCACTGTCCATCTCTTCTGGCAGTGCTTGAAATTGTCTGTGAGTCAAAGCAGATCGAGGAATAAGGAAATTCACTATTTGCACCCCTGTATTCATCACATTATTAAGCTCTGAATTAGAAATTTTAGCACACAGGTTTTCTTGATGGATGACACAGTGAAATTTGACTGTGGGCTGGCCAATTTGATCTTCAAGCAACTTTACAAATCCCTTCTGTTTTCTGACCATGGCAGGAGCACCATCTGTTGTCACCCAAAATATTTTTCTGATGTCAACTCCTCGTTCTTCAAAATGGTTTACAAAACTTTCCAGTATATCGTCCCCCTTTGTTGTGCCATGCAGGGGTTTTAGGCAACAAGGTTCCTCTTGGATTTCATCAGAAGCACAGTATCTTGCAACAACTGCCAAACGTGGAACGTCGTTTATATCCACACTCTCATCAGCTGCAACACTAAACACTGCTGTGTCTTTCAATGCAGTTGTCTGCTTTTCCTTAATGTTTTCTGCCATTTCACTTATGCGTCTCTCAACTGTTCTGGCAGAGATGGACAGTTCTTTTATTCTAGATATGATTGTATCTTTTTTTGGCAAATCATTGAACAAAATCTCCGAACTGCTGAGAAAAACTTCTTTTATATATTCCCCATCTGCAAACGGCTTTCCGGTTTTTGCAATGCACTGTGCAATCTTGTAACTTCCTTCTGTAGCTTGATTTTTACTTACACTTAAGCTTTTAAAAACACTGCTTTGCTTCTCATAGGCTGCTACCTCCTTTTTGATTGATTCAGTCTTGTCTGTTTCATCAAGAAAGGTTTTCTCATGCTTCGTTTCAAAATGTCATCGAACACTTGATGTGCGACAAACAATATTTTCATAACAGAAAGCACAAATAGCACAGTCTTTCTTTTCAATAAATCCAAATGCGTTTGTCCAAGCAGACTGAAATGATCAGACATCTAGCTTCACTTTCTTAGGAGCTGCCATTTTGTCAAATATTTCCTTCAACTCTCTGGGGAAAAAAATGGCGATAGAAGGCAGGCACAAGGTCAAACGTAGTGTGGTCTGAGATAAGCAATTTTAAGATGGCGGTGCTCAGCTGCACCCCCTCTTGTCTCGTGTGCAACCCTCACTGTCCCAGGCTGGGGACAGTGGGCCACAGTAGGGAGGCTGCAGAGCACTGATCCAGGGCTAGGAGCAGAGCCCAGGGTGGCCTGCAGGGACTCCAGGCCAGAAACCAGGCTGAACAAGGCTGGAGATCCAGACCCTGGCTGGCAGGAGGTCAGCACACAGAACCCCAGATCAGCAGCTGTGGTGAGTGAGCTGGCCCCGGTAGGGCTGAGCAGGGCCAGAGGCCTGGACCCTGTCTGGAAGGGCACCTGCGCAAGGTAAGTGGGACTGCGGCAGGGAGGGACCCTGGCTGGCAAGGGGCCAGGAGCGGGAACCCCAGAGCGGCTACAGGCTGAGCGGCTCAGCCTGCCGCCACTCTGGAGTTTCAGCTGCGGGCTTCTGCCAGCGGGGGTCTCAGCCCCCTGCCAGCCTGGGGTTCTTTCCTCCAGGTCGGCAGTGGGTGCTGAGTGGGGCTGCGGCAGGGGGGACCCCAGCTGGCAGGAGCCCGCGGCGGAAACCCAGAGCGGAAGCGGGCTGAGCCGCTCATCCTGGAGCTGCTCTGAGATTTGCGCCGTGGGCTCCTGCCAGCTGGGGTCTCAGCCCCCTGCCAGCCTGGAGTTCTTTCCTCCAGGTCGGCAGTGGGTGCTGAGTGGGGCTGCGGCAGGGGGGACCCCAGCTGGCAGGAGCCCGCGGCGGAAACCCAGAGCGGAAGCGGGCTGAGCCGCTCATCCTGGAGCTGCTCTGAGATTTGCGCCGTGGGCTCCTGCCAGCTGGGGTCTCAGCCCCCTGCCAGCCTGGAGTTCTTTCCCCCAGGTCGGCAGTGGGTGCTGAGTGGGGCTGCGGCAGGGGGGACCCCAGCTGGCAGGAGCCCGCGGTGGAAACCCCAGAGCGGCAGCGGGCTGAGCTGCTCAGCCTGGGGCTGCTCTGAGGTTTCTGCCGTGGGCTCCTGCTAGCTGGGGTCTCAGCCCCCTGCCAGCCTGGGGTTCCTTCCCCCAGGCCAGCAGTGGGTGCTGAGTGGGGCTGCTGCAGGGGGGACCCCAGCTGGCAGAAGCCCACGGCGGAAACCCCAGAGTGGCTCCAGGCTGAGTGGCTCAGTCCACCGCCAATCTGGGGCTTCAGCCAGGAGCTTCTGCCAACTGGGATCTCAGCCCCCTGCCAGCCTGGGGTTCCTTCCCCAAAGCCGGCAGTAGGTGCTGAGTGAGACTGGTGGAGAGTCTCTGGCTGCCAGGAGCCGGTGGCAGAAAGCGCCAGAGCGACGGCGGGCTGAGCAGCTCAGTCCGCCCCGCGTGCCGTTAAAAATCGACTTGCGTGCCACATTTGGCAAGTGTGCTGTAGCTTGCCGACCCCTGACCTAGGGGCTTATGGGGAAAGCCATAAGTAATACACTGTCCTTGTCAGGGCTTCCCGGGGGGGGGGGGGGGGAGTGGGGCAATTTGCCCCAGGCCCTGGGTCCCACAGGGGCCCCCACGAGAATATAGTATTGCAACTTTTTTTTATGGAAGGGGCCCCCGAAATTGCTTTGCCCCAGACTCCCAGAATCCTCTGGGAATCCTTGGTCCTTGTAGATATCATAGGTTAAAAATAGCAAATTCTCAAATCTCTGTGTACTGTTTGAGCAAAATGTGTCATATTTTATTTTGCAGAAAATGCTCTGGTGTCACTGCATATTGTTACTGACTACAGGCCCCTGAAAGGGAACTTTTGTCAGGATCCAAGTATAGTTGGACCTGCTATGTGACATGGTTAGCAATATGGGAGGTGTATCCCAAGAGACCTATTGCAGAGTGGTTGGATCAAGGGGTGTACTTGGGGAACTGGAAAAGTGTCTCAGGAGGCACAATCTGCACTTGTTATATAGATCAACGTCCATTCTCTTTGATACTTGTTAAATTAGACTAGTCTTGCTTTTTGAAGGAACTTGATGACAAGAGAATGTATTTAAATAAAAAAAACATTCTGTACATAAGTGCCGTGTGGTTGGTGACAGTCTTGGCTAAGGCAGAGACCTGCATGTATGTTTAAAAAAATGCAAGAAAAATGTTGATATTGTTCCACAACAGTGGTCCCAAATCCAGCAGTTTACCTGATAGAGTTGTTATTAATGTGTTTTGAGCTGAGTCTTCTGCAGTAAATGTTTTATTTTTTTATCCAAGCCCCTGTTTTTTTCAACAGGCCCTAAGCCTGGCACATTCTTTCAGCTAAAACATTTTATGCTTTCATTTCTGTTTACAATTGATTTACCTTTTGTAAAATGTATTCAAACTTTGGTTTTGTGTTGTTTAAAATGTCTTCTCTGTTAATCCCAATACTTGGCAGGTCACTGGTTTTCATTGAAGAGCAGTCACCTCGCTATTTAGAAACAATTTCATATTTTACATAAAGAAATCAGTCAGTGAATGTCATTTTTATAATGTATATTTTTTAAGTACTATCCATACTGTCCCAGGGCTTCAGGTTGTGAACTGACCTAAGTGAATTCTCCAGCCTATTCCTGAAGTGTTTGTTATCCAAGGAAATGAGGGAGTTGGAGTGAAGTGGATGCCTTTGAAAACATGTTCTGTTTTAGGGCTTGTCTACATCAGAAAGTTGCAGCGCTGGTGAGGGAGTTACAGCGCTGCAACTTAGGAGGTGTACACATCTGCAGGGCACCACCAGCGCTGCAACTCCCTGTTTGCAGCGCTGGCCGTACTCCCGTTTTGTCTCGGGTGTAGAGGATCCAGCGCTGGTGATCCAGCGCTGGTAATCAAGTATAGACACTTACCAGCGCTTTTCTTGACCTCCGTGGAATAAGCAGGTATCCCAGCATACCTGAGGAAGCCTCTGGTAATCAAGCTGGTCTCCTTCCCCGGCTTGCTCTCGCGTTCCCCGAACCCCGAGCAAGCAGGTCTCCTTCCCTGAGGTTTGCTGGGTGGTTCCGGGAACACGAGAGCAAACCGCGGCGAAGCTGGTCTCTTTTCCCGGTTTGCTCTCTCGTTCCTCGAACCCCCGAGCAAGCAGGTCTCCTTCCCTGCGGTTTGCAGGGTGGTTCGGGGAACGCGAGAGCAAACCGCGGCGAAGCTGGTCTCCTTTCCCGGTTTGCTCTCTCGTTCCCCGAACCCCCGAGCAAGCAGGTCTCCTTCCCTGCGGTTTGCAGGGTGGTTCGGGGAACGCGAGAGCAAACCGCGGCGAAGCTGGTCTCCTTTCCCGGTTTGCTCTCTCGTTCCTCGAACCCCCGAGCAAGCAGGTCTCCTTCCCTGCGGTTTGCAGGGTGGTTCGGGGAACGCGAGAGCAAACCGCGGCGAAGCTGGTCTCCTTCCCCGGTTTGCTCTCGCGTTCCCCGAACCCCCCTTGAAGCCGCCCAACAGCGCTGCAGTGTGGCCACATCTAACACCACTTGCAGCGCTGGTTGCTGTAAGTGTGGCCACTCTGCAGCGCTGGCCCTATACAGCTGTACTAATACAGCTGTAACAACCAGCGCTGCAAAATTTTAGATGTAGACATGGCCTTAGACAGTGTCTCAATAGGAGAGCACAGCTGCAGAGTGTATGGAGATCCATGCAATTGAGATGGGGCTGATGAACTGTTCTTGGCCAAATTTGCAGTGATCTTAGCCACTTTTTACTAGAGCAATAATATTATATGCATGAATGCTAACAGTACAAAGCAAAATCAGAGAGTTGTCTCAGAGAGTTTTACCTGAAACTCAAGGATAATTTTGAGCATGGTCTGGAATCTGCCCTTTGGGAGATAGCTTTAGAAGATTTGTAATCCAGGACTGCTCCATAAACTCCACTGCCTACACAGTGGTGAAAGTGAACTTTTCAAGTTTGTCTTATGCCCAATGATGGAAGAGTCCTGATGCTCTCCTGAAAGCATATTGCATCTTTTGGGATGAATAATCTCTGCCAGTCAGTGAGATATGCATATACACAAGACAAATACCAGGTCTTCTCAGGTGGGCTGACACTACTGCCAGACGCTTGGTGAACACTTTGGGGGTACAGTGAGTTCAAATGGTAGAATCCATTGCTGTTGGTGTTAGTCTCTTGTACAATGTGATGTATTTCTGATAAACTGGGTGGATTATAATATGGAGGGACACATCCTTCACATCAAAACTCTGCAAAGCCTCAAAGAGAAACGTGATCTGAGATAATGCACCAAGGTGTATACTTCACCTGCAGTGGGGATCAAAACAGTTACATGAATTAAGTGCCAATGGAAGATACTGGCCTTTCTGGCAGCTCTGATGACTGATATCCTCTCTAGGATGGCATAGAAAATAGGATGGCAAGCTTACGTATTACTCTGTCCATGGGCTTGAGCTGGAAGAACCATCTGTAGAAATGAGAAGTGATGGCAGCTTGTAGATTCTTTCAAACTTGACAATCAGAGAAAACTTCAGAAAAAGTTACAATGCATCATGTGTACAAAAATGCAGAACGGTTTTTTGGGGTGAAATAGCCTTTAGTGTAGATGACCACCTAGATACAGTGATTTAAAGTGAGATGTGGTAGAATGAAATGTGAATTTGCAGCTCCTTTCCTGAACAGAGTAACTATAAAGCTTAGTTGTCATTTTGACTTTATACAGTATTACACATTTGCCAACAAATCTTGGTCAAAATTGGTGTAGAAACTCTTATATTTTCCCTTATCCAGCTAAGCCTTTGACTACTCACATTTCTAGGAGGAGTGGCACTTTCATTACGCGTAAAAGTGACAAATGTCTGCTCCCACTGTCTTTCCCCATTGGTATGTTGTACTAGGGATGGAAATATTGTTTAAAAAGTTAACCATTTAAACGATTAAAATTACATTTAACTGGTTAATTGATTAAAGGGAGAGGGGCTGGGGCCAATCCTGCCGGCCTGGGGCTGGGGGTTAATGGTTAGGGTGGATTAACGGTAAGACTAATGCTTGCTGTTTAACATTTAATATTTTACATCCCTGTATCATACCAAAAAAAATTTTAAATCCTAGTCTCTTCTTTTTTCTATGATCTGTATATTGTAAAGATATATGATGGGAAGGAGACAGAATGGCCTTTCAAAACTGATAGTTGGCATATTGATGTATTTTTAGCTATATAAACCAATACATACCATGTGTGAGGAAAACTGCATGATGCTACATTGAGTTTTGGTGATGGAAGTATGTGTCAGTTGTAATTACTTAACTTCTATTTAGCTTTTTTAAACTAATTGCAGATTTTTTCTTCTAGGGCAAGCAGCGTTGTAGACTTGATGGCGAAGAAAATAATGGACAACATTGCACTTCCAGTTCAAGTGATTACAGTGACCCAGTTTACAAAGAAATTGCTGTGACCAATGGTTACATTAATAGAATGAGTAGAAATGAGCTCAGAGCTAAGCTTGCAGAATTCAAACTCGAAACCAGGTAAGATTTAGTTATAAGCCTGTTAATCATTTCTGAGGACCGCCAAGGCTGTTATTTGATTGCCTTTAAAATTGCTATAGTAAAGTAGGGGAAGATTTCAGTAATCTGAATATTAATTTTAAAAATATTTATCTTAAGGTTTTCCATAATCCCATCTCCATAGTATCTAAGTGGTAAATTTAGCCTCTATTATCAGACAGCATTTAAAAAAATATATACTCTTGGTGAGACATACACATAGTTGTGTATAGCACAATTTGCCTAGTAACCCTTGTTCCCATAACACTGCTGTCCTAATCCATGATGTTTATTCATAAACTGGGTAGAAAGATATTGTAAATTATAAGGTTCTTAAGAAGTGTTTTCTGTCATCTTTTCGAAGAAAAAGAACTGTAGAAATTTTAAGGGTTCTGAAATAGTCTTTCAAAACATTCAGTGTTTAGAAAACTAAGTTAAAATGTACTTATTATTTATATTGTAATATTTCCTAGGGATCCCATCCATAAGAAGGCCCCATTGTACTAGGCATTGAACAAACACAGAGTAAGAAACAGCCCATGCCATGAAGAGATTATAATCTAAATAGAGAAGATAAAGTGTTGCAGGGAGACTATGTAACATACAATCAAGTGAACAATGTGATGTTTTGCTGGCATCCTGTTGGTTCTGTGCTGTGTGTAGGGGGCGTGGGATGTTTGGCTTTTTGTTTTGTTTTGATATTTTTAAGTGAGACTTTAATGGAAGGGAATTAGCTATACAGAGAGTGAAAGGGACAGGTGATAGGGGAACATAAAAGACAGGTGGAGTGAGGCTGAAGAGAAAGAAAGTTTAGACTAAAAAGTGAAAAAAGCAACCAGACTGAAAAAATCATTACTGTCCAAAAGTCCCAGCTGCTTCTGCTTTTCTCTGCTCTTGTTGGCTGTCTTTCTCGGTGGCTCTCCCTCAACATTTTTTGTTCCCCAGTCTTACATGGCTAGGGCCCATGGGCCTTGGAATGAGGAGGTCTCCCTACACAGTTCAGGGTCCAGGAGTACTGGGAGGGAGAACACCAACTGGGGCTTGGTTCCCCTACCTCCCTAATGGTGCGCCCACTTGCTTCTACTGCTGCCAACAGATATTGTCCGGATACTATCTTTTAAATTGCACTCCATAAAGAGGATCTTTTAAGCTCTTGAAAAGTACAAAACATAAAGTATGCTTAATTTGGAAGGCAGGGAAACTGAAAAAATGTTAATGATGGTGTTTCCTAGGTTCCCCTAAAAAACAACCCAGGGTCACACTTGTATTAGTTTTATTACAATGCCGCTGTTAGGTCAGATAGAAAAGAGATGGAGCTTATTTATATACGCACACATTCACTGCATTCACACCCCCATGCACCCACACACTTACACAGGCAGAGAGTTACCGGAGACAGCATGGAGGCCGAGAAGCCGAAGCATGGTAGATCTGGTGGGTCTGTCTGCAGTCACGAATCCAGGCTGCTGAGAGGGTCAAGAAGCAGGGGCTTGTGTGCATGCCTTCTTCCTCTTATTTTTGGAACTGGGCAGCTCCTGTCACGTACACTGAGTTTTCTTTCTGTGTCTGTCACTGAGAAGCATTCCCAGTCCAGTTCCTTTCATGCATACCAGGTTCTTCTTTTCTTTTCAGCACTTCATGACTGCCTTCTCAGGGTAGCAAGTATCAGAGGGGTAGCCGTGTTAGTCTGGATCTGTAAAAGCAGCAAAGAATCCTGTGGCACCTTATAGACTAACAGACTAACAGACGTTTTGGAGCATGAGCATGATGCATCTGAGGAAGTGGGTATTCACCCACGAAAGCTCATGCTCCAAAACGTCTGTTAGTCTATAAGGTGCCACAGGATTCTTTGCTGCTTTCTCAGGGTAGATTATATTAGACACACCTGTCTCCGGGCTCCTCTCTCCTTGCAGTTCCTCTCCGCCCAATCCCACATACACTCCCTTGTTCACGCTCCCTCGTTCATACTCTCTCTGAGGGATGGGATATTACAAAGCTTGGAAGTTCATACAAGTGGCAACCTGAAAAGGCCACAGAGCTTGCAAAGGTTACAAAACTTAAAAGTCTATGCTAACAATAACTGAAGTTACAAAGTCTGCAAAAAGGTTGCAGAACTTAATGATACAAGTTACAGATCTTACAATTGCATTCGAGCAGAGGCTTTACCTAACATTTCCCTCCCCTTGGTCACCCCAAATTGTGGTGACCATCCAAAGGGGGACGGCGTGCCTCCGCTCATTCATGCCAGTGCTTTAACTGCCGGAACAATTCCAGATTTTCATTACACATAGCATGTCCACAGTAACAGAAATACATATCAAAATATTGACCGGAGGATGTAACAATGAGTGTCAAACAGTCCTTGTCATGTATAACATTTAGATGAAAATCAGAACATTTGGTGGGAAGGTAAACAATTGGCAAAGGGGGTGGTTATCACAGGCTTTTGGACGGAGGTGGCCACCATGGGGATAGGTATGTGACTGACAATTTGGCAGGAGATGGAGGGTTAAGGAGAGGGAGGATTCTAGCTGGAATTAGAGGGCTATGAGAATGGTTTGCTGCTATTCCTTGCCTAATACGGTATCTTCCCTCTTCCCAAACACCATAATGCTAGCAATAAGACAAGCGCTACAAGACAAACATAAAACATGAAACATAAAACACAGGACATGAGACAACATAGAAGTTTTGTCGGGATGATGCACCATGGTACGTTTCAGTTGTTCTTCAGCTGGTACCAGCTCTTTCTGGTGTTCTAAAAAAAACAGAAGCTGCGACAAGGACTTAAATATTGTAAACTGTAGGCTATCGTAGAGAGGAACATGGAGTCGGGGTCATCCCCCCTATATGCTTGAGCTGTCCCTGATGGACCCACTTCCCCTGGGGGCCTCGGTCAGTTTGGAACATTGTATCACTTCCCTTATTACAAATAGTAAACGGCCCCTCCCACCTTGCTTGGAAGGGCTTAGTGTTCCATTTCGTGTACATTACCTGATCACTCACCTGCCAGGTGGGTGGTTTCTGTCGCCTCTTGTCCATTTTTTTCCTGAGCCTGTCTCATTGTTTGCTGCATGAGTTGAACAGCTTGAGGAAGTTCCTCCCTTAGAAGTTTATACCGTTGGCTCAGTTCTGGACTGGTGAGGTCAGATGGGGAGGGGACCGATTGTGCTCGCAGAAGTCGCATTGGTCGTCCAAACATTAATTGGAAAGGCGTCATTGAGCTACTGTACCGAGATCTGCTCCTGATTACGGCTAGCACTAAAGGCAAATGTTTAGTCCAGACCCCCACTTCTCTGACAAGACTTTAGACAAGGCTGTTTTGATGGTACGATTTATACGCTCCACTTGCCCAGCGTTATGAGGGTGCCTAGGAATATACAGCTTTCACTGTATTCCCAAAGCATCCAACAATGCCTTCCAGACCGCCAACACAAACTGGGGTCCCCTATCCGAATCAGTTACCTCAGGAGATCCATATCTACAAATGATCTCCTTGAACAGAACCTTAACTGTTTTCTCCGCGCTATGGGTTTTCATGGGGAACGCTTCTACCCATCCCAAAAACGCGTCCACTGTCACCAAAAGCGAGATACATCCTCCTTCCCCGGGTGGTAACCCTTCAATAAAATCTACCTGGAGGCGAACCCATGGACCTCCAGGCTCTCGCTGATGACCTAAAGGCAGCCGATCCTCAGATTCCCCTGGTCGGCGTGGGTTAAAGGCAGCACATGTAAGACAATTTTGTACCCAATTGGTCATGTTCTGTCGCTGTCCTGGCCAGCGGGCTATGTCTCTAGCTCGTTGCAGAGTCCCTTCCATGCCTTCGTGGGCCAAGACATGGGACCAACATATAATTTCCTGTTGATCCCACCGTGCTGGTACTACTACCGGGCAATCCTCTGGGTGTCCATCTTGCTTCAACTGCCGACGCAGGGCCCCTCGTGTGGTGACAGCAGCCACCACAGGGGTTCTTGCTAACCCATCCACTTTATTGTTAAAAAGGGCTTCCACTGACGAGTCTGCACTGTGATGACATTTTACGTATCCTACTAACAATTGATTAGGGTTAGCAGTGACCCACTGGTGCACACCCTCCCAGGCCTTACGATGGACCAACTCCTTCCCATCAGCACTTCTCTAGTCACTACTGGCCCATTGTGGATCCATTTTGTCAATCCTCCTAACACATACTGAGAATCTGAAAAGACCACCAAAGGTCCCAGACATGACTCCCAAAGCGTTAAACATTCCATCATTGCCTTTAATTCAGCCAGCTGTGCTGACCCTTGGGGCCAAACTCGCACTACTGACTTATCTTCCAGATTTATGACTGCGCTCTGTATGTGTTTTTTTCCCTCTTGTACCCAAGCTGCCCCATCTGAAAAGTAAATGTTGGCCGGTGCGGTTAGGCTCTGTGCTTGCTCTATTGAGGTTACCCAACCCACCGGCACTAGATTGGTCTTTGGCACAGGGCACTCATGTTTTGCCCCTTTGTCTGAAGCAAGACCCCTGGTCGTTGCCCAGCACCTGGGGTATTTTGGTATTGGACCCCTCGATTTACCAAGGCCAGGGTCCACTGAGCCACCCTTGGGTTACTTACTCCTGCTTGGGTGGGTTTTCCTGGCAATATATATTTTAAGGGGATGTGAGTGCTCTGAATAATAACTGGATTATCTCCCACCACCGCCGCCCCTACTTTCAGCGCCCATATTGCTGCTAGACATTCTCTTTCACATGGGCCAAACTTTTGCTCCACTGGTGTTAAAAGGCATGAATAAAATGCTATTGGGGCTGTTTTCTGCAATGGGTCCGCTTGTAACAATACCACAGCCAATGCCTCAGGACTGGTGGCGACCCTCACGTATATCAGAGGGGTAGCCATGTTAGTCTGGATCTGTAAAAGCAGCAAAGAATCCTGTGGCACCTTACAGACTAATAGACATTTTGGAGCATGAGCTTTTGTGGGTGAATACTCACTTCGTCGGATACACATACACATGCATCTGACGAAGTGGGTATTCACCCACGAAAGCTCATGCTCCAAAACGTCTGTTAGTCTATAAGGTGCCACAGGATTCTTTGCTCCCTTTCCACTAGTGTACCTGGAAGGGGGAGCAGGCACCACATGCGCTCTCTACTCCTTGTTGCTCCTTTCCACTAGTGTACCCTATCGGTGGTTCCCCAGCAACTCCACCACTAATGTTACCTAGGTTCCCCTAAAAAACAACCCAGGGTCACACTTGTATTAGTTTTATTACAGTGCCACTGTTAGGTCAGATAGAAAAGAGATGGAGCTTATTCATACACGCACACATTCACTGCATTCATACCCTCATGCACCCACACACTTACACAGGCAGAGAGTTACCGGAGATAGCATGGAGGCTGAGAAGATGAAGCATGGTAGATCTGGTCATGAATCCAGGCTGCTGAGAGGGTCAAGAAGCAGGGTCTTGTGTGCATGCCTTCTTCCTCTTATTTTTGGAACTGGGCGGCTCCTGTCACATTCACTGAGTTTCCTTCCTGTGTCCGTCACCGAGAAGCATTCCCAGACCAGTTCCTTTCATGTATACCAGGTTCTTTTTTTCTTTTCAGCACTTCATGACTGCCTTTTCAGGGCAGATTATATCAGACACTCCCGGCTCCGGGCTCCTCTCTCCTTGCAGTTCCTTTCTGTCCGGTCCCACATACGCTCCCTTGTTCACACTCTCTCTGAGGGATGGGATATTACAAAGCTTGGAAGTTCATGCAAGTGGCAACTTGAAAAGGCCACAGAGCTTGCAAAGGTTACAAAACTTAAAAGGCTATGCTAACAATAACTGAAGTTACAAAGTCTGCAAAAAGGTTGCAGAACTTAATGATACAAGTTACAGATCTTACAATTGCATTTGAATGGAGGCTTTACCTAACAGATGATATTGTTACATTTATTGCATTTCTGTTTTAAAGATCACTTGTTAAGGAAATTTTTTTTAATTGATTTTTTTTCTTACTTTATGATAAAGGGGAGGGAGGTGTTGTCTTATATACTTAGACTGAGGTTGAGATGGAAATAGGAAACAGACTTGTTGAAAGTCTCTGGGTAAGGATAAAAGGGGTAAAAAAAACAAGGGAGATGTCATGGTAGGGATCTACTACAGACCACCTAACCACCTACGACACTTGTTTTGCCCTTATCAGGGAAGCCGGCACGGAGAACAGTACATATCACATGCTGAGCCTCAGCCAATCACTGATTTTACTGTTCCAACTTTCTGCACTACATGCATCCGACGAAGTGGGTATTCACCCACGAAAGCTCATGCTCCAAAACGTCTGTTAGTCTGTAAGGTGCCACAGGATTCTTTGCTGCTTTTACAGATGCAGACTAACACGGCTACCCCTCTGGTATTTGAAGCTTTCTGATTGGCTGAGCCTGGGGCCAGGAGCCAATCAAAAACAAGTGGCAAGCCTACCTGGCAACAAGCTACCATGGCCGTGGAAGCCAATCACACAAGAGACTGCAGGAAACCCCATTCCAGCTCCATTAATTATAACATGACCACAAAGTTATTTACAAGCAACTCAGTAAAAAGCAAGCCCATTTCTGCGTGGTTTGTTGCTGGCATTCTGAGCAGTTGCCTGTCTCCCTGGCTGTCTGCCCAGCCTGTCTCCCAACATTGAACACATTGCATCTGTGAATAGGAGCATATCCAACACGTAAAGCTGCTACAGAGAAATTTACAAGAAGAACTGGAGAACATCTGTTGGAGTTCGGGAGGAGGTGCGGGCTCTTGGCTGGGGCTGAGGGGTTCACAGTGTGGAAGGGGGCTCTGGGCTGAGCCTGGGGCAGGGGGTTGGGGTGCAGGAGAGGGTGAGGTGTGCAAGATCTAGGAGGGAGTTTGGGTGCAGGAAGAGTATCAGAGGGGTAGCCGTGTTAGTTTGGATCTGTAAAAGCAGCAAAGAGTCCTGTGGCACCTTATAGACTAACAGACGTTTTGGAGCATGAGCTTTCATGGGTGAATACCCACTTCGTCAGATGCAGGGTGCAGGAAGGTGCTCTGGGCTGGGGCACAGTGTTGTGGTACAGGAGAGGGTACAGGGTTCTGGCTCTGAGAGAAGGGTCAGGGCTGGGGCAAGGTGTTGGTGCAGGAGGGGATATGGGGTGCTGGCTCTGGGAAGGGGCTGGGGCAGGGTGTTGGGGTGCAGAAGGGGGTTTGGGATGCTGGCTCTGGGAGGGGCTTGTGGGTGCAGGAGGGGGTTTGATGTGAAGAAAGGAGTATGAGGTCCTGGCTCCGGGAGAAGGCTGAGGGATGGAGATTGGGGTGTGGCCTCCTACCAGGCAGCACTTACCTCTGGCAGCTCCTGGTCGGCGGCAGGCACAGTGAGGCCAAGGCAGACTCCCTGCCTACCCTGGCCCCACACCATTCCCGGAAGGGGTCAATACGCCCCGGGGGGGGCGGAGGAGGGGCATGTGGCTCCATGCGCTGCCCCTCTCTGCAAGCACTGCCCCTGCAGCTCTCCCAGCCAGTGGGAGCTGTGGGGGCGGTGCTTGCAGGCAGTAGCAGGCCACTTTTGGGAGCAGCATGGGGCTAGAGTAGGCAGAGAGTCTGCCTTAGCAGCAGCCACACTACACCGCCGGAGATCGCAATCAGCTGGGAGATCCTCTAGGATGGGTCGGCAGCCTTTCAGAAGTGGTGTGCCAAGTCTTCATTTATTCACTCTGATTTAAGGTTTTGTGTGCCAGTAATACATTTTAATGTTTTTAGAAGGTCTCTTTCTATAAGTCTATAATATATAACAAAACTGTTGTATTTAAAGTAAATAAGGTGTTTAAAATGTTTAAGAAGCTTCATTTAACATTAAATTAATGCAGAGCCCCCTGGACCGGTGGCTAGGTCCTGGGCATTGTGAGTTCCACTGAAAATCAGCTCATGTGCCGCCTTCAGCGTGCCTGCCATAGGTTGCCTACCCCTGCTCTAGGATCTACTAGTCAATCGCGATCAACTGGTTGGTGATCATGGGTTTAGATCGACCCCACAAAACAAGCAACAGAAAAGGCTCGACCTTTTCGGATGAAAAATTTACTCCTTGGCGACGCTACAATTGAGAGTTACCAACTATTCTGCTTTATTAGCTAACTATGGTTATGATAATTATGGTGAGCTCTTTCACAAGGAGCTTCCAGAGGAGAAACAAACACATTTCAAGGCTATTCTAAATGAGGGCCAGCTCGTTGCTTCAACAGCCCTCAAAGTATCCTTGGACGTGGCGGACATGACAGCTATGACTATGGCCACAACTGTGGTTATGCATCAAGCATCCTGGTTACAATCCTTTGGCATACCTGAATAACTCCAAACCAAAGCCGAGGACCTACTTTTCAACTGAGCGAAACTATTTTCAACCAAGACAGATGAGGTGTTCCACTCAATGAAAGATTCTAGAGCCACTCTTCACACTTTGAGGAACTACACTCCACCTGCGAAGAGAAGACGATACCAGCCATATCAGAGGAACAGAGAGATTCCTCATCCAACCGACAGCAACAGAGGCAATATGAGAACCAAAGATAACATTTGCAGCAGTGGAGAGCACCTCAATCTCAACTGTTGACATCTCAAACAGCTGCACTCAAACAACAGTTTTGAAGTTAAGTTGAGGATCTGAACAATCTCCTTCACCCAACCTGTCCCCATGCTTTGGTTATGGATGTTAGAGATTGTACGATTGGACTATACCAACCCTTTTACCTCCTGCCTACATACCCTACCCCCATCCCTGTCCCTCTTCAGGGACCCTTCTTACAAGCAGTTGTTACGATAAGAAGTCGATCATCTTCTACTACTAGGTGTCATAGTACGGGTGCCTTCGCAAACAGGGGGAAGGAGTTTTACTCCCACTACTTCTTGACCCAGAAGAATGGGGGATGGAGACCTATCTTGGACCTCAGGAAGCTCAACAAGTTTGTACGAACTCAGAAGTTCAAGATAGTCATACTGCGTATGATATATCCAGGACTGCAAAAGGAGGATTGGTTTTCAGCCCTTGACCTCCAAGATGCTTATTTTCAAATTCTATACACCTCTCTCACAGAGAGTACCTGCGGTTCACAGTACAACAAGAATACTTCCAGTACAGAGTACTACCATTCAGCCTATCTACTGCACCAAGAGTATTCTCCAAAACCTTAGTGGTAGTAGCAGCACATCTACACAAACAAAGGATAATGATCTTCCTATACCTCGACGATTGCCTTCTCAAAGGCCCAACTCAGCAAAGAACTGGACACAGTCCAGACAATGATCAGACTATTCAGGGATCTAGGGCTGCAGATAAATAAAATAAAATCTACTCTAATCTCTGTTCAACAACTGGACTTCATTGGGGCACATCTCAATGCCATAGAGGCCAAAGCATCCCTATCATGGAACAGATTCACAACACTGACAAACCTTATCTCAGAGGTCAGAGTCAGCCCCCAAATACTGGCCCGTATAGGTCTGCAACTGCTAGAACACATGACAGCCACAGCGTTTGTGGTACAGCATGCAAGACTACTACATATGCGTTGCCTACAGGGCTGGTTGAGCTCGGTATATATACCCAGCAAGCACAGCCTATACAAATTATTTACAGTACCACCCTTGGTCTTGGACTGTCTACACTGGTGGACAAGACCAGAAAATGTATCCATGGGCATCCCATTCCAACAAGAACCCCCTAAAATAGTCATCACAACAGACACCTCGCTGATAGGCTGGGGCGCCCACATGCATCAGCACACGGTTCAAGGCAAACGGTCTCCTGCGGAGGTCCACTTACACATCAACCTACTAGAGTTACGTATGGTACTCCATGCCTTTGAGATTTCCTACCACACATAAGGAATGAATCAATTTGCATAATAACCGACAACCGATCTGCATGGTTTACATCAATCTCCAAGGGGAAGGGAGGCAATGCACCAAAGCCATGAAACTGTGGAACTGGTGCATACGCCACAACATAGACGTTTGGGCCTCCTACCTTTTTGGCTGTCAGAACTCAATGGTGGACACGCTAGGTAGATACTTTTCTTGAGACCACGAATGGGAAGTGAACGAGGGAGTCCTGCAATCTATTTTCCACTGTCGGGGCTCTCCCCTCATCGACTTATTTGCATTCCCAACGAACTACAAATGCCCAATGTTCTGCTTGAGAGTGGGGATGGGACCATGATCACTGGGGGGGCACCTCCCTCATCACATGGGGGACACATCTCATGTACGTGTTCCCACGGATCCCCTTGATATCTCGAGTAATACACAAGATATGAATAGACATGGTCATCCTGAGAGTCCTGATGTGACCCAGACAAGCCTGGTATCCTTACTGAAGCGCATGGCGATATGCGCTCCTCGAGCTCTCCTTCATTATCTGGACCTGTTGTCCGAGAACAATGATCACACTCTTCACCTAAATCCGGATAAACTCCACCTACAAGTGTGGCTCCTGCATGGTTCCATCATGGCGATCTAACCTGTTCAGAACAAGACTAACCAGCGGGAAATTGACACGCATGATACTTAATTTAAGAAGTGGAAAAGATTCTACTCATGGTGTCAAGAGAAATAATTGATGGCCTCCACAACACCACTACCGATAGTGTTGAAATACCTATTGGAGCTAAAATGCTCGGGTTTAGCAACAAGCTCTATCAAAGTACATCTTGCAGATGTTGCAGCATTCCATCATGATATCAAAGTGACCTTGATCTTCGCACACTCTATTACTAAACACTCCCACACAGGCCTCCAGAACATTTACCCAGAGGTTCGCCAACCTACTGCGGCCTGGGATCTCAATCTGGTATTGAAATGCCTCACTGGACCACCATTCGAACCCCTAGCCATTTGTTCCCTACTGCATTTGTCCATGAAAGTGGCATTTCTGGTCGTCATTACTTCCGCCAGATGGGTGAATGAGATAGGGGCCCTCATGGCCGATCCTACACAGTATTCTTCAAAGACAAGGTCACACTACGACCACATCCAGAATTTCTGCCAAAGATAGCATCATCATTTCAAATAAACCAACCAATTCATCTTCCCACATTCCATCCAAAACCACATGGGACTCCCAACAAAAACCATGTTGCATACATTTAGAGGTTAGATGTGCATTAGCTTTCTATATGAAAAGGACTGAGCCTTTCCGAAAATCCCCAAGACTTTTCATGTCTACTACTGAGCGTTAGAAAGGATGCGCAGTATCCATTCAGTGATTATCTAAATGGATCTCCACATGCATTCAACAGTGCTATTGAATTCAGAACACGGACCCTCCTACACACATCAGAGCTTATTCCACATGCTCATTATCGACCTCAATAGCATTCCTAAACAATGCACCTATAACTGAAATTTGTAGAGCATCTGCTCGGGCTTCCGTCCACACATTCACCGGTCGGTATGCAATCACTCAAGGCTCTGGATCCGATGCCATGGTTGGTCTAACCGTACTTACCTCTACAACACAAATGAACCTGAAGTCCCTTCCGCCCTCTGAGAGGCACTGCTCTTCAGTCACCTGAAGTGGAGCACCCACATGGACAGAACTCAAAGAAGAGAAGTTTACTCACCTTGTACAGTAACGGAGGGTCTTCAAGATGTGTGTCCTTTGGGTGCTCCACTACCCACCTCCTCCCCTCTACTTCGGAATTTGCAGTAAGGACTCCACGATAGAGAAGGAACTGGAGGGATCGAGTCATGTGTATGCTAGATGCAGCATCAATGGCACCGCGAGATACCTGTGGCACACACGTGACCCACCTAGACACTGCTACTGTAAATCTCTGATTGGTTCTGGGACGCACCAACATCTGAAGTGGAGCACCCACAGGGGGACACATCTTGAACTTCAACCATTCCATCATGTTGACTGTGATAACACAATCTGATATGGATGACTTTTTACCCTAAGTTGATTGTAATCATTGCCAAATGCCTTAATTGTACAGTTCATTTCTGCTCAAAGCAGTTTTTCCTTATATCTTGGAATCATTCATCTACCTCTTGATTTGTAACATGGCAGTTCTCAGCTAGCAACTCCCTGTACAATGATTTTAAAAATAATTTTATTAAAAAATAAAATCTCTCTCCAGTTTTTAACCTTCTGCCATTGTAATCATTATCCAAATTGCCGCTGACTTCAGGGGTGCAGGATCACAGCGTTAAGGTTTTTCAAAATACTGAAAAGTAAATTGTTCTACTTTAGGATCATTTAGCTGTTTTGAAGATAAAACTAGATTGCATAGTGACTTTGTGCATCATTTATGACTCTGTTTTGAATAAGCTGAAGCAGTAGATTTGGCTTCATTTCTGGATTGATGAAGCAGTTAATATGAACAGAATTGTATTGGAATATGAGTTCTAATACTGTGTCTCGCTCCTATACAGGGGAGTGAAAGATGTACTGAAAAAGAGGTTGAAGAACTACTATAAGAAGCAGAAGCTGATGCAGAAGGAGCCCACTAATGGAGACAGTTACTATGATTACATCTGTGTTATTGACTTTGAAGCAACCTGTGAAGAGGACAATCAGTCTGAATTTACACATGAAATAATTGAATTTCCTATTGTTTTATTAAATACTCATACCCTAGAAATAGTGAGTGACCTACTTGCTTTGCCTCTTGTGCTCTTTGCTTCAAAAAGTAGGGACTGATCAGTTCTTAAATAGCTACAGAACTTGGAGTTTAAAGGGACACAGCTAACATACAGCCAAGAATGATACTTGCTTCTGTATTTATTTATTTATTTATTTCTAAAGACCAGATTTGAAGTTGACCATGTCCCTTAAACAATTATACTTTGCATTTTTATATCTGGGTAATATACTCAGTCCTGGGTTCTTCTGCCTTTGTTTGGTTTCCCAATTTTTAAATGTCTGTTTTTCTTCAAGATCCACAGAAACAGGAGAAATAGTGCTCTCAAATGCATAAAATATTATTTTCCCTTAATCTTTTTTTTCCAATTATGGTAATCTTAGACCTAATCTATATTAGAAAACTTGCACTATTGTAATTAAGTCAATTTAATATCAATCTAGTTGCACCAGTGCACATTTTCTAAAATGGACAAGGTCTTAATTGTATGTTGTAAATAATCAGGTAGAAATGTGACTTAAGTAGACGTTGCTGTATACCTCTGTCCAGTTCAACCAATAGTCATTTAGAGTAGTGTCCTCAAAATCTTCCCTATGTTGATAACATCCCTTAAGATCCTCTCCATCTTCAGAGAGACAAAACTAGAATGATAGCTGGTGGTATGTATGGTGGTGTAGATCCTCAGAGTGATGTTCACTTGGCTACCTGATAGGGTTGTTTGTGGTGTAGTTAATAGTTCCTCATCTATAAAATGGGGATACTTAAAACAGATTAAGGGACTTGGTGAAGGTCTCACTGCCAGTGAGAACTAGGTTTAGGAGCCAAGAGTTCTTGGCTTTCAGCCCTGAGCTCAGTTCATTACACCAACTCCAGGATAAGGCAGCATGTTCCTAAACATGGAGTTTTCTCCACTTTGGCTTTCTTATTGTGCTGATCAGAGATTAATCAGTAGTGTTATGTCTTCACTGCAGAGTTAACTCAGATAATCAGCACCCAGATTAGCTTAGCCTGAGTACGAGCAGCAACACTGCAAAGCCACACCTTCATTCAAAGTTGAGCCTTCATTAGTGCTGCACTAACTGGGGTCCCATTTTTCTTTAGGCTGTAGTAAGTTGAGATGCTCTGATTCTTTCCCAGTGAATTGTGGGAGAACTTTTTTCCTTCTGGGCACACAAGTGGAATTTGGGGAAGGCATTGGAGTATTAACCACATTTTAGTGATTTAGCCTGCATTCTCACTGCAAAGTGGGTGGGTTACGAGCCCAAGTGAAAGCCTCAATCCATCCTTAGCATGTTGAGCCAACCAGTTCAGGTTGAAAACACTATTAATCTTGGGTCAGAGGTCTTTGTGTGTGGATGGAAGCTGGATGAGGAGCAACACCTGAATAAGAGCCCCAGGTTCACTCTGCAGTGAAGGCAAATGTTCGTTACCCTGTTGGGACCTCAGTGCATAATCTCTAAAACCTGGTCTACACTTAAAACCTTTGCTGCTATAGCTACGTTGGTTACAGGTATGATTTCATTTATTTAACGACATAGCTACTAATAAAACTCTAATGCATATTCAATTATACTAGTATGAGCTCTCTTATGCTGAGAGAATTGTATCCACACTAGAGAGTATTTTGGTATAGCTAACTGGTATAACTGCACCAGCAAAACTGTCTAGGCTTGGTAAGGTCTACTTCATATGGCCCTACAGAACGTAATCGTAGCTAAAGATTAACTCTTGGGTTTCCCATTTGATGGAGTGCAAAAAAGAGGATCATTCAGTTAGCAACATGATGAAACCCACCATATATGTGCACCTCTGATGATAGATATCTCAGGAAGCTTTAGGAACAGAGGTCATCCAACAATCAAATCATATTACATCAGAGGACAGCCCATGGCTACCCTGTAACTTCAGTTGATGAGGGGAAAAAAGCAATTCCTAGTCATCTATCAAAGATGACACTTGGAAGCAAATATATTTATGTGGATTTTATTTTTGGTAAATGCTTTTTACCTTGGAACTGTATATCACAAAATTTTGTAGTCATTTATTAATTACATTATTGCAGTCCCATTTATTTGGTAAACTTCAAATGATGGACAATGGCTAATAAAGAGGGCTCAAATGTGAATATTATCTGGCTGTTTGATAGTTAACCATTCTTTCCAAACACAATGCTAAAATCCTATGAAACCTGACTTGTGATTGGATGTGTCGCCATGGCACTGTAAAACATTTGACATTTTTATCCCCTCTTGTAGGAGGATACCTTTCAACAGTATGTGAAACCAGAGATTAATCCCCAGCTTTCAAACTTCTGTATCAATCTGACAGGAATCACTCAGGTAACATCTTCCATATCTGTGTGTCCAGACACAAGTTTGAATGAAAAGGTTACATTTTGTCAAGGTTTTTAGATTTAAGTTTCAGTGTATGGTTTTAGGGTTTACTTTCCTGATTTTTTTCCTCTCTTCTCCTTCTCACCACTTAATTTGTTTCTGAATCAATCCTTCAAGCAGCAAAGTTGGGAGCTCAGAGGAGAAGCACAGATTTATTCCAAGTCCAAATATATGCAAACCTGTGCAGATAGCCCAAGGATTACATGACTTTTAAGAATTAAATCTTTGCTCCCTTTGCTTGAAGATGGGTTTGTAAAGGAGTTATATTTAGGGGAATTGGAAATGGAGATTTATAAGAATAATACATCTTTTAAAGTAAGTACAGTTTAAGGCCTAAAACCCTTGAAGTCCTTATTAATTTTCTTAGGCCTTGTCTACACTGCCACTTTACAGTGCTGAAACTTTCTCGCTCAATGGTGTTAACCCCCCCGCCCCCAGCGATGCAAGTTTCAGCACTGTAAAGTGGCAGTGTAGACCGTGCACCAGATATTCCCCTTGTGGAGGTGGGTTTTTTTTTACAGTGCTGCTGCCATGACTAAACAGCCACGTTAAAGCACTGCATATACCCTAAGTCTCCACCCATTCCAGGGCCTCTTCAGCACTTTTGTAATGCCGTTGCTGAAGAGCTTAGCCAAGAACTCACCGTATTTTGACTAGTTTGGATTAGTTCATAAATGATGTAATGAGTCAAGTTTCTCCACTTTACAAACCAGCTTAAAACTACTATCTACTGTTCTTAGTGTGGATCGGGATGGGCAAACTTTTGGGCCAAGGGCCACATCTGGGTGGGGAAATTGCATGCAGGGCAGGGGATTGGGGTGTGGGAGAGAGTGCGGGGTGTGGGAGGGGATGTGGTGTGCAGCAAGGGGCTCAGGGCAAGTGATTGGGGCAGAGGAGGGGTGTGGGGTGTACGAGGAGGCTCAGGGCAGGGAGTTGGGGTGCAGGAGGAGTGCAAGGTGCAGGCAGGGGGCTTAGGGCAGGGAGTTGGGGTGCAGGGTGCAGGAGGGCTTCGGGATCCAGGCTGTCAGTGGCATTCGCCAGGGCAGGCTGCCTGCCTGCCCTGTCCCCAGCCCCGCGCCGCTCCAGGAAGTGCTGCAGCCCTTGGGGGAGGGGTGGGGGTGGAGGGCTTTGTGTGCGCTGCCCTGGCTGTGCCTCCAGGTACCTCTCCCGAAGCTCCCATTGGCTGTGGTTCCCTGTTCCCGGCCAATGGGAGCTGACGGGTGTGGTGCCTGGAGGCAAGAGCAACACACGGTGCCCTCTGCCCCCGTGCCCAGGGCCGTGGTACCAGCCACTTCTGGAGAGGGCACGGGGCCCGTGGCACCACCAGGGGGCAGTCCTACGGGCCAGATCCAAAGCCCGCGGGCCATAGTTTGCCCACCCCTGGTGTAGATGCTCAATCTGTCTTTGGTGCGTAGATTGAGGTATTGTTTCTGATTTCTGTGTTCAGATCTTGTGTGTGTACAGTAGATGTCTGATGAACATCAAAACTTGCTGTTTTCGTGGTGTTTTGCCTTTTGAGAGAAGGGAGTTTTCTGGTATCTGTTTTTACTTCCACCAACAATAAAGATTGTGCATTAATGATAATTCCTCTCTAATGGCTGGATGTGGATCCTCTATAGCTGCCAGTTTTCTGCCAACCCAAAGAATCTTAAATGGTTGCAAGATGACTGGTAATGGTTTTAGTTTAGTTCTGGATTTTAGTCTAAGTTCTATCACTGGCTGACTGCTTGACTTACTGCAGGTCACTTAGATCCTGGTTTCTAGAAGTATTGAGATGTTGTTTTCAGTGTTGCGATGCCTAACTGATTTAGGAGCCTAAATTGATTGTCAATGAGATTTAGGCTCCTAAGTGTCTAAATCACTTTAAAAAAAGATTTAGGCTGCTAAATCAACTAGGCATTTTAACAGTGAGTGCAGCAGTGCCTCAGTATCTTTAAAAATCTGGGCTCTTAAGGTCTGATTTTCATTCCCACCCTCCCATAGGTGGTGTTAATTGGAACTTTGAGTACTTCCCACCTATGAAAATCAAGCTCTTAAGATCTCTTTGTCTCTGAAACTGGGATAATGTGTAGCCACCTCAGAGGAGTTTTGTGAGCCCCTCTTGTTTAAATGTTTTTAGTTCATTGGAAGTATGTAGTGTTAGTCCCTGTTTAACTATAATGTCTTACACTACACATTTTCTTTTAGAAAATTTACCTGACTTTTGTTTTTATGTATTCTCAGGACCACGTAGACAAAGCTGATGCATTTCCTCAGGTTCTACAAAATGTTGTAGACTGGATGAGACAGAGAGAGCTGGGAACCAAATATAGCTATACCATATTGACTGATGGGTATGTCTTGGAAAGTAGGGTGCAGATTTTATATAGTAATCTTTTAAATGCATTTTAAAAATGAAAAGCAATTCTTAGACTAATCTACTTTTTGTAACTGGTATTGCCAAAATTAGAATGTAACATTGGCCCTAAGAGCACATGTGAGTACTTTCTTTTTCATTTGGGCTATAGATCTGAAAATGAAATTGAGTAGGGCTTGAATCCACTAGGTGGCACCAATTATTTTCCAGCATTCTTCTTTTACACACTTTACACACTTTTCATATCATTAATAAAATTAACAAATATGAGTACAAAATATAACATGCAGTACTGAGGTTGCATAGTTAGATTAAAAGTCATGAAAATATGAAAGTTGATGTGCTAAAAGCAGTGTTAAATGTTGGCTACATATTTCAGAGTGGTAGCCGTGTTAGTCTGTATCAGCAAAAAGAACGAGGAGTACTTGTGGCACATTGGAGACTAACAAATTTATTTATTGGGTTTTAGCCCACAAAAGCTCATGCTCAAATATATGTTAGTCTTTAAGGTGCCACAAGTACTCCTCATTCTTTCTGTTGGCTACATAATACATCTTATGCTTTACATTACCGTTATCTGTAATATGTGCTAATATTTAACTAGAAAACAGGAAAAGAAAATACTGTATACCACATGTTAGGAACAGTGACCTAGTGAATAGAACACTGGAGTTGGGCTCAGGAGGCCAACATTCAGTTCCTGGCTCTGCACGGAATGTTCTCATGTGACTCAGTCTACCCTGTGCCTGAGCTTCCTAACAGTGATAGTTCCTTATTTCACAATGATTTTGTGAGAATAAAATACATTAATGATTGTGAGGTACTCGGATACAAAGGTGATGAGGACCATGTAAATATCTAGATAGATGTGCAATGCAGACAACATAACATTGGTCTTAGATTCGTCACTCTTGCATCTCATGGATTTACATATTTTAAGACCAGAAGGAACAATCTTGTCTGACCCAAATAGTGCAGGCCAGAGCATTACATCCAGTCAAGTGTGTCTCTTTTTAACTGTGAAATTTTAACATTCTGTTTGCCTTACCACCCCCTCCCCCATTTTTTAAATGAGATATAAGCAGGACAGGCAATTTTAAATATTAAACTTTACATGATCTCAATGAGGCTTCATAATGCACACCTTTGTGAGGTGAATGGTGTCTGGGCTGGTCCACACTGGGGGGGGAAATCGGTCTTAGATACGCAACTTCAGCTACGTGAATAACGTAGCTGAAGTCGAATATCTAAGATCGGATTACTCACCCGTCCACACCGCGCGGGATCGATGTTCGCGGCTCTCCGTGTCGAATCCGGAACTCCGTTGGGGTTGATGGAGTTCCGGAATCGATATAAGCACGCTCGGGGATCGATATATCGCGTCTAGATTAGACGCGATATATCGATCCCCAAGCAATCGATTTTAACCCGCCGATACGGCGGGTAGTCTGGACGTGGCCTCTGTCATGGGGTTCATGCACTGCTGGAAGCGCCTTCTCCTGGCCATCCTTGGGATTAGCTCCTGTCAGGCATTGCACCTTCCTCCGGCAGTGGGGGTCTCATGTCCTCCTCTTATCCTGCGGCTCTTTCTCACTCCAGGAATCGCAGCCGCCGCTTTGTGACTCAGCCTTCCGGCCATGTCACTATGTAGTTTCCCCGGACCAAATTGTCCCAGGCAGTCCACTGTCCTCTTCCTGGTACTTACCGCATCCCCAGTGGCTGGTAGGGGAACCTCGGGTATCTGGTCAGCAGCCAAGTCTGCAGTCGTATTCCTTGCTGCTATTCCCCTGAGCCTTCACCTACCTTCCTGGCTTTCCCCTTTTCTGGGTTTGCCAGCCTCCCAACTCCTTCCACTCAGGGAGTGACTGCAGTCTACTTCCCTGCAGCTTTATACAGGCCCTATCTGTTCCTGTTCAGCTGAGTTTGTTTCCAATTAGTTCCCTGCTCCTTGGCTCCTCCTTCAGGTCAGCCTGTGGAGTTAATTGGCCTGTCTGGCCATCTTTATCCCTTTCAGTCATGTGTGGGATGGACATGTTGTCGCAGTGTCCAAGACAAGCATGTTCTTATATTTGATACTGCTGTTGTTTGCCTGGTAAACATTTTCTGCTAGGCTGGGTTAACAAGGCAATAGTATATCTTATGTTGAGATCGCTGTATCATTGTGCCGGAAGAAGATAAAAAAATGTATTATATGAAAGCATGTAATTTAGAGAAAAGTGTAAAGAACCCTTTCTCATGGAGTCAGCAGAGCAATTTTCTCTGCCAGTGTCTCTTTCCTGTTCTGGATATAAAGGTAGCCTTAAAATATATTTAAGAACGCTAAGTTTCAGTGGGACACAATCTTTCTTTCCAAGTAAATTGTCCCAGCAGCAGCCCCTTCCCCTTCTAGGCCTCCCTGTGTTACCTTGGAAAAACATGCAGTTATGTCACAGAGAGGGCTGAGCTTATTTTGACTCTAAGATTTTAGTAGGTGCCAGTGTCTTGCTCAGCAGTTGACTTCTTTTCAATCACTTATTTTTATCTCCAAACCAAGGACAGAAATGGAAACATAATGGAAGTTTTTTCACTAACTTTAAATGTAGTGCGTTCTGAGGAGGTTCTTACAACAGAATGTTTACTTTTCATCCACAAATCTGACAGATTTAGAATTTATTCTGGATTTAAAAAAATACTATGGGATCTTGAATTGTCATCAAATCAGTTTCATTACTTGATTCAGGAAAGTAACCTTTACAGAGTAAGCGTCAAATGTGTTCCTGAAGTGACTTTCACTCAAGGGGAGAAGATACAACAGGATTCCTTACCAGTCAGCTGTATAAAAACTCACCTTTTGGATTGGATGTGCATGAGGTTGGAAGGGTGACTGGCTTCAGAATGCAGAGTTGGAAATACCTGGGGCCATTTCTGCATCCTCCATGAGTGAGGATAAGGTCCTAAAAATAAAAGTGTTTGCTTTAATGTCTGGTGTTGACTGGAGACAGTAGCCAATAAGTCCCTCTCTTTTGCTGGTGTTTTTTATTATGAGTGATAAAATTTTTCTTGTGCAATGTGTTTTCCCTCCTGTCCATCGTCCCAAAGGAAAGACAAAGAATACTTGTGCTACAAGTTTGCTATGTTGAAAATGTTTCAAATGTCTCTTTTGCTCCTATTTAAGATTTCCTGTTAAAGTTTTGTCTTTACCTTTTCTCTCTCTCCTGCTTTTTCCGCCCAAGGTCTTGGGATATGAGTAAATTTCTGAATATCCAGTGCCGTATCAGCCAAATCAAATATCCCTCTTTTGCCAAAAAGTGGATCAACATTCGCAAATCCTATGGAAACTTCTACAAGGTTTGAATTGATTACAGATTCTTTGGGGAAAATTCAGTCTAAAGTTGGAATAAGTAAAGTCTTGCACACATTTTTATGTACATTATTTTTTGTACTCCACAGGGTCAAGCTGTAAGACCTTCCAGTTTGTATAATTTCAGTAGCATTTATTTAGGTCGCAGGGCCTTAACAAAGTGCTAATTTTGAGCACCCACAGCCTGTTGAATTCTTGAAAATCAGACCACTGCTTAGGTGCTTAAATAAAGATTTAAGACTTTAACTTTAGTGTCCTATCTTTGAAAATCTTAGTTCATGTTTTGACTGTTGTAACTTGAAGTAATCTTTTGTACAGTACTGGTGCTCCTGTAGCTGTGTAGCTCTACCACGCTGGAACTAGTTCACCCAGATCTGATCATATTTAGCATTACGGTAGCAATTACTGCTTTACGTCTTCAAAAACTGTACACTACGGAGAGCTACTCTCATAATTCCTATGTGAATTATAGTAGGTAAGCAGCATTTTCCCCATTTTCTGAGACACAGTATCACAGGGGGCATGGGGAGGAAAGAGAGATTGCAAGATTTGCCTAAAGTCACAACAGATCATGCGGAGCTAGGATTAAAATCAGGAATACTTAGCTCATTTACTACTAGACCATGTTGCTGCTTTTTATCCTGATGGGGCTTAAGCTGCTATGTTTGATCCTTTGAGGCTCTGATGAGCTTTGAGTTTAGCAGCCTGGTTAAGCTGTTCAAATCAGAATAGGGCCTGGTTTACCATCTGATTCCATCATGGCAGTGAAACTACTGGATTATGTAAAAGCCACTGTAAATCAATTTTGGAATTAATTCATCATTTCAAACTTTTTGATAACCTCTTCCAAACTCCTCTTGAAAATATATAAAATAGTAGAAGGTATTAGCGATGTTATAATTAATGTTGTGTTAAAAGCATAATGCATAGCTTACTCTAATTTTCTGGGAGACGATTGGATCTCGAATCTTACCTTTTTAATTGAACTGTGCATAGTAATACATCATTGTGAAAGGGACATATTCCACAACTTGCATGTATGATTTTTTTTCCCTTCGAGGCACTAATCGATGTAACTGTCACTATCAGAGTTGTTTGTTGCCAGGTTTTGGCAAATACACAGAACAGTGAAAATGCTGCTAAGTGGAAGGGCATCTATCTTTCAGCACCCTGTACTTTGCAGGATTTTTTTTAAAGACCAAATTTCACATTTTAAAGAAAATTAAGAATATTATGTATTGCACTGCAGCAGTGTCATCTAGTAATTAGACAAGTGAAGGACTCGGAATCAGGACTCATGGTCATCTGGGTTCTGGTGCTGGTGTGCCCTGTGCCTTGGACAAGTCACTTAAGCTTTGACTACACTAGGGAAATCTTTGCAAAAATTTCTCACCATTGCTAACACTGGTCACTAACATTACTGATCACCCAAGTGTAGATGAGCCTCCACTGTTTTGAAAATCTTCTCTCATGGTGCTTCTAACTCCCTTGGGCATTTTTGAGAATGCTCCATGTCAGTAAGCTGCTGCTCTGAGCAGTGTCAGATAATACAGTGCTTGGAATACTGGTGGCAGTCTGTCTACCCACGGCACCTACTGTTGCCAGCACTGGTAAAACTGAACTAGAGTTGGCAGTGGTGGGAAACTTTTCTGCAAAACTTTCCCTAATCTAGGCAAGACTCTTATCTCTGTGTCTGTGTCCTCATCTGTAAAAGGTGGATACTCCTTTGCTATCTCACAGAGATGTTCGGAGGTTTGATTGTGTGCAGAGTGCTTTGAGATATGAACCAAAAGTGGCACAGCAGTGCTAGGTAGGCATAGACCCACTGAAGTATGAGAACTTATGCAGGATAATGTAGAGTTTTTCATGCTGAGATTTTTTTGTCTGATTTCTTTAACGTGGTTCATTTTCTTTGTCAGCTTCCCAGAAACCAGACCAAGCTAACAGTCATGCTTGAAAAGCTGGGAATGAACTATCATGGGCGTCCTCATAGTGGACTTGATGACTCTAAGAACATTGCACGGATAGCTATACGTATGCTTCAGGATGGATGTGAGCTGCGTGTGAATGAGAGAATTCATGGTGGGCAGCTAATGAGTGTATCATCCTCTGCCCCAGTAGAGGGAGCCCCTGCTCCGCAGATGCCCTGTTTTAGAAACTAGGTGTCAAAACATGCTGCATTATGGACCAATATTGAAGACTTCAATTAGGAATTGTTAATACATCTTATCATGTGGCCATTTCAATGAACCAGTTCTGCAATGCAAAGTCTAAAAGCACCTTAAACAACTCTCTCTGTTAAAATAAATGGGGGAGCATATAAACTCTGTTAATTAGAACTTGTGCTACAGCACTTTTCATGCTGATAATATTTTTGTAAGTCATCTTGGCACCTTTTCATGCAAGGTCGATGTGTAGTATGCTGGCAGGATGTTGAGATTTCTTTTTGTGTGTGTAGAATAATTAATTGAAAAATACAAAGTGTGGTTAGCCAGTGTGCCCTCTCCCTCCCCAAGCTCATAGGAAAGAGGATGGTTGTAGTAATGTTTAAAAAACAAATGTGCAATAGCTTTTAGCATCTTGATTACCCTTTGCATGCCTACAATGCACTTCCAGAAGAACTGTACAGTCCCCTGACCAGACTGACGTTATCTACTGTACATTTGATAGCAGCAAACAGCCTCCTCTTTTTATGTAAGATAGGAAAGGTGGGGGCATTCATTACTGTTTTAATTGGTTTAAAAGTATTGGAGTGGGGAGTGTCTTTTAAGGAATATAGTTGTCAGTTTCTGTCTCTTAAATAATTGAGTAGCATTGGTTGGCAAAAAAATGAATTGAATAAAAAGCTTTCATCCAGCTATTGGGATTAATTGATTTTTTTAATGTACATATAATCTGTCTGTAAAAGGTTTTAGTCTTCAGAATTTCATGTACTTCCAGGTAATGGGTCGGTCCACTTATTTCTTCTTTCTCATTCCAAATCAAATTAAGTGTAACCGTTTAATCCATACCAGTCACCAGGACTCTAAAGAAAGGGTGAAGTAAAAATACTTACAATATTGAACATAATGTAAAGTATGGCTTGGTATACTTGTAGTGCAAGGGTCGGCAACCTATGGCATGCGTGCCAAAGACGGCACGTGAGCCAATTTTTAATGGCACGCTACTGTCTGCTGGAGCAGTGTACCATTAAAAATCTTGCCCAGCCTTCTCTGCCACCTACCCCCCCACGTGGAGGCAGAAGCATAGGCATGCTCACGGGGTGTGCCCAGGCACACCCTGCCAAATGGCCCCACTCTTCCAGCATGGCAGGCTGCGGGGTCCGCGCTCCTGGGCCGGAGCGTCCGGCCAAGTGCAGCGAGCCGCCGGCCCCTCCCCTGCCGTCCCCCCTCCCTTGGAGCCATGCAGCTGTGCGCGTAGCGCTCTGGGGGTCGAGACTGCGCGCTCCCGCAAGGCAGCGTTTGACTCCGCGGGGAGGCAGACACGCTCCCCCCCTCCCCTGGAGCCTTGACGCCGTGCGTGCAGTGCTCTGAGGAGCGGAGCTGGCTGCCTGGCTCTGTGCGGAGCAGAACATGCTGCTAGGAGCCTCATGGTAAGGGGGCCAGGGTAAAGGGTAGATGCAGTCAGGGGACAGGGAGCGGGGGGGGTTGGATAGGGGGTGGGATCCCGGGTGGGGTGGGGGTCTCTGGAGAGGGCAGTCAGGGAGCAGGGGGGGTTGGATGAGGCATGACAGTCCCGGGGTCTGCAGAGAAGTGGGGGAAGGGCCTTGGGGAAAGGGGGGTGGAATAGGGGCACACACCCCCTAGTCCCCTGCCCTGACCCCCCGCCACAGCCCTCTGCCCTGAGCCCTGCACACACCCCAGGCCTGTGCCCTGTGCCCTGTGTCCCGTGCCCCACACACCCCCACCCCCAGGCCCCTGCCCTGAGCCCTGTACCCCCCTCAGACACACCCAGCCCTCTGCTTGACTCCTTCACCACCCCTCCACGACCCCAGCCCTGACTCTGGCACCCCCACACATACCCAGCTTCCCCCCTGCCCTGATACCTGCATCCCCCTCACATGTCCCCAGCCCTCTGCCATGACTCCTTCACCCCCTCACATACCCAGCCCCCCCACATCCTGACTCTTGCACCCCCCACATCCCCATCCCCACCCTGAGCACCAAATGGGAGCTTCTGCGCAGACACACATTCCCACCTGCACCCCTCGCACCAACGGGAGCTGCCCAGGTAAGTGCCCGACACGCAAACCTGCTGCCCCAAACCTGAGTCCCCTCCCTCATTCTAGCTCCTGACCAGACCCTTCACCCCCATCCCTGTGCTCGGTCCAATCCCACCCTCAGATCAGTGCAGAGAGAGGAAGAGAATGGGCCAGAACCAGGGAGAAGGTAGGTACCCACTGTGGGCAGTGGCAGGACCCCAGACCGGCAGCGAGCTGAGTGGATCCGGCAGCTGGGATCCCGGCTGGCAGGAGCCAGCGGATGGAACCCCTGAGTGGCAGTGGACTGAGTCGCTCAGCCCACTGCCGGTCTGGGGTCCTGGCTGCTGGTCCCGCACAGCCTGTCGCTGGTCTGGGGTTCTGGCTGCTGGACCCTTGCCAGCCGGGGTCCCGGCCGCAGGCCCCACTCAGCCCACTGCTGGCCTAGGTAAACAGAACCCCAGATCAGCAGCGGGATGAGCAGGCCGTCAGCGTAAGAGCAACATTTTAATTTAATTTTAAATGAAGCTTCTTAAACATTTTGAAAACATTGTTTATTTTACAATACAACAGTAGTTTAATTATATAATATATAGACGAATAGAGAGAGACCTTCTAAAAAGCATTAAAATGTATTACCAGCACGTGAAACCTTAAAGTGAATAAATGGAAGACTCGGCATACCACTTATGAAAGGTTGCCGGTCCCTGTTGTAGTGACACTGGATATTCTGTAAAAACTTTTGTATTGCCAAAGAAATACCAATTGCATTTATGTAATGACCCATACCAAACAGTTGTGAAAATGTCAACCTTGATGTATTTTAAAGAAACCTTATTGAGAATGCAGGAACAAACCATCCCGATGTGCAGAAAGAATAGCAAATATGGCAGGTGACCATCTTGGCTTAAGAATGAAATCTTTGGTGAGCTTAAACTTAAAAAGGAAGCTTACAAGAAGTGGAAATTTGGACAGATGACTATGGAGGAGTATAAAAATATTGCTAGAGCATGCAGGGGTGTAATCAGGGAGGCCAAGGCACGACTGGAGTTGTTGCTAGCAAGGGATGTGAAGGGTAACAAGAAGGGTTTCTACAGGTATGTTAGCAACAAGAAGGTCAGGGAAAGTGTGGGACCCTTACTGAATGGGGAAGGCAACATAGTGACAGATGATGTGAAAAAAGCTGAAGTACTCAATGCTTTTTTTGCTTCGGTCTTCACAGGCTAGGTCAGCTCCCAGACTGCTGCACTGGGCAACACAGTATGGGGAGGAGGTGAGCAGCCTTCAGTGGTGAAGGAAAGGTTAAGGACTATTTGGAAAAGCTGGACATGCACAAGTCCATGGGTCCAGATCTAATGCATCCAAGGGTGCTGAGGGAGTTGACAGCCATTGGCCATTATCTTTGGCATGGCGTGGTGATCGGGGGAGGTCCCACAGTATTCTTGCAAGCAAGTTAAAGAAGAATGGATTGGATGAATGGACTATAACGTGGATAGAAAGTTGGCTAGATTGTTGGGCTCAATGGATAGTTATCAACGGCTCGATGTCTAGTTGGCAGCTGGTGTCAAGCGTAGTGCCCCAGGGGTCGGTCCTGGAGTCGGTCTTGTCCAACATCTTTATTAATGATCTGCATGATGGGATGAATTGCACCCTCAGCAAGTTAACAGATGACACTAAGCTGTGGGGGAGAGGTAGATACGCGGGAGAGTGACCTAAACAAATTAGAGGGTTGGGCCAAAAGAGATCTGATGGGGTTCAACAAGGACAAGTGCAGAGTCCTGCACTTAGGATGGAAGAATCGCATGCACTGCTACAGGCTGGGGACAGACTGGCTAAGCAGCAGTTCTGCAGAAAAGGACCTGGGGATTACAGTGGACGAGAAGCTGGATAGGAGTCAGAAGTTTGCCCTTGTTGACAAGACGAACAGTGGCATGTTGAGCTGTATTAATAGGCGCATTGCCAGCAGATCGAGGGAAGTGATTATTCCCCTCTAATCGGCACTGGTGAGGCCTCACCTGGAGTCTTGTGTCCAGTTTTGGGCCCCCCACTACAGAAGGGATGTGGACAAATTGGAGGGAGTCCAACGGAGGGTAACAAAAATGATTAGGGGATTGGGGCACATGATTTACGAGGAGAAGCTGAGGGAACTGGGATTATTTAGTCTGCGGAAGAGAAGAATGAGCAGGGATTTCAATAGCAGCCTTCAGCTACCTGAAGGAAGGTTCCAAAGAGGATGGAGCCAGGCTGTTCTCAGTGGCAGTAGATGACAGAATAAGAAGCAATGGTCTCAAGTTGCAGTGGGGGAGGTCTAGGTTGGATATTAGGAAACACTGTTCACTAGGAGGGTGGTGAAGCACTGGAATGGGTTACCTAGGGAGGTGGTGGAATCTCCATCCTTAGAGGTTTTTAAGGCCCAGCTTGACAAAGCACTGGCTGGGATGTTTTTAGTTGGGGATTGGTCCTGCTTTGAGCAGGGGTTGGACTAGATGACGTCGTGAGGTCTCTTCCAACCATAATATTCTATGATTCTATGATGTCAAAATCTGTTAGTGTAAAATCAAACTTCATTCCATGTGGGGCCTTGCTGATAATACAACTCCGTTTTCCACTGATACTTAAATGTATGTTTTAATTAAGCCAAGGCTTTCTTCTGTTTGTTTGGCTCGGTAATTGCTCTGCACTTGAGCATTAATTGACTTGAAATTATAATTATTTGTCCTAAAAATCAAAACAATTCAGTTTTTGTCATTCCAGAGTCAAAAAAGTCATAGAAAGGAGCATTCAGATAGTTTGTTCTCCCTCTGGCAAAAATACTTATCTGCCATCTATATTCATAGCTTATTCACCTTAATCAAGACTTGCAGAAAACAAGCTGATGATGCTTAATTGAATTCATAATTTGCCTTTCTTTGTTCAGAGATGATCACTCTCTAGCTGATGGGGAATCTTTTCCCACTCTTGATGAATTATCTTCATATTAAGCCAATATAAACCTGAAAATAAATACTGATTTTTTTAAATTCATGTAATAGAGATAAGAATCAATCTGATCTCAGGACTTTTCCTTTTTAGTGTGCAGGAGTAGAGCATCTTTGTTTTAAAGATCATGTATATGTGTCATTATGGGTACTTTAGACATTAAACTGTAAGATGATTTTGATCAGTTTAGGTAAGTAATCATTTGTTTTTATCATTGGTCCTTTTGTCAATTTACATTACTCCTTTATGAAGCTTTTCAATTTTACCATTCTAAAAATATCTGATTACAGTGAATGTACTTACCTCTTAAATAACTTATGTAGCTAGTAAAAATAACGAACGCATTGTGTTCATATATGACTTCATGTTCTGCCAGACTTTTGTACAAAATGTTAATTAGATATTTGATTTTATATGATGGATCATTGTGGTAAAGGTTTTTATGTTGAAATCAAACTGAGCCCAGCAAACATTCTCATCAAACATTGGCATCTCCCTAGATCTAGTTGCAGTTCCTTTATTTACCTGTTTATTGTGTGGCGACCAGTCCAATGAGGCCCAGCCTAGTTACAGATTATACTATAGTTTAATAAGTAAAGGACAGTTGCAACTTGATTTCATCTATTTTAAGTACAGACCTGACGTTTCTGGCAAATACATTTTTGGCAAAGACATTTTGAAATGAGGGACAAACGTTAATGACCAGATTCTGCTCTTGTGTACATTACTGGAAATCTGAAGTGGCTCTTTTTATATTCAGTTAATTAGTTAAATGAAAGGAGCCATTCCAGCTTTACTTTGGTGTAATTTATATTAGAAGCAGACCCTAAATTTTTGTTACTTTTCAATCATTTTGAAACAAGTGGTAAATGTTTGTTAGTTTACCTCTCAAGTGTATGAACCTTTAATAAAGCAGTTTGGAAAGTCATAAAATAAGTTACTTAACTCATTCTTTAAAAACAAGCAATATTGGCATTTACTTCTTCTGTATTTCTAGTATTTTAACTATGTCACTTCATCAGTTAGGGGACTGGAGCACATGACTTATGAGGAGAGGCTGAGGGAACTGGGATTGTTTAGTCCAGTGCTTCTCAAAGCTGGTCCACCGCTTGTTCAGGGAAAGTCCCTTACGGTCCGGGCCGGTTTGTTTACCTGCCGCTTCCAGAGGTTCGGCCTATTGCGGTTCCACTGGCCGCGGTTCACTGCTCCAGGCCAATGGGGGCTGCGGGAAGGGCGGCCAGCACGTCCCTCGGCCCGTGCCGCTTCCTGCAGCCCCCATGGGCCTGAGATGGTGAACCGTGGCCAGTGGGAACCATGATCGGCAAAACCTGTGGACACGGCACGTAAACAAACTGGCCCGGACCGCCAGGGGCTTTCCCTGAACAAGCGGTGGCCCAACTTTGAGAAGCATTGGTTTAGTCTGCAGAAGAGAAGAATGAGGGGGGATTTGATAGCTGCTTTCAGCTACCTTAAAGGGGGTTCCAATGAGGATGGATCTAGACTGTTCTCAGTGGTAGCAGATGACAGAACAAGGAGTAATAGTCTCAAGTTACAGTGGGGGAGGTTTAGGTTGGATATTAGGAAAAACTTTTTCACTAGGAGGGTGGTGAAACACTGGAATGGGTTACCTAGGGAGGTGGTGGAATCTGCTACCTTAGAGGTTTTTAAGGTCAGGCTTGTCAAAGCCCTGGCTGGGATGAATTAGTTGGGAATTGGTACTGCTTTGAGCAGGGGGTTGGACTAGATGACCTCCTGAGGTCCCTTCCAACCCTGATATTCTATGGTTCTATGAATTGAAACAGAGTCTGCGTTATGGCTAGTGAAACACTAATGTTCTGTAGCTATTAGAATTTTTGCTTTTATATGAATAATCTTTTAAAATTCAGCTGGTATTGTCAGTTTGCTCTTTTCTGGTGTCTTACTGGCTCCTGGCTCTTCTGATAAAACTAAGTGACCAAACTCTACAACTAATATGTTTCAAACAGAAACAAAAAAGTTACCAGGTTAATAGTGGCTTTTTTGTAATTATGGACTGAGATTTGTAGTCCAACAAAATTTTAGTTTGGTAACAAATGTTCAGTGATTGAAAAATATTATTACACTTGAAGGGGGGAAAACAAATTTAAAGTACATTGGTGCATTGACCTAGCTACGCAAAGGGATGTACTTTATTGACTGACTGTTATCTAGTGCATGAATGCTTAAAGCAGGGGTCGGCAACCTTTCAGAAGTGCTGTTCCGAGTTTTCATTTATTCACTCTAATTTAAGGTTTCGCATGCCAGTAATACATTTTAACCTTTTTAGAAGGTCTCTTTCTATAAATCTATAATATATAACTAAACTATTGTTGTATGTAAAGTAAATAAGGTTTTAAAAATGTTTAAAAAGCTTCATTTAAAATTAAATTAAAATGCAGAGCCCCCCAGACTGGTGGTCAGGACCTGGGCAGTGTGAGTGCCACTGAAAATCAGCTTGCGTGCCGCCTTCGGCACCTGTGCCATAGATTGCCTACCCCGGCTTAAAGTGTACTCCATGCCAACATCTGGGCATATCTTTAATTTATATTACTGTAATCTTCTGTGATGGGGAAGGTTATTGGGAAGGTGGGATGCTCCAATCCCACTTTGGTTGTATTACATCTCTGTCTGGATTCAGGCAGTCTTGTGGCATACAGGAATTTCTGACCAGTCTGTTGTCTGAGGATCCTCTCTTTAGAAAGCATGGCAGGAATCTATCATTCTGCAGAATATCAACCTTACCCTATGCCTGCCGATGAGGGAATCTTCTATGGTTTTATGTCAGGCACACTGTGAGTAGTTCGTAACTGTGAAACAGTTATGTTTATTAATTTTCTAGGATGTTCTAATGTTTATGCAAGGGTTATGCGTTGGGTGAGGGCTGTGGTTCTAGAGCTGTGTCATAAGTGCAGCTGCTAAGAGATTTTTTCTCACTCAGCAGCTGTGCTTTCCTGTCAGACTTTCTCCTTAGTGGAGAAGAATTTACCTGCTAAAGAAATGCAGCCATTGACAGGGAGCCTCGATCTGCAGCTGTGGGTAGGTGAGGTTCTGTGGTCTGTGATGTGCAGGAGGTCAGATTAGATGATCATGATGGTCTCTTCTGGCCTTCAGGTCTATGAGCTGTGCATCTCCATTTTAGGATAAAACCTGACAGAAGATTTTATTTGTCTGCTACCTGTTGGTGCATAAATTTTCAATTATGATGAATAATGGTATAAAAAGAACCTTAAAACTTAAATATTTTAAAGTACCCATTGCAACGGATCTATTCAAGATTAATCTCTATCAATTTTGTGTTAGTTTTATAAAAATCAGTCAAAAAAAAAAAACAACCAAAAAACCAGCCATAGACAAACATCAGCTAGAGCCTGGTTCCAAACATTTCCTAGCAGAAGAAATCAAACTGAACAGAAAATTCAAAGATCATAAAAACAAGCTCTGTGAATTTCAGACTGACAGGTTACCTACATATAGAGGGGAAAACAGGAAGCTATACTGCATTTTAAGACCCATTTCAGTGTGCAAGCTTAACTGAGTCACAGAAAGTTTCCCCATAATAAATCCCAACTCATAAATAGCAGTGTGTGCTTGACTGCCTTGCAAGTTAGGGTAATAATGCACAAAGCTGAGAGAGGTCAAGCCACAATCTGCTAAAATAGTAAAAAGTGACTTCAGCTACCCAAAGAATCCCTGGGAAATTTTTATAAACGTAGGGAAGCTATATCTCAGTATCCTAACGCTTTACTTTATGGAATAACTAGCTTAAAAATGCCATTCAGGAAAAAAAAGTATCCAAAGAAGCCATAGGTATAAGAGTAGCTTTACTGGAGAGCTGCAATGCTTTGGGGTTGGTGACTATGACTGGAAACTATACGCAGGAGGCCTACACATAAAGGAGTGTTTCATTAGGTATCATGGTAGATACTATTCCCCCCTCCCTTTTTTTTTTTTTACAACTTTTTGGTAGAAAATACGGAGATGGAAAAACTCTTAAACACAACTGAGCGAAGTCCTAAGAAAACAAGGTAATAAAGGGAGATAAAAACTCCTAAAATGGGCAATGCTGAGAGTAGCAGAGAAGTTTAGACAGTCATCAAGCTACTGAAGTTCACTAATCAAAATGAGTTAAATTTTATAAACACCTCTAAGAGGTTTTGAAAATTTAAAAAAAATAAGGAAAGGCTGAAAATCTCTGTTAATGTAAAACAAAGATATTTGAGGGTCTCTCTAGGTTCCTACTTGCTGGATGTGGCACCTTGGCATTGAGCTGCTGAACTACCTTGAAAAGCTGTGTCCATTAGAGGGCGCACAAGCATTCTCAGGTGAAGATGTCAGAGACTGTGGGTTCAAGTCCCATCTGGGATGAACAATTACTTCCCTATAAAGAAGAGCACCTTCCAGCTGACTCAGTTCCTTCACCACTGCCGTAAAGTGCAAACAACTTTCCACTGTGTCCTTAGGGGAGCCTCCTTTAGTCTAACTTAAGGCTTTTTGTAAATAGTTTGTTTAGAGTAGTATAGGATAGTTTAGAGTAAATAGCCTTTCCCTTCAGCTGGAAGCCTTGAGCCCCTTATTGAGACTATATTTGCCCCTGAGGCTGGTAAGGGCTGCAAGAGGCATATCTCTCACCCAGCTATTATGCTACAGACTGACTGTGCTCCTGGTGCCCTCTGTCTTGGTGAGACAACTCACCCAATTGCATTTTGCCGCAGCTTCATTCCTTGTGCCAGAAGGGACAGACTTTGAGGCTCCAGGGTTATTTGGCTTCTCTACACCTACTGCCTGGTATGCTGGGCCTGTCACTGGTACCAACTGCAGACTCCATGCTGAGATCTTGCATAGGATTCAAGACATACTTTACCACTCTGTCCTCAGTGCTGCCTTCTATCATGAGCTCAAGGCCGGGATCTCCTCAGCTCCATAGGAAGAGTGAATTCTTCACCCAGCAAAGCTGGCACCAGTCAAATCTTAAAGTGGAATTGAAGATCTAACAAGCACCATCCCTTCATACATGCATTGTCTTGCTAGACCAGAAGAGACCACTGTGAGCATATAGTCTGACCCTGTCTGTAACGCAGCTCACAGAACTGCCCCATAATTATTACTAGAGCAGATTGGTTAGAAAAAAATCCAATCTTGATTTAAAAATTGTCAGTGATGAAGAATCCACCACGACCCTTTGTAAATTGTTCCAGTGGTTAATTACCATCACTGTTAAATTTATATCTCGTCTCCTTGTCTGAATTTGTGCAGCTTCAGCTTCCAGCCATTGGATCGTGTTATACCTTTCTCTCTTCCTTCATCAGCACCACAGCTAATGAGGCCTTAGGAAATGTCTATCTCATCACCTACTCCTCACTGGTTCTGTTATGGTTGGCATCAACTCAAGATGGGTCATCTGGTCCCATTGCCTCTGAATCAGCATTTCAAATCCTTTGATGCCCATTGGGATAAAATATGGGAAGCACATCACCCCATAAAAAGTGGCACAAATAGAGGGAAAGAGGAAGCTTCATCTCTTTCCAACCCAGGAGTACATTGGAGACTCTTAAATGCCACCATTGTAACCTCTTCTCCATATTCTTCTGGAGCCAAACTGGACATCCCAGTACTGACTAACTTGGGCTCCTCACCTGTTTGGATTCTGATACCACCTTCAATCTTTTTCTGAGTGGGATGCACTGTCAAGGCTACTATATATGCCTCTGCATACTTTTTTGTTGCTTGACTCTGCACCCCATACCTACTCGTCTGGTGCTGGTTTGAAACTTTCTCAAAGCATCTTCAAAGCATCCCTTTGGAGATGAACTTTTGGAGGATCGACTGACTTGATCTCAGGATGCTTCCCTCACCTCAAATCCAGATGTTTTGGAAGGATACCATTCTGGCCTCTCTTCAGCTGCGCAAGTGGCCCTACATATTACATGAAAGCCCAGTTAGGGGCTGGAAACCCACCTCTGCCACTGAACTTGGCACCAGCACCTTTCCTATCCTCAGCACTGTTTACCATTCCCAGCACCTATGACTCATCTGGTGCCAACACAACATTCTTTACTGGTGCCAATGCACTGCTTAAGTGACTTGGTTTAAGGCCCACCTTTAGTTAAACTGGTGAAGTTTTTGTGTAGACAAGGCCTGTAACACGTGAATTAATTTATCCACACAGATATGCAGCTATCTCTGGGTGAAAAGTAGCAATTGATGTGGTGCTATACAGCTGCAGTGGACAGGTTGTGACTTTGCACATATCTTAGGGCAAAATGTTATCAATGGGAAGGAGGGATAGCTCAGTGGTTTGAGCATTGGCTTGCTAAACACAGGGTTGTGAGTTCAACCCTTGAGGGAGCCATTTGGGGATTTAGTTGGGGATTGGTCCTGCATTGAGCAGGGGGTTGGACTAGATGACCTCCTGAGGTCCCTTCCAACCCTGATAGTCTATGATTCCAGTGAACCCTTCAGAGGGAATGCTTTGGGCTGGCCATGCAGGTGAACATACCTACTCCTCTGAAGAGTGCTGTGGAAGCCTCATGGGGTCAGGTCTTCTGTTTTGTTTCTCATTTGAAACAGCAACACAGTGCCCCATAATGTCATCCCCAGGCATTCTTAGCTTTTAGCTCTGGATATATACCCCGGCCGACCCAGTGCCCCATCAGTTCCATCTTACTGCCTGTGACGGTCATTAGAACTGTGGAGCTTGGCTTTGCTACTCTCCACTCTCCCTAGCATTTTCCCTACAGTTTGTTAATAGTTTCTTGTTATAGTATTGTTATAGATTTTGACAGTGTAGTTCTAGTTATAGTATAGTAGTTTATATTAGTGGGGGAGAAGTGGTTTTCCTCTCCTTCCCATATTTGATTGGGCTCATGCTCAAAGCTCCAGGCTTTAAGCCCTGCGGATCCTGCTCCAAGCCCATGCCAACGAGCAACGCCCACAACTCTTACCTGAAGTGTTTGGGGGAATCTCACCAGGCGATGAAGTGCAGGATTTGCAAGAGCTTTTGTGACGCCGCTCCTGATGCTGGTCATCGTCCTCGAGACCCAGGTCCAGATCCAGGTGCTGGTTCAGGTCCCAACACCGATCTAGGTCCAGACACTGCTCCCCAGCGTCACAGCACTGTTCTTCTCCATCTCACCACCGATCTCCAGCTTCGTGGTACCGATCAACTTTGTCTCGTCGACGTGACTTGGCACAGACCCACTCGGCACCACCATGGCCATCGTGTTCTGCCTCTCGCTCATCAGGGTCTGAGGCAGGGTCACGCTTCTCAGACTGCCACTACTTGGATCACAGCTGCCTGGGCTCAGGGGCAGATCAGTGGCAGGTGCAGGAACAGGGCCCTGCCCAAAGGTCGACCCAGTGGCCCTTTTGGACACCCTGGGCATACCACCAGGCCCAGGGTGCTCCCTCTGGGGCTTCTTGCTCAGCACTGCCTGAGCCACGAGTGCCTGAGGCCTCTGCCAGCCATCTTGCTCCCGGAGGCATGGAGATGGTGGCGTTGTCCTTACAGGCGCCAGCTCCTCTTCCTCCAACTCCAGCTCCCGGCCTGGACACTGAGGTCGCAGGACTGGAGCAGAGAAACTCAGCTCAGCAAGAGGCCCCATATGATCCTCTATCTCCTGTGGCATCCTCCTCATCTTCGCCCGATGAGGCTGTGGCAGGGATGGCTATATCGGGTCTCCCCATGATAGACCTCCGTGCCCACCAGGAACTCTTGCGAAGAGTGGTGCAGAATATGAACCTGCAAGCAGGGGAGGTAGTCGAGGTGGAGAACCCTGTGGTTGACATTTTGTCCGCAGAGGCTCCTTCCAGGGTGGCCTTACCACTTACCCAGACCATTCCAACCATGGCCAGTACAATCTGACACACACCCACTTCCATTCCCCCAACTGCTAAGATGGAAGTATTTTGTCTCCTCCAAGGGATATGACTATCTGTACACTCACCCATAGCCATGTTCACGGGTGGTGGCTTCAGCGAATAAGAAGAAGTGTCGTGCTCAGCAAGCCCCAGCACCCAGATCGACAGAGGCCAAGCACCTCAATTTATTTGGGCACAAAGTCTACTCCTCAGGGTGGCTTCAGCTCCGGATTGTGAGCCAGCAGGCTCTCCTGAGCCGATACTTTAACTCTTGGAACTCCAAGATGAAGTTCAAGGAACTGGTTCCTCCGGAGTCCAGAGAAGCGTTTGGGGCTCTGACAGAAGAGGGCAAAACGGTCGCACAAAATGCTTTGCAGGTCTCATTGGTCACCGCAGACTCTGCTGCTCGGACCCTCTCCTCAGGGATAGCAATGAGATGCATTTCTTGGCTGCAAGCTTCTAATCTACTACCAGAGCTTCAGCAAACTTTGCAGGATCTCCCCTTTGATGGAGAGAGCCTGTTCTCAAACAAGATAGACTCGAGGCTTCAAAGCCTCAAAGACTCTAGGGCCATAAGGCATTTGCTGGGGATGCACACACTATCTACCCTGCGGAAACCATTTAAATCACAGCCTCAACATTCCTACCTTCCTCCTTGGCCAAGACAGGACTTCTATAGGAGATGGGGGCATAGTGTCAGGAGAAAACCCTCCAACCACCAATCCGGCCAGGCCCAAGGTCCTTCCAAGCCCTTGGCGGGTCCCAAACAAAACTTTTGAAGGGACCCCGAGGACAGTATACCTGACCTCATTTGGGATCTTACCCCATTCTTGAATTGTTTATCCCATTTCCACCCCAGCCCTCTCTGCCATCGCACACACCCCTCCCAGCTACAGCCCCAGCCCACTGCAGCCCCCCACACCCTCCTCGCTACTGCCCCAGTCCTCTCCACCGTCACACACCCCTCCCAGCTACCGCCCCAGTCCTCTCCACCCTCATACACCCCAACCACCGCCCCAGCCCTCTCCACTCCCTCACCCCCCTTCCCCACTACCACCCCACCCCTCTCCACCCTCACACACAACCCTCCCTACTACCACACCAGCCCTCTCTGCCATCACACACAAGTCTCCTGGCTAATGCCCCAGGTCTCTCCCCTCTCTCACACATGTCCCCACTACCACCCCAGCCCTTTCTGCCCTCACCCATCCCTGCCACCGCCTCAACCCTCTCCATTCCCTCACACACCCTCCTCCCCATTACTGCCCCAGTCCTCTCTGCCCTCACACACACCCCTCCACACCACCACTCTAGCCCTTTCCACCCTCACACCTCCCCGCCACTGCCCCAGCCCTCTCTTTTCCCTCACACCGCCCCAGCCCTCTCTCCCCTCACACACACCCCTCCCCTGTACTACCCCAACTGTTTCGCTCTCACGCACATCCCTCCACGCCACCGCGCCAGCCCTCTCCGCTCCCGAACAAATCCCTTCCAACTATCACCCCAGCCCTCTCCACCCTCACACACAACCTGCTCCGCTCCCACCCCAGCCCTCTCCATCACACACAACCTGTGCCACTACCGCCCCAGCCCTCTTCACTCTCATACACTCACACTTGCTACCACCTCAGCCTGCTCTGCTCCCAAACACCCATATCCACTACCATAGGCGCAAACTTTCTCCGGCACTGGTGGGTGCCCATGCTTTCCTGCCCCTGGCCCTGCCCCCATTCCAACCCCATCCCCAAAGTCCCTGCCCTAACTCCGCCCCTCCCTGCCCCTATTGGATCCCTTCCCCAAATCCCTGCCTCTTCCCCCAGCGTGCCGCGTTCCCCCTACTCCCTTCTTACCCTGTGAATCAGCTGTTTCGTGGCAGAAGCGCTGGGAGAGAGCGGGAAAAAGCAGGACGCGGCGGCGCTCTCATGGATGAGGTGGAGGTAAAATGGAAAAGGGGGGTGGGGCGGGGAGCTGCCGGTGGGTTCTGAGCACCCACCAGTTTTTTTTCTGTGGGTGCTCCAGCCCTGGTGCACCCACAGAGTCGGAATCTATGCCTGCTACTGCCCCAGCTATATCTGCTCTCACACACACCCCTCACCCGCTACCAACCCAGCTTCCTTTGCCCTCAGACATCCCTCCACACTACTGCCCTAGCCCACTCCACTCACACACACCCCTCCCCACCGCCATCTCAACTCTCTCCTCCCTCACGCACACACCTCTCCCCTCTACAGCCCCATCCCTCTCCACTCCCACACACCCTCCTCGCTACCGCCCCAGCCCTCTCTGCTCTCACACACACAACCCAGCTACGGCTCTAGCCCTCTACGCCCTCCGACACAACCCCGTTCCTGCTACCCCCCCAGCCCACTCCACTCCCTCACACGCTCCCGCTACAGCCCCAGCCTTCTCCACTCTCACACAGACCTCTCTCTGCTACGGTTCCAGCCTTCTCCGGTCCCACAGACCCCTCTCTGCTACCGCCCCAGCCCACTCCACTCCCTCACACACACACACTCCCTGCTATGGTCCCAGCCTTCTCAGGTCTCACAGACCCCTCTCTGCTACCGCCCCAGCCCACACCACTTCCTTACACAGACACACACTCCCTGCTACGGTTCCAGCCTTCTCTGGTCCCACAGACCCCTCTCTGCTACCGCCCCAGCCCACTCCACTCCCTCACACACACACACTCCCTGCTACGATTCCAGCCTTCTCTTGTCCCACAGACCTCTCTCTGCTACCGCCCCAGCCCACTCCACTCCCTCACACACACACACTCCCTGCTATGGTTCCAGCCTTCTCCGGTCCCACAAACCCTCTCTACTACCGCCCCAGCTCACTCCACTCCCTCACACACACACCCTCTCTGCTACTGCCCCAGCCCACTCCACTCCCTCAAACACACACACTCCCTGCTACGATTCCAGCCTTCTCTTGTCCCACAGACCTCTCTCTGCTACCGCCCCAGCTAACTCCACTCCCTCACACAGACACCCTCTCTGCTACGGGTCCCAGCCTTCTCCGGTCCCACAAACCCTCTCTGCTACCGCCCCAGCCCACACCACTCCCTCACACACACACACTCTCTGCTACGATCCTAGCCTTTTCCAGTCCCTCAAACCCCTCTCTGCTACCATCCCAGGCCACTCTGCTCCCTCACACACACCCTCCCCACTATGGTCACAGCCCTCTCCGCTGTCACACACTTCCCCCTCCTCACTACTGCGCCAGCCCTCTCTGCTCTCATGCCTTCATCCCCGCTACTGTGCTAGCTCTCTGTGCTCTCACATCCCCACCCCACTACCACTCCAACCTGCACTGCCCTCACACACAGCCCTCCCCGCTGCTGCCCCAGCCCTCTCCCTCAGCCCTCCCCACTACCGCCCCAGTCCTCTCTACTCCCACACACACCCTTCCCCTGCTACCATCCCAGCTTTCTCCACCCTCAGACACCCCTCCCTTGCTACCACCCCAGCTTTCTCCATCCTCAGATACCCCTCCCTTGCTACCACCCCAGCTTTCTCAACTCTGACACCCCTCCCTACTACCACCCCAGCTTTCTCCATCCTCAGATACCCCTCCCCTGCTACCACCCCAGCTTTCTCAACTCTGACACCCCTCCCTGCTAAAACACCAACCCTCTCCTCTCTCACACACCCCTCCCTGCTACCGCCCCATCCCTCTTCGTCCTCCAACATACACCCCTCCCTGCTACTGCCCCAACCCACTCCACTCCCTCCGACCCCTCCCCGCTACTGTCCCAGGCCTCTTCGCCAACACCCCCCCACCCCACAACCACCCCAACCTGTTTCGCTTCCACACAAACACACCCCTCCCCGCTACCACCCCAGCCTTCTCTGCCCTCATTCACACCCCCTCTCCACTACTGCCCCAGCCCTCTCCACTCCCACACCCCCCCTCCTCTACCACCCCAGCCCTTTCTGCTCTCTCACACAGTCCACCCTTCTACCACCCTAACTTGCTCTGCCTTCACACTCACTGCTCCCAGCTACCGCCCCAGCCCTCTCTGCCCACACACACACACCACTCATCGCTACTGCCCTAGTCCTCTCTGCCCTTACACGTCCCCACTACCGCCCCAGCCCTCTCTGCCCACACACACCACTCCTCGCTACCGCCCTAGTCCTCTCTGCCCTTACACGTCCCCACTACTGCCCCAGCCCTCTCTGCCCACACACACACACCACTCCTCGCTACCGCCCTAGTCCTCTCTGCCCTTACACGTCCCCGCTACCGCCCCAGCCCTCTCTGCCCACACACACCACTCCTCGCTACCGCCCTAGTCCTCTCTGCCCTTACACGTCCCCGCTACTGCCCCAGCCCTCTCTGCCCACACACACACCACTCCTCGCTACCGCCCTAGTCCTCTCTGCCCTTACACATCCCCACTACCGCCCCAGCCCTCTCTGCCCACACACACCACTCCTCGCTACCGCCCTAGACCTCTCTGCCCTTACACGTCCCCACTACTGTCCCAGCCCTCTGTGCTCCACACGCACACCGCCATAGCTATCTCTGCCCTCAGACACCCCTCCCCACTACTGCCACAACCCTATTCGCTTCCCTCCACACACCCATCCCTGCTACCACCCAGCCATCTCACTAAAAGCTGATGCTGCATCACTGACCACCAAGTTCAAAGGCAGCTGCAGCAGCACAGTAGCCAGCAAACAGAGCTGTAAACAGGGGAGTTTCAGTGGGAGTTCTGTTGGAGGAGCAGGTTTTTGTAGTTTGTGGATTGTATTGTGTAGTGTTTGTGTGTGGAGGCTGGTAGGGGCAGTGTGCTGGGAGAGAAGCTGAGCCCTGCTTAGGGGATGGGGCTTCTCTACTTAGGGGTCCTATAAAAGGAGCCAGCCAGTCAGGCAGCGGCACAGATGGCTGCAGAGGCACAGGAGCCAGCAAACAGCTGTAAGCAGGGGAGTTTCAGGGGGAGTTTGTGGGGGAGACTTAGAGACCTAGGCAGAGGAATTGACAGGCCAGTGAAGGGAGTGGGTGGTGTTCTGCCGGTGGTCTGGTGCCTGTTGGGGGTTTGTTTTGGTTTGTGTTTCCTGCACTAACAGGATTTAGATGGGAAGGCTGTGACCGATACAGAGGCAGCAGTGAAAGATACAATGAGGATGACTGGATGTGGAAGCTGCGGCATGTACATGATCCTGGAGGGGTACCTGATAAGAGTTTCATCTGCATGAAGTGCCGACTGATAGAGCTGATGGAAGAAAAGATCCAAGGACTGGAGATACTGGTGGAAACTCTGGTTGAGTTTAGAAGGGAGTTGGAGCAGATGATGGAGCAAAGACATGAGGAGGCTGAAGGGATAAACTCAGACTTGCAGATGGAAACAGGACCAAAGAGCTCTGAGGGGAGACTGCTAGGTGAGGACAGTGGATGGTGGAAGCATGTGACTAAGAGAACCAGGCAGAGGAAAAGACACGCCAGTGAAGGAGAAATAGAGCTCAGGAACAGGTTTGCAGAGTTGGAAAATGAAGAAGGGGCACAGCCGGTGGTCGCTGAAGGTGAGAGGGCAAGGAAGAAGAGAAGAGCTGCTAGTCCTATGGTAAGAGTCAATGGAGACAACACCAAATATGAGCCCCAGGAGGATACAGGATGGGTTGTGGAGGACTGCAAGGGACAATAGAAATCAAGAGGACTTGCAGCCAGAAGGAACAGGGGATAGTCCGGAGAATCACACTGTCACCAGGAAAAGTCAGGTCTACGTGATTGGGGACTCCTTACTGAGAAGAATAGATAGGCCTGTACCTAGAGCTGATCCGGAGAACAGAAGGGTGTGCTGTCTGCCGGGTGCTAAGATATGGGATGTGGATCTGAGGCTGAAAAGGATCGTAACGGGAGCGGGAAAGAATCTGCTGATTGTCCTTCATGTGGGAACAAATGATACAGCTAGATTCTCGCTGGAATGTATCAAGGGAGACTATGCCAGACTGGGGAAGATGCTTAAGGAAATCGAGGCTCAGGTGATCTTCAGTGGGATTCTGCCTGTTCCTAGAGAAGGGCAACAAAGGGGTGACAAGATTATGGCAATCAACAGATGGCTCAGACAGTGGTGCTAAAAGGAGGGCTTTGGGATGTATGGCCACTGGGAAGCATTCATGGACAGAGGGCTGTTCTCTCGGGATGGACTTAACCTGAGTAAGGAGGGAAATAGACTTCTAGGATGGAGACTGGCACAACTGATTAAGAGAGCTTTAAACTAGGAATTTGGGGGAGATGGTTGGGAGATGTCCAGGTAATCTCCACGCCGGAATTCAACATTGAGAGGGAAGAAAACAAACTAAGAGAGGATACAGCCGTGGGCAGGCGAATGTACGTAAGGAGGAAGGGTAGTGTAGATACCAGTCTAATAGGTGATACTGGTGGTAGAATGTCTGTGCCTAACCGGGTAAAGAATGTCAGTGAAGCCAGACAGCAAAAATTAAGATGTTTGTACACTAGTGCTAGGAGCCTAGGTAACAAAATGGAGGAACTAGAGCTACTGGTGCAGGAAGTGAAACCAGATATTATAGGGATAACAGGAACATGGAATAGTAGTCATGACTGGAGTACAGGTAATGAAGGCTATGTGCTGTTTAGGAAAGACAGAAATAAAGGCAAATGTAGTGGAGTAGCATTGTGTATCGATGATAAGGTTAACTGTAAAGAAATAAGAAGTGATGGAATGGATAAGACAGAGTCTATCTGGGCAAAAATCCCATTGGGAAAGAAAGCTACTAGAGCCTCCCCTGAGATAGTGCTTGAGGGGTGCTACAGACCGTGGGATCTAATTTGGTTATGGATAGACATGTTTTTAATGAAGTAAACACTAATGGGAATTGTGTGATCATGGGAGACTTTAACTTCCCAGATATAGACTGGAGGGCAAGTTCTAGTAGTAATAATAGGGCTCAGATTTTTCTGGATGTGATAGCTGATGGATTTCTTCACCAAGTAGTTGAAGAACCAACAAGAGGGGATGCCATTTTAGATTTGGTTTTGGTGAGTAGTGAGGACCTCATAGAAGCATTGGTTGTAGGGGACAACCTTGGTTCGAGTGATCATGAGCTAATTCAGTTCAAACTAGATGGAAGAATAAACAAAAATAGATCTGTGACTAGGGTTTTTGATTTCAAAAGAGCTAACTTTAAAGAGTTAAGGAAATTAGTTAGGGAAGTGGATTGGACTGAAGAACTTGTGGATCTAAAGGCAGAGGAGGCCTGGAATTACTTCAGGTCAAAGTTACAGAAACTATCAGAAGCCTGCATCCCAAGAAAGGGGAAAAATATCATAGGCAGGAGTTATAGACCAAGCTGGATGAGCAAGCATCTCAGAGAGGTGATTAAGAAAAAGCAGAAAGCCTACAAGGAGTGGAAGATGGGAGGGATTAGGAAGGAAAGCTACCTTATTGAGGTCAGAACATGTAGGGATAAAGTGAGAAAGGCCAAAAGCCGTGTAGAGTTGGACCTTGCAAAGGGAATTAAAACCAATAGTAAAAGATTCTAAAGCCATATAAATAAGAAGAAAACAAAGAAAGAAGAAGTGGGACTGCTAAACCCTGAGGATGGAGTGGAAGTTAAGGATAATTTAGGCATGGCCCAATATCTAAACAAATACTTTGCCTAAGTCTTTAATGAGGAGCTTAGGGATAATGGTAGGATGATAAATGGGAGTGAGGATATGGAGGTGGATATTACCACATCAGAGGTAGAAGCCAAACTTGAACAGTTTAATGGGACAAAATCGGAGGGCCTAGATAATCTTCATCCAAGAATATTAAAGGAACTGGCACATGAAATTGCAAGCCCATTAGCAAGAATTTTTAATGAATCAGTAAACTCAGGGGTTGTACCGTATGACTGGAGAATTGCTAACATAGTTCCTATTTTTAAGAAAGGGAAAAAAAGTGATCCGAGTAACTATAGACCTGTTAGTTTGACATCTGTAGTATGCAAGGTCTTGGAAAGGAGAAAGTAGTTAAGGACATTGAGGTCAATGGTAATTGGGACAAAATACAACAAGGTTTTACAAAAGGTATATCGTGGCAAACCAACCTGATTTCCTTCTTTGAGAAGGTAATGGGTTTTTAGACAAAGGAAACACAGTGGATCTAATTTACTTCGATTTCAATAAGGCATTTGATACGGTTCCACATGGGGAATTATTAGTTAAATTTGAAAGGATGGGGATCAATATGAAAACTGAACGGTGGTTAAGGAACTAGTTAAAGGGGAGACTACAATGGGTCATACTGAAAGGTGAACTGTCAGGCTGGAAGGAGGTTACTAGTGGAGTTCCTCAGGGATCGGTTTTGGGACCAGTGTTATTTAATATTTTTATTACTGACTTTGGCACAAAAAGTGGGAATGTGCTAATAAAGTTTGCAGATAACACAAAGCTGGGAGGTATTGCTAACACAGAGAAGGACCAGGATATCATACAGGAAGATCTAGATGACCTTGTAAACTAGAGTAATAGTAACAGGATGAAATTTAATAGTGAAAAATGCAAGGTCATACATTTAGGGATTAATAACAAGAATTTTGGTTATAAATCAGTTGGAAGTAACAGAGGAGGAGAAAAACCTCGCAGTATTGATTGATCACAGGATGACTATGAGCCACCAATGTGATATGGCTGTTAAAAAAGCTAATGCGGTTTTAGGATGCATCAGGCGAGGTATTTCCAGTAAAGATAAGTAGGTGTTAGTACCGTTATACAAGGCACTGGTGAGACCTCATCTGGAATACTGTGTGCAGTTCTGGTCTCCCATGTTTAAGAAGGATGAATTTAAACTGGAACAGGTACAGAGAAGGGCTACGAGGATGATCCGAGGAATGGAAAACCTGTCTTATGAAAGGAGACTGATAGAGCTTGGCTTGTTTAGCCTAACCAAAAGAAGGCTGAGGGGGGATATGACTGCTCTTTATAAATATATCAGAGGGGTAAATATCAGTGAGGGGGAGGAATTATTTAAGCTTAGTACCAATGTGGACACAAGAACAAATGGATATAAACTGGACACTAGGAAGTTTAGACTTGAAATTAGATGATGGTTTCTAACCATTAGAGGAGTGAAGTTCTGGAACAGCCTTCCAAGGGGAGTAGTGGGGGCAAAAGACATATCTGGCTTCAAGACTAAGCTTGATAAGTTTATGGAGGGGTTGATATGATGGGATAGCCTAACTTTGGCAATTAATTTGGCAATTGATCTTTGATTATCAGCAGGTAAGTATGCCCAGTGGTCTGTGATGGGATGTTAGATGGGATGGGATCTGAGTTACTACAGAGAATTCTTTCCTGGGTGCTGGCTGGTGAGTCTTGCCCACAAGCTCAGGGTTTAACTGATAGCCATATTTAGGGTCGAGAAGGAATTTTCCTCCAGGGTAGATTGGCAGAGGCCCTGGAGGTTTTTTGCCTTCCTCTGCAGCATGCTGAAGGATTCTCTGCACCTTGAGGTCTTTAAACCACAATTTGAGGACTTCAATAACTGAGACATAGTTTAGGGGTTTGCTACAGGAGTGAGTGAGTGAGATTCTGTGGCCTGCATTGTGCAGGAGGTCAGACTAGATGATCATAATGGTCCCTTCTGATCTTAAAGTCTATGAGTCTATGAATGAGAACTGCATGGGACAAAAAAAGCTCGAGGGTTTAACTCTCGGATCCGTGTCTGCGCTTCTCTGTTCTTTCCTCTCACGTGGTACCATTATCGTAGCCCTGACCACTCATATCAGCTATCGCAATTCCCATATCTTCCAGCTTTTTAAGAAGCACATTTGTCATACTAGCTCCTGTAGTATCATCAGTGTCAATAAATTCTAGAAAATGCTCTCTGACAGTCACCGTTGCAGGGACTTTTTCATTAGGTTCTGTTGTTGTTTCAAAACGCACCATTAAAGTCATTTGTTCCGTATGGCTGATGTCAGGTGTGCAGTCCAGAATAACAGAGTAATATCTTGCTGACTTCAGATCTGCCACAATCTTCTGTTTGCCTTTTGTTGCCAGGAACTGTATGATCTCATTTTGAATTGTTTTTCCAAGGTCGTGGGATGTGTCCATTTCTCGGGTGGTGACTCTTCTTAGGTGCTCCTGGAGTACAGCATCAAACTCAGCCATCAGCTCCACAATTTTAAGGAAGTTTCCATTGTTTGGCACATACAGCTGATCTGAAGTGCCACGCAGTGCTAGGTTTTAGGTAGCAAGCATTCTCACAATGGCAATGAGCCTTTTCAGAACATTTTCTCAATAAAGAGACTGATGCAATCTTCTCCTGATGCTGTTCATCTGTTGTGGCCTTTAACCTTAGTCTCGTCTCAAGCGTTTTCCACCTCTGGAATGTTCTCTGTTGATTTGCTGCCTTCTCATGGCATGTCAGATTTCCAGCCAGATTCTTCCAGTACTTTGTTCCTGTAGAACCCAATGTGGCTGGAACATTAGACTGGAAGAGTTTGCAACAAAGATACAGTACAAGGAAGTCCCTCGGGCTACTGCTCAAGTGGGTCACAGTCATGGATCATCTAGACTTAAGGAACTAAACTCAGCAGCAGCTGTTTCTTGTGCCTCCACCACACTCTTCTCTGATCCACACTTTTCTTCAGGAATGTGCATGGTTACATCCATTTGGGATGGAGATATGGATGCTGCAGTAGCTGCCAGGTCACCTGCACTCTGACTAACTGGAAGATCAGGCATCTCCTCACCACTCACATCCTCACTGGGGCCAGAAGGCTCACCGTGAACATTTGTGTCTATGTATCTCAGGAGAGCTCCTTCCTGCTTAGATAGAAAAGCTTCCTTTGCTTTCTGTCTTTTTCTGAATGCTGCCCCAGAAGGGTGTTTTCTTCTTTCACTCTTGGCTGCTGTGCTGTGCCAGCTATAGTGGCTCTCAACACGCAATTGAAGGGGACAAATAAGCAGGCTGGTAGCAGGGCCTGAGCGAGGGAAGATATCAGCATCTTAAGGGCCAAACTGGCTCCCACTACTTCAGCTGACTGCCTGTTCTCCTCAAGTGAATTCAGGGAAGCAGCAGGAAACAGGAAGCTCCCTGAGAAGCTGGTGTGAATCAGTCCAGGCTCCTGGGGGTGCTGGAGAGGAACATAAGAGGCTCCTCCTCCTCCCTCTCCCTGCCGCTCCTGCTGCTTTCTGTTATTCCCTCTCACCTTTTCTCCTGCCTGCCTGTTATGTCTCTTTGTACCCTCCCTCCTCCAGCACAGCACTCCACCATCTCTGTGCATCTAGAGCAGAGAGAATACATATGCACCAGCAGCAGACACAATTTTCTACACTCTGGGTCCTAGTGGTGCCACTCCCCGCCCCACAATCTGGCACCTGAGATGGGATAGCTCAGTGGTTTGAGCATTGGCCTGCTAAACCCAGGGTTTGTGAGTTCAATCCTTGAGGGGGCCACTTAAGGATCCGGGGCAAAAATTGGTCATGCTAGTGAAGGCAGGGGGCTGGACTTGATGACCTTTCAAGGTCCCTTCCAGTTCTAGGAGATTGGTATATCTCCAATTATTATTATATTATTTTTTTCACCTCATGGTAAGGCCAGCCCTGATCTCTGCTCCCACGCACCCTTGTCCCCGCTACTGGCCCAGCCCTTTCCGCTCTCTCACACACACACCCCTCCTCGCTTCCACCCCAGCCCTCTCAGCTCTCAAACATACCCCTCCTCGTTACCACCCCGTCTCTCGCCGGTCACTTATGCACCCTGCCCACTACTTCCCCAGCCCTCTCCGCTCCCCCCCTTCTCTCCTGCTCAGTTCTCTCCATCTTCACACACACACTCTTCCCTGCTTCCACCCTAGCCCTCTCCACTCTCACACACCCCTCCCCACTGCCACCCTAGCTTTCTCTGCCATCACACACACCTCTCCCTGCTGCACCCTAGCCCTTCTACTTGTGACGTAGTATTGAGTGGGGAGTTTTGACATGGGAATGTTGCGTGGGAGTTTTACAGGTTCTGTCTGCATTGGTGCTGGATGGTGGTGGGATATCAGGATGTGACTTCACTTGAGGGATGATACGGGAGTGCCTAACCTGAGCCCAGGAGGGGCTGGGGCCAGGTGACACCTTCTGCCCCAGGAAACTGGACAAAGGCTGAAGGAGGAGCTAGGGGGTGTGGCTGGGTGAGACTGCTGGAGGGTTTCAGTTTGGAGCTGGTTGGGGAAACGGAGGAAGGTCCAGCACTGGGGTCTGGACTCCCTGTCCCCAAAGATGGACCGGACTGAGGAGTCCTGGTTTCTGTACCTACAAGTTCTGTTTTGGTTCCTGTTGTCTAATAAACCTTCTGTTTTACTGGCTGGCTAAGAGTCTCAGTGAATCGCAGGAAGTGGGGGGTGCAGGGCCCTGACTCCCCCACACTCTGTGATGCCGCTCCCACACACCCCTCCCCAGTACTGCCCTAACCTGCTCTGCTCCCACAGACACACCTCCCCGCTACCGCCCCAGCCCTCTCAGCCCTCACTCACACCCCTCCCTGCTTCTGCCCCAGGCCTCTCTGCCCTCACACACACCCACACCCTCCCCGCTACCGCCCCAGCCCTTTGCACCATCACCCATCCCTCCCCACTACCATCCCAGCCCTTTCCACCATCACTCACCCCTCCCCACTACCATCTCAGCCCTCCCGGCTCTCTCACACACACCTCTCCCCGCTACCACCCCAGCCCTCTCTGCTCTCACTTCCCACCCCTGCTACCACTGCAGCCCTCTCTGCTCCCACACCTCCTGCCCACTACCACCCTAGCCCTTTCCACCATCACTCACCCCTCCCCGCTACCACCCTAGCCCTTTCCATCATCACTCACCCCTCCCCGTTACCACCCCAGCCCTCTGCTCCCACATCCTTCCCCCACTACAGCCCCAGCCCTCTCCACTCCCACACATACACCCCTCCTCGCTACCACCTCAGCCCTCTGTTCCCACACCCCTTCCCCACTACAGCCCCAGCCCTCTCCACTCCCACACATACACCCCTCCTCGCTACCACCCCAGCCCTCTCTGTTCCCACACACCCCTCCCCCACTACTGCCCAGCCCTCTCTGCTCCCATGCACCCCTCCCCTGCTACCGCCCCAGCCCTCTCTGCTATCACACATCCCTCCCCAGCCCCACCCCAGCCCTCTCTTCTCCCACACACACACTTCTCTCCCTACATCCGGGGAGGCAAAAGGGACAGTGGCGTTAAAGCAATGCTTTAAGCAGTGTACTTTAAAGTCAGCTGGTACGGGCCAGTATTGGTGGCTAGTTTTTCCCGTATCGGCTTACTTTCACCCCTAGCTGGGGTCCTGGCTGGCTGCCTGGAAGCTGTCTCTTCACTGCTCCCCAAGCCGGCTGCTTCTGCTCTGAGCTGTGCCTCTAACACACTCTTGCCTCTGTCCCAAAAGAGCCTGGAGCCAGCCCCTGCCCATGGAGCCTAGCTGCCATGAGCTGCTCCCCGAGGTGCTCCCTGCAGGACTCATCCCGCTTGGGCACCTGCCTCTCAGCAGCCCAGTCACACCCCGCTCACCACCCTGGGGACCTGCCATTGCAGCTGGGTCACTTTGCCCACATTCCCTGTGCACAGAGTGGAACCTCCCTTCTCCCCTTGGCTGCCCTGCCCTGCCCCAGCCCCAGCTCCATGGCTGCGGGGCTGAGCTCGTTCACGCGAGCCCGGTGCCCAGCCCAGGCGCTGGGGCATGCAACTGCTGCTAGCAGGGCAGAAATCAAGGCCCTGAGAACGGAGTGACTTCTCTGCACCATAGGCAGGCTGCCAGGAGTAGGGGGACGGGGACAGCCAGGGAAGCATCTGACACATGCGTCTGGCATTCAGCGCCCTGCCCGCCTGCCACAGTCCTAGCACTGCGGGGAGAGTGTGTGTGTGTGTGTGCGGGGGTGGACTGAGCACCCTGGCCTCCAGCTGACAATGCTGGTCCCCACCCTGTGGGGGAGGCGGAGCACCCTCTGCTCTTGCTGTGGTTACTGAGCCCAAATGTGGAGGAAGAGGGGGAGCACCTTCTGCTCTGGCTGATGCCACTGGGCCCAGTCCTGCATTGCCCCATTTTTCCATCCCTATCGGCTTTGTGCCCTGGGCAGCTTCCCTACTCACCCTGCCCTAGTTTGGTCTGGTGGCTGTTACTGGAGCCAGGCAGCGTGGGATATGTGCATGGTGTCTGACCAGCGCTGCAATGCTCAGTGCCCCTGAGTTGGTGCAGTGTTAGCTGGTGGGCCTTAATCGCCAAGTTCTTAACTCTATCACTAAACTCCCCCGTGACCTTGGGCAAATTTTTAACGCCTCAGAGCCTGAGTCCCTATCCATAACTGAGGCCAAGCATAGCAACTATCTGCCCTGTGTGTGGGGAATGATCAGCTAATGGCTGTGCAGCACCTCGCACGCCAACCAGCCCAGAGTTTAAACATTGGCTTGTTGTTTATTATCTTTATTGCTGTAGTGCCTAGGAGTTCCAGTCATGGACCAGGGTCCCCCTGTGCTTGGTGTTACACAAACACAGAACACAAAGACCGTCCCTTCCCTACAGAGCTTCCACTCTAAGACAAGAGCCAACAGCTGGATCCAGAGAGACAGATGGGAGAGCACATGGAAACACTGACAGTATTGGCCATGCCCATGACAGTGACAACTGGACAATGACAATAGTAGTCAGCATGACGGGCACTGGTAGCACAACAACTGTCTTGCTCAGGGGTTCTCACAGTGGCTGCACTGACACTTTTTTCCTAAAATACTTAATTAACTTTAGGAAAAACAATTAAAAATGCACAGCTAAACATCCAAATCATTGTAATTTATATTTGTAGGTTTTTTTTGGCAGACTGTATAGTAAAAATAATGCTGCCTCCTCCTTCACAGCCTCCCCCCCCAATCCTGCACTTAATGGGTCCTGGGGCTTGCTGTGAAAAGTGATATTTGTATTAGAGCTGTCAAGTGATTAAAAATATTAGTTGTGATTAATTGTGGTGTTAAACAGTATTAGAATACCATTTATTTAAATATTTTTGGATGTTTTCTACATTTTTAAATATATTGATTTCAATTCCTGCCAGTAAGTTAAAGTATGCATTGGATGTCTGGACTATAAGGTGGATAGAAAACTGGCTAGATTGTCAGGCTCAATGGGTAGTGATCAATGGCTTGATGTCTAGTTAGCAGCGGGTGTCAATGGGTTGGGTTACCTAGGAAGGTGGTGGAATCTCCTTCCTTAGAGGTTTTTAAGGTCAGGCTGGACAAAGCCCTGGCTGGGATGATTTAGTTGGGGATTGGTCCTGCTTTGAGCAGGGGGTTGGACTAGATGACCTCCTGAGGTCCCGTCCAACCCTGATATTCTATGACTCTATGATCAAACAGAGTGCCCGAGAGGTCGGTCCTGGGGCTGGTTTTGTTCAACATCTTTATTAATGATCTGCATGATGGGATGAATTGCACCCTCAGCAAGTTCGCAGATAACACTAAGCTGAGGGGAGAGATTGATACACTGGAGGGTAGGGATAGAGTCCAGAGTGACCTAGACAAATTGGAAGTTTGGATCAAAAGAAATCTGATGAGGTTCAACAAGGACAAGAGTCCTGCACTTAGGAAGGAAAAATCCCATGCAACACTACAGGCTGAGGACCGAGTGGCTAAGCAGCAGTTTTGCAGAAAAGGACCTGGGGATTACAGTGGATGAGAAGCTGGATATGAGTCAGCAGTGTGCCCTTGTTGCCAAGAAGGTCAATGGATATTGGGAAACACTGTTTCACTAGGAGGGTGGTGAAGCACTGGAATGGGTTACCTAGGGAGGTGGTGAAATCTCCTTCCTTAGAGGTTTTTAAGGTCAGGCTTGTCAAAGCCCTGGCTCAGATGATTTAGATGGGGATTGGTCCTGCTTTGAGCAAGGGTTTGGATTAGATGACCTCCTGAGGCCCCTTCCAACCTTGATATTCTATGATTCATATCTGGCGCGTCACAATGCTGGCTACAAAAGTGTCATGCAAATGCCTGTTCTTATTTTCTGGTGACATTGTAAATAAGAAGAGGGCAGCATTATCTCCCGTAAATGTAAACAAACTTCTTTGTCTTAGTGATTGGCTGAACAAGAAGTAGGACTGAATGGACTTGTAAGCTCTGAAATTTTAAATTTATTTTTTTTGAGTGCAACAAAAAAAAATCTACATTTGTAAATTGCACTTTCAAGCGGAAAAGATTGCACTGCAGTACTTCTATGAGGTGAATTGAAAAATGCTATTTCTTTTGTTTATTTTTACAGTAATCACAAATTGTGATCTGTAATCACAAATAATATACACTTTGATTTCAATTACAACACAGAATACAATATGTGTGAAAATGTAGAAAAACACCTAAATTTTTAATACATTTAAATTGGTACTCTATTGTTTACACAGTGCGATTAAAAGTGTGATTAATCCCAATTAATTTTTTTTGAGTTAATTGCATGAGTTACCTGTGATTAATTGACAGCCCTCATTGTGATTTGTTAATATCACAGCACACTTTAGCTACCTGGGAGGCTATGAAAAGTGATAAGTGATATTAAAAAAACATCATACAAGTATCACTTTTCACAGCACTTTTCTCAGCAAGCCCCAGGATCCATGAAGCCCTGGATGGGGGTGTGACTTGCACCCCATAGTGCTTTATAGAAATATGGTTATGAGTGTAAATATGACATAACGGGAATATGTTTTATGCTAGTGTGACAAAGTGGGGTTTTATTCATCTTCTTATGTTGCATGTGAGTCTTATTGTCCTATATTAATACTGTCTGTATCTTAGTTTCCCTGTGTACTGCGCCAATACTTAGGTGGTGGGAATTGGGTGTGTGATTCTGCTCACCCTCAGGGCAGGTGAGCCTGCCCAGCTATTTGCACCTGTGTAACTTGAGACCTGGGGTGGGGGGGGGGCGTGACCAGATGACACCCTTGGCCCAAAAAAACAAAACAAAGAGAAGGATGAGGGGCATGAAGGTGGGTGTCAGAGGTTGGGTGGCTGGAGGCTGGCAGTCTTTTGGGGGGGATTGGAAGAGGGGGAATCCAGGACTTCTGGTCCAGGATTCCCAAGATGGGCTTGGCTGAAAGTCACTGATTTCTGTGCTAACAAGTTCTGTTCTACACTGTGGTCCTGTCGACAAATAAACCTGAGAGTCATGTCTGTGAACCCCTTTGGGGTTTAGAGAGCATGGCCCCTTTAAATCTTTTTCCTAAGGGGGAGGGAGAGAGTGAGAAAAAAGGAGGGAAACTCCAGGAGGTGGGGCTGGAGCTCCAGGGGAGCAGCCCGGAGGCCCTGACAAAGGAAGCAGGAGAGAACCTGCCTGAGGCCTGGGAAGGGTAGGGCGGCTAATCGGGGACAGCCCAGGACAGGAGCCAGGAGGAGCCCTGTGCCAGGGAGGAATCGCCCGAGAAGGACAGGCTGGAGCTGGACCCAGTATCACAGCTGCCCTGAGCTGCCTTTGGCTGGAGTACTGGGGCTTGTGACTCTGCATTGGGAACAAGGAGAGAGGTTGCTAGATAGTTAAGGTGGGAGGTGGTCGCTCTGTGGGGCTTTGCAGAGAGTGTCAGAAGAGAGCACTGGAGGGGTTTGCTGGGGAGAGTTCATTGGCGCCGACGACAACCAGGAGCACCCAAGACTCACCACTGGACAGGAACTTTGCTCAGGACTCCTGAACTCTGTGTGCAGACACATTGCTCAGTGTCTGCCCTTCCAGACTGTGCTACCACTGGGCCCGTGGGGCCTTGGCTTAGATGCAGCCCTGTTTTACTACTCCCCCTATATTTCCCCTTGTTGTTTTTCTCCTCTCATCCCTCTGTAAATAAATATCTCCCTTTGTTATATCCATTGTACTTTTCCTGTGGGGGTGTGTGTACACTCTGGGGGGTTTGAAACCTGGGGTGGAAGGGATTTCTCCTGCTGCATTCCTGCGCGCGCCTTCTTTTGGCCAGAGCTGCCTGCAGAGCAGACTCCATCTTGACCACAAGGGCGCTAAAGTTACACTTGGTGGCCCGTACGGGGAACTTTGCAGTACACACACACAGATACCCACACTCCTACATTGTGCACCCTGGGCTTTTCTTCACAGAGCAAAGAAACTCCTGAGTGATTTTCATCTCAGTTTAAATTAAAAAAAAATGGAGATAGGATTATTAGAAGACTTGTGCTGAGGCGCACGAATCCCAATAACCAAAGCTGTGCTGGTGGCAGGGTTCCCAGAAGAGATGGAACCAAATGAAATTGAGGAGAGCCTAGATGCCGTTGAAATACTGGGGAGCGTGAAGATCCACATCCATATTTACATCTGCAAAGTGAAGGGCATGGTAGCACTATGTACTCACTCTAAAGAAGCAGATCTTGATAAAGTGCCCAAAGAGGTGCAAGTAGAAGGTATTCCCTGGACAATTCTGGGGGCAGAGCAGTCCCCTCCTAGTGTGCCTGTGTCACTTGAGGTGGATTCTTTAGCGCAGAAATTGCAAGCTCTGATGGTGGATGAGAAGCGGACAAGAGAAGAATTAATTTTGCAGTTAGGAGGGGCTCTAACAGCTGCAGCACACAGCCTGGTGGGATGGGCCAAAGAGCTGGGAAACGCTCTCAAAGATGCATTGAAGCTGGTATATGAGAGTGCTCCATACAAGCAGTTACGTTCATTCTCGGGGTGTCACCTGTACCCTCAGGGGAGGATGATTATGAGACCTGGAGGGATTTTACGGTGCCACTTGTCCAAGAGTGGGAATGCGCTGATGCTGAGAAGCAGAAACGTGTGCTTGAGAGTCTGAGGGGACCTGCCATGCGAATTATCGGAGCCCTGAAAGACTCTCAGCCAGCTGCCACAGTGCAAGACTATTTAACTGCTCTTGAGAGTGTCTACTGTGCTACTGATAGCAGTGAAGACCTGTATTATCGTTTCCGCCATACCTATCAGGAGCCCCACGAACGATTGTCGGATTTCATCAGGAGACTAGAGGATTTGCTACAGCAGGTAGTGCGGAAGGAGGGCATCTCCACCAAGCACATTGATTCCGCTAGGTTGGACCAAATCCTTTGGGGCACCTGACAAGATGGGTTGATGTTGTGGTGACCGCAGCTGAGGGAGCGGGCCCAAAACCCACCCCTATTCCACATGTTCATTAGAGAGATACGTGAAGAGGAGGAGCAATTGTTGCAAGTGGATGCAGTGGTGCAGCCGAAGGTGGCAGGGAGTCACACCACCACAGTGCTTGGAGAGATGGAAGAGGCCCCATCAGTGGCAGCAGAACTGAGAGATTTGACCCGAGAAGTGGCCATGATGAAGGCTTGGGACATACTGTGCCATCCTCGAGAGGGGAGAGTAGCAGGAGGGGTGATAGCCAGCACGAAGGTTTCTGTTATAACTGTGGAAGAGATGATCACTATGCCTTGGACTGCCAAAACAAGACAGATCATATAAGGGTATCTCAGAGATTGCAGCAAACCATGAGGAAGTTTCAGGGAAACACCAACAGGGCTTGGGGAAGGAGTAACCCAAGACCCTTGAAATTCCAAGGCTCCCCAGAAAAAAACACAAACAGGGGTTACCCAGATGTGCTGATAGGCCCCCAAACTATAGTACCTGTTCGTATAGAAGGATGATTGTATGAGGCATTGCTGGACAGCGGATCACAGGTCACTGTACTTTATGAATCTTACTACCGAGAACACTTGCAGCATCTACCCTTGCATCCCCTGTCTGGCCTGACAGTCTGAGGAATTGGCTGTGACTCCTGCCCTTATCGGGGATATATCCTGTTAAATATCCAGTCTCCAAAGAACACTGCAGGGGTAAACCAGGAAATAGAAACATTGGCACTGGTCTGCCCAGATCCAAAGGGAAGAGAGTATGCATCTTTAATCCTAGGGACAAATGCAAACCTGTTCCAGAGATTGGTGTGGAAGTGCCGTGAGATGGCAGGGAACAACTATCTGAAGGAGCTGCCAATGCACGCTTTATGTAAAGCTGCATACCAGCGAGCAAGGGGGTCCCCATCCCAGGAGGAAACCGAGGCTAGACCTTTTGGGAGGGATAGTTTCCAGCTTGAGGATTCCCCCATTCCTGCTGAGTGGAAATTAGTCAAGAAGAAGGCTGTTTTCTCTATGCATGAATGGGATGTTGGGTGTGCACATGATGTGGAGCACCATATGCAACTGCCTTTTTGAGAGAGGTCAAGACAATTAGCCCCCGCTGATATTGAAGATGTGAGGCAGCACCTACAGGAATTGGTTCAAGCAGGTATCATTGAGGAATCCAGGAGCCCCTACGCATTGCCGATCATTGTAGTACGAAAGAAAAGTGGAAAGGTGTACATGTGTGTCGACTATCGCACTCTGAACCGGCGGACAATCCCTGACCAATACACAATGCCCCAGGTGGATGACACTTTGGACAGCCTGAATGGTAGCTGCTAGTTCTCTGTCTTTGACCTCCGCAGTGGATACTATCAAGTGCCCATGGCACCCGAGGACTGGGAGAAGGCAGCATTCATCTGCCCTTTAGAGTTTTACCAATTTAATCACATGCCTCAGGGAGTATCTGGAGCTCCAGCCACATTTCAGTGACTCATGGAGCGGGTTGTAGGGGACATGCACCTATTGGAGTGTCTGGTGTACCTGGATGACATTATAGTGTTTGGGTGCACTTTAGAAGAACATGAGACTCGGCTGTGCAAAGTCCAGGATCATTTGGAACAGGCTGGCCTCAAGTTATCCTTAGACAAGTGCATCTTCTGCCAGACATCTGTGCGGCACGTGGGACACACAGTGTCTGCAGATGGTATAGCTACAGATCCAGAGAAGGGGAGGTGGTAACCACCTGGCTGAGGCCCACAACTCTCAAGGAATTACAGTCATTTCTGGGATTCTGTGGCTATTACCGCAGATTTAGCAAGAATTTTCGCACATCGTATATACACTCACAGAGCTCACCAAGGGATACCCCCCCACAAATAAGAAGAAGGGGAACTCACCTCGGCATCAATACTTCAATGTTGGTGCACCTTTTGGAAAGCGGTGGACTGCTGAGTGTGAAGAAGCTTTCCGTAAAATCATTCAACAGCTCACGCAATCACCTGTTTTGGTGTACGCTGATCCCACCCAGCCATATGAACTTCATGTTGATGTAAGCTACACTGATTTAGGCAGTGTCCTTTATCAAGAGTGTGAGGGCAAACTCCGACCGGTAGCGTTTGCAAGTCGAGGTCTCACACCGTCTGAAAGAAACTACCCTGCACATCAAGTGGAGTTCCTGGCATTGAAATGGGCCATCACAGAGAGGTTCCATGACTACCTCTATGGGGCCAAGTTCACTGTAAAAAACTATAATAACCCTTTGACATAAATCAAGACAACAGCAAAATTATCTGTAGCAGGGCACCGGTGGTTAGCTGCACTCTCTGCCTATGATTTCACTCTGCAGTATCGGCCCGGTCGAACAAACATGGATGCAGATGCCTTGTCTCGGCAGCCTTACTCTAAAGATTTATCATCCAATGATCAGATGAATGTGGAGACCCCTGAATTGAGAGCCTTATGTCAACGGGTATCCATTGTGGAGGAAAAATCCACAGCCAACGGAGAACGAGGAATTGACTGTCTGGATGCACCACCAGAAGCCATATACATAGTCTACTCAGGTTTTACTAGAGTACAGGACCCTCAGCTGCCCAAACTAAAGGACTGAGAGGTGGAGCATCCCCAGCCAGCTGATCCACAGATGAAGGACATCTTTTATACATTGGAAAGGGGAAAGGATCCCAGGGCTATTCAACCGAGTCACCCAGAGGAGGCCCTTTTGCTGAAAGAATGGGATCGCCTATTGGTTCAGGATGGATGACTTTACCGAGGGTAGAAGCATCCCCAGAGGCCTCACCATAAGCAATTGGTGCTACCGCAGAAGTACCGGCAAGGCATGTTAGAGGCCTGCCACAATCGAATGGGGCATCTGGGAGTCGAGCGATTGGAGGCCCTAGTTAAGACATCACCCACTATATTCGCACCTGCACCGGATGTATCCAATGAAAGACTCTGCCTAAGCAGGCAGCTCCTCTTGTCAGCATCACGAGTTCTGCACCCACAGAGCTTGTCTTTATGGATTTTCTGTCATTAGAGCCTGACCACCGGGATATTGCAAATATCTTGGTGGTCACAGACCATTTTACTCGTTATGCCCAGGCTTATCGCACAAAGATCAAAAAGCTTCCACGGTTGCCAAGATCCTGTGGGAAAAGTTCTTCGTCTACTATGGGTTGCCCGCCAGACTACACTCAGATCAGGGACGGTATTTTGAAAGTCGATTAATAAAAGAACTTTGTAAGATCATGGGGATCAAGAAATCCCACACCACCCCTTATCATCCCCAAGGGGATCCACTACCAGAATGATTCAACCGCACACTACCGAACATGCTGGGAACTCTGGAACCTCAGCAGAAAAAATACTGGAGCCAGCACGTGGAGCATTTGGTACATGCATATAACTGCATTCAACACGATGCAACTGGGTTCACACCATACATGTTAATGTTCGGTCGAGAGGCCCTCTTGCTGGTCAATCTCTGTTTTGGAGTGTCTTCAGATGGGGCACTCCCAGAAACATACTTGGGGTATGTGACTTGCGTAAGAGATCAACTGAAGGAGACATATCGGATAGCAACGCAAGCAGCTGGTCACCAGAATCAAAAGAACAAAACCCAATATGATCTGCGAGTGAGGCAACAGGAGATTCAGGCTGGTGACCGAGTTTTGGCCCGAAATCTCAGACTACAGGGAAAACACAAAATTGAAGATCATTGGGAGTCACACCCATACGTTATAGAGAAGAAACTTGGGAATCTACCAGTGTATTGCATACGTCCTGAGGGCAGTCACAGCCCCACCAAAACTCTCCACCGGAATCATCTGTTACCTATAAGACAAGTACTGTTTCCCCATAAGGATGTTGCCACAGATTCTGAGACTTCGCCCTGCGAGTCAGACACGGTCGCAACGATGGAAATATACCTGTCCTCTGCAAATGCCCAGCTCCTCGGAGAGTGAGGATGAAATGGGGTTTGATGAACATCCAGTTTGGAATGCCCCGACCATAATGGATCCTCTTGTTGTCACACAAAGAGATGGTGACAGGGAAGAACCCACACTGAGCACTCCCGAGGCCCCATTGTCCCAAGCTGTGGAGACCTCCCAAGAACACGATGAGGAAGGTTCAGTGCAGGCAGAAAATCCTATACTGCAAACAGCCACTTTAAACCCAGATGCCCTTGAATTCGTGCCTCAAGGACCCATCATCTTGCCTCCATGTCCAGTGGTATCACCTCATCCAGTACCCAACAGCCAGCCTAGACGTTCCTCTAGGGAAGGGAAGCCCAGGTGTGTGCTGACGTATGATCATTTAGGGGAACCCAGTGACCATGAGGAGCAAGCTGCCTCATGGGAAACCTGTTCCACCCCTCGAGATCCTGTGAGATGGATGATGGGAATGCTCCTGAGGAATTGGGGGCCCTGGGTCTCCTGCTGGGGATCCATGGTTTAGAGCTGTCTACTTTGATGGGGACATCAAGGATTATTTCTTTTCAGGGGACGGGGGGAGAGTGTAACCCATTTGGGGTTTAGAGAGCATGGCCCCTTTAAATCTTTTTCCTAGGGGGAGGGGGAGAGTGAGAAAAAAGGAGGGAAACTCCAGGAGGTGGGGCTGGAGCTCCAGGGGAGCAGCCTGGAGGTTCTGACAAAGGAAGCAGGAGAGAACCTGCCTGAGGCCTGGGAAGGGCAGGGCGGCTAATCGTGGACACCCCAGGACAGGAGCCAGGAGGAGCCCTGTGCCAGGGAGGAATCGCCCGAGAAGGACAGGCTGGAGCTGGACCCAGTATCACAGCTGCCCAGAGCTGCCTTTGGCTGGAGTACTGGGGCTTGTGACTCTGCATTGGGAACAAGGAGAGAGGTTGCTAGATAGTTAAGGTGGGAGGTGGTCGCTCGGGTGGCTTTGCAGAGAGCGGCAGAAGAGAGCACCGGAGGGGTTTGCTGGGGAGAGTTCACTGGTGACGACGACAACCAGGAGCACCCAAGACTCACCACTGGACTGGAACTTTGCTCAGGACTCCTGAACTCTGTGTGCAGACACACTGCTCAGTATCTGCCCTTCCAGACTGTGCTACCACTGGGCCCATGGGGTTTTGGTTTGAATGCAGCCCTGTTTTACTGCTCCCCCTTATTTCCCCTTGTTGTTTTTCTCCTCTCATCCCTCTGTAAATAAATATCTCCCTTTGTTATATCCATTGTACTTTTCCTGTGGAAGTGTGTGTTCACTCGGGAGGGGGGGGTTGGAACAGGCGTCCCAGGGTGGAAGGGATTTCTCCTGCTGCATTCCTGCGCGCGCCTTCTGTTGGCCAGAGCTGCCCTCAAAGCAGACTCCATCTTGGCCATGAGGGTGCTAAAGTTACATCTGCCTGCGGAGTTGGGGTGCAGGGCCCTCTGGCTTCCCCAGGTGCCCCAGTGGGAAGTGCATGATGTGAAAAGGGAATGCTGAATGCACCGAGGTCTGGCCCAGGAAGGTCGAAGCTGTGTAAGCTTCTTGCCTTGGAGACTGTCTGTTCAGAGAGAGGCGGCCCCCCCAAGAGTCCTGATTGGCTTCTTATGGAGTAGTTCCAAAGCATCTCCTGGTGACTCTGTGACAACTGGTGGGAGAGGTGGGATCAGACTGCACCCCGTGGACAGAACATCCTACAGTAAGTGACTGGGGAGCAGTAAAACAAAGGGGGATTAGCGAGAGACAGGCATGCTGGAGGCTCCAAGGCATGCGATTCCAGGAGGCAGAGAACCCTACAGCTTAACCCTGAGAGAGGTGGACCCCCGAGAAGGGCTGTCGTGCTGAAGGGGATCATGCTTCCAAGGATCATGGGGAGCTGAGAGAGCACAAGCCTATGAGTCCGTGACCACTTGGGAACAGCATAGAGAGGGCCTATAACCATCTGCTTAAGAAGGAGCTGGTAGAGCTGTGCAGAGAGAGAGGGCTGCACATTGGAAGATTCACCAAGGCACAGCTGATTGCCCAGTCAGAAGAGAATGATCACTCTAAGGAGCTGGTTCCTGACCCAGCTGAGGCTGCGAGAGAGGCTGGGAACAGCCAGGCAGCTCCAGGGGTCATCCCAGGCATGACTCAACAAGGGATGTGAGAGGGCTGAAAGCAGCCAGGCAGTCCCAGGAGCCACATATCCAACCAGCAAGGGATCTTCCTGACCGAGTTCCTCATTTGTGGAGCTGAGACGGTTGGAGTTGGAAATGGAACTGAAACTGAAAGAGCTGGAGGACCGTGAGAGACTGAGGCAGCATGAACTGGTGATGGTGGAGCTGAGAAGCAGAAAACCCCCTACTGTGGTGAGTGAGGATGGGCCTAGGGGGGCTAAGCCCACAGGGAACTCCAATATAAAAGTGCTGCCTCAGTTTAAGGAAGGGGATGATATAGATGCCTTCCTTACTGCCTTTGAGAAGGCCTGCAATGTGTACCAGGTTGACCCTGAAGATAGGCTTCAGCATCTCACTCCCTTCCTGGGTCCCAAAGCCACAGAGTTCAGCCAGATGGATGAGGTGGAAGCAGGGGACTATGAACTGTTCAAACAAGCCCTGCTGTGCAAGTTTGAGCTGACCCCCAAAGCCGTACAGGAAAAGGTTCTGGAGTACACGGAAGACCCAGGGGATGACCTATCTGGAACTGGTCATACTGATTGGGGGATACACCCGCAAGTGGTGAATGGGACCGGGGCCCAGACTAAGGAGGACATGACTGAACTGATGGGGCTGGAGCAACTATATGAAATCTGTCTCCTTGACCTGAGGATGTGGCTGGTGGACAAGAGGCTGAAGGACCTGTGCCACACAGGGCTGCTGGCTGACGAGTTTGTAGCCAGCAGGTCGGGATATGGAATGGAGTCCCAGGGGGACAGGGCCACATCAGTGCAGAAGGGGGATCACCCAGGGGCTTCCCTGAAGGAAGTCTCGAATAAATCCCTCCTGAGAGGCACAGCCAATACCAGAGCTGACCGACTGGCCCCAGGGGACCTACGGGACCTGAGGTGTAATTACTGTGGGCAAAGGGGCCACAAGTGGGCCCAGTGCCCAAAGCTCAGGGACAGGATGAGCAAACCGAGCCCTCAAAGGGTTAACTGGGTGGAAGCCCAGCCAGAAGTTGGGGCTGGCAGTTTAGCCATGGCCCAAGAGCAAGGAGTCTCCCAGGCCAGCTCCTCGATGCTCTGGATTCAAAGTTCTCAGTCTACCAGGTGAGGGTGAGGCGGCTCCTGAGGAGCAAGTGCCTTGTTCCCCTGGAGGTGGATGGGAAGCAGGTAACAGGGTACTGGAACATGGCCGCTGAGGTGACGCTGGCCCGGCCCGAGGTGGTGGCCCCAGATGGGGTAGTGCCCAACACCTACTTGACCCTGATAGGTGTGTGCGGGCCCCCGTTTAAGGTACCTGTGGTGAGTGTACATCGAAGTAGGGGGCCAAGGAGGGGCCCCAAGATGTAGGGGTGCACCACCAGTTGCCAACTGAGGTGCTCATGGGGAGTGACCTGGCCGATTGGCTGGGTGGCCCCCAGAGCACCCTAGTCATCACCTGTAGCCAGATCCAGCGAAGGGAATTCTGCCCTGATACTGGAGGCAGTGCCCTGCCGGGGGTGCAGGTCCCTACCCCAGCAGGAAAGGAGCCACTGGGGACAGGACTTGGTGAGGCTGCAGCCTCGGACTCAGCCAGAGAGAGGGAGCCGGTCCCCATCCCTTTCCCAGCCACTGAATTCCAGGCCAAGCTGCAGAAGGATCCCTCCTTATGAAAGCTGTGGGAACTTGCTGGCCACAGTGTGGCGAAACCCCTGAGGAAAGGCTGCCTGGAGATATTCCTGTGGGAGAAAGGGATTTCTGTACTGGGAATGGGCTCCTCAAGGGGAAGCGGAACCGTGGGGGATCAGGATGCAGCTCATGGTCCCCCAGAACTACTGCCGCAGGCTACTGTACCTGGCCCATGATGTCCCTCTCTCAGGACACCAGGGAATCCAGCGCACTAGGCAGAGGCTGCTACAGAACTTTTACTGTCCTGGGGTCTTTGATGCCGTCCAGCAATAGTGCAGGTCCTGCAACCCCTGCCAGAGGGTGGGGAAGGCCCGGGACAAGGGGAAAGTTGCTTTGAGGCCCCTGCCCAGAAGGAGGCCGTGGACATAGTGGAACCCCTCACCAAGGCAATTCGGACAGGGAAAAAATACATTCTGGTGGTGGTAGATTATGCTACTCGCTATCCCGAGGCAGTGGCCTTGTCCACTATTGAGGCAAACACTGTGGCAGATTCACTGCTGACTGTTTTCAGCAGAGTGGGGTTCCTCAAGGAGGTCCTTACAGACCAGGGCTCTAATTTCATGTCAACTCTGCTCTGGTGCTTGTGGGAGAAGTGTGAGGCCCGACACACCTGGGCCTCAGCGTATTGCCCTCAGTCCAACGGGTTGGTGGAAAGTTTCAATGGAACTCTAAAGATGATGCTGAAAACCTTTATGAACTAGCACCTACAGGACTGGGACAAGTATTTACCCCACCTGCTGTTCGCGTACCGGGAAGTGCCCCAGGAATCAACCGGGTTCTCTCCTTTCAAGTTGCTATATGGGAGGAGAGTGAAGGGGGACCCCTGGACTTGATGAGGGATAAATGGGAGGGGAAGGCCTCCCCCGATGGAGAATCAGTGGTGGAGTATGTACTGATTTTCCTGGAAAAGCTTGCTAAGCTCATGGACTTGGTTGGGGAGAATTTAGCCAGGGACCAAGGGAAGCAGAAGGTCTGGTATGACTGCTCAACGTGTACCCGCTCCTAAGCCACCGGGGACCAGGTGATGGTTCTCATTCCTGTCAGAAAGAACAAACTACAGGCTGCCTGGGATGGGCCCTTTAAGGTCATCAAGCAGCTGAATGAGGTGAACTGTGTGGTGGAACTGTCTAATCGGGCTCACAGCCACCAGGTATACCGTATCAACATGATGAAGCCGTACTTTGACAGGGAAAATTTGATACTGGCCATGTGTGGCCAGTGGGTGGAACCAAGAGATGACCCCCTGGTAGGTCTATTCCCTGAGACAGGGGCTGGCCCTTCTCTGGAATCAGTTAACCTTTCTGAGCAGCTAACCCCTGCCCAGCAGGCAGAGATCCGAGAGGTGCTCGGTTGCTACCAGCAGCTGTTCTCCAACTGGTCTGGGCTCCCTAACCTGGCTGTCTACCAGGTGGAGACAGGAGCCCACCCTCCTGTAAGTTGCTCCCTGTTCTGGGTCACTGGGAAAACAGCCCAGAATCTGGAGCGAGAAGTCAAGGACATGCTGGCTTTAGGGGTGATCCGCCGTCCTCCAGCCCTTGGGCCTCTCCTGTGGTGTTGATCCCCAAGGATGGATCAATCCAGTTTTGTGTGGATTACTGGAGGCTTAATGCCATCACCAAGTTTGATGCCTACCCCATATCTAGGCTGATGAGGTTCTAGACAAGCTTGTGGGGAGGGGGGCTCGTTGTCTCACTATTATGGATCTCACCAAGGGCTACTGGCAAGTACCTTTGGATCCAGATGCCTGACTAAAATCTGCTTTTATCACCCCTCTGGAGTTATACAAGTCCCTGGTCCTACCTTTCAGCCTAAAGCCAGAGCAGGCCCAGGTGGAGGTAATCAGAGATTGGCCCATTCCCCAGACTAAGAAGCAGGTCTAGGTTTTCATTGGGATGGCGGGCTACTACCAGAGGTTCGTGCCCCACTTTAGCTCTATAGCCATCCCCATCACTCAGCTTTGTAAGAAGGGTAAGCCAGGTAAGGTGGTCTGGACCGAGCAGTGCCAGAGGGCTCTCTGTGCTCTGAAGGAGGCTCTGGTCAAGGGCCCGGTGCTGGTAAACCTGGACGTTGACAAGCCCTTTATAGTGTACACTGTCACCTCAGACACAGGGCTGGGTGTAATGCTAACACAGATCGCCGGAAAGTGGGAGAGACACCCTAAAGTGTACCTGAGCAGGAAGCTCCTGCTCCAGGAACAGAACTATGCAGCCATAGAAAGGAATGTCTGGCCATGGTATGGGCCCTTAAAAAGCTGCAGCCATATCTACTTGGGCAGCGCTTCACCGTGTACACTGACCATTCGCCCCAGGCATGGCTACACCAGACGAAAGGGGCCAATGCCAAACTCCTGAGGTGGAGTCTCCAGCTTCTGGATTACTACATGGAGGTGGTCCACGTTAAGGGGGGTGCCAACATTGTAACCAACGCTTTGTCCCAGAGAGGGAGGCTGGAACTTCCCCAGGTCACTGGCTAAAGTGGCCCCACTCAGTTCGGTCTTGGAGGTGGGAGAGATAGACTCATAGACTCTAGGACTGGAAGGGACCTCGAGAGGTCATCGAGTCCAGTCCCCTGCCCTCGTGGCAGGACCAAATACTGTCTAGACCATCCCTGATAGACATTTATCTAACCTACTCTTAAATGTCTCCAGAGATGGAGATTCCACAACTTCCCTAGGCAATCTATTCCAGTGTTTAACCACCCTGACAGTTAGGAACTTTTTCCTAATGTCCAACCTAAATCTCCCTTGCTGCAGTTTAAGCCCATTGCTTCTTGTTCTATCATTGGAGGCTAAGGTGAACAAGTTTTCTCCCTCCTCCTGATGACACCCTTTTAGATACCTGAAAACTGCTATCATGTCCCCTCTCAGTCTTCTCTTTTCTAAACTAAACAAACCCAATTCCTTCAGCCTTCCTTCATAGGTCATGTTCTCAAGACCTTTAATCATTCTCGTTGCTCTTCTCTGGACCCTCTCCAATTTCTCCACATCTTTCTTGAAATGTGGTGCCCAGAACTGGACACAATACTCCAGTTGAGGCCTAACCAGCGCAGAGTAAAGCGGAAGAATGACTTCTCGTGTCTTGTTTACAACAAACCTGTTAATGCATCCCAGAATCATGTTTGCTTTTTTTGCAACAGTATCACACTGTTGACTCATATTAAGCTTGTGGTCCACTATGACCCCTAGATCTCTTTCTGCCATACTCCTTCCTAGACAGTCTCTTCCCATTCTGTATGTGTGAAACTGATTGTTCCTTCCTAAGTGGAGCACTTTGCATTTATCTTTATTGAACTTCATCCTGTTTACCTCAGACCATTTCTCCAATTTGTTCAGATCATTTTGAATTTTGACCCTGTCCTCCAAAGCAGTTGCAATCTGTGAGGAAGTGGGGTTTTATTCATCTTGTTATGTTGCATGTGAGTCTTACTGTCCTATACTAATACTGTGTGTACCTTAGTTTCCCTGTATACTGCACCAATACTTAGGTGGTGGGAATTGGGTGTGTGAGACTGCCCAGCTATTTGCACCTGTGTAACTTGAGACCCGGGGGGGGGTGCAACCAGGTGACACCTTTGGGCCTAAAAGTGAGACAAAGAGAAGGAGGAGGGGCATGAAGGGGGGTGTTGGAGGTCATGAGGCTGTAGGCTGGCAGTCTGTGTGGGGGGACTGGAAGAGGGGGAATCCAGGACTTCTGGCCCAGGATTCCCAAGATGGACTTGGCTGAAAGTCACTGATTTCTGTGCTAACAAGCTCAGTTCTATGCTGTGGGCCTATTGACAAATAAACCTGTTTTACGCTGGCTGAGAGTCACGTCTGACTGCGGAGTTGGGGTGCAGGGTACTCTGGCTTCCCCAGGTGCCTCGCCTGTGGACTCTCTGTGGGAAGCACATGGTGTGATAAGGGAATGCTGAATGCACTGAGGTCAGGCCCAGGAAGGTCAAAGCTGTGTAAGCTTCTTGCCTTCGAGACAGTATGTTCAGAGAGAGGAGGCATGCTCCCCCAGAGTCCAGACTGACTTCATGTGGAGTAGCTCCAGACCATCGCTCGGTGACTGCGTGACAGCTAGATATGCCATGTAACATATCTTTGCAAAGGTTATGATCTACTCAATATATTCATCCTATTTTATGCATGTATCATTTTTATATCTGAAGTTATGAGCGTTGTCTCTATGCTTGTGTCATAAACGGATAGTTAAGAGTTAATGGAACAGAAGTACTTCATACCTCTTCTGCCTATAAAGGGTTAAGTTCAGTGAGCCTGGCTGTCACCTGACCAGAGGACCAATCAGAGGACAGGATACTTTCAAATCTTGAGGGAGGGAAGTTTTTGTGTGTGCTGTTAGTTTTTGGTTGTTCACTCTGGGGGCTCAGAGGGATCAGATGTGCAACCAGGTTTCTCTCCAATCTCTGCCATACAGGCTCTTATAAGGTCAGAATAGTGAGTACTAGGTAGATAAAGCGAGTTAGGCTTATGGTTGTTTTCTTTATTTGCAAATGTGTATTTGGCTGGGAGGAGTTCAAATTGGTATTTTGCTGAAAGATTTTAATTTGTACTTGTATACTTAGGCTGGGAGGGTATTCCCAGTGTCTATAGCTGAAAGACCCTGTACCTATTCCATTTTTTTAAATGTACAAAGATAATTTTTACTGTTTTTCTTTCTTTAATTAAAAGCATTTCTTGTTTAAGAACCTGATTTTTTTTTTATTCTGGTGAGACCCCAGGGGACTGGGTCTGGATTCACCAGGGAATTGGTGGGGAGAAAGGAGGGAAGGGGGAGAGGGAGGTTATTTTCTCTCTGTGTTAGGATTACTGTCTCTCTCAGGGAGAGTCTGGGAGGGGGAGAGAGAAGGAGGGGAAAGGTGGATTTTCCTCTCTGTTTTAAGATTCAAGGAGTTTGAATCACAGTGATCTTCCAGGGTAACCCAGGGAGGGGAAGCCTGGGAGAGGCAATGGTGAGGGAAAGGGTTTACTTTCCTTGTGTTAAGATCCAGAGGGTCTGGGTCGTGGGGGTCCCCAGGCAAGGTTTTGGGGGTGACCAGAGTGTACCAGGCACTGGAATTCCTGGTTGGTGGCAGCGCTACAGGTTCTAAGCTGGTAATTGAGCTTAGAGGAATTCATGCTGGTACCCCATCTTTTGGACGCTAAGGTTCAGAGTGGGGAATTATACCATGACAGCTTGTATTTGAAGTGTTTGCTATGTGAAGCACATAAGGCACATTTGGTTAAGTAATTGGGAGTACTTAGCTGACAACAGACCTTGATAGATGCCAATCCACATCTGAGCTTTCCTGGGAAAGTTCAAACTAACATGTAAACAAAGGTATCCTCCTGCAAAAAGCTGAATCATTCATAGACATGTGACTTGCCCAGGTGGCTGGAGACTCCATCTTGTGGCTGTGATGTTGCACAAGAGAGAGGATATAAAAGGCCCTGGAAACCCCTCCATTTGGTCTTCGGCTGGCTCAGAAGATAGCCTCTCCACCCTAGAGAGATGCCTGAAAGGAACTGGAACAAAGGACAGTAACTGCAGGGGAGTAAGTGATTGCTGGACCCAGACTAGGAGTGATTCTAGTCTGTGAAAGAAGCTTATTGGAACATCTCTGGGGGTGAGATTTTCCTGCATTTAGTTTCCTACTATATTAGGCTTAGACTTGCATGTTTTTATTTTATTTTGCCTGGTAATTTACTTGGTTCTGTCTGTCATTACTTGGAAACACTTAAATCCTACTTTTTATATTTAATACAATCACTTTTTGCTTATTAATTGACCCAGAGCAAGTAATTAATTCCTGGGGGAGCAAACAGCTGTGCATATCGCTCTATCAGTGTTACAGAGGGCAAACAATTGATGAGTTTACCCTGTATAAGCTTTATACAGGGTAAAACGGATTTATTTGGAGTTTGGATCCCATTGGGAACTGGGTATCTGGGTGCTAGAAACAGGAGCACCTTCTAAGCCATTTTCAGTTAAGTCTGCAGCTTTTGGGGACGTTCAGACCTGGATCTGTTTGCAGCAGGCTAGCATGTCTGGCTGAACAAGACAGGGTACTGAAGACCCAAGATGTGGGGCGGGGGAAGCAGCGGGGGCCTGGAGCAATGCAGGGGATGGATGCAAGGCCAGGAAAGCAGTGGGGTCCAGGGGTGGTGTGTGTGTGGGGGGGGAGATGGATACAGGGCTGTGGGGGCCAGGGGCAATGTGGATGGGTGATGAGTCCCACTGTCGTGTTGCCACAGCCAGGGCCTGGTGTCTGCTGCCATGCAGACAGGACTGAGGCTCAGTGCCTGCGGCCAGAACCTGGAGCTGGGGACAGGAACTTTGTGGCTGGAGCCAGGGATCAGAGCCTGCTGCCAGGCAGCCAGAGCTGTGGGTCAGCGCCTGGACCAGAGCTCGGAGCTGGGTGTGGCTGGAGTCAGGAGTCAGTTCCTGCCATTGTGTGGCTGGAGCCAGCACTTGCTGCTGCACGGCCAGGGCCAGAGGGTGGCACCTGAGGCCAGATCCTGCCACTGTGTGGCTGGAGCCCGGGAACAGAGCTGTGGGTTGGCACCTGTTGCCATGCAACTGGGGCAGGGGATCAGCGCCAGGGGCTGAGGCTGCGTGGCTGGCGCCTGTGGCCAGCTCCAGGAACTGGGGGCCAGAGGCCAACTGAAGCTCCATGGCCAGAGCCGGGGGTCAGCACATGCTTCTCTGGCACCCGAAGCCCCACAATTGGAGCCCGCTGCCATATGGCTGGGCTGGGGGTTGGCACCTGTGGCCAGCGCCTGCCACTGCACGTCCAGAGCCTGGGACTGGAGCCAGGAGCCAGTACCTGCTGCCACACAGCTGGAACCTGAGGCTGCAGGCTGAAGCCCCGCAGCTGGAGGCCAGCTGCCCATGGTTAGAGCATGGGGTTGCACTGCCAGGCTCCTGAATTCCTGCTGCTGGAGCCTGCTGCTCAACTTCCCCATCCCCCAAGGTGGGTCAAGACATCACTTTGCTCCTGCAGCATTGCACCCCAGCTCTCTCCAGAGGCAATGCGGAGCCCTGCGCATCCAGGAGCAACAAGGAGTGAGTGGGAGGGGCTAATCCTTTGCCTCCTCCCCCCATCACGGCCATGGTGGCCGCATCTGAGAAACATTGACCTAGCTCAGGGGTGGGGAAACTTTTTGGCCTGAGGTCCACATCTGAGTGTGGAAATTGTATGCAAGGCCATGAATGTGGGGCTGGGGCAGGGAGTTGGGGTGTGGGAGGGAGTGCGGAGTGTGTCAGGGAGCTCAGCGCAGGGGGGATGGGGTGCGAGGTGCAGGAGGGGTTTGGGGTGTGGACTCCGGCCTGGCACCACTTATCTCAAGCAGCCTCAGGGTGGCAGCAGCACACAGCGAGGCTAAGGCAGGCTCCCTATATGCCCTGGCTCCGTGACACTCCCAGAACTGGCCAGCATGTCTGGCAGTGGCTTGTGGGGTGGGGTGGAGCAGGCGTCTCTGCCACGCGCTGCCCTCACCTGTGGGTACCGCCCCCAAAGCTCCCATTGGCCGCGGTTCCCCTTTCCCAGCCAATGGGAGCTGCGGGGGGCGGTGCCTGCAGGCGAGGGCAGCACACAGTCCTGTGCCCTCAGGGGTCGCAGGGACATAGTGCCGGCCACTTCTGGGAGCGGTGCAGGGCCAGGGCAGGCAGGGATCCTGCCTGAGCTCTGCTGCGCCATGGGGCTGGCAATCCCGCGGGTCAGACTGAAAGCCCTGATGGGCTGGATCCGGCCCTTGGGCTGTAGTTTGCCCTCCCCTGGCCTAGCAGGTGTCAAGGGTTTTGGAGGCTTCTTGGCAGAGAAGAGCCTGAAGGAATTTGCTTTGTGGATGTTTATGGGGACTTGCTCCTGAGCGTGAAGGGCAGTGTTGGAAAGAGCACAAAGGGCTTGTTTTAAAATGGAACAAGTTGTTGATGGAGGCTGATCCATCCTAGGATGCGACAGGATGCAGAGTGGGGATAGGTTATGTCAGCTTGTCAAGCTGACAGTAGGGAAAAGGAAAATGTGGACATTACACTTTAGTCTGCATTTTAAGAGCCCATCAGGACTTGTATGGGGCGATAACTTACAGCTCTGAGAACAACTGTAATGCAAACAGAAAATGACATGATAGAAGCCATCCAAGAGATGAGCTGGGATCAGCACAGCCATAGAAAATTGCCTGACATTTATCCATCATCATAACAACTGGTGTGACCTGACTAGAAAACAAGGCAGCAGGAACCAGCTCCATGACATGTTTGAAGACTGTAATTTGAAGCACTCTGGCCATCTGCAAATCATTTGTTTGGGTGCTGGCCCACAGAGGCGCCTCTGGGGAATCAGGTGGAAGGAGGGTGAAAATGTGTGTGACAAACAAGCAGACCAGAACCCTGCTAACATCTGCAGTTGAGATTAGCCTTACGGAATTGTAAAACATTTCCCAAGGATTTGGTACAGTCAAAGCCTGTTATGCTTAAAATATACATGGCTCATGTGAACTATCCAATGAAGTCCTCAGTACAATAGTTTCAAGTTTGGCTGGATAAACCCACCCATCTATGACCATAAATCGACCAGGCCAGCACAATGACATTTTTAAACATAATTATTTCTATCATCATTTGGACTCAGAAGAGTCAGAGCTAAGGCCATGATGCTGTGGGCTCACATGCTCACCCTTTTATCTCTGCAGAGCTGAATTCAAACCATGGCTGAGATCACAACTGAAAAATCTTCTCCTTGGACTCTGTCACCGTACAATTTGGTCTCCTGACAGCCTCTTCTCAAGAGAAGCACATGATGGGTGTATCGCCAGTGGTTTGGAGTTTGGGTCTAGTTTGAACAAGCACACTACAGTTTGAACACTAATCCCACCCCTGCACAACTAAGTCCCTCCTCTCTGACAGGTCAGGTTTCCCTGGCAACAGATATATCATTATCATCAAAGGATCCAAAACCTTGAGTGAGGAAGGAGCTCCAAACAACTATATTCTTGGCTACTGGTGTTTAGAGGGTAGACATCAGCCTCTACATTTGCAAAGAGTTCTCGGAGGTTTCAGGAACAGCACTATTAATTGCCTAGAGGGTCACTAGCTGAAAGTCTAGTCAGATGCCTACCACAGTCAAAGGAAGCTTTGCCTTGACTTAGTGGCTCAGAATTACACCATAAATCTCTATGTATTACTCTAAAGATATTGGACTAGGTCTTTCAAAGAATCTATAACGGGCTTCCAAATGAAACTCTCTTAGCCCTAGTCTATATTACGAGTTTAGGTTGAATTTAGCAGCATTAGATCCATTTACCCTGGACCTGTCCACACAATGAAGCCATTTTTATTGACTTAAAGGGCTCTTAAAATCGATTTCTGTACCCCTCCCCCGAAGAGGGGATTAGCGCTGAAATCGATGTCGCCAGGTCGAATCTGGAGTACTGTGGATGCAATTTGACGATATTGGGCTCCAGGAGCTATCCCAGAGTGCTCCATTGTGACCGCTCTGGACAGCGCTCTCAACTCAGATGCACTGGCCAAGTAGACAGGAAAAGCCCCGCGAACTTTTGAATTTCATTTCCTGTTTGGCCAGCTGATCAGTGCGAGTGACCACACAGAGCTCATCAGCACAGGTAACCATGCAGTCCCAGAATCGCCAAAGAACTCCAGCATGGACCGAACTGGAGGTACTGGATCTGATTGCTGTTTGGGGAGACGAATCCATGCTAACAGAACTAGGTTCCAAAAGACAAAATGCCAAAATATTTGAAAAAAATCTCTAAGGGCATCATGGACAGCCCTACAACAGGGACCTGCAGCAGTGCCGCATGAAAATTAAGGAGCTCAGGCAAGCCTATCAAAAAGCCAAAGAGGCAAATGGCAGCTCCACGTCAGAGCCCCAGACATGCTGTCTCTACGATGAGCCCCCACCACTACCCCACCCCTGTCTGTGGACACCTGCAAGGGGGAAGTCTCATGCAACAGGGATGATGAGACGGAGGAGGAGGAGGATAGCGCAGAGCACGCAAGCGGAGAAACCATTCTCCCCGACAGCCAGGAACTGTTTATCACCCTGGAGCTAATGCCCTCCCAACCTGAGCTCACGGACCATGAAGCTGGAGAAGGCATCTCTGGTGAGTGTACCTTTGTAACTATAATGCATGGTTTAAAAGCAGGCGTGTTTAATGATTAATTTGCCCTGAAGACTTGGGATGCATTCACAGCCAGGACAGCCCCTCCTTTTAAATGGCCAACCCAACGGGTGGTTGGTATGGAAAGGAGGGTGCTGCTGTTTGAAACCATTCCCATGTGTTATGGAGGTTAAAGAAACCAAAAGACTGTGGCTTACCATGGCTGCCTGAAAGTCGAATTCTGTTGCCTGGCCCTGCTTGTGTGATCTCTCACACCAAACCAGCAGGCCCTCAATGTAAGAGGCAAAATGCGACCTTGTACCGAAAGCACATGTGCTATGTAATGTTAACAGCTTAGTTCACCATGAAAGAGTCTACCCATTGTTCTCTAAAATGTGTCTTTTTCAATACTAATCTCCCTTTTTTTTTCCTCCCGCAGCTGCAAATGTTTCAACACTCCCTCTGTCATCTCCGTCCCAGAGGCTGTCGCAGATAAGAAGGCGAAAAAAACTGCGCTCACGATTAAATGTTCTCTGAGCTCATGCAGTCCTCCGGCACTGAAAGAGCTCAGCAGAATGCATGGAGGCAGACAGTGTCAAAGTCAGGGGTGAAAGTAACTTACAGGACTTACTGGTACTGCTGGAGTCCTGAGGGGGGCGTGGTCTCATCTGAAGAGGCATGGCCTCAACCGGAAGAGGTGGTGCCTCTCAAGATTTAAAGGCCCTGGGGCACTGGCTGTGGCTGGGAGACCCAGGGCCTTTAAATCAACCTGCGGCTCCCAGCTGCAGAGGGCAGCCACAGAGCCCTTTAAATCCCCCCCGCGGAAGCCGGTGCGGCCGGCACAGTGTACTGGCTCTTGTCAGTATGCCATACTGGACCATACCGGCTTACTTTCACCTCTGATCAGAGTCCAGGAAAGTAGAAAATGAATGTGAGGATAGGAGGGACGAGCGAGATGAGAGGTGGCAGCAGCGCAATGAGAGGAGACAGGATGCAATGCTGAGGCTACTGCGGGGATCAGACCGATATGCTCTGATGGCTGGTGGAGCTTCAAGAAATGCAGCAAGAGCACAGACTGCCACTGCAGCACCTGTGTAACCACCCGCCCTCCTCCCCAAGTTCCATAGCCTGCTCACCCAGACACCCAAGAACGCAGGGTGAGAGGGGCTCCTGGCACCCAACCACTCCACCCCAGAGGACTGCCCAAGCAACAGAAGGCTGGCATTCAATAAGTTTTGAAGTGCAATGTGGCCTTGTCCTTCCCTCCTCCCCTCATCCACCACCCCACCTGGTGCTTCCCTCCTCTCCTACCCTTCTGGGCCACCTTGGCAGTTATCCCCCTATTTGTGTGATGAATTAATAAAGAATGCATGATTTTGAAACAATAATGACTTTATTACCTCTACAAGAGGTGATCGAAGGGGGAAGGGCAGTTGGCTTATAGGGAAGTAGAGTGAACAAATGGGGTGGGTTTTCATTAAGGAGAAACAAACAGAACTTTCACACCGTAGCCTGGCCAGTCATGAAACTGGTTTTCAAAGCTTCTCTGATGCGCAGCGTGCCCTGCTGCACTATTGTAATCGCCCTGGTGTCTGACTGTATGTAATCAGCGGCCAGGCGATTTGCCTCAACCTCCCACCCCACCATAAACATACCCCTTACTCTCACAGAGATTGTGGAGCACACAGCAAGCAGCAATAACAATTGGAATATTGGTTTCACTGAGGTCTAACTGAGTCAGTAAACTGCATCAGTGCGCTTTTAAACATCCATATGCACATTCTACCACCATTCTGCACTTGCTCAGCCTATAGTTGAACAGCTCCTTACTACTGTCCAGGGTGCCTGTGTATGGCTTCATGAGCCATGGCATTAAGGGGTAGGCAGGGTCCCCAAGGATAACTATAGCCATTTCAACATCCCCAACAGTTATTTTCTGGTCTGGGAAGTAAGTCCCTTCCTGCAGCTGTTCAAACAGACCAGAGTTCCTGAAGATACGAGCGTCATGTACCTTTCCCAGCCATCCCATGTTGATGTCAGTGAAAAGTCCCTTGTGATCCACCAGTGCTTGCAGCACCATTGAAAAGTACCTCTTGTGGTTTATGTATTGGCTGCCAAGGTGGTCCGGTGCCAAGATAGGGATATGTGTTCCGTCTATCGCCCTACCGTAGTTAGGGAACCCCATTGCAGCAAAGCCATCCACTATGACCTGCACATTTCCCAGAGTCACTACCCTTGATAGCAGCAGATCAGTGATTGCGTTGGCTACCTGGATCACAGCAGCCCCCACAGTAGATTTACCCACTCCAAATTGATTACCGACTGACTGGTAGCTGTCTGGCATTGCAAGTTTCCAGAGGGCTATCGCCACTTGCTTGTGAACTGTGAGGGCTGCTCTCATCTTGGTATTCTTGCGCTTCAGGGCAGGGGAAAGCAAGTCACAAAGTTCCATGAAAGAGCCCTTATGCATGCGAAAGGTTTGCAGCCACTGGGAATCATCCCAGACCTGCAACACTATGCGGTCCCACCAGTCTGTGCTTGTTTCCTGGGCCCAGACTTGGGGTTCCACGGCAGGAACCTTCCCCATTACCACCATGATGTCCAAATTGTCAGGGTCCATGCTTTGCGAGAAGTCTGTGTCCATGGCCTCATCGCTATCATGATCGCACTGTCGCTGCCTCCTCGCTTGCTTTTGCAGGTTCTGGTTCTGCACACTGCAGGATAACATGCGAGGTGTTTACAATGCTCACAACAGCAGTGGTGAGCTGAGCAGGCTCCATGCATGCCATGGTATGACATCAGCAGGAGAGCAAAGTCGTAGTGGAAGCGGTGGATGATGATGGATGCCACGAGACTCGATATTTATACTGAACGACGAGAGGACCTGCGAGGTAGATTCATGGCACCAGGAGAGCAGAGTTGCAATAGAAGTGATGGAGTATGATGGTTAGCACTGCGCACATTTCCTGAGTACAACAAGGAGAAAATTAGCTGTCGTGGCAATATCAGCAGAGCAGAGTTGCAGTGGAAGTGGTGGATGATGATGATGATGGTTTGACGTCCTATTGCACCATCTGCTGCTAGCAGCACCTAGGAAGCACCCAGTACACAATAGCGGTGGTGTCGGGTCAGTGAGCTGAGCTGGGCGAGCTGCACGCTTGCCGTGCTATGGCGTCTGCATGGAAAAAAGGTGCAAAACAATTGTCTGATGTTGCTTTCACTGAGGGAGGGGCGACTGATGACATGTACCCAAAACCACCTGTGACAATGTTTTTGCACCATCAGGCACTGGGAGTTTAACCCAGAATTCCAATGGGCGGCAGAGACTGTGGGAACTGTGGGATAGCTACCCACAGTGCACTGCTCTGTAAGTCGATGCTAGCCACAGTAGTGAGGATGCACTCCGCCAACTTAATGCAGTTAGTGTGGACATACGCAGTCAACTGTATAAATCAATTTCTAAAAATCGACTTCTATAAAATCGACCTAATTTTGTAATGTAGACACACCCTTAGCAGTGTTATGTATGGTTCACATTCAGTACATCATCTTAGTTTATCTTTAACCATGGATTTTGTAGGGAGAAAGACTACCCAGATTCTCAACCCAACAATGCTAAAGAATGTTTTACTTTGTAACAGTGACCGGTGTCTTTTCACAAAATCTGTCAATAGCAGGAAATCAGGCATAGATCCTGAATTCTGTACAGCATACAGTCAATGCATAGCCTCTTCAGGGTGAAATGTAACCCCGGGCAGGCTTGTGCAAGGCCTGTGTACCACCTAAGTCCCACTTACACCTCAAAATTGGGCTCATCTGTGAGTTAAATGGGGCCTAGTCCTCATAATGGCTCTTTCCACATGGGTCAATCTCAGTGAAAATATACTCTCCTCTGAAAAGAGACTCTGGAAGGGTGGCATTTTGGGCTTCCAAGTTTCTGGTCGTTCAATGGTTAGTGAGAATAGCATGAAATGATGAGGCAGGGAAATCTGCAGTTTCATGGAACCCTGAGAACTTTAAAAACAGCCCTCCAAAAATGGAGAAATGTTTCTGAATCAATTTTAAGTTTTGAAAAAAAAAATTTTTTTAAAGGAGAAACCATTCTCTTCCTCCCTCCCTGTCCAGAAAAGTGGAACAATCCCCCTAACCATTAAAGTGCCCTAAGGCTTGGAAAACTCCTGGGCCCCGAGACTTCAGAAAGATTCTAAATGACAGGATGCAAGTTCCCTCATCTCAAATCAACCAGGGCTTGGTTAGTCACCCTAACCCTTCACTCTGGCAGAAGAGAGAGTATTTCCTCCAGTTACTGTTGTTTCTGTTCTCCAGTTTTCTTCATTAAGCCTTAAAACAAAGCCAGCTAAAAACCTCAGGGTATCTGTTCTCCCTTTGACACAAACCCTCAATTCTCATGGACTCTAATGGAGATTACTCTTGCATGGAGGGATGTATATCTTACAGGCATCTATAATATTCATATAGACACTGATGAAAGCAGGTCCTGATATTCCCATAAAATAACCTGAACTGTGCACTTCACAAACAAAGGAAGATCTGTTTTGAGATGAGCTGCCTCTCCGGAACATAGCATTTTGCTCCCACTAGCAATGGTGCTATTTAAGGTGCTGAAGCTATTGCCATGTGCTCAAGTAAATAGCACTGATTAACTGACCTTCCAGACCCAGGACAAAACCAAACAGGAGGGCAGTGATCAATATCAGAACTTAGGAGACTATAAAGCTTCAGACTGATAGTAAACATAAGTCAAAGAAGAGCACTGTTGTACCCAATCATGCTCCAATACATCTGTTAGTCTATAAGGAGCCACAGGAGTCTTTGCTCCAATTAATGTGTAATCCACGTGCAGAGGAATTGCATTTGGAAGGAGATCAGTGCAACTGGGAGCAGTCAGAACAAAATAAGGATGTAAATTAGGTGCCATAGGATACAGTTTATGATAGGCAAGTTTCAGAAGTGTTGGTGCAGTTCAGATCATCAATGTTTTGGGATGCTAGTCCAATTCTGGGGGGCTGGAAATTTCAGGGAAAAGGGGTTCTTCATAAAAGTTTCAACAAATGGGAAATGGTTACTTGCCTGAGACAACAGTTCTTCGAGAAGGCCTCTGCATAGTCTCTGCAGCTGCACTGTTGGGGCCTCCAATCAGCATGAATGTGCAGAGGCCACTGGAAGCAGTGCCCTGCTCACACAAGTAGCCCCATAGAGTTAAATGCATTACCCTGGGAAGCACTTACCAGTGTGAATTTAGGCTCCACAATCAGGCCCTGCAAGAACAGCTCTAAGTCCAGCCCTGGTTGAACCAAGCAATTGCAAAGATATTTGAATATTTTTAAAGTTAAAAAAGTTGCTCCATTTTTTCCAAGCCTCCTACTGAGTTTGGATTCAACTCCACTTTGGGGCAGACATTCTGCCCAGTTCTTATTTTATCCAAACTTATCTCTAGCAGACTTGACACTACCCAAACAATTCTGAGTTCAGGGGACATCTGCACTCTGATCCAATTCAGGATCCAGACTCTATGTCTCAAGTTCATGTCTGGGCATAATATACTAATGCCATGGGAGTCCAAAGGGAAAGAATTTCATTGCCAAAGTGATGTTTAGGAGTCATAGGCTAAAGAGAAGGGGAGGACTTTGAGTTGAAACATGAAAATCACTTAGGCACAGAAGAGCAGGGAAACTGATCCAAGGATCTATTGCCCACTAAGAAATTTGGTGTCTAAAGAGCAGAGAAACGATCTGGAGAGTGGAAAAAAAAATTAAAAAGAGAGGAAGGTAGAGCTGGTTGGAAATTTTCCAACAAAAACAGCTGAGCCAATGGCCTGAGACATTTAACTACTTCTACTGCAAGTTTGATGAAACTTTTGTCAAAACAGTTTTTTTTTGTTTCAGTTCACATTTCACAGTTTTGTTTCACATCAGTTTCACGTTTTCTTCCAGAAATAACACATTTCATCAAGAATTTCATCAAGCTGGGGTTTGTTCCAATATGGAACTGACATTTCTCCCAACCGAAAAGCAAAAGTTTCAGCCAGCTCTAGAGGAAAGTCTTGAAAACGAGAACAGAGGTGTGGAGCTGGGTTTTGACATGGAAAAGAAGCTAAAGTTCCTGAAGATGGTGACAAAGTGTTTTATTTTCACGGTGCAGGTGGAGTGAGGGGAGGAACTGCAGCATTTTGGAAAGATGAAATTTAGGGGAAGTTTATGAAAGAAGGGGAATTATAGCACTCGGCATGGAAGAAGATCAAAGCTGGAGGAGAAGTTTTATGGCAGAATCTTCAAGTAGTGTCTTAGAGAGGTGATAACGTGGAGGTGATGAGATAAAGACTAGGAGGCGTGGGAAGAGGGAGGGGTTGGCATCCAAACAGCCAAGATTCCTATTAGAAGACAAGCCGGGAGTTCAAACAGGAAGTGAATAGATGTCAGAAAGGAATTAGCCGAGGGAGAGATGAAGAAAAGAAGGGAGGGTTAAATACACTCAGGGCATGCAGTAGTCTACTGGCAAAGGAGTATCCAATTCCAGCCACAGAAATGAAGTTGCTGATAGTTCTAGTGTGCTGCATTTAGCTGCCTCCTTTGCGTACAGACTGTTTGTCCTGGTGGGGATGGAGCTGGACATTGATGAAAAACACAAGCAGAGAGGTTTACAGTCATTACAGGAAAAAGGGCGGGTGAAACTAGATATGACAGCAATTCATGTTGGTGAAAGAGGACATTGCTCAAGACTCCCTGAGTCTTTTAGACCCCTATAGCATGGTGGAAATTTTGGTAGCAATAATCAGGTTTCAACATGACTAGCAGGGATTCCAGGATCAACGTGGATTTTTTTCCCATTCTAACCATGTTATAAACCCAGACTATAAACTCAACCCCATATTATAATCAAGGAAGGAGCCTAGGGAACTGTATTTCTTGCCCCCATGGATGATAATCAATGCTGTTTTATAAATAGGGAATTTCAACGTCTAGCCTTACACACTGACAATCTTAGGAATAGCTGCCACCCAAAAGATTCCAAAAAAGATTTGTTGCCCACGCATGTAAGCACCAAAGGATCAACAGTATTGAGTCTCATAAAAAAACCTAAGCTCTGGAACTCAGCAATCTCTGAAGAATTATAAATAGCTGCTAAATTATTGCACATACTTTGCTTCGGGAAAATTCTGGCTTCACACACATGGCTTGCCAACATTCCACAGGAAAGGAATGCATTTTGATCATTCAGCCCCAAAAGTCATTAAGTAGAAATATAATGAGCTAGCCTAAACTCTGACACCTTAGCATTTTGCTAGAGCCTATTATGTTTGCTGCCAAGTAAGTGCCTTTTGTGGTGTATTCATGAAGGTGAAATCCAGTGGCCAGAAAGGTTAATTAGGTGCTTGTATGTATTTCTTATGTCTGTGTGGAGGTGGGGCAAGGAAATGGAAGGGGGGACCTTACATACTGAGCACCTGGCAAGAGAGCCCACTATATTTATGAGAAAAATCACAATATCCAGGAACTCTGGCCTGCACCTATTTGCATGTCCACAATCATTTCTTAGAGAAAACAAACGTGCAACAGTGCCGCCTTGTTACTGTGAGCAAACCTTCTCTTAGTGTTGTGGTTGTCATCAAGTGGTCCATCTAGTTATTTGGATGCACATCAGAGGGGCTCCTCAGAGCATGTGCAGTACAGGCAGGAGCGGACACTGTCACTAGCAATGTCTACATGAGACGACTATTAGCTGCAGCAATCATTATCATCCATTACCAAATACTTACCCTGCCGTAGTTTGAAATATTGTCATCAGTGCACTCCAATGCGAGGGCCTCAAGGGTGGGGAGGCCAGGATCCTGCTTCAGTCCCCCCACAATTCAAAGCCTGTGTTAGCTGAGGACTCCAAAAGTAGGAATGGAGGGCAGGTCATGGGATCCACATTGACTACAGAATCTCAAAGAACCACAGTGTCATGGCCAGGTCCTGGGCGGCCAGACCTAGCAGTCAGAGTCTGCAGTCACAAAGCAGGAGACAGTAGTCAGCTGGGTCAGGATAGCGAGCGGTCAGAGGAAAGAGACAAAACTGCAGGTCAGAACCATGAATCAGATGCCAGGGGTCATGCCAGGTCAGGATGCCAGGAAATCAAGCCAGGGGAGCAGGGGTAGGAAGCAGAGGCTCACAGTCCAGAATGGGCTGAAGCCCAGTTGTTTGGAGAACTTCCTGTTCCTGCTGCTGGCTTAAGTAGGGCCAGCAGGCCATCAGCTGCTCCATGACTCTGCCAATAGGACTGCAGGGCAGAGCCTCAAACTGGGGCTGGGCTTCATGGGTCCCGGTTAAGCCAGCATCAGCAGGCTGCTGGGTGGAGAATTGGTGTATGGCTGCACCTGAAGACCCAGGTTCAAGCAGTTGTCTCCTTCATGTATGTGTCAGTGTGATTCTACTGCCTTGCATGGTGTCAAGTATCAGGGGGTAGCCATGTTAGTCTGTATCCACAAAAACAACAAGGAGTCTGGTGCACCTCAAAGACTAACAGATTTATTTGGGCATGAGCTTTTGTGGGTAAGAAACCACTTCTTCATGCATCTGAAGAAGTGGTTTTTTTACCCACGAAAACTCATGCCCAAATAAATCTGTTAGTCTTTAAAGTGCCACCGGACTCCTTGTTGTGATTCTACTGCAGATAACTGGTAAGCAGTATCCTCCCTGGATGGTGGGAATATGGAGTTTCAACTGCATCAGTCACAGAGTGATTGCAGTACTGCCCTCCAGAACTTGGCATCTGACTGTGACAGGTTGGATCACAGAAACCCCCTTAGGGCTGCCAACTGATGTGCCAAGACTACTTCTGCCCCTGCTTTCCCTGCCCTCCCAGCTTGCGACTTCAGTGCCATACCTGGTTTAAGCCAGACCCACTAACCTGCTGCAAACCCAGATCCAGGTCTGAACAATATCCCCTAACACTGTAGGCTTAAACTGAAAGCAGCTTAAGAAGTGTTTCTGTCTTTAACACTTAGATGCCCAACTCCCAGTGGGGTCCAAAACCCAAATAAATCCATTTTACCCTGTATAAAATTTATACGGGGTAAACTCATAAATTATTCACCCTCTATAACACTGATAGAGAGAGATGCACAGCTGTGTGCCCACTCACCAGGTATTAATACATACTCTGGGTTAGTTAATAAGTAAAAAGTGATTTTATTAAATGCAGAAAGTAGGATTTAAGTGGTTCCAAGTAATAGCAGACAGAACAAAGTGAATTACCAAGCAAAATATAATAGAACACACAAGTCTATGTCTAACATAGTAAGAAAACTGAATACAGATAAAAACCTCACCCTCAGAGGAATTCCAGTAAGCTTCCTTTTCCAGATAAACTTCCTTATCCTTCTATTCTGCATCCAGCAATCACTCACACCCCCTGCAGTTACTGTCCTTTGTTCCAGTTTCTTTCAGGTAGCCTGGGGGTTGGAGAGGCTCTCTCTTTAGCCAACTGACGACAAAATGGAGACATCTCCCACAGGCTTAAATAGACTTTCTCTTGTGGGTGGAGACCCCCTCCTCTCTCCTACAGAAAGACCAGCTCCAAGATGGAGTTTTGGAGTCACCTGGGCAAGTCACATGTCCATGCATGACTCAGTTCTTTACAGGCAGCAGCGATTGTTCATATGCTTCCTTGAACGTCCTCAAATAGACTTCTTATGTGGATTGCAGCCTTCCAAGATCCATTGTCCGTTAAGTGCTTCTTGATTGGGCACTTAACTTGCACATGCCTTTCTCAAGAAGTTGACCAAATGCTTTACTCAGACCTGGTCTACACTACTGGGTTAGGTCGAATTTAGCCTCATTAGGTCATTTCAAAAATGTATGCTTCTACACAACCAACTCCATTCTGTTTACCTAGAGGGCTCATAAAATTGACTTCTGTACTCCCCCCTGGCGAGGGGAGTAGTGCTAAAATTGACTTTGCTGGGTTGAATTTGGCCTAGTGAGGACGCAAATCGACGTATTTGCCTCCGGGAGCTATCCCAGAGTGCTCCATTTTGACCGTTCTGGCCAGCACTTTGAAGTCCAATGCACTAGCCAAGTACACAGGAAAAGACCTGGAAACTTTTGAATTTCATTTTCTGTTCGGTCAGCGTGGTGAACTCAGCAGCACAGGTGACCATGCAGTCCCCCCAGAACCATAGAGCATAGACTGTTTCTACACTCCCCCTATCATCTCCGTCCCTGAGGTTACTGCAGATTAGAAGGCAAAAAAAAAAAAAAAATGCACTTGCAACGACATGTTTTCCAAGCTCATGCAGTCCTCCTGCACTGATAGGGCACAGCTTAATGCATGGAGGCATTCAGTGGCAGAGGCCAGGAAAGAATTGAGTGCGAAGGCAGGATGCGATGCTGAGGCTAATGGGGGAGCAAACGGACATGATGAAGCGTCTGTTCGAGCTGCAGGAAAGCCAACAAGAGCACAGACCCCTGCTGCATCCCCTGTATAACCGCCTCCCCACCTCCCCATGTTCCATAGCCTCCTCACCCAGACGCCCAGGTACCCAGCCAGTCCACTGCAGAGGATGGCCCAAGCAACAGAAGGCTGTCTTCAAACAGTTTGATTTGTAGTGTGGCTACAATAAGCAAGGTAGTCTTCTCCTTTCCTCCTCCCCCACAGCTCCCAGGCTACCTTATCTGTTATCTCATTTTTTTTAAATTAATAAAGAAAGAATGCATGGTTTCAAAACAATAGTCACTTTATTTCAAAGGAGGGGCGGGTGGTTGGCTTACAGGGAATTAAAAATCAACAAAGGGGGCAGGTTTGCATCAAGGAGAAACACACACAACGGTCACACTGAAGACTGGCCAGTCATGAAACTGGTTTTCAAAGCCCCTCTGATGAGCAGCATACCTTGCTGTGCTCTTCTGATCTCTCCAGTGTCTGGTGCAAAACGATTGTCTGCCATTGCTTTCACAGAGAGAGAGGGGTGACTGACAACATGTACCCAAAAACCACCCGCGAAAATGTTTTTGCCCCATCAGGCACTGGGAGCTTAATCCATGTTAGCCATGGTAGTGAGGACGCACTCAGCCAACTTAATGTGCTTAATATGGACATACACAATTGACTGTAGAAAATCGATTTCTAAAAATCGACTCCTATAAAATCAACCTAATTGCATAGTGTAGACATACCCTAAGGCTACTTAGAAATCAAGCAAGTACACAGCCAATATTCATAACTTGGAACACAACGATACATGCATGCAAATAGAAAGAATAGATTCAGTAGATCATAACCTTTACATAGACATCTTCTGTGGCATATGTAGTATAAAACATATTCCAGTTATGTCATATATATACACATTCATAAGCATATTTCCATAAAGCTTTATGGGGTGCACTGTCACACTGACCTCACAGCTAAGTCCAAGGCACTGTGCTTTATGGCGTCACCACCTTGCAGATCTCAGATCCTGGTGGGCGCCTGAAGCAGGCAGAAGTCGGGTGGAGTGAGCCTTGATGTTCAGTGGGAGAGGTGCTCCAACCAGCTGGTAACACACGGAGAAGCAGCGTGTGACCCGTTTTAATAGTCTTGAGAGGAGATGCCTGGCTATAGCCAGAAACACTGGGGGGCGACAGTCTGAGTGGGTTAGTCCTGTCAATGGAATAAAGCAGAGGCCTGGCCACACATTCAGTAGGTGCAATTTTTTTTCTTCCAGTCCCAGATGTGGCTCTGGGAAGAAGACAGGGAAGTTGGGGGATTGGTTCTGATGGAATTCAGAGAGACCGTGGGGATGAATGTCGCGCGAGGTCTCAACACCCTCCTGTCCCCACGGAATTTTGTCTGGGGAGGTTCAGCCATAAACTCCGGAAGCTCCCTTGCTCTCCTGGGGGCCAAAGGGATAGTGACTAGGAAGATCTTCAGTGTGAGGTAGTGCAGGGAGGGTTCTGAGAGATGCTCAGGTAGAGGGAGGCGCCAGGAGTCTCAGGAGGGCTATATTGAGGTCCCAGGCAGAAGGGGGTTCCCTGACTGATGGGTAACTGCATAGGTGCCCTTTAAGAAACTTCAACACTGTGGGATGGGAGGAGATCGAATGCGACTGCACCAGCCAGTGACAAAGGGAAATTGCTGCAAGGTGAGTGAGCCAAGTGAAAGGTTGGCCTGCTTAAGAGTCAGTAGGTAGTCAAGGCTCTGGATACTGAGGCCCAGGCTGGGTCCAGGCCGGGTCCAGGCCTTTTTGGGCTGCCCATATGCAGAACCTCTTCCATGTGTACCACATTCTGGTCAATGTTTTCCTGTTCTGGATGAGGATTTCCTGACCTGTAGGAGTCCAGGAGCGGTCCTCTCCATGGTGCTTATCCACCCTACAGCCATGCTATCAGATGCAGTAATTTTGGGTCTGAATGGAGTATTTGGCCATGGCGCTGAGAGATCTGGTGCAGGCAGTCTGGGAGATGGATCAGGGGCTGATCAGCAACATTTGTAGTAGAGCTGTCAGCCAGAACTGCCTCAGCCAGTTTGGAGTCTCCCTGTGAATCAGGGTGATTGGTGGGAAGGCATACAGTGAGCCTGGGCTCAAGCACCCTTTACAGCAAACGTCCTCACATTTTACACTGTCCTTGGTGGAAAACAAGTCTATTGTGGGGGAGCCCCCAATGGAATATCACTTTTTGATGGAGCTGTGCAAGAACCATTTGTGGTTGGTTACTAACTGCTTGCTCTGGAAGTCTGGTAAGTCGCTGCTGACTCCTGGAGGTGAAGGACCATCAGTGTTACCCTGTTCTCTTGACACCAATTCCAGAAGTCAATGGCTTCCAGGCAGAAGGGTGAGGAGTGGGCATCTCCTTGCTTGTTCATGTACTGCATGGCTGTAATGTTGTCTGTGAAGATCTGCACTACAGTGTTTCAGAGAACAGGCAGAAGTGCCATATGGGCCAGTTTGATGGCTCTGAGTTCTAGACATTCGTTTGTAGCCCCATGTTGCTTTGGGGCCAAGTCCTTGAATCCATAAATGGTCCAGGTGAGCTCCCCAACCTGTCTCTGATGCATCGTTAAGAGTGATTTTGTCAGAGAGAGGACTAAAAAGGGGACCTCCTTCCTGTGTGTTTGCAGATGCTAACCACCCACCCTGTTCTGCAGTCACACAACATGGTACTGTGATCTTCTTGTCTAATGTGTTTTTCCAGCCAATGGACAGACCTGAGCCAGAGCTGGAGAGGCCCCAGATGAAGTCTGGCAAGTACTGGCACATGCATGCATGCTGATTTATGGCCCAACATTGAGATCATGTTCAGATTGTTGTAGCCAGTTTGGATGTCAGCTGGAATAAGAGTCCTGATAGTGAATGGAACCCATCCTCTGGCAGGTACACTCTTTCCGATCTGGAGTCAATCAGAACTCCTCTGAATTCTATTGTCTGAGATAGTGTAAGCCTCAATTTTTCATTGTCACCAGGAAACAACTGTCACAGAGGTGGCTGATCAGCCCATTGTCCAGACAGGAGTAGAAGTGAATTTCTTGTCTCCTCACATGGACCACCACCACCATCTTAAGTCATTTTGTGAAGAGCTTCAGTGTGAACTGCAGGCACCTGTTGTGTTCTAGGGGAGGGTAACATAGAAAGACACACCCTGCAAGTTGAGAGAAATGGACCAGTTGTCAGATGGGAAGATGGAGGCAAGCATCACAGAGCCATGATTGCACAGCCATGTGATTGCAGAGCTATTGGCTATTATCTTTGAAAACTCATGGCGATCGGGGGAGGTCCCGGATACCTGAAAAAAGGCTAATGTAGTGCCCATCTTTAAAAAAGGGAAGAAAGAGGATCCGGAGAACTACAGGCCAGTCAGCCTCACCTCAGTCCCTGGAAAAATCATGGAGCAGGTCCTCAAGGAATCAATTCTGAAGCACTTAGAGGAGAGGAAAGTGATCAGGAACAGTCAGCATGGATTCCCCAAGGGCAAGTCATGCCTGACTAACCTAATTGCCTTCTATGAGGAGATAACTGGCTCTGTGGATGAGGGGAAAGCAGTGGATGTGTTATTCCTTGACTTTAGCAAAGCTTTTGATATGTTTTCCCACAGTATTCTTGCCAGCAAGTTAAAGAAATATGGGCTGGATGAATGGACTATAAGGTGGATAGAAAACTGGCTAGATTGTCAGGCTCAACGGGTAGTGATCAATGGCTCTATGTCTAGTTGGCAGCCGGTTTCAAGAAGAGTGCCCCAAAGGTCGGTCCTGGGGCTGGTTTTGTTCAATATCTTCATTAATGATCTGGAGGATGGCGTGGACTGTACTCTCAGCAAGTTTGCAGATGACACTAAACTTGGAGGAGTGGTAGATACGCTGGAGGGTAGGGATAGGATACAGAGGGACCTAGATAAATTGGAGGATTGGACCAAAAGAAACCTGATGAGGTTCAACAAGGACAAGTGCAGAGTCCTGCTCTTAGGATGGAAGAATCCCATTCACTCTTACAGACTAGGGACCGAATGGCTAGGCTGCAGTTCTGCCTAAAAGGACCTAGGGGTTACAGTGGACGAGAAGCTGGATATGAGTCAACAGTGTGCCCTTGTTGCCAAGAAGGCTAATGGTGTTCTGGGCTGTGTGGAATAGAATCATAGAATATCAGGGTTGGAAGGGAACTCAGGAGGTATCTAGTCCAACCCCCTGCTCAAAGCAGGACCAATCCTCAACTAAATCATCCCAGCCAGGACTTTGACAAGCCTGACCTTAAAAACCATTAAGGATGGAGATTCCACCACCCTCTCCTCTCCCATAGCAACAAATTGTACTCAGTAAATAATGCCCAGTAATTTGCCAGCTGGAGTTGCATCAAAGTCAGTGACTAGCTTAGTGCCTAAACATCTTGGCCTCTTTGTCCAGCGTCTTGCCCTCTGTGTCCTTGGATGTTCCTTTTGTTGACCTGGATTTCTTTTGAACCACCACAGTTACTATCGACTGGGTGTTTGGGTGGGAGTAGAATCCTAAAATTCTTTCAGGGGCCCTTAGTAACGTTTCTCCAGCTACTCGGAAGTTGGCAGAACAAAGGCTGGAGCAAGCCAAAGGCCTTTGGCCTTTGGCCAGCTCCAGTATGTTCTTACTGATGTGAAAACAATCCTAACAGGGACTGACGAGGTCAGCATGTGAGAGGGTTTGTGTGACATCTCCTGAATGACCATCATCACTATATCCCAGGTGTCTGGAAAATGTACTAAGAGATCCTGGCAAGCCCTAAATTGTTGACAACTGGGGCTGGTTGGACTGCCTTGTTTAGAGATTGTTTTCTAGAGATGGTGGAGACTAGGGGTGTTGGTATTTTGCCCCCAGCTCCTGGATGCTGGCCTCAGGCTCTGGTCTCAGTGGTCTTGGCAGTGATGACACTGGGGACCTTGAGCTCCCCACTTCCTGGATCAGCAGGAAGGGGACTGGCTATGGGACACATGAGATGATGGTCCCCAAGATGTTGATGGGGTACACTCCTGGCTGTGCCAGTTGGTGCCCTGTAGGAAAGGTCTCCTGCACCAACTCTGAGGACAATACCAATGTCATTCCCCACAGTGAGGAGGGTTCTGACAGGTCAGTGTGGGCATATTGCAGTCCCATAACCAGTGTCGGTACCAGTAACTATGGTGCCAGCTCACTTGGTGCAGGACTTGGACTTCTCCTTAGCAGGGTGGTGTTTCTTCACCTCCCTCTGTTTGGAAGGTTGATGTAGGTACTTAAGGACTTGATCCAAGTCTATTTTTAGATATTTAATAATGGTCTCTTCAGTCTAGCAGAAAAAGATATAACATGAGACAATGACTGGAAATTGAAGCTAGACAAATTAATATGGGAAATTTCTAATCGTGAGAGTAATTAACCATTGGAACAATTTACTAACAGTCATGGTCTATTACCCAACACTGGAAATTTTAAAATCAAGATTGGTGTTTTAATAAAAGATGTGCTATGTGAATTATTTCTGTGCTCATGTTATACAGAAGGTCAGAGAAGATCACAATGGTCCTATTCTAATCACAAGAATCATCCCACCAGGTTTCAGTCATACCAATTAACCAAATGTATGCTTGTAAAGGTGCAATTCCAATTCCTCTTATTTCCCAGGGTCCTAGCATTGATGTAGAAACAAACTAACTTGCTCCTTTGCACAATTCCTCCACATTTGGTGGCATCCCACCCCCATCCCTCTTTTGTATTGTGTGTGGAGGAGTGGAGGACACAAAAGCTAGGCAAGAAGCACACAGAGCAAACAATCTGCTGTCAACAAGGGTTGATTACAGACCACCCAGAAATGATAGTTATACTCAGCACTACCCCCAGATTCAGGGAGACCTTCTAGATCACCTCAGTATGGGCAACAATTTCAAAAGTACCTAAGTGATATAGGAGCCTAAGCCTAACCCCTTAGTTGGGACTTAGGCTCCCAATTCACTTAGGCACTTTTGACAATTTTGTCTCTTTCCTTCATCCCTGCCTGTAAATTCCATACCTACCATACTGTGGGTGCTATATAACATACATCATTCCAGCACTAAGAAAACTGTAATGTCTCAGATAAACCTGCTAAGTGCAGATCAAGAGAAAATATACCATTAAGCACAGTGGGACAAAGCCCACAAACATCACAACCTATGGAAATCACAAGCTAAGGTTGCACAAACAATTTTGACAACTTTCGCACACTCTCACACCCACTCTCACAACCAACCTTTAAACAGAAATATTCTCAATGATTACAATTCAGAAAGGCCTTGAATTTCTCAATATGTCTGAAAAACAAGTGAACCTTTGGCTTCATTGTCTACTGAGTTTAGCTAGATCGTTTTAAGGTCTGTACAAACATTGACAAAGAGATGTTAAATATATTTAAGAGAAAGAGCTCTAGTTGAATTATTCATGGCAGGTAAGATTTCTGCCAAGAAAACCTCAATCCTGTTATCTATTTGCAGATTATCCACAAACTGGCTTTGAGTTTTACAAATCTAGTTCATTATTCTTCAACAAATAGTTTATGCAAACACATTTCAGCCTGTGAGATGTTTGTGAATTCTTCATTTCTGCTCTGAGTTATTTGTGGTGTGCTCTCACAAGGTGGGATCTCTGCTCCCTGATTAAATGAGTGAAATGTTCTGTAGGATGTAGAGGACACAAGGGTTGCCAGGGTGGGGCTTGGACCTAGTCTCCTCACAAGAGTTGCACCAGTAGAATTCACCTGTTCTGGGTGGAATAGTGTGTGTGTGTGTGTGTGTCCATCCACACTCTTGTGTGTCTCCTGTTATTCTCTATAGTTATTCCCTTTGGCAAAGTGGCACAGGTCCCTAGCGGTGGAATGATGCTGATGCAGCAACACCATGGTTGCACACTAACACTAATACAACTTTACTGGTACAAGAAGTCCTCCCACTCCAATCTTCCCTCCAGCAATGACCTAACTGCCTTTCTGAACTCCACTGCCCTAGGGGTCAGCGTGACTGGAATGCGCCCAGCAGTTAAAGGGCTTGGATAGGCTTTACTAATGCCACTGCAGCGTGTATCTGTTCTGGACTCTTGCTGGCTTACTACACACAGCTGAATTTCACCCACTGAGAACAACCGACACTCAAACTGTCATGCAGATACTTGCCCATTTCTGCAGGCCTGAGAACACTGAAGAAGAAGTGAGATGCATGTGGCTGAAGGGAATGGCTGCTCCCAGACTGAATGAATATTTGTAAGGGCTTTTTGTAGCATTTGACCAACTCCACTGCAGCCACTATGCACATAGTGTTGGATACAGTAGTGTGGGATGTGCTTGGGCCTCATTTAGGATAAAACATAAGTACTAAATATAGCCCAGGGATGGCTCTAGGCACCAGCATTCCAAGCAGGTGCTTGGGGCGGCAATCTGCAAGGGGTGGCAGTTTGTGTGTTTTTGTGGCCCCAAACAGGGCTGGTGCAACCCATTAGGTGACCTAGGTGGTCGCCTAGGGCGCTATCATTTGGGGGGGCGGCATTTCGGGTCCTTCGGCGGTGACCACGGTGGACGGATCTTTGGCTGCCCCAGTTGTTATCAGCATTTAGGCGGAGGGACCTGCGGCAGGCGGGTGCGGGGAGGGCTGCCTGCAGCAAGTAAGGGGGGAGGTGCGGCATTCAGGGGAACCGCTTCCCGCCCCAGCTCACCTCTGCTCCACCTCCTCTCCTGAGCACTCCATCCTGCTCTGCTTCTCTCCCTCCCAGGCTTGCGGCGCCAAACAGCTGTTTGGCGCCACAAGCCTGGGAGGTGGGAGAAGTGGAGCGGCAATGGCGTGCTCGGGGAGGAGGAGGAGCAAAGGTGAGCTGGGGCGGAGAGCTGCCGCATGGCTCCCGGGGCCGGGGGGAGCTGGGGAGCTGCTGCGGGGGGGGGGGAGCTCAGGGAAGGGGGGGAGACAGAGGGGGGGCACAAGGTGGAAGTTTCGCCAAGGGCGTGAAACATCCTTGCATCCATCCTGGACCCAAGCAGTGCACCGAATTGCTGCCGTGAATGGCGGGGGCAGTCCGTATGCCACTAGGGCAGCATGCGTGTTTCTGCAGCGGTGGCAATTCAGTGGCAGCTTCTATCTTCAGCTGTGCGCGGCGGCAATTCGGTTTGCTGCTTGGGGTGGCAAAAACAGTAGAGCCAGCCCCAGCCCCAGCCCTCAGCAATCTCACACACAACCCTTCTCCCTTCCACCGGCCCCTGTACTGGGAAGTCTTTGGCTTTACTTTCACCCCTGGCCCCAGCTCCCATAGCGTGGAAAGCCATCGGCAGGAGCAGGCCAGGTGCTGTGCACCAGCTTCCAATCCACCGGCTCCTGGCAGGAGACAATAGTTTTCAAACTGTGGGGAGTATCCCAGGGTGTGTGTGTGTGCATCCCACATTTTGAAAATCTCTGTGCTAAATGGAAGGCAGAAAGCTGTGGTGGCGGGGGGAACATGACCCTATGTGCCACCCCCATGCATCGCCTTTAGGGGGTGCAAATGTGCTTGCTTGCCCCAGGCGCTGAAATGCTGAGCGACGGCTCTGCATGGCCGTGCTGGTGTTAGGGATCCCCATAAGCAGCACAGGTGCTGCAGAACAGCTGTGCTGTGTCATTGCACTGACCTGTGCTGGAGGAAGCCAAGTGTCCCATGTGCTCCAACCTATGGAACTGCATTATACTTCCCTCATGGAGCTGGCCAGCTCCCCAGGCCAGTGCAGAAAGGAGCAGGGGCTCTGGCTTCTCTTCTTGACCCACTGGGGTGCTTTCTCCTTGCGTGGCGGAGGAAGGACATAGTTCTTGCATGCGCTGTGACTGTATCTGGGCCTTGCTTGGAGGAGCAGGAGTCGGGCAAGTCTGCTTGTGCTCCCACAAACCCATGCCAAGCAAGGCATGCTCAGGCCCTAAGGCAGAGGACCTGAAACTGTGGGGCAGACCCTCCTAGGGGGCATGGAAGAATGTTCGGAGGGGCCTGGCTCTATGGGGGTGGGGAGCATGAGCCTGAAAAGTTTGGGGAACACTGCCCTAAGGGTATGTCTACCCTGCAGTAAAACACCAACAGCACAGCTATGGCTACCCCAGGCCCACTGATTCAGGCTTGCAGGGCTATAAAGTTGCATTGTAGATGTTCAGGCTTGGGCTGGAGACTGGATTCTGGGGCCCTTCCTGGTCCTGAGGGTCCAGAACCCAGCCCAAGCCCTGTGAGCCTGAGTCAGCTGACCTGGGCTCTGAGCCCCAGTGTTATGGGGTTTCTTATCTAAGTGTAGACATAGCCTAGGTGTTGGGACCAGCACACTGGCAGTGTCTGGTGAACGTCCAAGCCATGTGAGATAAGCAAGGGTTTGCAGTCTTGTTCTGTGCTATAAAACCTCCTTTGTGGTGGGTTTGGTTCTTGGTGAGACAGGCATTCGTGGCTCCTGATGGCAGGGTGAGCAGGCTCATGCTGGTGGTCCTGGGGGTCTTGGGCACAAGAAATAGCGCTGCAGCCTCTACTGCTGTTGGATGGTGCAGGGGACTGTCTGCAGGGGGCATTGCATGTATTGACTTATCCCAGGGCTGCCCAGAGGATTCAGGGGGCCTGGGGCAAAGCAATTTCAGGGGGCCCCTTCCATAAAAAAAAAGTTGCAATAGTATTGAATACTCTATTCTTATGGGGGCCCCTGTGGGGCCCAGGGCCTGGGGAAAATTGCCCCACTTGCCCCCCCCCCCCCCGGAAGCCCTGACTTATCCTGCTTTTTGTTATTTGATCGGGTTGATCAATAGCTTGTGTATATGCTATGGGAAAGTCAAGGGTCACAAATACAGTACCATTCCGACGCTAATAAACAGCACATTTTCTGGCTTTCCTGTGTGCAAGTCTTAGGTCAGGTGAGGCTGTCCCAAAGGATGTTGGAAGAGCAGGCAAAATTCTCTGACAGAAGGGACAGTTGGGCGTACTGGACGTGTCCCCAGGGCTGGCTCCAGGCAGCAGCGAAGGAAGCAGGTGCCTGGGGCAGCCCATGGAAAGGGGCGGCAGTGCGTCCCTTGTTGGGGCAGCACATCCGGATTGGCGTCAGCGGCACTCTGGCGGCAGCTTGATCGGGTTCTTCTTTTTTTATTCCACTGCTTGGGGTGGCAAAAAAGCTGGAGCCAGCACTCTGAGTCTCTCAGGGCTAACACCCAGCACATGAATATGAAATTACCTTATGGATATAGCCACATGGGGGCTGGCTGGCTGCTGGGTCCCACTCCCCACAGGGCCTCTGTGAGCCCTAAACACACACTGTACCTCTTGCTCAATGAAAAGCAGTAGAACAGGTGTGTGTTGGGTGGGAGGGGAGCTGTTAACTTCTGTGCAGGAGGCTTGGAGGCAAGGCAGAGAGGAACCATGTCTTGTGGTAAAACTCCAGTACATGATGAGGTTGCTTGTGAGGTGAAGCTCCAATCCCCTCCAGCTCCAGAGAGGTTTACTCATTTACTGGTGCTCATTTACTGGAGCTCTGTGCAGGCATCTGGGTTGGGCCTCTGTATCCTTAGGGTATTTTACTAATTACCCATGACTGGAGCCACAGCATCCAGGTGCCCGCCCCTCATGGGTCTGTGGAGGGATCGCCAGCGGTGCTGAATGGCACATTGGGAGTCAGTGATGGGGACTGATGTGCTCCAGGGGAAGGGGTGGATTGAGACCTCCATCCTCACTCTCAAAAGAAGCATCTTGTTTCTTTGGTGGGTCTGTGGCGTTCAACCTTCCTGTTGTGCCCATGTGTCTGATCCTTTGTCCTCCCAGACACACCTGTATGTCCCTGGCTGACTTGGTGATGCAGATGCTGGGACACGTCGCCCGATGTGCTCATCTACCAGCTTGCTTTGTACTTCATGGAGGATGCCCTGCAGTGGACCCCATCTCAGGCTCATGGTGCTGCTCTACTCTCCCAAATGAGGGGCTCTAGATGGGCACTTCTTCAGCCTAACCCTGCTGCCCCAGTGGGTTCCTGCTATGCAGCTAAGATCAAGGGGGTGTAATCCCACTGTGGTTGTGGAGTGTCACTGAATACTGAATGGGTTAATACTATGCTCCACTCCAGATCTAGAAGTGGGGGTTGGGGAAGGCACTTACACGGTGTGAGCTCCCATCCTCGGAGACCTCTGCCATTAGTCAAAGAGCAATAACGAGACAGACTGCGGTGATAATTAGAGTGAGCTGAACACTGCAGCTCTGAAATTGGTCCAATAAAAGATATTATTTCATGTGTCTTGTCTCTCTAATATTGGAGGCCAGCATGGCAACAACACCCCCCCCCCATCATGTAGATGCAGCCTACACCAATGGAAAGCATCGCTGTAGGAGCTCCACCTCCCTGAGTGATGGCAGCTGGGTTGTGGAAGAATGCTAGCTACATCTACACTGGGGTTAAGTCGGCAAAGCTACACACTGGGGGATGTGGATTTTTCAGACCCCTGAGCACCACGGCTATGGTGACCTACATTTTAAGTGTAGATCAGGCCTCAGTGTTGCACAGGCTCCAAAGCAAGCCAGTTGGAAAACAGGATGTCCATCTGCACTAGCCTAAATACAATGCAGTACTTTAAAACTTTGTGCTAGAGGAGGGTAAAAGTATGCCCAACAGCAGAACAAAGTAAACACATCCGTCCTCCTCCTCCTCCTGACCCCAGGCTTTAGGACGCGGGTCATCAAAACACAAAAGAAGGGTGAAGCTGGCAATTAGCAGCCAGTAAATTATTAACTAGCTTCAGTTCCCAGTGAAGAAATTGAATAACTAGGAAGGGGAAATCTGCTAATGCCTTGGAGAATAGTGGAACTGTAACTAACGAAGCAGCACTGGTTTATAAAGGGTGAAGCTTGCCAAATATAGAGAGAGACTTACAAATGTAGCAGATGAAGGCTATGTGGCCAATGTAATATATTTGGCTTTTAGTAGAGGGCATGACATAGCGTCTCATGTTCAGAAGGAGCCCTGAGGTCTATGTGCACAAATGGACAGTGTTACACGGACTGAAAATTGGCCAAAGGATGACAAGCAAAGAGTAATGCTGGGTGAAATCCTGGCCCCGCTGGGAGTTTTGGATTTCACCCAATGTGTTGAAATGGTCAGTGGTAGGCCTTTTGTTATTTAATATCCCACTCAGTCAGGGCTTAACTTTAGCCAGTGCTGGCCAGAGCAGAGCTTTGGGAAATATTTTCAAACCAACGGGGCAGAAGCCCTGAGCCCCAGTGCTCCCCGCAGGGCAGAAGCCCTGGGGCTCTGGGAAATACTCTGGGAGAATTTAAGCCCTGCACTTGGTTGTCTGGAAAGGTGGCAAAGGCATATTAATGATCTGCATGGTATATACTGAACTGGGCAGTGTTTCAAGCTGCAGTGAAATAACACCTAGGGCCCAAAGAAAAGTAGAAATATGGGCAGAAAAGCAGAGGGTCACATTAATGCAGTACAGCAGGGGGAAATAATCGAACAGGCCACTTTTCAAAGGGTGCTGAACGTTGCCAAGGAGTGCAGCTGGGAGACCCCAAGCAAATGAATGCAATGCAATGCAGTGCAACAGCTAAAGCTGCCCCATCTAGGTGTGGGCTGGAAGCACAGGGCCAGACCCTGAAGAGAGGATAATAGGCCTAGTGTGGCTGCTGAACCTGGACTATTGTATTCAGCTCCTCATTCAGCAGCCTGTCTTCAGTGGCACCGATCACACACTAACATACCTGGCCTCCCAGGAGCATTCATACGCAGGCAGGGGCGGCAGGTTATATGGGCTTGAGATGCCCAGGCACCAGGAATATTCAGGGCTATGGGCTGTGCTCCACCAATATTTGGAGCTGGGTTTCTCCCCTGGCCCAGCCTGGAGCAGGCCTTGCCCCGTGCCCTGCCCCCTCATCCCAGAGCTCCCCCCCCCCCAATCTCGGAGTGTCCCTGCCTGAAAGAAAACAGCTGGTGCCTCTCTCCCTTGCTTGTGCTGCAGGCTGCCTGCCGCTGCTTCTGCCTAAGGCTATAGAGAGCAGCGGCCAGCAGACTGCTGGAGCACCTGGGAGGAGGAGGGGGAGAGGGAGAGAGCACACACATGCTTGGGAGCCCTCTCTCCCGTCCCCCGGCACCCATTTGGAGGAGACACCAAGGGGACTTCCGGCCAGGAGATGGACCTCTGGAGTGGATCTCACTCACCTGAGCAGCTGCTGGGGCTTCGGTGAGGTCTGACCCTGTGATCCACCGCATCCCCCACTCCTGCCCAATGCTGGGCAAGGGGCAGCCCCATCCCCAGTGAGGCTAGAGTGAGGGGCAGCAGGGGAGGAAGGAAGCCATGTGATGGCAATCAACCCCCCCCAGCACCCACCCACCAACCACAGGGGAGATGGGGGCTTCCTAGACCCTGAGCAGCTGGGGCTTGGGTGAATTTTGTGACAACCTGCCCCCACCGTGCAGTCCTCACTCCTGCCCCACGCTGGGCAAGGGACAGCCCCATCCCCAGTGAGGTTAGGGTGAGGGGCAGCAGCAGGGGAGGCCACACGTGATGGAAACCCCCCAGGGCCACCCAGAGGATTCAGGGGGCGTGGGGCAAAGCAATTTTGGGGGTCCCTTCCATAAAAAAGTTGCAATCCTATAGAATACTATATTCTTGTGGGGGCCCCTGCAGGACTGGGGTCCTGGAGCAAATTGCCCCACTTGTCCCCCCCCCTCTCCAGGTGGCCCTGCAACCCCCTCCTCGGTACCCACCATAGGAGTGGGTTTTCTGGACCTCAGAGAAGGCCTAGGAGCATGTACAGTGACCATGGCGCAGTCAGTATGCTGCCAGAGGGAAGGGGGGAAGAAGAGGGGTCCCTCCCCTGGAGCTTACTGCTGCTCAGTGGGGAGAGGGGGGAGTCCTCTCTGGCCCTAGCCCTGGGGCAGCCTGTCTGCACCCCAAGTTCTTTATCTCCAGCCGTGCCCCACCCCAGAGCCTGTGCCCCCAGCACCCCAACCCTGAGCACCCTCCTGCACTGTGAACTCCTCACCCCCAGCCCCACCCTGGAGCCCTCACCTGAGGGGAAAACGTGCAACTTAAATTTGGTGGTCAGTTTGGAGTAGCATTGTGTTTAGCACAATACTTGATTATTTTACACCCTTTAAAGTATACAGGTGTTACAAAGTGGGAACATTCTTAATGTTTTCTCTGAATACTGTGTGGGTGCCTCAGTTCCCCCTATGCATTTCTCAAGGATCTAGATGGGGGTGTGATTGTTGCAGAGCTCTAGAGGGCCAGTGTGATGCCAGCTGCACAGAGAATGGCCGAAACCCAGTCTCTGGGCAACTGATGGCCTGGGCTGCTCTCCTGCAAGGTGCCAACTGAAGATGTTGGAGAACAAAGAGATCAGGTGGCCTCCTAATGCCTGGAAAAGAGACAAAGGCCAGAGGAGAGAGTGTCAGTGCCTGTTTGGACTTCCGGGAAGTGCATGGTGTGGAAGAGGATGCTGGGATGCTTTGGAACTACTCCATACAAAGCCAGTCAGGACTCTGGGGGAGCCTCCTCTCTCTGAGGCCTGGTCTACACTACGTGTTTAAACCGAATTTAGCAGCATTAAACCGATTTAACCCTGCACCCGTCCACACAACGAGGCCCTTAATATCAATATAAAGGGCTCTTTTAACCGGTTTCTGTACTCCTCCTCGACGAGAGGAGTAGCACTGAAATAGGTATTGCCATGTCGAATTAGGGTTATTGTGGCCGCAAATTGACGGTATTGGCCTCCGGGCGGTATCACACAGTGCACCACTGTGACCGCTCTGGAAAGCAATCTGAATTCAGATGCACTGGCCAGGTAGACAGGAAAAGTCCCGTGAACTTTTGAATTTAATTTCCTGTTTGCCCAGTGCGGAGTTCGGATCAGCACGGGTGGCTATGCAGTCCCAAATCCAAAAAGAGCTCCAGCATGGACCGTACGGGATATACTGGATATGATCGTTGTATGGGGAGAGAAATCTGTTCTATCACAGCTCCGTTACAGAAGACGAAATGACAAAGCATTTGAAAAAAAATCTCCAGGCTATGATACAGAGTCCATAGCACAGTGCTGTGTGACAAGCGTAACGGAAAGCCAAAGAATCAAATGGACGCTCATGGAGAAAGGGAGGGGGAACTGAGGACTCCAGCTATCCCACAGTCCCCGCAGTCTCCGAAAAGTATTTGCATTCTTGGCTGAGCTCCCAATGCCTGTAGGGTCAAACACATTGTCCGGTGTGGTTCAGGGTATATCTCGTCAATTTACCCCCCTCTCCCGCCGTGAAAGAAAAGGGAAAAAATCATTTCTTGACTTTTTTCAATGTCACCCTATGTCTACTGCATGCTGCTGGTAGACGCGGTGCTGCGGCTCTGAACAGCAGCATCCTCTCCTTTTCTCAGTGGTAGATGGTACAGTACAAAAGGTCTGATAGCTGTCATCATCCTGTGAGTGCTCCTGGCTGGCCTCAGGTGAGGTTGGCTGGGGGCACCTGGGTAAAAATAGGAATGATTCCTGACAGATGGTACAGAATGGCTAGTAACTGTCCTCATATAGCAAATGGGGGCAGAGCTCCATCAGCCCCCTCCCCCTTCATGTCTAAAGAAAAGATTCTGTACTGCCTGGACTATCATAGCAGCGGGAGGCTGGGCTCCTCTTCCCCGTGCACCATTTAATGTCCTGCCTGGACTATCATAGCAGCTGGAGGCTGCCTTCTCCTTATTTTATCTCACTAAAAAGTCAGTGTTTCTTATTCCTGCATTTTTTGTTACTTCATCACACAAATGGGGGGGACACTGCCACAGTAGCCCAGGAGGATTGGGGGAGAAGGGAAGCAACAGGTGGGGTTGTTGCAGGGGCACCTCCTAGAATGGCATGCAGCTCATCATTTCTGCGGGATCTGACACGGAGCGGCTGTGCTCTCTGATACACTAGCTCTCTAGTACACTTGCCCCATATTCTAGGCAGGACTGACTCTATTTTTACATAAAACATAAAGGAGGGAATGACCAGGGGAGTCATTCTCATTTTTGTCTTTGCATCCCTGGCCAACCTCAGCAAAGGCCAGCCAGGAGCACCCATGACAGCAGTAGATGGTACAGAATGACTGATAACCACCATCTCATTACTAATTTACAACGGCACAGCAGATAGTACAGAATGACTGGTAACCATCTCTCCTACCTTGCAAAGGCAAATGAATGCTGCTGTGTAGTGCTGCAGTACCACCTCTGTCAGCGGCATCCAGTACACATACGGTGACAGTGACAAAAGGCAAAACTGGCTCCATGGTTGCCATGCTATGGTGTCTGCCAGGGCAATCCAGGGAAAAAGGGCACGAAATGATTGTCTGCCGTTGCTTTCACGGAGGAAGGATTGAGTGACGACATTTACCCAGAATCACCCGCGACACTGTTTTTGAACCATCATGCATTGGGATCTCAACCCAGAATTCCAATGGGCAGGGGAGACTGCGGGAACTATGGGATAGCTATAGGATAGCTACCCACAGTGCAACGCTCCAGAAATCGACGCTAGCCTCGGTACATGGACGCACACCACCGAATTAATGTGCTTAGTGTGGCCGTGTGCACTCGACCTTATACAATCTGTTTTACAAAACCGGTCTATGTAAAATGGGAATAATCCTGTAATGTAGACGTACCCTGAGCAGACTGTCTCCAGGGCAAGAAGCTTACACCTTCCTGGGGCTGACCTCAGAGCATTCAGCATGCCCCTCCACACTGTGTGCTTTCTCCAGCAAGTCTACCCAGGCAGGTCCTGGGGCAACCAGAGGTCCCTGCACCCCAACCCTGCAGTCAGACGTGACTCTCAGCCAGCCGGTAAAACAGAAGGTTGATTAGACAACAGGATCACTGTCTAAAACAGAGCTTGTAGGTACAGAAAACAGGACCCCTCTGTCAGGTCCATCTTGGGGAGCGGGGAGCCTGGACCCAAATTCTGGGCCTCTCCTCATTTCTCCAGCCACCTCCAAACTGACACTCCCTCCTCTGGCCTTTGTGTTTCTTCTGGACAAGGAGGCCACCTGATCTCTTGTCCCCAACACCTTCAGTTGGCACCTTACAGGGGAAACTGAGGCAGCCACACAGTATTCAGAGAAAACATTAAGAACATTCCCACTTTGACACAACAAGTGCAACAAAATATAATAGCGTATATTGAAGCAGGCAAGTGCTGCTTCTGACTTTCCACTTTTAATTGACCCTTGTAATCTTGTGGTGTCGATGTGTTGTAGCTTCATTTTATATCGGCTTACAGGGCAGGAGTGGGGGGGGGGCACCACCATTTTGGGCACCACCAGAAATTATACAAACCTGCCACCTATGTATGCAGGGACTGTGCTGGTGGAGCACTTAGCGGAGTGGGGCTGGGGAAAGCCTGGGAGCCCTGCTCTGTTAAACCCAGTGCTGCAGGAGGGTTTATGAGAGCACACCCCCCGTACATGGCTAGCAGCCGACCAGCCCTGCAGGGAAAGGGGTCCCTGCTACTCTGTCACTGGCAGGCAGGGATGCTCTGGGATTGGTTGCCCATTGGGACACCCTGTCTCTTGAGGGATGGCTTCCCATGGTGCAGCATTTGAACCCAGATCAACTGCAAGAGCCTCCTGCTGGTGGCTGTAGCTGGGGTTAACAGGTGACTCCATTTCTGGGGGAAGCCACCTTCCTCCCTTCTGGTCACTGGGGGGGAAGGGGGGAAAGAATGGAAGAGAGCAAGGGTCAGGGAGAGCTGCTCTCCAGGCTGGGCCGGAGTGCATAGCACCTGCCAAGGGGCCTGATCCTGGTGGGGGCTGCTGGGCACTACCAGCGTAGCCATTAGAGCAGCTCCAGAAGCTGCTTTTATCTGTAGCAATGTTTGAGTTTTCAGATGAAAGCTTTAAACGAAAAACTCTCCTGGTATGTGGAAGGCAGCCATGACATGAGAAAAACTGTGGCCTGTCAAAAACTCAACTTTCCATGAAACCAGTTTTGTTTGAAAAACTTCAGCCGGCACCAATATCACCAGCGATCAGAGCTATCTGTGCACAGAGCATGATGGCTTGGTGGGGGCTCCCCCAACCAACTGCACTCATCCCTGCATGGACCTGCCCCCCCATCCTGTTCTGCCCTCTGTGACCCCTTTGCCCTCATGGGCCTGGACCCAGCACACAGGCAGACAACAAACCAGGCAACTGATCAAATAAGAGAGATACAGAGGGCCTGTGTGTAAGCAGCCTAAACCTCATTCCTGAGATGTCAAGATGAGCCAGGTCTCCTAAGCAGTAGGTAACACAGGCCTGCGTGTAGGCTGCTTGTTGTGTTAAGAGCCCTAGATGACATTGCGAAGGACTTTCTTTGGAAAGGCTGTTTGATGTCGCTATATTCTCACCCTGGTCTCAGCTCCCAAAGCGCAGACTAGCAGGGCTCAAACCCCGTCAGACCTACTGTGAGCCCTCCCACCTGGTATACAGAGTGCTGCACCTGGGTCCTGATCAGGCAGTGGGAGAATTGCAGGAGTCCACCCAGGACCAGGAGAAGGCAGAGGCCTGAGCCCTGAGCGATGCTCTAAGAGAGGGGTCAAAGTTGTAGCCAACCCTGAACTGTGACCCTCGCTGTTTCCAGCAACACGGTGCTAGGCTGTGAATTAAACAGTCTGGTTTTGCTGTTGTGGAAATTCTCTGACGTAGCAGCCATGGCAGCCCGAGCATCTCAGCTTTTCCCTTGTTCCTTGTATGGCTTCGAATATGTCCAGGCCAGGAGGGACCAGTGTGTCTGTCTAGTCTGACCTCCTGAGCAGCACAGAACCTCAGCCATGAAGTGGCGTCCGGCTGAGTGAGCCCATGTGGCCTAGCTAGCACAGAGGTACTGCGTGGGTGGTGCAGGCAGGGCCGCCCAGAGGATTCAGGGGGCCTGGGGTCTTCGGCGGCGGGGGGCCCCTGCTTTGGCGGTAATTCGGCGGTAGGGGGGTCCTTCCACTCCAGGACCTACTGCTGAAGTTCCCCGAAGACCCGTGGCGGGGGCCCCCCTGCCGCTGAAGTACCGCCGAAGTGGGACCTGCCCCCGAAGTGCTGGGTCTTCGGTGGTAATTCGGCAACAGGGGGTCCTTCCGCCTGGGGCGGAAGGACCCCTCGCCACTGAAGACCTGGAGCGGAAGAAGCTCCAGGGGCCCAGACCCCACGAGAGTTTTCCAGAGCTCCTGGAGCGAGTGAAGGACCCCACTCCAGGGGCTCCGAAAAACTCTCGTGGGGGCCCCTGCGGGGCCCAGAGCCTGGGACAAATTGCCCCACTTGCCCCCCGTCTGGCAGCCCTGGGTGCAGGAGCTTGGTGGAAATGGTAGGCGGTAGCAGGGAGGTCTGTCCTTTTAAGGAGAGGTGGAACCTTAGGCCAGCCAACCTCTGTTCCAGGGCCTGGCCCTTGGCCTTTGACAGGAGGAAGGGAAGGAGCCGGTGTTATTAGCCCCTTACTGTGAACAGCCCAGCTGTGGGGACCCTCAGGCAGATTGAGGGAGAGGGCTGGCAGCCTGCAGTGGAGTGTGGAGGCAGGCGCGTCCCATGGGAACCAGATGGGAGACTGGAGCTGGGGAAGCCTGCCTGGATCCCAGCCTAGCCCCTAGGAGGAGGTTGGAGCCCATTGAACCATGGGGCTGCAGCATGGGAGTCCAACCAAAGCAGGCTGTGTGGAATGGGGCTGGAAGCAGGGGGACTGGTGGGTGGTGGACAAGCTCGAATCCCAGCACAGCCCCATGAGGCAGGGCTGTGGAATCCCTTAGCCAAGGAGGAGGAGTTGAGAGACTAGGACCCAGAGCAGGAGAGGAGTGCGGGAAAGGCTCTCCAGACAGGCCTGTGGTGGGGCTGTAGAGCTGCTGAATTCTGGAAACCTGAAGCCTTGGAACAAGAGTGAATCAGAGGGAGCTGCCTGGTGCACCCACTTCTGACCAGGTCTCCCCCATCTCTCCACCCCTCCCTGCCCTTGTCACATATCCCTGCCCTGTCTTTCATGCTCGCTCCTGCCTGTCCCCAGAGCTCTCTTTCATGCACACAGCACCCCCTGCACGCCAGCCACCAGCCTCATCTCAGTCGAACTCGCTTGAGCAGGGCAGGACACTGCTTCCCAGCTCACGGAACTTGGCATGGTTTCAAACATTTTCCCATTCTGTATCAGGAGACAGACAGACAGACAAAACAGAGAGCTCCCCCATCCCACCCCCCATCCCAGAGCAGCCAGTAGCCTGGTGTTTAGAGCACTCACCAGCCTCAGCAGCCCAGGGACTTGCACCAGAGGCTTCCATATCCCAGATGAGTGCTCTGAGCCTCTGGCTTTTTTTGGAGGGGTGTCACCCTCTCTCTCTGGCTTTGACCAGAAATTACACCCTGCACCTGAGAACCATTCCCAAGAAAAGTACCGTCAACTCGGATAGGGTTCTGCAAAACTTCAGTTTCGACACAGTGGTTTTTCTCTGGAGCTTAGTGTATGAGTCTCTGCTGATGAGCTAAAAGCCAACTGGCTGTTAGCAAAGACTGTAGCGCAGCCTCATGAATTGCTCTCTAAGGGGTCTTGGTGCTACTAGATGGAACAGACACCACCCCCAGGAGATGTGTGGGTTACACCAGCACATGGGGCAATACACCACCTCCAACAGCTTGGCAGCTATTAACTAGCCCCCCATACCGGGGCTAAAGCCACAGGAAACATTCGCATGGAAAACATCTGGTTCCAATCTCAGCCTCACACCACAACAGAAGCCAGAACGCAACGGGACAGCTCAACAGCAGTGCCCGGAGGCATCCAGCTCCTGCCACATACATCCAGGGACAGAGGCTGCTGCCTGGCTAGAGCTTTATATTTAACAAAGCCCTGCCCTTTATGCTACCTACCTGGGACAGGGGAATGTGGGGTGCAGGAGGAGACTGGGAAAATGTCAGGGGACAAGCCCGCAAAGGAATGGGGAGGGGAACCGAGGGGCAGGGGACCTCAGGGCAGAGATGAAGCAGGAGCCTCAGGATGAACTTTGCAGAAGAGCTTAGGAGGCTGGGTGCTGGTCCTTGTGGGGGTACGTGGAAGGAGATGTGAGGGGAGAAGCAGGGAAGGATTGGGAAGAGAAAGAGGTAGGGCTAGATGCACAGAGGAACATAGATACCTAGAAGTTCACCAGGCCTCGCAGCCTGAGGTTGGGCCTTGGCTCCCTGTGCAGTGAATGGGGAGAAATGGGTGCCTCAGAACAGGATCCACAATGCCCAGCACCTCGCTGAGATAGGCATCTAGGTCCAGGCTGCGGGCAGGTGCCTCCCTCTGCTTGGATCTCAGCTGTGAGCCCTTTCATGGGGTTAGGCGCTGATGCTGTTTTAGCTGGTGGTGCTGCAGAAGAAAATCTCCCTCATGACTAATAACCCAACAGTTCAGGCACTCAGTGGGAATGTGGGACACTCCCCAGGTCAGATCCCCCTGCTCTGAGGGGCAAAGGTCTTGAACAGGAATTTGCCATCACTTTTCTCCCCTTCCGCTGGAGGGGGGCTTGAACTGGGGGTACCCTTTCCACTGAGATAACAGTTGAGAGATCTCCTCCCCCTCGGCACGTTCACCACTGTGTTTTGTGTAAGCTTCTCCAGAGGAACCTGATCTGGTAGGCGAGCTCTGAGCGTGCTTCCTGGCTCTGCAGGCGAGTTAGCCGTTCCTCTGCCTGCCTTTCACTGATTCATGCATCATTCTGAGCCTTAGGTGGTCGCGTGACTGGCGTGGGACTGCAACGTGCAGGTACATAGGCAGGTGCAGAGGTAGGAACAGGCACTTAGGGAATTTTCCCTGAAAAAATGCAGGTGAAAACCCTGAGAACTTTAACATAAATAAAACATCCCCCCAAATATGCAAGTGCCCCCTCCCCCCAACTATTATTTTTTAAATCTCAAAATTTTAAGTGAATCTCCGAGTTTTGAATACTCTAGCAGGTTGGCACTACTGCATCCTGTAGAATTGTCCTGTAAAAAGCTGAAGTATTCAATACTTCTTTTTGGCTTGGTCTTCAAAGACAAGGTCAGCTTCCAGACTGCTGCACTGGGCAACACAGTATGGAGAGGAGGTGAGCAGCCCACAGTGGTGAAAGAACAGGTTAAGGACTGTTTAGAAAAGCTGGACATGCCAAAGTCCATGGGTCCAGATCTAATGCATCCAAGGGTCTAAAGGAGCTGGTAGATGTGATTGCGGAGCCTTTGGCCATTATCTTTGAAAATTCATGGCAATCAAGGGAGGTCCTGGATGACTGAAAAAGTGTCCACATTTAAAAAAGGAAAAAAGAGAACCTGAGGAACTACAACCTCACTTCAGTCTCTCACAAAATCATGGAGCAGGTCCTGAAGGAATGCATTTGGAAGCACTTGGAGGAGAGGAAGGTGATCAGAGACAGTTAACATGGATTCACCAAGGGCAAGTCATGCCTGACCAACCTGATTGCATTCTATGATGAGATAACTGGCTCTGAGGATATGGGGAAAGTGGCGGATGTGATATATCTTGACTTTAGCAAAGCTTTTGATATGGTCTCCCACAGTATTTTTGCCAGTATGGATTGGATAAATGGACTATAAGATTGTGTACTGGGGACAGGGCCGGCCCCAGGGGTTTTGCTGTTCCAAGCAGGGGAAAAAAAAGAAGAAAAAAAAGCCACGATCGCAATCTGCGGCAATTCAGCGGGAGGTCCTTTGCTCCGAGCAGGAGTGAGAGACCCTCTGCCAAATTGCCGCCGAATACGTGAAAGTGACGCCCCTCTCCTGAGTTGCCACCCCAATCACCTGCTCGATAAGCTGGTGCCTGGAGCCAGCCCTGAGCGGGGTGGTTACCCCGCTCCTAGGAAGAAAGGGTAGGCTGATTGGGGAGGTGGCCACAGCTGTGGCCACATCCAGTCAGCCCACAGCTGGCTGATATAAGGCCTAAGAGAGGAGCTGGGTCAATCTCACTCCAGCCTTGGAGTGGGAAGGACCTGGTTGCCTGGGAGCCCAGGTTACCTGAAGCAGAGCAGTGCTGGAGAGCTCTGGCCTGGCAAATGCTCAGGCTGAGGCCTTGCTGAAGTCCAGTGGAGATATTAGGGCTGCAGGGACACAGCGGGGTCTAGAAAGGCAGCAAGTCCAACCCCCTTGCCAGTGATGAGTGGCCATTACAGACTGCAGTTTGCCCCAGAGAATGGGGGCTAGATGATGACTGGCAGTAGCCACTGAGGTGAGGTGGGAATAGAGGGTTGGGAGTTCCCCTGGCAAGGGAGACCCCGAGCGTTGGGACTGATGTGTGGCAGAACCCCAGGATAAGGGGTTCGGGAGGGACACGGGCCTGAGGCAGGAGAGACACTAGTCAGCAGGGGGCGCTCCGAGTGCTGGAATCGGGCTTATTCCTGGATGGCCAGCAGCAGGTGCTGTGACAGTGAGTTCTTGACATGTTACACATGGATAGAAAACTGGCTAGATTGTTGGGCTCAACGGGTAGTGATCAATGGCTCCATGTCTAGTTGGCAGCCGGTATCAAGCAGTGTGCCCCAGGGGTCAGTCCTGGGGCTGGTTTTGTTCAATAACTTCATTAATGATTGGGATGATGAGATGGATTGTGCCCACAGCAAGTTGGCATTTGACACTAAACTGGGGGGAGAGGTAGATATGCTGGAGGGTAGGGATAGGGTCCAGAGTGACCTAGACAATTGGAGGATTGGGCCAAAAGAAATCTGATGAGATTCAACAAGGATAAGTGCAGAGTCCTGCACTTAGGAAGGAATAATCCCATGCACTGCTACAGGCTGGGGACCGACTGGCTAAGCAGCAGTTCTGCAGAAAAGGACCTGGGGATTACAGCGGACGAGAAGATGGATATGAGTGAGCAGTGTGCCCTCATTGCTAAGAAGGCCAACGGCATATTGTGCTGTATTAGTAGGAGCATTGCCAGCAGATCGAGAGAAGTGATTATTCCCCTCTATTTGGCACTCGTGAGGCCACACCTGGAGTATTGCATTCCTGGGTTAGTGTTTTTGTTGTGTGATGTGTAGTTGCTGGTGAGTATTTGCTTCAGACAGCTCCCTAAACTGAAGCAAATACTCACCAGCAACCACACACCACACAACAAAAACACTAACCCAGGAACCTATCCTTGCAACAAAGCCCGTTGCCAACTCTGTCCACAGATTTATTCAAATGACACCATCATAGGAGCTAATCACATCAGCTACGCCATCAGGGGCTCGTTCACCTGCTCAGCTACCAATGTGTATATGCTATCATGTTCCAGCAAAGCCCCTCTGTCATGTACATTGGCCAAACCAGACAGTCTCTACGCAAAAGAATAAATGGACACAAATCTGACATCAGGAATGATAACATTCAAAAACCAGTAGGAGAACACTTCACCCTCTCTAGTCACTCAGGGTATGGCTACGCTTGCAACTTCAAAGCGCTCCCGCGGCAGCGCTGTGAAGTGTGAGTGTGGTTGCTGCAGGTACTTCACCTCCCCGTGGGGATTAGCTCCCAGCGCTGGAAGACGCGCTCCCAGTGCTGGGGCACTGTTTACACTGGCGCTTTACAGTGTTGTAACTTGCTGTGCTCAGGGGCGTGTTTTTTCACACCCCTGAGCACAAAAGTTGCAGCCTTGTAAAGTGCCAGTGTAGCCAAGGCCTCAGTAACAAACTTAAAGGTGGCAATTTTGCAACAGAAGAGCTTCAAAAACAGACTCCAATGAGAAACTGCTGAGCTTGAATTAATGTGCAAGCTAGGTACCATTAATCTGGATTTGAATAGAGACTGGGAGTGGCTGGGTCATTACACATATTGAATCTATTTCCCCATGTTAAGTATCCTCACACCTTCTTGTTAACTGTGTAAAATGGGCCATCTTGATTATCACCGCAAAAGTTTAATCTTAACTAATTAGCCTCTTACAGTTGGTCTTCCACCTTTTCATGTTCTCTGTATGTATATATATCTTCTTACTACATGTTCCATTCTATGCATCCGATGAAGTGGGTTGTAGCCCATGAAAGCTTATGCTCAAATAAATTTGTTAGTCTCTAAGGTGCCACAAGTACTCCTGTTCTTTTTCCTGTCCATGAAGAGATCCATAGTTCCAAAAGAGGAAGCTCCAGAAAGATATGCTCCCTGTGCCACCCGCAGGGGTGGCTCCAGGCACCAGCGCTCCAAGTGTGTGGCTGGGGCGGCAAGCCACTGGGGGTGCTCTGCCGGTCGCCGCTAGGGCGGCAGGCAGGGTGCCTTCGGCGGCTTGCCTGCGGAGGGTACACTGGTCCTGCGGCTTCTGCAGGACCCTCCGTGCTTGGGGCGGCAAAGTGTCTAGAGCTGCCCCTGGCTACCTGAATAAGGAAACAAATGTGACTCCTTATTCACCATCCTCCTCATGTGGTGGAAGGACTCCACCATCCAGATACAGCCTAAAAAAGTTACTTTTACCCTATTGATTGCTGATGAAAGGACCTGTCTTTAGAGGCTTGAGAGGAGTTTAACAGTTTTGCTGACGAAACAAGCTGATATATTAAACTTAATTGTTTCAACAGTGTATCTTTGAGTTTTGCAAATAACTGCTCCAGAGTACACATGTATTTTGCAATCTTTGTGCTAGTGAGAGAAAGAAAAAAAGCATTTTGATTCCTAATATTCTTTCCTCAGGGGCTATTTTTCTTCTTTCCCTTATGATAGAGAAAGATTTGTGAACCTAAAAACTTCATAAAGTTAAGAAACACTGATGATGCTTTACCCCAAAAAACCTGAAGCCAAAAGGCTACAATTAGAAGAATCAATTTATTACAGTGTATCACTGTTGCTAAAGAAGCAATGTCTGAATGTGAACAGTCAACAGGACTGTGAATTGGTGAAGGGGGAGAAAAGGACAAAGGCTCAGGAAGAACTGACTGGAGAATGGAGCCTTATGAACAGCCACAGGCAAAATTCATATAGAAGTGACTGCAGGCTGAGTTTTGGAGGTTTTTTTTGATTTGTGGTGGGTTTTGCGGGGGAGGGCGGCAGGTAAGGATGTTTCCTTCTCTTTTAATTAGTCTTAAACATCAATTTAATGTGTGTGTGACAAAGACCCAAATGAGGGCCAGTCAAATGGCTCATGCAGGAAACAGAGCCCATGTCCTCTATACCATAGCTTAACTTTCACCAATAAAAAAAGACAGTTGTGCGGAGTGGAAGGACCCTGATGCCTAAAACAAACTGTGTTTGGGAAGGCTGATGCCAGTGACTCAGGCTCAGGTGTGTTCAGTTCAGACGGAAAACTAGGTTTTTTCTAATGGCCAACCCTGCAAGCTGAGGCCTCAGTCTTGCATGAGTGGCCTCAACAGGACTTTGGCTATTGACATCAATGGGAGCTGCTGGCTCAGGCCCTAAACCTGGGCTCAGAGACTCAAGCTGGATCCTTTCCTTCTTGCACGTAACCTGCAATAGATTTTCAGGAGCTCTGACTCTGAAAACACACAGGGAACAGATTTATTAATCAAGAAAGGACCATTTTTGCAAAGTGGCTTTCCAGAGTAGAATAGGACTTTAATGTATTGCTTGTCAGAAGAACAATTTAAGAGCTAGGGGGAAAAGCAAGGTCATAAAGCTCAAATTGCTTCAAAAAATGCACATAACTTTGGCATACAAACAAAAGGCTGGAGATCATGGCGGTATTGCAGAAAATAGTGTCATAAACTAGTGTCAGAGTTAGATGTTGTAGCAGAGCCCAAAGCTATTGGAAAAAGGCAGGTGCCCAGCAAACCTAGTTTAGGTTAAACATTAATTCAAGAACAATAAAACAGTGATGAAGATGTAGCAAAGATCATGAAAGCAGCAGAGCTTAAGAAAGCAGAAAAGTTCTACTTATTTGGATTTTGGCAAATGCAGGAATTAATGTTTTCAAAGAATGACACTTAAAAATCCTTCTCTGTTTGTTGCAGGTTGGGTGTGCTCTTGAACTCAGGTCTAAGGTTGTAAATATCCAGTGTGAGGGTATGTACAAGTGGATTACCTAATTCTACAAAGCCCCTCTGGTGCAATGGCTTTTATCTCTGATAGGAATCACACAGTTGGGGTCAAATCCTGGTCTCGTTAGAGTTGGTGACAAAACTCTCATTGTCTTCAATGTGATTGGGATTTGCCCCTTGGGGCCATATCTTCAGTGGTATTAGGTAGCTAAAAATTCAGATTAGGCTCTTTTGAAAATTCCACCAGCTGCCTGCATTAGGTTCCCTTTTAGTCCTTAATGGGGAATAAGAGTAATAGCAGTTGTTGCTGAACAATTGCTGTTTGGTGACTCTTGATCAGCTAATGCAGTGAATTAATGAGCTCAGGGGGTTAACCACTTATGGGCCATACCATCTTGGAGTTCCAGGGATGTACTCCAAGTCCTGCTAAAGTCTTGATCCAATGTTTTATATGTGGCATAAGAGTTAAATGGGAATGTGTCTGTGGAGTAGCTAGACTTGGTTCTCCCCAGCCTGCCTCTTGTTCAGATCATGTGCACCTTGGCAAAGTGGGTGAGAAGAGCTATAGATTAGGATGGCAGTTTGTGACACTCTCTACAATCAGAGAAACTCCAGAGCTGCAGGGGCAGTGGAAAATCAGGCCAGCTGCTGCAGATAAACATCAGAACACTGCAGCCCGAGGCAACTGGGGCACTGAGCAATGGGGGGACTCTGGCCTCCACTACACAGTTTATGCCAGCATAATTTATGTCGCTCAGGGATGTGAATAAGCCACCCCATGAGTGACGTAAGTTACACTGACATAAATGCTGGTGTGGACAGTGCTGTATCAGCGGGAGAGCTTCTCCTGTCAACATAGCTACCAACACTCACAGGGGTGGTTTTATTACACTGATGGGCTTCTGTCAGCATAGAACAGGGGTAGGCAACCTATGGCACAGGTGCCGAAGGCGGCACACGAGCTGATTTTCAGTGGCACTCACCCTGCCCAGGTCCTGGCCACCGGTCCAGGGGGCTCTGCATTTTAATTTAATTTTAAATGAAGCTTCTTAAACATTTTGAAACCCTAATAACTTTCCATACAACAATAGTTTAGTTATACATTATAGACTTCTAGAAAGTGACCTTCTAAAAAGATTAAAATGTATGACTGGCACGCGAAACTTTAAATTAGAGTGAATAAATGAAGACTCGACACAGCAATTCTGAAAGGTTGCTGACCCTTGGCATAGAACATCTTCACCAGATGTGCTGCAGCTGCATCAGTGCAACTGTGCCATTGCAGTGCTGCTGTATGTGTAGCCATGCCCTAATTTACCCCAGACCATAGGTGCCCACTCTGTGGGTGCTCCGGGGCTGGAGAACCCACGGGGAAAAATTGGTAGGTGCTGAGCACCCACTGGCAGCTCCTCGTGGCCCTGTCCATCCCCCCTTGCTCCAGCTTGCCTCAGCCTCTACCTCCTCCGCGAGTGTGCCACTGCTTCTCCCCTCTCCCTCCCAGCACTTGCTCTGCCAAACAGCTGATTCGCGCAATCTTGGGAGGGAGTGGGGAGGAGGAAGAATGTGGCACGCTGGGGGAAGAGGAGGTGCCAGGGCGGGGATTTGGGGAGGGATCCGATGGGGCAGGAAGGGGGTAGAGTTGGGACGGGGCCAGGGCAGAGTTGGGGACTGGGGGGGGGGTGCGAGCAGCCACTGGCGCCAACAAAAGTTGGTGCCTGTGCCCCAGACTTCTGGTCAGAAGCAACGAAAAACACGGTAGTGTTGCTCAGCCAGAAGTTGTGGGCTTGATGCAGGAATCACTGGGCTTGTGCGCTGTAGGATGGTCAAAATGGCTTAGAACTCTAGGAACTTCATCATCTTTCTCCATACCAGCAGCCCTGTCCGGCTGGTGTTGAGTGCTCCAGCAGCCTGCCTCTCACGCTCTTATTGGTGTCTTTGCTGGCCTGAGCATTCCTCTGCACCCACTTAGGGTATGTCTACACTACCCGCCAGATCGGCCGGCAGCGATTGATCCAGAGGGGGTCGATTTATCGCGTCAGGTCTAGATGTGATAAATCGATCCCCGAGTGCTCTCCCATCGACTCCCGTACTCCGCCGCGGCGAGAGGCGCAGGCGGAGTCAACGGGGGAGTGGCAGCAGTCGACTCACCGCACTGAAGACATCACAGTGAGTAGATCTAAGTACGTCGGCTTCAGCTACGTTATTCACATAGCTGAAGTTGCAGAACTTAGATTGCTTCCCCCTCCCCCCTCCCAGTGTAGACCAGGCCTCAGAAGTGGAGTATGCGGGGAACTCTGCCTTACTGAGTCGGGAAGGGCCTGGTACGTTCTCTATCAGAACCAACACTAACTCTGAGATTAGTGATGTGGGGCCCAATGCTCATCTCCCATCAGTGTAAACGGGAGGAACCTCACTGAGATCAAAGGCATAACGCTAGTGGAGAGACTATGTGAGATCAGAACTAGGCCTCAATTTTGCCCAGATGAATGACATCAAAATAAAAAGCCTGGCAAGGCTCCCAATGTAAACTGCTCTGGAAGGGATAGGAGCCCTTTAAAACCCTAGAGGCTAATGTGCCAGCTGGGATGCTGCTTCCTGCTTGCTAGACCTCCCTCCATGGAGGACTAGCTAAGCTGGAGCAATGATGCAGAGCTGGAGAGCTGTGGCCATGTGGAAAGGGAACAAGACAGGAAACCAGGGAGCAGCTGAGACCTTTGGCAAGTCACTTAAACCTCCTTGCCTCAGTTTCTCCATTTACATGAGATGAAAAACACTTGCCCAGCCAGCAGGACAGTTGTAAGGATTTAATATTTGGGCAAAGAGCTTTGAAGCCTGGTAAGGTTTCTCTAGACAAGTGCCCAGGGTTGTTAGTCCTACCTCTGGAAGGGTGAACCAAGCCTCTTCCCAGAATCCTGTTTCCTGCACAGTAGAGTCATGCACATCCCCTCTGGCCAGTTCCAGGATTTCTCTAATATTACTCTGCAAGGCAGGAAATCCCATCTGTCCATGCCAGCATCACTACGTAGCCAAGCTCCGTTTTCAAATCATCTCCTCAGCAAGCACAGAGCCTAACATCATGTGTCACTGTCAGGTGCCAAAAGCCAGGCCATGGACGTTATGGCAGACAGGGTTTCGATAAGAGCCTGGATCATCTAATACAACCACCCATGCCACCCCAGAGACCAGGCTCACAAACTGTACCACAAAGAAAAAGCTTCATTGTTCAGCGGCCAAACTCTGGCTTTGTGGCAGTGCCATCCCACTGTGTGCAGAGCAGCACCCGGCCCAGCAGCTCTAGCCTAGAGCACTCCATTGGTAATGCAGTCAAGCAGGTTCCCACCCTCTGTTTTGCCAGTGTGGTCTAGGTTAATGGGCAGTCCTGTGAAGATGACCCTAATTTCTTCAGAATCTCTTCCTGCCCACAGCCTGGAGCATGGCCGAACCATACTGAATGACAGCAAACTGACGGCCAGCAGGTACATGCTGGAGTAAAAGGCCTAGATGGGACATATCCAGCTCCAAGAACCATCTGTGAAAAAGTCCCACGCCATAGAATTGCGGGGGAGGGGATGCAAACACCCAATTGCAGAACTACTAACTGTGATTTGTAACCTATCATTTAAATCAGCTTCTGTACAAGATGACTGGAGGACAGCTAATGTGATGCCAATTTTTTTAAAAGGCTCCAGAGGCGATCGTGGCAATTACAGGCCAGTAAGCCTGACTTCAGTACCGGGCAAACTGGCTGAAACTATAGTAAAGAACCCGATTCTGAGACACACAGATGAACATGATTTGTTGGGGAAGAGACAATACTTTTTTTGTAAAGGGAAATCATGCCTCACCAATCTACTAGAATTCTATGAAGGGTCAACAACAATGTGGACAAGGGAGATCCAGTGGATATAGGCCTGGTCTACACTATGGGGTTAGATCAAATTTAGCCGCGTTAGGTCGATTTAAAAATGACCGCGTCCACACAACCAATCCTGATCCGTTGACCTAAAGGACTTTTAAAATTGACTTTTGTACTCCTCCCTGGCAAGGGGAGTAGCGCTAAAATCGACCTTGTTGGGTCAAATTTGGGGTAGTGCAGACAGAAATCGACAGTATTGGCCTCCAGTAGCTATCCCTGAGTGCTTCATTGTGACCGCTCTGGACAGCACTTTGAAGTCCGATGCACTAGCCAGGTACACAGGAAAGGCCCTGGGAACTTTTGAATTTCATTTCCTGTTTGGTCAGCGTGGCAAGCTCAGCAGCACAGGTGACCACGCAGTCCCAGAATCGCAAACAAGCTCCAGCATGGAGCGAATGGGAGACACTGGATCTGATCGCTGTATGGGGAGAAGAATCTGTGCAGGCAGAACTCCGATCCAAAAGAAGAAATGCAAATATATTTGCCAAAATCTCACAGGGCATGTTGGACAGAGGCTACACCAGGGACACACATAAGTGCCACATGAAAGTTAAGGAGCTCAGGCAAGCCTGCCAAAAGACAAAGGAGGCAAACAGTCGCTCCAGGTCAGAGCCCCACACATACTGCTTCTATGAACAGCTGCATGGCATTCTAGGGGGGGACCCTACCACTATCCTACCACAGTCCATGGAGACCTGCGAGGTGGGAGTCTCATGGAACACAGAGGAGGATTTTGCAGAGGAGGAGGAGAATGCGCAGCAGGCAAGCAGTGAATCTGTTCTCCCTGGCAGCCAGGAACTTTTCATCACCCTGGAGCCACTACTCTCCCAAGGTGGGATCCCCGACCCTGAAGCTAGAGAAGGCCCCTCTGGTGAGTGCACATTTGTAACTACAGTACAGGATTTAAAAGCAACAGTGTTCATGGTCACCTGTTTGAAATAGGGGAATTTTAGTAAGGGAACAATAAAAGGCCCCGTTCATGCTGGGCTGTTTGCGCTTGGCTAAAAGGGATCATCTCGGAGAATAGCCACATGGTGGGGTTAAGGTAGGTGTGTCATTCATATCTACCTGAATACTGCAACCCCTCCTTTTAAATGTGAAACACAACCCATTGCTTGCTCTGGGAAAGTGGGGCGCTGCAGTTTGAAAACATTCCCACATGTTATGAAGGCGTAAGAAGCCAACCCAATTTTACTCTCCCTTTTTATCTATCCCCAGGTGCAAATGTTTCTATGCTACCCTATCATCGCTGTCTCTGCAACTATCGCAGATTAGAAGGTGAAAAAAACGCATTCGCGGTGACGTTTTCTGAGCTCATGCAGTCCTCCCGCACTGATAGGGCACAGCGTAACGCATAGAGGCATTCAGTGGCAGAGGCCAGGAAAGAATTGAGTGAGCACGAAGAGCGGAGGCAGGACACGATGCTCAGGCTAATGGGGGGACAAATGGACATGATGAAGCGTCTGTTGGAGCTGCAGGAAAGCCAACAAGAGCACAGACCCCTGCTGCATCCACTATATAACCGCCTGCTCTCCTCCCCATGTTCCAGAGCCTCCTCACCCAGATGCCCAAGAATGCAGAAGGCTCCAGGCACCCAGCCACCCCACTGCAGAGGATGGCCCAAGCAACAGAAGGCTGTCATTCAAACACTTTGATTTGTAGTATGACTACAATAAACAATGTGGCCTTGTCCTTCCCTCCTCCCCAGCCTCATCCGGACTACCTTGTCTGTAATCTAATTTTTTTTAAATTAATAAAGAATGCATGGCTTCAAAACAATAGCTACTTTACTTCAAAGGGGGGAGGGTGGTTGGCTTACAGGGAATTAAAATCAACAAAGGGGGCGGGTTTGCATCAAGGAGAAACACACACAACGGTCACACCGAAGCCTGGCCAGTCATGAAACTGGTTTTCAAAGCCTCGCTGATGCGCAGCATGCCCAGTTATGCTCTTCGAATCGCCCTGGTGTCTGGCTGCTCCTATTCAGACACCAGGTGATTTGCCTCAACTTCCCACTCCACCATAAATGTCTCCCTCTTACTCTCACAGAGATTGTGGAGCACACAGCAAGCAGCAATAACAATGGGAATGTTGGTTGAGCTGAGGTCTGACCTTTCAAATGTCCAAAAGCACATTCTACCAGCATTCTGCACTTGTTCAGCCTATAGTTGAACTGCTCCTTACTACTGTCCAGGCTGCCTGTGTACGGCTTCATGAGCCATGGCATTAAGGGGTAGGCTGGGTCTCCAAGGATAACTACAGGCATTTCAACATCCCCAACAGTAATTTTCTGGTCTGGGAAGTAAGTAAGTCCCTTCCTGCAGCTGTTCAAACAGACCAGAGTTCCTGAAGATGTGAGCATCATGCACCTTTCCTGGCCATCCCACGTTGATGTCAGTGAAATGTCCCTTGTGATCCACCAGTGCTTGCAGCACCATTGAAAAGTACCCCTTGCGGTTTATGTACTGGTTGGCAATGTGGTCCGGTGCCATGATGGGGATATGTGTTCTGTCTATTGCCCCACCACAGTGAGGGAACCCCATTGCAGCAAAGCCATTCACTAAGACCTGCACATTTCCCAGAGTCACTACCCTTGATAGCAGAACATCAGTGATTGCATTGGCTACTCGGATCACAGCAGCCCCCACAGTAGATAGCCCACTCCAAACTGATTCCCGACTGACGGTAGCAATCAGGCATTGCAAGCTTTTACAGGGCTATCGCCACTCGCTTGTGAACTGTCAGGGCTGCTCTCATCTTGATATTCCTGCATTTCAGGGTGGGGGAAAGCAACTCACAGAGTTCCAGGAAAGTGGCCTTATGCGTGCGAAAATTTCGCAGCAACTGTGAATCATTCCAGACCTGCAACACTATGCGGCTGCACCAGTCTGTGCTTGTTTCCCTGGCCCAGAATCAGAATTCCACTGTATCAACCAGCCCCAGTGCTGCCATGATGTCCCACTTGCCACAGCCCGTGCTTTCAGGAATGTCTGTGTCCATGTCCTCATCAAAATCCTTTGCATACACTCAAGGATAATGTGCAAGGTGTTTACAATGCTCACAACAGCAGCGGTGAGCTGAGCAGGCTCCCTGCTTGCCATGATATGGCGTCTGCAGGAGAATAGGAGAGCAGAGTTGCAGCGGAAACAGTGGATGACGACAGTTAACACCACACAGATTTCTGACAACTTGGAGAAATTTGCTATTGAAACTGAGCTAATTTACAAGAGCAGCAGAGCAGAGTTGCAGCAGAAGCGGTGTATGATGATGGTTAGCATTCCTACTGCACCGTCTGCTGACAGCAGCACACAGGACACAACAGCAGTGGTGATGGTGAGCTGAGGTGAGCGGGAGCCATGCATTCCATGGTATGGCGTCTGCACGGGAAAAAGGAGCAAAACTATTGTCCGATGTTGCTTTCACGGAGGGAGGGGAGACTGACAACATGTACCCAAAACCACCCGTGATGATGTTTTTGCCCCATCAGGCACTGGGAGCTTAACCCAGAATTCCAATGGGCGGTGGAGACTGCAGGAACTGTGGGATAGCTACTCACAGTGCACCACTCCGTAAGTCAATGCTAGCCACGGTAGTGAGGACACACTCCGCCGACTTAATGCTCTTAGTGTGGACGTACGCAATCAACTGTATAAAATTAATTTCTAAAAATTAACTTGTATAAAATCAACCTAATTTCGTAGTGTACTTAGATGTTCAGAAAGCCTTTGACAAGGTCTCTCACCAAAGTAAGCTGTCATGAGATAAGAGGAAAGGTCCTCTCATGGATCAGTAACTAGTTAAAAGATAAGAAACAAAGAGTAGAAATAAATAGTCAGTTTTCAGAATGGAGAGAGGCAAATAGTCACCCAGGGTCTGTCCTGGGACCAGTCCTATTTAACATATTCATAAATGATCTGGAAAAAGGGGTAAGCTGTGAGGTGGCAAAATTTGCAGATGATACAAAGCTACACAAGATAGGTAAATCCAAAGCAGACTGCAAAGTTACAAAGGGATCTCACAGAACTGGGTGACTGGGCAACAAAATGGCAGATGAAATTCAATGTTGATAAATACAAAGTAATGCACATTGGAAAATATAATCCCAACTATACATATAAAATGATGGGGTCTAAATTAGCTGTTACCACTCAAGAAAGATCTTGGAATCATTGTGGATAGTTCTCTGAAAACATGCACTCAATGTGCAGTAGAAGTCAAAAAAGCGAACAGAACGTAGGGAATCATTAAGAAAGGGACAGATAATAAGACAGAAAATATCATATTGCCTCTATATAAATCCATGGTACACTCACATCTCGAATACTGCGTGCAGATGTGGTCGTCCCACCCCAAAACAGATATATTACAATTGGAAAAGGTTGAGAAAGGGGCAACAAAAATGATTAGGGGTATGGAACAGCTTTCGTAAGTGGAGAGATTAATAAGACTGGGACTTCTCAGCTTGGAAAGGAGATGAGTAAGTGGGCATATGATAGACATCTATGAAATCATGACTGGTGTGGAGACAGTGAATATTTACTCCTAGTCATAACACAAGATGAAATGGAATGAAATTAATGGGCAGCAGGTTTAAAACAAACAAAGGAAGCATTTTTTCACACAAAAGTCAGCAAAGTCAGCCTGTGGAACTCTTTGCCAGAGGATGTTGTGAAGGCCAAGACTATAACAGGGTTCAAAAAAGAACAGATAAGTTCATGGAGGATAGGTCCATCAATGGCTATTAGCCAGGCTGGGCAGGAATGGTGTCTCTAGCCTCCGTTTGCCAGAAGCTGGCAATGAGCATCAGGGGATAGATCACTTGAGGATTACCTGTTCTGTTCATTCCATCTGGGGCACCTGGCATTGGCCACTGTCAGTAGACAGGCTACTGGGTTAGATGGACCATTGGTCTGACCTAGTATGGCCGTTCTTATATTCTTATGTTCTTAAGTACTGACCTGGACCAACGCTGCTTAATACGGGAGGACTTATGGCAGAGCAGGACAAAGTGAGACGTCTTTTCACCTAGTCAGGGGGCTCAAACCAAGCAGCAGCTCTTATTCTAGATGCTTGGATTAATAGGCCAGAATGGACTATTGTCACAAGTTAATAGGAATTACCTGAATTGATCCCTATTTGAAGTAAGAGCAGATCTTTTAGAAAAACAGCTGATCTTGATTTAAAAAGGGCCAGTGATGGAGAATTCACCACTTCTCTGACCCCTCTCCAAGTTAGCAACCTCCTTCTTGAATAGTTGGCACCAGAACTAGGCACAGGATTCCAGCAGTGTCACACCAGTGCCAAAAAAACCTCTCTGCTCCTACTTGAGATTCTCCTGCAAGCAAGAATCCCATTAGTCCTTTGGATCACAGTCACGTCTTGCTGGGAGCTCATGTTGAGCTGATTATTCACCACAATTCCCACATCCTTTTCACTCACTGCTTCCCAGAACAGAGTCCCCCATCCCATTAGTATGGCCGACAGTCTTTGTTCCTAGCTGTATAACTACATTTGGACATACTGAAATTCACATTGTTTACTTGAGCACAGCCTACCAAGTGATCCAGATTGCTCTCTGTCAGTGTCCTGTCTCCACTGTTTAGCACTCCCCCAATCTTGGTGTCATTTGCAAACTTTATCAGAGTCCTAGCACTGCTTGGCAAGCTTGTTTTTCTAGAAGAGAGGCACAGTGGCTAGGATGTGGGGACAGTTGCGCTGCTGCTGCTCATCATGTACCTGGCCTATGGATAAATACAGTACAGGGCATCAGGCCAAGAGTTTCAGAAGTTGGAGTCTGAGGTTAGGTAGCCTGATTCAAGCATGCAGGAGCTCCAGTTGCTGTCAAGAGGGAGCTGTTGGATGCTCTGCACCTTTAAAATCTGGGTCCTTTTTTATGTGCCTGAATATGGACTTAGAAGCCTGACTTGAGGCTAGGGTGACCAGATGAGAGGAAGAAAATATCATGACACATGAGGGGGTCACCGGCGGAGCAAAAAAAGAAAGTGGGGAGTGCCGCTGGTGGAGCAACAGAAAAAAAGCAGAGTACTGCGAAATATCGGGACAAATTGCGACTCGACCAAACATCGGTCAGGACGTGGGACAAACGCCTAGATATTGGGACGGTCCCGATTTTATTGGGATGTCTGGTCACCCTACTTGAGGCTCGTATCTTTGACTCTCTTGGTCACTGCAGCACATTGAAAAGGTCACAAACAGGGTATTCCAGTGCAACCCTGTAGCAATAGCCACATTTCACCCTCTATTAGTGAAACGCAGGAAACATCCTGTGATAAATCTGGGCAAGCCGATGACCTCCCAGATATTTGAGAAAATGGCACACAGAGAGAATTCTAAATGCTAAGTATTACTTGCCTGGGCCAAGAGAGCTGGCTGGAGTATTATTTCAAATGAGTGACACTAAACTGGTTCAATATGCCCTCTGTTTGTTCCAGCTCTAATGATTAGTTGCTCCCTACTTATCCTGCTGATTATTTCTGTTAAACTGGCAAAGTCTTAGAAATGCACATTCCTGATGGATGGAATCGTGGTTTGTTACAGTCTCTGAAAGTTCATTTCTCTCCCTTGTTAGGAATCTGAACACTGAAGTTACCAAATTTTAGAAAGTTCTAGTAGGAAAAACATTTCTAAAGGGTTTGTTCACTCCTTCTCAAGCACCAGCTGCACACCAGAGCCAAGGACAGGTTACCATACTAGCAGAGCTGGCGCTGGGCATAAGTAGACTAAGCAATTGAGTATATGTTGTGTGAACAATATTCTTGCTTAGGACCCCCAATGCACTGCATACTACATGGACCCCATGGTTTCATCCAATAGGCCGTGTTTGAATAATGAGTTACTATGTTCTGTACAATAGATAAGTGTTGTACATGCCAGTGATTGGCACAAAGGGTGTTACTTTAATTCCTTGCTAGAGCTGCATCCCTTGCTGGTGGTTTAGCTTGGGTTACGACATGGCAAAGCACGGGCAGGTCACTAGAATGCTGAGATATTGCAAGGGGGTACAACTAAACAACGTGTCACCTCCCTAAGGCCTGGAGTCCTGGTGACAATCTGAACCTTGCATGTGAGTGAAATACCAATGGCTAGGATAGCACTCTGCTTGTAATTGCGGGACACTGAATGAAGGCTACCCAGAGCAGCGGGTCCTCACAGGACAGTGTGTTACCAATCAGAAATGGACAGGACCAAAGGCATCATCACAATCAGACCTGAAGTGATGCACGGTTACTATCAAGTTAAAATTAAAAGGTGGGTTTGCAGTGAGTAGCTCGTGGACCAAAGTTTGCATGTGAGTCATTGTAAGTCATTTTATAAGGCATTGATTCAGCAAACTACGTAAGCATGTTGCCTATGTCTAATTGAAATCAATGTGATTTAAGCAGTTAAGCATGTGCTGTGCTGAGTCAGGGCATAAGAGCACACAATACAAACCAGAACCTGCAAAAAGAATTTTCTCCTGTCCTTACTAAGGTGACTAGTTTCATTGACCTCAGTGGCTCTCTTCCCATGTGTAAGGGTTACTTGTGTGAATAAGGGCTTGCACAGGCTTGAGACCGATACTGCATGCCTTCTGAAAAACACTTTCCAATAGAGCTGCATTCTTTTCAGGAAAGATGCAACCAGCTCTCTAAAATAGTCAGTTATTTTAATATTTGGTGCACCATACTCAGTCTTGAGAGATCCAGCCTTCAAACGAAATCAAAGTGTGGCTCAGTGCAAGTCGAATTTTAAGGGAAAATGCTGAGAAATAGAACAATGCCTGCTTAAAAGAATATTGCTTCATGTGAAACATACAGGTCTCACCCTAATCCTACAGTTTTATTCCTTTAAGGGCCCATGTAGATTTTACATTTGTTGGGTTTCACTAATCCCTGTTTGATGGTTAGAGTGAACAGGTGTATGGGCATGTTATCTTTAGCAGATTGCACAGTCCAGGCAGCTTTTAGTTTGTTTGCTTTTCTTTGGATGGTCGTTTGCACTGTGCATTGCTGGAATGTGCCACTCCTGGGAGCCGACGAGATAGGACGGCTGTTAAATTGCTGTGCAGACTAACTCAGTGATACTCTGCTCAGCCTTTGCTGTGACTGTGCAGATATTGGCATTTTTCAACACTCATTCATTGTCTTTTCATTCAGTTATTCATCCAGGCCACCCACTCTGCACAAAGCCGTGTCTCAGCACAGCTGTGCACCTGTAGGTGAAGAGAAGCAAAGTTTATCTTGCTCACTGAAAATATCCTTTCATTGAATGCTAAAGTCCATCGATTAGTTCAAATGGGTGCTCAGCTTGCTCTTTACTTTGCTGAATTAATGGTAAGGGCCAGCAATGGCTCAGACCAACCTGAATGCAGAGATGGGCTCCAACCAATCCCGAGACCTGGTCACCCCTGAGACTTGTGCACGTCTGAATGCAGATCTACATCTGCAGTGAGATATGGCCTGTGTCAGCTTCAAAGTCCTGCCTGCGGTACAGTTGGACCCATGCTGCACAAGTGGGCACTTGGCTATAAGGAATGAGGCAAGCTGGCTGCGTGCGATGTGAATGCAGTTAGGGAGTTAGGAGAGCGAGAGTTGTAACAATGCTTTCCCAGAGGGACCTGACGGATCGTGAATGTGGGGCGTGGGCCAGTGCAGGAGATGAGGGAGGACACTGTGCTTGCTGGCTGATTGCTCTCCACATGCAGGACAGGATCTCATGGATATTGAGCTCATTCACACACTAGAGCTTGAGTGCTAAATAAAGAAGCGCCAGCACTCGCTTCTCCACTAAAGCCCTTCTGGTGCTGGTCTGGGTCAACTTGCTCACCGACAGCAAAGGAGTAGTGAGGGTGGTCCAGGAGCACTGGAACCTCCCTAGAAGCAGGGCTGGTTTTAGGCCAATTCCACCAATTCCCCCGAATCAGGCCCTGCGCCTAAGAGGGCCCCACGCCCAGTGAGAATCTCTTCCCTGGCTAGAGGCACCTTTTTAATTTTTACTCACCCAGCAGCCCTCCGGGTCTTCAGCAGCACTTCGGCGGTGGGTCCTTCGCTTGCTCTGGGTCTTCGACGGCACTTCGGTGGTGGGTCCTTCAGTGCCGCCGAAGACCTGGAGCAAGTGAAGGACCCACCACCAAAGTGCCGCCGAAGACTCGGAGCACTGCCTGGTGAGTACAAGCCCCATGTAGCTTTTTACATTTTATTTTTTTTAATATAGTCATCCCTGCCGGGGCCCTGTCGAAACTGTTCAAAGCCGACTCTGCCTAGAAGTGGGGGGGGGCCACTGACACCCAAACCATGGCTCCCCTCACCCCCTTCCCTCCCGCTCTCATTCAACCTCTTCCCCCGAGGCCCCACCCCTACTCTGCCTCTTCCCCTGAGGCCCTGTCTCCGCTTGCTCTTCTCCACCCCTTCCTCACATCACTTGCTTTTAAGGAAGGTAAAAAGTGTTGGGGCCATGGCCCTGGTCCCCCTGTTCCGGCGTGCCTGGGGTGGTCACTATACTTCTGCTAGGCTCCTTTGGTCTGTGCTGTGATAAAGGGCTCCCCTCCCCAGGGGAAGAAATAGGGGCCTGCGGCACTCACCATAGGGGAGGCAGGAGCAAGGTGCAAAGAGAGTGGGCCAAGCCCTTCTCTTGGCCATCTCTGAGCAGAGACCCAGCAGCTACCACCTCCCTTCCCAGCTGTAGCTGACACTGCAGAACAGGGTGGCCATATGGCCAGGGACCTGGTACCTGCACATGAGGTAATGGGCTGGGGTGCCAGCCCAACGGGGAGCCCCTGCTGGCATTCCAGTGCTGTGGACTGGGAGGGGACTAGAGGCCTCTGCAACTAGAGGGTCCCTGAGCCCCTGGAGCAGGGACAGGGACTGCAGTCCCAATGCCAGGGCTTTCCACAGGGAGCTGCAGGGTCCATCCCCCTACGGTCTCTAGGCTGCACCCTGCCCTGGCACTGGGAGCCTGGGCTCTGCACAGCCCAGCACTTCCTTCCCCTTGCCGAGATGGGGGAAGCTCTAGGACACTCTTCTGCCTCTCTACTGGTGGATGGGCCCTCTGCAATGGATTCTACCTCCCACTCACTGGATCTCCTTCCCTCCCATGCAAGGGCTGGTGAGCCAGCCAATGGGGCTTCCTCCAGTATTGCTGGGCTGCCTTGCCCTCATCCTGGGCAGGGTCCCTAGGACTCTCCTCAGGGCCACCTGGTGCATTTCTGGCTCCTGACCAGCTGCCAGGCCTGGAGAGCTTGGAGGTGAGCACGGAGGAGCTCTGGCGAGGGACACTGGGGTGAAAGCCAGGCAGAATGTGGACAGCCTGCAGACCCTGCACTTCAACACTCTGCCGTGGGGGGCTGCGGGGAGTCCTCTGGAGGGAAGCCTTGGGGTGGTGAGTGGGGGAAATCCGAGCTGGAGGAAATCATTAACTCATTGGAATTCAGTTATGATTCCCAGTCTAGACTGGAATGGGATGGGTCACACAAAGCCCGTAGGGCACCTCCAAACCCGCCTGCTCCTTCCCCCGTACCCCATCCTGGCTCTTACACTGCCCCCACACTTGTCCCCATTCCCACTCCAGTCAGACTGCTCCTTCTCCTCTGGCACTTGGCTGTGTGGGGTGTTGTTGCTGAGAACCCAGGACAGACAGGCTCCCTGCGATCAGTTCCTGTGCCTGGTGCAGCAGCCCCAGCTGCCAGGAGGCACAATTTCAGGGAAATCCTTCTTACCCCCAGGCTCAGCATGCTGAGATTTTTCCAAAAGCTTGTAACTTGGCCATATTTGGGAGCACAGCCATGGGTCCAGCAAAAGGCACATCCCTGGTGCCAGGGCTGCCAAATTTCAAATCCTTGCTCCAAAATATGGAGGCACTAGAACAGACAAAAAGATTCTTACAGTTAATTAATTAATATGGGCAAAACAATGTATTTCCCCAATCTCATCTCTGCAACATCAGAACCATTTCATCTAAAAAAAAAAAATCGGCTTAAGGCATGGGAAATTTGAGCCCAAATGGTTAAATGCTGGTACAGTTATAAGCAACTGAATGCAGTGTTGGGTAACCCTATGTATCGACATCACCATCTATGCCATCTCCAATACGACTGAAGGTGCCAGTGTCCAGTGTGGCTAGATAGCCAGCTCCTTGGTGGGCACAGTGCCAATCCATGTTTGGCAGAAGTAGGTCTAACCAATCTAGAAGCTGCAGCATGAATGGATAAACTCAATGCTGCTCCACAACCAGACAAGTGGGGAGCTCTGATGGCGCTGAGCATCCAGTGCCCAACTCCTCTGCTCCTTGGAAAACTTTTCCACTTCGCAGCAGTGGCTCTGCCTTCCTCAATACAAGGCCTTAGACCTGTCAGTGCTGACCCCAGCGGCAGCTAATGGGGCTAAATCAAGGCCCAACTATGGTTGCAGGACCTACACTAGATAAAATATTTTTTGAAATCTCACCCCTAAGCAACATTGCTATATTGGCAAATGGCTGTATTTCAGTTTGACCTAAATCATTTTTAAGTGGGGTCAATTTTTTCATTTAAAGCAATGGAGAGTTTGGGGGGTCACAGCAGCTGTTTTGGAACCCAACCAGATCTGGCACCAAGGGATTATGCAGCTATGGTCTCAGTTGCGGTGCTCAGAGCAGCATGTCCCTGGCTGAGCCACTGTCCAAGGGGGTTCTGTACAGTTAGTGAAATAGGCTTGCTTTCCATGAGGGGAGGTGCAAGACCTGAAGCAAATGGGATAATGAAAGAGAAGCAGCATTCACAAGGAACGGGGCTCCAGAGCAGGGGTGGTTTGCCTTCACTGTGGAACCAAGCAGCTTCCTCTGAGGAACACAAGGTGTTTTGCACATTAGCAAAGTAAGCCTCTTACCACCCCTGGGTATCACCACACCCATTTTACAAGGGGGAAACTGATACCAGGATTTTCAACAGTGATGTGATTTTGGGAGCCCATCTTGGCACATGTTAAAGAGGCCCGATTCTCAGAGAGTGCTGCCCCTCTGTGAAAATTGGGCCCATTTGAGGGGGTCTCAAGTTGGGCACCCAAAATCGTTAGCAACTTTTGACAGTTTTGGTCTATGAGTTTAGGTAATGTGTTTGTGGGATTATTTAGTCTGCAGAAGAGAAGAATGAGGGGGGGATTTGATAGCTGCTTTCAACTACCTGAAAGGGGGTTCCAAAGAGGATGGATCTAGACTGTTCTCAGTGGTAGCAGATGATAGAACAAGGAGTAATGGTCTCAAGTTGCAGTGGGGGCAGTTTAGGTTGGATAGTAGGAAAAAAAATTTCACTAGGAGGGTGGTGAAGCACTGGAATGGGTTACCTAGGGAGGTGGTGGAATCTCATTCCTTAGAGGTTTTTAAGGTCAGGCCTAACAAAGCCGTGGCTGGGATGATTTAGTTGGGGATTGGTCCTGCTTTGAGCAGGGGGTTGGACTAGATACCTGCTGAGGTCCCTTCCAACCCTGATACTCTATGATTCTAAGATCACATAGCAAAACAGTGACTAAGGCAGGACAAGAAGCATCCTGCCTGCCTGTTCTTGGTTCTGGCTGATATACCACACTGCCTCCCTACACAGAGTCACTGAAGTGCCTGTGCATGAATTACCTGGACACAAATTTCTGTGCTCTGAAAGGCACAGTGTCTTCCCCCCTGGCATGCTGAAAAATTCAAGCTACTCAGCTGAATTTCTATAACTGGGAAGCAGCTGTACTTGATTTCCAAGGGCACAGGCTAGATCTTTCCTTGCAGTGTGGGTTTAATTGTCGGTGGCCTGCAATATCCTCCTTGGAGCCTGAAAAACCACTTCCGCCTCAAGCCAACTTGTGCCTTTCCACTTGGCTGTCATCCGCAGCTCTATGTTTCTAATGTTTGTTTCCTTTCCTGGGCACGTGCCTGAATTATTCCTTGTGGTGCTTTGCTGCAGGAGAGAAGCACAAGAACAATATGTAGCTGTTTTTTAAAGGTCCCACAAAAATAGCATCTGGTTTTTACTGACAGTGTTGGCATTGCAATAAAGACATTGCCAATGGCAGGGAGTGGGGAATACTCCAATGCTGCCCCTTAGCCAATACAGCCAGGCGACCATAGCAAGGGCATACAGTGTATGTCTTCACATCACGACCTATTGCAAAGGGATTCCTAGAGAAATCAAACTGCAACTTCCCTCCAGCCTCTTCCTGCCTCTCGCCTGCCCTCAAAGTTGAAGAACTTTGGGGACAGGAGAGAGGGGTGTCCCCTGAACTTCCACCAGTGCCTGCTGGTGCCTGGGGTCTCCACACAGGCCCTGCTGGCTCCACTGGCCCCATGTAGCAATAATAACCTGGAATTGAACCCAATATGGTTCTTCCCAGAACGTGTGTGCTCTAGGGGGTAAATATGGTATATGGCATGTCTGGCTAGTGCCCACCAAAGCAGAGATTACGGCTTCAGAATTACAGCTTTAAATTTCAAATTTTCCCCTCTCCATTGGACCAGAGCAGTAAGGCATACATGGTGCTTACAAGGGAAAGTGTTACCTAGTGGTCTGACCTCCAATTTGGGACCCCCTGAAAGTCTGATTTCTGAGTTGGCATGGGACTCCCTGTGTGGCCTTGGGAACATCCCATAAATGCTCATGAGCACAATACTACTACTTCCCTACCTCTCAGGGCCCATGGGAGGTGGCAGCTTCTTAGGCCATGTCTACACTTACAGTTTTGCAGCGCTGGTAGTTACAGCTGTGTTCATACAGCTGTGTAGGGCCAGCGCTGCAGTGTGGCCACATTTGCAGCACTTGCAGCGCTGTTGGGAGTGGTGCATTGTGGGCAGCTATCCCAGCATTCAAGTGGCTGCAACATGCTTTTCAAAAGAGGGAGGTGGGGTGGAATGTGACAGGGAGCGTGAGGGAGACAGACAGAATGGATTTTTGGAGTTGACACTGTTCTCAGCTCCCTGCCTTGCAAGTTCTAAGGACTGTGCCTACCTTCAATCATTTTAAAAGTTCTAACTCCCTTCCCCCACCCCTCTCTCATTCACTAAATGCAAATTATGTACTTCTAAATACCCGTCAGACCAGATCAGCAACTGCTGAACACGGACTTCCCCCTCCCCCTCTGCCGTGTGAGCGTGCTGTTTCTCTCTTCAAGCAAACAGCTGTGAACATTCCAAAGTAATTCCCCTGCCTGCCTCCGCTCGCTCAGCAAACAGGAGCTGTGTTTGTTTTTTAAATAAGCAGTTTGGCTGAACTCTGAGCTCTCCCTTTCTTCCGGTTTGTTGTTTACAGGAATTCTGGGATACCTCCTTATACCCCGGAGGTCAATAAAAGCGCTGGTGGGCGTCCACACTTGCTGACCAGCGCTGGATCACCAGCGCTGGAATCCCTACACCTGAGGCTCGACCGGGTGTACAGCCAGCGCTGCAACCAGGGAGTTGCAGCGCTGGCCGTGCTTTGCAAGTGTGGCCACATCCTAAGTTGCAGCGCTGTAACCACCTCACCAGCGCTGCAACTCTCTAGTGTAGCCATGGCCTGAGTGTCTGAAAAGGGGGGATTGTTATAAATCACCCTCTGTTTGGAGCCTTGAGCAAAGCTTAAACAACATGGGATGTTTGAGGACCATTGTCATGGATTTTTTTCGTCTTTCCCATCTAATTACCAGGAGATTGTCATGTAAATGAAATGATCTCCTCAGTCATTGGGCTGCTCCTTGGGAAGCTGTGACTGAAAAAGCTGGTGAAGAACTGATTAAAAAAAGGAGTTGGGTGCAGCTCTCCACATGCAAATACCCTGGTAAGCAATGGAGGGTTTTGGCTTCACAATGGTTGCTGTCATGGCTGCTGCCTGCATGAGTCCGGAGGGCAAGGTAAATGCAGGCATTGTGTATTGTCAGGATGCACCCTCATTGGTCCTGAGTTGGAGCCATTGTGGAGAAGAGTTTCCATGGAGCTGCTGATCATGCACCATCATGATCAGACCCAGCTCTCCCCTGCATGAAAATTTGTGTGAAACAAAGTATTTTGGTCAGAAAATTCAGCTTTCAACAAGAAAAATCAAAACAAAAGTATTTCTTTTTTTAAATTTTTTGATAAAATGTCAGTTCTATTCAGAGAGAAAACCACTTTCATTTTCCAACCACTTGTCTCTCCACTTGAAAAAAGTTAGAAAAAATATAAAAGGGAGAGGAAGAGGTTTTTCCCCCCACCAACACAAAGAAAAAAATTCAAAGTATGTTTTGAAAATTTTCATTTTGAAATTTTCCATAAAAAAGTAGAAAATGTTGAATTGAAAAATTCAGGTTTGTTTCAATCATGTCTAATTTTAAATGGGATGGCCTCAGTTTAATAATAATAATCTCTAGCCCTTTTCCTCGATAGATCTCAACATGCTTCGCAAATGAGGCCAGTATCATCCACAAATTACAAATGTGGGGGAACTGAGGCACAAGGCAGTGAAGTGACTTCCTAACAGCAGAGCCCAGTAATTAATCAAGGGCTCTCGACCTGAGTCTGAGTCCAGTGCCCTATCAATAGTCTATGCCTCCAGACAGTAACGCACCCCAATACAATTATCTTCCTATTTTGTGTCTGATCTTTGAAAGCCTTACCAACTTGAGTAGCTCCAGGGAAGTCAATAAAACTACTTATGCAAAGAAAGACCTTTGTTTGGAAAAACGTATGAATTCTTTCCAATGAGAACCCAGCATCACTTCCTTTGGGTTGGTGCCCTGTTAAGAACCTAATGGCTGCAGCCCAGTGCTGTTAGACCAGTGTTGCTCCAACCCCATGGTTAGTCTGTGACACACACTGAAAGCTCTACATTTGCATATGAGATTTTTTTCTTTTAAGTTTCACAGAGAAAAGGTGATTAATTTCAATAGAAAATCAAATTTTCAGGGCCTCTTTGTGATCTTACTCTGGGTTTTAAGGTACTCTGACTCCAGTGAGTTCATTAGAGCTATTCCTGATTTACACCAGCCTAGGTCAGATCACAGGCACAACCAGTCAGTGCTATGTCTGAGCAGTCCCCTACTGTAGACACTGCATATACTCAGACACAAGGAGTTTTCCCTCCAGTGTGCACCACCTCGCTGAATGACAGCAGCCGTGCCCTCTTCTCTTGGCTTAGCTGCTGGGAGTTTTGTGATCATATCTGTGTCCCTGAGGAAGTGAGAATCATGCCCCTGCTGGTTATAAGTTGCAAGTGTAGACCAGGTCTTAGGCCAGACCTACACAGGAAGAGGTTTCCCAGTCCCAGCAAACCCCCCTAGTGTACACACAGAGTTTATATGAGCAAAAAGGTAAATAGTTTATATTGAGTCTCCAATCAAAAAAAATGCGATATCAGCAAATGCACTTTTATGCTGATATAACTGTGTCTATACTAGGGCTTTCGCCAGGGTAGAAATTTGCCAAAAGCATCACTTCCCTAATTATTAACATTGTTAGACCAGGAAAAGTTTCCAGTGTAGATCTTGCCTAAACCACCTTTAAGTTGAGTCAACATTTTCATTGCAATCAATGGAGAATTTTGCCTGTGGCTTCAAAGAAGCCAGGATATGGCCCTTAATATATAACTCTTCTATGTCAAGAACTGCCCAGTTCATTCTTTCTCCTTCAAATTCTGTGTAACTGTTTGCTCCGGGACTAGGAGGTCATGGCCACATTTCCAGAAGTGCTCAGCAGCCAGCAGCTACCATTGTTCTACTGGGTGGTTGCTTCTCTATTGTTCTCAAGGGGAGCTAATGGGCAGCTATGAAAATCTGGCTCCTCTATGTTCAATTTTAGCTCACAATGAAACTTCCTGGCCCGTTCTATAGCTCTGAAACTAGGAGGAAGTGTTACTGAAAGTACTGCGGCAAAGCTCTCCAACAGCAAAGCTGCTTTGTTTCCTGTTGCTAGAAACAAATCCAGCCCTCCAACAGACACCTCTCTGTGGGGTCCAGAGGCCAAAGCCATCCCTGAGGTCACACCCTGGATCTCAGGGGCATTGCACCAGGGAGGAGGTCAAGTTGGGGGACCCAATCCTGAAGCCCTCACGTGAGGATTATCATGCACAGACATGTCCAGGTGACTTCTCCCGGGAGTCAGGGCTGCAGGCTCTAGCCCTGGGATCAGTGACCAGATTCCCTTTGGTGTCACCTGCAGGAAGGGCAGGCCGGAAAGGCATCGGCCTTGTGCAAGTGACTCCTCCTCTGCTGTAACCTGCATAGCTGGAGCTGAACTGATGCCTCTAGCTCAGCTTGGGTGTGTTTGCACTGGCATGGTGCCACAAGCGCAGGCTGTCTGGAATTGAGACGTGTCCACACTGCATGGTGTGCATTTTTGGGAGTGCACTGCCTTATGGGGAGATGTCCAGACTTCCTGGCACTGCACCAAGGCCAGCTGTATTCTGGGCAGTTCTCATTCCAGATTGTGGGGGCCTCCAGGAGACTAAGCGAATTGTGGGAAGAGGGGGTCAAACTCCCATAGTTCCCTCCACTGTATCCCCAAACTCACCTGGTGCTGGAGCCATTTCCAAACTAATGTTCATCAGCAAGGAACTGGTGCAGAGGAACTGAGACAGAAAAGCAGGGGCATCTCACGTGTGAGCAGGCAGGCAGAGCCTGAGTCAGCAGCTGGAGGGGCGAGCCAGGGATGGGTGATGGAGTTGGGCAGGGGGGAGTTAATGCAAGTGGCTCTGAAGGACAGAGGTCTCACTGCACTTTGGGTTTAGCAGCCAGCAATGTAGCCTCCTCACACCAGAAAAATAAAAAAAGCCATTGCTGGGTACAGTCACACAAGTGCTAAATATAGGGGGAGTTTAAAAAACACAGTTCTGCAAACTGTCATTGTGAACAGACATATTCTCAGGGGAGATCAGATCAGTCACAGGAAAACTGTGCTCTTGTGTTTGGAAACAACGCGCTAGCCTGTGCTCCTTAGTCCATAGTTTGGCTCCTACATCGGGTACCTGGATTTCAGAGGTGCTGAGCTGAGTGCCCTGGACTGAGGGCTGGCAGCCCATGTGTAGGGACGGGGGAGTTCTGAGTCAGGGCCAGATGCTTTCTCCTGGTTTCAGCCCATTTGGAGCACCTGAGTGACACAAAGGGGCCAGCACCCAGCCACAACTAAGGATTCCCCTGGGTGGGGGGAGATAACTCTGAGAGTAGGGGTTGGATTCCCCCACCACCCACTCCATCTGTCCTGCAATATGGGATATGCTGGGAAACAGAAAGTGGTGGGAGAGCTCAGCTTCATTCTGCTCTGCAAATTCTAGGTAACCAAGGCCAGCTGTCATGTTGGAGCAGCCCCTGCTAAGCTGCTCTAACTTACATGGAAACTAGGACCATTGCAGCAGCCATGACAGTAACTATTGTGAAGCCAGAACCCTCCATTGCTTACCAGGGTATTTGCATGTGGATAGCTGCACCCAGCTCCTTTTCTAATCAGCCTGTTCTTCACCAGCTTGTTCAGTCACAGCTTCTCGAGGAGCAGCCCAATGACTGAGGAGATCATTTCATTTACATGAAAACTCCTGGCAATTAGATGGGAAAGACGAAAAAATCCATGACAATGGTCCCCAAACATCCCATATTGTTTAAGCTTTGCTCAAGGCTCCAGATAGAGGGTGATTTATAACAATCCCCCCTTTTCACAGACACGAACAAGCTGCTGCCTCCCATCTATCCTGAGAGGTAGGACTACTGTGCTCCTGGGATATTCCCAAGGCCATGCAGGGAGTCCCAGATTGGATGTCGGACTGCTAGGTTAAGACTTTCGCTTGTAGGCACCGTGTGTGGTACTGCCCTGACCCAGTGGAGAGGGGCAAAACATAGAATATCAGGGTTGGAAGGGACCTCAGGAGGTCATCTAGTCCCAGCCCCTGCTCAGAGCAGGACTAATCCTCAGACAGATTTTTACCTCAGTTCCCTAAATGGCCCCCTCAAGGATTGAACTCACAACACTGGTTTTAACAGGCCCATGCTCAAACCACTGAGCTATCCCATAATTCTGAACATCTTTGCTTTGGTCGTTTGATTCAGCAAGATGCCTTCTCCCCACCCCCTGGCATTAGCAATGTACTTATTTCAATGCCAACTCTTTGCCAGGAAAAACCAACCATCCAAAAGCCATTTTTTGGGGGGAAAGGGGCTATAAAAACAACTATATAGTGCCCTTGTGCTGCTCTCCTGCAGCAAAGCACCACAAGGAATAGTTCAGGCACCTGCCCAGGAAAGGAATCAAACATTAGAAACAAGGGGAACTGATGACAGCCAAGTGGAAAAGCACAAGTTGTCCTGAAGAAGAAGTGGTGGTTTCAGGCCCTGAGGAGGATATTGGAAACCACCAAGCATTATAACCACGCTGCAAGAAAGTGCTAGCCCGTGCCCTTGGAAATCAAGTACAGCCAGTTCCCAGTTATAGACACCCAGCTCACAGTGTTACCATGATTCAGGATTTTTTTCCTGAGTCTGATGATAATTATTGTTTTCCTTAAAGCTCCAGCTCCTGGAGTCAAGTGGAGATGTGATGATTTCAGACTTCAGTCTTAAACGAAAAGTATGTTTCTAGCCCTTGTGGAGAAAGCTTCATTTTGTGTCCCCAGTGCACCCTAAAGACTCAAAAAGCAGAAGACAAATAAAAAGAACAGCAACTCTATCATTTTTATATGGGGGGAGGGATAGCGCAGTGGTTTAAGCATTGCCCTGCTAAACCCAGGGTTGTGAGTTCAATCCTTGAGGGGGCCATTTGGGGATTGGTCCTGCCTTGAGCAGGGGGTTGGACTAGATGATCTCTTGAGGTCCCTTCCAACTCTGATATTCTATGAAATATAATCTCATGATTTAAAGCCAATCTCATGATTTTTTTTTATGAACCTGACTCATGATTTTTGTAAATTTAGGGTTGGCAATACTGCAGCTGAGTAACTTGAATTTTTCATCATACCTGAGGGGTTGGGAGAGGGAAGATGCTTTGTCTTTCAGAGCACAAAAATTTATGTCCAGGGTTATGCATGCCTAGTTGCTGCAGTGACCATGTGTAGGGAGGCAGTGTGGGCTATCAGCTACAACAGAAAACAGCCAGGACACCTAGGCTCTAGTCCTGCCTCAGTAACTGTCTTGCAGTGTGATCTTACACACGTTACCTAAACTCACAGGCCAAGATGGTCAAAAACGGCTAATGGTCTTGGATGCCCAACTTGAAACATGTTGAAAGGGCTCGATTTTCAGAGAGAGGGAGGGCAGTATGCAGTGTGCCATGCTGGGATCCCAGAAATCGGAGTGCCCCAAAAAATCACTTTTGAAACACCCTGAACTCTGCAGAAGCAAGCCACGATGGGAGTGCTATGTATTTATTATGTGACAGAATGTATATGCAGCTGTTTGGTGCCTGCAGTGAAACCAAACGACACCTGCTCTGGATTCCCCTTTCCTTGTGAATGCTGCTGTTCTCCCATCTGCCCATTTGATATGTAACATGTACCTGCAGGCTCACTCACTTGCCCACATAGAAAGTGACGCTAGTTCATTAATTACAAAAAACAACCCCATAAGCAGCCTGTCATCAGGGGCCATGCAGCTTCGAGCACTGTAGCTGGGAGCAGTTCTGTTTAGTGCCTTGGTGTCAGGTTTGGCAGAGCTTGGCCCTTGACCCAGGCCTTGGTGATGCCCCCATACCACTGACAAAGTGGCTCAACTCTCCTTCTGCAGAGCTGGCTGCAGCACTGTTATAAAACACACTGGCATGATCAAAGTAGAGCCTCCCAGTGCTCCGGCCCCATGGAGAGTAGTGAGAACAAGAGATCTTGGGAGCATCCCTGATAGAAGTCAGGTTAGGGCCAGATCCGCCAAGGGACTTCAGGGCTAACTGACACTTTCAGGACCTCAGTCCAACATTTAGGCACCACAGAAATCCTCAGCACCCCTGCTCAGCTGCTGCCAAGCACTGTAGGTGCCAACACCTCTGCCAGTATAGTGCCAAGGCCCCTAGGTTTCCACTGCTGCACATGCACAAATATGCCACTGAGTAGTTTGGCACCTAGCTCATTTCCCCATCCTAGCAGGAGTCTCAGATTAGGCATTCCCACCCTGTGTCTCCCCTGCAGGGCCTGAGCCAGTGGGTGTGCTCAAAGCAGATGGGGCAGGATTTGAAACCAGGTTCCTCATGTCCCTGGGGAGCAGCTTGCCCTAGTGGCAATAGGGGGCGGGGTGGGGGGGCTCTCACACTTTCATTTTTCCTGCAAAAGGGCTGCCCTGGCTGAGGCCCCCAGTGCCAAGAGAATCCCGAGTGGAACAAGGCATGTCCCTCCCACCTGGCCGTAGGCAGGTCTTACCCTTGGGGGCAGGGCTTATGGCACACCCTTCCCATCAGCATTTCCCACTGGCTAGCTTAGATGGCTCCTGCTAGCTCTCCCCATGCAGTGTATAGGGAGCCTGGGTCCTTAACTCCGGGCTGCAGAAGGCCTACAAGTTAGGTATTGCAAGTCCTAAGTCCCCTAGTGCACCGAGCACTTAGTAACTACTCTGTAGGTCTGTTCTCAGTGCCTGCTGTTCAGAGCACCGCTGCTGACGCCATCCCAAAGCTGCCTGCATTTCAGTGGTCAGAGGGTGAGTCCTGCGTCAATATATATTGGGCTGCCAGTGAGCGACATGGGCACTTCTGCATGTATCACCATGGGCTGTAGAGTACAGGATTCTTTGGATGGCAAGCCAGGGCAATGCAAGGAGCTGGGCATGTGGCTTCCTGAGCACAGTACTGGAGAGCAGCTGGCCGAGGGAGCAGGTGCTTGATGTGCTGGTGCCTGGAGCCGCCCCTGGCTGAAAGCAGCTCCCCTCTCTTCTCCGGCGGAAGCAAGACATGTGGCATGGTAGTAGAGTACTCAAGTGGGGTGGCCTATGCAGCTAATTTATCACTGCGCTCCTACAGTCGGGCTAGGCTAGAATGTGATCTCGCCCCCCTAGGTCAGCAAGCAACAATAACGTGAAGCTACAGCTGCTGCTTGGGCACAAATATGCAAAAGTGGATTCTGTTAGAGGCTGGGCATGTCTAGGTGTGGCTCCTGCCCGTCACTCTAGTGCCTGAGTATCTGCCATGGGTAAAGCACCGCTCCCTGGCCCAGCCATTCCCTGTGGCCTGTGCTTTCACTAGGAAGGGCATGGTGACTGCCACATACACTTGGTTTGCCTCTTTTCAGGCCCTGCCACACCACTGCATGCTGTGAACACATTATCTGCTCCAGCGTAGTGCCTCAGCAGGATGGAGCCTAGAACCAGCCCAGAGAGTGGGGCAGGTAGCTCTGGTTTTAAGGCAAAACAAATTTTTTTAAAATGCTTCATTATTATGGGTAACAGTAGTTTACATCTCCATTAAAATGGCAAGAGACTCACCAAGCTTCAGCCTCACTTCCTGGTGAGCCAGAGAGAGGGACCAACTGGCCAGAAGACACTCACGCTCCAAGAATCCATCTCCCAGGGGCATGAAGGGCAGAAGAGAAGTTGGCCAATCAGAAGCCTTGAGGCTGCCTGCTCTAGCAGATTAGCTCCCCTTTGCTAATGTGGTGAGGGTTGGAGATGGGAAGTGGAGGAGGGGTAGACAAGAGACTGGCGGAAAGACAACTGAGGGAGATGGAGAGGCTGGAGCTGTGGTTGCCTCCACCATGCTAGACAACGGGGGAAGTGCCAAACATTCATTAACTAGAGTGACAAATTCAGAGATTCTAATGCCAGAAAGGACCATTGTGATCAGCTAGTCTGACCTCCTGTATAGCACTGGCAGAGACCCTCACCCCGTGACTGGGTGAGCCTGATAACTTGTGATTGAACAATACACCTGCTGCTTATTATAAGTAAATCCCAGATCTACTGTAGTGTGGAAAAATCCATGGTAAGAGCTTGCCTTAAGCCTCAAAACCAAATGTAGAATAAATACTAGTCCTGGGTGATGCTTTTCTACCTTATCTCATGTCTTTAATTACAGAAGAATTAAATGCCAATCTGTTACCAATGTAAGAATCCGAGTAAACAGACATTAGGAGCAGAGAATATTTTTTCTCTGATTTTTATCGGCAACACCATTTCCTAGTAATAACATCAATCATATGCGATTGTTAACAAATAATTGTATACATTCCTGGCTGACATTTTAAAAACAGCAACCACAATATTTGCTCAATAGCTCATGCTTTAAATTACCAGGGAAATGTGTTTGCTTTGAAGTTTCGCTGCTTGCTTTCTACAGTGCTGTTACAAACTTTTAAGGAGTGTTCCACTTAAATTCAACACACCAGATAGCTTTGGAGGTACTGGAAGGCTAAAAAGTGCTTAAAAGATAGACTACACTCGAAACAAGGCTTGCCTGTTGCTGCTAGGACTGCCTACCAAACACGCAAAGCAAAGATACAGTGCAAGTTTGGAGTTAAGATTAAGAGAGTCACAACAGTGTTCAGATCCCTAAACGCACATTCTGAATTGCTGTTGGATGATTCAGAGCGGTTATTAAGAAGCTGGGGGGCAGGAAGGGAGAGAATCCGTAGAGATTGTAGGAAAAAACTGGCATGTTTGTTTAACTTCAGGAACAAAAATACTGCAGTAGCAGCAGCAAGGGTCTAATACATCTATCGCTCCCCTCTCTCTCTCAGGGTATGTCTACACTACGGGATTATTCCGATTTTACATAAACCGGTTTTGTAAAACAGATTGTATAAAGACGAGTGCACGTGGCCACACTAAGCACATTAATTCGGCGGTGTACGTCCATGTACCAAGGTTAGCATCGATTTCTGGAGTGTTGCACTGTGAGTAGCTATCCTGTAGTTATCCCATAGTTCCCACAGTCTCCCCTGCCCATTGGAATTCTGGGTTGAGATCCCAATGCATGATGGTGCAAAAACAGTGTCGCAGGTGATTCTGGGTAAATGTCGTCACTCATTCCTTCCTCCATGAAAGCAACGGCAGACAATCATTTCGTGCCCTTTTTCCCTGGATTGCCCTGGCAAATGTCATATCATGGCAGCCATGGAGCCCGTTTTGCCTTTTGTCACTGTCACCATATGTGTACTGGATGCCGCTGACAGAGATGGTACTGCAGTGCTACACAGCAGCATTCATTTGCCTTTGCAAGACAGCAGGGATGGTTATCGGTTGTTCTGTACTGTCTGCTGCTGTCATGGGTGCTCCTGGGTGACTTTTGCTGAGGTCGGCTGGGGGCGCAAAGACAAAAATGGGAATGACTCCCTGAGTCATTCCCTCCTTTATGTTTTATCTAAAAATAGAGTCAGTCCTGCCTAATATATGGGGCAAGTGTACTAGAGAACCAGAGAGCACAGCTGCTCCATGTCAGATCCCGCAGAAATGATGAGCTGCATGCCATTCTAGGGGGTGCCCCTGCAACAACCCCACCTGTTGCTTCCCTCATCCCCCAACCCTCCTTGGCTACTGTTGCAGTGTCCCCCCATTTGTGTGATGAAGTAATAAAGAATGCAGGAATAAGAAACACTGACTTTTTAGTGAGATAAAATGAGGGGGAGGCAGCCTCCAGCTGCTATGATAGTCCAAGCAGGACATTAAACGGTGGGGGGGGGAGAGGAGCCCAGCCTCCTGCTGCTATGATAGTCCAGGCAGTACAGAATCTTTTCTTTAGACATGAAAGTGTGGGGGCTGATGGAGCTCAGCCCACAGTTGCTATGATGAAGATGGTTACCAGTCATTCTGTACCATCTGCCGGGAATGACCAGGAGTCATTCCTATTTTTACCCAGGTGCCCCTGGCCCACCTCATCTGAGGCCAGCCAGGAGCACTCATGGGATGATGACGAGGATGGCTATCAGTCCTTCTGCACTGTACCATCTGTTACTGGGGAAGGGAGGAGAGAGGCTGCTGCTGTTCAGTGCCATAGCACCGCGTCTACCAGCAGCATGCAGTAGACATAGGGTGACATTGAAAAAAGTCAAGAAATGATTCTTTTTCCCTTTTCTTTCACAGCGGGAGGGGGGGGGGTAAATTGACGAGATATACCCTGAACCACCCCGGACAATGTGTTTGACCCTACAGGCATTGGGAGCTCAGCCAAGAATGCAAATACTTTTCGGAGACTGCAGGGACTGTGGGATAGCTGGAGTCCTTGGTACCCCCTCCCTCCCTCCATGAGCGTCCATTTGATTCTTTGGCTTTCCGTTACGCTTCTCACACAGCACTGTGCTGTGGACTCTGTATCATAGCCTGGAGATTTTTTTCAAATGGTTTGGCATTTCGTCTTCTGTAACGGAGCTGTGATAGAACAGATTTGTCTCCCCATACAGCAGTCAGATCCAGTATCTCCCATACGGTCCATGCTGGAGCTCTTTTTTGATTTGGGACTGCATGGCCACCCGTGCTGATCAGAGCTCCATGCTGGGGAAACAGGAAATGCAATTCAAAAGTTTGCGGGACTTTTCCTGTCTACCTGGCCAGTGCATCTGAATTCAGATTGCTTTCCAGAGCAGTCACAGTGGTGCACTGTGGGATACCGCCCGGAGGCCAATACCGTCGATTTGCGGCCACACTAACCCTAATCTGAGATGGCAATACCAATTTCAGTGCTACTCCTCTTGTCGGGGAGGAGTACAGAAACCGGTTTAAAGAGCCCTTTATATCGATATAAAGGGCCTCGCTGTGTAGACGGGTGCAGGGTTAAATTGATTTAATGCTGCTAAATTCAGTTTAAAAGCATAATGTAGACCAGGCCTCACTCTCTATTCCTACTGAAGATAAAGGGAGTTTTGCCAGTGATTTCGGTAGAGCCAGAATCGGGCCATGTCAATAGTTTCATTTCACAGCGTGAGCACCACAGACTACTTCCCGTGGCATTTCGAATCAGGCCAGGTTTCTCTCTCTCCAGGGGGAGACCTGTGTGTGTGCAGGGAGGGTTTGGTTTGGGTTTGCTGGTTTATTTGTTTTTTAAATGTCCACGCTGCTCTGTGTTTCTGTTAGAGAAGGCAGGTTGGAGCAGTGCATCTGCTACTTAGAGTGGAAGGTGGGAAGGGTTGGGATGGTCCTTACTTGCTGGGGGAGTCCATTCCTCAGTCTCTGGCCTGCCCCATGGGGGTCTGTCTCCTGCACAGATGAACTTTCCCTTGATGGTGGAAAGTTCCACGGGGCTAGAGGAGCGGAGCTGTCGAACGCAGTCTGCAGCCCAGATCCTTTGGCTCTCTGCGGCTATGTCTACACAACACGCATTACGGTGGCATCTACACCTGTAGCACTGTACTGTAGACACTTGCCCCAGCAACGGAAAGGACTTTTCTGGCCCTGTAGTAAATCCACCCCCTCAAGAAGTGGTAGCTAGAGCAATGGAAGAATTCTTCCTTAAACCTATAGGTGTTCATAGTGGGGCTTAGGTTGGCTTTGCTCCAGCACTGCGAGGTGTGCCTTTTTCACACCCCTGAGCAACATAGCTAGGTTGACCTGAGTTTTAGACCAGCCTTCAATAAAATGGGCCCGGTCGTGGAGTGCCTTGAAGAAAATGGCTGATAGGATATAGATGAAGCAAAGAATTGGCCTATGGTTTTGATGGTCATCTTTTTCTTTCACATGCATTACAAGCCGATATCTACATTGTTTAGCCATCTAACTGCAGCACCATCCAGCATACCAAGGTTGTGCACTCCTCCACCACATGTCTGGGCCTCAGCATTGCTGGGACAACTGGGTTAAGCAGACACTCTGGCCATTATGTTTGGCAGCCAGTTAACCCTAGTCCAGGATCTGCATCGCAGGCTGCAAACAGGTCGGTATAAATCAGGCTCCTGGACTTCACCAGCATTCATGTCTCTCTATCCCAAAGCTGATGATCCTCTGCAAGGATATAGCTGTCGGACCTGATATGTTTTCGTTCATCTGAGACTGGCACTGGACCATCAGCACTGGTTGTAAGTGCATGAACAGCCATTGACAAAGGATGTTGTGAAGTCAGTTGTGGCAAGTCAGCAGGCACTGTAGGTGAAGGTGTTTTCTCCTGGAGGAGGGCAGATCTCTCCAGTGGTGCCCTCTGGCATTCATAGAACATTTGCCTCTGCTCCCTAGAGGTTCTTGGATCAAGGCAGTGTGTGACATAATCATTTTCTTTAAGCATTCTAGGTGGGACCGGTTTGACTCCTAAATAAGTGACAACAGGCTGGAAAGCGAATGGATGATCCTCAACACAGACTGTAAGGGGCTGACTGGCCAGGTGATTGTTCAGATGAGAGATTGTGACCAACATCTTAGGCTCACTTTAGGTGTCTCCACTGATGAAGGTAAGTGGTCAGAGCATTCATGTCCTGGCTGAATGATCCTTCATGATCGTGTAGACTGTTACCCATATCAGCAAGACAGATGTCATCCAGATGTCATCCGCATATACTTATTGGCTTTACCCACTGATAGTTATGGCCTATCTATGATAAAAAGGAGAGGAGCTCGAGTGGATCCTTACGGGAGTGCATTACAGGGGCACCTAAGATATCTGATTATGTCTCCAGTTTGCACGATGAAGCTCTGATTCATTATCATTTCCATGAAGAACCACACCATGGGCTTACAGGGAATAATCTGCAACAACTTGAAGGGCAGCCCCATATGTCAGATAGTCATATGCCACTTACAGATCTATCAAAGCAGCTCCAAACTTGACTTGATCTTGTGTACACCATCCTCATCTGAAGCTGTCCTGAACAAAGGGCAATTGTGATTCAATAACCTTGTTGGTGTACATCAGAATCAGTCTCTTCATAAGCTTGTATGTGACACAAAGGAGAGAGATGGGTCAACAGCTCTTGGGCTCTTCCACCAGTTTTCCTGGTTTTGGCATAGCTTCAACCTTTGGCCATGCACCATACTTCTGGGATGCAGTTCTTCTGGGAACATCAGCTGAGGAACCAAAGCAGCCAGCTTTGGGGCCCAGATGAAGTAGGAACTCCATATGGATATAATCCAGGCCTGGAGCTTTTCCTGTCTGCATAATTGTGAGGCCTGGTCCAGGTCTTACTTTGAAGAAGCCATCAGGTTCGAATCCACACTAGGAACTTTCTACCTCACTGCAACCTCAATTTTGACCTCATGGCTGAAAGACTTACCTAAGTTCTGTGTACACTCATTAGCCACTAGCTGAGATGTGATAACATTTGCAGTAACTGGAAACTCCTTGTGGCTGAGGCTGGAATCTCCAGTAAGTCTTTCGATGGTCTGCCAGGCTTTCCAGCTAGAATGAGTGAAGTCCATCTTTGTGACTGTCTCTCTCCTTGAATGAGTTCCTTGCTCTTATTAATGGCCTCCTGTTCATTACCAGCACATTTGAATTATGAAAGAGTTTAATTGCCTCTGACAACCACCCAGGGATATACTCTTGGCAATAGCCCCTTTAGAGATCCATTTCTTAGCAGCTGCCTGAACTAATTCACAGAAAATTCGGTAGGAGTCATTTATATTAGCTGGACAAATCACGTCAAACTTGCTGATAGACGTCTCTAGGTCTGCTTGAAAGAATACCCACCCAGCTTTCTGAAATTCCACTAGGCTTCCTGTAGGCTACTTGTTTCTGATATCTACAAGCCTCTGGTGATCAAAGAAGGCCAATGCTGAGACTTTGGGAAAACATCAAGCAACTTTTTGCTCTATGATCCTGGTGGCAGTTACTTGGATGATGAAAAGGAGATGTCAGGTGACAAGCCCACTGCCCATCTGCTACTGTGAACGCTTGGTGTTTGCTGTGGGTCATAGAGGAGGTGCAGGTCAGTTGTGGATGCCCACTCTAATAGACTCTCTCCATCTGCATTGTTGTCAGGGTATTTCCAACTGACAGGCAGGAACTGAAGTGGCCACAGCAGATGGAAGAACACGGAAAGGTGGGCAGAGTGGGGTTGACCAGTTAACTGATGGAGACCATAAGCTCATTCTCCTTTAGTGCTTGCCATTCTATGGTGTCATTTGGACCAGTTGCCAATATAATGACAGCAGCCAGCCCTTCTCTAACATAAGACACCATCTCATATTGTTTGTACTAGTGATAAGCCACATCAGCCTAGCACTGAAAGTTGCACACTGGTGGCTGAGTACATCTCAAGAACCAAGATTATGTGTGCTTCAAGGTTTGTAGCTCAGCAGAGGAGGATCTCTCTCAATATTGAATGGCAGCATCTTGAGAACCAGCCCCACTGCTAGGGTTTGCAGCTCTGGACCTGAAAGGGGCCCTGTAGGAAGATGGCTCGTTCGGGTGGATGGTCACTGTAGTGGGGTGAGCAACCTGCTCCAGAGAGAAAGGGATTAATACCAGCTCTGGGAAAGGTCTGCCCCAGGGAGCCAATCAGGTGAAGGCAGGTAGCAGCCAATCCAGGCCCAGTAGGGCTGGTATAAAAAGGGCTGTGAGCTAGGAGGCAAGGAGTCTCACCCCAGCCTTGGGGTGGGAAGGACCAGGCTGCCTGGGAGCACAGGGTACCTTCAACAGAGCAGTGCTGGGGAAGGGGCAGGCTGAGCTGGGGCGCTCAGGCCTGATGAACTCCCAGGCTGAGGCCTGACAGGAAGGCCTAAGGATGTACTGGGGCTGCAGGGAAAAGGCAACAGGTCCAACTCCCTAGCCAATGATGAGTAGCCACTTCAGACTGCAGTTTGCCCCCCAAGGGATGGGGCTAGATGAAAACTGGCAGTAGGTCACTGAGGTGAGGTGGGCTCAGGAGAGTGGGGTTCCCTAGGTGAGGGGCAGCACCGCAAGGTAAGGGGCACCGTGGTCCAGGAGGGACGTGGGGCCTATACATGGTGGAGATAAAGAGACTGCAGAGGGGTAGGTAACAGAGGGCGAGACACTGGCCCATAGAGGGTGCTCCAGGGCTGAGAGAGCTAGTTCCCTGACAACCAGGAGGAGGCGCCACGGCAGTGAGTACACGCCGTGCTACTGTCACGCAGAACATAAGCTCCTGTTCCACATTGTCTCTCCTTTCATTTTCCTTTACATTACTCATGGGGAGCACTATGAGAAGGCAGTAGATGTGGCCCTCTTTTTTGATGATCACCCAACCACTTACAGAATCTAGTGAGAAGAAATAACAGCGTGTAGGTATATCTGAGTATCTAACACCAGAACACAGTGTAAAAGAGGAATAAATAGCTAGTCAAAATGCTGCCCGAGCCAGAACAGGCCATTTCGTTTATTTAAGGCGCCTGTCACCGTAACAGCAAGGTGTTGTCTTGTGAATATTGAAGAGCAATACATTATACTTGGCTGCCCACAATGGCTGGCATTAATAACTGCCCTTCTGCCAAGGACAGTAAACATCAGAACGGCCACACTAGGTCAGGCCAAAGGTCCATCCAGCCCAGTATCCTGTCTGCCGACAGTGGCCAATGCCAGGTGCCCCAGAGGGAATGAACAGAAGCAAAGCAGAAGTCACCATATAATAAGGGCTCTGCATTGGGCTGCATTGCTACATAGATACGAGCTGTGCAGAGAGGAGAGTTTGGGATGTGGGGGAGCCCAATGGCTGCTGCATCAGGCAGGCATGCACAGCGGCAAGGCCTCCAGGCAGTTCATGGCTTTGAAGCTATAGCAAACATCTGGATGGCATCAAGAAGCCAATGCAATGAGCAAACGGGCTTTACACAAGGTGTTCGCCTGGATGCTCACTCAGCAGGTAGCTGTATTCTGAACTAGGCAGACTTTCCTGTTGTCCTAAGCAGAACAAATGATGCTGCATTGAGGATGCCCATAAGCTATAGAGGCCACATGAGGAAGGAATGGCCTCCAGGGCTGATCAGTCACAGGTGGGACCAGAGACTCATAGAGTATCAGGGTTGGAAGAGACCTCAGGAGGTTCTAGTCCAACCCCCTACTCAAAGCATGACCAACACCAACTAAATCATCCCAACCAGGCTTTGTCAAGCTGGGCCTTAAAAACCTCTTAAGATGGAGATTCCACAACCTCCCTAAGTGAAAAAGGGTTTCCTAATATCCAACCTAGACCTCCCCACTGCAACATGAGACCATTGCTTCATGTTTTGTCATCTGCCACCACTGAGAATAGCCGAGCTTCATCCTATCTGAAACCCCCTTCAGGTAGTTGAAGGCTGCTATCAAATCCCCCCTCACTCTTTTCTTCTGCAGACTAAATAACCCCCGTTTCCTCAGCCTCTCCTCATAAGTCATGTGCCCTAGCCCCCTAATCATTTTCATTGTCCTCCGCTGGACTCTCTCCAATTTGTCCACACCCCTTCTGTAGTGGGGGACCAAAACTGGACACAATACTGCAGATGTGGCCTCACCAGTGCCGAATAGAGGGGAATAATCACTTCTCTTGATCTGCTGGCAATGCTCCTACTAATGCAGCCGAATGGGATGTTGGCCTTCTTGGCAAAGAGGGCACACTGCTCACTCGTATCCAGCTTCTTGTCCACTGTAATCCCCAAGTTCTTTTCTGCAGAACTGCTGCTTAGGCAGTCAGTTCCCAGCCTGTAACGGTGCATGAGATTCTTCCATCTTAAGTGCAGGACTCTGCACTTGTCCTTGTTGAATCTCATCAGATTTCTTTTGGCCCAGTCCTCCAATCTGTCTAGGTCCCTCTGGACCCTATCCAGGGTATCTCAGACACTGTTGTCTGAGAGCACAGGGGCAGCAATGGATTAATTAGCAACCTGTGACTGAGACCCTGACCCGTTCACTTGGTAATGAAGACATTGCCTCGCCCCACTGCCAACCAGAGCTACTCCTGCCCCACCAGGGTGACTCACAGCCAGTTTGCATTCATGCAGGGCCCTGTCTCAGGGAGGCACTGGGAGACCTGAATTTGGGCATGCCGGGAAGGTGATGCATTAGCTGCCTAGTGCTGGTACTGGAGCCATGAACATCCCACCATCATCATGAGTGACTTTTCGTGTAGGTTTCACAGGAGAGTTGGCAAAATTGAAACCCTCGCTTTGGGGTTTTCCAGGGTGAGGAAAGGGGGAGCCAGAGCTACATGCTGGGCGTGCCCTGAGCAATTCCCTGAAGGACCGGCCTGCCCACTTTGGCACAGTCCTGCAGCCAGGTGGCTGATGCACTGCAGTCAGGGGATCACTGCTGCGACTGGCTCCCAGCAGGGACTGCAGGCCAGTGCAGTCTCAGATGAAGAGGGAGAGAGATGAAATCAACATGCAGCCTTTAGTGGCATTAGCCTCACAACATCCTTGTGAGACAAGTCAGTGCTATTATCCCCATTGTACAGATGGGGGAACTGAGACACAGATAGGCTCAGTAGCTTGTCCTGGGTCACCCAGGGAGTCTGTGGAAGATCAGGGGACCAAAGTCACGTCTTCCAAGTCCCACACTAGCATTCTAACTACTGGGCCATTCTTCCTCTCTGTGTGTACTAGCTCAATAGCTGTATATTTTTTGTCACAGAAGCTACACTGCAGCAGTGCTATGCCCCTCCATCTGACTGCATGGGCTGAAATTCTACTCAGAACTCTCACACACTTGGCCTTTTACCCCCTATTGTTAGTTCATTTGGAGGTTTAGAAGTAAAATGTGGGGCAGGGCAGTGATTCTTCAGGTCTGATGGCAGTGGCAGTTCTGAGGAGAACACATTTCTATAGAGCACACGCTGAGAAAAGTAGCAATGGCCAAGCAGAAGGCTTTGCTAAGAAGAAGTCACTTTAACTCTCGTCATGGCTGAGGGACAGAATTCTTAGCCTCAGCATTGCTCAGATGCACACAGCCAGCCCATGAGTATCTCCTGGTCTGAATACAGTGGGGTTACTCTAGTGCGGGTGCCAGTCCACTGTGCACCACTGGCCAAGACTCCAAAAAGCCACTTCCTTCTCGCAGCATGGCTGTGGGAGAGCTGCTCCTCCACTTCCCAGCCCACTGATGCAGTGGAAAGACACCATTGCCTTCTTGTTTAGGCATTGATGCTCCACTGTGCTGTTGTGCAGGGCAGCTCACTGCTGACCTTACTTTAGCCTGACAAAATGGGAGTTAGTTTGACCCAAAGCAACTGACCACTCAGATGAATGAAAAGGACCTGAGATCACTACTCTTTTGGGACTTATCTCGTAGCCTATGACAGAGCACATAGAGGTTGCAGCACCCCTTATCGTGGTGGAATTGACAAGTGGTGTCAACTTTGTTAATTGGAGCATGTTTTTCTATTCTTCCCCAAAAGTTGAGGTTGAAGCAATGCTTGCACCTCCTTTGCCTTATTCTTAACCCTCATTGGTCTGTCTCCATCTGTTGTCTCTTGCCTTCACCTTAGATTGTCAGCTGTCTTGGGCAGGGATCATCTTTTGTTCTGTGTTTGCACAGTGCCTGGCACAATGAGGGCCTGGGCCAGGACTTGGGGACCTAGGTGCTATGACAATACAAAAATAATAATAAATTAAATGTCAGTGCTGAAATGATACATGTATGCAGTGTTGCTGTAATCACATTGGTCCCAGGATATGAGAGACTAGGTGGGTGAGCTTCTATTCTGTTGGGGAGAGCTTTTGACCTCACACAAAGCTCTTCTCCAGGTCTGAGAAACATCCAGCTTGTATTTGGCTGGAGCTACAGTCCTTTGATGCTGAGGACTGATAGGTCAGATAGTGTCAGAATAGAGTGTCAAGAGCATTCACACCCAGTCATAGGTGCTGACTCTGTGGGAGTTCCAGGTCTGGAGCACCCACCAGCAGCCCCCCTATCAGTGCATTCCCCTTCTCCAAGCACTTCCTGCTGCCAGCAGTCCTGGCAATCAGCGCCTCCCCCTCCCCCAAGCACCTCCCACCTGCCGCGGATCAGCTGCCATAAGGGTTGGGCATGCTCTAGGAGGAGGGCAGAATGGGGTGGGAAGAGGTGAGGTGGAGCCAGAGCGAGGGTGTCCATCCCGAGGGGTGGGACCTTGGGGGAAGGAAAGAAGACAGGGGTCAGAGCCTGGGGGAAGCACCCACCAGAACATTAGAAACTCAGTGTGACGATCTGGGAATGTTCTTGATGTTTCCTCTGAATACTGTGTTGGTGCCTCAGTGTCCCCTATGCAGTTCTTAAGTATCTAGGTGGTGGGATAAGGGCATGTGATTGCTGAAGAGCAAAGAGACAGTGCACCTAAATGCCTGGCACTCTGTCTCCTAGCAACTAATGGCCTGGGCCCCTCCTCTGCAAAGATGCCAGCTGAAGGTGTTGGAGACAAAGGGATCAGGTGATCTCCTAGCCTGGGAAAGAAGCTGAGCAGAGAGGAGGGGCTGGGGGGGGGTTGTTAGTCTGGAGCTGGCTGGGGTCGAGGACTGGAGGGCAAATGTGGGGGGTCTGGCTCACTGGTCCCCCAGAATGGACCCGGATGAGGGGTCAGGTTCGCTGTATCTACAAGCTCTGTTTTAGACCCTGTTCCTGTCATCGAATAAACCTCTGTTTTACTGGCTGGCTAAGTCACGTCTGACTGCAAAGTGAGGGTGCAGGAGCCTGTGGCTTCCCCAGGACCCCACTGAGGCGGGCTCGCTGTGGGAAGCGCACGGAGGGGCAGAGGATGCTAAATGCTCCAAGGAGAGACCCAGGAGGTGAAGATGTGTAAGCTTCTTGCCCTGAACAAGTCTGCTCCAAGGGAGAGGAGGCTCCCCAAAGTCCTGACTGGCTTGGTGGGGAGCAGTTAAAGAGCATCGCCCGGTGACTCTGTGACAACTGGTGGCAGCGGTGGGATGTACTGCACCCCGTGAATGGTGCTGCTTGCAGTAAGTGACTGGGGAGCAGTAAAACAAAGGAGGGATAATGAGGACCAGGCATGCTGAAGGCTCAAAGTTGGATGGTTTCAGGGGGCAGTTAACCTCTGGAAGTGTGTGACCAGCGAAAAGGACTGTTGGAGTAACGGGGTCCCCCTGAGGACTGCAGCGAGCAGTCTCAGGGGCAGAGGAGCTTGCCGCTCGACCCTGGGAGAGAGAAGGATCTTTGCAGTAGCAGGGTTCCCCTAGGGATTGCAGGAGCAGTCCCAGGGGCGGAGGAGTCTGCAGCTCGACCCTGGCAAAGAGGTGGTGATCACAAGAAGGGCTGGCACACCAGGGGTTCTTCCTGGAAACCATGGGGGAGCCAAGAGCACACAGGCCTGTGAGTCCAGAGCCACTTGGAAACGGTGAAGTGATAGCCTATCACCATCTCCTTAAGAAGGACATTGTGATCCTGTGCACAAAGAGAGGGTTACGCATGGGAAAATTCACCAAGGCACAGTTAATCGTGTAGTTGGAGAAGGAGGACCACTCTAAGGAGCAGATTCCTGACCCAGATGGGGCTACAAGAGGATCTGGGAGCAGCTGGAGCAGCAGCCAGGCATTCCCGAGAGTCTGGTCCCCAACTAGACAAAAGTCTTCACAATCGGGTTCCCTATCAGGAGATTGGAGACGAATGGAATGGGAGCAGAGTCCAAGAGAGCAAGAGGACCATGAGAGAAAGCAAGAGCCTGAGGAAAAGCTGCAGGAGAAGCAGCAGCAGCGTGGACTGGTGATGGTGGAGCAGAGAGACATAGGGGGCTGCCCAGGGGTCAGTGGGGAAACATGCCTGCGGGGGCGAGACCCTGGGACAAAGAGAACTGTGGTGGTGCAGCCCCAGATGCTGAGGGACTGTGGGACCTGGGTGAAGTTCCCTGGGGTGAAGCCCCTCGCCCTGCCTATGGCCCAGATCTCTGTGCAGACCCAGGAGGGGTCGGGCTGGCTGGTAGTTGGGGTTCTCCAGCATATCAGCTCGGAGGCCCTGTTGGGGGGTGACTGTCTCCCCATGGGACAGGATCCAGGCCCCGCTCCTGTAACGGCCGAGGGTTTAAATTCAAATCCAGAGAACCAATTGGCTAGGATGGAAATGATCTGTGAAAATGCAAATAACCTGGCTGGCAGGGGGGAGGGGCTGCTGGGCTCTGGATACCTGCCTACGTGTAACCAGCCTCCTGCGGCTGAGTGGGAGGAAGAGATGCTTCCCGCCCCCCTGCACACCGGAGAGGGGGCTCATGCTGGCTCTGATGCTGTAACCAGAGCAAAGAGCTCGCTGCCTGCCTCCACTGGGACAGCAAGGGCAGTGCTGAGCACGGGGGGAGCTGAGACCCCAGCTAAGTGGGGGGACACCCAGGCAGGGTAGGTCAGCTGCCAAACAGGTTTGTCTGGTCCAGACGTGCTGCTGGGAAGTGATTGCACAGCAGGGAGGGAGCTACCAGGGACAAAGCTCAGGGGGGCTGTGACCCCAGGCCCAGCCAGTGAGAGGGAGCAGGTCCCACTCCCTGCCCCAACAGCTGAATCCCAGACCGAGCTGCAAAGGGATCCCTCCTTGGAAAAGCTGAGGGAACTTGCTGGCCACAGCGCTGCAAACCCCCTTGGGGGAAGGCTGCAGGGACAGAATCCTGCCGGAGAAGGGATTTCTGTACTGGGAATGGGCTCCACAAGGGGAAGCAGAACTGGGGGGGAAATCGGGAGGCAGCTGGTGGTGCCCCAGAAATCCACAGGGTTCTTCCCATTCAAGCTGCTGGATGGGAGAAGAGTAAGGGGACCCCTGGACCCGGAAAGGAAGGATTGGGAGGAAAAGGGGAAAGACCCCCTGGTGAATCTCTTCCCTAAGGTGGGAGCCTATCTCCCCATCAGGTGTTCCCCATTCAAAGTCACTGGGAAAGCAGCCCAGATCCTGGAGAAAGAGGTCAGGGACATGCTGGCTTTAAATGGGATCCAGCCATTTTACAGCCCATGGGCCTCACCCGTGGGGCTAATCCCCAAGGAAAACAGAATGATCTGGTTTTATGGGGGCTATCAGAAGCTTAAAGCCATCACAGTGTCCGATGCTGACCCCATGCCTAGGCCTGGGGAGATTCTAGACAAGCTGAGAGGGATGGAGAACTTGGCCCTGGCAGGAACTGATAACATGTGCATCTTTAGCCAGACCTGGGAGGAACAGGTGTCCCAGGTGAAGAGGGGGCTGGGCTGCCTCAAGAAGGTGGGACTGACGTTAAAAGCTGGAAAGTGCAAAGGGGGATGGCAAAGGTGTTGTGTCTGGGCCACAAAGTGGGAAGCGGCTGCCCAAGCCCAGAGCTGGCCAAGGCCAAGATGGGGGCTCTTAACCAAGGGAGCTCGAATCACAGACCAGAGGGCAGGGAAAAGACCAAATCCCAGCTTGAACCCCAGGGGTACTGGAGTGGCAAAGGGTGTGGCTGCATAAACCTTCCCACATGCGGCCTGCAAGTGCCATGAAGCACACCCAAACTAAGGAAGGGCGTGAGACTGGACTGTCCTGGTGTAACTCACACCAAGGAATGGGAGAGATGCTGGTGCATCCATGGAAACCTTGGTGGGTTCGAACTTCCCCAGGTCACTGGCTAAAGTGACCTGGCTCAGTTCAGTCTCGAAAGGGGGAGAGATGTGACGACCTGGGAATGTTCTTGATGTTTCCTCTGAATACTGTGTTGGTGCCTCAGTGTCCCCTATGCAGTTCTTAAGTATCTAGGTGGTGGGATAAGGGCATGTGATTGCTGAAGAGCAAAGGGACAGTGCACCTAAATGCCTGGCACTCTGTCTCCTAGCAACTAATGGCCTGCGCCCCTCCTCTGCAAAGATGCCAGCTGAAGGTGTTGGAGACAAAGGGATCAGGTGACCTCCTAGCCTGGGAAAGAAGCTGAGCAGAGAGGAGGGGCTGGGGGGGGTTGTTAGTCTGGAGCTGGCTGGGGTCGAGGAGTGGAGGGCAAATGTGGGGGGTCTGGCTCACTGGTCCCCCAGAATGGACCCGGATGAGGGGTCAGGTTCGCTGTATCTACAAGGTCTGTTTTAGACCCTGTTCCTGTCATCGAATAAACCTCTGTTTTACTGGCTGGCTAAGTCACGTCTGACTGCAAAGTGAGGGTGCAGGAGCCTGTGGCTTCCCCAGGACCCCACTGAGGCGGGCTCGCTGTGGGAAGCGCACGGAGGGGCAGAGGATGCTGAATGCTCCAAGGAGAGACCCAGGAGGTGAAGATGTGTGAGCTTCTTGCCCTGAACAAGTCTGCTCCAAGGGAGAGGAGGCTCCCCAAAGTCCTGACTGGCTTGGTGGGGTGCAGTTCCAGAGCATTGCCCGGTGACTCCGTGACACTCAGCATGTATGCTATGCCTACAGCTGATGTGTAGCATGGCCAACTTTCAATTTGTAGAAAACTGAACACCCTTACCCCATGCCCTTCCCCAAGGCTGCACCCCATCTCACCCCTTCTCTGAGGCTCTGCCCCCCATTCACTCCATCTCCCCTCCCTGAGTCGCTCACTCTCCCCCGCCCTCGCTCACTTGCTCATTTTCACTGGGCCAGGGCAGAGAGTTGGGGTGTGGAAACAGGTGAGGGCTCCAGCTGGGTGTGGGGGCTCTGGGGTGAGGCTGAGGAGTTTGGGGTGCAGGAGGGTACCACAATTCTACCAGCCTAACCTCCAGTGTGAGCAGTTCTATGTAAATGGCACAGCATTGACAGTCACTGCCTCTGGGAGAGGTAGATTAGTGACGCTGAGAGAATCTCTCCCATTGGCATAGGTTTTGGCTTCACACTGCAGTGCTGCCAGTGGAGGCAAGTTCAAATAGCAGCAAAGAGTCCTGTGGCACCTTATAGACTAACAGACGTATTGGAGCATGAGCTTTCGTGGGTGAATAGCCACTTCGTCGGATGCGTGTTATGGAAATTTCCAGGGGCAGGTATATATATGCAAGCAAGAAGCAGGCTAGAGATAACAAGGTTAGTTCAATCAGGGAGGATGAAGCCCTCTTCTAGCAGTTGAGGTGTGAACACCAAAGGAGGAGAAACTGGTTTTGTCCAAGTTCAAATAGGAATGTCAACTGTTCCCTCCTCTCCAGCCTCAGGGATTCACTAGGACTTTTGCATTGCTGCCATATGAATTATTGACATCTGCCTGCCTCTTAGCTTTCAGAAATAGAGTTAGGTCTGTGCACTAGCTTGAATAAAGCAAGATGCTGCCACGTGATTAGGGAGAGCTGTTTGCGCTCCCATGAGCACTACTCTCAAAACCAGATTTCCTCTTGTCTGATAGTGTAAAGCTCCACTTAACTTACCTTGGAGGCACATGTTCCCAGAAACTCAGGGTGCTGCAGTGGAGAACAAAAGCAGGGGGAGGACTCGATACAAAACCAGTTGCCTTTCAAGCCAATTAAGCTTTTACCAAAGCCTGAGTCAGAGAATCAGAGCATATTTCTGCATTTTGAGCAAAGACTGTCTAATAAAAAGGCTGTGACAGAAATGGATACTTGTGTTCCCTATGCGTTCGCATTAGTCCTCACAGCATCCCATTCCACAGAGGGAACAGCAGCTGAGGCTCAGAGCCTCAAAGGTATTTAGGCGCACACTTCCATTGGCAGCAGGTTTAAAACAAACAAACTGAAGTATTTCTACACAACACACAGTGAACCTGTGGAACTCCTTACCAGAGGATATTGTGAAGGCCAAGACTATAACAGGGTTCAAAAAAGAACTAGATAAATTCATGGAGGATAGGTCCATCAATGGCTATTAGCCAGCGTGGGCAGGGATGGTGTCCCTAGCCTCTGCTTGCCAGAAGCTGGGAATGGGCAACAAGGGATGATGATTGCCTAGCAATTTCATTTGGTGACCTCTGGTTCTTGTGTTATGAGAAGAAGTAAATAACACTTCCTTTTTTTAATTTCTCCACACGTCATGATTTTATAGACCTCTGTCGTATCCCCCACCCCCTTAGTTGTCTCTTTTCCAAGCTGAACAGTCTTATTAATCTCTCCTCATACAAAAGCCATTCCATACCCTTAATCATTTTTCAGAGTAGCAGACATGTTAGTCTGTATCCGCAAAAAGAACAGGAGTACTGTTCTGTAGCCCATGAACACTTATGCTCAGGTAAATCTGTTAGTCTCTAAGGTGCCACAAGTATTCCTGTTCTTTTTGCTAATCATTTTTGTTGCCATTTTCTGAACTTTTTCCAATTCCAGTGTATCTTCTTTGAGATGGGGCGACTACATCTGCATGCAGTACTCAAGATGTGAGTGTACCATGGATTTATATAGAGGCAATATGATATTTTCTGTCTTATTATCTATCCCTTTCTTAATGATTCCCAATGTTCTGTTTCCTTTTTTGACTGTCGCTGCACATTGAGTGGATGTTTTCAGAGAACTATCCACAATGACTCCAAGATTTCTTTCTTGAGTGGTAACAGCTAATTTAGACCCCATCACTTTATACATATAGTTGGGATTACACTTTTCAATGTACATTACTTTGCATTTATCAAAACTGAATTTCATCTGCCATTTTGTTTCCCAGTCACCCAGTTTTGAGAGATCCTTTTGTAGCTCTTCAAAGTCTGCAAATTTTGTCACTTCACTTTTTACCCTTTTTTCCAGATCATTCATGAATATGTTGAATAGGACTGGTCCCAGTACAGACCCCTGCGGGACACCGCTATTTACCTCTCTCCATTCTCAAAACTGACCATTTATTTCTACCCTTTGTTTCCTATCTTTTAACCAGTTACCAGTCCATGAGAGAACCTTCCCTCTTATCCCATGACAGCTTACTTTGCTTAAGAGCCTTTGGTGAGGGACCTTGTCAAATACTTTCTGAAAATCTAAGTACACTATACCCACTGGATCCCCATTGTCCACATGCTTGTTGACCCCCCTCAGAGAATTCTAGTAGATTGGTGAGGCATGATTTCCCTTTACAAAAAACATGTTGTCTCTTCCCAACAAATTATGCTCATCTGTGTGTCTGACAATTCTGTTCTTTACTATTTTCCTGTCGCTTGGCTGCTACTTTACACGGAGGGAGTTACAGCATGCTGCTGCCACCACTCTATGGCTAGATTCTGTGGTGCAAGCTCTACAGGCTCAGCCATCCAAGAGCAGCTGCTGTACTGGTGCTTCCCCCACACTGCTCAGGGGGAGGCTCCCAACCTACCTGCTATTGAGGCTGCAAAAGAAGTTGCAGAACTTCCTTCTCACTCACCACATTAAACAGAAGGATGTGGTTCTCGCAGGGCTGGGGCTAATGTAAAAAGAGCACAGTGGTCACATTCACTACTGCTTTAGCCCATAGGAGAGAGAACCTGCCCCCAGTTAAAGAGAAATGTACAGCATTTATAGCTAAACAGGAAATAGCACCTGCAGCACTGGGATGAATGGAGGGGGAGATTTTAAACAGCGCTCAGGGTCCAGCAGCAAGCATTGATCTCAGTGGGGATGGAGGGGGAGGGGGAATGCTCCATGGATCTCAAAACAGGGCAGTGTGTGGAGGGGGGAAATCTCCATTGTTCTCAATGGGAACTGGGTGGCTGGTGTATCATTAATTCTGCACTTCCTGGTTTTCAGGTGCACTCTGGAAGGGCACTAGGCTCTGCTGGTCAGCCTGAACTCCACAGGAATGAAGTTTTGGGGGCAGTGAATATAGAGATGGGTATTGGCTTGAAAGTATGCAATGAGAACTCCATTCAGTAGAGGATGCTGAAGATTCACAGATCCCCTTGTCCAGCTGGGAGTCATAGGGCCTTCTGCTAGAGACTAAGGAGGGCAAGTTCAGACACGGGCATGGAAATATCTACATAATTGTTCAAGATTCAGCAAGTCCTCAGAAGTAATGGGAAGAGTTTCTGGTCCAGGCACCATACGTCTGACTGTAGTATTTAGGTTGCCAACCCACCAGGATTGGCCTGGAATCTCCAGGAATTAAAGATTATTTTTCAATTAAAAATTATGCCATGTGATGAAATCTCAAGGAATACATCCAGCCAAAATTGGCAGCCCTAGCAGTATTGTGTTTTTCTCCTCAGGTCCTTGCTAGAAGCAGGTCTGGTCTAGAATTTGAGCAAGTTTTGTTAGGCCAAAGGGAAGGGAAGATGTTTGTCTGAAGTTTTATCCACATTATTCACCTTCTAATCAGTAAATGGGTTTTGAGTAAGGACCACTGACAATTGCAGTCCTCCAATTTCATATGTATTCACTTTTCATGGACAGGACTGTTTTCTATAAGATTACTGAGGAAATTATGGCCTTAGATCAGTTGTAATTAAAGAGTTTCCTTCAGGCATAGCCAGGTGAAGCCTTTTCTCAGGGTGGTGCAGGTTAGTGATCTTTTAATACTGTTCTGTGAACACTTCCTGTCCCCTCTGGGGATTAACTAAAGGATGAGGTAGGCATGACATCATGGAATCTTTTTGTTTGTCTGTCAAAAATAATGTACTACTAGTTATGTGGTTTAAATATGAGCAAGGCAATTTGGAATAAATATCTCCCCCTATCTTTTAGCTATGTATCACATAAGGATTCATTTCCAGCCCTAGCTGCTTCTTGAATTAGAATCAATTTGCACACAAAAAAGCCCATGTTGCCTTAATTCAATCCCCTTGTACATATGCATTGTGATATTCTTTGATTATCACATTAGTTTTCAGTGCCCAGGATGGACAGTATTGCCTCAACAGGTAACTGTTCAATATTTCTTTGTATCCTCCTCCATGCAGCCTGTGACTCCATGCATTATTTACACAGAATCATAGAATATCAGGGTTGGAGATCATCTAGTCCAACCCCCTGCTCAAAGCAGGACCAATCCCCAGACAGACTTTTACCCCAGTTCTCTAATGGCCCCCTCAAGGATTGAACTCACAACCCTGGGTTTAGCAGGCTAATGCTCAAACCACTGAGCTATCCGCCCCCATACCCTTGCATTGGCCCCCAAAACATAGCTGTGCATCACACAGCCAAACCCTGCTCTAACTAGAGAAGTATTCCTTTCCTTCTCAGCTTTTCTGTGGTGCACTCATCATAGCATCTTAGCGCTTTGCAAGTGTTAATAAATTAATAATCTTCACAACACTCTAATGAGGTGAGGTAATGTTATCCCCATTTTACACATGGGGAACTGAGGCACAGAGATTAAAACCAAAACTGGTAGAAATGACAGTGGATTTAGGTGCCCAGCCTGGGAAGCCTGAAGCCTGATTGTCCAGAGGACTTAGCATTATGGAGCACCTTATGGTCAGAGAAGAGCTCCCACCGACTCATGTGCAGCTGAAGTGCTCAGTCCTTCTGCAAATGAGACATCAGGTCGAGAACCCAGACAACGAGGAACACACAGTTAAGAGCCACCAGTGAAAGTCTGGTTTAAGTGACTTGACAGCATCACATACCAACTCCGTGGCAGAAGCCGAGATAGAATCCAGTTCTCCACGGGACCAGTCTCCCTACTGTCCCCTGCCTCATGTTCTACCTTCTCCAGCCAATGAGACCGGGGTCTTTCAGATAACAGCCTCCGTCACTACACAACCCTGACTCATTCCCAGAGGATATCCTGTCAACCTGCCCCTAGCAGCTGGGAAAAGCCATTGCAGAGTAAGTCCTGCTCAGCTCCTGCAGCTCAGAGCTGGAGCACGCACGGTCCTATCAACACACAGGCACATGCTCAGTGCAGACAGAATCTTCAGAGAATTTAGCTGCCAAAATAACAAGGGTCCACCAAGCATGTGCAAACTGAGATTTTTCTCAAAGGTTGGCCAGATTTGGGTGAATTTTCACAGGAATTGCAAAAGGCAAATTTCCATGCCCTGCTCCAAAGCATGGAGGTGCTAGTGCTTCCCAATGAAATGGTTGGAATTTTTTTTTTTTAAATACGGACAAAAGCTTATTTTTCCCTTACCTCAGAAAGAGCGGAAACATTTTAGCTGAAACTTAAAAAATAAATCAACCTGAGGGAGACGACAGCCTAAATGGTTTGGCAAGGTTGTAAGCAACAAAAAACAGGGTCTTATAATGGAAAGCGACCGGCAATCTTTTGTACAGGTCGTGCTACCTGTGCTGCCTATGATGACTAATTTTAAAGTTGAAAAGTGGCTGTGCAGAAGGCTCTGGTATAATTGCAATTACACTGTAACAGTACAGAGGCATAGACAGCCCTCCTATGCTATACTCTGTTTTAAAGAATTTCTCTCCCTGTACAAGTATTATCTCCCAGCTTTACAATGTGTTCAGCTAATCAAACCCTATGCTTGGGGCCCAGCTATTCCTCGGCTCAGCTCTCCATCTCCTGTTGCTTACTTACCAGCAGATCCTCACCTTCAGATTAAACAGGAATATGAGCTGCCAGCCACATGCTCAAATTGGAATTCAAGGACATTTTTAAATACAAGAACATTGTCTCCAAGAATAAACTGTTTCAGGCTGTCACCAGCCTTGCTGAGGTTCCTAGCCAGGTTCAACATGGACTCAGCAGAGGTGGTGGCAAATGGCCAGAGGTCCCGAGCAGTGGGATTCTCTCTACCCACATCTGATTGCCTCCTAGCCCCTTATCAGGCACACCCAGGCCATATGTCATTCACAGGGGTCCAAGGACGTGACTTGCCCCTCCTCTTCTTTCTGAGCTGCCTGCATTTGTCTTGCCTAGCAAGTTTCTGTTGGTGCAGCTCTGCCTCCTCGCTCTGACACCCCTGGCTGCCAGCTCCATTTGCCTCTCCTCCCCTAGCTGCATTTTCCACTCCAGCACCCACAGCCATCATCACTGCCTCTGCTGGATCAGCCGGAGACCTGTCAGCTTGGTCCCCTGCATGCCTTGTAGGAGAAAAGGGACCCAGTGGCCACCAGTCTGGAGCAGGTGCCCTATTCTGCCTCATTTACTTCTGATCAGCAGCTGACGGGCCTTGCTGTGCACACAGCTCTGCTAGCTGCTTCCTGGCAAACTCAGAAAACGTGTCTTTGCTCCTCCTGCCCTTTCTCCTGCTTTCCTTTGTTGTGCTTCCTTTACCTGACATAAAACACAAGCGAACAACAAAACTAACCTTTCCTGACTGTGCCCAGCCTTCTCCTGCTGAATCACTTCACAATCGAGTTTACCACGGCTTGAAGTGTGAACCTTAGTCAACCTGCCAGCCGCATGGAGAACCTGCAATTGACTATGCCACTTGGACACACTGCTGAGGGCACCCCAAACCGTAAGCCACTGGGTTGCCACTTTGCCTCAAGGAGAGCGAGCTTTGCTGGGCTTAGATGGTGTCAGCTCCATGCAACACTAACGTGTCTGCCTCACCAGCAAGCTCCTTGAGACTCTGCCAGTGCAAACCTTGCCTCACAGGTAGCAATCAGTGAACCCAGAGACCTCTCTCTGTAACACCCAGTCCCTCTCGCTGGATGCTCACAGGCAGTAGCAAGTTCACTGCTTTGAAAAAAACGGTGCACACCCCGGCCTGTTAGGTTAGCTGAGGACTCACTCCTTACTTCAGTATAATAAAGAATGTTGATTAATAGAGAATAGAGATTTAAGTGATATTAAGAGAGACAGGTCTGGTTACAAACAATCAAACCAGCTTTCTAGTGACTGAAAAAGACAGTTACTCACCTTTATAACTGTTGTTCTTCGAGATGTGTTGCTCATATCCATTCCAGTTAGGTGTGTGCGCCGCGCGTGCACATTCGTCGGAAAACTTTTACCCTAGCAACTCAGTGGGCCGGCAGGTCGCCCCCTAGAGTGGCGCCATCATGGCGCTTGATATATACCCCTGCCGGCCCACCCGCTCCTCAGTTCCTTCTTGCCGGCTACTCCGACAGTGGGGAAGGAGGGCGGGTGTGGAATGGATGTGAGCAACACATCTCGAAGAACAACAGTTACAAAGGTGAGTAACCGTCTTTTCTTCTTCGAGTGATTGCTCATATCCATTCCAGTTAGGTGAATCCCAAGCCTTACGTAGGCGGTGGGGTCAGAGTGAAATGTGGCAGAATGAAAACTGCTGAGCCAGAGGCTACAGCATCTCTTGACCGTTGAACCAGGGCATACTGCGAAGCAAAGGTATGGACCGAGGACCAATGGAGCTGCGCGACAGATCTCGTGGGTAGGAACACGAGCCAGCAAGGCGGCAGATGAAGCCTGAGCCCTGGTAGAATGCACGGTGATGTGGCTTGGGGAAATATGAGCCAAATCATAACAAGTGCAGACGTCCGCCATCACCCAAGATGAGATCCTCTGAGAGGAAAACAAGCAAGCCCTCCCTTTGGCCCGCTACCGTGACAGAGCTGGGGCACCTTACGAAATGGTTCTGTCAGCGCAATATAAATGCGAGCACTCCACAGATGTTCAAGGAGTGCAATGGTTGTGCCCATTGCGTTGAGCTGTGGGTAACGTGAAAGGCCGAAACCACCTTAGGGAGGAAAGCCGGGTGCGGTCATAACTGCACCTTGTCTTTGTGAAACCTAGTGTACGGTGGAACCACCGTAAGAGCTCTGAGCTCGGAGACCTGTCTGGCCGATGTAACAGCTACGAGGAAAGATGTCGTCCAAGACAGGTATAGCAGAGGGCCAGTCGTGAACGGCTCGACTGGGGGAGACATAAGTCTGGTTAAAACTAGGTTGAGGTCCCAGGTTGGGGCTGGGCGGCGCACCCGAGGGTGCAAGCGCTCCAAGCCCTTGAGGGACCTCGAACCCATAGAGCGTGAGAACATGGAACGTCCACCTTAGCCTGGCTGGAAGGTAGAGATGGCTGCTGAGTGTATCCTCAGCGATGATACCGCCAGGTCCTGCCGCTGAAGGCCAGAGGCAAGCCAAATAGAGGGGATCGAGACCTCAGCAGGAGCAAGATCGAGCGTATTGCAGCTGTAGAAGAAATGCTTCCACCTGGCCCGGTACGTTGACCAGGTGGAAGGCTTCCTGTCACCCCGGCTCAGTTACGCAGCAGCCACACCGTGAGGCGAAGAGGCTGCAGGTCCGAGTGACGAAGCCTGTCGTTGCCCTGAGTGATGAGGTCTGGGTGGGGTGGCAGGGTAATTGGGTCTGTTATTGACAGGCTGAGCAACGTGGTATAGCAGTGCCGCCTGGACCACTCTGGAGTGATCATGATGATGCGCGCTCTGCCCCTGCGGAGTTTGAGCAGGACCTAATGAACCAGTGGCAACAGTGGAAAGGCATAAAGGAGTTGGCCTTTCCCCGGCACCAGGAATGCGTCTAAGATCGATCCCGAGGAGAGACCTTGGAAGGAGCAGAACATCTGGCATTTTCTGCTCTCGCGGTGAGCGAACAGGTCTATGTGAGGAAACATCTCCACTTCTGGAAAGCAGAACGCCTCACATGGGGCAGAGTGATCACTCGTAAGACAGGAAAGACCTGCTAAGTCAAAGCGCCAAGACGTTCCGAATGCCTGGGAGAAAGGACGTCACCAGCTCCATCGAGTGGGCCATGCAAAAGTCCCGGAAATGGATGGCCTCCTGACAAAAGGGGGGAGGACCATGTCCCTCCCTGGATATTCATGAAGCACATGGCCGTTGTGTTGGCTGTAAACACCGAGATACAACGGCCTCGCAGCTGCCGCTGGAACCCCTGGCACGCCAGGCGGACTACTCTCATTTTTGGGGCATTGATGTGGAATGCCAGCTCCCGAGAAGACCAAAGGCCTTAAGCTCGGAGGTGACCATGAGCACTCGAGCAGAGAGATGACGCGTCCATCGTCAGGGGCAGTGAGGGCTGGGGCGGATGAAACCGCATCCCTGCCCACACCAGGGAGGGAGTTAGCCACCACTCTAGGGAGCCTAAGGTGCTCGAGGGAACGGTGACTACCATGACCATCGGCTCCCTGTCCGGGTGGTACGCCGAGTTGAGCCGGACTTGGAGAGGACGGAGGCGGAGCTTGGCATGTTTGGTTACAAACTTGCGGGCAACCATGGACCCAGGAGACTGAGACAAGTACGAGCCAAGGTCGTTGGGAAAGCCTGCAGACCTCAGATGATTGTTGCCATCGCCTAAAACCGCAGTTGTGATAAGCAGGCTCCGGCTAGGTAGGAGACCAGGATAGCCCCTAGGAAGTCCAACCTCTGCGTGGGAACCAGAGTGGATTGCTCTACAGTAATCATCGGGCCTTGACCCGTGAATAAGACCGTGACGATGCCCACGCGCTGAGTGGTTTGTGTCTCAGAGTCTCCTCGGATAAGCGAATCGTCCAGATACGGAAAAACGCATATCCGACATCAGCAAAGGTAGGCGGCGACTATGGCCGTAAACCAGAAGTACTGACAGTTGGCTAGAAAGCGGAGGTATCCCCTGTGCAGAGGGAAGATGGCGTTGCGAAAGTACGCGTCCTTCATATCCAGGGCGGCATAGTAGCCCCCAGGAGGCAAGGATGGAATAATAGTTCCCAGGGATACCGTGCGGAACGTCAACCTTATCCTAAACCGGTTGAGTCCGTGCAGGACTAGGAAGGTCTGAGACCTGCGTTCGAGTGGGGGACTAGGGCATAACGGGAGTAAAACCCCTTGCCCCTTTCGTCCGCTGAAGGGGGACAGGGCTGGAACAAATTAGAGGTGGTACCTATGCCCCACCGTGCGCAGGACCCAGCGATCTGAAATTAACTGGGGCCACGCCAGGAGAAAGCGGGATTGGGATCCCGGCCTGTGACTGGTACACCGCCCTCAGGCGCACCTTGGAAGGTTCGTCTTTGGTCCCAGTGGTAATTGCGAGGGACCTTGACTGTGGCTCTTTAGGGGTCCTGACGTTCGTCTGCGACCACCTTGGCCTCGCCGTTTGCCAAAGTCCTGTCTCTGGCTAGGCACAGAGTATGGCGGCTGGGGACAGAAAAGGCCTGCGTTTGGTCGCTGGCATATGCATGCTGAGAGAGCGCATTAGGACCCTATTGTCCATCAGGCTTCGCAGCCTTTGCCGCGAAGAGGCCTGTACCAACAAAGGGTAAATCCTGAATGGCATACTGCAGCTCTGGCCGGAGGTTTGAAACCTGAAGCCATGAGAAGCACCTCATGGCGACACCAAAGGCCAGAGTCCTGGCTGCAGAGTCTGCTGCGTCCAACAAGGCCTGGAGGGACGCTCTGGGTACCTTTTTTCCCCCGTCCTCCAAGACGGCAGCGAACTCTTGGCGGGAGTTTTGAGGGAGAAACTCCGTAAACTAAACTACCTTCACCCAGGTGCTACAATTATCGCAGCTAAGCAAGGCTTGTTGCTTTGCTACCCAGAGCTGCAGGGCCTCTGCAGAGTACACCTGGTGGCCAAGCAGGTTCATTCGCCAAGCCTCTTTCGGTTTCGGGGCTGGCGCCCGCTGGCCATCATATCAGAATCGTGGTCCTGAGCATAAGATCTGCGCATGTGGGATGACACGGATGCGTGTCCGGATGACCATGGAGGTACTAAAAGGCGGCACAGGCAGAGTCTCTGACTCTATCGGACCTTGCCCAACTCGGCACCGGGGACCGGCACCGGGAGGCGTACCGGTACCTGGAACGAGATCCAGACCTGCAACCAGAACGGTGCCGGGAGGTCGACCGAGATCTCGAGGCTTGGGGAGAGGCTACAGGAGTCACGGTACCTGTCGCGGTGCCGGGAATCGGAAAGATGCCGATAGCGGGTCGGCGAATGGGATACCGACCGGTGCAGCAAGTGTGACCAGTACCGATGAGGAAAACAGCACCGGGACTGTAAGTGGTGTCGGGCGTGCCGACAGGACCTGGAGTGTCTGCGGGACCATGATCATGAACGGTGCCGCTCTGCTGTGCTGACAGAGGATGGTCACATGAAGAGACTGTATTACCCGCACCAGCGGTGCCGGGGTCAGGCAGCATCGATTCTGTCATGGCAATGAGATCCCTCGCCGCTGGTAATGTCTCCGGCGTGGAGGGAACAGCAGGCTCAACCACAGTGCATACTGGGGAGCTGTCAGGCACCGGATTCGACGGCCCTCGTGGGACCGGGATCGACGGTACCGAGGTCGTCAGAGCTTCGGTAGGTGTCGGTGCCGGGCAATCCGAGTTAGATGAGCTGTCTGGCTGCGGTGCCGTCAGCACGGAAGCAGCAGGAGCAATAAGCTCAATCACGGCGCGTGCCGGGGAGCCGTCAGGCACCGGATTCGACGGCCCTTGTGGGATTGGAATCGACGGTGCCGACGTTGTCGGTGCCTCCGAGGTGTCGGTGCCGGGCGATCCGACTTAGACGAGCTCTCTGGCTGCGGTGCCGCTGGCACGGAAGCAGCAGGAGCAGTAGCTCAACCACGGCGCGTGCCGGGGAGCTGTCAGGCACCGGATTCAATGGCCCTGGGGGACTGGAATCGACGGTGCCGATGTCGTCGGTGCCTCTGCAGGTGCCGGTGCCGGGCGATCCGACTTAGACGAGCTCTCTGGCTGTGATGCAGGTGGCACGGAAGCAGCAGGAGCAGGGGGCTCAACCACGGCGCGTGCCGGGGAGCCGTCAGGCACCAGCAGGAATCGTAGGCTTTCTCGACCTCGGAGGAAGGGAGCGGTGCCGAGTCGACTTCGGTGCCGGCGACGGCCGGTGCCGAAAGGCCTTGGCAGTACCGGCGGGGTCCGGTGCTGAGGAGGCGCTTCTGCCAGCCGCTTGATCATCGCTCGGCGCCCAAGGTGGAGGGGTAAGTGAAAGTCCCGCTCCTTTTTGTTCTCGGCTTAAAAGCCTTGCAAATGAGGCACTTAGCTGTCAAGTGTGATTCCCTGAGGCACTTCAAACAGGAGTCATGTGGATCTCCCTTCGGCATCGGCTTCTGGCAGGCCGAACCCATTTTAAAACCCAGTGAGCCGTGCATGGGCTCTGGCACCAGGTTCATGGAAGGGGCTACTTCCTGAACCCCGCTAACTATTACTAAACTAACTATGTTAGCAAAGAAAAACGTATAACTATACAAATATATAAATAAAAGGGTTATAACTGCATAACTATATACAAGAACTACGAGTAGCTAGGGAAGTGGAGGTCAGCTAAGCCGCGCTCCACTGTTCCAACGACCGACACGGGCGGTAAGAAGGAACTGAGGAGTGGGTGGGCCGGCAGGGGTATATATCAAGTGCCATGATGGCGCCACTCTAGGGGGCGACCTGCCGGCCCACTGAGTTGCTAGGGTAAAAAGTTTTCTGACAAATGTGCACGCGCGGCGCACACACCTAACTGGAATGGATATGAGCAATCACTCGAAGAAGAACTTAATCTTAGCAAGTTACAATCTTTGCCTGAGCAATTTTCTTACTTATCTCAAGTTACCAGCATCTCCAGCCCTTCAAGTCAGAGGATTCAACATTCACAGAATCAGAGGGTGCTGTTCCCAAAGTGATGGGTAACTAGAATGCCTATTTTGTTCCCCTCACGTTTCCCAAAGTCCATTGTCTTTGCTTCAAGAGCCAAGAAGACATCTTGGGGGTTCAGAATCTCCTGTCCCCCCCATGTGCTCACAAAGCTGTTTCCTCAGCCGCTTGTTAGCTTGATTGCTTTGTTTACCTTACATGTACATGTACTTTGTCTATGGCTTACAAAGTTTGACCCTAATAGGTAAATCAATGTTCTTTTGTGTAAGGCAGACTTGCCTCCAAAACATATTTTAAGAGCATGTTTCCAGCATACATACACAACTGCTTATACCCAACCCATACATACATCACACAATGATATTCATGACTAATGTGTCACCAGATTTTGTAAGAGACCTTATTCAATACACTTTTATACTACAATAGTGTACACAATCAGTTGATTCAATTGCTTATTCTTTGGAGTTCAGATCCCCTCAATTCTCCCACCTCAGGTGTCTTCACTCTGACTGCCACAACTCAGTTACTGTAGATTCATAGATTCCAAGGGCAGAAGGGATCAATATGATCATCTGATCTGGCCTCCTGGATAACACCACCCAGAGAACTTCCCCATAATAATTCTTAGAGCAGATCTTTTAGAAAAGCATCTCAGCTTGATTTAAAAAATTGTTAGTGATGGAGAATCCACCACAACCCTTGGTAAGTTGTTCCAGTGGTTAACCATTGTCACCATTAAAAATGTATACCTTATTTCTAGTCTGACTTTGTCTAGCTTCAACTTCCAGCCACGGGATCGTGTTAGACCTTTCTCTGCTAGACTGAAGAGCTCATTATCAAATATTTGTTCCTCATGTAGATACTTATAGACCAGGGCTCTCAAACTCAAATGACCATGAGGGCCACATGAGGGATAGTTCATTGGCCTGAGGGCCGCATCACTGACACACACACACCCCTCGCTGCCCCCGGCCTTGCCCCCACTCCACCCCTTCCATGAGGCCCTGCCTCTTCCCACCCTTCCCTGCCCCATTCTAACCCCTTCCCTGAAGTCGCCACCCCAACTCTGCCCCCTCCCTGCCCCCCAGAGGGTGGATAAGGGGTGTGGTGGGGGCTCAGGGCAGGGGTTCAGCAGGGGGCTAGGGCTCAGGGCAGGGGGCTCAGGGCAGGGAGTTTGGTGTTGCAGGGGCTTGGGGTGCAGGCAGGGGGCTCAGGGTGCAGGAGGGGTGTGGGATGCGGCAGGGGGCTCAGGGCAGGGAATTGGGGTGCTGCAGGGGGTTGGGATGCGGCAGGGGTCTTAGGCGGGGAATTGGGGTGCAGAAGGGGTGCAGGAGAGCTTCGGGCTCTGGGGTGGCAGTGGCACACACGGGGGCCAGGGCAGGCTGCCAGCCCCAGCGCCGCTCTGCTCCGGGAAGTATCTGGAACCATGTCCCTGCGGCCCCAGGGGGAGGAGGACGCAGGGCTCCGCATACTGCTCACCACGCCTCCAGGTATCTCCCGTTGGCCGCAGTTCCCCGTTTCTGGCCAATGGGAGCTGTGGGGGGTGGGGGAGAAGGGCGGTGCCTAGAAGCCAGGGCAACACATGGAGCCCTCTGCTTCTCCCCCCTACACCGCAGGGACGTGATGCCAGCCACTTCACGGAGCGGTGCGGGGCTCGAGGGGGCAATCCCACAGGTGTAGTTTGCCCACCTCTGGCCTGGAGGTAGGCCATGAGGGCAGGCCACAGGAAATAGCCCCACAGGACACGTGTTTGAGACCCCTGTTATAGACTGTGATCAAGTCACCCCTTAACCTTCTCTTTGTTAAGGCAAATTGAGCTCATTGAGTCTATCTATCACTATAAGGCATCTTTTCTAACCCTTTAAATCATTCTCATGGCTCTTCTCTGAACCTTCTCCAATTTATCAACATTCTTATTGAATTGTAGACACCAGAACTGGACACAATTCAAGCAGTAGTAACACCAGTAACAAATACACAGGTAAAATAACCTCTCTGCTCCTACTTGAGATACCTTTGTTTATGCATCCCAGAACTGCCTTAATTCTGTTGGCCTGGATACCCATGTTCAGCTACTTATCCATCATGACCCCCAAATCTTTTTCAGAGTCCCTGCTTCCCAGAGTAGAGGCCCCAGTATGGCCTGCGTTCCTTGTTCCTCGGTGTACACATTTAGCCACATTAAAACATATGTTGTTTGCTTGTGACCAGTTTACCAAGTGATTCAGAGTGCTCTGAATCAATGACTTGTCTTCATTATTTACCACTCTCCCAATTTTTGTCTCATCTGCAGACTTCAGTCAATCTTCCTATTCTGGGCGAAAGACGTCTTCTCACTTGCCAAGCCTGACCCCATTTTGCCTTCCTCTTCTCTCAGGTGAATCACATGACTAGCACACCTCTATCTCCCAAGTCCAGGTGGGATATGAAGCAGCAAAGAATCCTGTGGCACCTTTTAGACTAACGGACGTTTTAGAGCATGAGCTTTCGTGGGTGAATACCCACTTCGTCGGATGCATGGCATGCATGAAGTGGGTATTCACCCACGAAAGCTCATGCTCCAATATGTGTTAGTCTATAAGGTGCCACAGGACTCTCTGCTGCTTTTACAGATCCAGACTAACACAGCTACCCCTCTGACACATGGGATATGAAGTAGCAAAAGGACTTCCTTTCCTGGAAGATAAGACCTTTTTTAAAGGCTGAGAATGCTTAATTACTTTAATTTCCAGGTTCCTACCAAAATTAATGGCCAATTTACAGGTCTGAAGTGTTTTTGCTTGCTAAGAGGCATGGCACTGAGCTACTGAATCTTGGTCTCCACTGCTGCCAAAAAAACATCTCACACATCAGACCCAGTAACAACTTTGAGAGTTAGGTCACCAGGCTGATTTTCCTTTGACCAGAAACCCACCCATTTTTAAAGATCCAAATGGATTTATTAAGCCCGGTACATCTTTGCAAATGAGACCAAATGGAAGTCCTGATCACAAACAGTCACCTGACAGCCTAAGTCACTTGCCCATACCTAACAGTTAAAATCCCACCCTCCGAGTCAGATTCCTGCACAGGGAAGTACATTTGGCCCAACTGAATTGCTGTTGCTGTTCCAGTTGGACAGGACATTCTTCATGCTATGTCTTTGGGCAACGTTGCTGTGAAGATGCTGCATTTCATCTTTTAGTAAGTAGCTTACTGATCTTCAGAATCATCAGCTGGGCCAGACATTAGCCATCTCCTCTTTAGCCATAGTCTACCCACACAGCTGCATTCTCTCAGAAGGGCGTAATCCACAAAGCTATGGAAGCAGCACAGGGAGCCAGAGATGAAGCATGTCAAGGACATGCAGTGAAAGGAAATTATACAAGACTACTCCAGAGTCTGACAGAGAACCTTGTTCTTCAGCTAGAGCTTTCCACAATAACCAAACTAAAAATGAAAGTTTAGAGGAATACTGCAAGCAAAGCTTCCTGTTACCAGCCTTAATGAGCTGCAACCTTATTGTGCAATCTAATTTACTTATGATGATAGGCACTATAGAAAATCTTAGCGATGTACTTCCCCCACTGGCCCATTTTACTGCAGTGCTGTGGTGTTCAGTGAGTAGGTGAAGATGTTTGGAATGCCCAGAGACACCAGTATTTTATTCAAATCAGAATCAAAAGGAAAGCTTAACTTTCTTCATATTAAACAGCAAACGCATTTGACAGGTTAATGGCAGGGTCATCAACCTAATCCCATTATAAGGTGGATAGAAAGCTGGCTAGATTGTCAGGCTCAATGGGTAGTGATCAATGGCTCCATGTCTAGTTGGCAGCCGGTATCAAGCAGAGTGTCCCAAAGATTAGTCCTGGGGCTGGTTTTGTTCAATTTCTTTATTAATGATCTGGAGGATGGCGTGGACTGCACCCTCAGCAAGTTTGCAGACGACACTAAACTGGGGCGAGTGGTAGATACGCTGGAGGGTAGGGATAGGATACAAAGGAATCTAGACAAATCAGAGGATTGGGCCAAAAGAAACCTGATGAGGTTCAACAAGGACAAGTGCAGAGTCCTTCACTTAGGATGGAAGAATCCCATGCACTGCCAGACACTAGGGACCGAGTGGCTAGACAGTAGTTTTGCAGAAAAGGACCCAGGGGCTACAGTGGACGAGAAGCTGGATATGAGTCAACTGTTTACCCTTGTTCCCAAGAAGGCTAATGGCATTTTCGGTTGTATAAGTAGGGGCATTGCCAGCAGATCGAGGGACACGATCATTCCCCTCTATTCGGCATTGGTCCAGGCCTCATCTGGAGTACTGTGTCCAGTTTTGGGCCTCACACTACAAGGAGGATGCGGAAAAATTGCAGAGTCCAGCGGAGGGCAACAAAAATGATTAGGGGGTTGGAACACATGACTTATGAGGAGAGGCTGAGGAAACTCGGATTGTTTAGTCTGCAGAAGAGAAGAATGAGGTGGGGGATTTGATAGCTACTTTCAACTACCTGAAAGGGGATTCCAAAGAGGATGGATCAAGGCTGTTGTCAGTGGTACCAGATGATAGAACAAGGAGCAATAGTCTCAAATTGCAGTGGGAGAGGTTTAGGTTGAATATTAGGAAAAACTTTTTCATTAGGAGGGTGATAAAACACTGGAAGAGGTTCCCTACGGAGGTGGTGGAATCTCCTTCCTTAGAGGTTTTTAAGGTCAGGCTTGACAAAGCCCTGGTTGGATTGATTTATTTGGGGATTGGTCCTGCTTTGAGCAGGAGGTTGGACTAGATGACCTGCTGAGGTCCCTTCCAATCCCATGATTCTATGATAATAACGCCTTTATAAACAGCATAATCTCAGGCAGTCTCCCATTGCTATTTTGTGAACACTTATAAGTAGAAAACACCATTCCACTTCTAGTGTTTGAGTGAGAGACTTTGGCTACCAATATTAACAGTATTTGCTCAAACTTCCTTACTTGTCCAGTAGCAGCAGACTTTCAGGATGGTTCACAAAAAAACTGCAGAAGCAGCTACTTGAGGTTAGCTCACCTGTGAATTAGCTGGACACTCATCACTGGACACTCCAAGCACTGGCTAATGCATCTTAGCGCTGTTGGAGAGAAAACTGTGGAAGAACAGGGTTTTATTTTTAAGTGTCTTTACAAGGAAGAGGAGTAGAGTTTTGGATGCAGAAACTTCTGTACATTGTGCAGAACTCTGAAGAGATACTGGTTTGCTATAGCTTGTCTGATTTGATTTTTTCTATTCCTAAAGTGATAAGGGTTCTTTAATGCTACCCACTGTGAGTGGATCCATATAAATCTCATAAGATCATCCCAGGATTATCTCTGTATCACTCTGAAGCCCAAGTCTGTGTCACTGTGAAGCAACAGAAGTAGCTACAAGTATGGTTGAGGGCTCTTTCTTCATCATATCATCAGGTTCAATCAGCCCTGGTAGGTGTGGTCTGTTACCGTCCCATTTTAAAGTTCTCAACCATTTTTTTGCTCCCCTTCCCTCTTTTTTAAGCTCACGATTAATGAATTACACCCTTTCAGTGACTTGTACTTAAAATAAAGGCTTTTAAAAGCATGTAGGTGCTATGGCTATCCGAATTTAGAGAAGCAAGTCGGAGAATGGAAATCATTCTGATCTGTGAATTGTAACGTTTACCCTACCAGAAGTCTGGCCATTAATACTAGCTCGTTCACACAGCACTTGTGATGTCAGAGGACTAACTTCCAGTGCTGAGAATCTGAGGTCTTTACACCAAACTCAGGTTGTGCCAAGGGCCCTTACAATGGGCATACATGGGAGCCAGGCCCAATCTTCTGAGTCAATCAAGTGAGGTTTTTCAGTGTCATTTGCACAAAGCTTAAACCTCCTTGTGCTGCCTTTCATTTTGCTGAAACTTGGAACTTCTCAATGCTGTGATCAGTTGTGTATTTGTACCATAAATCCAGGAAAACTGACTGAAATGAGAGCAAGTCGCTTTTCCCGATTTAATACCTCCCCCCAACCAAGAGACTCCTGAAGGACTAGCCAGCATTATGCTCAGATGAAGCCACCAGTCCAGAGTTTGTTTTCTGGTCTGGTTATTTTCCTTAACTCTGAATTTTTGCCTTCAGCACTGATAAGTAGCATCCACTGAGGGAATAATTCAGATAGCCAGCATTAACTTTTGAATCTTTCACTTCCACGACCTAGGCACCTGGAGGACACCTCATTATGATTCAGGAGAATACAATGTGTAGATTTAAACATTCTCTAATAAACTTTTAAATCTGAAGTGCTAGAAAAGTCTGAAAAGCTTAGCATTATTAAGAAGAAACCTTCCCAATGCCCACTTCAGTGCACAGTAAATTTCTGGTTTCAGAGGGAAAAAAGAAGGCGTTCATATGGTATGTGTGGGACTGCAGTCACTTTGCAAGATAAACATTACAACTCATGATAACATCGAGTTTGCATGTGCAATTTTAATTGTAAAATAAGAAGTCAAGCAGTAGTTAATTGCCATTTAATAGATTAAGTGCTCTAAATAGAGTTTTCTTCATAGATTGAGCCACAATGAAAAGTCTCCAAAAGGCTTAATATAGCTGGTGGAAAGTTAGGGATAAGAATAATCAATCCTTTATTCTTCCCTGAACGACAAATACTTCCTGAGAATAGCTAGTGTTTCTAGTGCACTTGGCATATTGTACAACTGAAGCAGTAGAGAAGACAGACTGAGTCCTCAAAGTCAACAACTTCACTAGGAAAAAAAGTTCTCTGAGGGTATGTCTACATCTACAATTTTGCAGCGCTGGTTGTTACAGCTGTATTAGTACAGCTGTATAGGGCCAGCGCTGCAGAGTGGCCACACTTACAGCAACCAGCGCTGCAAGTGGTGTTAGATGTGGCCACACTGCAGCGCTGTTGGGCGGCTTCAAGGGGGGTTCGGGGAACGCGAGAGCAAACCGCAGGGAAGGAGACCTGCTTGCACGGGGGTTCGAGGAACGCGAGAGCAAACCGGGGAAGGAGACCTGCTTCCCCGCGGTTTGCTCTCGCGTTCCCCGAACCCCACTGCAAACCGCAGGGAAGGAGACCTGCTTGCACGGGGGTTCGGGGAACGCGGGAGCAAACCGCAGGGAAGGAGACCTGCTTGCACGGGGGTTCGAGGAACGCGAGAGCAAACCGGGGAAGGAGACCTGCTTCCCCGCGGTTTGCTCTCGCGTTCCCCGAACCCCACTGCAAACCGCAGGGAAGGAGACCTGCTTGCACGGGGGTTCGGGGAACGCGGGAGCAAACCGGGGAAGGAGACCTGCTTCCCCGCGGTTTGCTCTCGCGTTCCCCGAACCCCACTGCAAACCGCAGGGAAGGAGACCTGCTTGCACGGGGGTTCGGGGAACGCGGGAGCAAACCGCAGGGAAGGAGACCTGCTTGCACGGGGGTTCGAGGAACGCGAGAGCAAACCGGGGAAGGAGACCTGCTTCCCCGCGGTTTGCTCTCGCGTTCCCCGAACCCCACTGCAAACCGCAGGGAAGGAGACCTGCTTGCACGGGGGTTCGGGGAACGCGGGAGCAAACCGCAGGGAAGGAGACCTGCTTGCACGGGGGTTCGGGGAACGCGAGAGCAAACCGCAGGGAAGGAGACCTGCTTCCCCGCGGTTTGCTCTCGCGTTCCCCGAACCCCCCTGCAAACCGCAGGGAAGGAGACCTGCTTGTTCGGGGAACGCGAGAGCAAACCGGGGAAGGAGACCTGCTTGATTACCAGAGAGGCTTCCTCAGGTATGCTGCGATACCTGCTTATTTCACGGAGGTCAAGAAAAGCGCTGGTAAGTGTCTACACTTGATTACCAGCGCTGGATCACCAGCGCTGGATCCTCTACACCCGAGACAAAACGGGAGTACGGCCAGCGCTGCAAACAGGGAGTTGCAGCGCTGGTGATGCCCTGCAGATGTGTACACCTCCTAAGTTGCAGCGCTGTAACCCCCTCACCAGCGCTGCAACTTTGTGATGTAGACAAGCCTTGAGTAACATTTCAGAAAAAAGGTTGAATGAAAAGGCAATTCCTTCCCATGGCAAGTGGTTATGTTGATGTGTATTGCCTTCTCCCTCCAAAGGAGCTTGTCTGATCTGCAGGTGTTCCCATCCTCATGCCCCCCCCCCCAACCTCTTAAGAAAGTGCTGTCTCCTGGCAACAATACAAAGATAACAACCAAGCACCTTCAGTACTACTTTTATTTTCACTTTCAGTTAAAAACAAACCATTGTTCTTTTAAGAGAATAATCCATTCATTTGTGATTATAAAGTGCATTTTTTCACCTTGAACTTTGTGTACAAAAACATTTAAAAAAGAAAGACACAAACATGCAAAAACAGCTTAACAAGGCACTTCCAGGCATAAAAGGACAGCAATGCCTCACTTCTACATTCCCATTGGCGAAAGAAAAGTGTGAAAAGGAAAGCTCCAAGAAGTTACTTCTTTTGTGTTTTCGAATCATCACTGGTCAAAGAGTCAGTTCCCAGCACAATGTTTACACAACGTCGATGTGTATGTCACAACTTCCACAGCTTTTTCCCATCCACTGCGGTACATCATTGCTTCCATTGGTTGGTATGCAGGGGCCCCTTCATTGTACCACGAGAAGGAGGAAATAAAAGCACACTACTACCCAGGGCACTACAGACTCTCACATCACTGTTGCATGGTGTCATGGTTAGGATCTAAAGGTGTGCTAGAATTTGTTAGCTAAAAGCACATGAAGCAAACTGTACACTAGATTTTTAGAACATGTTAGCTAAAAACAACCATACCTTTAAATCCTAGGCAAGTTAACCCCTTGACTCATTCACTGCCCAGTTTTGTAAATCAAAGAATGATTTTAAACCAAACCTGGATAAGTCTTTCCTAAAGACACCTTTACGGAGGACACTATTTAACTTATCAAACGGAAATTCAGGAAACAGACTTTTCAAATTAGTGAATGAAGCTTGTGCAACCCATGTTTACATACACATAGCATCAATTTAATGCCTGAAATTAGTAACTGAGTACAATACTGCTTTCCACAGCCCAATATACTGATGCAAAGATCAAAAAACTATGCATTCTTCCTGTAAGCTCATTGTTCTTACTTAATCATGTCTAATAGAAGGTCAGATACATCATCTCCTAAAATTATAGGTCAGCGCAGAAGTGTTTTGTACTGTGGTCTCCAGAATTTAAAAAGTGATGTTTTAAAAAGCAATTTTGAATTCTGGAGAATAGCATAGCCACTTGCTTCTTCCTGTGCCCTCCCCACACAAATACTGGGTGTGTGCTAAAAGTATAACGTTTGTGTTCTAGAAAAATAGAATATCTGGAAATATTAAACCCCATCTGAATTATTCCATTTAAATATATGAAATAAGTTATTCTGCTTAAATAGCAAGACATTGGCTTAATGATTGCATTCTCTCTGGCAGTACCTAAAATGACTGTTTTCTGCAATTCACATCACCTCCAAAACAAGCCATGGTACTCTCCCCTCTACCACAACAGATCTTCCTTTTCAACAAGAGCAATGATGGCATCTCATGCCCTCGAGAGATCCGTTTTCTTGGGCAGAACTACATTTTGTATGGAAATAGCACTGAAGGCCAATGCGTGCACTTACTTGTGATAGCTTCTACAAGGTCAATACAAGATACAGATGTGACAGCTCAGTGTGTAATGACAGTGCAAGTCTGGTGCTCTAGCAATCTAAGTGAACCTATTCTACCATGAACACAGTGAACAAAGAGCTACACATCCATTCTAGTGAGACAAGTTTTAGACAAAACAGTTGACTTGGATTAATACAAATGTTCAGAACTTTTTAAAAGCTAGCAGTCACATCTCAGAAACCTTTGTAGTTGAAGCCACTGCTGTGATATTGTACACAAAAAAAGTTCTGAGCCAAGGCACTCACATCGCACTAAGAAGTTAGTCTCCCGAATAAGCTGTCTTCATAGGAGATGACAAACAGCAGCAGTGAGGTCTGTTTATCAAAATCTCAAACCCACTACAGAAACAACAAATTCACAAACATGCAGTGTACTTACTGTCCATGCAGACTCATTCATGAACCCTTTGGCACCCTGTTTCTTAACAGAATGAAAGCTCATTTTACATTAGCACTAAAAGTAGGAGCTGCTGCACTCCCCAGGCACAGTAAGGCAGTTCATAGAGATACATATTGAGAACAGAATGGTGATCTTTCAGCACCTGCAAGATTAAAAATTTAAAAAAGAAGAAAAAATCCTCAGTGTTACTCCCCAAGTAGTTCTAGGGCGCTAGAGGGGCTAGAAGACTTTCTGGGCATATTAACAGTTGCAGACAGAGAGCTCATCCCTTCCAGTAAAAATGATTTTAAAACTTGATGAGTCAAAGGATTTAACCCCAAAGCTACAAGGATACTACACAGCTCTAAAGGGAAAAAAAATTCAACTCCTCAACATAGGCAATCCCTATGAATTTACTACACAAATTATATTTAAAAAATATATATCTTACAGATGAACTGGTGACTAAGCATACCAGTATCTTCCTATAAATGCAGGTATCTCCTAATATGGCATGAGGCGAAGCTTCTAGTCATGGAAAAGATTCTAGAAATGACACAACCATCTCTAACCAAAAGGCTCCAGCACACTAACAAGGTCAGAGACAAAGGGACATTCATGTCCCCCCCCTTGCCATAAGCGAGCTAGTTTAGCTTTAATCTCTCCTGTCATGTATAAATTACCTGTCAAATAGTCTTCTAGCAAAGCCAACTTGCATAATGCGACAGAAATGGTAGAGCATAGTTAAAAAAGCCTCCCTCTTTAAGATACTCAAGCCTGTAACAACCCTAATGTGCAACACAAGACACTACTACATACCTAAGTGAACAATGCAATCACTGAAATAGTAAGTGTTTAACTGGAGGCGATTAGCAGCATTATACAGAAGAGGACTAGCAGCACTGGGCAGAAACCATAGAGAGGTCTCCCATTCTATCAAACTGTTTCCAAGTGTTGAATCAGGGGGGTAACTTTCATGATGCAAAAGACACTTGTTTAGCTGGTATTAAAACCACTTGCGATCACTGAACGTTACAGTCATCTTGCTTTACCCCAATGGAGCTTTGCAGAGCCATGTAAAGTGTCATTTATCCAGCTCTTTAGCAAACTTCACGTTCAGGCCAATTCCCAAGCTTGCAACAGGCACAGCACCAGTTAGAAAATCAAGACTCAGTTCCTCCATTAGTAGTAAGGCCCTAGCTTTTCATACCCTGAATAGCTAGGCCACTCAGGAAACAAGCCATAGGAGCACCTCGGACTTCCAAACTGATCAAAGGCAATGCCAAAATCAGGTCCAGCCTGAGGCTGCGAGACTTCCCGAGCAGATTTCAGTTCAGACTGTATGATCCTGTAATTCAGGCCTCTGTTGCTGTCCCAATACACTTTCCCATCACACTCGTAATAGACTGCAAACTCGATTCTTTCATGGGATTGAATTCTCTCTGGCAAGCAGATATCAAAGGAAAACGTGTCCTTGTCTGAACCTGCATAAGTGTCCTTGACATATTGGCATGGATAGTCTGTGAAGCTTTTCCAAGTGTCAAATGTCATCCTTATTCTCAAAGTCTTCTCAAAAGCAAGATTCTTAACCTTCACTGTGCCCACAATAGCTTTATCCTTTAGCATGCAGTTTTCCAGGCAGACAAAATCTGTCTGAAGGCGATTTCTGAAGTCCAAGTAGTCTGCAGAAGGCTGAACGAAATCCAAGACAAAGTTGTCTCTCTCTACTGTTGTCAGACCCACAATATTGTCTATTAACTCTGTGATGTTGAATGGAATATCTAATGGGTCATCAAACTCTGAAAACACTTTAACCATTGTCAGAGCCAAGCCTCTGCTATCGGCAAAAGAAACTCTCTTTTTCACCCTATTTTCCTGGAGAGACGTTGCCGCCTCTCCAGGTTCAGTGAACTCAGCCTTGCTGTTCTGAATGCAGGGACGTAATGGTTTGTTTGCCTTTGGAGTGACTTTACAAGCAAATCTCTCTCTTCTCAAGGGTGGAGAACACAGATACAGCTGCATGGCTATGTCCACAGCCATTGCTGGTGTAGGAGCAAAGTAGTCCAGTATTCTGAAAGAAAGAGCAGGGGAAAGGTGAGTTTTCATCACATAATTATATGACCTGAAAAGGAGCATAAGCAAGCAACAAGAAAACTTTATTATGCTGGGACATGAGCTCCTTTTGAACTTCAATTTCTGCTACATACAGCCAGCTGCTGAATAGTTTTTTTCTGGAGCACACCTTGCCCCCTCATTCCCCTGCAATAAATATTATCAATGACAAGCGTTAAAAGCAAAGCATTCAGAGAACGAGAAGAGTAAACTTTATATTGCATTTCCTCTATTCTAACTGCATAAACCATTTTGTTTGTTAAATACCGTGCAGAGACCAACCATCTTTAAATGAAACCAGGCTGTAGGACCATGACTAAAAATGTTTACTGACCCAGGGAATATTTCTTCTACTCTGTCATGATGTTTCTAATTATGACAGGTTGCAAAATACTAAACCTAAGTATAGTGCTTTACTCCCCCACCCCACCCCCTTAATGGTTGTGCTGTATTATGGTTAAATGAACAATGGAAGTTAATGTAAAATTTCAGCAGTTTCACTAACTTAAATACAATTAAATATTATATTTCTGCTGTGGTCTCCCCCCCAAGAGAGTCTGATATTTTCTCCACTTCACTGGGTAGCTGTAGCTTCCTTTAAACGTAGAAACAGGAACTGCATATTTCATCAGCAGTAGCAGTATGGAACTGACATGATCTCTAGGGGGCACAGAACCACAGCAGAACCATAGACATGAGACTTTATGATAACTTAAAGAGTTGTCATAGGAAATGACAAAGCTTGGTGTCATCCCCCAAACTTCAAAAATCAGGTTATTTCAATATGCTTTCCTCCTCAGACTCTTCTGCCATGATTTTGAGCAGCCAATGTTCTCATGAACTCTGGGGTTAGAGATGAATGCCTTATACAACATGATACTCAGTAGATCTAGCTCTGTTCTTGAGACACCGGCAAAATGGTAATATGAATGTGATCCTAAGGTTTGATACCATTATCTCATGGGCTACTGACACTAAACACATGGTGCTCAAGCTTTCCTGTCCCATCCAATATTACTTTAAGGCCACGGTGATTCAGGAAATAATAGATAAATATATATGTATAAATACTCATTTTAAATGGTCACTGAATTGAGCAGTGACATTTTGGCAGGGGACCGAGCAGTGCAGCATGGAAGTATTCTAGACCCAGTCCCCAGAAAAGGCTAGCAGATACAGCAGGGTACGTGCAGCTCCACAGGATATGTGCACTTAATAGTATCGGGAATTACATTCAATTAAAACCAAAGGGACCTTTAGCAAGCTAAACATGCTATTAAAAAAAAAAAAGCCACCACTGGTGCCAAGAGCCACCCCTACCCAAGCCAAATCTCAATCTTGCGGTTTCCTGCTGTTTGTGTGCTCACCAGTATCTGGCCCAGGGTCCCCACTGACTGAACTCCAAGCCCCAAATTAATACCATCTCCCTCAATCCAGGGAGTCGCCCTCTCAGCCCCCAAGCTAGGTGCCAGGCAGCACCCCACTCAGGAAATCAATTGATGCTGGTCCCACAAAATCTTCTGCAGCAAAGCAGGTGCACTAAGGACTTCTTCCTTCCAGAAAAGACCTCTGCCAGGTCCAGAACTGGGCATGGGGCATCCAAGGAAGCCCTAGCCAGCCTGAAAACCAGTGCCTGCAGGCCTCTTGTCCACCACTCAGTACCAAGGGCCTGTTGACACCACTCCACAAAGCAGAAAGCATTCAGGGTGCGGGTGTCTCCTGCCAGGCCTCCAGAGAGTCTCCCCTCTCACAGATAGGGCCCCCTACCATTACAGCAGGAATTTCCACCCAGGGCAAATGGCCCCACCTGCCACCATCCACTAGAGCCCTTCCTCTCCCACAATCCTCTGCCTGGGTGGCAGGAACCCCCTGCTTAGATAGCAAAGCAATGTTCGTGGTGGGGCAAGGCAACGTCTCGGCACACATATAGAATACTCTACTGGGGTGGCTGGGTATCATCAACGGCCCCTCTTCTAGGCAGTGTCACCCCCACCCCACGTCTCCTGCTACAGGGCATTTGGGAGGGTAGCCCCCACCTACTACAAACAGCAGCAGCCATCTTCCTTTCCCCACCTAACTGTGCAAAGATAGTAGCACTGGAGCTGTGTCTGCATCATTATGTTGTTCACACTCAAAAGGTTCTTCCCTGCAAACATCAGAACTGGAAACAATTGTACACTGACAGCCTATTGCTTAGATTCGAATGACACATGCATGGGCAAGAGTCCGACTTGCCGGGGATGAACGGATTGTTCTCCGAGCCCTGAAGAATACAGGATTGATAAAGCACGATATAGCCCATTGATTTTATTTAACACGTGATTTAAAATGAAGAACTTTTCCTTTAAAAAAAATTCAATGACTCCTCTCCTGCCACTCCCAAATCAAAATCTATGGGCCAATCTCTAAATGAGACCACAGCCTCACAACAGCGCTGTTTAGAGAGAACCAGGGATAAATGAGAGATCAAGGCGGCCAACGGCTATTTGGAACCTTAGTACCTTACAATTACAATACTCGGGCCAAGAACTATGCTCCTTACAGAAAACTGTCTACACATCAGCCCTTCTTCAGAACAGCATCCAAATATTTCATCTGTAAGTTGCATTCAACAAGGACTTCTGTTTATTCAGAATGTGTGTCAAGACCTGAGTGCAAAAGTGCACTCCAGCAACTAGCTCCTCCTCTGCTTCCTCATCATAGCCTAACACAGCTCAAATCCAACAAGTGCCGCAAGCCTCACAGAACAGCATTAAATCCACACGTGCATTCTCTGCTCTACTGTACAGTTTTTGCCAAGCCTCTACTTACACACACGAAGCTCTTGTTTGTATATGCAATTTCATCCTGCAAAACAATACAGCCACAAACATTCACAACTGCCTGTTACTTCGACCAGTCCCAGATGCATTACAGGGTCATGTCTCATTACAGTTAAACCTTGTCAGTATTTGAGGAAACTAATAATTGCAGCCTCAATGCCCTGGCAATATCTGGATAATGGAGGATATACTGTACTATTTAATAAAAAGTTTTTCTATCAAAGAGCCATTTTGGGACATTCAACCTAGAGGGTGTTTAGAAGTCAAACCTCATGATGCATCCTATTTAAGCTATTAGAAGTCACAAGGCCAGATCTACTGAACTGCCTGCAATTTTCAGTTACGATTTTATACATCAAGATGTGAATTTTTGCTCTGGATTGACCTTGGGGCACTTGCTTCACAGTCCAAGAATGCTGGGTGGGACTCTGTTGAACAACCCTACAAGGAATGGGGAAGCTTTTCATTTAAGTCAGAGATTTACAGTAAGGTCAACGAACTGTCTCAGGTTTTAAAACATTTGGATCTTTAAAAATGATTCAGTGAATAGCTGTTACTGGAAAGATGCCCACAGATTCAGCTCTGGAAAAACACAGGAAGTGTTCAGCTACAAGAATGCAGGAAAAGTATGTTTAAAGGGACACTACTGACAGCTTGATATCTTCATTCTTTTAAAGAAAGTTTGAAGCTCAATTGCCCAGTTTTCAATACCACCCCAAAGACTTTGAAACTATATTACCCTGCCAGTTTCACCCTCTTCTCTGAGCAAATACTCCTGCCCTTTCTCCCACTCCAGCTTTAGAAGCAAACATGGAAACAAAACTGTTTAAATCCATGTTTGTCAATAGCCTCTGATTATATTGGTACAGATCCAAAAATAAGGTTTGTCTGCAGCAGATTAATATAACATCGAACATTAGCAAGCATCTTGAAAGCATACTGACAACAAACAAGTTGAAGACAGTTTTACAGGTATATTATATGCTGCCTGTTAGAATAAACTGCCCCCTCTTCTGGACCTAAGTGAGGAAGTATTATGCTAGTACCACTTGGTAATCAGCTGTCTTCATTTGGGCCAGGTATATACAACAAAGTTTTGATGGCATATCTATGTTGGTCGGGAGTGGGGGGGCGGGGGGTTGAGTAATGGAAAAAAAAGAACACCAACCAACCAAAAATCACACAGCCAGTTATGCTGACAAAAGCCCTTGGGTAGACAGAGCTACGCTGACAGTGGAGTAGGCAAGGCCTTGAAATACAGTTGATGCACAGGTATGGTCTCTTGAGAAGTTCCAATACCTTCTCTTCTCATCCTCTCAGAAAAGGGGAAGATTGTCTAGGGCTCTCTTGGGCAGCTGGAACTACCAGGGAGTCTGGAACAAGAGAAGAACAGAAGTTCTGAAATCCCTTTTCAAAGGCTTGGGACCTCCAGCACCTCTCTCCTAGATGCAGCTAGTACAGAAGCTAGAGTTAGCCACAAATCCTTCACTTGCACCAACATCTCTTCATTTATTGGAAGGGCCTATTTAGATTGTAAGCTCTTATAGGGCAGGAACTCTCTCTCGCTACGTCTATGTACAGTGCCCAGCATAATGGGACTCTGATCTCAGAGACCTCCAGGCAGCACGGCAACACAGATACAAATAAATTACTTTGGAAAATCCAGCCATTATTTAAGTGGGATATTTATTATCTAAATGGGAACAGAGCTCTTCTGGGAGTCTGGCCCTACAGTGATGTTAGTCAATGACTTGTAGGAGAGCAATGGTGCAAACACATGCCCCTCCTCACAGGAAATCGGCAAACAGTAAGTAACAGTAACAGCTGGCAATGGGTCGAATGCCATTCTAGGAACAGCACAACATGAAGACAGTAAAATGAAGCTCACAACTGCATGTGATGAGCTCCAAGCACATCCTGACAGATACTAAATGGCCAACAAGGCTAAAAATCCTACCACTATCAATGAACAACTGATGCTCAGCAAAAACTAAGCTCTCAGAAAAGGGACCAGAGTAATCTGAAGCAACCACACCCCTTATATATCTGCCAGAAAGGAAGCACTGTAACAAGGGGATAGGCAGGGTGTAACCACAAACTCAACACTGCTGCCAGAAAATGTCAAGCTTGCACTGCTGCAGTACAGAACACTATACAGACAATGCGCTAAGCACTCTTTGCTCCCAGGCACCAGAGAACCCAAACACTGTTCACTACCACCACTTTGACTTCTCTGCCAAGCAGCCCTGAAGAACTTTTTGGAAAAACTTTTACTGAAGTGTCTAGGAGAAGCCAGTTTGAACAGAGGCAGCATGCAGGTTAGAGTCTCAAAGTCTGAAGAACGACTGTGGGGACACCACTTCTATGAAGGAGGGAATTTACTACTGAGGCTGTGTCTACACTGCCACTTTCAGTGCTAAAACTTTACAGGGGTGTGAAAGAACACCCCTGAGCGACAAAAGTTTTAGTGTTGAAAAGTGCCAGTATAGACAGCGCTTTATCGCTTTTTATCGCCAGGAGAGCTCTCCCCCGGGGATAAAGCATGACTACACTGCCCACGTCATTGTGGCTGTGCTGTAATATAGGCAATGTAGACATACCCTAAGCCCTGGACTACACTGGGGGGGGATGATTTGGATCTAAGTTAAGCAACTTCAGCTACATGAATAACGTAGCTGAAATTGACGAACTTAGATCTACTCACCACAGTGTCCTCACTGCAGCGAGTCGACTGCTGATGCTCCTCCATTGACTCCGCCTGCACCTCTCGGCCTGGTGGAGTACTGGAGTCGAGGGGAGAGCACTCGACTAGACGTGATAAGTTGATGCCTGGCAGGTAGTATAGACATAACCTTAGTTTCTACAGCACTTACCACCCCGGAACAGAAGTGCTTCAGTTACAGGTTGTTAAGAACCAACACAAACAAAAACATTAAATCAAATCCTGGACAAAATAAATGGCATCTCAGATTGTGGCCTACAGGTGGGTGAATTTCACCCAGAGACTTTACAATCATTGATTTTCAAAAGATGAAACTCTTAAATTACAGAATTATTGAAATTTAGGCCATGTCTACACTAGAGACCTTAGAGCGGCATAGCTGTACCAGTGCAGCTGCTCTCCTGTAAGATCTTCCGTGTAGTCGCTCTATGCCAGTGGGAGACAGCTCTCCCATTGACATAACTAAACCATTCCCAACAAGCGGCACTGGCTATGCTGGCGGCAGAGTATCACCAGCGCTTGTCAGTGAAACTTATGTCACTCAGAGGGTTGTTTTTTTCAATACCCCTAAATGACATAAATTATACCCACAAAAGTGGTAGTGTACACAAAGCCTTAGGTTGTGATTACAAATACTTCTCATCCACGTTACCTATTCTAATGAAGAATTCACATAAGAATTCAAGGCCACTCAAGGTCTTTAAAGGTTGTCACCACCTACGAGCCCACCTGCAAGTGAGCGAAAAGCCAGAGCAGTGACTCTGGGTGTTATGTTCATGCATGCCTACCTGAAATGAGATGAAGGGGGACAGGTGTGTTCTAGAAGACCAGGAGTCTTCCCGTGGGCTTGAGGACTAGTTCTATTCAGAATGTAACACAGCAGCAGAGCTTGAAGGTAACCAAAGCATCTGATCACTGGGAGGTCCGCACTAGCGAATAATGACTGCACATCTCCTGGCCAGCCATAGATGAAACATCATAGACCATCCGTGTCATCTGGGAACAATGATGAATCTAGTGAGACCCAGAAGTTGCAAGCCATTCTGGCAAAGAGCACAGATCCTCAATAGATGATCAGACCTCCAAATACTTCTCCCTATCAACAGCGACTCCATACAAGAACAAGAAGAAACCCTCTGAAGATACCACATGCAATGGCAATCCAATACGCTTTCAGATGCCTCAAAAGGAGCAGCCCACAAAGTGAATCCCTTAAGATCCTACAGGAGAGGCAACAATAGAACATAAGCACAGCCATACTGGGTCAGACCAAAGGTCTATCTAGCCCAGTATCCTGTCTTCCAACAGTGGACAATGTCAGGTGCCCCAGAGGGAATGAACAGAACAGGTAATCATCAAGTGATCCATCCCCTGTCGCCCATTCCCAGCTTCTGGCAAACAGAGTCCAGGGACACCATCTCTGCGCACCCTGGCTAATAGCAATCAATGGACTTATCTTCATGAATTTATCTAGTTCTTTTTTGAACCCTGTTATGGTCTTGGCCTTCACAATATCCTCTGGTAAAGAGTTTCACAGGTTGATTTTGTTGTGTGAAAAAAATAGTTCCTTTTGTTTGTTTTAAATCTGTTGCCTATTAATTTCATTTGGTGACCCCTACTTCTTGTGTTATGAGAATGAGTAAACAACACTTCCTTATTTACTACCTCCACACCAGTCATGATTGTATAGACCGTTATCTTACCCCTCTTAGTTCTCTCTTTTCCAAGCTGAAAAGCACCAGTCTTACTAATCACGCTGCATATGGAAGCTGTTCCATAATATCATTTTTGTCGTCCTTTCCTTTACCTTTTCCAATTCAATATCTTTTTTTGAGATGGAGTGACCACATCTGCACGCAGTATTCAAGATGTGAGCGTACCATGGATTTATATAGAGGCAACATGATATTTTATGTCTTCTTATCTATCCCTTTCTTAATGATGCCCAGTGTTCCGTTAGCTGTCATTAATATAACGAGCTACTTGCAGATCAAATGGACACTTACTGCTAGATCAAACAGCTGACACAAGTCTAAGTTCCACACTTAGATCTGAACCCAAATCAAAAGAAACAAAGAACTGAACACCTGTCAGGGAAAGTGTAAGTATAATTGGCCCTGCCCCAACTCAGGGGGCTGGACGAGATGATCGCTCAAGGCCCCTTCTAGCTTTGCATTTCTCCAATTCTCTAAGTCTGTGGAATCCGAGGGTTGCTGGAACTGACCCATCACCTTCCCTAACACCCATTTGCTACTGTGGGGGGTGAATCTGGCAGAATGAACTGTCCCCACGGTTCAGACCACTTGCCCATAATTTGGTAACAGCCACTGCTGTGACCCCAGGTTGCCCCACACCTCGGAAAAGTCAGACTAAAGCAAACAAGGGCTCTAAAAGAACTGGCTTCTCCATTCCGCTGGATAAGGCAGTTGAAGAAAAACTGTCTTGTTCCCAAGCGGAAACACTAGTCTGGGCAAATTGCTCACGGGTTGCCATGTTGCACGGACGCCTCGCAGCACCATGCAGACAGGGCCAAGTGCTTTCCCTTCGGAACTAGCCCGCGAGGGTTCACAGCGAAGCCGCTCCCGGCCCGGCCCGGCCCGGCCAGGGAGGCCGCAGATGCGGAGCGGCTGGGGGTTAACCCTGCCCAGCGGCGCCAGCGGCTCCGGGGCGGGCGGTGCACGGCGGGACCAGGCTCGGGAGCCCCCAGCTCTCCTGTGGCGGCCGGGTGCAGGGACCGGGGCCCCCCTCGGGCTTTGCCAGGCTCGCCCGTGCCCCTGGGGGTCCCCACGCAGCCTGCCCGGCCCGCAGCTCCACGTGCAGCGCGGGGCTGGCCCGGCCCGGCCCGGCCCGGCCCGGCCCGCGGCTCCGTACCTGGCGCGGCGCATGGGTCCGGCTCCGGCTCCGGCGGGCCGAGGCAGCCGAACGAGGCTCGGGATGGCGGGGGCGCGGCAAAGCCGCGTCGCGGTACTAGTCAGCCCCGAGCTCTGTGCGGGACAGACCATCCCCACCGGAGCCAATGGGAGCGCGCCGAGCACGCCCTGCCAGCCAATGGCAGCCGAGTTTCCGCGTGACCCGCAGCAGCCTAGCGCGTGAGCACAGCCCTGGCTGGAGCTTTGCGGAGCGGGCCCGAGACAGCGTCCCCCTGCTGGGCGGGCGTGGGGCAGCCCCTCCCCCCGTTACCCCCCTGCTGGGCGGGCGTGGGGCAGCCCCCCCCCCGTTACCCCCCCTGCTGGGCGGGCGTGGGGCACCCCTCCCCAGTTACCCCCCTGCTGGGCGGGCGTGGGGCACCCCTCCCCCCTGTTACCCCCCCTGCTGGGCGGGCGTGGGGCACCCCTCCCCCGTTACCCCCCTGCTGGGCGGGCGTGGGGCAGCCCCTCCCCCCATTACCCACCCTGCTGGGCAGGCGTGGGGCACCCCTCCCCCCGTTACCCCCCTGCTGGGCGGGCGTGGGGCAGCCCCTCCCCCGTTACCCCCCTGCTGGGCGGGCGTGGGGCAGCCCCCCCCGTTACCCCCCCTGCTGCGCGGGCGTGGGGCACCCCTCCCCCCGTTACCCCCCTGCTGGGCGGGCGTGGGGCACCCCTCCCCCGTTACCCCCCTGCTGGGCAGGAGTGGGGCAGGCGTGGGGCAGCCCCTCCCCGTTACCCCCCTGCTGGGCGGGCGTGGGGCACCCCTCCCCCCGTTACCCCCCCTGCTGGGCGGGCGTGGGGCACCCCTCCCCCCGTTACCCCCCCTGCTGGGCGGGCGTGGGGCAGCCCCTCCCCCCCGTTACCCCCCCTGCTGGGCGGGCGTGGGGCAGGCGTGGGGCAGCCCCTCCCCCCCCGTTACCCCCCCTGCTGGGCGGCCGTGGGGCACCCCTCCCCCGGACACAGCCCCCCCGGGCAGGCGTGGGGCAGCCCCTCCCCCTGTTACTGGCAGGCGTGGGGCAGCCCCTCCCCCCGTTACCCCCCCTGCTGGGTGGGAGTGGGGCAGCCCCTCCCCCCGTTACCCTCCCTGCTGGGCGGGCGTGGGGCACCCCTTCCCCCGTTACCCTCCCTGCTGGGCGGGCGTGGGGCAGCCCCTCCCCCCGTTACCCCCCTGCTGGGCAGGAGTGGGGCAGGCGTGGGGCAGCCCCTCCCCCCGTTACCTCGCGTGGGGCAGCCCCTCCCCCCCGTTACCTCCCTGCTGGCAGGCGTGGGGCAGCCCCTCCCCCTGTTACCTCCCTGCTGGCAGAAGTGGGGCAGCCCCTCCCCCCGGACACAGCCCCCCCCAGCAGGAGTGGGGCAGCCCCTCCCCCCGGACACAGCCCCCCCCAGCAGGAGTGGGCTGTCCCTTCCCCGTTACTCCCCCTGCTGGACAGGAGTGGAGCAGCCCCCCCCCCAGCCGAGGGCTGAGAGTGGGTAGCCCCTCCCACGCACCCCCGCTGCACAGAGAAACAGTGATCTCCTGGGTGGGGCCCCCTCCGGAGCCAGGGGTTGCAGCAGGGAGAGATGCCCCCAGGAGGGCTGGGTGAAGTGGGATAACTGAGGGGGAAGGGCCAGCCTGAGGGATCTACGGGGACCCCTCCAGGGAGAAGCCCAACACTCCTGGGAGAAGGACAGACACTTAGGAAGAGGCACTGCGACAGACCAACCCGCACCCCTGCCTACCTTGGCATTATTCCTGTGCAGCGCAGTCACCTGCCAGTGCCAGCTACCTTATCCCAGTGGGCTCCCCTCGTCTAGCACTTTGCTTCGGGACTTTCCATTGCACCTTTGACAATGCATGTGGCCAGGCTTAGTTCGTGCCCCTCCACCCCCTTCGCCCTTTATTATCTGATCAAACACACACTAATTCCTGCAGAGCTTCCCCAAGAAAGGGGTGCTGCAGTGAGGCGTTGGGGAGGGGGAACCTGGCTTTCCAAGCCTGCTACGAACACAGGACGGGAGAGCTACTCTTTCTATTGCACAACGTTTGCACTCAATAAAAAGATAATCTTAACTAAATTAGGGGATATAAATGAGCAGTTAAGCAAGCACCTGACAGCTCTACATTAGAGCTTGGCTACACTTGTGAGTTAGAGTGCATTAGAGCAGCCCTGGAGTTAGAGTGCATTAAAGCGGTTAAGATTGCCAGCAACTTATCTGGCTGCATCTCTCCGCAGGCTGGGCTGCAGTGGGGAGGTTCTCAGGCTGCACATGGCCTGTGGGCCAGGACTTTGAGACCACTGCCCTAGGTCCTGGAAGTGACCCAGGAGCTGAGCCCCTCTCTGGCCCCAAACACTGCCTTTTAAAGCCTGATGAGAGCCAGCCTCATTCCCCTCTCTCTAGGGCATTGGAAGGGAGCTCAGCATCACCAGCCCCTTGCTTTTGTGACATAGGCATTCACTACTGCATGGCCCGTTAAACTGAACGTTTGTATGGCAGAGCAGCAGTGAAATGTGCAGCACTCACTTGCAGGGATGCAGGATTCAATCATTCAGTAACTTTCCATTTTATTGAAATGATTATAAAAATGCACCAAAAAGGGAAAATGCTGCCCAATGCACAGAGGAGCAAGGCTTATATGCATTGACTCAGGAACTGGATTTTCTGGCAGTCTGAACAGTGCTGAGCACACAGCTGGTGCCCAGTGAATAATGTAAATCATGACAATAATCATCGACTTTGTGGACTCTGCGGATGTAATTTTTGTTTTTCGTTCTGGAATTGGCCTGAATACAGCCAAAAACCTAAGAATTTGAGGCATAAACACATCTGATACTTATATGACACTTTCTCATTCCTTCCTTTTCTGAAACTGTCATGGTATAATTCCCCACTCTGAACCTTAGCGTCCAAAAGAAGGGGTACCAGCATGAATTCTTCTAAGCTCAATTACCAGCTTAGAACCTGTAGCGTTGCCACCAACCAGGAATTCCAGTGTCTGGTACACTCTGGTCCCCCCAAAATCTTGCCCAGGGACCCCCCAAGACCCAGACCCTCTGGATCTTAACACAAGGAAAGTAAACCCTTTCCCTCACCGTTGCCTCTCCCAGGCTTCCCCTCCCTGGGTTACCCTGGAAGATTACTGCGATTCAAACTCCTTGAATCTTAAAACAGAGAGGAAAATTCACCTTTCCTCCTCCTTTTCTTTCCCCCTTCCAGATTCTCCCTGAGAGAAAGTAATCCTAACACAGAGAGAAAATAACCTCTCTCTCCCTCTTCCCTGGTGGATCCAGACTCAGTCCCCTGGGGTCTCAACAGAATAAAAAAACAATTAGGTTCTTAAACAAGAAACTTTTAATTAAAGAAAGAAAAAACAGTAAAAATTATCTTTGTAAATTTAAAATGCAATAGGTACAGGGTCTTTCAGCTATAGACACTGGGAATACCCTCCCAGCGTAAGTATTCAAGTACAAATTAAAATCCTTTCAGCAAAATATAAATTTGAACTCCTTCCAGCCAAATACACATTTGAACTCCTTCCAACCAAATACACATTTGCAAATAAAGAAAACAACCATAAGCCTAACTCGCTTTATTTACCTAGTACTCACTATTCTGAACTTATAAGAGCCTGTATCGGAGAGATTGGAGAGAAACCTGGTTGCCCGTCTGATCCCTCTGAGCCCCCAGAGTGAACAACAACCAAAAACTAACAGCACACACAAAAACTTCCCTCCCTCAAGATTTGAAAGTATCCTGTCCCCTGATTGGTCCTCTGGTCAGGTGACAGCCAGGCTCACTGATTTTGTTAACCCTTTACAGTCAAAAGAGATATGAAGTACTTCTGTTTCATTAACTCTTAACTATCCGTTTATGACATGCCCCCAAAATCGCTGCCAGTGTGGAACCACACTGGCAGTGATTTCTCTCTAGAACTCTAGAATAAACAGATCAATAAACACATGCACCCTTACATATGCTACTGATTATGTACAACTACAAGATTCTTCACATTGCAAGGACAATTTTTAACCAGTTGATTCTGGGAAACTTTCACGGGAGAGTGCATCAACTCCTTGATCTGTTGCTGCTGCAGACGTTCCAGGGTTGTGGAGAGATTCACCTCTTCCACGCCACCGTCACTTTTCCCTTTGTAGTAGACACCTTTAGGCCACTCCGCGTCATCTCCTCCCTGGGTTGTAAACTGACAAACCTGCAAGTCTCTGGAATAAAAGGGTTTGAGAGAATTAACGCGGTATACTCTGGGCTTTAGGGAGGAATTGGGAAATGCTATGAGGTAGTTAACAGCTCCCAGGTGCTCTTGGACCGTGAATGGCCCTTCCCATGATGCTTCCATCTTATGGGCCTTTGCGCCTTCAAGACCATAACCTGGTCTCCTACCTTGAAGGAACGCTCTCTGGTATGTCTATCATACCAGGCCTTTTGCTCTTTTTGAGCATCCTTTAGGTTTTCTTTAGCAAGGGCTAAAGAGTGTCGGAGGGTGTTCTGTAGGTTGCTTACGAAGTCCAGAATGTTAGTTCCTGGAGATGGTGTAAACCCCTCCCATTGCTGCGTCACCAACTATAATGGCCCTTTAACCTTATGGCCATACACAAACTCAAACGATGAAAACCCTAAACTAGGATGTGGTACAGCCCTGTAAGCAAAGAGCAACTGCTGCAACACTAGGTCCCAGTCATTGGAGTGTTCATTCACGAATTTACATATCATGGCCCCCAAAGTTCCATTAAACCTTTCCAACAGGCCATTGGTTTGATGGTGGTACGGGGTGGCAACTAAGTGATTCACCCCATGAGTCTCCCACAGTTCTTTCATGGTCCCGGCCAGGAAATTTGTCCCTGAATCGGTAAGGATGTTGGAGGGCCAACCTACCCTGGCAAAAATGTCTGTTAGGGCCTGGCACACAGTTTTAGCCCTGGTGTTGCCTAGAGCTACTGCTTCTGGCCATTGGGTAGCAAAGTCCACAAAAGTCAATATGTACTGCTTTCCTCTGGGGGTCTTTTTTGGGAAAGGACCGAGAATATCCACAGCTACTCGCTGAAATGGGACCTCTATTAGGGGTAATGGATGGAGAGGGGCCTTGACCTGGTCTTGGGGCTTTCCCACTTTTTGGCACACCTCACAAGACTGGACATACTTGGCAACATCCTTGCCCATCCCCTCCCAGTGGAAGGACTTCCCCAACTGGTCTTTGGTTCTTCACCCCAGCATGGCCACTGGGATGATCATGGGCTAAGCTTAAGAGTTTCCCCCAGTATTTAGCTGGAACCACCAACTGTTTTTGTGGATGCCAGTCTTCCTGGTGTCCACCAGGAAGAGTCTCCTTATATAGAAGCCCTTGTTCTATAACAAACCGGGATTGGTTAGAAGAGCTGAGAGGCGGTGGGGTGCTCCGTGCCGTCGCCCAAGCTTTCTGAAGACTGTCATCTGCTTCCTGCTCAGTCTGGAACTGTTTCCTGGAGGCTGTAGACACCAGTTCTTCTTTAGACTGTGGACTTGGGCTTGGTCCTTCGGGAAGCGATGTAGGTGATGGGGTTTTTTCGTGGCTGATGAACCGCTCTCCGCTGGTGCACCAGGTGGTATTTCAAGCTCTGGCTGAGCCTCTTGGGTGTGGTTGTCTGCTGCTTCTGCCAGTTCAGGCTCGCTGGCGCCCTCTGGCATTGGGGTTGAAGATGCATTTACAAGCGCTGGTGTCAGTGCTGGCAATGGTTCTGGTGCTGGTTGCGTTTCCAGGTCCGGATCTGGGACTGGAAGTACTGTGGCTGTTGCAGTCGTTGGCAGGGGATCCGGGTCCACTACCTCTGTCTGGATCTCTTCTAACACAGACGGGGCCCCTGTGGACGGCTCAGGAACAGGGATGGGTCTGGAAGCTTGCCTGGCTTGGCTGCGTGTAACCATTCCCACCCTCTTGGCCCACTTTACCTGGTTGGCCAAGTCTTCCCCCAGTAGCATAGGGATGTGATAATTGTTATAGACTTCAAAAGTCCACATTCCTGACCAGCCTTTGTACTGGACAGGCAGTTTAGCTGTAGGCAAGTTTACAGCTTGTGCCATGAAGGGGTAAATTGTCACTTGGGCCTTTGGGTTGATGAATTTGGGGTCCACTAACGATTGGTGGATAGCTGACACTTGTGCCCCCATGTCTCTCCATGCAATAACCTTCTTTCTGCCCACTCTCAAAATTTCCCTTCGCTCCGAGGGTATTTGAGAGGCATCTGGGCCTGGGGATCTTTGGAGTGATGGTGGTGTAATGAACTGCACTCGGTTGGGGTTCTTGGGGCAGTTGGCCTTTATATGTCCCAGTTCGTTACACTTGAAGCATCGCCCAGCTGACTGGTCACTGGGCCGAGGTGGGTTACTGGAGATTGGTGAGGTGAGAGAATAGGGAGTTGGCAGCTTTTCTTGGGTTGTAGGTGCGGTCTTGGGTTGCCCTCGGGTATAGGGTTTATTGTCGGGGTGACCTCTGTGATATTCGCTCTCCTTGATAGTAGTTTTTTTCTTTTCTGCCACTTCCACCCATTTGGCTCCAATCTCCCCCGCCTCGGTTACAATTTTGGGCTTCCCATCTAGGATGTACCTTTCTATTTTCTCAGGAACACCCTCTAAGAACTGCTCCAATTGTATTAGGAGGTGCATGTCGTCCAGAGATTTAACATTGGCTCCTGATATCCAGGCATTATAATTCTTTCCAGTGTGGTAGGCGTGTCGGGTGAATGACACATCTGGTTTCCACCTTAGGGCTCTGAACCTCCGATGGGCATGCTCAGGTGTTAGCCCCATTCTGATTCTGGCCTTGGTTTGAAAAAGTTTATAATCATTCATGTTCTCCTTAGGCATTTCAGCCGCCACCTCTGTTAGGGATCCACTGAGCAGTGGCCTCAGCTCTATCATGTACTGGTCTTCAGAGATGCTGTACCCATGGCAAGTCCTTTCAAAATTTTCTAGGAAGGCCTCAGTGTCATCACCTGCTTTGTAGGTGGGAAATTTCTTGGGATGTGGAACAATAACTGGCGAAGGGTTGATAGGATCGGCTGTGTTCTTCTGCTTAGCCTGTGTTAATTCCAGTTCATGCTTTCTCTCTCTTTCCCACTCTTTTTCTTTTATCTCCAGCTCTCCCCTGTGGGCAGCCTCTCTTTCTCTTTCTCTCAGCTCCATTTCTTATTCTCTCAGTTCCATCTCTTTTTGTTTTATTTCTAGTTCTTTTTGTTTCTTTTCCATGTCTCGCTTGTGGTCTGCATCTTTGATTTGTACCTCTGCCTCCAGTTTTGCCCGTTCCTGTTTCAGAGTGTCCTTGGTAGTCATGGTTTCTGCTTTCTTGTGTTGGGGTGCCCTCTGCTGTTTACTGCTTGAAATGCTGCTTTTCTGTTGCCTTCTTCGGGTTGCTTAGCAACAGTCTTTTTTAACTCCTTCTACCTAGCTATTCCCGACAGAGTTAGAAAGAAAAAAAACCATTCATTTGCAAATGTGTTTTGCTGGTGTATGGTGACTCACAACTGGAGTCCCTTTGTTTAACACAGATCCTTGTTAAACCCTAATGCTTTTGCCTTCAGAGTACTCAGAAGGGAGAGATCAAAGAAAACTTGGAGACCTTTGCTTTTAAAACAATCTCCTCTAGCCTGCTTTACACACAGCTAGCAGGGAAAGACAAAGAAAAAATCCTACTGGCTTTTGCTCCTAAACCCAAACCTCTCAGTCTGCCTGCAGAAGGCTAGCAGGGAGAGAAATAAAAACCTCACTGGCTTTTGGATTCTATCTTATCTATCTATCCCACACCCTGCACACCATGTCATGGTACAATTCCCCACTCTGAACCTTAGCGTCCAAAAGATGGGGTACCAGCATGATTTCCTCTAAGCTCAATTACCAGCTTAGTACTTGTAGCGCTGCCACCAACCAGGAATTCCAGTGTCTGGTACACTCTGGTCCCCCCAAAATCTTGCCTGGGGACCCCCAAGATGCAGTCCCTCTGGATCTTAACACAAGGAAAGTAAACCCTTTCCCTCACCGTTGCCTCTCCCAGGCTTCCCCTCCCTGGGTTACCCTGGAAGATCACTGTGATTCAAACTCCTTGAATCTTAAAACAGAGAGGAAAATGCACCTTCCCCCCTCCTTCTCTTTCCTCCTCCCAGACTTTTCCTGAGAGAAAGTAATCCTGTCACAGAGAGAAATCAGCCTCTCTCTCCCCCTTCCCTCCTTTCTCCCCACCAATTCCCTGGTGAATCCTGACCCAGTCCCCTGGAGTCTCACCAGAATAAAAAAACAATCAGGTTCTTAAACAAGAAACTTTTAATTAAAGAAAGAAAAAACAGTAAAAATTATCGTTGTAAATTTAAAATGGAACAGGTACAGGGTCTTTCAGCTATAGACACTGGGAACACCCTTCCAGCCTAAGTATACAAGTACCAATTAAAATCCTTTCAGCAAAATATAAATTTGAACTCCTTCCAGCCAAATACACATTTGCAAATAAAGAAAACAACCATAAGCCTAACTCGCCTTATCTACCTAGTACTCACTATTCTCAACTTATAAGAGCCTGGATTGGAGAGATTGGAGAGAAACCTGGTTGCACGTCTGATCCCTCTGAGCCCCCAGAGAGAACAACAACCAAACACTAACAGCACACACACAAACTTCCCTCCCTCAAGATTTGAAAGTATCCTGTCTCCTGATTGGTCTCTGGTCAGGTGACAGCCAGGCTCACTGATTTTGTTAACCCTTTACAGGCAAAAGAGATATGAAGTACTTCTATTCCATTAACTCTTAACTATCCGTTTATGACAGAAACTCAGAACAAAAAATGACTGAACAAATGGTTTTCAGTTAAAAAGTAAAATTGCACAGCAGCCATAGCTGTATAACCCAGCCTGGTGCAGAACCTGCCACCCCTTACAAGCTAAGTGAGCTCCTCTGATCTGACTCTCATTCTCCAGCCTTCTTAAGCTCTGTACTGCTTTTCATGCTGTCAACCATGCCATCTAGTCTGGGAGTGTTTGCTAGCATCTCAGAGAACTATCCAGCTTGGCTTTGCACCCATCTATCAGAGTCCTCTTTTTTTGCAGCATATATACAGCAAAGAGAGAGGCTGGTCCCCTGGAGAGGGAACTAGTCCTGAAAGACCTGCGTTCTACTCCCATAATGAACTTCCTGTCTGACCCCACGCCAATGCTTTAAGAACAGAAGTTCAAAGGTTTTTAGGCACCCAAAGATGCAGCTAGATATCTACTGGGATTTACAAAACACCAAACCTTCTAAGTGTGTTTGAAAATCTGGCCTTTAGTCTGTGTGTGCCTCAGTGCCCCATCTGTATAATGGGAATAACAGCACTGCTCTACCTCACCGAGGGGCTATGAGGAGAAATAAGTTGGACAGTTTAAGGTGCAGTGTATGGTGATGGGGCCACATAAGAGTGGGAACTTCTCTATACACTGCTAGCCCTGCCCTGGGTCTGACCCCTTCTTTTCACATATGCCCCCAAATCTCCCCCTTTTCTGAATGTAACCTTGACTCAGGGCTTTGCTGTATATTTTTTGGTATGTGTTCTCTTTAAAACAACCCCTCCTCCCTCTCCTTCCTCCACAGAGGGATTCCTCTTTTACAGACTAAACTTCCATATCCTTAATTTAATGACCCTGCCTCTGTTTGTAGACAAAATACTGATTCCCTGCCCCAGCATTTAAGAGCCTTCTGGAAAGTAACTAGTCTTTAAACAGACGTAAAAGGACTTGAAAGTGTCAGTTTCACTCCTGTTTAAGGTTAGTTTCTAGTCTATTATTTGAAGTGAGGTAACACTAGAGCCCCAGGCAGGTGCCCTAATAGGATGTTTCCAAAGTTAAATGTTCTGTTACAAGCTTGATGAACTAAAAAGAAGTGATGGAAAGTCATCTAGATTTGCCTACAATTGAAACAATTGTTGTGTTCAAGAGTTAGCAAAACAGAATATACATTAAAATTTTAAGCCTAATCAGTGTCCCTTAAGTGACTTGACACAAGATGTGAGAGCATGTCAGTGTTAGAGCTGAGTGGGTCTAATATCTGTTAAAGCCTCTTTTCTTATATAGGAATTAGATACTGTGCCAGCTAATTTCTAAGTTATTATCTGCAAAAAATGAGTAGTCCTTGGAATCACGGTGAAAGTTACCCCCCTCCAAAATCTGAAATGGTGCCCCTGACCCAGGGTCACTCCCTGCTCTGTCTGAACTGGAGAAAGGATTTAAACAGGGCTCTCCCTCTTAGAAGGATGCGCTAACCTTTGGCAGGACCGGCGCTAGTGTTTTTAGTGCCCTAGGCGCTCGGCCATTTCGCCACCCTGTGATTTTCTTGGGACTAAAAGTTAGGTGCTGTGATGCTCAGCACTGTAATGCCTTTTGAGATCCCATGCTCTGTGCCTCAGTTCCCCATCTGTCATAAGGGTTGGTAGCACCTTTCTGAGATCTCCAGATGAAGTATGAAGCTGAACGCTAACAATTAATGTTGCTTCTGGCTTCTATTTGAGAGGCAGTATGTCCTAGTGGCTAGAGCACTACTCAGGAGACCTGAGTTCTATTCCCAGCTCTGCACCTGGCCTGCTGGGTGACTTAGCCAAATCATGGCACTGCCCTATGCCTCAGTTTCCCCAATATGCTCCTGACCTCCTTTGTAAAGTGCTTAGAATTGTGTAGAGAAAAGCAGAGAATCATGTTTTTAAATTTTTTCTGAATAAGCATTTGGGGAGTTGAGAGTTCTCTGTTTTCTAAGTATTCCCTGTAGCTAAAGAATGATGGAGAGAAGATCTGTTCTGTGATGCAGGGAATGGCCCCAAACCCAAACTCCAGATCCAACCTTATCAAAGACTGTGGAGGCCCAGGACCTGGAGAAGCAAGCCAGAGGCAGTTCTTCTTGCACCAGTGTGATGGAGTGATCCAAACCCTAGGATCTGAGATGGAAGGAGCAGGAAAGGAATCAAACTTCGAAGGGCTTGCACTCATCACGACAGGACTGTTTGCCAGCATTTAAAGCTAGAGTAGGGCTGGTAAGGATTCTAAGGCTGAATTAGCCACACTGTGGTCCCTACGTTAAAGCTATAAATCCTGTTGGTCTTTTCCCAACAGTCAGTGCAATCAGAGGTGAATTACCATTTTGTGGGCCCTGGGCCAGAGCAAGTGGGGGCCCCTCCTCACACCTTCAGCCTGCAGTTGACCCCCCCTGCCAGGGAGCTGGGTCGGGGCATGGGGGCTTGCTGGGGTCCGCCTGCCCAGCGCTCCTGGGGGCTTCCCCCCCTCCACTTGCCTGGCGCTTCTGCCAGGGAGTGAGGTTGGGGCATGGGGGCTGCCCCTGCTCCCTAGCTGGCATGCTGGGGGTGTGGGCCAGGCCAGCCCCCATGTCTGGATCCCACTCCCCGGCAGGAGCACTGGGCAGGCAGAGCGGGTTGGAGTGGAGGGGTGCCTATTTTTCCAGGGGCCCTCAATTGGCTGGAGACCCTGGGCCCGGGCCCCATTGGCCTAGTGGCTAATCTGCCACTGAGTGCAATGTACACATGGCTATAAGAACAATGAACATACATTGTGGCCTTGGACCTGCAAGACCTTGCGTGGTGTATGGCAGGGAGAACTAATCGGTTGCACACCAGAGTGACCTAGACAAATTGGAGGATTGGGCCAAAAGAAATGTGATGAGGTTCAACAAGGACAAGTGCAGAATCCTGTACTTAGGATGGAAGAATCCCATGTACTGCTACAGGCTGGGGACCGACTGGCTAAGCAGAAGTTCTGCAGAAAAGGACCCAGGGATTACAGTGGACGAGCAGCTGGATATGAGTCAGCAGTGTGCCCTTGTTGCCGAAAAGGCTAACAGCATATTGTGCTGTATTAGTAGGAGCATTGCCAGCAGATCAAGGGAAGTGATTATTCCCCTCTATTCAGCACTGGGGAGGCCTCATCTGGAGTACTGTGTCCGGTTTTGGGCCCCACACTACAAGAAGGATGTGGAAAATTTGGAAAGAGTCCAGCGGAGGGCAAGAAAAATGATTATGAGGCTGGAGCACATGACTTATGAGGAGAGGCTGAGGAAACTGGGATTGTTTAGTCTGCAGAAGAGAAGAACGAGGGGGGATTTGATAGCTGCTTTCAATTACCTGAAAGTGGGTTCCAAAGAGAATGGATCTAGACTGTTCTCAGTGACAGCACATGACAGAACAAGGAGTAATGGTCTCTAGTTGCAGTGGAGGAGGTTTAGGCTGGATATTAGGAAAAACTTTTTCCCAAGGAGGGTGGTGAAGCGCTGGAATGGGTTACCTAGGGAGGTGGTGGAATCTCCTTCCTTAGAGGTTTTTAAGGTCAGGCTTGACAAAGCTCTGGCTGGGATGATTTATTTGGGAATTGGTCCTGCTTTGAGCAGGGGGTTGGACTAGATACCTCCTGAGGTCTCTTCCAGGCCTGATATTCTGTGATTCTAAGTGTGAGAGAAGGCTACTGATGAGCACTCCTGTCTCATTTGCTGCAGACACTGGGCTTTGGAGTGGCAGTGCACCTCCCGCCCCTCACATGCCTGCACCCTCACTTGCAGATCATTAACGAAGATATTGAACAAAACTGGCCCCAGGACTGACCCTTGGGGCACTCTTCTTGATACTGGCTGCTAACTAGACATCGAGCCATTGATCACTACCCGTTGAGCCTGACGATCTAGTCAGCTTTCTATCCATCTTATAGTCTATTCATCCAGCCTGTACTTCTTTAACTTGCTGGCAAGAATACAGTGGGAGACCTTATCAAAAGCTTAGCTAATGTCAAGGAATAACACATCCACTGCTTTCCCCTCATCCACAGAGCCAGTTATCTCCTCATAGAAGGCAATTAGGTTAGTCAGGCATGACTTGCCCTTGGGGAATCCATGCTGACTGTTCCTGATCACTTTCCTCTCCTCTAAGTGCTTCAGAATTGATTCCTTGAGGACCTGCTCCATGATTTTTCCAGGGACTGAAGTGAGGCTGACTGGCCTGTAGTTCTCCGGATCCTCTTTCTTCCCTTTTTTAAAGATGGGCACTACATTAGCCTTTTTCCAGTCATCTGGGACCTCCCCCGATTGCCATGAGTTTCCGAAGATAATGGCCAATGGCTCTGCAGTCACATCCGCCAACTCCTTTAGCACCCTCGGATGCAGCAGATCCGGCCCCATGGACTTGTGCTCATCCAGTTTTTCTAAATAGTCCTGAACCACTTCTTTCTCCACAGAGGGCTGGTCACCTCCTCCCCATGCTGTGCTGCCCAGGCAGCAGTCTGGGAGCTGACCTTGTTTGTGAAGACAGAGGCAAAAAAATCATTGAGTACATTAGCTTTTTCTACATCCTCTGTCACTAGGTTGCCTCCCTCATTCAGTAAGGGGCTCACACTTTCCTTGACTTTCTTCATGTTACTAACATACCTGAAGAAACCCTTCTTGTTACTCTTAACATCTCTTGCTAGCTGCAACTCCAAGTGTGATTTGGCCTTCCTGATTTCACTCCTGCATGCCTGAGCAATATTTTGATACTCCTCCCTGGTCATTTGTCCAATCTTCCACTTCTTGTAAGCTTCTTTTTTGCGTTTAAGTTCAGCAAGAATTTCACTGTTAAGCCAAATGAGATGTACCCAGATAATCCTGGTTTGGAACAAGCAGCTGCCAACTCATGAGCCTGATCCAAAGGCCAGTGGAAAGACTCCCATTGACAGCAATGGGCTTTGAGTTAGGCCCCAAATTATCCACATCAGTGCTCTACATACATTGTCTTGTAATGTGGTCAAGACTGGTCAGCGCATTGTTGTGCTGGTGACAGGTGTGAGCCTGCCAGCCCTGCAGACTGGAACATTCTCATTATGCACAGAACGTGGAGAGGGCAGTAGTGCAAGATTCCCAAATATTAGCATCTGATCAATGGCCTCCTCCTCAGTGTGGAATGGGCTGTAAGGGCAGTTAATTTCCATGCCTCTTCACTTGCAAAAAGTTCTCTTACGGAGGGGTTGAGGCTGCTGCCACACATTTTTCCTCACTTCCCCCTTGCCCGGGAATGTAGGATTTCAGGACTCAAGTCTCCAAGGTTAGCAAACCACGGAATGCTTAGTTACAGTCTGTCATGAATCCATTGCCAGCAGGATAGTGCTACATTAACCGCCCCCCTCACAAACTGTGGTCGACATGGAGATCACTTGGGGAGCCCTCGAACTGAGATGCATTTTCTTCTTCAAGACAGTGGCTCCAGTCCAACCTCTGGGAGTCAGCTTTGTCTCTGGGATTCTTGTACCTGTCAAGTACACGTCTCGCTACCCTCCTTGAGAGAATCAGGGCTTTCTTTGCCTGCTGTCTCGGATGTGTTGCTTTCATCCAATAAACCCAAATTCTGGGGAGACTGAAGTTCCCCTGTGCTTGAACTGGAGCAATAACTATTTACACATTTCATCATAGCTAATCAATTACAATTGCACAATGACCTTTCAGCCATGAGAGCGTATGGGTCAGGGGGAGTCAGGAAGGGCAGAGATGTAGATGTTTTAATCTGGATTTACAAAGTCTGGTGGGATTCAACCCAGTCCTTATAGCAGAGGTCCCCAAACTGTGGGGTGCACCCCCCTAAGGGGGCGCAGAGGAACATTTGGGATGGGGGTTACGGCTGGGGCCTGCGCTAGCCCCCAGGGAGGGCAGGGAGGGAATGCCACTCAGCTCTGCTCCTGGTCCTGGCCCCGGTGACTGGCCCCATGCCCAGGGCTCCGCTGCTGGCCTTGGCCCCTGGCCGAGTCTCCTCTTCCAGCCCAGCCCCAATCCCAGAGCCGCAGCCCTGCTCCCAGCCCCAGGGGAGGCAGACAAAGATAAGTGGGGGCACAAAGTAAAATGTTTGAAGACCACTGCCTTACAGACTTCCCGTTCTGCTATGCACGCTCCTTAACACACCATATACCCTAATAACACTTGCTGTCAGTGTCTTTTTTTAAGGGACTCACCTTGTTGCATCATTATGAAGAAGAACAAGCCAGTTCCCTGGAATTTGGCACAATTTAAGGCCGTTTATGCCATGTAGCTGCAGTTGCCTTCAAGCCAATCATTGATTAGGGAATAATGTACATTGGTTAGGGTTTTTTCTAAGGTTTGCCTGTACGTGCAAGTTGAGATGCTTTCTACTGGGCAAGATAATTTTAGACTGATGTTACATCATGGAAAATGTTTAAACAAAAGTTTGGTTTCAGAGTGACTTGCATAACCAAGAGTACTTGTTCTACTAGGGAACTGGTCCAGTAATTAAAACGGGAAGAGGTTATTCAGTGGAATAACTAAGTCATAGTTGCAGAACTGGCTATAACAGATGAGGTGGTTGCCAAAGTCAGCAAAATATTAGAGGCAGCAAAAAGATAGCGTCTGTAGACTGTAAGGGCATACATTTTCCAGTTTGCCTAGAACAGAGAGTTGTCTTTGCACAGCAGTATTAATGGAGCTGATCTGGGACAGTTCAGTGAAGAGCCAAGAAAAAATGTATCTTCCTTTTAAAATAAAAACTTGCAAAGAGCTAATTACAATGTGAGCCACCCAGCCACAGCAATTACAGAGGAGAACTCATAAAACACAGCTACGAGAAGTGGCAGCTTCAGGCCAGTCATTGTGGTAGGTGCTATACGACGGGATTCCCCAGATGTTACTGTGCTCACACACCTGCACCATCAGAAGCATTCACTAAAATCAATGTCATTGATTAATATGAGTCAACAGTGTTATACTGTTGCAAAAAAAGCAAACATGATTGTGGGATGCATTAACAGGTGTGTTGTAAACAAGACACGAGAAGTCATTCTTCCGCTTTACTCTGCGCTGGTTAGGCCTCAACTGGAGTATTGTGTCCAGTTCTGGGCACCGCATTTCAAGAAAGATGTGGAGAAATTGGAGAGGGTCCAGAGAAGAGCAACAAGAATGATGAAAGCTCTTGAGAACATGACCTATGAAGGAAGGCTGAAGGAATTGGGTTTGTTTAGTTTGGAAAAGAGAAGACTGAGAGGGGACATGATAGCAGTTTTCAGGTATCTAAAAGGGTGTCATCAGGAGGAGGAAGAAAACTTGTTCACCTTAGCCTCCAATGATAGAACAAGAAGCAATGGGCTTAAACTGCAGCAAGGGAGATTTAGGTTGGACATTAAGAAAAAGTTCCTAACTGTCAGGGTAGTTAAACACTGGAATAGATTGCCTAGGGAAGTTGTGGAATCTCCATCTCTGGAGATATTTAAGAGTAGGTTAGATAAATGTCTATTAGGGATGGTCTAGACAGTATTTGGTCCTGCCATGAGGGCAGGGGACTGGACTCGATGATCTTTCGAGGTCCCTTCCAGTCCTAGAGTTTATGAGTCTATAAAATGCACTTCCATTCTTGGCCCGACCTGCTCTTGACGTCAGTAATTAAACTCTTGTAGAAGAGGATTGGGGGACCCAGGCTACAGTTACGCAGCATGCAGGCTGGGCATGTAGACTGTGAGCTCTCTGGGACAGGGCTGTCTGTTGTTCTGTGTTTGTACAGCATCTAGCACAACGGGGAGCTCCTAGGTGCTACCACAATATAAGCAATCAACACCAATTAGGACAAAGTTTTCAAATTTCTGTGGTTTATGTGAGGCAACTACATCCACATTTAGGCACCTGAGGAAGTGAGCTATTTCCCCGGAGGCTCCAGGCAGGAGCAATGGCTGTTGAATTCAAGATGAGTAAGGGGGCTTAGTGCCTAGGCGATATGCTCCGCACTGCAGAAGATCCAGCTCTTCACTTCTCCCCTTTATTTGCAGTGAGGAGTTGGGCTGCTTTCCACTTACACCATGAAAATATGTAAGTTCAGAGAAAATGTGCCAGTCCTGGCCTCGTGTCTTGTGCTGGCATGTAGCTTCCTGCAGGACACAATCAATGGCCACTGCCCACCTCAGTTGTGGAGGGGGAGGAGAAATGACATAGTCCAAAAGCATTATGCCGCTGAAAAACACAGGGACAAAAGCTTCCTTGGGCTCGTTAAGGCTGATACGAGAACAAAGGAGACAGCTATGGTAGGAGGTGTAGAAAAATAGTCTATATTCCATGGATATGTAATAGAATGCACCTACATGTAAGATACAACAGTACTCTGTGCACTTCACTCACCTCCCCATTCATTTCTGGATCCAGTTTCCTACCCTTATCTGAGTGTTAGCTCTAAGGGACATGGAGCACATTGGTTACTAAGGGTCTAATCCTGAAGACACAGGGTAAAATTCAGGCTCCATTGGCGTCAATGGAAAAACTTGCACTGGCTTTAATGGGGCCAGGATTCCACCCATAAACATCACATAAGAGGAGATCACTGCCATGAGTCAGGGCTGCAGGATCAGATCCAAACAGATGGCTTTTATGAGGAGTTGTTTTACACAACAGGTTTTCAAACAGGGCTTTTCTACACTTGAGTGTAGACGCTACCTGCACCAATGGAAGGGGTTTTCCCATACTAAATAATATTAAAAATAATTTCTATTCTGCAGAGTGACTCTGTGAACTGGGGATCCATATTGACTATGTCTCAGCAGTTTCCATATCAGATGCAGGGCCAGATATAGGGGCAGGTGACCCAGGTGAGCGCCTGGGGTGCCAGACTTGGAGGGGCATTGGGCTGGTGCGAGGCGGGGGCTTGTTGTTAGCAACAAAAGGGAAAATAGTATGTTTGAAGTGACATGTTTCAGGTATTTCATATGTGGATTCATTTTTCACTAACCTCCTAGAATGTTCTGGAACTTTGTAGAATCTCATGGAACCTCCAGACTTTCTGAGAACTACATTCTCCTTGAAGCTCCTAGAATGTTGTCAGCCATGCCCTCATGAGTAAGGCTACATTTTATCACAGGTATTTTTAGTAAAAGTCATGGACTTTTACTAGGAAAAGCCATGGGCAATAAAAAAAAATTCCTGGCCCTTGACCGGTCCATGACTTGTACTATACCCCAGGCTAAATCTTGGGGAGGGAGGCGGCCTGGCTGGGCACCATAGGTGCTTGGAGGAATCCAGGGTGGTGCCACAGGTGCTGAGAGGGGCAGAGGGGCTTGGGACCCCCACTGGCCATGGCCAATGGGAGCTGCGGGGGTGTTGCCTGCAGGTGGAGGCAGTGCGCAGATCCCCCTAGCCACACCTCCACCTCGGTGCAGAAGGATGTTGCTGCTTCCAGCGACCCCACCCTCCCGAGATGAGGGGCAGTGGTGATGGCTTGAGACTGCCCCAGCAGCAGCCGGTACAGCTGGCTGCTGCAGAAGTCACAGAGGTCACGAAAAGTATATAAGTGGTGGGGCATCGCCAGTCAGTCAGTGAGATACAAGAATGAAGTGAAGTGAGAGCCCAGCTGCGACATTGTGAACCTTGTTTTATTGTGTACTTGTGTTTTAAGACTTGAGTGTAAGTAGCAACTATTGAGATGCCAAATATATCTATCAAACCCCTATCTGCACAACAATATCACATAACTACAGTTACATGTTAAGCACGGCAAAAGAAGTAACGTTTGATGATTTTCTAGGATTGCAGAACATAGACTCTCCCTAATACTGTGCTTTCCCCCATAGAAAATAAAAGATGTCCCTGAAGAAGCCTTCAGGAACTCCGTATAGGAAGTGAAAAGCTCAACTGCAATGTAGTTTGCAGCAAGGGGCAAAAATGATGGGAAAATATCTGAAACGGAACAACACAGCCTGGGCTTTAGGCAGTAGCGATCATCCCAGTGCAGAAAAAAATGACCAGTGAAGTGTAAATTATGGAAGTTCTATTACTAAGGAATTAGCAGATTTATCTGAAGATAAGGAATGGAAATGTGAGGAATCATAGAATATCAGGGTTGGAAGGGACCTCTAGTCCAACCCCCTACTCAAAGCAGGACCAACCCCAACCGTCCCAGCCAAGGCTTTGTCAAACCAGGCCTTAGAAACCTCTAAGGAAGGAGATTCCACCACCTCCCTAGGTAAACCTAGGAAAGTGATGGAGAATCGTCCAGTTTTCCAGGAGGCGTAAAAGAGAGTAATGATAAAGAAGAATCAGCCTTGCATGATGACAGAAACAGCCATGAGAAAAACTGAACACCACAAATTGATACATCATATCCTGCTTTATGGCTGGTGATCCTAAACTCTGCTGATATGGACTGTAAAATTTTGAATAGGCTGGGGAAAACTGAAGATATGACGTTTCCAGTAGATGAGTAGCAGTGACACTTCTCAAAGTCACACTGTGAAAGAGTGCTTGAGAACGGTGAGAAACTGAATCGGTGTTGGCTAGTTTACTCAAAATCAACTGACAAAGTATTCTGTTTTTGTTACAAAATATTTGACAAGAATTCCAAATTGTTGCATGTGCTTTCTGGGTACAATTACTGGCATAACTTAGCTGATGCTCTGAAGTAACATGAAAAGTCACTTAACCATTTTATGGCCCACTCGGAATCGATGAAGGTCAAGTCCAGGCGCAAGCTGAATAAATGAGTAGATGCAGAAGACCAGCACATTATTAATGCAGAAACCCAGCATTGGAGGAACGTGCCCGAGCATGTGATCTCAATTATGCTCTTCCTTATAAAGAATTATTTGGCTTTCTGGGACTCAGAGAAGTTGTTCACTGAACATAATAATTTCCTCAGTTTAGTAGAGCTTACAACAATGTCATGCGTGCGCACCTACATCAAGTAGTTTGTAAAGAAGCTATGGACAATTATTGCAGCAAAACAATTCAAAAAAATTGATTGACCTTATGGCAAGAAAGGTCCTTGATAACATACTGATGCAGCTCAGCAAAGTGAAGTATTACTCCAGAATACTGTACTATACTGCCACCATTAGTCACACTGAAAAGATGTCATTTTCGGTAAGATTTGTTGACGATGAGGATGGCTGTATCCAAGTAAAGGAACAGTTTCTCTGTTTCTGGTCTGTGGATGACTGTACTGCAAAAGGCCTAACAGGACTGTTTATGAATGTTTTGAATAAGAATAAAATAAAGCTTCAAGACTGCCATGGCCAAGGCTGCGACAACAGTGTGAACATGAAGGGAAGAAAAAGTGGCGTCCAGGCAAGGACCATTGTGTTGAATCCAAGCAATTTATTCCTGACTTGTGGCTGCCATTCCCTCAACCTTGTTGTGTCAGATGCAGCATCGTCATCTTTAGATTCAGTATCTCTCTTCGGAGTACTGCACAGGGGATGATCACATTGGTCCCTTCTGACCCTAAAGTCTATGAGTCTATGATACATCCTGTATTCAGCATCAACTATCAGGTGGAAGATCCTCAGTGTTACAAATCTGACTGTGAAGCCGTTAAGTCATACTCACTGGGAGAGCTGTATTGACAGCGTAAGGCCAGAGAGGCACCAAGAGATTGAGGTTTATGACTCCCTAATGGATCTTGCGGAGCTTAGTAAAACTGAGGCTGAAACCCAATATGAGACTTCAAATTTCTGGTCTCAGTTGTGGTTTGACACAATATCCCCTGTTCCAAGTAAATGTTGTAAGCATGGCATTACAAACTCTGTGGATGGACATTGCAACTGCTGCTACTTTGATGAGAAGCTACCTTGATTTCATTGTGACCTACAGAGAAGATGCCATCACTGCTGCCAAAGAAATGGCAGAAAACTTAAGAGGTTGAGCCTGTCTTCAAGGAAACTCATATTCACCGGAAGAAGAGACAGTTTGGTTACGAGGCCAGAGATGAAGAGATGGGAAGCTTGGAAGAAAAATTCAAGAGGGAGTTTTTTTGCTCGCTTGTTGACACTGCTCAAAGAAAGGTTCGGAGAAATGAAGCACCACAAAAGACTTTAGGATTTTTTTATGACTGTAGTAAGCTGCCAATGGACAGGAAAACACTCTTGAACAATTGTATGGACCTTAACCAGATGCTGACACATGGGCAATGTTCAGACATCACTGATAAAGATACGTCTATGTTAAATTGGACAACATCTATCTCATTTTGTAACACGGGAAGCACTCTTCACTCCACGTTCTCCAATTCAGTCATGCTGCAGGGCTGAAGGACACTTTTCCTAATGTGTGGATTGAGGAGTCTGCTCACGCTGCTGGTCTTCGTTGCGAGTGGTGAGTACAGCTTTTTGAAGCTCAGGCTCATTAATCGTTAATCGACGATGGCTGACGAGAGTCTGACATCGTTTACTACTTTATAACTTGAAAATGGCATTGGCCAGTCTTTGGAGCTCTCTAACATTGTGAATGCAAACATGAGAAAACGTGACCTTTTCAACTACAGGACTAGAGTTAACAGTTTAAGGCTGTCACCTACTGTAACACTACTTAATACTGGTTTATCCAATGTTGTTGCACAGTTCAATTTCATGATGTTAGTACATTTCAGTTATTTTTAACATTAAAAAGTTTGTATAAGTTTAAGCAGGGGTTCTCACAGCAATTTTTTTGGTGGCCTCAGACTGCGGCCACCAACTCTTGCTGGTGGCCGTTCTGACAGTTTTTCCTAAAATACTGTACTTAATTAACTTTAGGAAAAACAAATAAATATGCACATATCCATGTCCAAATCATTGTCATTTAGTTATGTAGGGTTCAATAATAAAAATAATGTACAGTTGTCTCTATTCTTTACTGGACCTAAACAGAATGGAAAGACAAATAAGGTGCTTTGCATGTTTTGCTTTTTTGGTTGATTTTGTTTTAGACTTGCTAGCTAGTAAGTCTGCTACTGTGAAAAGTGATATTTGTTAATATCACTTTTCACAGATTTATTCATCCCTGGTAAACTGAGGGACAAATTAAACCCTGGATGGGGAGGTGGGTAAGGAGGCAGGAGAGATGGGGGACTGGATGAGGCAGCGGAGGTCAGGGTGATGGGGGCAGGCTGAGTCCGTGGCTGGAGCTTGGGGTCCTGCTGCATGGCTGGGTGCTGGAGGAGGAAGCAGGGGCCAGGGGTGACATTGGAAGGGGGGTGATCCTGGTGCCACAGCCCAAAGCCCTGTGGCTGGGGGACAGAGCCCACCTCTGCATGGCCAGAGTCTGCCGCCCACTGCCCCAGGGCTGAAGCCCAAAGCCCAAGCCCCACCACCCCTGAGAAGGTGGGGAACTCACACTGGTCACCTGCTCCTACAGTGTTTGTGATTCCAGGGGGCAGGGACCAATCCCGGCTGGCAGCCCTGGTGGAGGGGCCATTTTGCTTTGCCCTCCCCCCCAGATCACTGCCCAGGAGGCAGTGGCCACATTTGAGAAATGCTGGTATAGAGGAAATGATTTTTTTATTTGCTTATATATGACATGAATAAATACAGATTTTACATATCCTAGCATGCAAATGTATTGTCTTCTATGCCAGAAATAAAAATCATGCATGCAAATCGTGCAGCAAAGTCATGAAATGGGCTACAAATGCAATAAAAAAAGAGTCTTCAAAAGTGTAACAGATGGCGAGGGGGTGGCACAGAAGACGCTCTTGACCGGGGTGCCATTTGGCCTTGGGACAGCCCTGATCAGATGAACATAGAGAAAACATGGAAGTATTTGTATTCTAACTGCCATTACTGCTCTAGGATCGGTGGGTCAGGCTGGATTATTTCCTTCCGTCACTCACCATCACTGATGCTCAGATTTCTGTACTTTAATGAGGTCTTTGGTCACACTTGTGCAGCCTCATTGTCTCGATGATTTGCCTGGGTGTAGCTAATGGGAAGTAAGTGGTGGAGCCCACAGAGCTAGCTTTAGCATTTCTTTTATTCAGCAGTAACGCAAAGGACCTCCAGGCCTGTCCCCTGCACAACACTGGCTTTAGACGTTAGCACAAGGCTTGAGGCCCATGAACTTTGGCACAGATAAATGACCCGATGGTCACCTCTAAGTCTGGGGGCCTGGGAATAGAATGTTTAAGGGGAAAATTTGTTCCTAACGACACCAGCCAATCACAGGAACATGAGCTAAATCCAGCTTCTGGATATTTTAGGATGGGCACATCTGCAGATGTCGAACCACAAGAGGGCCATGGCAATGAACTGATGCATATGAGAATAAGTTGAGATCATTAGTATACTAACCTGTAGGACAAGGGCACCCTAGCATTAGTAATGTGCGGAAACACAAATAAGGAAGAGGGGAGAACCCCCTACAGAATATGCATTAGGCATGGTAGCATCAGCGTAATGTATTATAAAAGTTGTATCCCAGCCTGTGGGCAGGAGAAGTGAGAGATGTAGCCCGTGGGAGGTGCCGCTGGTGACGATGAGGAAAATGATGGGGATGAGGAAGATGATGGCTGACATTTCAGGTTGTTCTGTAAGGGATGGTGTGAGTACGGATGTACAGATGTACTTTCTGTGTTATTTCTCTCTACCATGCTGGATTAGAGTGTTTGTGACAGTGCTGAATGTATTAAACTACTATAAATACAGAAGGGTTCCTGTAGTGTGAGTGCTGCAGCTGTGCATATCGGAGTTCCCAGCTGAACAGTAATTTTAATAATACTGGGCCTGATCTTGAGACAAGAACCTGTCAACCCTCAAAGTGAAAGCTGGGAATTCTTAAGTAATCAATATATTTAAAGATCCAGTTTTGTCTTGAGGTCATGGATTCCGTGACTTTTGCAGACCTCCGTGACTTCTTTGGCTTCAGCCCACTGCAGCGGTGGGGCTACAGCAGGTGTCAACCTCACTATAGCAGTGGGCCAGGGCCAGGGCCAGGGCCAGGGCAGCCCCTGCTGGAGCAGCCCTTGAGGCTGATGGTCAGCCCCCATGCGCAGGAGCAGCAGCCGGCCTGGGGCAGCAGTCAGCGGTCAGCCACTAGCAGGCTGTCACTAGAGTTTGCTAACCTGAGGTAAAATCTAAGGCAGTTTGTGGAATTCACATGAGTTCATAGGTGCATGTAGACACCAGCCTCCCCCATAGTCTTTACTTCGACCTTCTAACATGAAAATGACAAACTGCCTCATCTCCGCTAGGATTTTGCCTCCTGTTGTTACCTCATGTTAAGAACAGACCTTTTGGCCTAGTGAAGATGAACACCAAACCACTTTGGCCTGCTCCACAGCCCTTGCACATTTGTCTGCCTGATGGCTGCAAGAGATAAGATTACCCGACTTCCAATCTCTTCCTAAAAGTGGGAGAAGGGCAGGGACTGTGCCTGAAATCCCATAGCTGGGACATAAGGCTTTTGTGCCCTGCATTTGCTGAAGCATCAAAGTTCCACTGTGTGGGGGCCTCTCTATTGTATTGACAGGGTCCCCAGAGCCTGGCTCATCCAGTACCTAGCTAGTCAACAATCTTGGGCACTAGAAATGATTGAACAGCTGGGAAGGCACCAGTAGGACAGTTATGTTGAATGCACAAGGAGAGAATATATTGTTTGATAAGCTTCTGACTACCCTCCATTTACCTAGAAAAAATGTCTAAAGTAAGTGGCTACTTATTAACCTCATCAAAATTATGGGTTGGTGTTTTAACCTCCAACCTGTGGATAACCCTAAAGTATTTGACACTCTGATGTGAGTTCTGGAAGCATCATCCTTTGCAGGCAATACAGGTAGGAGGGATGAGAAAACTGGCATCCCTACTGCAGATAGCTACAGTGCTAATGACAGGGGTGCAAACAGCGTGGTGGCCAAGCTACAGAAGAAGTATGTAGCCTTTCCAGTTATCTGCAACACCTGGAGTTAGCTGCTTTCTTTTATGTAGCTTTTTTGCTACTGTAAGCAATAGGATACAGCTATTTTGCAGCATTCTTCTGAAGCAGTGGATCCTGGCCATTTCCAAACTCATTCCCTTGCTCAGTGCTTTGGATTTTGTGCTTACCTAACACTAGCTGAGTGGCCTTCCGCCTTTGCTTTGGGTCCAGCCCTGAAATTCTTCGGAACACGGCCCCTTTGGTTTTGCGTCTAGGTTTTTGTTAGCTAGCATTTCATGACTGCATGTAGACAACTTGTTGGGATGGACAAAAAGTGGCTTTCTCCTAGTGCTGTGGATCTAGAGGGCAAAGGGTCAGATTCCAATGTACCTTGGAGGTGAGCAGAAATGGCACAGCTGTCCTCTTTTTTGGAGACTCAGCGGTGAACATCTGGAGAGGCTCTGTAGCCACACAGTGACAGAAGAATCATGTCCTCTCGTTTATGGGAATGATGCCCCTGCATCAGCAAGACTCAGCCTCCAGAGGGCTAAACGGAACAAAGGAAGCATTTTATTAACCTCATCAAAATGATTCTTTGCAGCCCTCAGATGTCTGCCTTTTGAAAGGTAGATGCCAGGTCAGGTAGGGCCTCAGGCAGTTCCAGCACAATCCGTCTTTCTGCTCTTAACTACTGCATTCCATGTAAGCCTGGGGAGGAGGTGGAGAAAGGTCCATGTTCACACAAAGCTATGCTGGGGTTACCCAAAGGTTCTTCTTTTGAAAGTATAAGATGCAAGAAGAATACAAACAACCAGTGCCATTTCTGCTGAGTGGCTGAGCATTATGCTAATGTAAGCAGGGGAACGGTCCCACTACTGTGGGAGAGCTTTCCTGGCTTCTGCGCTACCCCAGTGAAGTGGGCTAGGGAAAGGATCCGAGTCCTTGCTCCCACTTCCTTTACCCAGAGGCCTCCCTGCCTTTGAGGACTCCCCTTCCACTCTCCTGTCTGGCAGTTTTCGTAAACCCAACAAGGCTGGGCCCAGGATTTCTGGGGGGCTTGACCCCCAACCCTGCTGTGGTCAGCCAGGACAGGGGCTAGGGTGTCCTCACTCCAGAATAGCCTCTCTGCACTGGGCACCTCCCTGACCCACTGATTATTCCATACAATTTAAAGCAAATACAAGTTGTTTACTTAATTAATTTAAAGAAAAGAATAAGAAAAAAATGGGAAAGGTTAAAGGAAAACACATCACCCTGCTCTGTGGCAGGGAACATTACAAACAGTGTCTCTGGACATCAAGGCACTTTGCAGTCTGTTCCTTGTAGGTCTCAGGCCTCCTTCTCAGGCCCTGGCTGTGCTGCAGGTATGCTGCGGGTTGGACACTTGCAACGGTTTGTTCAATATTTTCATTAATGATCCGGAGGATGGTGTGGACTGCACTCTCAGCAAGTTTGCAGATGACACTAAACTGTAGATATGCTGGAGGGTAGGGATAGGATACAGAGGGACCTAGACAAATTAGAGGACTGGGTCAAAAGAAATCTGATGCGGTTTAACAAGGACAAGTGCAGAGTCCTGCACTTAGGAAGGAAGAATCCCATTCACTTATACAGACTAGAGACCGAATGGCTAGGCAGCAGTTCTGCAGAAAAGGACCCTAGGGGTTACAGTGGACGAGAAGCTGGATATGAGTCAGCAGTGTGCCCTTGTTGCCAAGAAGGCTAATGGCATTTTGACCTGTATAAGTAGGAGCATTGCCAGCAGATCGAGGGACGTGATCATTCCCTCTATTCGACATTGGTGAGGCCTCATCTGGAGTACAGTGTCCAGTTTTGGGCCCCACACTATAAGAAGGATGTGGAAAAATTGGAAAGAGTCCAGCAGAGGGCAACAAATATGATTAGGGGGCTGGAGCACATGACGTATGAGGAGAGGCTGAGGGAACTGAGATTGTTTATTCTGCAGAAGAGAAGAATGAGAGGGGATTTGATAGCTGCTTTCAACTACCTGAAAGGGGGTTTCAAAGAGGATGGATCTAGACTGTTCTCAGTGGTACCTGATGACAGAATAAGGAGTAATGGTCTCAAGTTGCAGTGGGGGAGATTTAGGCTGGATATTAGGAAAAACTTTTTCACTAGGAGGGTGGTGAAGCACTGGAATAGGTTCCCTAGGGAGGTGGTGGAATCTCCTTCCTTAGAGGTTGTTAAGGTTAGGCTTGACAAAGCCCTGGCTGGGATGATTTATTTGGGAATTGGTCCTGCTTTGAGCAGGGGGTTGGACTAGATACCTCCTGAGGTCCCTTCCAACCCAATATTCTATGAATTATATGAATGGTGGTGGCCACACACCTCCAGGCTTTGGGTGGTGGGACCCTTCTTCCCAGTGTCAGCGCCCCGTCAGGTTAAGATCCCCCTCCCAGCCTGGCCTGCAAGGACCCTTGGCTGGGGGTGTCTTTCTGCACTGGGCCCTTTGCCCAAGGTCCCCCCCTTGGCTGGCCACAGTTGCTCACCACACCTGGCTCTATGGCAGCAGCGCTGCTCCCAGCACAGGATCTGCTCTCCCTGGGCTGTGCCTCTGGATCTGGCACGGCTCTGCTCTTCAGCTCAGCTTGGGCCCCTGCTCTCTCCTTAGCTTGGCCCTACTCTGTCTGACCCAGGCAATTCCAGCTCACTTGGAGGACAGGACCCACCCTGGCCTTCTGTCTTCTTGATTAGCCTGCCCGCCCTGTCAATCAGGCTGACCTGGAGCATTGGCCTCTCGCCATTGTTCCTGGGGACTGTCAGTCTCAGGGTCCTGATTTGCCATCGATCCCTCCCCTTTTAGTGCTGGAAGCTAGCAACCAAAACACCCCCACTGAATGTTAGTAAGGGGATAACAGTCCCTTACACTAACGAGATGACAGCGAGATAGGAACAGATCCTTAGCGGGTGTAAATCAGTGCATTGCATTGACTTCAGGGGAGCTATGCTGATGTACACCAACTGAGGATCTCACTCACAGTATTTGCATCTGGAATTGACACATACGTTTGTATATTTCAACTTTAGTGCCTTACGACCACCACCAACCTTGTTTGTTGGATACAAAGACTTGTCTATATCCAGATAGGGCAGACTGAATCTAAGGGTAATTTTTTGCATGAGACAATGTTTTTCCTGAAAAATATACTTTTCTGGCCCTGTCCATACTCACATGTTTGACAAAGTCCAAAAATGAGGGGCATAAAATAAGATTTCTAGAGCTCAAAATATGGGAGTCCTTTCTTTCTTTATAATAAATAGGGTTACAAACTCTTTTTGAAGGATCAGCATTTCTGGACTAGATCATTCACACACAGAGTTGTGTTACACCTAGAGCCAAATCCGGAAGCCCTTCTTTGGAAAATCTCCCGCAGGATGAATGGAAGTCTAGCTGGAGTAAGGACTGCAGGTTGGGGTTCTAGTTGTATGTAGAACAGAACTGGTACCCTCTGTGGTGGAGAGACAAGGTGAGTGAGGACCAACTTCTCCTAAATAAATGATATTGCCTCACTCGCCTTGTCTATCTAATGTCCTGAGACCAACATGGCTACCACAACACTGCAGCCACCCTCTGCGCTAACTTCCTTGGCTGTGCCTGTGCCTGCCATTCCTACAGTCTAATATTATTTGCCTGTTGGAGTGCAAGGCCATTTATGCTTCTTTCGAGCTCATGAGTAATCATGTTTCCACACGCTGAGAATATTTTTTAATGCATTCTTCCCACATGTGATCTAAAGCAATGTTTCTCAACCTTTTTGATACCACAGACTGTTTTTCTGCTTTCCTAAGCTGTGACAGAGGGATCCCGGGGACTCGTGCTGGTCCACAGACAGGTCTTTTTATGCTGTTTGCTAACTTTTTTACTGACATCACTGGGGAGAGGGATAGCTCAGTGGTTTGAGCATTGGCCTGCTAAACCCTTGGGTTGTGAGTTCAATTCTTGAGGGGGCTAGTTGGGAATTGGTCCTGCTTTGAGCAGGGGGTTGGACTAGATGACCTCCTGAGGTCCCTTCCAACCCTACTATTCTATGTCAGGGAAAAACAAAAATACAATATGCTGAGGTTTCATGAAATCCACTCATATGACAACACTTAGAGCATGTTTTATGTGTATAAACAGTTATGTGTGATGCTGGGAAAGTTACTTAACCCAAACTTTTCATAGTTGTGTTTTTCTGATTTTCTGGGCATCCACCATGAGACTCTTGTGGCCTGATTCACAGAAATGCTAAACACTCACAGATGTAACTAAGGTCAATGGGAGCTGTGCTCCAAAACTAAAAAGTGCTATAAAACACTAAGTACTCTGAAAAATAAGGTCCTAGTTTCTCAAACTGAGTATCCAAATTTATTTGAAATTTCTCACAATTTTGGCTTTAATTTCAGTTTCCCATGGATAAAAATGGGGACAATACCTCCTCACCTCATAGCCAGTTGTGAAATAAGTACCTTAATATTTGTAAAGCACTAAGCATGACCCAAGAACCTCTTAATACCAGCTAGCAAAGGGGCACAGAGGTGCTGCATAGAAGTTACAAGAATATCCTGATTCTGGTATATACATGTGATGGGTTCGGTCACAGAGAACCCTTTGAGACTGTCATCTGACGTGCTGAGACTACCTCTGTGGCCTGTTTTCTCTGCCAGCCTGGGACTTCCATAACCCTGCCTTGTTGAGCCAGACACGCCAGTCTGTTCTAACACAGACCCAGGGTCTGAACCATGTGCCCCAAAGCTGAAGACTTAACTGAAAACCACTTAGCAGGTTATCTTATCTCCAGGACCCAGACATCCAGTTCCCAATGGGATTCAAACCCCAAATAAATCCGTTTTACTCTGTATAAAACGTATACAAGGTAATCTCATAAACTGTCCACCTTCTATAACACTGATAGAGAGATATGCACAGCTGTTTGCTCCCCCAGGGATTAGTTACTTACTCTGGGTTAATTAATAAGCAAAAGTAATTTTATTAAGTATAAAAAATAGGATTTAAGTGGTTCTAAGTAATAACAGACAGAACAAAGTAAGTTACCAAGCAAAATAAAACAAAACACACAAGTCTAAACCTAATACATCAAGAAACTGATTACAGATGAAATCTCACTCCCAGAGATGTTCCAATAAGCTTTTTTCACAGACTGGACTCCTTCCTCATCTGGGTCCAGCAATCACTCACACTCCCAGAGTTACTGTCCTTTGTTCCAGTTTCTTTCAGGCATCTCTTTGGGGTGGAGAGGCCATCTCTTGAGCCAGCTGAAGACAAAATGGAGAGGCTTCCAGGGCCTTTTATATTCTCTCTCTTGTGGGTGGAAACCCTTTCGTTCTTCTATGCAAAGTCACAGCAACAAGATGGAGTCTGTAGCCACCTGGGCAAGTCACATGTCCATGAATGATTCAGCTTTTTGCAGGCCAATGCCTTTGTTTACATGTTAGTTTGAATATTTCCAGGAAAGCTCAGATGTGGATTGGCATCTCCCAGAGTTCATTGTCAGTTTAAGTATTTCTTGATTGTGCACTTACTGAGAATAGTCCTTTCTCAAGAAGCCGACCAAATGCTTCGCTGAGACTAATTAGAATCAAACACATTGAGATACAAGTACATAGATTCATAAATTCAAATACAAAAATGATACACACATAGAGACAGCATAATCATAACCAGCAAACTACAACTTTTCCTTAGACACCCCCACTTGATCTCCTCTGTACCAGACCTGGTGCAATCATAGGACCCTGGTTGCAACAATGATCTATACAGTCACAGTTCATGTCAATAATGTCACAGTACCTCCTTGTTCACCAAAGACTGTAATGTCAGGGATCAAGGAAAGCTGGTGTCACAATGGTTATGAATTTCATCATAAAATGTATGTACTGCTACTTCGTACTGAGTTATGTCTACATACTAGAGAGCTGTTCTTATAGTTTGTATCATGGTGTTAATGCCCAGCAGAAGTGAAACACTGGTTTCCTGCCAGACTAGAGATGGTTATCCATCTATCTGCTGAAATTGAATATTGTCTTGTTCACTAACCCCAATTTGAGCTAAATGCACCTGGAGAACAGGAAGAAAAGAATAGTGGGGGGAAAGAGCCTTTATCTGGGGGTGCACTTCACAGGCTTAGTGAACTAATACTGGGGGATAAGGAAAACACCCTTTTGACAGGTTGAATCACAGAACCCCCCCGGGAGCTGCCAACTGATGTGCCAAGACTACTTCTGCTCCTGTTTTCCCTGCCAGCTCAGGACTCCAGCACCCTGTCTTGCTGAGCCAGACACTTTTGTCTGCTCCAGCACAGACCCAGGGTCTGAATTACCTGCCTCAAAGCTGCAGGTTTACCTGAAAACAGCTCACAGAAGTGTGCTTGTTTTCAGCACTCAGATGCCCAACTCTTAATGGGGTCTAACCCCAATTAAATCCGTTTTACCCTGTATAAAGCTTATGAAGGGTAAACTCATAAATTGTTCGCTCTCTATAACACTGATAGAGAGATATGCACAGCTGTTTGCTCCCCCAGGTGTTAATACACACTCTGAGTTAATTAATAAGTAAAAAGCCACTTTATTAAATACAGAAAGTAGGATTTAAGTGATTCCAAGTAGAAACAGACAGAACAAAATAAGTCACCAAGCAAAATAAAATAAAATGCGCAAATTTATGTCTAATCAAACTGAATACAGATAAGATCCTCACCAGTTCCAGAATGCTCCCTGTTACAGACTAATCTCCTTTTAGCCTGGGTCCAGCAATCACTCACACCCCTTTGTTCCAGTTTTTTCCAAGTATCCTGGGGGGTGGAGAGGCTCCCTCTTTAGCCAGCTGAAGACAAAATGGAGGGGTCTCCCAGGGGTTCAAATAGACTTTCTCTTGTGCGAGAAGACCCTTTCCTCACTCCTATGCAAAGTCCAGCTCCAAGATGGAGTTCTGGAGTCACCTGGGCAAGTCACATGTCCATGCATGACTCACAGTCTTTACAGGCAGAAGCCATTGTCCACATGGTATCCTGTATGTCTCCAGGAAGATTTCTTATGTGGATTGGAGCATTCCAAGCTGCATTGTTCCCCAAGTGCTTCTTGATCGGGTACTTAACCTTGCAAATTCTTTCCTAAGGAAGCTGACCAAATGCCTCACAAAGCTTACTTAGAAATCAAGCAAGTATACAGCCCTTATTCTTAACCTCAAGTACACAATGATATATGTGTACAAATAGGATGAATAGATATAGCAGACCATAACCTTTACAGAGATATGTTACATGGCATATGTAGCAAAACTCTATTCCAGTTATATGATACATCCATTTATAAGCATTCCCCCATAAAGCCTTATGGGATACACTGTCACAACCCTATTATTCTGCACCTAGGCAGTAAGTGGACAGCATGTTTAAACACACAAAACCAGTATCATAACCCACCTTGGTTGCAAATGCTGCAAAAGGCTTTGGGTGAGGTCACACTGCTCTAGACTGGAGGTTAATCTGTTACATTTAGTCTCTAAAACGCATATCTTGATTTTGTTTTATATATAACCCTTCTGTTTCCAGCATCCTTACTCACTGTTTCTTAAATCTTGATCTTTGATAATGAACTTATAGTTGTTTTCACTATGCATATATCTCCATGCTATGCTAGCATACAAGGAGTTGATCCGGAGTTGACTCATACAAACTGGTGTGTGCACTGTCCCTGTGAGGACAGCAGAGCTGGGAATTCTGTGACTGTTCAGTGGGGAAGGAGCTGCACATTAGAGGGGAACATTTCAAAGGGGCTCAGGGACTGGGGTGCTCCTATTGTTAACCTGCAAGGCAAAGTCAGTGCTGGCCTAGCCCTGAGGAGATTGGCTGGCTGGCTAATGCAGCTGACACCCTGCACAAGCAAATCTCTTTCTCATTGGAGGCAGGGCGGTAACAAGGTGACTCACAGTCATGGGAACCCTGAGAACTATTATCTTAAAGCGCTAGGATGAGAGCAGCATGGAAATGCCCAGGAGCCATGTAATAGTGTAGGCTTTGGATGGGAGGAAGATAGGGGGGCTACAAATCAAACAGCTACTCACTCAGGCAACACTCTCCATCCTAGGCACTGGATGAGGCAGGCTCCTGTGGAAAAAAATAGTATGTGAACCTGTCAGTACAGACTGCATAATGCATGCACATAAAGGGGCCAAGTGAAGGTGTCCTGGGTAACCGTCATTCTGGCATAGCCTAACTTCTGAGTGCTTGACTTCACAACCACGATGTTCTTTAAAATTAGGGTTTTTTTTAATGTAACCTGGAAAGGTTCTTTAAATCACTATTTTGCTACAGTTTCATGTGCATTGGACTGTTCACTAGAAATATTAGGGCCCTACCAAATTCATGGTCCATTTTGGTCAATTTCATGGCCAGGGGTTTAAAATTAGTCAATTTCACATTTTCAGATGTTTACATTTGAAATTTCATGGTATTGTAACCCCTGGGGGTCCCAACCCCAAAGGCAGTCAGGGTGGGCGGGTCACAAGGCTATTGTAGGGGGGGTCATAGAATCATAGAATATCAGGGCTAGAAGAGAGCTCAGGAGGTCATCTAGTCCAACCCCCTGCTCAAAGCAGGACCAGCACCAACTAAATCATCCATCCAGGGCTTTGTCAAGCCTGACCTTAAAAATCTCTAAGGATGAACAGTCCACGACCTCCCTAGGGAACCCATTCCAGTGCTTCACCACCCTCCTAGTGAAATAGTGTTTCCTAATATCCAACCTAGACCTCCCCCACTGAAACTTGAGACCTCTACTCCTTGTTCTGTCATCTGCCACCACCGAGAACAGCCTAGATTCATCCTCTTTGGAACATGCTTTCAGGTAGTTGAAGACTGCTATCAAATCCCCCCCATTCTTCTCTTCTGCAGACTAAATAACCCCAGTTCCCTCAGCCTGTCCTCATACGTCATGTGCTCCAGCCCCCTAATCATTTTTGTTGCCTTTTGCTGGACTGTCTCCAATTTGTCCACATCCCTTCTGTAATGAGGGGACCAAAACTGGATGCAATACTCCAGGTGTGGCTTCACCAGTGCCGAATAGAGAGGAATAATCACTTCCCTCAGTCTGCTGGCAATGCTCCTACTAATACAGCACAATATGCCGTTCGCCTTCTTGGCAACAAGGACACATTGCTGACTCATATCCAGCTTCTTGTCCACTTGTAATCCCCAGGTCCTTTTCTGCAGAACTGCTGCCTAGCCAGTTGGTTGGGTCATGGATTACCACCCTTACTTCCACCCTGCTGCTTGCAGGGGCACTGTCTTCAGAGGTGGGCAACCAGAGAGGAAGGCTGCTGACTGGGCACCCAGTTCTAAAGCCAGTGCCTCTATTAGCAGCAGTATAGAAGTGAGGTTCGCCAGGTATGGGAGGTGGGTTCCCATAGGTCCAGTTTCCCAGCAGTCTCCAGCCACAGTGGGGGGCTGACAGCTTGAGCTACAGCCTCCCCACGTGGAGGTGGAGGGTGTGACAGCTGGTCTGCAGAGCTTCCTGAAGCTGGAGGAGATCCCAGAAGTGGGTCTGACCCACCCCAGGGTGGCCCCTGCAAGGGAAGAGGACGTCTCATCCCTTCCCATCCCCAGCAGACTAGCAGCTGGAGCCCTGCGCAGGGTAGGAGGCCCCATATGGGCACCAGATTTCACAGAGGAAGATTAGATTTCACGGTCCATGACACGTTTTTCACAGGGGTGAATTTGGTAGGGCCCTTAGCATTATATAATCCAGGAAACTTGATAATGTTTCAGTATCTGCCCAATTTAACCAGAGGCATAAAACTTTGCTATGGCTGAGGCAGGACCGGCGCTAAGGTTTCTCACGCCCTAGGCGCACGGCCATTTCACCACCCCCCGCGCTGATCCCGCGGCTCCGGTGGAGCTCCGTTGGTCCGTGGCTCTGGTGGAGCTGCCGCAGGCATGCCTGCGGGCGGTCCAGCAGAGCCGCGTGAGCAGCCGACCATCAGCAGGAATGACTGCGGCAGGTCAACCGGAGCCGCCTGCCGCCCCTCCGGCAAAATGCCGCCCCCCCAATAATCCTGGCGCCCCAAGCGACTGTCTAAGTTGCCTAAATGCTAGCGCCGGCCCTGGGCTGAGGGCAAGTCTGCTCTGAGCTTTGTGCCAGCAAAAGTCTTTCCTGTGTCCTTATCTTATTTCTTTACTCATGAATTAAAATTGGAAAATGCCTTTTCAAAGCCAAGGGGACAGCCTGAGATGCCAGTGTGCCAAACACTTGCAGCGCAGCATTACCCACTCTCTAGAGTGCACTGTACCACTCCATCTGCATGAATGGCCCTTGTCCCGGCAGATCCCTGCAGACCCAGGCAAGTCTCTTGGGATCTGTAGCCTTATCACCAAACTCTCATGGGAATAAACAGCCCTAGCCACTGAAGGTCAAACCTTGCACCCAGGAAGCTCCAAGAGCTGAAATCATGGGGTTTGCTGTCCCTGCTCCAGGAATAACTCAAAGTAAAGACTTAAGGATGAGTGACAGACACTGGACTAGACCCTCAGCTTGTGTAAACGGGGGCTGCTCCATTGAAGTCAATGGGCCAGAACTCCAGCTGGTATCAATCAGTGCCACCCCAGTGAAATCAATGGAGTGTTGCTGATGCACAGTACGCAGGCTGTGGCATTCTGTATTTATTCTGTGTGTGCTGATCTATCACGGAGTGCATTGCTCTAGGAATTATTTAGGGGCAGGTCTCTGGCCTGTGTTCTAGAGCAGACCTGCACAACTCATAAAGCAGCGAGGGCCATATTACTCCAAAGAAAACAGCTGAGGGCCAAACCCCCCCGGCCTCACCAACCTCACCCCCAGTGCCGCCAAGCCCCCCTGAAACACAACACCCCCCCACAGCACTGCCCTCCCTAGCACCGCCCACCCTGCGGAAACAAACCCTCTTTCCCCAGAGCTGCCCCACCGAAACAGCGGTAATGAACCTTGGTAATATGTTATAGCGGGCTCCTAAGGTAGTATAATTAAGGTAAAAGAAAAATGTCTTTTTGCTAGAAGTAGAATAAGATCTTCCCCCCCACTTTGTAATCAATTGCCCTGTTGAATGAATGAGGTGTGGATGAGGAAGGTGTGGAAGGCAGCACCTCCAGAAGCTGCAACCCTTGGAGAGGGGCTGGGAGCCCAGACAAGATCAGTAGAACAGGTCAGCCACTGACTCCTCGCTCGCCTCCTCAGCCCCCCCCACAGCTTGCCTACTCACCCCCCGCCACTGCCTGCCCGCCCGCCTGCCTCCTCAGCCCCGTCTCCCCCGCCACTGGCTCACCTGCCCCCTCCCACTCGCCTCCTCAGCCCCCTACCCTCTGGCTCGCCTCCTCACCCCCCACCACTGCCCACTTGCCTCTTCAGCCCCCCTCCCTCACCCACCACTTGCCTACTCACCCCCCAGGGGCCGCACAGTGAGCCCACTTACTCACCCCCTGCGGGCCGCACAGTCAGACTAGATGATCCCTGTGGTACCTCCTGACCTTGGAATGTGTGAATCCAACAGATTCTGTTATGGAGAGGAACCCAGGCAGTCTTGCCCAGTAGTTAGAACAGCAGTCACGTCTTGTGGGCAGAGCAGGTCTCCAGGTTGGGGAGCAAAGCCAAAGATCAGCACCAGAGTCACCTGCAAGTTACCAGAATCAGGGGTCAAGCCAGAGTCAGAGTCAGGAGTTGAAGCTGAGCATCAGAGCTGGGGTCAGGAGTCAGAGGCCAGGCTCAGAGCCAGGACTGGTAAGTGACGATGGAATCAAGGTAAGGGCAGGAACTGAGGAGAGGCAAGGATCAAGCATGGAGCAGGAACACAGTGGGAACAGGAGCAAAGGCAGAGGTAAGACAGGAGCAGAGTAGGAATCAGCCACAACAGAAAATCACCTTGTTATTCAGACAATTTCCTAGGCCTCATTTTGACTTAAATAGTGTGTTTGAACCAATTGGTGGAGCCGGGTGATCCTCCAGTCAGGGCTCCCATGGGTGGTGCCATGGCTGAGGCTACAGGCCTACTAGCTTCTCAGTCCCCAGGCTTGGACAGACAGTGGGTGGAGACCAGGCTGTGGCAGCTGTCTGGGCACTCCCAGGCCTGGGGTTGAGACCTATGGCATTAGTGTTAACCAAATGGCATTTTGCCATATGAGCAGTGCTACACGCCCTGAACTGAAGTAGGTCAGGCTTTTAGAGACTAGAAAATGCACCTTGGCTGGGAATTTTCTGGGAGTGGCAAATAGCTTCATTTAGGTGTACAGGATTTGGAAAGCCAACTAGTCATAGAAAGCCTGTTATTTACTTTGATCTATGAGGAGAAAGTCAGATTGTCAGGATTGTAATCTGACCAGAATTCCACGGCTGACAGCTGGGTGCTGCATGTGTCCCGTTCCCTGGGAACCACTAAACATTTTTAACTGTCTCATTCATTCTCCCCCCTGTCCCTGTTTTATCTCTTAGTCCAAATCCATCCTGTTCCCTGGGTATCAGGTGAGGTCGGTGGTGGGAGGGAGCCCAGGAGCAGCAGCCTGCTCAGATCAGCTGTTTGCTTAAACAGGTTTGGCAGCAACTGCAGGTGCCTGTAGTGACTGCAAGTCAAAGCACTGGAAACAGTTGGCAGGTAACAAAAGTGAAGCAAATCGTTCCCTTGGATACGTTTCTCCTCGGTCCCGAGGTTCCTGCATGAGTGTTACATAGGGCAGGGAGGGAGCAATGTTGGGGGAAATGCAACGGGGGTGAAATTCAGAGTTTGGAAGGGGACTGTTGGGGTGAAGGAGAAGGGCTAGGAATGCTGCTGGCTGGTAATGTACTGAGAATCTTGCCAGGAATGAGAATGCAGTATTGACCCCTGATGTGCATTGGCCCTTCCATGCAGAAAGGAACTATTGGAGCAGGGAGCATAGGTGGCCTCTATGTCCTACTTGGCCACATTTGACAGCATGTACCACTTATGTCTCCACCCAACTGCCTACTCCATCCTCAACCCAAGGAAGTCAGTGGCATAATGGCCATTTCCCACACTCAGTGGCCCATGCTTTGCAAAGGTGTGTGGCCCATGTCAATGCACAGCATCGGAGGCTTTGGCCTGGGAAAGCTAGAAAAAGTTTGCACCAGCTGGAAATCTGCTTCCATAATACTTACCTGATCAGCGTCATCTGATTTTGAAGGGCCATGCTTTTAAAAAAAGGAAAAACAGAGCAGGTCAAAGACTTCAGGCTTTTCATTTATTGTGCAAAAGGACAGTTACACGCATGTCACTGAGCACGAAGCACATACAGCTTCTTGGATGCACAATGTTTAGGTATCAGTCCTGTATGGAAAGACATATATGATTGCCTTAATGAAGGCTGTGAATACACGATTCAGGCTTGTGCTCTTCATGGTCACAGATGACCTATCTTGCTAATCAGGATCAAATGATCCCAAAGAGGAAGGCTTTTAATAACAGATATTGTCATTTGCATGGAGATCAAATGAGTTCCACACAGCAAACTGCATCGTATTCCAGTCTTTCATCACAAAATAAATTCAAAGTGATTACAGAAATCTTTAACATTTATAAGCACATGAGAAGCCCTGTTCCCCAGGGTCTTCTGTATATCAGCTCTGCTGCTTTTTTAAAAAGACATTGGTTTCCATTGTGTTACGCCAATGATATGCCAGTGTCATTAAATTGAAACGAATGGTGTGACACTGCAGAGTACAGCAATGAACCAGGCAGCTGGCATTAGCACTGCAAAGTTCTCTACACTAATTGCCTGGGTTCATATCGCTGGCACTTAAGAACATGATCTTCCTGCAGCATTTGGATTCTTGGCATATAATCTGCTTGAAAGAAAGCAAACACTGAATTTATCAAGCTAATCACAGTTTTCTTGCCATCTGATGATCACAAAGCACATTAGAAACATTAATTAATTCTCTGAATGAATTATGCTAGGTATACTATGCCACTCATCTGAGTGGTATGTTAGTATACCTGCACCCATCTTACAGATGAGTAAACTGAAGCACAGAACAAGTCAGGGAAAAGAACCCTGGAGCTCTGACTCTCAATTCCTTTTCTAACCTCTAGGTTATATTTCTTTACAGTGGTTCCTAATTACGCAGAAGCAAAAGAGGTGCCTACTGAATTACCTCCACTACTTTGTCAAGCACAATGGTTTCTTTGCAGATCCTCCATCCAAGGCCTAACCCAATTTCATTTAGATATAACCTGAGCACAGCTCAAGCTGGGCTGGCTGCAGAATAACTTGGAATCTTTTACAAATGTGTGAACATTCATTCAGACTAAAAGAGACACTACCAAACAAGCTGTCAGTGAGCTCAATACTTCACGCTTCACAGGCGGGCGGCTGGATTGTAGCCAATGAACAGCACACACTGTTGGGCTGGACTCTGCTATTTCCAGGTGAATGGTACACGAGATGTGCAGCATGGTGTTAGGAACAAAGTTAAGATGGACTGTGCCAGAGTTCCAATAGCGTGGTAATCCTCCTCCTGCCTCCCTGGGAACCTACTATCTACTGCTTCTACTCACAGCCAAACCAGGCCATGAGAGCCAGTCAGTGCTAACTGGCCATTAACTATCATAAAAACTGAACATTTTGGAGGGGAGACTTTCAAATGTGCCTACGGGATGCAGGAGTTCATGTACCACTAACTTTCAGCGGAGGGTGTGCTTCTAAATCCCTTTGGGACTTTTAAAATCTCTCCTTTAAATGTTCGATTAAGCACCTATAAATAGCAAGCGATGACCCTGAAGCTAATACTGGGTTTGGGATCTCTGGGCTCTGCGATGAGGCTGTATTTTGGTCTCAAGGCTGAGCTGTTCTCTGTTTAGGATGTCAGCTCAGCCATGCCTGAGTGAATTCCAGTCTCATAATCACCGCTACTGTGCCATATGTCCCCCAGGGTGTATTTGTTCCATAAGGGGCACACACAGTGATATCAAAACTTGGCAGCACTCAGAGAGAAGATGTCTCCAAACCTGCTAGAACATCATTATTTAGTTGAATGAGACAAGAGGAAATTTCATTGAGCTTCTGTAGCCAAGAGAAGAATCATGTGGTGCCATAAATTCAAGTGAGGTCATGTCATTTTCAGAGGTCAGACACAAACACAATCATTAAAACAAACCACTAATCCTCTTTAAATAAAACAGAGCAAAGTGTCCGGACTACTGCCCTGGTGTGTGACTCCTTGACACACACTGCAAATCCTCCCCCAAGCCTAATATGCTTCATATAACCTGGTGCAGGTAGGGTAGCATGACTACTGAGCAAATGTAGCCTAGTTGCCGTGTCTGGAACAGAACGGATAGCAACCATGATGGCGTATCCCTAGCCTGGTCTGCTTATCATTGGGAGATCATGCCATCTGTGCTGTAGGCTGCTTCTCTTCATTAGGGTGCTATCTTCTAAGGACAGGAACAATGTGTGCCATAGGTCAAAACATGTCCCTGCTGTATGAGGCTCCTGCTTTATTAACTCCCCTGAGTCTGCCCCAGACCCACAGGAGAGTTCCTGAAGAAGGCTCAGTAAGCTCTGCCCTAATTATCCATGAGCACTATTATCTGTGTGACATCAGTCTGCGAGGAGAGTCAAATGCTTCCTCGTAAAATTGCCGTTTATGGATTGTTAGGCCAATGCCACCTGACTTGAATTGTAAAATTCACTCTAGTGACAATTGGCAGCTGTTTCCTTCTGCTCTAGTCACAGGGAATCCTTTTTCCAAAGAGCCCCCACTTCCTTGATCTGAGCAGGGAGAAATGCAGGTCTGGGTGTGGGCAGGGCCGATGAAAAGAGGGGAAGCCGGTACAAATTACTGGGGCCCAGGGCCGGTGCTTCCATTTAGGCGACCTAGGCGGTCACCTAGGCTACTAGGATTTGGGAAGGTGGCATTTTGCCACCCTCGGCAGCAATTCAGGGGCGGGCGGTCCTGCCGCGCTCTGGGTCTTCCGCGGCAATTCTGCGGCGGCTCCTTCACTCGCTCCAGGACCTGCTGCCAAAGTGCCCCGAAGACTGAAAGCTGCGGAAGGACCCCCCCCCCGCCGCAGAATTGCCACCAACAACTGGGACTGCGGAAGGACCCCAGCCTAGGGCGCCAAAATCCCTGGCACCGCTCCTGCTGGGGCCCAGCGGTCTGGAAGGGGGCCCGGGCTCGGCTTCCCTGGCTTCGTCGGCCCGGTCTGCCCTTGCTGGGGGGCCCAAAATTTCTTTTTCACCAGGGCCTGAACCTGCTCTCGGTGGCCCTGGGTGTATGTGGGGGTGTATCAGACACATGCAGCTGCTTGCAGCAGAGAGGAGAGATCAGGTTGAAAAAGTCAAACCCATCAGTGGCTGCTATTAAAGAGTTGCAGAGTCACAAGTCCCTGTTCTCCTTTCTCTCTCTCACAGCAGCTATATGTTTGATTTGGGCCTAATTCTGTAGCCTTGACATAGAATCTTAGATTATCAGGATTGGAAGAGACCTCAGGAGGTCATCTAGTCCAACCCCCAGACAGATTTTTTCCCCAAATCTCTAAATGGTCCCCTCAGGGATTGAACTCACAACCCTGGGTTCAGCAGGCCAAACCACTGAGCTACCCCTCCCCTGCAAAAACATGAACAACCCCATTAGCTCCAACCTTGAATATTTGTCTGTAGATGAAGGATTTGGTGCTCACACCCCGTGCCTGGCCATAGTACTTCAGACATAAGCACCTAAACAATAACCCATTTGGCACCAGTCCAATAGCATTTCACTTCTGGAAGGAGGCAGGTGGCAGAAAACTGAGTATATTTTGGACAGCCAATGAGCTGTTTTGTCATTACCCTAAAGCTGAGGTGCAAGAACAGATAGAAAACTCATGGCGATCGGGGGAAGTCCCAGATGACAGGAAAAAGGCTACTGTTGTGCCCATCTTTAAAAAAGGGAAGTAGGAGGATCTGGGGAACTACAGGCCAGTCAGCCTCACCTCAGTCCCTGGAAAAATCATGGAGCAGGTCCTCAAGGAATCAATTCCGAAGCACCTAGAGGAGAGGAAAGGGATCAGGAACAGTCAGCATGGATTCACCAAGGGCAAGTCATGCCTGACTAATCTAATTGCCTTCAATGAGATAACTGGGTCTATGGATGAGGGGAAAGCAGTGGATGTGTTATTCCTAAACTTTAGCAAAGCTTTTGATACTGTCTCCCACAGTATTCTTGCCAGCAAGTTAAAGAAGTATGGGGGGATGAATGAACTATAAGGTGGATAAAAAGCTGGCTAGATCGTCAGGCTGAACGGGTAGTGATCAATGGCTCCATGTCTAGTTGGCAGCTGGTTTCAAGTGGAGTGCCTCAGGGGTCGGTCCTGGGACTGGTTTTGTTCAATATCTTCGTTAATGAGCTGGAGGATGGCATGGACTGCACTCTTAGCAAGTTTGCAGATGACACTAAACTTGGAGGAGTGGTAGATACGCTAGAGGGTAGGTATAGGATATAGAGGGACCTAGACAAATTAGAGGACTGGGCCAAAAGAAACCTGATGAGGTTCAACAAGGACAAGTGCAGAATCCTGCACTTAGGATGGAAGAATCCCAATCACTGTTACAGACTAGGGATGGAATGGCTAGGAAGCAGTTCTGCAGAAAAGGACCCTAGGGGTTACAGTGGACGAGAAGCTGGATATGAGTCAACAGTGTGCCCTTGTTGCCAAGAAGGCTAATGGCATTTTGGGCTGTAGAAGTAGGGGCATTGCCAGCAGATCGAGGGATGTGATCATTCCCCTCTATTCGACATTTGTGAGGCCTTATCTGGAGTACTGTGTCCAGTTTTGGGCCCCACACTACAAGAAGAATGTGGAAAAACTGGAAAGAGTCCAGCGGAGGGCAACAGAAATGATTGGAGGTCTGGAGCACATGACCTACGAGGAAAGGCTGAGGGAACTGGGATTGTTTATTCTGCAGAAGAGAAGAATGAGGGGGGATTTGATAGCTGCTTTCAACTACCTGAAAGGGGGTTCCAAAGAGGATGGATCTAGACTGTTCTCAGTGGTACCTGATAACAGAACAAGGAGTAATGGTCTCAAGTTGCAGTGGGGGAGGTTTAGGTTGTATATTAGGAAAAACTTTTTCACTAGGAGGGTGGTGAAGCACTGGACTGTGTTCCCTAGGGAGGTGGAGGAATTTAGTTGGGGATTGGCCCTGCTTTGAGTGGGGGGTTGGACTAGATGACCTCCGGAGGTCCCTTCCAACTCTGATATTCTATGATTCTATGACCCCAGACAAGCAGGTCTTTGGGTGCTCCCACCATGCAGTGCCCCAGTTTTCAAATACATAAAAGGTTGTTACAAGAAAAAAGGAGAAAAATTGTTCTTCTTAATCTCTGAGGATAAGACAAGAAGCAATGGGCTTAAATTGCAGGAAGGGAGGTTTAGGTTCAACGTTAGGAAAAACATCCTTACTGTCAGGGTGGTTAAGCACTGGAATAAATTGCCTAGGGAGGTTGTGGAATCTCCATTTTTGGAGATTTTTAAGAGAAGGCTAGACAAACATCTGCCAGGGATGGTCTAGATAATACTTAGTCCTGCCATGAGTGTAGGGGACTGGACTAGATAACCTCTCGAGGTCCCTTCCAGTCCTATGATTCTTTGATTGGCAGCACTTAAAGCTTGCAAGATGCCAGTTTAAACATGCAGCATTTCCTTTAACTCTTAAGGGTTTATGTTTTTAAGTTGATCCAGGAAGTATACAACCTGCTCATTGTCTTCCATTTCTTTCCGTGTTTATTCAGTAATATACAGGACTTGTTGATTGTTCTAAGCAGGGGCGGCTCCAGGCCCCAGCACGCCAAGCGCGTGCTTGGGGTGGCAAGCCACGGGGGGCGCTCTGTTGGCACCGCGAGGGCAGCCTGCCTGCTGTGCTTGGGGTCGCAAAATGCCTAGAGCTGCCCCTGGTTCTAAGCTTGGTCCTTTTTTGCTTTCTTTAACACTGTGTTCACAAAAAGGGGGCCGCAGAATAACGCTAGCCTCAGGCGTCCCATATCATTAATCCAGGCCCCAGAGGACTCATGAGCGCAGCCTCTCTCAGGATCAGATGCTTGGCATCCATGTTTGAAAACTTTAGCCTAATGACCATCTCTACAGACAGACACACTAAGGTTTAAGATCAACTATAATAAGATATAGCACTTTCAGGCACAGAGCTCAAAGGACGTTTCAAAGAAGCATCGATATCGTCATTCACTCTACAGAAGAGGAAGTGACCTTTACAAGATCACACAGCAGAACCAAGAGTAGACTCAGCTCACTGGCACTGCAAGCCAAAGCTTTATCCACTCGGTCATGTGGCTGCTAGCCTGAAATGACCTCCTTTGTGAGCCAAAGACCTACCACAGCAGAGACAATGTCAAACAATCTCAATCTGCTCAAGGATGCTGCTAATTCTTCACTTGAAAGGTGCACTCAGGAAGATCAGCCACCACCTTCAGACCGTTTCACAAACTCTAGTTTGAACAGAGGTTTTCATGATTTTTCAAAATATGTGATTCTTTCACATTTAAACACCCCTCAGCAGCCTTCTCAACCTAAACAAAAGCCCCTTGTCCTTAGCTCTACTATATGGAACCCCCACCCTCGTGACCTGCAAAAATGCAGACAGGGGTCTGCTCTCCAAATTGATTTCCTGACCCAAAACTACATGCAATATCTTAAGTGGGAAGTCCAGAATAACAGGTTAGAAGGGGAAAGGAAACTGTGGATGGTTGGCTCAGCCCCAGTACTGTACTGTTTGTTTATGTTACGGACCTATGTGAACTTATCCACTAAGGCCAGGTCTATACTACAGACCTATATCAGTATAACTAGAGCCCAGCAAATCCATGGATATCCATGGATAGGGCCGGTTCCAGGGTTTTTGCCTCCCAAGTAGCAAAAAAAAAAAAAAAAGCCACGATCACAATCAGCTCTACTGCCGCCTCTTCAGTCTTCAGCAGCAATTTGGTGGCAGGTCCTTTGCTTCCAAAGGGAGTGAGGGACCTGTTGCCGAATTGCCACCAAAGAGCTGGACGTTCTGCCCCTCTCTGTTGGCTACCCCAAGCATCTGCTTGCTGGGCGGGTGCCTGGAGCTGGCCCTGTTCATGGACCATGTTTGTGGATCATGGGTTGGATGCGGTTACAAATTTCATATCCACTCAGGACTCTAGGTATAACTACTTTGCTGAGGGTGTGTCAAGATTACTTCCCCACTCTGCACTTTAGAGTACAGATATGAGGACCTGCATGTGAACCCATAAACTGAATTACCAGCTTAGATCTGGTTTTGCTGCCACCACTCCCAAGTACGAACTCCCTTCCCTGGATAGTCTTGAGAGACTTCTTCACCATGTTCTTGGTGAACACTGATCCAACCCCTGGTATCTTAACACAAAGAGAATTTAACCATTGCCCCTCCTTTCCCCCACCAGTTCCTGGTCAGTCCAGATCCAATCCCCTTGGATCTTAAAATAAGGAAAAATCAATTAGGCTCTTAAAAAGAAGGCTTTAAAGAAAGAAAGAAAGAAAGAAAGAAAGAAAGAAAGAAAGAAAGAAAGAAAGAAAGAAAGAAAGGTAAAAATAATCTCTGGAAAATCAGGATGGAAAATAACTTTACAGGGTAATCAGATTCATAGAGCCCAGAGGTACCCCCTCTAGCCTCAGGTTCAAAGTTACAGCAAACAGAGGTAAATCCTCTTAGCCAAAAGGAACATTTACAAGTTGAGAAAACAAAGATAAAACTAACACGCCTTGCCTGGTTGTTACTTACAAGTTTGAAATATGAGAAACTGGTTCAGAAAGGTTTGGAGAGCATGGATTGATGTCTGGTCCCTCTTAGTCCCAAGAGCGAACAACCCCAAAAACAAAGAGCACACAAACAAAAGCCTTCCCCCCACCAAGATTTGAAAGTATCTTGTCCCCTTATTGATTCTTTGGGTCAGGTGTCAGCCAGGTTACCTGAGCTTCTTAACCCTTTACAGGTAAAAGGATTTTGGTGTCTCTGGCCAGGAGGGATTTTATAGTACTGTACACAGGAGGGCTGTTCCCTTCCCTTTATAGTTATGACAGGGTGTGGAAAATCGATCCCCTGAGAGACATAGTTACACCGACCTAGCCCCCCGCCCCGCCACGGAGCCAGCACTATGTCAACAAAAGAACTTCTCCCTCCAACAGAGCTAGTGCCTCTTGGCGAGGTGGATCAACCAGGCTCATGGGAGAAGCTCTCCTGTCCCCTTCTTCACTGCAATTCTGCAGCTGTGCAGCTGTAGACAAGCCCCAGTGAAATACACAGCTCAACAGCAGCGATGAATTAAGGGAAGAATTCAATAGCTGTGCATAATCCCACAGTATAGTAATAAAATACCATAGGCTTTTGCAGAGTGGCTGTCTGTGTGCCCTGCAATACAGAAACACTGGCTTTATCTCTGTGTGATAGCAACAGACTTAATAATGCCTTGCACGTCATCAGCATAGCAGTCTCCAGCCACAGATCTCAAAATGCCTGACAAGCAGAAATGAGCTGAGCCTCCCCAAAGCCCCCTGTGCATGGAGCTATTATCAAAGACCTGACATCTCCTCCTGGATATCTCTCCACCACTTATATGTGTCATGGGCAAACCCTCCCTCAAGAGCTGCCTGCCCAGTGCCATCCCCCTGTCTGAGGGGCCTCTCTCTCACCCTTCCAGTTGCTCATTGTGATGAAGTTGGGGATTTTTGAAGTGTTTTACATGAATAGTGTGTGCATTCCTCAGTTTCCCTGTGTGCCAGGGCCGCCCAGAGGATTCAGGGGGCCTGGGGCAAAGCAATTTCAGGGGCCCCTTCCATAAAAAAATTGCAATACTATACAATACTATATTCTCGTGGGGGCCCCTGCGGGGCCCGGCACAAATTGCCCCACTTACTCCAGACCCACGGGCAGCCCTGGGAAAAATAAACCTTCTGCATTTCGGCACAAACCCAGTTTTGAGAAAACTTCTTTACAAGGTATCACTGGTTCTCAGCATCAGCTAGTGCTAAAAGACACTAAAGCTCATTAAAAGCGTTGGACAAATATTTTCCATCAAAACTTTTTCTGGATCGAAAATTAGGGGTTTTTAAAAAGCAGAAAAAAATCACGGACAATGTCTGCTTTCCTTCAAAATTTGTTGTATTTTTTTAATTGAAAAGCTGAAATTAGTCTGCCAAAACCTGAATATGGTTTGGGGTTTCAGAAGTATGTGGTCAAATATTTGCTGCTTGCTGTGTTTGATTGTTTAAAGAAACAATAAAAAAATTCTGCTTAAAAAAAGTCCAAAACTTTTGAACCACCTCAGCTTGTGACCAAACCCCCGAGCCCATCCAGTCAGAGATTTTTCTGGGTTTCTGATACTCTGCTGGCTTCCTTGACTCATATCTGTCTCCATAACCTTGGGTTCATTCAGCTTAGAACATAAGAACAGCCATACTGGGTCAGACCAAAGGTCCATCCAGCCCAGTATCCTGTCTACTGAAAATGGCCGATGCCAAGTGCCCCAGAGGGAGTGAACCTAACAGGGAATGATCAAGTGATCTCTCTCCTGCCATCCATCTCCGCCCTCTGACAAACAGAGGCTAGAGACACCATTCCTTACCCATCCTGGCTAATAGCCATTAATGGACTTAACCTCCATGCATTTATCTGTTTCCTGGAGACTGGCTCCATGGGGTCCCTCACAAACTGGAGACGGTTACTGTGGGTTTGTCTTTAGTATAGATTATGTCCATACTCCACAAACTGAGCATTTGAGCTTGTTCCAGAATCTGGGATGAGCCTATGTTGTGAAAACTGAAATGCTCAATATAGCACATGTATGTGAATGGACACAGAGTGCTAAAATTAAATTAACCCAGGGGGTCTCAAACTGGGGGTCACGAGCTGTCAGCCTCCACCTCAAACCCTGCTTTGCCTCCAGCATTTATAATAGTGTTAAATATATTTTTAAAATGTTTTTAATTTATAAGGGGGGGTGTCGCACTCAGAGGTTTGCTATGTGAAAGGGGTCACTAGTATAAAAGTTTGAGAACACTGAATTAACCCCTCTGGAGCCTCAGGGAATGTAGGGGAGGGGGGTCTCCCTTGGTAGGGCTGGGAAGGATATTGCTCTTCTCATGTGATCCCTCCCCCAGTGGCTAATTTTAAATGAAGCTGCCCTCCCCTGACATGAATCTCCCTATGGCACTGAAAATAAATACAGACTATAATTTGGCATTTGAGAAGTGAAAGGGATGGTAGCCCTAATGGAAAAGCTAACAGCTTGGCTCTTCTGCAAGCCTCAAACTGCTGAATGAGCTTTAGGGTAGGGAAGGTTGTGCTTCCCAAACAGCATGGCCCTGCCCCCTATCTGACCCCCACCCACTTCCTGCCCCCCAACTGCCCGCCCCCCTCAGAATCCCCGACACATCCTGCTCCTTGTCCCCTCATCGTCCCCCAAAGACCCACCACCACCACCCCAGGACCCCACCCCTGCTCCCTGTCCCCTATCTACCCCCCACTGAGTCCTGACAGACCCCCAGAATGCCCACGATCCAACCCCCCAATTCCCTGACCTCTCCCCCAACCTCTGCCCCCTCTCTGTGCCCTGACTGTCCCTGGGACTTCCTGCCCCTTGGCCAACCCTCGGCCCTGGCCCCTTACCCCCGGCTCCTCCCTCACCTGGAGCCTCAGCGCATCCGGGAGCTTCGCTCGACAGCGGCAGCGTGGCTCCAGCGGGGCCCCTGAGCCCCTCCCTGCTCAGAGCCGATGGTCAGGGGGCTGGGCTGCGTGGAGGGAGCTGAGTGGAGGGAGCTGAGCTTGGCCTGGAGCTCATAGCTTCGCCCCCTTACCACGCGGCTCTGAGCGGGGTGGAGTTCAGGGGCCCCGCCGGAGCCACGCTGCAGTGCTGTCCAGGGCTGCTCCTGGATGCACTGAGGCTCCGGGAGAGGGGCAGAGGTGGGGTTGGGTCCTGCTGGGGAGGGAGCCTCGGCCGTTCTCGTGGGGGTCCTGCAGAGCCCGGGGCCTGGGGCAAATTGCCCCACTTTCCCCCCACCTCCCGGGCTGCCCTGCTGTGTGCTGCATGTTTAACAAGGTGCTGGGAGAGGACCAGGTGGCCTGGAGATGGGAACCCTAACAACAGGTGGCCTGGTGATTAAAAAGCCCACTCCAGCTTGGCAGTCAGTTGGCTTTGGCCAGTGGAAGGACAATGGGCTGAGGAGAGAGGACCCGGTGATCTGACCAACCAGTTCCAGCTAGAGGGGAACAAAGGACGGAAGAGAGAGGGCCCTAGTGACCTATTTACCTTGGACTGAAGACAAAGGACAGGGGAGGAGCTGTTGGGGCTGGTGATATCGGATGGGATCTCTCGACTGGAAAGGGGGAGCAGGCAGAGCCCACCTTGATGCAGGGGAGACTTAGATGTGCTGTGCTGATGGAGGCCAGGCCTGAAGGCCCTGATTGTTTCCTGTGCTGGGTTCAAATGCTCAACAAACCTTCCTGTTTTATGCTGGCTGAGAGTCACTCCAGTCTAGAGAATAGGGTTGCATTGCTACCTCTGGGAGTGGAGGCCCTGGGGGCCCAGAGTGAGGGGACTCCCTGAGGGGGCCCACAGCAGAGACAGGCGTGCTAAGGCTCAGAGAGATGTGGTTCTAGGAAGTGGAGGCGCTTAACCCCCAAGAGAAAGTGGACCCCCAAGAAGGGCTGTCTCAGTGAGGGGGGTTCCCTCAGGGACCTACGGGACCAAGAGTAGGCACGACCTGTGAGTCTGTGACATTCATGTAGACATACGTTTCAGTCTGCCCCATCTGCAGCCCCACACAGTCATGCTGTGTCACAGCCCTGTCACTAAGACTGCTCAGAAATGTTTCTATTGAAAGTGTTTTTCAACAGAAAATTGGGGTTTTGACTAAGCAAAATTTCTCATGAGAAGTGTCTGCTTTCTGCCAAGAGAACTGGTATTTTATTGAAAAACTTAGCACCTGAAAACCAGCATATTGTGATTCGGAGATGCTGCTATATTGCCTTCTTGAGTTGTAGTTCGGTTACCTCATGTTCCCATTCTGCTCTATGGGCTGGGCTCTCCAGCTGGATTACATCTCCCATGATGCACAAGGCATTCACCTCAACTCCATTCAAAACATTGCTAGTAGGGCATGGTCCTCGCCTATCCTTCTGAGTACGTCACCCATCTCGGAGTCCCTGCACTAGTTCTCCCTCCTCCATCACATCAAAGTGAAGCTTCTTATTCTCCTCTTGAAGGCCTGTCCCAGCTCTGCCCCTTCCTGTGTATCAGCTCTTGTATCTTAGCACGTTGGCCCTTGTACTTAACTGCCCACACCAGCTTCCATTGCCCATTTGTCACCTTCTCCCACATGCACCATTGTGCTTTCTTCCATGGCATCGCTGGTAATCTGCGCAGTCATTTCCATGTGCTCCTTCAAATCCCTCCTCCAGCCCCGCCTCTCCTATGCTGCCCCTGGAAAATTGCCAGCTGCAAATGGGGAGGTGGGCGGCCAGCAGGGATTGCTGAGATTTATAGCATCACACTTTAAGCAACAATATAGCTGTGAATGCCCTGTAGGCCATCTGACTGCACACAGCTACCAGTCTGTGTGACCATGTGTGTCTTTCCTCCTGCTTTCTCTCTGTCTCAGAGCTATCGCCACATGCTGCAGCTTGTCTTCAGTTACACTGGGAGCTCTTCAGGCCTGGATTGTCTCTGACTGTGTGTCTGAGTAGTGCCCGGCACAATGGGACTGCTGCCTCCTGTAATACTAAAAGTACTCATCACTCTGCTTTACAGATGGAGAAACCTCCACACTGAATCTGATGTGTTCAAGGGAGCCTCAAGGAGTCAGGGGCCCAAATAATTGCCTTGGGCTCTCAGCAATCCCAAGCACAGAGATCTTAAGTTACTTACCAAGTTCACACAACAAATCTACTTCAGAGCTAGGAACAGAATTCAGATCTTCTGATTCAAGACCTGTGCTTTGACCAGTGGACTGGACTTCCTGCCAATTTTCCACATGACATTTGTTTGGGCATTAGCTACACAGGAAACTATAATGTGTCCAAGTAACATTTTCTAGCATTGCTATTAATTATTTATTTCCTCATGGCACTTTACAAACCTATTAAAACCATAGGTGCCAAGGATCTCACATTCTGAATTAATTGAAATACAACAAGGTCTGACAATAAACAAGGGCATGGAATGATGTTGAAGCTCATGAGAAGTGCGTATTCACACACACACTCGTGCACACACACACACACACACACACACACACACACACGCACCTCCTGAGAGTTTCGTTTGTTTTTCTTTATGTAGCGTTGAGTGTTAGCATTTCTCAGCTTCACTGGGCAGTCATGAGTTAGTGTTATTCATATAATTTAATTTTATTATAGTAAACAGGACTTCACAAAGATCTATGTGGATAAAGCTCACAGAGACATACATGGTCAAAAAACTGTCTGCTAAAGAATGTCATACAGATAAGCTGGAAAACTACTATTATTGCTGCTTCAATTAAAGCTATTATTTGATAGCAAATGTAAAAATTATGTTACTACTATATATTGTTCATAGAATATAGAATATCAGGGTTGGAAGGGACCTCAGGAGGTCATCTAGTCCAAACCCCCTGCCCAAAGCAGGACCAATTCCCAAATAAATCATCCCAGCCAGGGCTTTGTCAAGCCTGACCTTAAAAACCTCTAAGGAAGGAGAGTCCACCACCTCTCTAGGGAACCCATTCCAGTGCTTCACCACCCTCCTAGTGAAATAGTGTTTCCTAATATCCAACCTAGACCTCCCCCACTGCAACTTGAGACCATTGCTCCTTGTTCTGTCATCAGCCATCCTGAGAACAGTCTAGATCCATCCTCTTTGGAACCCCCTTTCCGGTAGTTGAAAGCAGCTATCAAATCCCGCCCCATTCTTCTCTTTTGCAGACTGAACAATCCCAGTTCCCTCAGCCTCTCCTCATACATCATCTGCTCCAACCCCCTAATCATGATCACGTCCCTCGATCTGCTGGCAATGCCTCTACTTATACAGCCCAAAATGCTTTTACCCTTCTTGGCAACAAGGGCACACTGTTGACTCATATCCAGCTTCTCATCCACTGTAACCCCTAGGTCAGCAGAACTGCTGTCTAGCCATTCCGTCTCTAGTCTGTAGCAGTACATGAGATTCTTCACTCTGCACTTGTCCTTGTTGATCCTCATCAGGTTTCTTTCGGCCCAATCCTCTAATTTGCCTAGGTCCCTCTATATCCTATTCATACCCTCCAGTGTATCTACCACTCCCCCCAGTTTAGTGTCATCTGCAAACTTTCTGAAGGTGCAGTCCACACCATCCTCTAGATCATTAATGAAGATATTGAACAAAACCAGCCCCAGAACTGATCCTTGGGGCACTCCACTTGAAACCAGCTGCCAACTAGACATGGAGCCATTGATCGCCACCCGTTGAGCCCGACGATCTAGCCAGCTTTCTATCCACCTTATAGTTTATTCATCCAGCCCATACGTCTTTAACTTGCTGGCAAGAATACTATGGGAGACCATATCAAAAGCATTGCTTAAGTCAAGGAATAACACATCCACTGCTTTCCCCTCATCCATAGACCCAGTTATCCCCTCATAGAAGGCAATTGGGTTAGTCAGGCATGACTTGCCTTTGGTGAATCCATGCTGACTGTTCCTGATCACTTTCCTCTCCTCTAAGTGCATCAGATTCCTTGAGGACCTGCTCCATGATTTTTCCAGGGACTGAGGTGAGGCTGACTGGCCTGTAGTTCCCCGGATCCTCTTTCTTCCCTTTTTTAAAGATAAGCGCTAAATTAGCCTTTTTCCAGTCATCCGGGACCTCCCCCGATTGCCATGAGTTTTCAAAGATAATGGCCAATGGCTCTGCAGTCACATCCGCCAACTCCTTTAGCACCGTCGGATGCAGCACATCTGGCCCCATGGACTTGTGCTCGTCCAGCTTTTCAAAATAGTCCCGAATCACTTCTTTCTCCACAGAGGGCTGGTCACCTCCTCCCCATGCTGTGCTGCCCAGTGCAGCAGTCTGGGAACTGATCCTGTTTGTGAAGACAGAGGCAAAAAAAGCATTGAGTACATTAGCTTTTTCCACATCCTCTGTCACTAGGTTGCCTCCCTCATTCAGTAAGGGGATCACACTTTCCTTGACTTTCTTCTTGTTGCTAACATAGCTGAAGAAACCCTTCTTGCTACTCTTAATATCTCTTGCTAGCTGCAACTCCAAGTGTGATTTGGCCTTCCTGATTTCACTCCTGCATGCCTGAGCAATATTTTTATACTCCTCCCTGGTCATTTGTCCAATCTTCCACTTCTTGTAAGCTTCTTTTTTGCGTTTAAGATCAGCAAGGATTTCACTGTTAAGCCAATCTGGTCACCTGCCATATTTATTATTCTTTCTACACATGGGATGGTTTGTTCCTGCAACCTCAATAAGAATTCTTTAAAATACAGCCAGCTCTCCTGGACTCCTTTCTCCATCATGATATTCTCCCAGGGGATCCTGCCCATCAGTTCCCTGAGGAAGTCGAAGCCTGCTTTTCTGAAGTCCATGGTCTGTATTCTGCTGCTCTCCTTTCTTCCTTGTGTCAGGATCCTGAACTGCAGCCCAGGTTCCCATCCACTTTTGCTTCCCCTACTAATTCTTCCCGGTTTGTAAGCAACAGATCAAGAAGAGCTCTGCCCCTAGTTGGTTCCTCCAGCGCTTGCACAAGGAAATTGTCCCCTACACTTTCCAAAAACTTTCTGGATTGTCTGTGCACTGCTTTATTGCTCTCCCAGCAGATATCAGGGTGATTAAAGTCTCCCATGAGAACCAGGGCCTGCGATCTAGTAACGTCTTCTAGTTTCCAGAAGAAAGCCCCTCTGGCTTTAGCTCAGCGCTCTCCTTCCCCAGTTCCTATAAGAGAAAAGTCCTGATCTGCCCAGGGGAGGCTTGTCAGACCAGGCAAGAGAGGCACAGCCTAACTGACAATTCCCCAAAGCTAAAAAATACACCCTGCCTGTTCTTTTTTGCTTCATTGCTGAATCCATTCAGAATAAAGGACAAGCGGTGATTTGATTTAAATGTCCTAACTTCCTCTCTCCGGTAGTGCGATCATAGAATCATGGAAGATGAGGGTTGGAAGGGACCTCAGGAGGTCATCTAGTCCGACCCCCTGCTCAAAGCAGGACCAACACCAACTCCAACTAATGCATCCACTGCCAGACAGTTCGCAGATGTGGCCCTGCAAGAGGATCCAATCTTGGTGTTGCTAATAGTGCCTTTCCAAGCTGCCCTGTTACCATGACAATGTACCACACCCAGGAGGCACTTTATCAGGGCGTTGCTGTGGTAACCACTGCTTGGTGAGGCTGTGGCAGGAGGGTAGAAGTTAAGCCTGGGCTGCAGGGAGTTTGCAGGGGGGAGGGATGGGCCCTGCACCATGCACCTGCCTGGTCCCTCTCCCATGGGGTGGGCCCCAGGCCTGCGCCAGCCCACAGAGCGGGGCAGTGGGAGCGGCTCCAGCTCCCAGGGCCACCTGCTGCAGAGGATAAGCTTTTAATAGCCCATAAACCTTACACTGGGTGGGGGTGGAAATCACTTTTGTGATTTGTGCCTCACCTGTCAAAAAAATCCCAAGTCACCCCTGGCTCTGTGCAATGCTGGGAAGGGCTGGCTGCTGTGGGAGCAGCTGGTGGTGTCAGAACACGGCATGAGAGGAATCTGGAAAACCTGATAAGAGACAAGAATTCAAGTGGTCCATAAATAGGAATAATGGCAGCAAGGGGGAATGCTACATATGGTAATGTGTGCTGGGGCAGCTAGGAATGTGAAGGAGCCGGACAGCCACAGTGTCACTTTTCACTCCCTAACACCCAGGACACCCAGGGTGGGTGTGCATCACCCCAACCCCTCGTTCCACACACTCGGTGTGCATCACTCCAGCCCTCTCCCCTCCATGCTTGATGTGCATCAGACCCGCCTACCACACTGGTTGTAAATCACTCCAGACCCCCCGTCCCACTGCTGGATGTACATCACCCCCCCCCACACACTGGGTGTGCACCCCCCCCACACATGCTGGGTATGCATCATCCCCACACAGACACACACACTGGGTTTGCATCATCCGCCATCCACACACACAAACACGCTGCGTGTACCTCACCCCCCCAGTACACACACACTGTGTGTGCATCACCACACACACACACATACGGTGAGTGTGCATCACCCCCTACACACACACACATGCTGGGTGTACATCACCTCCCCCCACTGGGTGTGCCAGGGCCACCCAGAGGATTCAGGGAGGCTGGGGTCTTCGGCGGCGGGGGGCCCCCACTTCAGTGGCAATTCAACAGTGGGGCGTCCTTCCGCTCCGGGACCCGCCATCGAAGTGCCCCAAAGACCCACGGCGGGGGCCCCCCCGCTGCCAAATTACTGCCGAAGACCCAGCACTTAGGCGGTGGATCCCGCTTTGGCAGTAATTCGGCTCCAGGGGGGTCCTTCTGCCCTGGGGAGAAAGGACCCCCCGCCACTGAAGACCCAGAGCTGAAGAAGCTCTGGGGCCCCTGCGAGAGTTTTCCAGGCCCCCCGGAGCGAGTGAAGGACCCTGCTCCAGGGGCCCCAAAAAACTCTTGTGGGACCTGGGGCAAATTGCCTCATTTGCCCCCCCTTCTGGGTGGCCCTGGGGTGTGCATTACACCCTCTGCACACAATGGGTGTGCATTACACACACACCCACACACGCTGGGTGTGCACCACCCTCCCCCCACACTGGATTTGCATCATTCCCCTTCCACATACATAAACATGCTGGTTGTACCTCAGCCCCCCCTCCCCAACACACACACAAACACTGGCTGTACATCAACCTCCCCCCTCAACATGCCGGGTGCATATCACCCACACCCCCACACTCCCACATATTCTGGGTGTGCATCACCTCCACATATACATACTAGCTGTGCATCCCCCCCCACACACACACACGGTGGGTGTACATCACCCCAGACCTCCCTTTCCCATGCTGGGTGTACATCATCCCTTCCCCCACACACGCACTCTGGCTGTGCATCACCCCTTCCCCACAGCCCCTGGCTCCATTGCCTCTGCTCTGCTCTGGTGGCAGGAAGGGGATTAAGAACTGCTGCACCAGGGCAAGAGGGATGGATCCCCCCTGGCTTAGCCAGAGAGAGTTCCTGGACAGGGAGAACAATGCACAAGCTTCACACAACTTACCATCAACCAGTGGAACATGTTGCCAGAGAGTGCTGTGAAGGCCAAAACTATAACTGAGTTCAAAAAAAGAACTGGATACATTCATGGCAGATAGGTCCATCAATGACTATTAGCCAGGATGGCCAGGGATGGTGTCCCTAGCCTCTGTTTGCCAGAAGCTGGGACTGGCCAACACTCGATCATTGCCTGTTCTGTTCATTCCCTCTGAAGCACCTGGCCAGTGTTGGAAAACAGGATCCTGGGCTAGATGGATCATTGGTCTGACCCCATATGGCCATTCTTATGGGTAGGCCTGGCCTACATACAGCTTTTGTAGCTGTGTCACAGAGGGGTATAATTGTTATGCTAGGCTAGTTTTACCTGTACAATCCCTATTAAGGATGCAGTTCTAATGCTATAAACGTGCCTTATACTGGTACAGCTCATTCACTTCCCATGTGGGAGCAGCCATACCAATACAGTCATACCCTTTATGCAGATAGAACTGCTTCTCTGTTAACCTCGGTTTGTCACACAGGCAGGATCTGAGTCTCGTGGGCTTTCTCCAAGGAAATGAGACAGCCGCTCTCAGGGTGACTCCCAGTCCAGTCACTCCAGCCAATAGAGGAGAAAGGGGCTGCAGTTGTTCAGAGCACAGACCATTATCTGTGCTAGGCACATAGCAGGAGACTGCTAACTTCATGGCACAGTGGCCATGGCTCAGGACAATGCAGCTCCACTTTTGTTTCTCCTGAACTACAGTCTTGCTGTGCTCAGGGTTGGAATGTAGCTGCCGGAGTGAAGGGGGCCCCTTCAAATACCAGGGCTCAGTGCTGGCTCAGTTCCAGCACTGGTGCGCTTTTAAACAAAACATATCAGCACGTTGATGGTCTGAACAGATGTGGCTAGAGTGTTAACCCCAGGAACCTTCACAATGCACAGTCATCATCAATGTGGATCCCCAAACCCTCAGCCACAGCTGAATAATGTGTTTTTAATGATCTTTTGTAGAACATAAAATACTTTAATTGGTGTTTATTTAAACTACGTCCTTTTCTCGTGTTATTTTATCAGACCTAATAATAACTACACACACACAAGTATACTAAGCTAAGAGAGCTGTTGATTATTGCTATCAAAATAAACATTGTCTCAAAATGTCTCAAGGACAAAAAACCCTTTAAAATATGAACGCAGGATCTGAACAAAATAAGAAATGGGGAATAAAAACAGTTGCTGAGACTTTTGTTCCAAAATTTGGCAGTGAGGCTCAGATAACATACAGCTGGGCTAGTTGCCCTGTCTCAGAGAATTCTCTGTTATTAAACTGAGAAATCAAAACCGCATTGCCAGCATCTCAACCATAACCCAGGGAATGGTCTATAGCTTTTCTTAGTCTCACTTGTCCAGGACAGGGTGCAGAAGCTGCTCTAGATTGTCTTCTCTTTCCTTTTGCTCCATTCCTGGCTGGTCTTCTGGACTGAAATCCTACAGCTCTAGGTTCATGTCCCTGTTCTACTATAGATTTCCTGCGGGACCCATGGCAAATCCCTCAGGGCCAGATTTTCAAGAGCTCAACTCCCATTTGGGCACATAAATAAGGTCCAGATTTTCCAAACTGCGCAGGTCTCACAATGACCCTTAGGGACAGATCATCCAAACAGCTCAGCACCCAGCGTGCACCTGACCTGCTTCTGAAAATCAGGTCACTAATGGCAGCTGAGCCCTTCTAAAAAGTTCTCTCCAACTGAGGGTTTTGTGCACTTCTGAAAGTCTGGCCTCAGTCTCTGTGTGCCTCCATTCCTAATCTGCCTGCTGGGAGTAAGGGCGCAGCCCAACCTGCCAGGGTGCTGTGAGGGAGACATTAATAACAGTTGTGACCAGGCACTCATTCTTCAGTCCTCAGTGCCAGGAAACAACAGCTATTCGTTATAGAGCAGCTACCCAGGCCAAGGAAGATGTTCCTGCTGCTCTGCCCAGCAACCCTTCACAAGCCAGGCTCCTTCACCTCTTCCCTGCACAGCAGACAATGTAAGGAAGCTCGGGATCACCCCTCCCCGTCAGATGGCAAAGCTGTGCAGAAACCACAGTGGGCCCCGGTGTTAGAGCCAGGTGTAGCGCCCAGAGAGCCTGGCAACGGGCACTTCCGAGATAGAGACGTCCAGATACGGGCTGTGCAGTTAAAGGCTGAAACCAAAAAGATGCGGGCAGTCCTTGATGGGGGCTGCCAGGGACTCCAGCACTCCAGACAGTGGCAGGCTGGATGCTTGTCAGTTTTATTATGTGTTTAAATCTTCCTCTGACTGTTCCTTTGTAAGGCAGTGTCTGGAGATTCCTCTGTAGTTCATGTGTCCCACACAGGATGGGCTTATACAGTGTGTGGAGAGTGTTAATAAATGCTGTAATTATAATGATATTTACACTCTAGTGCATTATTTCCAGGGGCATCCCCAAGAGGACCCGGCTGTTACAGACTGAGCTCCTCTGAGCTCATTAGCAGGGCACACTGGAGAAGCTCGAACCAGAGCAATGAAAAGCTCGTTCCAGGCCCAGATTAACCTGGCAGAGTGTAGCAAGCAACGTAACCTTGAGTGTCCCTGAGAGCTTTGAGCTGCGCCATATGGGAGAATGGTAAAAGAGCACAGCACTAGGTCTCAGTGACAGACAGCCCGTTCCTGCTGACCTGACCTTCTAGAGAACTGAGATCAGGAAGCTAATTCCAGCTTGAGAAAAGGGCTGACTTGATCCCTCCTGCACCCACTGAGCTGAGAGAATTGCTGTTGAGTGCAATATGCTGGCAGAGAGTGTGTCCTCCTCATCTGAGCAATCAGGAAGTAGCTCTGTTCAGGATCTGATCCTGGGCAGCCGTAAGGAACAAATACAATATTAACAGCTCTCTCCAAAGCTTTCAGGTTTCTATAATGCATTGCAGGCTCAATATGAATTAGGTTCATGGGGAACAGTACATATGTGTGCGTATATATACACATATGAGACAGATGTACGTGTGTGCATGTGTATCTATAGGTTTGATACATGTGTGTGAGGATGTATCCACAGTCATATAGATATATGTGCAAACACACACACATATATATATATCTACACACATTGTATATGCCTTACATCCAGACATGCACAGACACTGGACCATAGCTACATAGAGAGTGACGTGTCTGCCATCACCAACCATGGTGTTAGCTAACACCAGCACTAGACCGGGAGACGCTCACAGGATAATTTTGTATTACTCTGAGATAACGCGGGAAGCTACACTGTGGGGCAGCAATACTCAGAGCTCAGTGGTTCAGCAGCCAAATTAGCAATGAACATTACCCAAAAAAGCCACAGTCATGTGGATTCATTTTTTCATCTACTGTAGTACTGTTCATATGTAAACAATATGAGGGGAAATATTTAGTTTAGATATAATATATATATATATATATAATCATTCTCCCGGAAATAAATTAATAACTTAGTGAATGTTGATAACTTCATTGGTTAATAATACAGGAGAAGTATCCTGATTGGTTAATAACTTTAATATCATGTGCTGCAAAGAGCCGCAGGGGAGACATTAAAGAGCCACTTGTGACTCAAAAGCCTCAGTCTGAGTATCGCTGCTGTAGAGACAGAAAAGGACTGGAGAGCTGGGCCCTTTTCTGGGCAATTTTCCTAGACAGTTTGGTCCAGTTCCACCCCAGACCTGACTAACAGGGCGCTCAGCTCTGCAGCTTTGTGTCAAGTCGGTGCTAGCAGTGGAGTGGGGGTTTGTTACTGTAACCACGGCTTTGGAATGCCCCTTCTGGGCATCAGCAACACCAGGAGAAGGGGCAGCTCTGCAGTTACCCCCAGCTCCCTGGAGGAGGCAGAGACTGTTGCTGTCCTCATAACCCCGATTCTCTGTTATCCTCTCCACTCAGTCTGATGCCTTAGCTACACTGGCGCTTTTCAGCGCTGCAACTTTCTTGCTCAGGGGGGTGAAAAAACACCCCCCTGAGCGCAGCAAGTTACAGCGCTGCAAAACGCCAGTGTAAACAGTGTCCCAGCGCTGGGAGCGCGGCTCCCAGCACTGTAAGCTAATCCCCATGGGGAGATGGAGTACGTGCAGCACTGGGAGAGCTCTCTCCCAGCGCTGGCGCCGCGACCACACTCACACTTCAAAGCGCTGCCGCGGGAGCGTTCCCACGGCAGCGCTGTACACTTGCAAGTGTAGCCATACCCTGAACCTGACACATGGCCATGTACTCCGATCAGCCTCTCCCTCGGCCTCAGCCTGTGCTGGCATCTCCTCCTGTTCTTACCTTAACTAGGGACCCAGCGAGGGACGGCCCTGCTGCAGAGGGCGTGGGAAGAGCAGAAGGACTGTGTTTGGGGGAATACAGGGAGTGCAGGGGCTGGGGCCATGCATCACCCCACATGGGGTAGGGTGGAGAGGTGCCTAGCACACACACAGGCATGCACTCTTCTTGTGTGCTCCTGCCACTGCTTACCAACCCTGAAGTGCACAAAGGTGCATGCCCCACCCGCCCCAGCACAACTCCTATCCCAGAGAGTTTGTACCCTCCTCCCCCATGATGTAATCTCTTCCTGAACTCCTCCTACCCTACTGGGGGGAAGTGTCCACCTAGCTCTTCAGGGCAGGAAAAGCCTCATTTCTCTGCACTTGTCTTTGGGAAACCACATCAGTTATTACGTCCAAAGAGTCAAACCCTGAAAAGGCAGCAAAGAATCCTGTGCCACCTTATAGACTAACAGAAGTTTTGGAGCATGAGCTTTTGTGGGTGAATACTCACTTTGTCGGATGCATGCAGTGGCTAACATGGCTACCCCTCTGATACTTGAAGCCCTGAAAAGTTAGGACATGCCAGAATTATGGTCTCCGTGAGACTTTCTGTTGGGATGTCCTGAGACTCTCTTCTGTTCGGGTCCCACACATAGTTCAATTCCAGAATTCGCCACTCAGGTACCTTTATTTGGCATACAGCAACACTACACCCAGGGTGGGCAGGTCAGGTGCAGGGGGGCAAATCCAAGGTACATCACAAACCCATCGTTACACCGCAAAACTTCTCCTTACTCTCATCTCTACTGCATTCCTGACTATACATTGCATCACATACTTATTGACTGGCTTGGCTACTTTTCAGGAACCAATCCCTGTACAACATGCTCTGTTCATGTGCTGTTCACTATAACCTGAGTGCTGCACTCCAGGTTTAGCTTCTCCATTGTCTTAGTACCAAGACGTTCCTGCTTATTTGAGCTAGACCCTCTCTAGCCTATTTACAATTTTATGTTCCACTCACCTTCCCAATCATGCTCATGGAAATGAGGTCTTATGTCAAGGCAGGCCTACACACATTCATTCAGTTCCCTTGTGCGGATGCATTATGACACATTCTGCAATGATGTTATCACAGGATATTTTTTCCACACAATCCTGCCATCCACTCCATAATCCCCATTCTAGGAATTCAGTGCTCAGGGGAATTTGTATGGATGTTCACCCAGGACACTAATCTGTCCCCCTGCATTGGGGATGCACAGAGATGTGTGAGCAACATCTCATGGCAGATCAGGTGTTCTCATGTCCATGTTGCAGGCGGACATACTTAAACACTTTCCACTTTGCCCTGGTTAATGGTACGCACAGAGGAGAGAGAGAAGAGGTGAAGTGTTGCCCTCAATATATAACCACCGTCTTCATAGCAAAGAATAAAATACAATAAATCTTGTGTAAGCTTTAGCAATCTATTCCAATCCTCCTGCCCTTTGGATGAATTCTCACGCTGTTTTACAAAAAACAAACACACACATACGTGTGTGCACACAGACAGCTGTGTTCCACATTATACCACTTTTTAACTAAAATCACAGAAGTGTTGTGCCCCGTATTCCACTCTTTAGAATCTGTACCATTTACGATCTTTGGCACAGACACATGCAAAATCTTCAAGGAGTTCTTTAAGCTCTGTTTGAAAGGAGGAATTACATGGAGAGCCATGCATATGGGAACTGGGTCCTCTGCTAATGAACAAGAGATTAAGAAATGCAAACATACAAGATGGGTGGGATATTTTTGCATTTGGTCAACAATACACAAGCTCTCAAGGAAATATATTAGGTGGGGAAAACAACAGGATGTGTAGAACAAACAAGCTTAAATGGAATGGTCAAAATGTCAGGAGTGGGGTAAGGGGAAAGAGTGCCTCACACAGAACTACCGCACCTCCTCTGCTCATGGAACAAATGGCACCAAAGGGCTCTAATGAAGCCCGTCTGATGCTTTAGACCAGGGGTGGCCAACCTTTGGCTCTGGAGCCACATGCGGCTCTTCAGAAGTTAATATGTGGCTCCTTGTCTAGGCACCGACTCCAGGGCTGGAGCTACAGGCATCAACTTTCCAGTGTGCTGGGAGGTGCTCACTGCTCAATCCCTGACTCTGCCACAGGCCCTGCCCCCACTCCACCCCTTCGCGCCCCTTCCTCTGAGCCTGTTGTGCCCTCGCTCCTCCCCACCCAGAGCCTCCTGCATGCCACGAAACAGCTGATCAGGAGATGCGGGGAAGAAGAGGGAGGCGCTGATCAGAGGGGTTGCCAGTGGGTGGGAGGCACTGGGAGTGGGGTGGGGGAGCGGATGGGGGCTGCTGATGCATTACTGTGTCTCTTTGGCAATGTACATTGGTAAATTCTGGCTCCTTCTCAGGCTCAGGTTGGCCACCCCTGCTTTAGAGAGAATGGTGGTGAGCACAACAGAAGTCTGTCAGCCAGGCTGGGCTAGCACTAATGCTCTGCACACAATCGTCATGGGCCCCCAGCACCTCCCAACGCCCTCATCTCACTGAGTTTTGTACTTAAAGCAACATAACCTCACCACAGACAGGTTGCAAGGCCACATGAAAGCACAGGCATTATACAACTTCAATGCACCAGCACAGTTCGGCCCAGGTTTGACTGCAGCTGGGTCTAGGATCCCCAGAAAGGCTTGAGAATCTTCCATGCACCTCCCAAACAAGCCTGCTTTCTCTTGTCAGTTTCTAATGAGACATGAACCCAGCAAGGGCTCTTCTTGCACAGTTTTATCTGGGGTGAGAATAAAGTGCACAAAATGAGAGAGAGGGCGGAATCCTCTTGCCTCAGAAGAAGGAAAGAAGAAAGGGACCATTTTCAAAAATGCCTAAGTGACTTAGGGCCCTAAGTGCCATATTCAGAAGTGACTTATGCATGTCAGAGCTCAAGGTCAATATTTTCAGAAGTGCCTCAGGGCCAGATTTTCTAGGGTATTTAGGCACACAAAGAAGCAGGTGAACACCTAATGGGGTCTTCAAAAGCACCTAAGCAGGGTAGGCACCTAATTCCCATTTAAGTCACTGAGAGTTATGTACCTAACCCACCTAGGTATGTACTGCCCTTCAGAACTCCTGGAAATGTCCCCTGAGCTCGTCTTCCTCATCACTCGGCCAGTTTGCCAAGGGTGCAGTGAGTCAAATTCCTTTCCTGTGTTTCAGATGGAATCAAAAGGAACACGTCAATTTTAAACAGCACTTTCAGCTTTCTTAGTTCTTCAGAAAAACACTTTGTCACCTCTTTAGAAAGACAAAAGCATGTAGAACCCACAAGGTTCTCCTTCAGGATCGTACCAGTGCCAGAGTCGGTAATATCTGGGTTGAAGCCCTGATTCTTTGAATGAGTCTCTTGGGACCTGGACTTGCAAATTGGCTGGGTTTTTTTCTGAATATATCCCTGTTGTTTTATTCCTCGGTCTTTGTTTCCCAAGTCACATTGCTGCTGTTTCTCATTTGATGTTTAATTGTTTGCACTGCCCCTCCTCCCCACTATGGCTTGCCTGCCCCCTGCTCTGATACCAGATGTGTCTCCTGTTATGCCCCAAGTAACCCAGAGTGTGCAATGATCATGTTGTGAAAGTCCATAAAAGGAGGAGTCCTGTGACATGCAGCAGACATGCGGTCTTCAGGTGGGTTTGTGAAGGATCTAGTACAACAGGGCCTTGGCCTGATTGGGGCCTGGGGGTGCTTCAGCAAGATAAATATTTAATCGTCAACATCATAAGTAACTTGAGACATTCCTGGAACAGAAGGCTGGGAAAGCCAAAGGATTCACTTTGGTTCATTACACTGCTGGGCAGAAGAGCGTGCTGCTTTGGAAACAATGGCCCAGCTTTGTTTGAGACTCTCCTCTCTGCCCCCACTCCTGGCCCAGAATGTCTGTCCCCGTCCGTGATATTCACACCAACCTTGCTCTCCACCCTAACACCAGCTCTCTGGGCACGCTGTAGAGCAGGATCAAGGGCTCTCATTCAAAAGCTTGTCCAGGTCTAGCAGGAAGAGCTGTTTTTCTGCCCAAGAGGTCACAGACGCATTTCCTCTGCATAGGAAGGTGTGAGAAAACACCACAAGTGTTAACACAACAGAATTAGAGGGCTGCCAGAACCCCGCTAGCCGGACCCATACACCTAGTTTGTTTGGCCAAGATTTTAAAAAATAGAGTCAAAAGTTAGGCTCCTAAACCCAGCTCTTGCCTGGGTGCTTGGTAGCTCTGAAAATTAAGCCATTGATTCAGGTGTCTTAATATGGATATAGAAGCTGAATTTTAGGCACCCATTTTTGTAAGTCTTGGCCCTTAACTCCAGCAGGACTATGACCATGAAGGAGGCAAGCAGAATTTGGCCTGCACACGTACACAGCAATGAAATTGTGATACAAGGTAAAAATCAAGGGGAAATGCCTAATTCAGGTGAATGCTCCCTTCTGGCCTGCCCCTTTGTGCATTATTATCACTGTGAATTCAAACCACTAGGTGACCCAAAATCCCAGTGATTGCTTGAGGTAAATCAGGAGTGCTGACCATCTCTCTGAGTTGCTTTGGCTTGGCAGCATTGTGTGCCTCACTTTTGGTTAAACGTCAATTCCTGGGAGCCCATCTCCTTTTCGTGGTCATTTTTCATGGCCATTCACCTTTGTTTGAGAGCCGGCCGAATAGATCAGAAGGGCCTCATGATAACTTTGGTGCTTGGCTTCACTAGGAAACCTCAGCATGTTTAAAGACTTCAAGGGCAGCTGCTGAACAATCAGCACCCGTGAAATTCGGGCCATCTATGTATGTAGCTGCCTCAATATGGATGTAGAAACCTAACTGTACAGACCCACTTTTTAAAATCTTGTGCATCCCCACACCTCAGACTGGCATTGTATGCTGTTTCCAGATCTACAGCCAGTCCAGCAGATGCCAGCACCTCTGGCTTTGGTGGGATGCTATTCCACTTTCACAGACATGACTAGGAGTCCTTAACACATAATTCCAGGACACTTTCAGACACTGAGGTCGCATGCACCCAGCCACCGAAAGCAAGTCTGGAGCGTGTGCATGGGCACCTACCTGAGAGATTTGCAGGGTTGCAATTGCTCTGAGCTAGTGATTAAACCACAAACTCAAACCATTAACCAACAGCAAGGACATAGATCCAGCGCCCCTTGCATGCCAGACTCTGCTCAGGAATGTGATGAGTTCAAATCCAGTACAGACTTGCCACCGGGGAAGGCTGCAGTGCTGGCTGGCATCTGAGTGAGGAGCCCCATAGATCTGTTCAGTTCTCAGGATGACAGAGCAGGTCTCTGGCAGACATTCTGAGTGCTCCTCAGGTTCAGCAGAAAGTAAGGCTGATTAACAAAGTCCCTGGAGCCAATCCACAGGAGCAAACTGGATCCAGATGTATCAGATACGACTGGCCCAGTCGCTTATCAGATCCTGGCTTCTGTGCAATGAGATGGGAGCTTGCTGAAGCTGATAGTCAGGTTACCTGTGACGGTCAGATTGTACCCACAGTCCTTGTAGAAAGGATACAATGGAAGCCAAATGTCTCCTCTCCAATCCACACTGGGGCTGCCTTTGCATATTCTGCATGCAGAACTTCCACTGATGCAAAGGGCAACAAAAATGATTAGAGGGCTGAAGCACATGACTTATGAGGAGAGGCTGAGGGAACTGGGATTGTTTAGTCTGCAGAAGAGAAGAATGAGGGGGGATTTGATAGCTGCTTTCAACTACCTGAAAGGGGGTTCCAAAGAGGATGGATCTAGACTGTTCTCAGTGCTGGCAGATGACAGAACAAGGAGTAGTGGTCTCAAGTTTCAGTGGGGGAGGTCTAGGTTGGATATTAGGAAAAACTTTTTCACTAGGAGGATGGTGAAGCACTGGAATGGGTTATCTAGAGAGGTGGTGGAATCTCCTTCCTTAGAGGTTTCTAAGGTCAGGCTTGACGAAGCCCTGGCTGGGATGATTTAGTTGGGGATTGGTCCTGCTTTGAGCAGGGGGTTGGACTAAATGACCTCCTGAGGTCCCTTCCAACCCTGATATTCTATGATTCTATGACAGGGAGCTTTATCTGGCAACTGGGTGTGGAATGAGTGACACACATCCTCAGTGGGGAAACATTTGTGTAGCTTGTCATGCCAGTGAGATCTCTTTGAATCTGAGATCCAGCCTGCAGATGGGAGAAGAGGAGTTTGCCCCAGAAGGAAGGCATAGGACTTCATGGACACACAGATTCCAAGGCCAGAGGGGAAAGGGACGACTGTGATCTGACCTCCTGTATAGCACAGGCCAGAGACCTGCCCCAAAATAATTCCTCTCAGAGGAAACATCCAATCTTGATTTAAAAATTGTCAGTGGTAGAGACTCTACCGACCCCTAGTACGTTGTTCCAATGGTTAATTACCTTCACTGGTAAAAACTCACGTTTTATTCCCAGCCTGAATTTCACTAGCTTCAGCTTTCAGCCACTGGACTGTTAGACTTTTCTCTGCTAGACTGAAGAGCCTCTTATCAAATATTTGTTCCCCTCTAGGCTTATACACTGAAATTAAGTCACTCCTTAGCCTTGTCTTTGTTAAGCTAAATAAGCAAACAAACCTCTAAGGGCTCCTGGAGGGAGAGTCCTTTCCTGACACATTGCGGTTGGTGGACATCTCACCAGCATTTGGGACACATTTAAGATGGAAGTAGAGGCCCCCAACATTTGAGTGTCCTGGCAACATCCCAGCTTGGATAATCACAGTTCACATAGCTACATGGAAGGGATAGTTATGCTTCCCCTTTGTTTTTCCACTGGCTTGACTTCCTGTCCTAAACTCCTATGCAGCATTTCTGTGCTCTGTGAAGCTGTTGCTACACCCTTGCCCTCAGAAGAGGCTGTCGTTCTGTTGGAGTGTGTGTGGGAGTAGTAACCCCTGTGAATCGTTTACCCACTGTACAGACTGTGGGGTTTCATGCGTGAATGTGTGTGGAGTAGGGACTCTCAAGATGAGGGCCTCAGATCAAAGTGCTTTTCAATGTAGCTGTCATATCGCTATTAGTAATTTTAAAAGCCATTGATTTGCCTAGCAGAAATCTCTGCCCTGCCCCCTTTGCTTTTTTTGCATGGCCATCCATAGTCCTTGCTTTGCCAAAGGAATAATAAGGGCCAAGCTTAAAATAAAACCAAACACTAGGGTTGACTGAGGTGATAACCAAAAGGAATGGCTCATCCGATCTCTTGGACACCATGCCAGAGTGATCCTGCCAATTGGAGGAGTTGTGGTTTCCAAAGCATAGTGTCCCCAGAGTGTTTTCCGAGGACATGAAACATGATAGCAAAGCCATCTAATACCCTCTGGATGACTCACCCACTGAAACACAGTACAGAATGCTGTGTGGAAACACTGTTTGCCAGCTCAGCACTTAATGGAGAGACCAAATGCATTTCTGCTCAGTTCCTTTGTAAGGCCCCAGCGTTGGTCTGTCTCCTGAAGAGCAGCAGGACATTAGCACCATGCAGGTAGGGGTAAGGCAGGGCTGGGATACTGTGGACAGAAGAGTGCAGTGGAAGAGTTTCTGATCTCACACTGGTATAAATAAGGAATAACTCTACTGAAGTCACAGGAGTGGTAAATCAGTGGTAGTTTAAGTAAAAGTGATTGTGACTTTTGTAATGTGCAAACAATAAAGTCCAGACCAGCAACATATAGACTTGGTACTTTAAAAGGGCCAGTTTAACAAAGCTGAAAATAATCACAAGCCAATTCATCTGGGAGGAAGAATTTAATCAGAAAACTGTGAATGACAATTGGGACCTGTTTAAGAACACTTTACTAGATGCCCAAAAAGCCAATCAAGGATGAAGGTTGTATGGTTACAAAAATGCTCTACCTGAAAGGGGACGGGCACGGAGCTATAATAGATATATAATAAACAAAAGAAAGGGGATGCTGATAGTAATGAGTATAAATCAGAAGCTAGGAATAAGGGACACAAAGAGACACAAGGAGAAATCTATGATCAACAGAGTTAAGGAGAATGAGGAGACTTTTAAGTATACTACACAAAGAATTCTAACAATGGTATTGGTCCATTACTAGGCAGAAAGGGTAGAATTATCAGTAATAATACACAAAAGGCAGATGCATTAAATCAATATTTCTGTTCCGTGCTTGGGAAAAAAAGAGACGATGTGCTCCTATCACATGATGATGACGACACTCTGTCCCTTTCAACAGTAACTCATGGGGATGTTAAACAGCAGCCACTAAACTTAGACCTTTTTGAATCAGAAAGTATGAATAACTGACATCCAAGTGTTTTAAAAGAGTTGGTTGGATCTTTAAGGTGGATTTTCAGTAAGACATGGAACATTGGGAAATTTCCAGAACACTGGAAGAAAGCTAATGTTGCCCCAATATTTAAAAAGGATCAATGGTCTGACCTAGATAATTAGAGACCTGGCAGTCTTGGAGCAGCTGATATTGTACTGAGTTAATAAAGATTTCAAGGAAGGTAATATAATTAATGCCAATTAACATGGCTTTATGGAAAAGAGATCCTATCAAACTAAGTTGACTTCTTTTTCTGATGAGATTACAAGTTTGATTGATAAAAGTAATAGTGTTGATATAATATACTTAGACATCTGCAGTGCATTAGATTTGTTACCTCATGACATTTTCATTAAAAAAACAGACCACTGTAAAATGAACATGACACACATTAAGTAGATTAAAAACTGTGTAACTGGTAGGTCTCAAAATGTAATTATAAACGAGGAATCATTATCACCAAGTGGGTGTGTTTCTAGAGGGGACCCACAGACATCAGTTCATGGCCCTACATTATTCAACATTTTTATCACTGACACGGGGAAAAAAACATACAGTCATCTTCAGACAACACAAAAGTTGGGGGCGTGGTAAATAATGAAGAGGACAGGTCACTGATACAGAGTGAGCTGGATCGCTTATAAGCTGGGTGCAAGCAAACAATAGATTGTATTTATATGTTTTAATATGGCTAAAGGTCAATGTATACTGTGATGGGGCAAGGCCAGATGGCTACAGTAAAGTACTGAGGAACAGGTATGTTAGCCCCAGGCTAAACAAATCCCTAGTACCCTGGTAACCAAATGGCAGTTGTTCCAGTTTAATCAAGGCACCTGGGGCCAATTAAGATCTTTCTAGAAGGCATTGGAGATAGCTACATTGATTAGAACACCTGCAGCCAATCAAGGCAGGCTAATCAGGGCACCTGGGTTTAAAAAGGAGCTCACTCCAGTCAGGTGGGGAGGAGTTGAGACTGTGTGTTGCTGGAGGACTATGGAGTACAAGCATTATCAGACACTGGGAGGAAAGTCCTGTGGTGAGGATAAAGAAGGTGTTGGGAGGAGGCCATGGGGAAGTAGCCCAGGGAGTTGTAGCTGTCATGCAGCTGTTACAAGAGGCACTACAGACAGCTGCAATCCACAGGGCCCTGGGCTGGAACCCAGAGTAGAGGGTGGGCCTGGGTTTCCCCCAAACCTCCCAACTCCTGATCAGACACAGGAAGAGTTGACCCAGACTGTGGGTTCCACCAGAGGGGAAGATCACTGAGGTGAGCAAATCTGCCAGTAAGGACCCACCAAGGTAAAGGAGGAACTTTGTCACAATACATCTAGGAACAAAGAATGTGGGTCATACTTACACAATGGGGGACTCTATCCTAGGCAGCAGTGACTTTGAAAAAGATATGGGGGTTATGGCAGATAGTTAGCTGAACATGAGTGCTTCTTTGAGTGGTTGTGCATCTCTATTCCACCTCTGGTGTATGCACGCCTAGTGTATTAGCAGGGAAGATATTTCCCTTGGTGGTAACCGTCCAAATGGTATATGCATGCATTGCTGACTCATGTTGCTGTCTACTGGTACAAAAGGCAGAGCCACCCCTGACCGCCCCCTCAGTTCCTTCTTCCTGCCCATGACAATAGTCTGAGTTTTCTTCCTTGCTGCTGCAAGTTTTCCCTCTCTCTTAGGAGAGTTGTTATATCCAGTTGGCACTTGTTAATCATTGATAGTCTTAGTGTAGTTTTCTACTAGTAGGTTTCCTTTTCTAGTAGTGTATTTAGGGTACACTTCAGTGCCTGCTGGTGCTGGGGCATGCCTCAGTCCCTGGGGTTCAAACCTTGCAATGCATGCAAGAAGCCAGTGCTGGTCAGCAACCCACACTCTAGGTGACTGAAATGCCTAGGAGAAGCTCACATCAGACAGGTGCCAAATCTGCAGGGCTTTAAGGCCAGAACTATTAAAAGCAAGCAAACAAGCCAACCAACAAACAAAAACAGACAGCAGGTCAGCATCTCTTTATGGAGGCAGCCCTGTGCCCACCCCAGAGCTCTCCTGTTCGGCGTGGGCACTGAGCACCTCTGCTTGTCTGGAGCAAGACTCTCCTGCTGCTGCTGTGGCACCAGAGAGACATCCCTGAGCATGGTACTTCCTCAGAGGTCGGTTTTGACTGCACTGATATTGGTGGGAGTTGATTAAGGTGCTCCCTAGCCTGAGGAGGGCCTCAGCTCCGAGCACGCTTTGCCCTCCTTCCCTGCCTGGTTGCTGGATTTCGGTGCCAGGGACTTCCCTCTACAACAGGTCCCTGGGTGCAGTCCTGCAGTGTGTCTTTGGAACCCGTGAAAGAGACTGGCAGCAATGCTGTGCATGCTTCCCAGCAGTTTGCAAGTATTGTAATCTCTGACCATGTTGGAAATTTGTGGATGTTCCCTGCTAGTGTTGGGCAGTTGTACACACCCTGAATTTGATGACTCTCCATGCCTGAGTAAATATGATGGGCACATTTTTAGCCTTGCACCTGTTCCTTTGCTGTGCATGTTCCTGGCTGGGTGCGCAGTGGCCATGCGCTCCCTGCTGAGATGCACAGTCTGCAGGGAACACTGGAAGAAGTAAGGGGGCCAAATTTAAACAGGGCCTCTCCCCCAGCACTCTTGACTAGGAGACAAGTGGGGTAGCTCCTAAAAGCAAGAAGGGGCTCCAGCTCCCTTGTAATTCAAACATTGCTTCAGGCCCACAGCCCTCAGTCAGCTTCTCCCCAACTGGCCCCTTTCCACTCAGAGCTCTTCCTGCTGCTGCCTCGGGGAGTGCCTCTCTCCAACCCAAACCTGATGGCTTTGCTCATTAGTCAGTTAACTTCCCAGGTGGCCTCGTTCCCTTTAAATGAGCTCTTCAGGGGTAGATGGGTCATGACACCCCATAAAGGAGCCAGCAACCCCGTGACAGTGGTCCTGGCCACACTTGCTGGAGAAAGGTCCCCTAATGGTTTTCCTCAGCAGTTTTGGTCCATGGTGGGATTTAGACTGCCTCTGCACAGGGGCAGATTCACATGCACAGGACACAGCACTTCCCCGGGGACCAGCCTGAGCCTATGGGGCTCGCTGCCTCCTCAAAGCCAGGAACCTCCTCGCTACACTGCAGCCTTGTGCAGCCACCCCAATGCCCACTCAGGGTCAGGTGGAGAGAGAGAATTGGGGTTTGCTTCTTGTACAGGGCACTCAGATACCCCCATGGGTGACCTCACTGGAATTCAGGCAGACAGACAGATAAAGCAGGCACTGGCTGATGTCTCTCTGTTCCCACCGAGGCACCTGGCTTCCAGCTGAGTCAGGAGTGTGGCTGGAAAGTGTTGGCTGGTGCTAAGAGGTACTGCAGCAAGCACAGCCAGGCAAGGAGAGGTGCAAATGATCAGATCTCTGCCTGCCAAGGGGGGCCAAGCCTGGCTCAATAGCCAGTAACAGGAAGAAAAGTAAAGTAAAGAGAGGAAGCATGCCAGGATGTCATTTGTGGAGAGCCCTGTCTTACCACAGCAATGGAGAGGGGATTATTATCCAGGCCCTTCCTTCTGGGTAAGGCTTATGCTGTGTCAGTGTCACACTCAGAGTGGAACCCCCCCAAGTCCACACTCTGTGGCATGGAGGGGGGGAGGCAGTTTCCAAGGGCTTGCCCCATTCTCCTGTGGGAGCCCACACTGGCTCCCTTTGCTGCTGTTGCCTCCCCATGCAGCGAGGTAAGAATATCAGACCCACCTGGAGTGAGTACAGTGGGGGGAGGCCACCAGAGGGCATGCGCTGGGCAGCAATCACGTGAAGGCAGAGTGCTGGGAAGCTGCTAGCCTGCCAGCTCAGAGACTGAAGTCCTGGCTCTGTTCATAGAACAAATACTGCAGAGCACAAACACAGCACACATCCCCCGTGGCACAAACATGACTTGGGCAGGCCCCAGCCAGCCGAGAGAGGGGACCAAACAGCCTCCTGCTTCTGCCTTGCAAGAGCTTCCTGGGATGGCCACCTTGTGATAGGGGCTGGGAGGAGATCACCCATGGCTACTGTATGGGCATTCAGCCCAGGTCAGCAGGTGAGCTTGACTCCCTGGCTGTGGGGGTTTGTATTTAGACTGGTTTCCACCCAAACCAGCACTGGAGTAACTCAATGGTGTTGCATACCCACCCCCCCTTTGTTGTTGCGGGGCAGCCCTCTCATTTTAGCTGCAGAGTGTTCCATGGCCATTTAACTCATATGGTAAAACACAGAGATGAAGCTAAACCAAAAATAAACTGCCTGTAACCAAACTGCACCTGTCACACACAAGCTGGCACTGCTTAAAAGAGCACCTTTAGCTAAACTAGTGCCAGCCTGTGTGTAGACATGGCTTAAGGGTTTTGAAAAAGTTTCTGGTAGCTACTCTGTATCCAGCCCAAAGCTGTGCGGAGCCAGAGTCTGAGTCCAGCCAAAGGTTTTTCTTGCCCTTTCCTCCCTGGAGAGCCTAGCTTGCATCACCAGAGCTGCCTCCTCAGAGAGTGACTTACTTGATCCCAGGACTGCACCCTGGCATGCACACTTAGGCCTTGTCTAGCTGATGAAAGAGGGGGCATTTTAAAATCCTGGTACCTCACTCAAGTGAGTTCCTGATTCTAAACAGCCCTGTGCAGACAATTTACAATTATGTTAGCTGGAGTTTGCTCATGGAGTCTACATCTAGGCTTCAACAGCAAACTTCATTTACACTAGGACAAGTGGGGAGTTAGGTCAGGCTTAGCAAGCCCATGTTAGCTAAACCAGATCTAACCTCCTCCATTTTTCCTCACCGAGACAAAGCTAAACTGCTAGCTCTCTGCAGCTAGCTCACAGTATTAACAAGCACTCTTTGGCCTTGGCTAGACTAGGATAAACGGTGTGCTATTATGTGGGAGCAAACACATGTTCAATAATATGTTTGAACTGTCTAGTGTGGCTAAGATGGTGTGCCTCTAACAGGGACTGAGCAGTTTAACCTGTTAAAAGCTCACTGCCATGGCTAGACTGAGCTTTGTAAGCCTTCTGTTTGGTGTTGTCTGCAACAAAAAGGAGTGAGTTAAATTATAGCCAATACTTCATCCTCCAGGGGGTTAAAACAAAGATAACTTTATCGGGAGGGGGCACCAGAATAAACTTGGGTAAGCAGGCAGTTAATAAGCCAACAGTACTTCCAGGTAAGATTCCCACCTCCAGGGCTGGCTTTAGGCACCGCAGGGCCTGATTTGAAGGAGCTGCAGCCAAAGTCAATCGCTGCTGTGGAGGAAGGACTCTTCGCCAAAATGCCACCGAAGACAGTGGCAATGATTGAGCTGCTGCCACCGACAGTGCCGGGACTTTGGCGGCAGCTCAACTGGCTGCTAGTGCCTTCAGTGGCATTTCGGCAGAGGGACCTTCCTCCGCAGCAGCGAGTGAGCTGCCGCCAAAGACAGCGGCGGGACTTCAGCAGCAGCTCCTTCGGGACGTTGCGGGTCCCTCTTAGGGACGCGGGGCCCGATTCCGGGGAATCAGCTGAATTGCCCTAAAGCTGGCCCTGCTCACCCCTCCCTCCAAGATGTCTTAGCAAGAGTCCCTCAGTCCTCCTCTCTGTTATGAGTGACTACTGCATTCTAGCTACTTCCCAGCTTCCCTGCTCACACTTGGTTGCCAGCCTGTCTCCTGCCTCAGCAGGGATTGCTGCCTGGGGCTTTATGCCTCAATGGGGTTGCACAGTGAACCCTGGTTACTGGCCTTGGAGGAGATGCAAGAGTTGTGCTCTCTGTAAGATACTTTCATACACTACTTCTGTCTCTAGAAGTGGTTTCTGTGGTGAACTGGCCCAGGCAGTTCCGATCCCTCTAGGGCTAGTCAGTGTAGGTCAGGTGACTTCGCCTTCAGCCCCTCCCAGAGCTGATGACGCAGTCCGTCCGCTGAGACTATCACATCTCTTTCTGAGTCAATTTGAAAGTCAATAATCCTTCTGTGACCATTCAGTTTCATTCTGCAGGCGGGGGGGGGGGGGGTGTCATCACATGTGACAGATCTGAGAACCAATGGCATTGCCTATTAGTGAAAACATGCAGCAGATAGGGGTGAGCCTAAAAATACACTGAGCAGAGGCCTAAGGAAAACATTCTGCCAGAGCTCTCGCCAGACTCCCTGTCTCTTACTGGTGTTATATTAAAGTGCTCATCAGGCACCGTGTTAATGAAATAACCTCACAGGAGGCAGCTGCTTGACATTTATTCTACCCCAATGAGGGGGCCTCACTCTCCCACCCTGTTTCCACATTTCTGCAAGCCTCATGCAGAGACCTTTTACTAAGTTACACAGGCTTCTCTCTCAGATAGCATGCTCCCAGTCTGAGATTTCAGTGAATAATCAAACATAAAGAAAGTTCACTGTGCGTCAGTTCTTTTGGTCTCCGTGCCCCAGGCTCTCTGCCTCACTGGTGCTTTGCATTGGTAGTACAGACAGCAGAGCCTGGCTTATGACAATCACTCCCACTTGCATAACCCCAGGTAGGATTTGAATCCTGGAACTCCATTAACACTTAAGTGGTTCAAAGAATTCAATTAACACTCTAAGATGTGTTTGCATCTCCTGGTATCCAGTAAATACCAGCTATGTGGCTATTCACCAGCATTTCTGACTCAGATGAAATCTCAAACTGCTGCCAATCTCCTGCCCTAAACAGTAGACCAGGGGGCGGCAACCTTTCAGAAGTGCTGTGCCAAGTCTTCATTTATTCACTCTAATTTAAGGTTTTGCGTGCCGGTAATACATTTTAATATTTTTTAGAAGGTCTCTCTCTATAAGTCTATATATTATATAACTAAACTATTGTTGTATTGTAAAATAAACAGGACTTTCAAAATGTGTAAGAAGCTTCTTTTAAAATTAAATTAAAATGTCGATCTTACGCCGCCGGCCTGCTCATGCCACTGCTGGTTTGGGGTTCTGTTCACCTAGGCCAGCAGCGAGCTGAGTGGGGCCTACAGCCGGGACCCCAGCTGGCAAGGGTCCGGCAGCCAGAACCCCAGACTGGCAACGGGCTGTGCGGGGCCAGTGGATGGGAACCCAGACCACTGCTCAGCCCACTGCTGCTCAGGAGTTCCATCCACCAGCTCCTGCTAGCCGGGATCCCGGCTGCCGGACCTGCTCAGCCCGCTGCTGGTCTGGGGTCCCACCACTGCCCACATACAGTGGGTACTTACCTTCTCCCTGGTTCTGGCCCATTCTTCTCTCTCTGCACTGAGCTGAGAGTGGGAGTGGACCGAGCACAGGGCTGGGGGTGAAGGGTCTGGCCAGGAGCTAGAATGAGGGAGGGGGCTCAGGGTTAGTGCAGGAGGTTTGGGTGTGGGGCACTTACCTGGGCAGCTCCCATCCGGTGCAAGGGGTGCAGGTGGGAATGTGCGGGGGGTGCAAGAGCTCCCATTTGGTGCTGAGGGTGGGGATGTGGGAGTGCAGGAGTCAGGGCAGAGGGCTGGGGGCATATGAGAGGGGTGCAGATGTCAGGACGGGGGGGGCTGGGTATGTGTGGGGGTGCCAGAGTCAGGGCTGGGGTTGTGTGGGGGGTGTGAAGGAGTCAAGCAGAGGACTGGGGTGTGTATGAGGGGAGTACAGTGCTCAGGGCAGGGGCTTGGGTTGTGTGCGGGGCTGCAGGACTCAGGTCAGAGGGCTGGTTGTGTGTGGGGGGGGCGGGTCAGGGCAGAGCACCCCCCCACACACACACACACACACAAACACACTCCTGCGGCCCCCAGCCAACTCATCCACTTGGGGCCCTGTGGCGCATCACACCAGCGCAACTGGCACTCCCCGGCCAGAAAGTCCCCTCTGGCTGTGTCTGGAGGAGCCGCTCTGGGCGGTGAATGACCCCACGTTATGCGAGCTCCTGGCCCCAGGGCTCTCTGGCCACCATCAATTCCTGCTCGCCTGCACTTGCTCAGTGCTGCAGGGCCGCGGGGCTCTCCGCTCCTCCCAACTCACGAACTGCAAATATCGGTCCCTGGCCGTGGCTGGGTGCCTCCTCCTGGTGATGCTCAGCAGCCGGCACTGCTGCCGCAGCCGGCCTCTCCCACCTCCACCACCCCGCGTCCTGCCACCGGGAGTCGGGACCGGGTCCCGCAGCGAACCCGCTCCCCTGGCGCGCTGCCAATCCGCCATGGCTAGCTATACCAAGGTGGCCTAGGTGAGCGGGCCCCTCGGTGCCCCCGGACAAGGCTCCTTGCAGGGTACTTGGTCCTGCTAGTGAAGGCAGGGGCTGGACTTGATGACCTTTTGGGGTCCCTTCCAGTTCTATGAGATAGGTATATCTCCATATTTTTTATTTTACTTAAGGAGTTCAATTTATTTATTTTAACAAAGAGAAGGTTAAGGGGTGACTTGATTACCAGCAATAAGTATCTACATGTGGAACAAATGTTTAATAATGGGCCCTTCCATCTAGCACAGAAAGGATGAACATGATCCAATGGCTGGAAGTTGAAGCTAGGTAAATTAAGTTTGGAAATACAACATACATTTTTAACAGCGAGTAATTAACCACTGAAACAATTTACAAAGGGTTGTGGTAGATTCTCCATCACTGGCAATTTTTAAGTCAAGATAGAATAAAAAGATCTGCTCTAGGAATTATTTGGGGGCAGTTATCTGGCCTGTTTTATACAGAATATCAGACTAGATGATCACACTGGTCCCTTCTGGTCTTGGAATCTATGAATCTAAAACAGCTCATAATTATACAAGAGAAGCTGCTGCTAAAAGGCATCCCACTCATTCAACTGTTGGAAAAGGAAACTGGATTAAATAAGGCAACCTCACACCTTGGACAGATGCTGCCTCATGCTCCGGGGCAGTTTGGGATTAGGGAATCACTAGGCTACTCAAGAGAACTGATTGGGGGGCATGAGAAGGGGGCAAATTTACAGCAGAAGACTTTGACTTTTCAGTAAAAATTCAAATATTGAAAAATTTCAGCCAAAACTCCCAAAAATTAATTTTGGAAATGCTGCCACGATGCTTCATGGGAGTTGCAGTTTAAGTGCTTCTTGCTTTGATTCCCTTCTATAGGTCAAGCTTCCTGATTGGAGTACATCTCCCATAATGCACCATGGCAAAGAGGTGAGGGGAGGTGATGCATTGTAGATGTAGTCTGGCCTGTGAACCTAGCCTAAGATAAGTGTGAGAACATGAGGCTAGCATCCTACAACTCCCATGATTCCTTGCAGCAGTAGTTCCAAATCACAATATTTCTGTTTTGGGGTGTTGAGTTTTGTTGACAAAAAACACTACATCTGCCATAAGAAGCAGGCACTTTTCATGAAAAAAAAATGTCAAAAAGCCCCTCAGTTTTCCGTCAACAAACAGTTTTCAATGGAAAATTTTCAACCACCCCTACACACACCTGTGTGGAGAGGCAGGAGTATTACAGGGTACACTACCACCTGCTGCCACTGGAAGGACGCACAGACCAGAGAACACAGGTCTCTTCAGGGCTATAGTGGAACCTCGGAGTTGCGAACACCTCGGGAATGGAGATGTGTACACGAGTTTGCCGGGGCTCGACCCTCTCCGGGCAGAGGGGAGCCACACTGGCTCGCTACACCCCGTTGTTTCCGGGGAATTAGTCCGGCCTGGGGGTCTCTCTCGGTAGCCCGTGCTATGACCTACGCCGAAATGCAGTTAGTGTGGCTCCAGCTCAGGCAGGCAACAACCACTAACTCAGGAGGCTCCGGGCCTTGGGCAGGGCCGAGCAGTAGCAATAGTTTTAAGCCCGGCCCTAGGTCAGGGCGGGGCACCAAACGCTGAGCAGTAATATTAATCTCTGGCCTCCTGAGGCCAGGGAGAGAGGGAGATGCCACCCAGGAGTTGGGTGGCAGCGGGGACGCAGGCCCTCCCGCTCCACTGCGTCCCAGCCCAGGACCCTAACAGCGGCTGACGATCCGCTGCCTAGTCAGTGGGGATCCTGGCCATAACACACCGACATGGGCTCTGGTCGTGCTGCAGCCAGACTGGGGTCAGCTACCCCCGGGCCACTTCCACCCTCCCCCTCGGGCCCTACCTGGATCCTGGCCTTGGCCTCTGGGGGGTCTAGGAGCATGGGTTTGTCAGGGCAGGGGTAGGTCGGCAGGTCCGGCAACTCCTCTGGATAATTGGCACAGGGTAGGCCCGGCAGCTCCTCCAGATAGTGGGCGCAGGGCAGGTCCGGCCAGTCCGGGCGGCCACCTCGGGCCTCAGGAGCTTCCCAGTCTCGGGCTCCCTTAGTGACATCTGCTCTCTCTAGCGGCTGGGCTCCTACTGAGCTCCAAGGGGTGGCCTTTATAGTTCCGGGTTGCCACCTGACCCTCTGAGGGGTGGGCTCAGAGCTTCCTAGCTCTGCCCACTCCGGCCTCTGGATGGTCTCTTCCTCCTCTGGGGCGGCGGGGAGCCACACCGCCTCACTACACGCACCCCTCTTCCAATCTGGCTCCCACTCGTCGAGGCCAGGCTCTTTCATCCCTCCGAGGCAGGACAGGAAGTCTGCGTTTGCATGTTCCTTACCAGCCTTATGCTGGATGGTGAACGCGTAGGACTGTAAGGCCAGATACCATTGCAGTAATCAGTCATCATTATTTTTCATTTTCATCAACCATCGGAGAGGAGCATGATCCGTGACTAGCGTGAACAGAGCCCCAAGGAGGTAGTGTAGGGCGTCACAGGCCCATTTTATGGCCAGTGTTTCTTAACCACGGCGTAGTTCCTCTCCCAGGAAATAATTTTCGGCTGAGATATAGAACCGGGTGGTCCTCTCCATCAACGTCTTGGGACCGGACAGCCCCCAGCCCCACCTCTGAGGCATCCGTCTGGAGGATGAACCTCCGATGGAAGTTTGGGCTGTATAGGACCAGCTTTTGGCAGAGACACGTCTTGAGTGTCCGGGAGGCATCTTCACATTCTGGGGACCACCGTACCTGCCGGCGGCTATTCTTTGTCAACAGTCCTGTAAAGGCAGCAAAGAATCCTGTGGCACCTTATAGACTAACAGACGTTTTGGAGCATGAGCTTTCGTGGGTGAATACCCACTTCCTCAGATGCAACAAAGGGCGCTGCGATGGAAGCAAACTGCGGGATGAACTGCCGATAGTACCCGACAAGCCCCAGGAACTGTCGGACGTGGTATTTCATGGTAGGCATCGGGCAGGCTGCCAGGGCTTGCACTTTCCTGATAAAGGGTTTCACTCGTCCTCCCCTGATAGTGTACCCTAGATATGTGGTCTCCTGCCATCCGATGCGGCATTTTTGGGGGTTGGCCGTCAGTCCCGCCTGTCGCAGGGACCTCAGGACCACTGCTACCCGTTGCAGGTGGTCTTCCCAGTGGCGGCTATAGACCATGACATCGTCCAGATAAGCTGCCGCATAGTCTTGATGGGGCTGTAGTAGGCAATCCATTAGCCGCTGGAACGTCACTGGGGCCCCGTGGAGGCTGAAAGGCATTCGCGTAAACTGATAGAGTCCCATCGGAGTGGCGAATGCCGTCTTTTCCTTAGAGGGGTCATTGAGGGGGATCTGCCAGTACCCTTTACTGAGGTCAAGGGTAGTGATGAACCGGGCCTCCCTTAGGCAGCCAAGCAGCTCGACATGGGGCATGGGACAGGCGTTGAACCGTGAGATGGCATTCACCCGCCAGAAGTCTATACAAAATCAGCAGGTGCCATCGGGTTTGGGTACCAAGATCACTGGGCTACACCACTCACTCTGAGACGGCTCGATGATTCCTAAGGCCAGCATGGCCTGTACCTCTTCCTCCACCTCCTGTCGCATCCGGTATGGCAGTGGCTTGGACGTTTCCCAGATTACCTTCCCTGGCTTGGTCTGGATAGAGTGATAGACTAGGGTCGTGTATCCAGGTAGGGCTGTCAAGGTTCCCTGGAAAGCCTGTAGGAGACATTGGGCCTGCTTGCGCTGCTCCTCCGTAAGGGTGCCGCCGAGTAGGGGAGCAGCGGAGTCCTCTCCCTGGGGCACGCAGGGGCCCAATTTAGGCTCGGGGAGGTGTAAGGATTAATCAGCAGGCCCTCCCGCTCTCGCCACGGCTTTAACAGATTTACGTGGTACCACTGGGTCTTCTTGCACCGGTCGGGTTGGTGGATCTTGTACATGATGGGCCCAACCTTCCGAGTTACCACATAAGGTCCCTGCCAACAGGCCAATAGCTTTGACTCACTTGAGGGCAGGAGAAGCAGGACCTAATCCCCAGGTTCAAAGTCAGGCACCTGCACCTCCTGGTTATAAGTCTGTTCCTGCCTGTCCTGTGCAGCCTTTAAGTTTCCGCAAGCCAGGGCCCCAGCCTGAGCAAAGTACTCCTGCAGCTGGAGTCCCTGGATTGGAGAGGGGGACTGCTCCCAAGTTTCCCGCATTAAGTCCAACAGGCCCCGTGGACGGTGCCCATACAATAGCTCAAATGGGGAAAACTTGGTTGATGACTGGGGTACCTCATGGATGGCTAGCAGCAGGGGGGGGAGCAACTGGTCCCACCGGCGTAGCTCCTCCAGGGGGAACTTCCACAGCATCTCCTTGAGGGTCCCTTTGAAACGTTCCACCAGCCCCTCTGTCTGCGGGTGGTAGCTGGAGGTGCGTAATTGTTTAACCCCCAGGAGCTCGCAGACCTGCTTTAACAACATGCAGGTGAAATTGGTTCCTTGATCTGTTAAGATTTCTCAGGGCAGGCCCACCCAAGCAAAGACCTTCACTAGTTCCCCGGTGATCGTCCGGGCGGTGGTGCTCCGCAATGGAATGGCCTCAGGAAAATAGGTGGCATAGCTCACAATGACCAGGACATACTGGAACCCGGAAGCACTTTTGGGGAGCGGGCCCACCAGGTCCATGGCCGCTCGTTCAAAAGGCGCCTCTATTATAGGCATGGGGACCAGGTTTGCCTTGGGCACTCACGGGGGTGCGGCTAACTGGCACTCTGGGCAGGAGCTACAATAGTTCCTCACCTCCTGGTGAATACCGGGCCAAAAGAACCACGTCAAGATCCGGGCGAGGGTCTTCTCATGGCCCAGATGTCTGGCAGCCGGGATGTCATGTGCCAGCTTCATCACAGCTCGCTGGCTCGCGGTACCAGCAGCTGAGTTTGGGGTTCCTTCGTGCGGGAGTCACGGTCGATCCGGTAAAGATGGTCCCGGCATAGTTCGAAGTGGGGCCACTGAGTAGCGCGCTAGGGGTCAATGATGGTCCCATCGACTGCCGTGAGCTGTTCATAGGCCCAGCTAAGGGTAGGGTCAGCTCTCTGGTCACGGCAAAAATCAGTATGGAGGAGGGGTTCGACCGCGGGCTCCAGTAGGGGGTTGTCAATTTCTTTGGGACCTGCATCAGTTCCCGGGGTCCCGCACACCTCTTCTGGTAGGGCCTCCTGGTGCTCTCTCTCCAGTGCCGGGGTCGACCGGATGACCTCCTCAAAGGAGGGCCAGTCCCACCCCAGGATCACTGGGTATGCCAGTTGAGGGGCTAAGCTGACAACGATTCGTCTGGTGACGCCAGCTACTGTTAACGGGACCCAAGCGCTAGGGTAAGGCCGGACATTCCCATGGATGCATTGCAGGTGAATTGTTCCCAGGCGGGGTCCACCTGGGGTCCCAGTGCCTGGAGAATTAGCGTCTGACTGCAGTCAGAGTCGATCAACGCCTAGGTGGCATGGTCCCTGAGAATCACCGGGACCGTGATCTTGGGAACCTGTGGTAGCCGAGCCCTGGTGTCCCCAGCACAGACCTGCCTGAAGCTGCAGTCCATTTCCGTGCAGTCCTGCTGCAAGTGTCCGGACTTCCCACAACGGAAACAGGGTCCGAGTTCAGGGCAACCGCCCCGGGAGGGGGTTCCCCTCGGACTTCTAGGGGGATTCCGGTGGATCTTTGCGATACTTGGCACGGAGGGCGCCGGTCCAGGCCGAGGGGAAGGATCCGGACGTCTGAACCGAGACCCTGAGTGGGCTTCCTGCCTGCGGCCAAGGCTCCGCGGCCCAGTCGGGGCGTCCCCTTATCTTTCTGCGTTAGAGCGTTCGAGCCCGGGGTTTTGAGGTCAGAAGGCAGGCCCCACAGGCATTTCGGCCACGAGAAAGTCCTCCATCAGTGAAACAGCCGCGGCTAACGTTGCCAGCCGATGGCAGAGCACCCAGGCCCGTCCTCGGGCCGGTAGGGTGTGCACAAACTGTTCCAGGATGACTTGTTCTGTAACCTCCTCTGCAATCCTTGTCTCCGGCTGTAGCCATCGCGTACATGCCTCCCTCAGGGCTTGGGCCACCGGTCGAGGTCGGGTGCCTGAGGAGTACGTCTGGTTCTGGAACCGCTGCCAAAAAGTCTCTGGGCTGACATCCAAGGCATCCAATATCGCGGCCTTTACCTGTCTATAATCCCTTGCCTCTTTCATTGCCAGCTCCCGGTATGCCGTGACCAGCACCCAGTGACCAGTGCCACCCATTCGAACGTTACCAAGAACATCTCAGAGTCATCGTCGGGGCCCATCTTGGTTAGTCACACTGGGGCAACAGGGCATGGTGACCCAGCCCCGTCCCCTGGCTGCAGGTCTATGGGGTGCGGTAATGCTGTCACCAGCTGTTGCAGCTGGGCTCCTAGCTGCTGAATAAGCTGCTGCTGCTGCTGGAGTTGGGCGGCGTCCCACTGTTGTTGTTGATGTAGCTGGGCAGCTGCCTGCTGCTGCTGCTGCTGCTGTAACTGGGCGACCTGCTGCCGCTCCTGACTCTCCGTTAGCAGCTTAAACAATCGCTCCATCTCCATGGTTCTCTGGGGTTGGATCTCTCCCTCCGGCCCCTTCTCACAGGGGTCAAGGGATCAGATCCCCACTTCTGGTACCACGTGTACAAGAGTTCACCGGGGCTCGCCCCTCTCTGGGGCAGTGGGGAGCCACATCGGCTCACTACATTGATGATTCCGGGGGCTTAGTCCAGCCGGGGGGGTCTCCCCTTGGTAGCCCATGCTATGGCCTAGGCTGAAATGCGGTTAGTCTGGCTCCAGCTCAGGTGGGGCAACAACCACTGTATCAGGTAGCTCAGACCCTCCAGCAGGGCCAAGCAGCAGTAGCAATAGTTTTAAGCTTCGGCCCTTGGTCAGGGCAGGCAACAACCACTGAGTCAGGAGGCTCCGGCCCTCAAGCAGGGCTGAGCAGTAACAATAATGATAAGCTCGGCCCTAGGTCAGGGCGGGGCAACAACCACTGAGTCAAGAGGCTCAGGCCCTCAGGCAGGGCTGAGTGGTAACAACAGTCCTAATTCCCGGTCCTAGGTCAGGGCAGGCCACCAAACGCTGAGTCAGGGTGCTCAGGCCCTCAGGCAGGGCTGAGCAGTAATAATAGTTTTAAGCCCGGCCCTAGGTCAGGGCAGGGCACCAAACACTGAGCTGTAATATTAGAGTCCTGGCACTGGCCTCGGGGGGGATGGGGGCGGTCCAGGAGCATGGGTTTGTTGGGGCAGGGGTTGGTCGGCTGGTCCGGCAACTCCTCTGGATAACTGGCACAGGGTAGGCCTGGCAGCTCCTCTGGGCAGTGGACGCGGGGCAGATCCAGCCAGTCTGGGTGGCCGCCTCGGACCGCAGGAGCTTCCCAGTCTCGGGCTCCCCTAGGGACATCTGCTCTCTCCAGCAGCTGGGCTCCTACTGAGCTCCGAGGGCTGGCCTTTATCATTCCGGGTTGTCGCCTGACCCTCTGAGGGGCAGGTTCAGAGCTCCCTAGCTCCGCTCACTCCAACCTCCGGATGGTCTCTTCCTCCTCCGGGGCAGTGGGGACCACATAGCCTCACTATGATTGACTTAATACAGCTCTGAAACTTTACTATGCAGAAGAAAAATGCTGCTTTCCCTTTATTTTTTTAGTAGTTTAGGTTTAACACAGTACTGTACTGTATTTGATTTTTTTTTTTTTTTGGTCTCTGTTACTGCCTGATTGCATGCTTCCAGTTCCAAATGAGGTGTGTGGGGGATTGGTCAGTTTGTAACTCTGAGGTTCTACTGTATCTTACTCAGGGCTGTCTGCACATGCTATATGCTGCATCTGCTCCAGCTTTTCCAGACCCAGCATTAAGCAGAAGGGGTTTTGGAGCTAAGTAGAAGGGGCAAAGAGCAGACACAATGGTAGGACACATATAGCATGGCATGGAGACTGTGATACTATCTCCCTGGGACACTATGTGCACTGCTGCTTGCCTGATCTCTGAAACAGAGTTCTAGAATGATTCAGGCCATGGTAAACTCTCACAGGGAGGGTATGACAGGACCCCTGGGGTGCAGCCTGGGACTTGTGGGACCACTGTGCCCCCTGAACTCTCTCCAGCCTGAGCTGTCTCTCACAATGCTTTGCTAGTGACCAGCAGCAACCCCTCCAGGTGCTGTTATCGCTCAGCACAACAGCATGTGGAGCCCCACACCCAGCTGGATCACATGAATGCTCCCCAGCCACTCCTGAATCACACAGGAAAAGGCACCAGCCAGATCCCCCCAGATCCCAGCACTGTACCCCAGGAATGTACCATCTTGAGCAGTGCAAACTTATTAATTGGTTCACCATTTCTTCAATGGAAAGTGGATAAACACCAGCCTTTTCCAAACCTGAGCAAGTACCCTGACCAAACAGCTCAGGCAAACTCACTGATAAAGTTAAACAGTTAAACAAATTTATTGACTACAAAAGATAGGTTTTAAGTGATTACAAGTGATAGGCAAAAAGTCAGAGTTAGTTACCAAAAGAAATAAAATATAAACATGCAGTCTAAACTCTCAACCCTATTCGACTGGGCAGCAACTAGATTAAGCAGTTTTTCTCACCCCCCTGGATATTGCAGTTCATAGTATACAGGTTTCACCGTGTACTTCTGCTGGAGTCTTCAGTCTTCTTGAGTATTCTTGTTGCTTGCAGCATAGGTGGGGGCAGGAGAAAAGCCAAGCATGGGGCAACTGTGTTCTGTTTTATACCCTTAGTCTAGGGTTACTATATTTGAGCATTCAAAAAAGAGGACACCCCACAGGGGGTATCAGCTCCACCCACAGTCCACCCTTGCTCCTCCCATGCTCCCACTGTGCCCCAGGTCCCACCCCCTCCCCTCTCGGCCCCGCCACCGCACCCCTCCTCACCCTTTGACCCACCGCTGGCTTGCTGCATCCCTCCTCAGTGCCCCACCCACCACTCGCCTCCTCCCACCTGCCACTCACCTCCTCACTCCCCTGCTAGAAACCACCATGCCCACCCCAAGAACCCCCGCCTGCCGCTGGCTTGCCGCTTGACTCCTCACCCCCGCACACCCACCTGCCACTGGCTCTCTCGCTGCTTGCCTCTTCAGCCCCCGCTGCTCACCACTCACCTCTTCACGCTCCCTGCCTGCCACTTGCCTCCTCACCCGCCCACCTGCCAGCCAGCCACTGGCTCCCTCACTGCTTGCCTCTTCACCACCACCCCTGCTCGCCCACTCACCCCCACCATCCACTGCTGGCTCACCGCTCACCTCTTCACCCCACCCCGCCCCGCCCCGCCCGCCTACTCACCCCTCCTGCCTCAGGTCCCTCGGCTCCTAGGATCAGGGGCAGTCGAGGGGTCTCCACGTGCTGCACCTGCCACAAGCACGAGCTCCAGAGCTGGCAGGTCCCTCTGGGTCTTACGGTCGGGTTTGGGGGGGGGGCAGAGGGCTCTCTGCATGATGCCGGCACCTGCAAGCCCTGCTCCACAGCACAGGCTCGCACTCAGCCTGTGAGTGACAATGAGCACTAGGACCTGGGGGAGCGCTCCTCTGTGCTCCACTTGGCCCAGGAAGCTGCGAGCAAGAACTGCTAGCTGCTGCTGAGAGTTGCCAGCGAGAGGTGGTGGGAGAAGGAACCAGCCACCCCTGCAACCAGGGGAGACATGTAAGCACCTGCTGCCACTGTGCCCCGGGTCTGGCAAGGCCCGGCTTCCTCGCTGGGCAGAGTCCCAGCACTGGGGAAGGGGGACGCTACAGGTTGCAAACCAAGAGTGGAGTTCCCTGCCCACCCAGGGGGTGTCCCTGCTTCCCGCCTCCCTGCTGGGACACGTTGCAGGCTCTGCACATGTGTGTGTCAGAAGTTGCCCTCTGTAAGCATTACCATATGTCCATATTTTCTCAGATATTTTGAAATATTTAAAAATCCCTCCCCTGACGACGATTTAAGAACTAAAAAGCTGGACATGTCTGGGAAAATATGGATGTATGGTAACCCTACCTTAGTCCATGTGCTTGGAGAACACAAGTCCAGGCATGTCTGGGAGGCATTGCTGAGCCTCCAGGCAAGGTTGAGCAATTCCCTTGGTGTGGCCTTATGCAGGTGAGTCATTGCACTGTAGCTCCCTTGCTGGACAATGGCTGGTGATGTCTGTTCAGCAGCATCCACTCAGGTGTTGGTTACCTCCCTGGTCATTGTCTCTGGAGAACTAGTATCTGGGTGCCTCTCAAACCCACAGCATATTTTAGTGACAACCATACAACACAATTCTTATAATTTCATATGCATTGATGATACACATATTTAGGTAGAACAATGTCTTTCAGCAGATCATCACCTTTCCCCTGATACCTCACATGGCCTGCTTTATATGCAATACCACCATTATATACAGATGAGGAATATGGGGGTTACAAGATGCTCCCCTAAGATGTAGTAGGTCACAGAGGGAAATTGGGACCGTTTGCCATGGTGAACATGTAACCTATGGTATAGAAGCAAGGTGGGGAGCTAATACCTTTTATTGGACGAACTTCTGTTGGTGAGAGAGACAAGCTTTGGAGCTACACAGGGCTCTTCCTCAGGTCTGGGACCATGGGTGGCTCATGAATCGCTGCCTGGGGGAGGCTAGCCTTCAGCCCCACCCCTTCTGCATCCCCACAGGAGCCTAGACCCTCCCACCGCTGCCACCGACACCCGGCCAAGGCTAGTGCCCCCAGCCCTGGATTGGGTGCCCTGGAGTGATAGGAGAGAGGGAGGGCGTGGACACAGCCTCCCAGCCCCAGAGCAAAGAGAGAGCTGGTGGCGTGGCCCAAGCTGTGGCCACCCCAGAGGGAGACTAGAGCAGCCATGCTGAGCGGAAACAGAAGGGGGAGGGTTTGGGGGCAGACCGTGAACAGGGAAATGCCTGCCCCAGCAATGGCAATATACAAACCTGTAGGAGACCACTTCAACCTCCCTGGCCACACTATAGTAGACCTTAAAGTGGCCATCCTGCAGCAAAAAAACTTCAGGACCAAACTTCAAAGAGAAACTGCTGAGCTTCAGTTCATCTGCAAATTTGACACCATCAGCTCAGGATTAAACAAAGACTGTGAATGGCTTACCAACTACAAAACCAGCTTCTCCTCCCTTGGTTTTCACACCTCAACTGCTAGAACAGGGCCTCATCCTCCCTGATTGAACTAACCTCGTTATCTCTAGCTTGCTTGCATATATATACCTGCCCCTGGAAATTTCCACTACATGCATCTGACGAAGTGGGTATTTACCCATAACTGTGGGGGTTCTTGCACCTTCCTCTGAGGCAGCTGTGACAAATAGAGGATGCTAGAGGAGTTGGGCCCCAGCTTTGATCCAGTCTGGCACTTGCATGTTCCTAAAATTGCCATGAAAGTCAGCAGAAAAAGACAGGTAGAACTGCAGTTCTTGGCCAGAGGCCCCGCTGAGTGATTGTGAGACACACTCACCTCTCTCTGTCTGAGGCTAGCATCCACCAGCGTTCCTTTGGCATTCTGGGACTGGTGCAGGGTGATCAGAAGAGTCAGCTCTTGCCAAAGGGAAGATGTTTGCTTCCAAGTGGGTTCAGAAGTTTTAGAATCATTTAAATCCAAAGCTCACCAGAAAAATGTTTTTCCATTTGGAAACAGCCTCTCCTAAGCATACACAGCTCTCTCTCCAGCCTCTATTTCAGTTAGCTTCTGTCAGCAATGGACACACAACAGTCTATTCAAGCATAGCTGGAAAGGTGGACTGACGGCAGATGTGATGAGGCCAGGTCCATAATGCATATCTGGACCGTGTAGCTGTGGCAACTGGGTCAGATTCCAGTCGGTGATAGTGATGTGAATACCTCTTCAGTGGAGTTACTCCACATTCATACTGGAGTATCTGAGACCTTGTCTACACTGGCAAGTTTCTGTGCAGTAAAGCAGCTTTCTGCGTTGTAACTCCCAAGGTGTACACACTGCCCAGCCACTTAGTGTGCAGAAACTGCGCCGTTGCAGCGCTGTAAAAAAAGCACCCCAATGGGAGGCGTGCAGCTTTCTGCGTTGTGGCTCCAGCACACCCTGGTCGATTACAGCGCTGCAATTGGCCTCCGGGACGTGTCCCACAATGCCGTTTCTTGCCTCTCTGGTCATTGGTTTGAACTCTACTGCCCTGCCCTCTGGTGACCAACTGTGAGCCCCACCCCTTAAATTCCTTCGGAATTTTGAGAGTCTGCTTCCTGTTTGCTTGGATGCGTGCAGTGGTCTCAATGCATCTTTCCAGGTGACCACGCCTGCCCCATGCACCAGGCGATCCCCTGCTTGGAGCAATGCCGAGCTGCTGGACCTCATTGGCATTTGCAGCACTGCGAAGACCACTGTGGATATTTCGGTGGCTCGCGTGCCAGTCAAGAGTGGACCAAGCCAGGAGGAGGAAATCTTGGAGGATGATGTGGAGGGGAACCCAGAGGCAGAGGACAACTCAGAGGCCAGAGATGCATTCAGCCAGGAGCTCTCATCTACCCCAGAGGAGGCTAGCCAGTCACAGTTGTCAGAGCTAGGTGAAGTGCAAACAGGAGAGGAGGCCCCTGGTAAGTGGCTTTGATTTTGGGAATCGCTGAATCGAGTTGTTGGGGACAGGAGGGTTGCAGAAAGCAGGCTTGTGTCTGTGTGATGCACATATCACCACATCTTAGTCTGAGCAGTGGAACAGGGTGTTGATTGACTCCCTCCCTTCACAAGAATCTGCCTCAGATCTCCATGAAACTCTCATGGAGATACTGGGCAATCCGCTGCTGCAAGTTCTTTGGCAGGGTTGCTTCATTTCTTGCCCCATTAAGGGTAACTTTCCTGTGCCACTGTGCCATCACGGGCAGGGTGGGAGAGGGCAGGACGCCCATTGCTGCATATGGGTGAGCCGCATAAGGGCCAGGGCAGAAGCCGCAGTCTTGGAGAAGACCCTCCCTTGATTCTCTGCTCACACTCAGCAGTGAGATATCTTCCAATAATGAGCACAGCCTGTGGAAAATATGGGGACAAGAATGATTATAAGCCCCCCACCAGTGCTGGCTCTCCCTAAGAGCCACGTGCCCAGTGTACAGTACAGTCCTGGAACACTGATGTCCCCTGCCCTGCGGTTACTCACCAGTTTGGGGGTCTTGTGGCTCATGTGTGCTTGCCTGGGGTCAGCCAGTTAGCGACAGGTATGTGAATACTGGCTGTGTTTTAAAGCACTGAATCAGTGGTCTGTGTACTGCAAACAATGCTGCTTCTGTAAAATGCTGCATTTTGGTTTCACAGAGATGACCTTGGGAGCCCAACCTCCCTCTTTTTTATCACCGGCTGAATGCCTGCGCAGAACTCGAAAGCGGCCACAAAGAACTAAAGAGGGCTTTCTGCATGCTGTCATGATGCACACCACGGCCAAAACACAAGAACTGAAGGAGTGGTGGGACGGCGAGAAGAGGGACTGAAAAGAAAATGTGGGGCGCCCGAAGGAATCCAGGGAGTGGCTCTTAAACAGGATGGAGCGCCAAGCGGACATGCTCCAGGCGCTGCTAGCACTGCAAACTGCACAGCTCCGCTGGGAAGGAAGGGAGTCAATCAACACCCTCCCCTGCAGTCACTGTTGCAAAACTCTTTCCCATGCGCCCCCCAGACATCGCCAACACACTCTTATCACCTGGCTCCAGCCTGTACCCCGCTGCATTCTACTCCTGCCGTATCACAGTCCAGTCCTGCTGTCATAAACAGCTAAGTAAGAGTTAATAGAACAAAAGTGCTTCATATCTCTTTGCCTGGAAAGGGTTACCAAGAACAGTGAGCCAGGCTGTCACCTGCCCAGAGGACAGGGGACAGGATACTTTTAAATCTTGAGGGAGGGAAGTTTTTGTGTGTGCTGTTAGTGTTTGGTGGTTGTTCACTTTGGGGACTCAGAGGGACCAGACGTGCAACCAGGTTTCTCTCCAATCTCCCTGATACAGGTTCTTATAGATCCAGATTAGTGAGTAGGAGGTAGATAAAGCGAGTTAGGCTTATGTTTGTTTTCTTTATTTGCAAATGTGTATTTGGTTGGAAGGAGTTCAAATTGGTATTTTGCTGAAAAGATTTTAATTTATACTTGTATACTTAGGCTGGGAGGGTGTTCCCAGTGTCTATAGCTGAAAGACCCTGTACCTATTCCATTTTTTAAATGAACAAAGATAATTTTTACTGTTTTTTCTTCCTTTAATTAAAAGTTCCTTGTTTAAGAACCTGATTGTTTTTTTATTCTGGTGAGACCCCAGAGGACAGGGTCTGGATTCAACAGGGAATTGGTGGGGAGAAAGGAGGGAAGGGGGAGAGAGAGGTTAATTTTCTCTCTCTGTGTTAGGATTACTTTCTATCTCAGGGAGAATCTGGGAGGGGGAGAGAGAAGGAGGGGGGAAGGTGAATTTTCCTCTCTGTTGCAAGATTCACGGAGTTTGAATCACAGTGATCTTCCAGGGTAACCCAGGGAGGGGAAGCCTGGGAGAGGCAACGGTGAGGGAAAGGGTTTACTTTCCTTGTGTTAAGATAAAGAGGGTCTGGGTCTTGGGGGTCCCCGGCCAAGGTTTTGGGGGGATCAGAGTGTACCAGACACTGGAATTCCTGGTTGGTGGAAGCGCTACAGGTTCTAAGCTGGTAATTGAGCTTAGAAGAATTCATGCTGGTACCCCATCTTTTGGACGCTAAGGTTCAGAGTGGGGAATTATACCATGACACCTGCGGACTCCCATTACCTGCTGCAGTCAACACCCGTCCCTCTGCAGTGTAGCCCTGCTGAAGTACAGTACCCGCTGCAGTCAACACCCGTCCCTCTGCACTGTAGCCCTGCTGAAGTATAGAGCCCACTGCACTCAACACCCGTCCGTCTGCAGTGTAGCCCTGCTGAAGTACAGAGCCCACTGCGCTCAACATCCGTCCCTCTGCAGTGTAACCCTGCTGAAGTACAGTACCCGCTGCAGTCAACACCCGTCCCTCTGCACTGTAGCCCTGCTGAAGTACTGTACCCGCTGCGCTCAACACCCATCCCTCTGCTGTTTGGATCTGCTGAAGTACAGTACCCACTGCACTCAACACCCTTCCCTCTGCAGTGTAGCCCTGCTGAAGTACAGTACCCGATGCGCTCAACACCCGTCCCTCTGCACTGTAGCCTGGCTGAAGTACAGAAACCCCTGCGCTCAACACCCGTCCCTCTGCAGTGTAGCCCTGCTGAAGTACAGTACCCACTCCACTCAACACCTGCCCCTCTGTAGTGTAGCCCTGCTGAAGGACAGTTCCTGCTGCACTCAACACCCATCCCTCTGCAGTGTAGCCCTGCTGAAGTACAGTACCCGCTGCGCTCAACACCCATCCCTCCGCAATGTAGCCCTGCTGAAGTATACTACCCGCTGCACTCAACACCCGTCCCTCTGCAGTGTAGCCCTGCTGAAGGACAGTCCCTGCTGCACTCAACACCCATCCCTCTGCAGTGTAGCCCTGCTGAAATACAGTACCCGCTGCGCTCAACACCCATCCCTCTGCAGTGTAGCCCTGCTGAAGTACAGAGCCCACTGCGCTCAACACCCGTCCCTCTGCAGTGTAGCCCTGCTGAAGTACAGTACCCGCTGCGCTCAACACCCGTCTCTCTGCAGTGTAGCCCTGCTGAAGTACAGTACCTGCTGCACTCAACACCTGTCCCTCTGCACTGTAGCCCTGCTGAAGTATAGAGCCCACTGCACTCAACACCCATCCGTCTGCAGTGTAGCCCTGCTGAAGTACAGAGCCCACTGCGCTCAACACCCGTCCCTCTGCAGTGTAGCCCTGCTGAAGTACAGTACCCGCTGCGCTCAACACCCGTCTCTCTGCAGTGTAGCCCTGCTGAAGTACAGTACCCGCTGCGCTCAACACCCGTCTCTCTGCAGTGTAGCCCTGCTGAAGTACAGAGCCCACTGCGCTCAACACCCGTCCCTCTGCAGTGTAGCCCTGCTGAAGTACAGTACCTGCTGCACTCAACACCTGTCCCTCTGCACTGTAGCCCTGCTGAAGTACAGAGCCCACAGCACTCAACACCCGTCCGTCTGCAGTGTAGCCCTGCTGAAGTACAGAGCCCACTGCGCTCAACACCCGTCCCTCTGCAGTGTAACCCTGCTGAAGTACAGTACCCGCTGCAGTCAACACCCGTCCCTCTGCACTGTAGCCCTGCTGAAGTACAATACCCGCTGCAGTCAACACCCGTCCCTCTGCAGTGTAGCCCTGCTGAAGTATGGTACCCGCTGCACTCAACACCCATCCCTCTGCACTGTAGCCCTGCTGAAGTACAGTCCCTGCTGCACACAACACCTGTCCCTCTGCACTGTAGCCCTGCTAAAATACAGTACCCGCTGCACTCAACACCCGTCTCTCTGCAGTGTAGCCCTGCTGAAGTATAGTACCCGCTGCACTCAACTCCCGTCCCTCTGCAGTGTAGCCCTGCTGAAGGACAGTTCCTGCTGCACTCAACACCCATCCCTCTGCAGTGTAGCCCTGCTGAAGTACAGTACCCGCTGCGCTGTGCTCCAGAGGAGAAGGTTGGATATGATCCCTGGATATACACAAATCTTTAACTGTCTCGGGATCCCATCTCCTCCTGGGACCCTCGCTTCCCCCATCCCCTTCAGTGCTGATGTGTTTTTTTGTTTGTGTCTCTCCTCCGGTTGTTTGTGTCTCCTCCTCCTTTTTTGTTGTTGTTTTCTTTTAATAAAAGAATTGTTTTGGGTTGAATGCAATCTTCTATTAATTAAGCTCAAACAGAGCCCCACAAAGCAACAGGAAATTTTCTTAAACCTTCATATTGCATCATCTGCACTAATCACAATCACCTCTGAGCATCACAGGCACTGCACTCCCAAGCATAGGAACAAATATTAGTGCCTTTCAGCTTCAAATTGCTGCCTGAAGGCATCCCTGATCCTTATGGCCTTGCACTGTGCCCCTCTAATAGCCCTAGTTCAAATTCAGCCTCCAGACACTGAGCCTCAGTGTTCCAGCCCTGAGTAAAGCTTTCACCCTTCCTGTCACAAATATGATGGAGCATACAGCATGTGGCTATAAGCATAGGAATATTGTCATCAGCCAGGTCCAGTCTCCCATACAGGAATTGCCAGTAGGCTTTTAAATGGCCAAAATCACACTCCACAGTCATTCTATACTTGCTCAGCCTGTTGTTGAGCTGCTCCTTGCTGCTGTCAGAGCACCCATGTATGGCTTCATAAGCCACGGCATTAAGGGGTAGGTGGGCTCTCCCAGGATCACAATGGGTATTTTGACTTCCCCTACAGTGATATTCTGGTTAGGCAAGAAAGTCCCAGCTTGCAGCTTCCTGAACAGGCCAGTGTTCTGAAAGATGTGTGTGTCATGCACCTTTCCAGACCAGCCTGCATTAATAATGTCTGTGAAATGCCCACGGTGACCCACAAGCACCTGAAGAACCATAGAGAAATACCCCTTCCAATATATGTAGTTGGAGGCTAGGTGGTCAGGTGACAGAACGCGAATATGCGTGCCATCTATTGCCCCTCCGCAGTTAGGGAAGCCAATTTGTGCAAGGCCATCTACAATGTCACGCACATTGCCCAGAGTCACGGTCTTTCGGAGCAGGATGCGATTAATGGCCCTGCACACTTCCATCAACACAAGTCCAAAGGTCGACCTTCCCACTCCAAACTGGCTAGTGACCGATCAGTAGCAGTCTGGAGTAGCCAGTTTGCACAAGGCAATCACCACATGCTTCTCCAATGGCAGGGCAGCTCTCAGTCTCATGTCCTTGAGCCACAGGGCTGGGGCGAACTCATCACACAGTCCCATGAATGTTGCTTTCCTCATCTGAAAGTTCTGCAGCCACTGCTTGTCATCCCAGACATGCATGATGATGTCATCCCACCACGCAATGCTTGTTTCCCAAGCCCAAAAGTGGCGTTCCACTGTGGTCAGCACCTCTGTGAAAGCCACAAACAATCTTGTGTCGTAGCTGCCATGCGTGGTGAGATCAATGTCGAATTCCTCTTGCTTTTGTAGTTTAAGAAATAACTCCACAGCCACTCGTGATGTGTTAGTGAGAACGAGCAGCATATTGGTCAAGGGTGCAGGATCTATTCCTGTAGACCAAGGGTGGCCAACCTGGGGCTCCAGAGCCACATGCAGCTCTTCAGAAGTTAATACGCAGCTCCTTGTATAGGCACCGACTCCAGGGCTGGAGCTACAGGCACCAACTTTCCAGTGTGCCAGGAGGTGCTCACTGCTCAATCCCCTGACTCTGCCACAGACCCTTCCCCCAATACACCTCTTCCTGCCCCCTCCCCTGAACCTGCCATGCCCTCGCTTCTCCCCCACCCAGAGCCTCCTGCACGCCACGAAACAGCTGATCAGGAGATGCGGGGAGAGAGGGGGAGGTGCTGATCAGTGGGGCTGCCAGTGCACAAGAGGTACTGGAAGCAGGGGAGGGACTGCTGGGGGCTGCTGATGTATTACCGTGGATCTTTGGCAATGTACATTGATAAATCCTGGTTTCTTCTCAGGCTCAGGTTGGCCACCCTGCTGTAGACTGAAAATGCAGAGCGTGCAGTACACAAACTGTTGAAAGATGGTGCCAAATGCAGATGGAAGCATAGGGATTGCTGGGATGCAAAGCAATGCATCATGGGGCATAGGGACAGGATGCCCCACGGCCCCCTTCGCCTTCCCACAACTCTTAGCGGCAGAAGAGAAAGAGATGCTCTGTGGAATAGCTGCCCAGAGTGCACTACTCTGAATACCGCTGCAAGTGTGAACATGCTATGGTGCAGGCAGCTGTCAGTGTGAACACACAACAGCAGTTTCCCTTCAGCGCTCTCTGAGCAGCGCTGTAGCTCTGCCAGTGTAGACATACCCTGAGATCAGACTGTAGCCTGGGACCTGCCCAGTGCTCTCAGCAGTTTAACTGCGTGCAAGGAGGGTTTTCTGCTGTCTAGATGACAAGGAATGACAGCATTCTCTGGGCTCCTTTACAGAACAGACACTGTCACACATGGCTCTTCCCAGCTACCTACAGCAGCCAGTCATTGCACTTATCACAGAGCAACCTTGCCCCCACACCCCCTTACTGAACAGCTCGCTGCTGGGAGCTAGAGGCAGGCAGGGGTTAAAGTAGATTGAAATGGGATGCGAAGTGTTCACCTGGCCAGCCAAAGCAGATGGGGGGGGGGGACCCTCCCTTGCGCTTTGGCAGAGAAGGGTGTATGCTACATTGATGACATCTTCATCATCTGGCCCTTGAGAAATTCCACCAGGATTTCAACAATTTCCACCCCACTATCAACTCCAGCCTGGACCAGTTCACACAAGGGATCCACTTCCTTGACACTACAGTGCTAATAAGTGATGGTCACATAAACACCACCCTATACCTTACTCTGTAGCAGGGCCGTCCTTAGCCATAGGCAGAATAGGCAGCCGCCTAGGGCACCACTAGGTCTGGAGGCACCACTCTGCCAGACAGACGGGAAGCAGTGGAGCATGTCAGAGCAGGGCTGCTGGGTCCTAGAGAGAGCAGAATGCAGCACAGTCTGAGGGAGGGGATTGGCTGCTGGGGTCTCTGGGAAGGGGTTGGGGAAGGAACTCACCTGTGAGTGTGACTCTTTCCCCTGGTGTGAGGTGAGGCAGGCTCGGCGGCTCTGGCAGTATCCTTTGTTGTCCCCCATAACATCCATTCTTCTCCCCCCTGCCCCACAGAGCACCCCACCTTTCTCCCTCCCCCCACGGAGCACCCCTTTCTCCCCGCTCCCCTTCCTGGCTGCCTGCTGAAGAATGAAAGTGAAAGTAACTCACTTCATCGGCAGGCAGCCAGGATTGGAATGGTCGCACAGGGCTGGGCTGGGGATAGCCAGATAGCATGTGCAAAAAATCAGGATAGGGGTTGGGATAGGGTGAGCAGATGTCCCACTTTTATAGGGACAGTCCCAATTTTGGAGTCTCTTATACAGGCTCTGGTGCCTGTCTAAGACAAAGCCCCAAATATCGGAACTGGCCCTATAAAATCAGGACATCTAGATCTGGTCACCCTATCTGGGGAGCGCATCTGTCCCCCAGCCTGGCAGCAATCCATCTCATCTGGGGGGAGCTGCACAGGGCAGGATGAGCTGCTGTGGCTCCATGAGTGCCCCGTCCCTGAGATCAGATGCTGGGCTAACTTCACCATGGTCCGTTGGGCTGGCGGTGGTGCCCACTGGCATGTGATCAGACCTGAGGGTTTGCTGCTGCTGTTGCCACTCTGCACCCTAGGAGGTGGATTTTGGGGTCCTGCAGTTTTCCACCTATCTCCTCCTCTACTGCAGCTGTTGGACCAGCAGGCTGGGGGGTGAGCCAAGTATGAAAGCAGTGCTGTGTTGCCATTTAGATTGTCATTTAACAAATTTGTTTGCCAAAAATGTTTGCTAACAATCCTGAATTCAATTTCAATTAAAAAAAGCAATATCTTAGCCAAAAAGAGAAAATTAAGTTGTTGACAATTATCTGTGACAAGTTTGGTATGGGGAAGGGAGTGGACCAGTTTTCATCAGAGAAACAAAAAATGTTGACTGACTTTCCTATAGCCCTGTTACTGCTAAATAGAGCACTCCAACAACTGCAGGATGCTCATCTCCTTACTAGTGTATAGAGCAGGTGTTCCCAAACTTTAACAAGCCTGTGAACCCCTTTCACTAAATTGTGAAGTGTCATGAACCTCCTCCTAAAAATGAATATTTTCAGGGATTTAAGTTTAAATTTCCTCAGTGTGATGGATGTCCCAACTGCCTGCACCGCTCTTCCTGGGGCTCAGGCTGGGGTTTGGGCTGCTGGCTCCCCCACTGATGGGGCTGGCTGACTGAGCCCTGCCCCCAACTCCCCAGCCCCACTCTTCCTTTTACTCGGGCTGCCAGCCCCGCACACAGCACTGGAATTCAGGCTCCGGCTCCCTTGCTGACCACCGGGACTCGGGCTGCCAGCCCAAACTGCCCGACCCTGCTCTCCCTGGGGCTCAGGGTGTCTGCCCTGCAACTGGGTCCCACATGCTGTCTCCAATGCCCGGGGTCCTCTGGCCGCCATTAGTGAAATTTTTCTGGCAAATCCCTTGTAATGTTCTGCAAACCCCCTGTGGTTCACAAACCCTAGTTTGGTAACCACTGGTATACAGCAGGGGTCTGCAACCTATGGCACACGTGCCAAAGGGGGCATGCCAGCTGATTTTTGATGCTCTGGGGTTCTGGCTGCTGCCATATTGCCAGCCGGGGTCCCGGCCACCAGCCCTACTCAGTACCTGCTGCTGGCCTGGGGACCCCGCTGCTGGCCTGGGAACCCGCTGTCGGTCTGGGGTTCCATTCACTCAGCTGGCAGCAGGCTGAGCGGGACTAAATTCAATGAAATAGGAAAACAAGAGCAACTAATGACAAAGTGCAAGAACCTAGAGACCCTCCTGAAGCACGGTGATCGTTTTGATTTAAATGGACTTGAACTGTACGAAGAATTGAGTACACTGTCATCAGTGTTGCCACATGCAAAATCAATGATGGACATTGTACAGTTTATTTGTACCAGCAAACGTGTTGATATATATATATATATATGCTAAAGTGTACATTGCCACTCGTATTCTACTGACAATTCCTGTAGCAGGAGCATCAGGAGAACGGAGTTTCTCAAAACTAAAACTCATTAAAAACTATCTCCGCTCTACAAGGAGTCAGGAACACTTGACTCACCTTGCTAATCTTGCAATAGAACAAGACATCACTTTATCTTTCTCATACAATGACATTATTACTGATTTTGCAGCCCAAAAAGCCAGAAAGATTGCTTTTAATTAAAAACTAATCCTTGTTTCAATACCTCTTCATATAAATTTCCAATAATATGTTGACAAATTAAAAAATATATATTATTTGCATCATTCTGTCAAATCAGAATTTGTTCTATAGTGCTAGTCCATCAGCATTACAGTGTGCTTAATTAAGTTAAACTGCTTTTAATAACATGCATGTGGCAAGTTTTCCAATACTGTAAGCTTATGTTTGTGTTGCTCAGATCAAGTCAGGCACAGGGGCACCAGTTTAATAATCCTGCCTAGGGCACCATGAATCCTAATGATGGCCCTGCTCTGTAGTACTCCATAAGCTGGGCGCTGGAGACATGCGCCTCGCTAGGAATCAGAACAGATTTATTGCAGCTGTTGGCTGTAGCAACCACACCTGCTCAGCAACTTTACAGGAGGAAATTTATAGCTTTAATCTATGGGCAATAAGAAGTAGCATGAGAAACGGCTGCTAAGAATAGCTCTCATTTACCTTGATGACATGAACCAAAATAGCCCTAATTCTAGTAGCCTCCATAGGCTGATCAATGTGACTCAGTGATCAAAATTAAAAAATACCTTGATAAATGTGGTTGAAAATTGCTGTCTTTCCCAAAGAGCAATATGCCATCACTTCCACTCCAGGAGCACATTTCGTCGGTGAGCAAACACTTAAGCCCCACAACACCCTTGTGAAGTTTCTGTGATTGAATGGGCTTCTCCCGGTTGTGCAGAGAGGTAAATTGAGCTTAAAGAAGTTGGGTCCACACTTCCAAAAGCATTCACTAAGTTTGGGTGCCTGGCTTGAGCTACCTAGGTCCTTGTTCTCTGAGCCACCAAGTGAGCACTCAGCACTGCTGAAAAATCAGGGCCTAGCTATTGAGTGGGACACCCAGCAATGAAGGTACCCCAAATCAGTATCAGAGGCATAGCCGTGTTAGTCTGGATCTGTAAAAGCATCAAAGAATCCTGTGGCACCTTATAGACTAACAGACGTTTTGGAGCATGAGCTTTCGTGGGTGAATACCCACTTCCTCAGATGCATGTATTCACCCACAAAAGCTCATGCTCCAAATCAGTAGGCACATGAAGCCAACTGCTCCCCCAGATTTCCCAGCATGACAGTGGCAGAGCTACTTCCCAGCACCTGCTTGACACTAGCTAGAATTACAGCTCATCAACAGCAATGATGGATGTGAGTCTTTTTATCTTGTTTCTCCACTGGGTTGATTAAAGTTGTGTTGCTAAAATGAGAGCATGTTAGACACACAGAGAAAATATATCTTAGAAATGCAAATACTGTAGATGGCTGGGAGCTTCTCTGGCCATAGTATACACACTTGAAGGCAGCACCTGCATTGTTTGAATGCACATTATAGTCAAAGAAGGGCTTGCATCAGTGAGATCTCCAACAGCTCCCTTCGTTCTGTGTTTCCCAGCTCTCTGTAGGATAGTGTGCTATGGTAGCCCAGTGGCTAGCTGCTCACTGCAATGCTGCTGGGCTTTGAAGGACTAATTTAAATAATTAATGCTGCTTGATAAGATACACCATGTTCCCTTCACCAAATTGCACACTACCCCTCATCCCCATTGCAGACATGCTTCCTTTGGGCCCCCTGTCCCTGCAATAAAGATAAGGGACCTACAAAAAGCTGCAGCTGTTTCATGTTACAAAAAAGAGCCATTTAATCTATCCACGGCAGAGATAATAGTAATTGATCTTGAAACCCTGGGTCCTGGTAACTCCGTACAATCAGTTAGCTGGGAGGCAGGCTTCTGTTTCTATTTGGATTGAATTTAGTATTTACAGGATTAAATAAAAGTCTCTGGCTGTAGTACCCAGCACAGTGGGATCTGGCCCCAGGGGGTGACTGTGGGCCCTGCTGCAGTACAGACTACCACAAGTAATGAATATAAGCAAACAGTTCTGAAGATGATTCCCCTGGGAGAACCATATGGATTGTTATTTAATGCGGCAGCAAGCAAATCTCCCGTTTGCTGGTTAACAAAGAAAGAATGTTCCTATCAGATGATATTTCAAAAATCAGTTTCAGATGGAATTTTCCCAGAGGGGCTGTATTGGCATCTTTTGACTGCACTCTCTGTGAGCAGTATGGTATCCAAGCCTCAGTGGTTCTCCACCTATTTAGCATTCTGGGCAGCATCCAATACTATCTGTATGGCCCTGAGGATGTCACATGGTCTACAGCTGCATGCTGATTAGGTCACATGGGCTGCCAGTTGAGAACCCCTGCATCAGACACAGGGCCAGAGCCTTGGATATATTTAGGCTCTTTGTTTCATAGAATTATAGATTATTGAGGTTGGAAGGGACCTCAGTAGATCATCTAGTCTAACCCCCTGCTCAAAGCAGGGCCAATCCCCCTGACAGATTTTGCCCCAGGTCCCTAATGGCCCCCTCAAGGATTGAACTCACAACCCTGGGTTTAGCAGGCCAATGTGGAAACCACTGAGCTATCCCTCCTCCATTTTCCATTAAGTTCAGGGGAAGTTAGGAACCTAAATATCATTGAGAATCTGGACCCCAGGGGTTATTGCAGAGAGGCTAAGAAAGTTCTATTTCCCCTTTCAGCACCATCCTTCCAGCTACGGCACCATGGAAGTTTCTCTCTTAGACCTGGGCCGGAGGCAAAGGCAGCAATCTTGAGGGAAGGATAGGAGTACAATAGCAAGAATCTCTCTAGCTATAGTGAGGCCAGTCCATTCCTGTGTGCTAGGCACCTGATCCAGTGTTCCCTGCAGTCAATAGGAGCCCTTCTGTTGACTTGAGGGGGCACTGGCCCTGCCTAGCAGCGCCTTGGTGCTGAACAGCATAAGGGGTAGGCTGCGCAATATTCTTTGACTGCAAGAACGGGAACTGCTAGGCCGATTCTTTTAAGAAGCGAGTGAGAGGGGTCATGCAATGACTGTGCTCTAGAAAAGCATTATGGGGTCTAATGCCCCCAAGTATCCTGCTGTTTCAGAGAGGGGCTGGTGCTTCAGTGCAGACAACAAACCTGGGGGCCATGGAGTACTCCCTAATGCATCAGCGTCAAGGTCCATCAAGAGCCTCACTGAGCATGCGTGTACGGAAGGCAGGGCGAGCGCCCAGGCCAGAAGTCTAGCTGACATATAGGTGGAGAACACGAGCCCCTGCTCAGAATGTTAGGTGCCCATGCTCACCCTGCCTATGGGTATTCTGGTACTGGGCCAGGTCCTTCTCTGGGGCTAAGGAGCACAAAGCACAATTCAAGGAGGAACGCAAAGCCCATCTCTGCACTCCCCTGTCACTAGGGTACATTAATCTAACTTGTGCTGATGGCTAACGACATCAGGGGGCCATGCCTGCAGCTGGGGTAATGGTGCCACTGTTCCTCCGGAGGTGCCCAGGTTGTCAGTGGGAGGGAGAGCTATGCAGGGATGTCAGTCCAGGCCCTGCTTTGACTGCTGATCTCATGCATGGGGGTTACCTCTCAAGGCTCTGCGCTCAGGTTCTGCACAAAACAGATGCACTAGGGGATGGTTATGGCAGATGACACTAAGCTAGGGGAAGAGGTAGATACACTGGAGGGTAGGGATAAGGTCCACAGTGACCTAGACAAATTAGAGGACTGGGCCAAAAGAAACCTGATGAGGTTCAACAAGGACAAGTGCAGAGTCTTGCACTTAGAACAGAAGAATCCCATTCACTGCTACAGACTAGGAACCGAATGGCTAAGCAGCAGTTCTGCAGAAAAGGACCTAGGGGTTACAGTGGCCAAGAAGCTGGATATGAGTAAGCAGTGTGCCCCTGTTGCCAAGAAGGCTAACGGCTTATTGTGCTGTATTAGTAGGAGCATTGCCAGCAGATCGCAGGAAGTGATTATTCCCCTCTATTCAGCACTGGTGAGGCCACACCTGGAGTATTGCATCCAGTTTTTGTCCCCCCCCCCCCGCCCCCGCACTACAGAAGGGATTTGGACAAATTGGAAAGAGTCCGGTGGAGGGCAATGAAAATGATTAGGGGGCTGGAGCACATGACTTATGAGGAGAGGCTGAGGGAACTGGGAATATTTAGTCTGCAGAAGAGAAGAGTGATGGGAGATTTGATAGTAGCCTTCAGCTACCTGAAGGGGGTTTCCAGAGTGGATGGAGCTTGGCTGTTCTCAATGGTGGCAGATAATAGAACAAGGAGTACAGGTCTCAAGTTGCTGTGTGGGAGGTTTAGGTTGGATATTAGGAGACACTATGTCACTAGGAGGGTGTTGAAGCACTGGAACGGGTTCAGGGGTGGCTCCAGGCCCCAGCATACCAAGCGCGTGCTTGGGGCGGCATGCTGCAGGGGGCACTCTGCCGGTCGCCGGGAGGGCGGCAGGCAGGCAGCCTTCGGCGGCATGCCTGGGGATGGTCCGCTGGTCCCGCGGCTCCGGTGGATCTCCCGTAAGCATGCCTGTGGAGGGTCCGCTGGTCCCGTGGCTTCGGTGGAGCTGCAAGACCAGCAGACCCTCCGCAGGCACGCCTGCGGGAGGTCCACTCTAGCCCCGGGACCAGCGACCAACAGAGCACCCCTCGTGGCATGCCTCCATGCTTGGGGCAGTGAAATGTCTAGAGCCGCCCCTGAATGGGTTACCTAGGAAGATGGTGGAATCTCCTTCCTTAGAGGTTTTTACAGCCTGGCTTGACAAAGCCCTGGCTGGGATGATTTAGTTGGGGATTGGTCCTGCTTTGAGCAGGGGGTTGGACTAGATGACCTCCGGAGGTCTCTTCCAACCCTCATCTTCTATGGTTCTAAGAGACCTTCAGCTACAGCAGTGGTCTCCAACCTTTTTACACCCAAGATCACTTTTTGAATCTAAGGGCAACTCAGGATCTACATTGTGCCTTTCCTGAGGCCCCACCCCTTCCCTAAAGCCTGACTCTGCTCACTCCATCCCCCCCATCACTTGCTCTCCCCCAACCTCACTCACTTTCACCAGGCTGGGGCAGGGGATTAGGGTTTGGGAGGGGGTGCAGGCTCTGGGCTGGGGACAAGGGGTTTGCAGTGTGAGAGGGGGCTCTGGGCTGAGCCTGGGGCAGGGGGTTCAGGTGCAGGAGGAGGTTTTGGGCTGTGGCAGAGTGTTGGGGTGCAGGAGGGAGTGCAGGGTTCAGGCTCTGGGAGGGAGTTTGGGTGCAGGACAGGCTCCGGGCTGGGGAAGAGTATTGGGGTGGAGGACGGGGTACAGGGTGCTGGGTCTGGGAGGGGGGTCAGGACTGGGGCAAGGGGATGGGGTGCAGGAGTGGGTATGGGGTGCTGGCTCTGGGAGGCACCTCAAGGTGACATTTGGGGTGCAGGAAGGATTATGCAGTGCTGGTCCTAGGAGGGAGCTCAAGGATAGGGGTTGGGGTGCAGCCTCCTGCCAGGCAGCACATACCTCCTGTGGTTCCCAGTCAGTGGTGGATGCAGAGAGGCTAAGGCAGGCTCCCTGCCTACCCTGCCTTCACATTGGTCCAGGAAGGGGCCAATGCACCCCTGCAGCCCCTGGGGTGGGGAGGGCGGGGGTCATATGGCTCCATGCGCGGCTCCTCTCTGCAAGCACCAGCCCTGCAGCTCTCCTGGCCAATGGCCGCTGCAGAGCAATGCTTGCAGGCAGGAGCAGCGTGCACGGAGACCTCTGCCCCCCTTTCCCCAAGGGCCACCAGACTGCAGTGGCCACTTCTGGGAGTGACGTGGGGCTGGGGTAGCCTTAGGCAGCCACACTGCCCTGATGCCGGAGATTGTGATTGACTGGTTGGTGACCACTGAGCTACAGAGAGACATTTGAGAGGCCAGGCAATAACCCAGAATCAGCCCAGACTCTGTGCATTGGCAAGAGAGGCATGAGCTGTTTAAAAGTCCTTTCAATGTAATTGTCACAGGTTCCTTCTGGAGCTGGAAATACTCAAGACACAGGCCTGCCCAGGATCCTGCCTTGGATAAATAGCCTCCTATGGGCAGAAGCAACACCAGCACTCAGATGCTCAGCACTCACTCTGCTCACGAGTAGGCAAAGCCCACTGAAGTCAATGGGACTCTAGCTGGAACAGGAGCTGAGAAAGGCCCATGGCTGTTGGCCCTGAGGGTGGGCAAAGGGCTGTGATTTATGGGGTGTGACTCCTAGAAGCCACACTGGTGTCAGGATGTGATGTCCTATCAGGACGACCATTCCCAGTGATGGGATGTTTGATTGGAAGGACATCAAAGGCATCCAGGGCCTGCGTTAGCAGAGTTATTAGTACAGAAAGGTCAAATGGGCATCTTCACTGAGGTCTTTGTTAGACTGATTGCACTGAGAACTGATCAGCTGATGTGACATGTCTGGCTCCGGCCCCGGCAGCAGAACAGCGGTGTCTCTCCAGGGCTGGGCTTGCCCTGCTGGGGTGTGCACAGAGGAGCCTGCCCGGCGGTGCGGTGGCGGTGGGGCTGCACGTTAACAGGGCCAGCGCTCTAATTCCTCCAGGGGGCATTGTGGGTATGGTGCAGCATGACTCACGCTGGGGGCTTTCATACGCGCCACTGGGCTTGCTGCTCCTCGTCCGCATGGGCCTTCCACAGGAGACGGGGAAACACTGCAGGGTTTGCCAGCCCGTGGCTGAGCCTCAAGCCATTCTCAAACAAAGCTTGCCTCCGCCCCATCCAGGTGCACAGGACTCACCCCGGCAGCAGGACCACCACCTCCCGGCACTACATCCGGCGTGTTCCTAGGGGGCACGAGGAGCCCTGGCTTACGTGACTAGCAACACTTCCAAGCAGGCATGTCTTTTCTCCTGTCAAAGCCCTCAGATGGGGCTACTGTGCACAGCGCCACAAGCACTTCAGATTTTCCACATCATTTCTCTTTCTGGCCACAGTGCTCATTGAGGCACCATTTTCAATGGCTCACTAGAATATTAATGACTAGCAAACAGAGAGCAAATCACTCTCTGGAGTGTATTCTGTTTGTATTTCACAGCTTGGCATTGTACCAAATCGTGCACCAGATGGGCCATAACTCATCAGCCCGCGAGCTGTTTCCTTTGCTCTGTAGCTGTCACCTTCCTTACTCTGGTGATGGGACACAGCCAGTAACAATGCAGCTTTCCAGAGCCACCTCTACCACAGGTTTAGTACCCTACTGGTCCCCACTATTACTGCTACTGAGGCAGATCCCAGGTGGTAGCAACCATTGGAGTGATTGTGTAGACATCAGACAAGGTGCCAGCAGCCATTGGTGTTCTGAACGCCATGTCCCCTAGACAGGGTGACCAGACAGCAAGGGTGAAAAATTGGGATGGGGTGGAGGTGTTGGGGGGGGTAATAGGAGCCCATATAAGAAAAAGACCCCAAAATCAGGACTGTCCCTATAAAATTGGGACATCTGGTCACCCTCCCCCTAGCCAGTTCTGGGCAGGAGCAGATGACCTAGTGGAGAAGATGCAAGCAGCCAGCAAACACCGGCGCTCATGGCATTGCTAGCACTAATGGAGCAGAACTGGTGGTAGCAACAGTGTGAAATTTACAGAAAATTGGGTTAGTGTAGACACCCCTTGTTAGAGAGCTTACTCCTTCACTCTCACCCTTCCCTGGTCCTTCTCGCATGAACAGAGAGCAGCAATACCCGAAGTCCAAAGGTGCAAACAATTCGATGTTTATCGGGGTGAACTTCCAGCAAGCTTAAATTCAAGTTCCTTTTCCTTATTTTTGAATCCCAACTTACTTCCTGTTTGCCCCTAATTTATATAGTAATATTCTCAGCTCTACCTTAACCAGTCATTCTACTAAAATTTACCTAACCAATCCTAACATATTGTAACATGATTAGCTAACCAATTATATCCCACCACCTTCATTAGTTTACACCCAGCAAAATTAATTATACAGCAGACAGAAACAATCACAGAACCAGACAGAGATCATGCAAATAAACATACAAAACAATACAAAAGTGAGGATTTCACAACTACATCTATACAGACATAAGGGTTTCACAACTACATCTATACAGACATATGAGTTTTCCAGCTGTGTCTAATAATAAGTAAGTTCTTACCAGACAGAAAACTATCAAACTAAATTTCCTTTTACATCTCCTAGGCTCTTCCCTTTCTCTGGAGGTGATAGATCGGATCACCTTCCTAACAGCCCCCGATTGCCTTATTTTAATATGACTGGTTTGGAATGTGAGGATGTGACCACATATTTCCCAGTTTATGGCTGCTTAGCTGAAGAACTAGGCCTCAGACTGTCACAGTAAGAAAAGGCCATTACACAAACAGTGATTTTTGATTCTTTCTTTTATACTTCTGTAACTAGCTAAGTGATAAGAAAACACTTACATACTTTAAGTATAGACCTTTGCAGACAGGCCTGAATATCTATATCCTAACACCTCTCCAGCAGCTAGGTGTTCTTCAATGTGGCCCTTAATATGATGCAGAAAGCACTCGGGGTCATATGGGACTGCACTGTCTAGTTTCCTGCTACTGTTACCAAATGTTTCAGAGAGGAGAAAGGAACCAATGATAAGAGATGGTTTAAATCAATAACCTTTTGCCATTCTGAGGCAGCAGAAGGGACACCAAGAGCCAGACTGCAGTCATTTTGTCTGATGAGGAGGCTGAAGGGAGCAGCAGTCCCATCTTGCACATACAACCCTCTCTACATTCCCAGGGGGCTGAAGGGGAGAGAATGATTTGGGAAGAGAAATGGCCACGTGCCTACAGTATACTGCCCCTCTAACAAGTTGTCACTATTTGCTCTGCTGGAAACATACATGGGATCAATAAAAGCAGGCTGCAACGGGGGCCCACTGCAGCACTACAATTATATCCCTGCCTCAGTTTCCCCTAATGGGCTTTCAATAAGTCCAATGAGGTTGATGTATATTGAAGTGCCCCTTCAGGGATCTAGCTTATTTAACCCAAAGATGAAACATTACACAGACAGGCCTCAACCCCAGCATCCCCAGCATCCTTGGTCCAAACCTCCATAAGTCCAAGTCCCTTACCAGAGAGGCCCTCTTGACCCAGAAACCTCTTCTGGTGCCAGGGCCTCTTGCCATCAGCTGGGGAAGTGTCTCTCTTCTTGGGTGAAGATCCCCACAGAGATCACACGATGACATCCCTTCCTCAGGACAGGACTGGGGGCTCCTGTACCCACTTGGAGAAGTCCTTCCATTGGAGCTCCTCCCTTGCATAGCCTCGCTCACCTAGGAGAACTCTTCCTTAATTTCCTGTCCTGGAACTTGAGACCATTGCTCCTTGTTCTGTCATCTACCACCAGCTCCCCTCAGAAGCCCTCCCCTTGGGGGCTTTCTCCTTCTGCACACTGGGGACTGGTCCTCTCCCCAGGAGCCCTGATCTCTAGGGAGACCCACTGGATGTAGCTTCCTAGCCAGCTTCACCGGCGCTCTTTCCTCAGGTGCTCCCTCCCTGCGTTCTCTCCTGCCAAGCACACAGAGCAGAAGTTAATTAGTTCTGAGTTATCCCCAGATGGATCTGGGCTAGCTCGTTCTCTTTAACAGAGCCTGTCACAGGTAGGCCAAGTGCCTGGCCACCTCAGGGGCCAGCTACCCTGTGACCCAGATTCTGTGGGAACAGAGTGGTAGATTTCTTACCAGGGTGTAGGAAAACCATGGCTAATATATTAATGTGGCTGAGAGAGGAAACAGCCGCTCTCCCTTCATAGAATCATAGACTATCAGGGTTGGAAGGGACCTCAGGAGGTATCTAGTCCAACTCCCTGCTCAAAGCAGGACCAACTTCCAACTAAATCATCCCAGCCAGGGCTTTTTCAAGCCTGACCTTAAAAACCTCTAAAGGAGGAGATTCCACCACCTCCCTAGGTAACCCATTCCAGTGCTTCACCACTCTCCAAGTGAAAAAGTTTTTCCTAACATCCAATTCCTTCAGCATCCCCTCATAAGTCATGTGCTCCAGCCCCGTAATCATTTCTGTTGCCCTCCGCTGGACTCTTTCCAATTTTTCCACATCCTTCTTGTAGTGTGGGGCCCAAAACTGGACACAGTACTCCAGATGAGGCCTCACCAATGTCGAATAGAGGGGAATGATCACATCCCTCAATCTGCTGGCAATGCCCCTACTTATACAGCCCAAAATGCCATTAGCCTTCTTGGCAACAATGGCACACTGCTGACTCATATCCAGCTTCTCATCCACTGTAACCCCTAGGTCCTTTTCTGCAGAACTGCTGCTTAGCCATTCGGTCCCTAGTCTGTAGCAGTGCATGGGATTCTTCCTTCCTAAGTGCAGGACTCTGCACTTGTCCTTGCTGAACCTCATCAGGTTTCTTTTGGCCCAGTCCTCTAATTTGTCTAGGTCCCTCTGTATCCTATCCCTACCCTCCAGCATATCTACCACTCCTACCAGTTTAGTGTCATCTGCAAACTTGCTAAGAGTGCAGTCCATGCCATCCTCCAGATCATTAATGAAGATATTCAACAAAACCAGCCCCAGGACCAACCCTTGGGCCACTCCGCTTGAAACTGGCTGCCAACTAGACATGGAGCCGTTGATCACTACCCGTTGAGCCTGACGATCTAGCCAGCTTTCTATCCTCCTTATAGTCCATTTATCCAGCCCATACTTCGTTAACTTGCTGGCAAGAATACTGTGGGAGACCGTATCAAAAGCTTTGCTAAAGTCAAGAACACATCCACTGCTTTCCCCTCATCCACAGACCCAGTTATCTCCTCATGGAAGGCAATTAGATTAGTCAGGCATGACTTGCCCTTGGTGAATCCATGTTGACTGTTCCTGATCACTTTCCTCTCCTCTAAGTGCTTCAGAATTGATTCCTTGAGGACCTGCTCCATGATTTTTCCAGGGACTGAGGTGAGGCTGACTGGCCTGTAGTTCCCTGGATCCTCCTCCTTTCCTTTTTAAAATATGGGCACTACATTAGCCTTCTCCCCACAGAGCCCAAAGGTGTCTCTAGCACCAACTCTGAGATTTAGCACTCCCTCCTGGAGGCCACCTCAGACCACAGTGACCCTACAAAGCACAGGACATGCAGCACCAAACACACTGTCACAGCCTGATTGCCCAGTCAGTTGCTATAGCAAGACCATTCTCAAATGAAAATTGGCTTCCATCACCCCCACCCCCACCCCTCAACAGTGGGGTTTTGCCACAGCTTTAGTACTCATTAGTGACTCCTGACTGAGAGACTTGCCCACCTCCATCCTGGCATTTCTAGGGTTCCCCATTGCCCTAGGGTAGGAAGGCACCAGCTCCCCTTTAGTCAAACACAAAAAGTTACTCCTGACACCTCCAGTCATTGAAAGCCAGATGTGGACTCTGCCTTCCCCCTGTGACCAGGCCCCATGTGGAGTGCCGGGATTCATGAGTAGCTAGGCAGGGGCATATGCAATGGCAGACTGGCTGGTGACCTTCCCTCAGGGTTGGTGCTTGGCATTGTGCCCATCCTCCACCCTGACTTCCCTCTACAGGCTGGCACCTCACCAGTGAGACTAGAACAGCGTATGTGACATAGCCAGTAGGTGGGAAGGGCTCTGGCTTCACTCGCCTCTGCCCTGAATTATTTGGCCCCTGTCTTTGGCAGGCTGCTTGTTGGAGATTGGCCTGGCCTGATTCTCTCCCTGCACAACCCATGCTAGCAAGTTCAGCACAGCTTTGTCCAACAGTACTGTCTGCAGGTGGCTGCAGCTGGCTCCTGAGTACACACGGTACCTCCAGACTTACAAATAAATCTGCCCCCCTTTTCAGCCTACGCCAGTCCACCATCTGCCCTATGGACTATCCAGCGGGCTGTCACTTCCTTGTGTGGCATTTGTCCACTTCTGTGTTAGGCTGAGAAATCATTGGCTTTCCATCAGAGGGCTAACAGCCCTCCTTCGCAGTGCTGATTGCAATGATTGAAACAAGGCAGGCAGAATGGGTCAGGGCATGGGGGTGCCCATTTTTCCAGGACCCCCCAATTGGCTGGGACCCCTGGGCATAGGCCCCATTGTCCCAGTGATTAAGCTGCCACTGATCTTCACTGGTGTTTTAGCAGAATTGCTGTTGGCGTGGGGTTTGGTCTCCTCCCTTCCCACCAGTGCTTAATCTGTAATGAAACAGGCATCGGGGCTCAAGCAATTTTTTTACATTCATAACTGTTGCAGCAAGCCCAGAGGTGCTGGGGGCTGTGAACTGCCAAGCCCAGAGGTGCCTGGGCTCAGCCCTGGCAAGCCCTGGCACAAATTAAGCACTGGCCCCCATCCCTCCCCTTCATGCTGTTTTACTGCAGACATCTTACGAGATTTTCTAGGCTGAACACCTAGTGCAGTGCAATTCATACTGTTCCCTCAAGGCTTCTATTGGGTGGTGAGATGCGCTTTATATATAAAAAGATCACAGCGGAGGATCATAGCTACCACTCCATATACACAACAATACAGACCCCACTCTGATGTCTCAGAGAACAAATGCTGTACCTTGTTCTCTAACTCGGTGAGCCTCCAGAAATCTTTCACTCACTTTCCCTTTCATCCTCCCCATAAGCTCCTCTTCCCAGGGCTGCCCAGAGGATTCAGGGGGCCAAGGGTCTTTAGCGGCGGGGGGTCTAAGCTGCCGAAGACCCAGCATTTCTGCGGCAGGTCCCGGGGTGGAAGGACCCCCCGCTGCCAAATTGCTGACAATGACCTGGAGCGGAAGAAGGTCTGGGGCCCCCGGAGCGAGTGAAGGACCCTGCTCCAGGGGCCCTGAAAAACTCTCGTGGGGGCCCCTGCCGGGCCAGAGGCAAATTGCCCCACTTGCCCCCGCCCTGGGCAGCCCTGCCTCTTCCCACCCCTCATTCGAGTGCCAGCCTGGGTTGGCCCATATTCTAGCGTGTGCCAGCAAATCTGGGCTTTCTAGCCAGGCTGTTAGATTGGGTGGCCAGTTAGTTTTGCCTTAAACGGAGCCAGTTGTTGGCAGGATTACCACCATGTATGTGCACGAAGAAGGCATCTCTGCTTAGCCCAGGCCACCCCTGCTCCCCTTGCAGAAAGTATTTGCTTCGCTTTTACATCACGTGAATCCTGAGGGGCAGATTTCATTAAAACACTGCCAGAGGCCACAAGGATAGAGACAGCATAGCCAGGTAAGAAGAGGGGAGTTTTCCTGGCTTCCCTCTGCAGACTAAGTACCTGGTGCAAATCCCAGTGAAGTATGGTATTCTGGGAGAGGCTTTCAGAACTGGAAAGGCTCACATTGACTTCAGTTAGCTTTGGATCAGGCCCCAGTGTCTGACAGTCCATCCCTCCTGCCTCCACACCGACTAATCAGCTTCCACCTGGAAGAGAAGCAGCTGGCAGTTGTGCGGGTGGAGATGACAGTGGTGCTATTAGCATGAAGCCAACATCTCACAATCCAGTGAACCCCCCTCACCTGAATGACCTTCCACCTATAAAATCAAGCTTTGCACTGATGGGAATGGGGCATTTCTCAGCCCCTTGGCACAATAACAGAACATCTTAAAATGGATCACAACAGCCTGAACTGATCTTATTGCGCCCCATCTCCAAAGCACTCTGCATTTCATTTCTGAATCATGTAAATAGCAGCGGCTCTATGGAGCTGGTGAAGGGTATAGGATAAGTCTCCAAGTGTTAACAACACTAGAACTGAATGTTCACTTACGAAGCAATCAGATCTTCAGACTGGATCCTGTTGGGGTTTTAGCACCTGATCATCCCACCTGGGAACACTAGTGTGAACTAGGCAGGAGTGTTCCTTGGGAAATAAATGAGGGAGAGAGAGAGAGAGAGAGAGATCGTGACACAAGAGCACAGCCAAAACCATTGTAATCAGATTGTGAGGGTTCCCTGGGCTAACGCCAATGAGCGGGGTTATATGGTGAGCTAAGCAGACTCCATTTTAACCTCCTGGGTTCCTAGTTCTCCTGCAAAAACATCCCTTTAAAAAAAATGTACTACACTGGTGCAGGCATGTTGTTTTCTTGGCTAGGTAATGCTATTTGCAGTGGTAGGCACCATGGGAAACCAGCTGTGCAGCCCCTGTTAGTGACCAAGAGGGAAGATGACAATTGTCTGCAAGGGATGGGAACATGTGGTTACTGTGTTACCAACCCCACATCAAAACTTGCCTTCGGAGATCGTTTCTCTTTGACTTGGAGCACCGAGTACCATTTGCTCCAATGAGTGCAAACAATCATTCTCAGATCATATTGATAGGGTGCAGTAATGAACAGGTGAGATTTCACAGCATGACATACTCCCCCAGTGTGGACATGCTCGACTGGAGGCACTCAACCTTGGCCTTACTTTGGTCCCATTGATCAAGTCTCATTAACTTCAATGGGAGCAGAATGAGGACAGCAGTAAATGCTGCTGAAAATTCTGCCTTTTCTTTATGGTGAAGTAAGTTAAGACCTTGGGTGCAGAATTCGGAATACAACTTTTGTTACAATTAACAGGAGAAATGCCAATGTATGGCACTGAAAATTTACCCTATTGCACAAAGACCTAATTGAGGTCATGGCAAGGCCAGGATGTGTGCTTGAGTCATGCTGGAATTCAGATTTGTAGAGGTGTTTGGATTCAGTGAATGCTCATTTACACAAAAGTAAACACACCAGATAACCACATGATTAACAGCATCCCACTGAAATTCATCATTCATAAGTCGCATGCCCTGTAACATTAACACAGTCTGCCATGTGGCACATCTAAGCATAGCAACTAGAGAATAGATGTTCAGATAAGCTAATAAAACAGTTATTGGGCTCAGAAGTAAAAGGGTGAAACTCTCTGGCCTGTTCTCAAACTCGATGATCTAATGGTCCCTCCTGGCCTTAAAAATCTGTGAGCCTATGAGTTAGTGTTTAGCAAGAAGTCACTGTTCTGAATTTGTGCAGGGTGGTTCTCAGTCCAAAAACGCAAATCCAGGAGTTCTTAAAGTCCCATTGACAGTGAGAACGGAGATCCTATTATCATGTTCTGTATATAAACACGTGCTGCTCTGGAACAGGGCCAACCTGAGTTTAAATCTCTTTTCTGTGAGGCACTGTATGCAGAAGCCTCATGTCTCGTGACAGCACAGCCTCAGAGCAGACTGTAAGCAGGGCAATGGGAACAAAAACAAGCTAAGAACATTTTTTTTAAAAAATCCAACAGTAGATGTTACACCAATGCCACATACACTTCATTCTGATTTTCAACATCTTTTTGGCTTATCTGATCTGTATCCAGTCACTAGCTAGTACTTGCTGGGTCAGTCACCAAAATAGATCCTGCATGCTTATTCAGAACTTGCCCTCACCTTCCCTGGTTTTGTATGTAGCATGTATTTATTAGTTACAGAACTGCTGAACCTTGAGCTAGCAGTGTCACAAGTGCGTGGTCTCCACCTCGAGCCCAAAGGACTAGATAAGGTCAGCAAAGTGTCATAACTGCAAGCTTAGACATGACAGAGCCTCTATTTCCAGAAGCCCATGGTCTTGTCATGTGCCTTCCTTAGACTAACCTTGCCCTAGGTGAGCAGGCCACATATGGAGCCAGCACTGAGATTTACTGCAGTGCAGCTGCCCATAGCTCTGGGCCCCATTGTCACTGGATGATGCCAGAAATCGCTAGGGGTGATCAGGTTGGCCTGGAGAGGAAAGTGAGACCCAAGGACTTTGATGCCAACTGGCAGAGGGCACAGGGTGGATAGGGCTACAGGGATCCCCTGAGGTCACTAACAGGGGCGATGTAAGATTTCTGCTGAAAACCGGTGTCACGCTGATCATAACCATTGTGAGGTGTATGTATGGCGAATATGTGAGGAGTTATGTCTAGGTGCTGAATATTATGCACGCTAGGCCTTGTAGTTAAAGACAGGTCACTCAACGGTGGTGTGTCTTGAGCAAATGTCTTCAGGCATGAGGGAGGAAGCACTGATCTCTTGGGTGGACGACTGTGAATGGTGTCTTACACTCAGTCCTATGAGCCTACTGAGCCAACGAGGAGCTAGCAGAGACTTCAGGAGGAAATGATCAGAAAGAGGTGAACAGCAAGGGGGTCACCCTGTTTTCAGGTGAAGATCAAAGGTCTAAGCTGGTATATCTGGGGGTGCAGAGAGATGCCCTTGCATCCTTCAGACTGGGAAGCCAGACTGGCAGTGGGCTTGATCTTATGAAAGGGGGTTCTCAGCTATCCTGGCTGAAAATGCTGGGGAAAAGACTTGGGGTAGCTTTCTGTAGGACACAGGAGGAAGGTCTTGAGAGTTTAGGTTCTCCAAGGCATGCTACAATGTTGTTTTATGTGTAGCCATTTGCATCTGATAGTCTTACTGTCACTTGACTCTGTTAGTCAATAATAAACTGCTTCTTGTTTTCACTGTAAATACATCTCAGTGCTGTGTGTGAAGCGGAGTGGTGACCCTGAGTTGAATCTAGTAAGCTGGTGTGTCCTGTTCCTTTGGGAGCAGAGTCTGAGAGGTCAGTGAGTGTTTAGCAGGGCAGGGGCTGAGTGCTCCAGAGGGACGCTGGGGTGGGTGTGTTCCTATCACTGACCTGTACAGAGGCAGGTGGGATCAGGGAACTGATCCATAGTACGTTCAGATGACACTGTTCCATGTTAAGGGCAGATGGTGGTGAGGTGCCTCCCAACCCTGGGGAGTGTCACAAAAAGGGCAAGGGAATGGGTCAGCTGTCCCCAGAACAGAGATCAGTGTGGCAGGCTGGCTAAAGCAGCCCCCAAGCTAGCTAAGGCCTCCACAGCCATATTCATCTGGCCTGAGCTGATCAGTGAGCATATGCGCCTCTCCACCAGAGCCTGCAGAGCTGAGGACTGGGGGAGAGCACAATGCCACCATGTCCACGTTCTGTTCTCAGCTTCACCAGATCCTCACCGTGAGAGCCTGACACATCATAGTGCAAGGCCAGAAATTGCCAAACTGACAGGGGTGAGATGGGTGTGTCACAGGGTACCACTCACCACTACGGCACCTCCTCTTGGCTGCTCTGAGGGTTAGCTCCCTCCAGGTCCAAGATCACCTTCTGTCATTTGTTCACATGCCCCAGAACCTCCCACTCTGCAACTCAGGGCACTCCCTCTTCATGGCTTGGCCTCCACCCTGGTCACTATAGTCCTCCCCTTCTGGGGCATCAAGGTTTCTTCACCCAACATGGCAGTCTTCCCTTACTTGCCCAGACTGTGCCACTTCCCCCGTACATTCAAGGTTCCCTGTCTAGCAACTATAGTCTGCTTGCTCCCAGACCCTGGTGCTATTTCCCTGGACTCCTTCCTACATCTTCTGGCTGCCCTCTCCTTTCTGGGAAAATTCCTTGGGCTGGGGGTGGGGAAGGATGATGATGGTTGGTCCAGTACATCCTGTCCAGGGTATAAAGTTTTATTGCTTCCTGTCTGTTATGTTGGAGATGATAGATAAAAACTGCTGTGTTGGACTGAAGGGAGGAGATGTTCTCAGTCTGTTTATAGCTTCTGCTTCCTACAGCACTGGGGACTGTCTGAGTCAATGAAAAGTTATCATGGGAATGCTGGGAAAGCCGCATCCCACTGCCTTGCACTTTGGAAATGGCTTTCCATGTCCATCGAGGCCATTCCTAGGCACTTGGATTCTGAGCAACCAAAATTAGGTTCATTTAATTGAAAAAAATCCCACATCTTCCGGACCGGAGGAGGGGGGGGGCGGGGAAAATGTTGATAATTGTCTGAAGTGAACTGTATAACATCTACAATCACAGAATGGTAATTTAAAATGTTAACTGGTGCTACTACTAAAGACAGATCTTCCTTACATTGTAAAAATAGAAGGACTAAAACCCCACAACAGTTAAGGGCCCAGTCCAGATTTTGCCACCTTTAGTCACAGTAGGTAACGACTTCCTTCAAGAGTAGGGCTAGCCAAAACACAAGCATTCCATTTTCACCAAAAAATTCTAAGTTTTCAAATTTGTTTTTGTTCTGCATCTGGATAAAAACAAGAGCTTTGTTTTTGCAGGAGTGGGGGAAATCAAGAGACTCGTTCCCAAATAGCCACTAGCCTAGGGATCAGGGCATTCCTCTGAGATGTGGTAGATCCAGGTCCATGTCTCTGATCTGCTTGATTTGCAGCAAGTATTTGAATGTGAAGCTCCTACCTCCCAGGTGAGTGCCCTGACCATCAGGCTATTGCCTGATCCAGGATCAGCACTCCAGTTTTTTCAGAAAAGTTCCAAAAGGTCTTGTTTTGGATCTTGGGTAGAGCAGATATCTATCTATGGGTAGTGTAGACCAGTGGACTCACCCCTGCGGCGCCTCCTGCTGGTGACTTCTGGGAATTAGCTTGATTCCAGCTCTGGAGCACCCTCTGCAGGCCGGTGAGCCACCTGTCCTCCAGCCCCCATGTTCCTCCCTGGACCCCGTGCCCTTTTACCTGGGGTGCTGCCCCTGGCAGTAACCCCTCAGTCTTAGGGTCTCCCCTCCCCAGGGAACCCCCCACCCACTATCCCTACCTTGCCTCAGTAGACGGCTACTGCCAGTCATTGTCTAGCCCCACGCCCTGGGGCAGACTGCAGTATCAGCCACTTATCACTGGCAAGGAGGGTTTGGACCTGCTGCCTTGGCCTACTCCTGGGCTGCCCTCTGCAACCCCCAGTACCTATTGGCCCAATGGTAGGCTGTAGCCTGGGGCTTTCCAGGCTGGAGCTCCCCAGCTCCTTTGCCTTTCCCCAGCCCTGCTCCAGTCAGGTACTCTGTGTCCAGCTCCCTGCAGCCAGGCAGTTCTACAGGCAGAGATAGACTGTTTGGGCTTCTGGCTCACAGCCTCTTACAGGGGCCAGCTGGGCCTGATTGGGGCATGGCCAGCGCTGAGCCTACTTTCCCCAATCAGCCCAGGCTTCTTGCCCCAGCCAGAGCCCTCTCCTGGGCTGTTTTAAGCCCCTCAGGACAGAGCAGGGGACCACCCTGCTACACATCCCTGACCTCATGATCCCCTCCACCGGGGCAGAGGAGGGCAGGGGTGTTGTTCTACCAGCTCAGCTTTCTCCTCGGCTGGGCCGGCAGAGAATCCTTCTCTGCTCACAGGCTCTCCATCTTCTGGAGCTACCCACTTCCCATCTCTAGGGTCTGGGTTCCCATCATAGACAGCCCTGGTCCTATGTGGGTTCCCCCTTCAGTTTGGGTTCCCACATTGGCCCTTCTGGCCCCAATGTGGGTTTCCTTTTTTAGGTGGGGCCTCTCTGCCTCAGCCCCTTTCTCCTTAGGGGTCTCAGTCTTCACCACCCCTTCTCTGGGGCTGGTCTCAGACCGAGTCTTTATCTCAGGCACTCCCCCTTTCTGCCTCAGGGGGCAATGCCTCTTTATGTGGCCTTTGGTGTGGCAGTGGAAGCACCCTTGGTGTCTTCCCCCCGCCATGGGGCTCTCATAGCCAGTTTGGGCCCTAGCCCTTCCCTCTAGGCTGGCCCAGGCCTTGGCAGCCCTATAGGGGCACTCTCTCTTTAGGCATCCCTGCTCCCCACAAGCCCAACAAGCTGGAGCCCCCCTGTTACTCTCACAGGGGGCACCTTTGCTGGGTGGGGCCTCTCTGCCCCAGCCCAGTAGGGACACTCCCTTCTCCAGTGCCCCCATTGCACACAGGTGAAACAGTCTTTAGGCCCTGGCACTGGCCTCCAGCCCAAGGTGCCTGGCCCCCATTGAGGTCCATGTGCCCTCCCCCGCAGCAGCTGAAGCAGCCCTGCTTGCTGAGCCAGGCCACACAGGGTCTCCAATGATAGTCCATTGTCAGGCTCTCAAGTCCAGGCAATAGTCCACAGTCCTTGCCCTGACCCCTTGTATCAGGGGCGGACGCACATGCCTGCATTCTCCACCAAGTGTAGATGAGTGGACTCATCCCTGCGGCACCTCCTGCTGGTGACTTCTGGGAATTAGCTTGATTCCAGCTCTGGAGCACCCTCTGCCGGACAGTGAGCCACCTGTCCTCCAGCCCCCATGTCCCTCCCTGGACCCAGTGCCCTTTTACCTGGGGTGCTGCCCCTGGCAGTAACCCCTCAGTCTTAGGGTCTCCCCTCCCCAGGGAACCCCCACCCACTATCTCCACCTTGCCTCAGTAGATGGCTACTGTCAGTCATTGTCCAGCCCCATGCCCTGGGGCAGACTGCAGTATCAGCCACTCATCACTGGCAAAGTTGGGTTTGGACCTGCTGCCTTGGTCTACCCTGGGCTGCCCCCTGCAACTCCCAGTACCTGTTGTCCAATGCTAGGCCACAGCCTGGGGCTTTCCAGGCTGGAGCTCCCCAGCTCCTCTGCTTTTCCCCAGCCCTGTTTCACTCAGGTACCCTGTGTCCAGCTCCCTGCAGCCAGGCCCATCTCACTCTACAGTTAGAGATAGACTGTTTGGGCTTTTGCTCACAGCCTCTTATAGGGGCTAGCTGGGCCTGATTGGGGCATGGCCAGAGCTGAGCCTACTTTCCCCAATCAGCCCAGGCTTCTTGCCCCAGCCGGAGCCCTCTCCTGGGCTGTTTTAAGCCCTTCAGGGCAGGAGCAGGGGACCACTCTGCTACAGGTAGCTATCCAGGATATATCTCAATACATCACCATTTTCTGACAAATATTTCAGCAATAAATTCCTTCCTAGCTCTATTGATGAGCACCTCCACTGAGTGGCAGAATCTGACCCTTAATAAAAATTACCCTCTGTACTATCATGCGGAGTTCCAGTGAGGCCAATGAATCTACACCTGGTAGGAAACTATGCTCAGTACTAAGTGTTTGAATGTTTGGGCTTAAAGTTTGTATATTAGGTGCATGGAAACATTTTCAAAGTGGCCCAAATGATAGGTTGTCTGTTTCTGGAGCTTGATGCCACAATATACTTTTAAGGCTCCTTTGCAAATACTTAAATACTTAAGAATATCTCCTTCTACTTATGTTCTGTGCAGAACTCTAATTGGTGAGGAAGACCTTTTGCAGACAGTTTGGAATAAAAAAAAGACAGTAAAAAAGGAAAGCCAGATTTTTCTCCTGATCTGGCAGAGGCAACATGTGGGGTTTTGGTTCCTAAATCCAAATAATTTTGTTTTAATGCATCAGTGTTTGTCCCTGCTCAGTTGCCATAACTACTGAAGCTATTAAAAAGATATCTTTTTATGGCAATGCCACAACACTTCTTACTGAGCAGCTAAGATAAGGATATCATGACTGATCACATAAACATTTCTGATGATGAAGCAATATTTGATTCACTGCTTATGTCTGAGGAAGAGCTTTTTACTCCTTGCCTGCATTTGTACTTGTTCAAATAATGAACAGTCTGAGCTAGCACACAAGATTTGGGGCATTATTGTATTTATTAGTCTGTCAGGCCAACCATTCTCTACTATTGTTAACCACGCCTGGGCTGTTTTAGAGGCTTTTGCTTCAGACTTCTGAGGGAACATTTTAAAAGTGTTTCTCTGCCAAGTTAGTCACTATGTATTTGTTGATGCCGTCATTATGAAAATGTAAATAAGACGACCAAAAAAACCCAGAAGGGCTCATCACAGTGAGACACAGGACTGTGAAATCTATTACTGGAGAAATCCTACAGGTGTAAAGTTATTGCTGCTGCAGTGACTGATTTTGCACAGATTTCTGGGGTTCTGTAAAATCCAGGAAATTCTGCTGGATTCCACAAGGGAGTCTATGGGCTGGTCTACACTGGGGGTGGGGGGGGGTGGGATCGATCTGAGATACGCACCTTCAGCTAGTTGAATAGCGTAGCTGAAGTCAAAGTATCTTAAATCGATTTACCTTGGGTCCTCATGGCGCGGGATCGACGTCCACGGCTCCCCGTGTCAACTCCGCTACTGCCACTCGCTCCGGTGGAGTTCCGGAGTTGACGGGAGCGCATTCGGGGATTGATATATCGAGTCTAGATGAGACGCGATATATCGATCCCTGAAAAATCGATCACTTCCCGCCAATACGGTGGGTTGCCTGGATGTACCCTTTATAGTCAGAGTTTAAAGTCTCTCAAATGCCAGCAGATACCCCTCAAGGTCAAAGCAGTGGTACAGGATTTACATTGACGGACTGTGGAACATTAACAGCACAAAAGATGTGACTGCCCTCCTTCACTCAGGCCGTTAACTGCAGACAAGTACTCCTCTCCTATGTCCATCCAGCAGCTCCTAGCAGTGTTTGCAAAGTCTCACTGCAAAAGGAGAGACAGGTGTGATATGCAGCACAGGTAGCCAACAGCACTTCATTTTGCTGGAGTGAAGGCAGGGCCTAGCCAACAGCAGTATCTGTGTCTGGAAGCGTAGGTGATATTAAATTAATGTCCCCATTTATAGCTGAGAAACTATTTACTTTGCCCAACACTGTATCTTTAAGGCCATCTGCTGTTCAAAACAGGTTTGAGCAGTTAAAAGAGCATTAGACAATTCCTACATTGCTTTTGAGGCTACTGTAATTACAGCTAAACCTTGGTCACTATACAGATGCACAACTCTAATTTAGCTAATGCCATAGAAAGACAGACAGCCAAAGTGAAAATCTGTTATTACAACTAAAGCATACTGAAGTGAGATTTTCTGTGAAAAGCACTGCAATTTTGCAGCAGTACTATCATGAAGCTGAGCTGTTGTAAGGGAGAGTTCTTGATTTATATAAAATATCAGGACACAGCACAATAAATGAGGGATTAAACAGATGATATAAAAAAGACTTCAAGGAACATTTTTACAAGTGTTGTTATTTCTTCTGCACGAACAAAGCGGCTAGGAGAGCAATACAGCAGTGCACGGACAATCCAGGAAGTTTTTGGAGAGTGTTGGTGACAACTTTCTGGTGCAAGTGCTGGAGGAACCAACTAGGGGCTGTGCTCCTCTTGACCTGCTGCTCACAAACAGGGAAGAATTGGTAGGGGAAGTAGAAGTGGGTGGCAACCTGGGCAGCAGTGACCATGAGATGGTTGAGCTCAGGATCCTAACAAAAGGAAGAAAGGAGAGCAGCAGAATACAGACTCTGGACTTCAGAAGAGCAGACTGACTCCCTTAGGGAACTGATTGGTAGGATCCCCTCAGAGGCTAACATGAGGGGGAAAGGAGTCCAGGCTGTATTTTAAAGCAGCCTTAGTGAGGGCACAGGAACATATGGAGATAAAACTATCTCATAGAGCCAGGAGGGACCCTGAAAGGTCATTGAGTCCAGCCCCCTGCCTTCACTAGCAGGGCCAAGTACTGATTTTTGCCCCAGATCCCTAAGGGGCCCCATCAAGGAGTGAACCCTCAATGCTGGGTTTAGCAGGCCAATGCTCAAACCACTGAGCTATCCCTCTCCCCCTTAACAACCCATCCCGATGTGCAGAATGAGGAGCAAATATGGCATGCAACCAGCTTGGCTTAATAGCGAAATCTTCAGTGAGCTTAAACACAAAAAGAAATCTTACAAGAAGTGGAAACTTGGGCAGATGACTAGAGAGGAGTATAAAAATATTGCTCAAGCTTGCAGGGCTGTAATCAGGAAGGCCAAAGCACAACTGGAGTTGCAGCTAGCAAGGGATGTGAAGGGTAACAAGAAGAGTTTCTCTAGGTATGTTAGTAACAAGAAGATGGTCAGGGAAAGTGTGGGACCCTTACTGAATGGGGGAGGGAACCTAGTGACAGATGATGTGGAAAAAGCTAAAGTACTCAATGATTTTTTTTGCCTCGGTCTTCACAGACAAGGTCAGCTCCCAGACTGTTGAACTGGGCAACACAGTCTGGGGAGGAGGTGAGCAGCCCTCAGTGGTGAAAGAACAGGTTAAGGACTATTTAGAAAAGCTGGACATGTACAAGTCCACAGGTCTGAATGCAATGCATCCATAGATGCTGAAGGAGCTGGCGGATGTGATTGCAGAGTCATTGGCCATTATCTTTGAAAACTCATGGCGATCGGGGGAGGTCCCGGATTACTGGAAAAAAGCTAATGTAGTGCCCATCTTTAAAAAAGAGAAGAAGGAGAATCTGGGAAACTACAGACTAGTCAGCCTCACTTCAGTCCCTGGAAAAATCATGGAGCAGGTCCTCAAGGAATCCATTTGAAACACTTGGAGGAGAGGAAGGTGATCAGGAACAGTCAACATGGATTCACCAAGGGCAAGTCATGCCTGACCAACCTGATTGCCTTCTATGATGAGATAACTGGCTCTGTGGATATGGCAAAAGTGGTGGACATGATATACCTTGACTTTAACAAAGCTTTTCATACGGTCTCCCACAGTATACTTGTCAGCAAGTTAAAGAAGAATGGATTGGATGAATGGACAATAAGGTGGATAGAAAGCTGGCTCAATGGGTAGAGATCAACAGCTTGATATCTAGTTCGCAGACGATATCAAGCGGAGTGCCCCAGGGGTTGGTCCTGGAGCCAGTTTTGGTCATTCATGATCTGGATGATGGGACGGATTGCACCTTCAGCAAGTTCGTGGATGACAGAACAAGGAGGAATGGTTTAGGTTGGATATTAGGAAAAACTTTTTCACTAGGAGGGTGGTGAAGTACTGGAATGGGTTACCTAAAGAGGTGGTGAAATCTTCTTTTTTAGCGGTTTTTAAAGTCAGGCTTGACAAAGCACAGGCTGGGAGGTTTTAGCTGGAGGTTGGTCCTGCTTTGAGCAGGGGGTTGGACTAGATACCTCCTGAGGTGCCTTCCAGCCCCGATATTCTATGATTCTATGACACTAAGCTGGGAAGAGAGGTAGATATGCAGGAGGGTGGGGATAGGGATTAGAGTGACCTAGACAAATTGGAGGATTGAGCTAAAAGAAATCTGATGAGGTTCAACAAGGACAAGTGCAGAGTACTGCACTTAGGACGGAAGAATCCCATGCAGTGCTACACACTAGGGACCGAGTGGCTAGACAGCAGTTCTGCAGAAAAGGACCCAGGGATTACAGTGGATGAGAAGCTGGATATGAGTCAGCAGTGTGCCCTTATTGCCAAGGCGGCTAACGGCATATTGGGCTGCATTAGTAGGAACATTGTCAGCAGATTGAGGGAATTGATTATTCCCTTCTATTCGGCACTGGTGAGGCCACATCTTGAATATTGCATCCAGTTTTCGGCCCCCCACTACTGAAAGGATGTGGACAAATTTGAAAGAGTCCAGCAGAAGGCAACAAAAATGATTAGGGGGCTGGGGCACATGACTTACGAGAGAGGCTGAGGGAACTGAGGTTATTTAGTCTGCAGAAGAGAAGAGTGAGGGGGGGATTTGATAGCAGCCTTCAGCTACCTGAAGGGGGGTTCCAAAGTGGATGGAGCTTGGCTGTTCTCAGTGCTGGCAGATGACAGAACAAGGAGCTGTCAAAGTTTGAATCAGGATTCACAATTTGTCAGACCACTCTGTTTATTAGCGCAGCGCTCCGCCAATAACATTCAGAATATGTGAGTGGCCATGCAAGGCCCAAACAGTCTTATTTATACAGATAAAAGAGCAGGAATTTAGACAAAGGGACAAAGAAATCAAAACAGTAAAATTCACCTGGGGCACAGCATGCATATCCTATTTCCTTACTAACTGTCGATCTAAGGCTAATGCTTCACCAATTGCCCTTAAACGGTGCAATTGTTCTATGTTAACGTCTGTATTCCTGACACCTGGTTGCAACATTCCAACAACTTTGCTTAAAGGTATAGACAATATTTCTTTAATCCTTTCTATTCTTACTATATAATTCATTCTACTTTCACAATCCTTCCTTTTGGTCAGGGGTACGCCATGACCAACCCTTACTGAGTTCCACAAATTAACCGTTCCTTATCTCTTAGTTCATCAGCAATATTCAAAATCATCATATTAGCACTCTGTTTTGGAACAGCCATCTGGGTGACACAATTCTGGATACAACAGGAGATTAACTGAAAGCATACAAAAATCACTAAGATTCCAAACAGGATAGTTACGGCTCCCTGAAACAACCAGTTTCCTATGCCAGAGAAATTGAACAGGTTACTTAGCCACTTCCATAAAGAACTCAGCTCTTCATGAGGAAGATATGCGATTTGTTCTAAGTGGCTAGCGTGATCTATTACCTCATTGGTATTGTCAGGTATAAACACACAACATTCTTTTCCAATGAGAGTACAGGTCCCTCCTTTGGCCGCCAGCACTATGTCTAATGCTTGATGGTTTTGGAGGGCAACCTGTCTGATCACCCCTGTTTCTTTGGCCAGGGTTTTTAAACTTTCTCCGGTTCCATTTGCCATTATTTCAACCACTGCTTGTAACCTTAGGAGTCTTTTTGCGTGGTGTATTACTCCCCCAAGTGCGATAAAGGAACTGCCAATAGCCTCTTCCCAGGTCTCATTACTGTTCCATATTGTGTTAAACGGACAAGGTCCTCCAGTGAGGTCTGGGGAATTGAGTGGGATAGCCAGGACAGGAACACCAGTTTGAGAGTGGGCTGGGATGTGGCTGCAGACCCAGCATTTAGAAATAATAAGGGTCTGAGCTATCCACACTTGCTACTGGATAAAAGAATTGTCTTTGTGGACTCCCCAGACCTTAAGACACCAGCAGCTGAAGAACAGGCACCACCAGAGGCGCATGTTGGAGGCAGGGCCCTTGTGGTTCTGACAACCTCAACTGAGGGAACTGCAGTTACAGTTTTATGTCCACCAGGCAGCAGGTGCTAGGCTCAGTACTGCTTCTTCTTGGGCCTTGCTTTATGTAGTCATCTGCTTCTGGCAACCCTTACGAGAGCGTCGATTGTAAGGTATTGCAGGCTGTTCCTCCACGTCTTCTTCTGGAGTCAAAAAAATTGACTCTGCGTGGTCCTGAGGTGGTGGTTGGTTCACTGGGGGTGGTGCATTCTTACACTGCGAAGCATGTATCCACTCTGAGATGCCAGACAGATTAACAGCCGTCCCTTGACTCTGGCTATAACAATGGCCTTCACACCTTATCTTTTCCTGATGCATACATTCCTCATTCACACAAATAGATTGAGAATACAAACAGTAGTATTTTATATTGAACAAAAAAAGCATTGCAAATTAAACCTTGCTAAATTTTACAATTGATAACTAAGACAATGTACATTGAGACCCAGGCCTTCAATGTTTCTCTAATTTACTTAACATAGACACAATAGAGAATCCTGTCTCTTACTATTTTAAAAACTATTTTAAATTTTAAAACAAAGAGTTAGAGGGGGCCCAATTTGTAATGCATATGGGAAAACAGAATCTTGTAGTCCCAGGGGGTCATTTATTTCTGCAATTTAAAAAAAGTGGCTAGCAGGATGAAATCAAATTATACTTTAATTCTTATGGGACATTATAAAATCCTGCTCCTACATATCCCCCTTTTGACACTAAGATTATTAATCGCCAGTGTCACTTCTTATTTAGTCCATGTAATAGAAAATACTGGGAGATTATTTGGGCCTGTGGCTTTAGCTTTGCACACATTTGTTTTATCCACCAGCACATTGTAAACATTTCAATTACACACGTACAATTTAAAACCAAAAACACAATTAGGGGTAGTAACATTAGTATGCCAGCAGTTGTGGGAAACCATCCAGAAAATATGTTATACCAATGGTAAGCTATGATGTTTTTCTGTAGTGGCAATTCTTAACATGTCCCCATTGGCGTGTATAATATGAATCGCCCAGTTTTCCACATTGTTTTATTTATTTATTTATTTATTTATTTATTTATTTAGGACCCATGTTACCTTTTTACCTTTTAACAGATGATTGGTAACTGTTTGCCATTCAATGCCAAGATTGATAGAGAACTGAGCTAAATCAGTGCTTACAGTAAGCTGAGACTCTTTTGTTGTTGTTGTTCTGGCAAATAGTAAATGTGATTATTGGTAAACACAGTACTTACATTACATTTACATTTGTCTTCTGGTGGGTTGCTAACACTTTTTAAACACTTTTCCCCAAGAATTAACACATACACATAGTCCATTATACAGTACTTTGGATTATCTGAAAGACAAAAAGAACATTTTTCTACCCCTTTTGGGATGGCATTGATTATTGCTTAAAGATTCCATTCTTTTACAAATACCCTTCCTGACTGCAGGCAAAACAGAGGAATTACCCCATATTTTCCTGTGTTTTTTTTGTTCTATAGGCAGGCCAGGTTTTAATGGCTTCTACATTTTAAGGGTTATGCAAAAGTTATTCCACTGTTTAGTTATTAAATTCATGAGGTGGTGTACCTCAAGTTTTGCCTCTTATATAGCAGACCAAGTTTGTAATGTTTTTCCTGCTGTGTTAAGCTTTAAGTTTATTCACAGGTAATAGCTGAGAAGCATCATTACCATATTACTTTAAAGGATTTTTCCAAAAATCATACACACTACAAGTTGTTACAGGGGTACTTACTAACATTAAAGTTATTTTAATATTTAATATTAACAGTAACATTAGCATCAAATCTATTAAAGGTATCTTGTTATATCATGCCTTTTATGTAGGCAGTTTGTTTGCTGACCAGGTATGTTCTTTATTTGCAGCTTCTTTTGTGCTGGCAGTTCTCACCTTTCTTTATCAGTTAGGTAATTTGCATCAACACAGGCTAGGCTTTTGGATTCAAAGCCATCAGCAGAGCTGTCTTAACACACAGGGATCTGAAAAAGAAAACACAGCCTATTGCGGCTCTTTTTGGAGCCCTAATAGGATTTTAATTCAGCAGCATGTTTCATTTGCATTTTTTTTACATCCCTTTCTACAATATACACTGCATATGTCCTAGGGAAAATGCACATTCTTTCTATACCATAACTTTTCAAAAACATTAGCTATATTAATTTTTACATAAGGTATAACTGTTTCTTTTGTTCTTACAAAGTTTTCATGTATCCTTATCAAAGTGACAGTCTGATTCCACAGAGCCATTTTAAGGCTCAGTGTTTTTAACATTGCTTCTTTTTGTTTTGTGCACTTCACCTCTGCTGTTGCTTCAGAGGGTCACTGTTAATTTCTTATTCTTTCACTACAGCTCTTATCTGCTATTGTTACAAAAAAACCAACCAACCAACCAAACAGACTCCAGAATCTTTACCTATTCTCCTGATTTTGACTGCCCTATTGCAGCCATGACTTGGTCTTTATTTAAAAACATTTTAATTTTTGTAAAGAATGAAGTTACCCCTTAAGGGTAAATCCCAAAGCCGAACAACACTAATTGCCTGCGTCTTGCAAAAAGGTCTGTCAGTTTTGCAACTTTGAATTAGAGTCAAATGAATTTGTAGTGGCATTAAAAAACAAAATCAAAATCAATTTATCTTACACTTACAAAACAGGAGTTTTACAAACCAGATGTGTTGGTTTAGATTCTTAGAACTTTACATATTTTCACAGATAAATAGATACATACACATTTTCTTTTCCTTAACATTTTTTTTTACACTGCTTTGTTTTTGCATAGCTGTATATATATATATATGGATTATTTACAGGCACTCTTCTGGAAAAGGGCCCATTTTCCCTTCAGAATGGCTGCAAAGAAGCCAAGAATTCTCTCTTTAACATGGTCCTTTTTAACATTTTCCACAAAGTTTAACTGCTTAATTCTCTTCAGCCTCCTGTAGAGTTAACTTTTCACTCTCTTCCCTTAAATCACTTGTTTATGTCCCAAAATGACACCTTTATCACCTCAGATTTCACCATTTTAAGTATTGTTCCAGGGATTCATTGCTGCACTTACTGCTTTTCTTACTCCTGACACTATTCCCTTAGGGCTTCCAACCTGTTTTTCAGTTTCTTTATCTGTTGCTTGCCCGCTTTTCTGGGCCCGATCCTGCTTTTTTTTTTTCCAATGAACCGTTTGTGAGTGCTATTGTGGTCACTTCACAATTTTGAAAGAAGTGTTCAAGGAAAGAGACCAGGAAGGGTGGGGGCTAGTTGAGGAGTCCCCCCTCTTGCTGAATTGGTAGTGGAACACTAACGAATCAGTTTCTGAGGCAGACAAAGGGGAACAGAACAAGGAGCTTTTTGTCCTTTTTACAATGAGATGGGAGTATGAAGGGGGTTGGATCGATCCGGGGTTTGGAGAACGGGGTAAAGGGGAGCGCTCGGTCTGGTGGTGGGAGAGGAGGCTTTTAATAAAGCTTTTAACTTATTATTTGAATAATTGAGAGTTTTGATTTTGTCCACCTATGATTTGCCTCTTGCCACCACTGCATGAAACAATTAACCTCTCCTTTAGCCAATTTAGTTTTAGGTTGGCTGAGTTTGTCCTTTAAGATGTCCACTCAGTCTTTGTTCCAAGATTTTAACAGTGGCCACTGAGTTTTGGGATCCCCCTGAGTTAGCCTAGACCATTTTTCCAGAAATTTACAGGAGTCTGGACCCTTTTTACAGGAGTCCAGACCCATCCTAAATACATAAAATGAGCCGGCGTTCATTTAGGGAACGGTCCCGATTTAGACGTCTGTTTACCAATACAGGAGGACTTCACATACCAATCACACAAGAAGAAAATTTGGGTTCGTCAGAGCGATGCCCAGTGCAACACACAAAAGGAGCCCACAGACTACTGCCTCAATCGCCCTTGCTTTCACACCAGGGGTTTTACCCAAAGTGCGGTGCGGCTGCGATTGTGCAGATTCCACTCACTCAGACCGCGGGGACAGGAACCCCTTGGTCAGCCGGTCCCCAGACAGAGATGGCACCCAGACTCAAACACTCCACAAGAGGACAGATAGACACAGAGACAGGACAGTCCTCAGTCCGGACAAAACACAGAAATAATTACCTGACCAACTTCCTGATGTCAGATCCCGGGATCCCTACCAGAACAGACTGGGAACCAACAGGTTCGATGGCGTAGACCTCACTGTGGCTGTGCGCCTTTCCGCTCTAGTGGGGGACCGCTTGGGCCAAATGCCCAGGTGCCGGCTGCCACGGTCATCTTACAAAACCAGTCAGGAATCACACAGCCCCAGTGAAGACGGTTGCCATCTCGGTGGAACCTCCAAATTGTCAAAGTTTGAATCAGGACTCACAATTTGTCAGACCACTCTGTTTATTAGCGCAGCGCTCCACCAATAACATTCAGAATATGTGAGTGGCTATGCAAGGCCCAAACAGTCTTATTTATACAGATAAGAGAGCGGGAATTTAGACAAAGGGACAAAGAAATCAAAACAGTAAAATTCACCTGGGGCACAGCATGCATTTCCTATTTCCTTACTAACTGTCGATCTAAGGCTAATGCTTCACCAATTGCCCTTAAACGGTGCAATTGTTCTATGTTAACGTCTGTATTCCTGACACCTGGTTGCAACATTCCAACAACTTTGCTTAAAGGTAGAGACAACATTTCTTTAATCCTTTCTATTCTTACTATATAATTCATTCTACTTTCACAGAGCAATGGTCTCGTTGCAATGGGGGAGATCTAGGTTGGATATTAGAAAAAACCTATTTCACTAAGAGGGTGGTGAAGCACTGGAATGGGTTACCTAGGGAGGTGGTGGAATCTCCAGCCTTAGAGGTTTTTAAGGCTTAGCTTGATGAAGTCCTGGCTGGGATGATTTAGTTGGAGTTGGTCCTGCTTTGAGCAGGGGGTTGGACTAGATGACCCTCCTGAGGTCTCTTCCAACCCTAATCTTATATGATTCTATATAGCAGGGGTCAGCAACCTTTCAGAAATGGTGCGCCAGAGTCTTCATTTATTCGCTCTAATTTAAGGTTTCGTGTGCCAGTAATACATTTTCACGTTTTTAGAAGGTCTCTTTCTATAAGTCTATAATATATAACTAAACTATTGTTGTATGTAAAGTAAATAAAGGTTTTTAAAATGTTTAAGAAGCTTCATTTAAAAATAAATTAAAACGCAGAACCCCTTGGACTGGTGGCCAAGACCCAGGCAGTGTGAGTGCCACTGAAAACAGCTTGTGTGCCACCTTTGGCATGCGTGCCATAGGTTGCCTACCCCTGCTATATAGGTTGAAGGCTGTGGGTTAGTGAGGCCCAAAACAAAACATCAATTTTATAGATTTGCAAAGACTTACCCAGCCAGAGGGGAAACTGAGGTACAAACTAGCCTATCAGCACAAGCAGACCACAGATCATTAAGGGGAAATTGAAACACAGGTGCACATTAGACAGAAGATGACAAGGAAGAATTCCACATAACCAGACGTTTTCAACTGATACCAGGTTCTCAATGTGGAAACTGTGGAAGATATCTCTTAAGATCCAAAGAATCTTGGATCTGGTCCAAGGGAACAGAGTGATGTATGGGACACACCAGTGGATGGCAGCTTGATCCAATTTGTAAAAAAATCAAGCTTGCCCACAAAGAGTTCTTCAACTGTCCAAGACGGATGATCCTTGCTGGGGATTCAGTACTCAGAAAAACTGAAAGAACATTCTGCAATGGACAGGTGGACAAGAGGACAGTGTCTTGTCTTCCTGGAGCCAAGACATGAAATGTCACTCTAAGATTGGGAAGCCTTCTGAAGTCAAAAGGTAAGGATCCACTGGTGATGGTTCATATTAGCACTAATGACACTGTGTCATGGGATCTCTCACAGACAGTAGATGACTTCATGAAACTCAGAAGTGTGCTGAAGAATAATAATATCCAAACAATCTTCTCTGAGATCCTTCCTGTCCCACAAGCAAAGGAAGTCAGAAAGGAGAAAATTCTGGAAATGAAGCTCTGGCTAGGTAAGTTGTATAGGTTAGAGAGTTTGGTTTTGTGGAACATTGATCCGTCTTTTATAGGGAGAGGGAGCTGTATATTTTGGGTGGCTCTGTCAGTAGAAGGAGGACCAATCTTCTCGTGAACAGGCTGGTTAGAGTAGTCAGGAGAGGGTTAAAGTAATAACAAAAAGGGAAGGTAAAATATTTAGAGCAAAATTAAACAAAGAACCTAAGCACACGAAGAGAAGAAATTCTTTAATTGCCAATACACTAATGCTAGGAACCTGAGCAACAAACAAGAGGAACTGGGATTGCTCATTTATGATAATAAATTCAGTCTAGTTGGTGTAACTGACACCTGGTGGGAAAATGGCATCACCTGTTTCCGTGTCACTGGTAACTCAGAAGAAAATTATCTTGAATGCTTAGGGAATGCTCACTATTAGATACGAAGGGGTATTAGTTGGTGTCTGTTACAGAGCACCAAATCACACTTGGGAACAGAATGACCTGCCTCCTTACACACCTATCTACAATGAGTAGGAAAAAAAGCTGTGTGATCATGAGGACTTCAATTTGAATGACATGTGCTCAAGGTGTCATGCAGCCAATACTAAAACAACCTCAAAATTTCTAAACATTATAGATGACAATTTCCTAACTCAAAAAGTGTTCCAGCCAACATGGGGGGAGCTTGTCATGACACATAAAACTGAACTGATCACAGAATTAATAATTAGTGGTAACTTAGGGCTAGTCTACACTGGCAACGCTAAAGTGCTGATGCGGCAGCGCTTTAACATAGCTTGTGTGGTCACAGCGCAGCTCCCAGTGCTGGGACTCTGTTTACACTGGTGCTTTACAACGCTGCAACTTGCTGTGCTCAGGGGGGTGTTTTTTCACCCCCCTGAGCGAGAAAGTTGCAGTGCTGTTAATTGTCAGTGTAGACAAGCCCTTACGTACAAGTGATCATGACTTGATCACATTTATAATGTGCAAATCAAATAAAGTCCAGACCGCTAATATATACACTTGGTGCTTAAACTTCACAACTTCACAAAGCTGAAAAGAGTTATGAGCCAAAGCAGCTGGGAGGAAGAATTTAATCAGAAAAATCTAAATGAAAATTTGGAATTGTTTCAGAACACTCTACGGGATACCCAAAGAGACACAATCAAGGAAGAAGGTTGTACGGTTACAAAGCAGACCTCATTTAGAGGGGAAGTGAAGGCATCCATAAATTAAAAAAAAAAAAAAACAGAAGGGGAAGTTGAAAGTAATAAATATAAATCTGAAACTAGGACAGGGGTGGGCAAACTTTTTGGCCCGAGGGCCACATCTGGGCATAGAAATTGTATGGCGGGCCATGAATGCTCAGAAAATTGGGGTTGGGATGCGGGAGGGGGTGAGGGCTCTGGGGTGGGGCCAGAAATGAGGAGTTCAGGGTGCGGGAGGGGGCTCCGGGCTGTGGGGTGTGGAGTGCGGTGACGGGGGGGGGGATGGGTCCAGCTGGGGGTGCGGGGTCTGGGTTGTGGCTGGAGATGAGGAGTTTGGGGTGTAGGAGGGTGCTCTGGGATGGGATTGAAGGGTTCAGAGGGCAGAGGGGGGATCAGAGCTGGGGCAGGGGGTTGGGGCATGGAGAGAGGCTCAGGCAGTGCTTACCTTAAATGGCTCCCTGAAGCAGCGGCATGTCCCTTCTCCGGCTCCTATGTGGAGGCGAGGCCAGGTGGCTTTGCACCCTGCCCCATCTGCATGCACTGCCTCTGCATCTCCTATTGGAGTGGCCCCCAACCCTGCTCCCTGGCTGGAGTGCCAGAGTGCCAGAGCAGGGCAAGCCCCAGACCCCGCTCCCCAGTGGGAGTTCAAGGGCTGGCTTAAAATGGCTGGGGGGCCGGATCTGGCCCACGGGCTGTAGTTTTCCCACTCCTGAGCTAGAAACTGTAGAAAATTGATAGGGGAAGTAAAGAGACAAAAGGAGAAATCTATGGCCAGAGTTAAGGACAATAAAAAATCTCCTTAAAAATATGAGGAACAGAAAGGATGCTAACAATGGTATTGTATCATTACTAGAAAATGGTAGAACCATCAGCAACAATGCAGAAAAGGCAGGCGTGTTCCGTAAATATTTCTGTTCTGAGGGAAAAAAACAAACAGATGATGTAGTCATGTCATATGATAACACCCTTTCGTTCCACTAGTATCTTGGAGGATGTTAAACAGCAGTTACTAAATTTAGACACATTTAAAGCAGCAGTTTCAGATAACTGGCATGCAAGAGTTTTAAAAGAGCTGGCCAAGTAGCTCACTTGACCATTAATGTTGATTTTCAATCAGTCTTGGAATGCTGGGAAAGCTGCAGAAGTCCGGAGCTAATGTTGTACCAATATTTTAAAAGGGTAAAAGGGATGACCTGAGTAATTATAGGCCTGTCAGTCTGACACTGATCCCAGGCAAGAGAATGGAGCAGCTGATACAGGACTCAATTAATAAAGAATTAAAGGAGGATAATATACTTAATGCCAATCAACATGGGTTTATGGCAATTAGGTCCTGTCAAACTAGTTAACTTTCTTTTAAAATGAGATTACAAGTTTGTTTGATGGGCCATGGGCATAGTTTAGGGAGGTGCAGGGGAGCATTGCCTCCCAAGCAGAGACGAGATGTGGGAGGTGTCATGCGAGGTCACTTGCCACTTTCCCCTGATTTCTGCAAGTGCCAAACTGCCCTGTGGGGCTTGCTCTGCTTGGCCTGCCCAGGATGGGGGCTCTTCCTTCCCATGGTGTGCCTCCTCTTCCCCTCTCCCCAGTATGTTTGGCTCGCGGGGAGTGGAAGGGGTGGGATGGAGCAGCTGTTCTCCTGAGGTCTGGGTCGCTGCCTCTTGAGTCCTGGGCCTGCCTGTTTCTTGTACAACTGTGAGTGCCCACAAGGGGGATGGGGTGGGCAAGGGGGATGGGGTGGGGCTGAGGGAAGGTGAGTGGGGGGAAGAGACAGTAGGATGGGTCAGGAGGAAGAGAAGGGGATGGGATGGGGCAGGGGACAGTGGGGAGAGGAAGGAGGAGGGGATTGGGAAGAGAAGGGGAGACAGGAATGGGTGGGGGGAAGCAGAAGCCAGCCATGTGGTGTTTCCTTAGCAGCAGCAGCAGCCCTAGCAGGGAGGTGGCTGCAGCAGCACCAGAGCAGTGACATCGCTGCAGCGGAGGGGCCACCCGCAGCAGCTGGGGCTCCCCTGTTAAGCTGGACCATCCTCCACAGCACTGGCAGCTCAGGTACCACTCCAGGCAGGGGGAGAGAGCCAGTGAGCCAAGGGAACTGGCTTCAGCATGCATATGTGCATGCATGCACTTTGTCCTCTGAAATATAGCAGTCAAACTACACCTATGGATAGGGGTAACAGTGTTCATGTAATAGACTAGATATTTGACTTGGAACTGCATGAAATTTTCATTAAAAAAGCCTAGAAAGATATAAAACTAACAGGGCACACATTAAATGGATTGAAAACTGGCTAACAGGTAGGTATCAAAATGTAATTTTCAATAGGGAAATACCACAGAATGGCTGTGTGTCTAGCAGAGTCCTGCATGAATTGGTTTGTGGCCCTACACTATTTAACATTTTTATCAATGATCTAGAAGAAAACAAAATCATTACTGATATATTCTGGAGATGACACAAAAGTTGGGGGAATGGTAAATAATGAAGAGGCCAAGTCCCTGATTCAGAGAGGTCTGGATCGTTTGGTAAGTTGGATGCAAGCAAACAATATGGGTTTTAATGTGACTAAATGTGATTATATAGACTTAGAAACAAAGAACATTGGCCATACTTACAGGATACTTTAAATGACTGCTTCTTAGAGCACCTGGTACAGGAACCCCCAAGTGGAGAGGCAACTCTTGATTTAGTCCTGAGTGGAGCGCAGGATCTGGTCCAAGAGGTAACTATAGCAGGACAGCTTGGAAATAGTGACCATAACATAATAATTTAACATTCCTGTGGTGGGATTAACACCTCAACAGCCCAACACTGTGGCATTTAACTTCAGAAAGGGGAACTATGCAAAAATGAGGAGGTTAGTTAAACAGAAATTAAAAGGTACAGTGACTAGAGTGAAATCCCTGCAAGCTGCATGGATGCTTTTCAAAGACACCAGAATAGAGGCCCAACTTCAATGTATATCCCAAATTAAAAAAAACAAAGAACTAAAAAAGAACCACTGTGGCTTAACAACCATGTAAAAGAAGCAGTGGGAGATAAAAAGGCATCTTTTAAAAAGTGGAAGTCAAATCCTAGTGAGGTAAATAGAAAGGAACATAAACAATGCCAAATTAAGCGTAAAAATGTAATAAGAAAAGCCAAAAAGAAGTTTGAAGAATAGCCAAAAACTCAAAAGGTAATAACAAAAACAAAATGTTTTTAAGTACATCAGAAGCAGTAAGCCTGCTAAACAACCAGTGAAGCCCCTGTGGAGAAACTAAATTAATTCTTTGCTTCAGTCTTCATGGCTGAGGATGTTAGGGAGATTCCCAAACCTGAATTGTCCTTTGTAGGTGACAAATCTGAGGAATTATCATAGATTGAGGTATTACTAGAGGAGATATTGGAATTAATTGATAAATTTAACGTAACAAGTCACTGGGACCAGAAGGCATTCACTCAAAAGTTCTGAAAGAACTCAAATGTGAAATTGCGGAACTACTATCTCCGGTTTGTAATCTGTCCTATAAATCAGCTTCTGTACCCAATGACTGGAAGATAGCTAATGTAACACCAATATTTAAAAAGGGCTCTAGAGGTGATCCCAACAATTACAGACTAACATCAGTACCGGGAAAATTAGTTGAAACAATCGTAAAGAATAAAATTGTCAGACACATAGAAGAACATAAATTGTTGGGCAAAAGTCAACATGGTTTCTTACTGATCTATTAGAGTTGTTTGAAGGGGTCAACAAACATGTGGACAAAGGGGATCCAGTGAACATAGTGAACTTAGATTTCCAGAAAGCCTTTGACAAGGTCCCTCACCAAAGGCTCTTACATAAATTAAGGTATCATGAGATAAGAGGAAAGATCCTTTCATGGATTGAGAACTGGTTAAAAGACAGGGAACAAAAGGTAAATGGTAAATTTTCAGAATGGAGAGGGGTAACTAGTGGTGTTCCCCAAGGGTCAGTCCTAGGACCAATCCTATTCAATTTATTCATAAATAATCTGGAGAAAGAGGTAAAAAGTGAGGTGGCAAAGTTTGCAGATGATACTAAACTGCTCAAGATAGTTAAGACCAATGCAGATTGTGAAGAACTTCAAAAAGCGCTCACAAAACTAAGTGACTGGGTAAGAAAATGGCAAATGAAATTTAATGTGGATAAATGTAAAGTAATGCACATTGGAAGAAATAACCCCAATTATACATACAATATGGTGGGGGCTAATTTAGCTACACCTAATCAGGAAAGAGATCTTGGAGTCTTTGTGGATAGTTCTCTGAAGACGTCCACGTGGTGTGCAGCGACGGTCAAAAAAGCAAACAGGATGTTAGGAATCATGAAAAAAGGGATAGAGAATAAAACAGAATAACTTATTACCCTTATATAAATCCATGGTATGCCCACATCTTGAATACCGCGTACAGATGTGGTCTCCTTATCTCAAAAAAGATATACTGGTTCTAGAAAAGGTTCAAAGAAGGGCAACTAAAATGATTAGGGATTTGGAAAGGGTCCCATATGAGGAGAGATTAAAGAGGCCTGGACTTTTCAGCCTGGAAAAGAGAAGACTAATGGGGAATATGATAGAGGTATATAAAATCATGAGAGGTGTGGAGAAAGTGAATAAGAAAAGTTATTTACTTGTTCCCATAATATAAGAACTAGGGGTCACCAAATGAAATTAATGGGCAGCAGGCAGGGCCAGCTTTAGGAAGTGTAGGGCCCAATTTGAACATTTTCGATGGGGCCCTGGCAGGGATGACTAAAAAAAAAACATTGAAAAAAAAGACTTTCATTTTTTAGCAACCGGTTCCCTATAAAAAGTTCCGATTTAAAGGATGTGCCACAGTATGTATTTTTTGTACCAATAGGGTTACCATATGTCTGTATTTTTCTCCCGGATGGTGATTTAAGAAACAAAAAGACTGACATATCTGGGAAAATACAGCTGTATGTTAACCCTACCTAAAGTTCTTTTTTAAAAAGATGGTCCTGAACTAGAAATGAGCTCTGTTTCACATGTGTGGGTCCCCGCCACTCCCTGGGGGTGTGCCAGGGTGACCTGATGTCCTGATTTTTGGGTCTTTTTCTTATATAGGATCCTATTACCTCCCACTCCCATCCCGATTTTTCACACTTGCTGTCTGGTCACCCTAAGGTGTGCACATGTGTGGTTTCCAGCTGCTCGCTGCCCTCCTCATTGAAACAGGTGTGCAGGGTTACTGCCCTGGGAACTGCAGGGCACCAGTGGACATGGGGCCGGCTGGAGGCACAGGGGGTGGCGGGGAGGGCTGGAAGTAGGGACTGGCTGGAGGCAGGGCAAAGGGTGCAGGGCTGGCTGGAGACAGGGAGGTGTGGGGTGGGCTGGCTGGCTGGCTTCAGGCAGGGCCACCTGGGGGGTGCGGCAGGGGGTGGCAGGGCTGGAGATAGAGAAGTGCAGGACTGGCTGGCTTCAGGCAGGGGTGTGTGGCAGGGGTTGGCTGGAGACAGGGCAGAGGGTGCGGGGCTGGTGCGGGCAGGGCTGGGGGTGTGGCAGGGGCTGGCTGAAGACGGGCTGGCTGCAGGCAGGGGTGCGGAGCTGGCTGGAGACAGAGGCTGGTGCAGGCAGGGAAGGGGGTATGGGGCTGGAGGCAGGGCAGGGGGTGCAGGGCTGGCTGGAGACAGGGGCTGGTGTGGGCAGGGCAGGGGGTGCGGGGCTGGTGTGGGCAGGGCAGGGGGTGCAGGGCTGGAGGCAGGGCAGAGGGTGTGGGGCTGGCTGCAGACAGGCTGGCTGCATACGGGCTGGCTGGAAATGGGCTGGCTGCGGGCAGGGGGTGCAGGGCTGGCTGCAGACGAGCTGGTGCAGGCATGGCAGGCGGTACGGGGCTGGCGGCAGGGCAGGGAGTGTGGGGCTGGCTGGAGACAGGGGCTGGTGCGGGCAGGGCAGGAGGTACGGGGCTGGAGGCAGGACAAGGGTGCGGGGCTGGCTGGAGACAGGGGCTGGTGCGGGCAGGGCAGAGGGTACGGGGCTGGAGGCCGGGAAGGGGGTGCGGGGCTGGAGGCAGGGCAGGAGGTGTGGGGCTGGCTGCAGACAGGGGCTGGCTGGAGATGGGTTGGCTGCGGGCAGGGGGTGCAGGGCTGGCTGCAGACAGGGGCTGGTGCAGGCAGGGCAGGGGGTGCTGCAGGGGCTGGCTGCGGGCAGGGGGTGAGGGTTCAGGGGGTACATCCCACCCTGTACGGTGAGTGCCTCCTCTTCTTCCCTCCTCCACTGGGGTAGCAGCAGCAGCCTGGAGCTCAGGGGCTATTTAAAAGGCCAGGGGCTCCCCTGCTTCCACTGCCCTGGCCCTGTAAATAGCTGAGGGAGCCCTGGGGAAGTGGTGGGGCTCCGGTAGTTATTTAAAGGGCCAGGGCGGTAGAAGCAACGGGAGCCCCAGACTTTTTAAATAGCCCCCAGCGCACCGCAGCCCTACCCCAGGGCTCCAGCAGTGGTGCTTTGGTGGCAATTTAAAGGGCCTGGGGCTCCAGCCCCTGCTGGGAGCCCCAGGCCCTTTAAATTGCCCCCTGGGGAAGCCGGGCCACCCCGGTACAGCACACTGGCTCTTGCTGGTACGCTGTACTGGGGCTTGGGCACAGGGCCCTCTTAAGGGCGGGGCCTGATTCAGGGGAATTGGTTGAATTGGCCTAAAGCCGGCCCTGGCAGCAGGTTTAAAACAAATAAAAGGATGTTCTTCTTCACACAGCACACAGTCAACTTGTGGAACTCCTTGCCTGAGGAGGTTGTGAAGGCTAGGACTATAACAGAGTTTAAAAGAGAACTGGATAAATTCATGGTGGTTAAGTCCATTAATGGCTATTAGCCAGGATGGGTAAGGAATGGTGTCCCTAGCCTCTGTTTGTTAGAGTGTGGTGATGGATGGCAGGAGAGAGATCACTTGATCATTACCTGTTAGGTTCACTCCCTCTGGGGCACCTGGCATTGGCCACTGTCAGTAGACAGCAAAGAGTCCTGTGGCACCTTGTAGACTAACAGACGTATTGGAGCATGAGCTTTCGTGGGTGAATACTGTTAGGGGGCTTATTCCTTCACCCTCTCACTTCCCTGGTCCTTTTCGCATGAACAGAGAGCAACAATACCCGAAGTCCAAAGGCACAAACAATTCGATGTTCATTGGGGTGAACTTCCAGCAAGCATGATTCCAGTTTCCTTCCTTAGTATCACCCTTCCCAGCTGTGACACCACAGAGTCTTGCCTGTGTCCCTGTCCCTGTTCCTGTTCCCATCCCCCCTTTAGCAAAACATGATTCCAATTCCCCCATCTGCAGTCCCTGTTCCTATTCCTCCCCTTTACTTTCTGATTGACTGCAGACTATATAGTAAAACCTGAGTTTTGCTTAGCTATTTCTTCACCAATCATTTTACTGAAATTTAACTAACCAATCCTAACATATTGTAACATGGTTATTTAACCAATTATACCCCACCACCTTAATTGGTTTACACCTAACAAAATTAATTATATGGTAGACAGAAACAATTACAGAACCAGGCAGAGACCATGCAAATAAACATACAAAACAATATAGAAGTGAAGATTTCACAACTACATCTATACAGACATAAGGGTTCTCCAGCTGTGTCTATTGATAAGTGAGTTCTTGCCAGACAGGATGCGATCAAACTAAGTTTCCTTTTACATCTTCTAGGCTCTTCCCTGTCTCTGGAGGTGATGGGAATATCAGGACAGGATTGTATTCCTAATAGCCCAATAGCACCTTATTTCAATGTGGCTAGTTTGGAATGTGAGGATGTGACCATGCACTTCCCAGCTTATGGCTGCCTAACTACATCTTAGCTGAAGGCCTTAGCCTGTCACAGTAAGAGAAGGCCATTACACAGAAAGTGATTTTGATTCTTTCTTTTATACCTCTATAACTAGCTAAGTGATAAGAATACACCTAAATTCTCAAAGTATAAGCCTTTGCAGACAGGGCTGAATATCTATATCCTAACAAATATCCACTTCGTCGGATACATGCATCTGAAGAAGTGGGTATTCACCCATGAAAGCTCATGCTCCAAAATGCCTGTTAGTCTATAAGGTGCCACAGGACTCTTTGCTGCTTTTACAGATCCAGACTAACACGGCTACCCTCTGATACTTGTCGGTAGATAGGATACTGAGCTGGATGGACCTTTGGTCTGACCCAGTACGGCCATTCTTATGTTCTTAGGATGGGGGGCGGAGGGGCTCTGTCCTGGGAAGTAGGGATTCTGAAAAAGATTTGGGGGTTCTGGTGGATAATCATCTCAACATGACCTGCCAGTGTGATGCTGTGGCCAAAAGAGCTAATGTGATCCTGGGATGTATAAACAGGGCAATCTCCACTCAGGCAGCAGCAGCGAAGTTATTTTACCTCTGTAACTGGCTTTGAAGCAACTACTGCTGGAATGCTGTGTCCAGTTCTGGTGCCCACAATTCAAGAAGGATCTTAATAAATTTGGAGAGAGGTCAGAGAAGAGCCATGACAATCATTAAAGGATCAGAAAACCTGCCTTTATCCTGATAGACTCTAGGAGCTCAATGTATTTAGCTGAACAGAAAGAAGGTTAAGATGCAACATGGTTACAGTCTATAAGTACCTAAATGGGAAACAAATACTTAATACTGGGCTCTTCAGGCTAGTAGAGAAAGATCTAACATGTTCCAGTGGCTGGAAGTTGAAGCCAGAGAATTTCAGACTGCACATAAGGTATATACGTTTTTAACAGTTTTCGTAGCGGTAGCCGCATTAGTTTGCATCAGCAAAAAGAATGAGGTGTCCTTGTGGCACTTTAGAGAGTAACAAATTTACCCTAAGGCAATCCCCATCTTTTCATGTTCTCTATGTATATATCTTCCTACTGTATTTTCCACACCATGCACCTGATGAAGTGGGTTTTAGCCAAGAAAGCTTATGCCCAAATAAATGTTAATCTCTAAGGTGCCACAAGTACTCGTTGTAATTTTTAACAGTGAGAGTAATTAACCACTGGAAAAATTTACCAGGGATTATGGTGGATTCTCCACCACTGAACATTAGTAAATCAAGGCTGGATGTGTTTCTAAAAGATCTGCTCTAGGGCTTATTTTGGGGGAGTTCTCTGACCTGTGTTACCCAGAAGGTCAGACTAGATGATCACAATGCTTCCTTCTGGCCTTGGACACTATGAATCAGATCTGAGAGTGAAGCCACTTTCCCCACCCTACCCCAGGCACTCACAATCCGTTGGACATGAACACTCACTCTTTAATCACTCATTTCAGCCATTTCTGAGAACAAGGTTAAGAGAAAATACATTATTTTGACCATGTTAAATTAATTTTCAGCTTTTATTCAGGAATTCTAGCACCCCTATGCTGTGGAGTAGGGACTTAAAACTTGGCAGGAGTCATGTTTGTGCCAGGGATGTGCCTTTTGCTGTTTCCATAAAAATCATTCAAATCTGGCAAATTCATAACCCTTAAATCACAGAATATCAAGGTTGGAAGGGACCTCAGGAGGTATCTAGCCCAACCCCCTGCTTAGAGCAGGACCAATCCCCAACTAAATCATCCCAGCCAGGGGATTGCACATGCTCAGTAGAAACTTTGTTAGTAATTTGGCAGCTAAGTTCTCCAAAACTTCAACCTGTACTGAGCATGCTGCAGCCTGGGGATGCAGGGGCTCTGCAGGACTTTCACTGCAATTGCTGCTCCAGGTTTCTGAGGGTCCAGGTACAGGAACTGAAATCAAGGGGACTATCTCTCCTGTGCTCCAGTGTCTCCACTGCTGTTGCCTGAGTACCCCAAATCAGTGGAAACTGATGCCTCCATTTTCCCATCTGTAAAATGGGGATAATAGCACCACCTCACCTCAAAAGGGTATTGTGACAATACATTCATTAATGAGTGTGAATCACTCATGTACGATAGGGATGAGTGCCATAATACAGCCCACAAGGAAATTAATAATTCTGTAATCTACAGGGTTGGAATAGTGGTCAGTAAATATGGCCTGGGGCCACATAGCAAACAAGCAGACTAAAGCAAATTGTTGAACAGCTGTTCATTAAGTCAGCACCATCCATCCTGTGCACTGAATGAGGTAGAGGCCCTGTTCAGCTTGGCACAGCCACCTGGTCCAACTCTGCAAGTCAGCATAGCCCAGAGCAAAGTGGGTCAGGGTCTTGCAAAGCCTGCTCAGCTCACCTCTGCTAGCCTGATGATAGAGCCCATGCTGTTCTAGTCACAAAGTTGATTCTGTTCTGTGCCACTGCTATCACTCCAGAGCGCATCCATTCCTCCATCTGGCTGCAAGATCTTCAGTGGGGAAACACCATAACACTAGATCCCTAATTAGAGTCCCTACACAGTCCCTATATTACAGTCCTCCTCCATTAGACAGAGCTTTACCCTTCTGTTTCTGGACCTAAACTTCAGTATCCCTCCAAAATAGAGTTCTTGTAGAGTCCGGGTGACCCCTGAGTCAGGGCATGTTCAACACAATTTTTATGCCCCTTTTTATTGCCAAGATAACTGTTTATTAGTCTTCTACTCAAAACATAAACCAAATCTAACCAAACCCACCAATCCTGTCAGAGGCCGCTCTAGGCATTTTGCTGCCCCAAGCACGGCAAAGCCGCGGGACCAGCGGGAGCCCCGCTGAAGCTGCGGGGCCAGCGGACCCTCCGCAGACAAGCCACAGAAGGCAACCTGCCTGCTGCCCTCGCGGCGCTGGCAGAGCGCCCTCCGTGGCTTGCCACCCTGTCATAAACAGATAAGTAAGAGTTAATAGAACAGAAGTGCTTCATATCTCTTTGCCTGGAAAGGGTTAACAAGAACAGTGAGCCTGGCTGTCACCTGACCAGAGGACCTATCAGGGGACAGGATACTTTCAAATCTTGAGGGAGGGAAGTTTGTGTGCTGTGCTGTCAGAATTTGGTTGTTGTTCACTCTGGGGGCTCAGAGGGACCAGATGTGCAACCAGGTTTCTCTCCAATCTCCCTGATACTGGTTCTTATAGATCCAGAATAGTGAGTACTAGGTAGATAAAGCGAGTTAGGCTTATGGTTGTTTTCTTTATTTGCAAATGTGTATTTGGTTGGAAGGAGTTCAAATTGGTATTTTGCTGAAAAGATTTTAATTTGTACTTGTATACTTAGGCTGGGAGGGTATTCCCAGTATCTATAGCTGAAAGACCCTGTAACATATTCCATCTTAAATTTACAAAGCTAATTTTTACTGTTTTTCTCTCTTTAATTAAAAGTTTCTTGTTTAAGAACCTGATTGGTTTTTTTTATTCTGGTGAGGCCCCAGGGGACTGGGTCTGGATTCACCAGGGAATTGGTGGGGAGAAAGGAGGGAAGGGGGAAAGAGAGGCTAATCTCTCTCTGTGTTAGGATTACTTTCTCTCTCAGGGAGAGTCTGGGAGGGGGAAAGAGAAGGGGGGGAAGGTGGATTTTCCTCTCTGTTTTAAGATTCAAGGAGTTTGAATCGCAGTAATCTTCCAGGGTAACCCAGGGAGGGGAAGCCTGGGAGAGGCAACGGTGAGGGAAAGGGTTTACTTTCCTTGTGGTAAGATCCAGAGGGACTGGGGCTTGGGGATTCCTGGGCAAGGTTTTGGGGAGACAAGAGTGTACCAGGCACTGGAATTCCTGGTTGGTGGCAGCGCTACAGGTTCTAAGATGGTAATTGAGCTTAGAGGAATTCATGCTGGTACCCCATCTTTTGGACGCTAAGGTTCAGAGTGGGGAATTGTACCATGACACACCCCAAGCACGCACTTGACATGCTGGGGCCTGGAGCTGCCCCTGAATCCTGTTAGGTGGAATTGTGGATAATCATGGAAATGAAGCGAACAGAGCTATCTTTTGCCCTTCTCACTACCAGAGGGCTCCAGGGAGCTCCATTTCTGTAGGCCTTCTAGTTATGGGGCTCATAGTGGGTTCTGTCCCTCGTGTTAGGGCTTTGTCACACACTGTCCTATAGTTGGGTCTGGGCAAGTTGATAGGTATAGACACAGATGTGCCTGGGGCAGCCCTCCAGAAAATGCCAAGGTCAGGGCAGGCTGCAAAAGGGACAGTGGATACTCCCACATGGCATAGAAAAGTTTTAGAGTTCTGCCCATACGCATGCCCTCTGCAACAATCACACATCCTTATCCCACCACCTAGATACTTAAGAAATGCACAGGGGAAACTGAGTCACCCACACAATATTCAGAGAAAACATTAAGAACATTCCCACTTCATCACAATGGGCTTTCAAGCATTTGGCTGACAGAACTCGTAGGCCCAGTCATCATCATCATCAAGTGTGCACTGTGAACCATTGCACCAGCCAGAGCAGCCATGATTGATAATGTCATACCTCATGTTGTGTAGTGAAGTTCCCAGATCTGGCCTATCCTGTGAATCCATGAATTTCTGGGGTGGCCCCATAGGCAGTGCTAGGTAGGGTCAGTGTGCACTCCTTCATGAGCTGATGGAGTACTTAAGAGCACAGTGTGCAGGTGATTTTTCCAACCTGGCAACGTGGATGAAGAAACACCAGACCTCTGCCAGATTGTGACGTGGTGCACAAAGTCAGACCACTTTATGCTCAGGATTTGGTGCTGACAGAGTACATGGAATTCCTCCAGCCACTCCAAGTCTGCCTGTAACAGGATCCAGGTTTCTGACCTGTATGGCACTATAGGCAGCACACATATTCAATAGATCCTCACCTTAGGATACGTCTACACTACGGGATTATTCCGATTTTACATAAACCGGTTTTATAAAACAGATTGTATAAAGTCGAATGCACATGGCCACACTAAGCACATTAATTCAGCTGTGTGCATCCATGGTCTGAGGCTAGCATCGATTTCCGGAGTGTTGCACTGTGGGTAGCTATTCCATAGCTATCCCATAGTTCCCGCAGTCTCCCCCACCCCTTAGAATTCTGGGTTGAGAGCCCAGTGGCTGATGGGGCAAAAATCATTGTCGCGGGTGTTTCTGGGTAAATGTCATCAGTCATTCCTTCCTCTGGGAAAGCAACGGCAGACAATCATTTCGCACACTTTTTCCATGGATTGCCCTGGCAGACGCCATAGCACGGCAACCATGGAGCCCATTCAGCTTTTTTTTATACAGTCACCGTATGTGTACTGGATGCCGCGGACAGAGGCGATACTCCAGTGCTACACAGCAGCATTCATTTGCTTTTGCATGATAGCAGAGATGGTTACCAGTTGTTCTGTACTGTCTGCTGCCAGTGTAAATTGGCAATGAGATGATGGTTATCTGTCTTTCTGTACTGTTTGCTGCTATCATGGGTGCCCCTGGCTGAGATCAGCTGGGGGTGCAAAAGCAAAACTGGGAATGACTCCCTGAGTCAATCTCTCCTTTATGGTTTCTAAAAATAGAGTCAGTCCTGCCTAGAATATGGGGCAAGTGTAGTAGAGAAGCAGTGTATCAGAGAGCACAGCTGCTCTGTGTCAGATCCTGCAGAAATGATGAGCTGCATGCCATTCACGGGGGGTGCCCCTGCAACAACCACACCTGTTGCTTCCCTTCTTCCTCAACCTTCCTGGGCTACCGTGGCAGTGTCTCCCCCGCCCCATTTGTGTCATGAAGTTATAAAGAATGCAGGAATAAGAAACAGTGACTTGTTAGTCAGATAAAATGAGGAGAAGGCAGCCTCCAGGTGCTATGACAGTCCAGGAAGGACATTAAGCGGTGTGGAGGAGAGGAGCCCAGCATCCTGCTGCTATGATAGTCCAGGCAGTACAGAATCTTTTCTTTACACAGGAAAGGGAGGGGGCTGATGGAGCTCAGCCCCCAGTTGCTATGAGGAGGACAGTTACCAGCCATTCTGTATCATCTACTGGGAATGACCAGAAATCATTCCTATTTTTACCCAGGCATCCCTGGCCGACCTCACCTGAGGCCAGCCAGGAGCATTCACAGGCTGATGGTGACAACAGATATCAGTCATATTGTACCATCTGCCACCAGGAAGGGGAGAGGAGCGGATACTGCTCTTCACTGCTGCAGCATCGCGTCTACCAGCAGCATTCAGTAGACATAGGGTGACATTGAAAGAAGTCAAGAAACGTTTTCTTTCCCTTTTCTTTCACGTGGTGGGGGGGGAGTAAATTGACGATCTATTCCCTGAATCACCCCGGACAATGTGTTTGACCCTACAGGCATTGGGAGCTCAGCCAAGAATGCAAATACTTTTCGGAGACTGCTGGAGACTGTGGGATAGCTGGAGTTCTCAGTACCCCCTCCCTCCCTCCCTCCATGAGCGTCCATTTGAGTCTCTGGCTTCCCGTTACGCTTGTCACGCAGCACTGTGTAGGCTGTAGATTTTTTTTTCAAACGCTTTGGCATTTTGTCTTCTGTAACGGAGCTCTGATAGAACAGATTTGTTTCCCCATACAGTGATCAGATCCAGTATCTCCTGTACGGTCCATGCTGGAGCTCCTTTTGGATTTGGGACTGCATTGCCACCCGTGCTGATCAGAGCTCCACGCTGGGCAAACAGGAAATGAAAATCAAAATTTCGTAGGGCTTTTCCTGTTTACCTGGCCACTGCATCCGAGTTCAGATTGCTGTCCAGAGTGGTCACAGTGGTGCACTGTGGGATATTGCCCAGAGGCCAATACCGTCGATTTGCAGCCACACTAACCCTAATCCAATATGGTAATACCGATTTTAGCGCTACTCCTCTCATTGGGGAGGAGTACAGAAACCAATTTAAAGAGCCCTTTATATTGATATAAAGGGCCTCGCAGTGTGGACGGGTACAGCGTTAAATCGGTTTAATGCTGCTAAAATCGGTTTAAACACATAGTGTAGACCAGGCCTTAGTCTCAGCACAAAGATGTTTTTGCATCCATAGGCAAGACATGGACTTTATGCAGAAGGCAGTGAGATCTAGTTATGGCGGCTTCCCCCTGGGGTGCCACCTGGAACTGGGGTACCACTGAGCCCTCTGACCCACCGGCCTGGGCTCCCTCTCACACTGTGCTGCTGTGACAAGGTGCAGGAATGCTCCCAGTCTTATACTTCCATCAGCTTTCACACAGATAGGGACACACCTAGCTTCAGTTAAATGCAAGCTCTCTGACCAGCCACTGCATGTGAACTGACAATAGAGAAGCTACAGCCAAAATAACCCCCAGCTTTCCAGCCTAGGACCCCAGAACAGTACAGTCCAAATCCCGACCAGTATGAATTTATTATCCACTTCATCTCCCACTCAGTGTGGAGAGGAATATGCAATAGCTTCTCTGAGCTAAGGTTCCCAAGCATTTCACTCCCACTCACTGGTTCAGATAAAGCAAAAATAAGTTTATTAACTACTTAGATAGATTTTAAGTGATAGCACAGAGATCAAAGAAGATTACCTAGCAAATAAACAAAAACACAACCTAAATTTAATATACTAGATAGATTGGATGTGAATGAGCAGATTCCCACCCTAAACTGATGGAACCAGACTAGTAGATTCTTATGGCACAACCCGAATTAGCGTTACAGCTTGGATTTTTCAGGTGTTCATATACAGGCTAGAAATCCCTTTAGCCTGCATCCAGCACTTTCCCTTGTCCAGTCTTTGTTCCTCGGATGTTTCCAGGAGTTTTCTTGTGTGGGGAGTGAAGAACCACACAAGGGAGTGGTCTGGTGATTGGTCCTGCTTTGAGCAGGGGATTGACTAGATGACCTGCTGAGGTCCCTTCCAACCCTGATATTCTATGAACCACAGATGATGTCACTTCCCACCTTATATAGCTTTAGCATATGGTGGGAACTCTTTTTTCCCAGACCAGTTTGTGGAAAAATACTAACATCCCCAGATGGAGTCCAGAGACATGTGGTCTGGTCACATGACCTTGCAGTGTTATAGCAGCCATTGCTTACTGGCTGGCCAAAATGCCCACAGGAAGGTTAAGCTATTCCATAGTCCATTGTCTTTGCTGATGGGCCATCAGCCTGGTCTGGCTTCTTCATTGTTGTACCTGAAAGGCTGGCTGTGGGTATTTTCCAGAGTAAGCCCATTTGAAATACAGATCCCTAGTCAATATTCATAACTTCAGATACAAAAATGATACATACATGCAAATAGCATAATCAAATTCAACAAATCATAACTTTTCCAATGACACCTCACATGCCTTATCTGGTACAAAATGCATCATAATTATGTCATAACCATATACTAATAATATTACTATGATGAATAAGGGGGGCAGTGATGAAGTTGTCATTGCTGTCCATAGTGCTTGACCCCACGTGCTGAGGGTTCTGGTTGCCCAGCTCGGAGGTTTTGGACCTTGGTCTTCTGCCAAGACCTTGGTCTTCAACTCCATTGTTTGTAGGCCCAGTGACCCTCAGCAAAGGCAGATGTAGCTCATAAATACCTTTGGCTCCATTCTAAAAGAATCAGTGACCCTAAGGTGGCTGCAGAGGACCTCAGAGAATCTACTATGACTCTTTCGTCTCCTCACAGCACCAATGCGTTAATGGAAGCTAAAACACCCTCCAAACAAACAACAATAGAAATTAAGATGAGGATTAGCATTAACAGTAGCAGCAACAGAGACAGCAAGGGTTGCTGGACAGGGCCCTGGTCTAGGGAGCAGGAGACTTGGATTCTAATCCTGGCTTTGCTAAGGATCTGCTGTATGATCCATGGCAAGTCGCTTCCTCTCTCCGGGCCTGAGTTTACCTCCTGTCCAGTTAGATGGTGAGCTTGCTGGGGATGTCTCTCAGACAGTGCCCAGCCCAACAGGGCCTTGATCTAAGCGAGAACTGTCCACATGCACTCCCAGAAAGTGGCATAGGCTGGGGATGGACAGCACAGTTTCCTCAGCTGCCAGGCACTCAATCTCTGAACGCCAGTGAGCTGCCGCCTCAACTTCCTATCAGCACTAACTCCACAGCAGAAGCCAAGCGTGGAGAGGAACCAGGGGCAAGAGGGATCAGCGCTGGCTGGCAGAGTGGTTGGTGCTGAGGAGTGCACTGACACCTAAAGAAACACCCTGAGGGTCATGGGAGGGCCAGCCTGGAGAAAGGGGATGATGAGGAAGAGCAGTGGGGAGCAGGCAGAGGAGCAGGGCCATGGATGATCACTGTCTGACAGGACCATGATCCTGTGCTGCTCAATGGACATCTTAATGGGGGAGAGGCCGAGGGGGCTGGCCTTGTCAACCCCCACTTCACCACAAATGCTGGGCCCAGGAAAGCCAACCGGCCTGGTCCAGTGTGTCAGAAGAAGGGATTGCAGGCCGTGCTCACTCCCTCCAGAGCACAGCACAATCCACAGGGAAGGGTATGAGAGAGGAGCATGTCTGGGGAGGCTCCCAAACGTGCTTTGGCTCAAAGCTGGCAGTAAATTGGCATACATTTTGCTTTAAAGTTGTGACAGTCAGCAGCGACCCCCTAACAGCTAGTAGCTTTATAATAGCTGGCAACCATTAGGAGAAATTGGACACCTCACGGACACAGTAGCCTGAACTTTTGAACTGTCTTCCCTTATCAGTCTTGAGGCAGTTGAAGCTGGTCCTAAGCCAGTTTTTGTTGAGCAGATTGCAGAAGTGCAGGGTTTGCTAACCACCAATCAAATGCTAACACTACCGAAGCCTGTGTGTGAGTGTGTATAAAAGATTCTTGGTTTTTGTATGGAGTAGAGTTTTTTGTACCAAGGTACAGAACTCTCCTTTCTTCTGCAGAATAAAGCAACCTTTCCTTATCCCTGTCTGGCTGTCATTGGCTCTCAGCTAGGCGGACCCGACATTTCGGTAACAGTTTCTGGCAACCCAGATGGGACCCTCTTAGCTCAGATATCGGACTCCGGATGGCTGCAGCGAAATAGAAGCGGCGCCTCCAGGGTGCTTAGGCCCTCTTCCTCACTTAACCGCGGCCCCTGGGGTTCGTGCTCCAATAAGGTGAGCCCTAATAGGATAAGGAAATAATAGGGTTCTGGTTATATTCTGGTTACCTGGTTACTGTATTTCTGCCTTATACGTTTGGGTGTTAGGTGTGTGGATGGAACTAAGCTTCTTGTCCATAATTCCTCAGGGTGGAAGCCATAGCATGTGAGGAAGCCCTGAGGTCATATTAAGATCCATCTGTTCCGTCCCCTGTAGCAGTCAGTGTAAGCAGAGATTACTGGCTTGGATTTTTTGGATTAGATCATTATTCCCTCCTTCCTTCTGTTTAATTCTCTGAGTGCCAGAAAAGGGGATGGGTGGGTCTCAGCGCAAACTCTCTAAGCATAGCCCTTTGGACTACATGTTAAATAAATGGCTTTTACCCAGTGTTCAGAAAGGAATGTCAAAGAGGCATTTATTGCAGCTTTGTACCCAGGACTGGCCAGCCCTGGGTACCAAATGTCCCGAGTTCGGGTCTTTTGACATTCCAACTCACTTAACTCCTCTGTGCCTGGTGCTGGAAAACCAGGCACCAGGACAAATGGATTATTGGTTCTTGTGGGACGATGAAGCTCATCATTGCTTAAAGAAAATACAGATTCAAGCCCCTCTCTACCCAAAACCTTCTGCCCCTAAAGAGGCCGATTTTGGGGAAGAAAATCACCCCATATACTGTCCTCGACCTCAGCCACTGGTAGCAGCAGCACTACCAAGTGGGAAGGGCTTGATACCCTCCTCTGCAGCCGTGGGTTCAGAGACAGCAGCCCTACCACAGAAACCCCCGCCCAGGAAAATTGAGAACAAGACAGCTCCAGAAGATGAACCGGCTACTGGCGGAATGACGAGTAGTGGGTCAGAGTCTTTTAGCCTCTTGGGTAGTCCATCCCACTCTAGACTGGGGTCAGTTTATGGGAAGAAACTCATGGGCAATTTAATTCAAGCACCCCCCCGGGTCATCTCAGTTCCAACGACAGAAGGGAATGTCGTGGACCATCACATTCATGTTCCGTTTACCACAGCGGACCTTATGAATTGGCAAACCACTACACCTCGCCTCAGGGACGACCCGGATGTTGTCCACAGGTGATTCCGTACCATTTTTCAGTCTCATAATCCCAATTGGCAAGATGTGGGCCAATTTTTGGATTGTTTGTTACGTACAGAGGAGAAGGAGCTGGTCCTTTGGGGTGCCCAGGCTGCCGCGAAAGCCGACGGCCATTCCCGTGTCCTTATAACCCTTGCTAATCTGGCCCAATGGAACCCGAATGATCCGGCCCACTAGGTGAATTTAAAGAGATTCCAGGACTGCATTTTAATAGGTATCGAATAGGCAGGCAAGAGAACTCTGGATTGGTCAAAAGTTCATAATACTGTGCAAGTGAAAGAGGAGCACCCTTCTGATTTTTATGAGAGATTTTGTAAAGCATTTTGTACCTATACTAACCTAGACCCCAAGACCGCGGACGCACAGTCCACAGTCCGGCTCATCTTTATTTCTTGGTCAGCCCCAGACATCAAAAAGCGGTTACAGCGACTTGAGGGCACTGAAGGGAAATCACTGAAGGAACTGGTAAGCATTGCCACCCATATATATAATACAAGAGACAAGATACAAGAGACAAAGCAGGTGAGAATGCTGGTGGCTCTTGTAAATGCTGGGAATGAAAAACAAGGAGGGTGGAGAAGTCCCCCCAAGAAGCAACCTAAGCCCGACGGGGGGGGGGGCAGGATACATCAAAGATATGTGTAACTATTGTAAGCAGCTTGGTCATTGGAAGAGGAAGTGCCCATACCGACCCACTGGGCAGCAGCCCCGCCACCCAGACCCACCGCAACACCAAATGACTGTGGGGAGAACAGACGTTAATGACAGTGAAGAATGACGGTGACCAGGTGGTTCTTCTGTCACCTATTCAAATGATTTTACCACTTATGTTTGTTCCTCCAATGACCCCTAGGTCCATCTAACTTTGGAAGGAACTGTCTATTCTTGTCTTCTGTTCTCTGGGGCTGCCCTCTTCACTGTTACTGTCAAGCCGAAGAAGGGAAGACTCATGAATTAAAATATTCCGGTAATGGGTATAGGCGGAAAGCCATTTGACTGTTCTGTGTTGCAGGAGGCTACTGTGGAAATCTCTGGTGTCTCTGCCTCCCATGTCTTTTTGCTAGCTCCAGATTCCCCAGTTAACCTCTTGAGCAGAGACCTGTTGTGTAAATTGCATGCTCAGATCTTTTTTTCAGATGATAGGATCGTCCTCCGGTTACCTCAAAACCAACTTCCCCAGCTATGTGCTGTTCTGACCCAGGCTTCAGAGGATTCAATCCTGCCTGCGGACCAAATCCTACCCAAGCGACTCAGACAGGAAGTAAAAGCATCCCTATGGGGCACTTTAAAAACAGACTTGGGCACTCTCCGGACAGAACCAGTGCATATAACCTTGAAGCCAGGCATTGTAATTCCTCGAATTCGTTAGTATCCCATCCCCCAAGAAGCTCTGCTAGGCCTCTGGAACCTTATCACCACATTCCTGCAGTTGGGAGTGCTAATTCACACCAAGTCTCCTTTCAATACCCCCATTCTACCAGTCAGAAAACCTGACATGGATCCAGAGGGAAAACCAGTATACCGATTTGTCCAGGACTTGCATGCAGTGACTAAAGTCGTTCAGGCTAGACACAACGTGGTACCTAACCCTCACACTATCCTGACTGCCATTCCAGCAGGTACTGCTTGCTATTCAGTAATAGACTTGTCTAATGCATTTTTCAGTATTTCCCTAGATCAAGACAGCTGGGATATCTTTGCATTTACATGGACGGATCCAGAGACCAGGAGGGCAGAACAGCTGACCTGGACTCAGCAACCACAAGGATATGTTGAATCACTGACCATTTTCTCCTCTATCCTGACACGCGATTTAGCTGATATTAAGCTAGCTGGTGGGTCCACCTATCTCTTGTATGTGGATGACGTCCTGGTTTGTTCTCCTGATCAGGTAACATGCAAAACAGACACTATTTACTTGCTAAATTGCTTGGCAGATAAGGGACATAAAGTGTCCCCTTCTAAGCTTCAGTTTGCCAAGGACTAGGTAACCTACCTTGGTCATGTACTGACCCCGGGACATCGAGCTCTGTCTAGTGCCCGTATCCAGTCAATCCTTAACATTCCACGGCCAGAGACTAAACGTGAAATGCGGGGATTTTTAGGCTTTGCAGGATTTTGCCGTTCTTGGATTCCAGGTTTTGGAGAAATGGCAAAGCCCCTTTATGAGCAGATAACCTATGATGCTGAGGAGCCCCTGCACTGGAATTCTGGGGCTATCAAAGCCTTTCAGGAGGTTAAAACAGCCTTGGCCTCAGCCCCAGCCCTTGGGCTCCCTGATTATCAGAAGCCCTTCGTTCTCTATGTGCATGAGCCACTAGGGGTGGCCTCGGGTGTCCTGACCCAGACTTTTGGGCCCAAGGAATGACCTGTGGCCTACTATTCCCAAAAATTGGATCCGGAGGCACAAGGCTTTCCTGGTTGCCTTCGGGCGGTGGTTGCTGCTGGCCTTCTGGTACCCCAAGCAGAGAAGGTTACTTTAGGCCATACGATGGTCCTATGGACCCCACATGCGGTCCAACTATTGCTAGTCCAAAAGGGCACTCAGCACTTAACCTCTCAGAGACTGACCCATTTGGAAGTTTCTTTATTGTCCAGAACCAATTTAAAGATTAAGTAATGCCATGCCTTGAATCCTGCGACCCTTTTATCTTTTCCGGACAATGATCATAAGCCTTCACATGATTGTCTTCAAGCAGTACATTCTCAGGAAAAACCTCGACCAGATCTTTCAGATGTGCCCATTCCAAATGCTGACCTGGAACTGTATACAGATGGCTCGGCACGGGTCGTGGAGGTCCAACGAATATCTGGATTTGCAGTATCTACCCAGTTTGAGGTATTACAGTCTGCACCCCTGGGACCCTCCATCTCAGCCCAGGTAGCAGAATTGGTAGCCCTCACCTGAGCATGTGAGCTGGCAGCAGGTCAGTCTGTAAACATCTATACTGATTCAAAATATGCTTTTGGCATTTGCCATGCCACAGGGCAACTCTGGGCAGAGCGGGGTTTTATTACCTTCAGTGGCACTAAAGTAGCACATGGGCCCTTAATTCTGGAACTATTCAAGTCCGTGCACCTGCCATCCGAGATTGCCATTATTCATGTTCATGCCCACCAGAAGGGAAATGATCCCACCATCCGTGGGAACCGATTGGCTGATGCAGCATCAAAAGCGGCCTCCCTACAACCTTATATTACCAACCAAATGGTGCTCACACCCTCTCCCCCATCAACACCAGTCCCATTTGTCCCTGAACCATCAGAGGTTAGTTGCTGGGAGGACATAGGGGCCACTAAGACACCAAGGGGGGAGTGGCAGCTACCTGATGGGAAAAGAGCCTTGCCCCGGGCTGCTCTGCGGCCTGCCCTATTTAAACTACACCAAGAAATACACAGTGGAGCAGAGGCAATGGCAGTTATTGTGAACAGACTTTGGTATGCCCCTGGGGTATTCCAGGAAGCCAAAAGAATCCTTTCCACCTGTGCAAAATTCAATCCAAGGGGGGAACCAAAAGGCCCCCCTGGAGCAAGTTTATGGGCATATACGCCCTTTGAATGGCTCCAAATCAACTACTCAGAGATGCCCAAGTGCCAAGGCTACAAGTATCTTCTTGTAATTGTATGCCAACTGACTGGCTGGACCGAAGCATGACTAAATGAGCAACTGCCTTGAAAGCGGGGAAAACCTTATTGAACCATGTTATTCCTAGGTTTGGTCCTCCTAGGTCTACTGACTCTGATCAAGGGATTCATTTCACTGCCCAGGTTATTCAACACATTGCAAAGGCCCTAGGTATCACTTGGCTTCTACATACTCCTTGGAGACCACCATCTTCTGGGCAAGCGGAAAAAATGAACTAAACTTTAAAGCTTAAGCTCTCCAAAATATGTGCACAGACTGGGTTAAAATGGCTTCAGGCTCTGCCTTTGGCCCTCTTGGCAGTTCGAACTACCCCTAGGGGTTGGCTTGGTCTCTCATCTTTTTAACTTTTATTCGGCAGGCCATACACCAGATTTGCTGACCCAGGACCTGTGATGATTTAGCCACTTGGGGGGACGAGGAGTTGACCAAATATGTTGTTTCCCTCCAAAATACTCTCACATCTCTTCACAGGTATGCAGCCCAATTTCAGTCCTTACCCGCTGATGTACCTGCTCACCGGATCCAGCCAGGGGATTGGATCTATATAAAAAATTGGAAAATCGAGCCTCTCCAACCCCAGTGGGCTGGTCCTTTTCAAGTCCTTCTTACCTCCCACACTGCAATTCGAGTAAGGGAACGAGATACCTGGATCCACCACACCCAAATCAAGCTAGCCCTTATGCCTGGGCCAGAAGCAGATGACATCGGACTTCGAGGGAGCACTGCCAGCTCTTCTCACCGTGACCTGGAAAAGTCAGAAGCAGATGATGCCTGAAAAACTGAACCTCTTGAGAGACTAAAGCCTTTGTTCCGACGAACAAAACCCTGAGACTTTGTGACTATGGCTTCTCAGATGGTGCTGTGGTGTCAATTATTTCTGAGCCTGCCCCTTGTACAAGCTAACCTGCACCCAGTGGCTAAACTTCTTCAGTGACTGGCCACGTTGGGACACTTGTCTGACTGTTGGTTGTACCACCGAACTCGTTCTGAGGAAGGAATAGCACTGTGGGCTGTACCTTTAAACCTCTCTGAAACTCTCTCCCTACAAGTGGTGCGGAAAGCTGAGTAGTGGTGGAAAGGAGAATACCAGTCCGATAAGTATGGGAAAATGTCTGAGGTTTGGCATCATAGTTGAGAGGCCCAAGGAGTCCCTCTCTTCGATATCCTTGGGTTTGGGTATAAGTTGGCCCTATGTTTTAAGACTGTTGACGGGACCAGAAAGAAACTGGGTTACATTCCCTTAAAAGCCTGCGATCAAACCCTTAGGTTTAGTGTTAGAAATGGAACCTTTTACCCCTTAAAAATTGATGTAGACACCCAGAGACCTCCCTGCCAGTTTCAGAAGGCCTATATTGCGAAATTGACAGGCAAACATTATCAAGGGGAGTAGTTTCCTTCATTTCTTCTCTTGGGTCCCATAAATGAGACCGTGTATATTATATGGATGTCTCCTCTGGCATTTTATCACCTCACTCATTCCTTATAAAAATCTCTGAATGCCTGGGGGCACTAGTAAGCTTTACATCACACTTGTTTGCTGTTACATACTGTGGGGGTATCTTAAACACCCACGCCATGGGACATCTGAATGCTTCCCATTGGTGATGCCGGGGCAGGGCATTTGGCAACTCCAAACATCGAGATGTTAGGATAGATTGGTGCCACTGAGTAGCAGGAAGCTCCCTCACCCTTTATTTACAGAGCCCTGGTTTGTGTTTTATTTGTGGCCATAATGCTTATAAAGCTCTCCCACCAGGTTAGCATGGCCGGTGTGGTGTGGCCAGAGTATTACCAGATGTTCAAGTAAACACCACACTGGACTCAAGCCAAATTCTCAACCTGTGGACTTATTCTCACAAGCTCCTCACTCCCTTGAAAGAGGCTCGGGTTAAACGTGCCGACAATCCCCTAGTGATCAGGTGAACGGGATTTCATTCCTTTATACATGGACTTATTCCTGGACTGGGGGTAGCAGAGCTGAAAAGGGCAGTGGTAAATATTTCTGCAGAACTTGAAAAAGCAGCTAATGCCTCCTTGGATGCTTTCCAAAAGTTACAAGAAGAAATAGATGACATAGCAGAAGTAACACTGTAAAATAGGCGTGTGCTAGATGCCATGAATGCTGAAGTAGGGGGGGCCTGTGCTCGCATTGGGGAAAGATGCTGTTTTTATATTAATCGCTCTGGTTTAATTGAGTAGGATTTGCGGGCCATCAAGGATGCAGCTGTTTTTTTCCACAGTGTATCTCTTGATCATACCCTTAATTTTGAGGACCTCCTCCCAGACCTTGGGTCATGGTTTACTGGCCTTTTCCGTAAAATTATCAAATAGATTATTTTCTTTCTTTTTTTCTATGTGTTGTTTGGGTAATGTTGCAATGTGCAAAATGTTTGTGTAGTGCTGTTACTAAGGGCTCTACTGTCCGTAGGAGAACACAATATCTCTCCCTCCAGCTTGATCGCAAATTGCGTCACAGGCCTGACAATTTGGATTATCAGGCCCAAAGGGGGGACTGTGACAGTCAGCAGCGACCCCCTAACAGCTAGTAGCTTTATAATAGCGGGCAACCATTAGGAGAAATTGGACACCTCACGGACACAGTAGCCTGAACTTTTGAACTGTCTTCCCTTATCAGTCTTGAGGCAGTTGAAGCTGGTCCTAAGCCAGTTTTTGTTGAGCAGATTGCAGAAGTGCAGGGTTTGCTAACCACCAATCAAATGCTAACATGACCGAAGCCTGCGTGTGAGTGTGTATAAAAGATTCTTGGTTTTTGTATGGAGTAGAGTTTTTTGTACCAAGGTACAGAACTCTCCTTTCTTCTGCAGAATAAAGCAACCTTTCCTTATCCCTGTCTGGCTGTCATTGGCTCTCAGCTAGGCGGATCCGACATTTCGGTAACAAAGTTCAGGAGTTCATCTGGTCCTGAATCTGGAATAAAACCTCAGGGAACAGGGCTAGGAGGATAGGGGTAAGGTTGGCCTGTGCAGATGAGACCAATGGATGTATTCACATGGGACTGCGTGCTCGCCTCCTGCTCACACCCGCAGCCCCTTCCTTCCCACGCTACTTCTTATTTAAGAACATAAGAACATAAGTACGGCCGTACCGGGTCAGACCAAAGGTCCATCTAGCCCATATCTGCCTGCTGACAGTGGCCAATGCCAGGTGCCGCAGAGGGAGTGAAGCTAACAGGCAATGATCAAGTGATCTCTCTCCTGCCATCCATCTCCATCCTCTGGTGAACAGTGGCTAGGGACACCATTATTTACCCTTCCTGGCTAATAGCCATTTATGGACTTAGCCACCATGAATTTATCCAGTTCCTTTTTAAACATTGTTATAGTCCCAGTCTTCACAACCTCCTCAGGTAAGTAGTTCCACAAGTTGACTGTGCGCTGCGTGAAGAAGAACTTCCTTTTATTTGTTTTAAACCTGCTACCTGTTAATTTCATTTGGTGACCCCTAGTTCTTGTATTATGAGAATAAGTACATAACTTTTCCTTATCCACTTTCTCCACATCACTCATGATTTTATCTACCTCTATCATATCCCCCCTTAGTCTCCTCTTTTTCAAGCTGAAGAGGCCTAGCCTCTTTAATCTTTCCTCATATGGGACCCTCTCCAAACCCCTAATCATTTTAGTTGCCTTTTTCTGAACCTTTTCTAGTGCTAGAATATCTTTTTTGAGGTAAGGAGACCACATCTGTACACAGTATTTGAGATGTGGGCGTACCATGGATTAATATAAGGGCAATAATATATTCTCAGTCTTATTCTCTATCCCCTTTTTAATGATTCCTAACATCCTGTTTGCTTTTTTGACTGCCTCTGCACACTGCGTGGACATCTTCAGAGAACTATCCACGATGACTCCAAGATCTTTTTCCTGACTCGTTGTAGCTAAATTAGCTCCCATCATATAGTGTATATACTTGGGATTATTTTTTCCAACGTGCATTACTTTACATTTATCCACATTAAATTTTATTTGCCATTTTCTTGCCCGATCACTTAGTTTTGTGAGACCTTTTTGAAGTTCTTCACAATCTGCTTTGGTCTTAACTATCTTGAGTAGTTTAGTATCATCTGCAAACTTTGCCATCTCACTGTTTACCCCTTTCTCCAGATCATTTATGAATAAATTGAATAGGATTGGTCCTAGGAGTGACCCTTGGGGAACACCACTAGTTACCCCTCTTCATTCTGAGAATTTATCATTAATTCCTCTCCTTTGTTCCCTGTCTTTTAACCAGTTCTCTATCCATGAAAGGACCTTCCCTTTTATCCCATGACAGCTTAATTTACGTAAGAGCCTTTGGTGAGGGACCTTATCAAAGGCTTTCTGGAAATCTAAGTACACTATGTCCACTGGATCCCCCTTGTCCACATGTTTGTTGATCCTTTCAAAGAACTCTAATAGATTAGTAAGACACGATTTCCCTTTACAGAAACCATGTTGACTATTGCTCAGCAGTTTATGTTTTTCTGTGTGTCTGACAATTTTATTTTTAACTATTGTTTCAACTAATTTGCCCGGTACTGACACTAGACTTACCGGTCTGTAACTGCCGGGATCACCTCTAGAGCCCTATTTAAATATTGGCGTTACATTAGCTAACTTCCAGTCATTGGGTACCAAAGCTGATTTAAAGGACAGGTTACAAACCTTAGTTAATAATTCCACAACTTCACATTTAAGTTCTTTCAGAACTCTTGGGTGAATGCCATCTGGTCCCAGTGACTTGTTAATGTTGAGTTCATCAATTAATTCCAAAACCTCCTCTAGTGACACTTCAATCTGTGACAGTTCCTCAGATTTGTCACCTATGAAAGCCGGCTCAGGTTTTGGAATCTCCCTAACATCCTCAGCCGTGAAGACTGAAGCAAAGAATCCATTTCGTTTCTCCGCAATGACTTAATCATCTTTAAGCACTCCTTTTGTATTTCGATAGTCAAGGGGCCCCACTGGTTGTTTAGCAGGCTTCCTGCTTTTGATGTACTTAAAAAACATTTTGTTATTACCTTTGGAGTTTTTGGCTAGCTGTTCTTCAAATTCCACTTTGGCTTTTCTTATTACACTCTTGCCCTTAAATTGGCAGTCTTTGTGCTTCTTTCTATTTGTCTCACTAGGATTTGACTTCCACTTTTTAAAGGAAGTCCTTCTATCTCTCACTGCTTCTTTTACATGGTTGTTAAGCCACGGTGGCTCTTTTTTACTTCTTTTACTGTGTTTCTTAATTTGGGGTATACATTGAAGTTGGGCCTCTATTATGGTGTCTTTAGAAAGGGCTCATGCAACTTGCAGGGATTTCACTTTAGTCACTGTACCTTTTAACTTTTGTTTAACTAACCCCCTCATTTTTGTATAGTTCCCCCTTTTGAAATTAAATGCCACAGTGTTGGGCTGTTGAGGTGTTCTTCCCACCACAGGGATGTTGAATGCTATTGTATTATGGTCACTATTTCCAAGCGGTCCTGCTATAGTTACCTCTTGGACCAGCTCGAGCGCTCCACTCAGGATTAAATCTAGAGTTGCCTCTCCCCTTGGGGGTTCCTGTACCAGCTGCTCCATGAAGCAGTCATTTAAAGTATCGAGAAATTTTATCTCTGCATTTCGTCCTGAAGTGAAATGTTCCCAGTCAATATGGGGATAATTGAAATCCCCAACTATTATTGGGTTCTTAATTTTGATAGCCTCTCTAATTTCCCTTAGCATTTCATCATCACTATTACTGTCCTGGTCAGGTGGTCGATAATAGATCCATAATGTTATATTTTTATTAGAGCATGAAATTTCTATCCATAGCGATTCGATGGAACCTGTGGATTTTTACTTCATTTGAATCTACATTTTCTTTCACATATAGTGCCACTCCTCCCCTTGCACTACCTGTTCTGTCCTTCTGATATATTTTGTACCCCAGTATGACTGTGTCCCATTGATTGTCCTCAGTCCACCAGGTTTCGGTGATGCCTATTCTATCAATATCCTCCTTTATCACAAGGCACTCTAGTTCACCCAGCTTATTATTTAGACTTCTAGCATTTGTGTACAAGCACTTTAAAAACTTGTCCCTGTTTATTTGTCTGCCCTTTTCTGATGTGCCAGATTCTTTTTTATGTGACTGTTAATCATCTGATCCGACCCTTACATTATCCTCTTACATCCTCTGTTCCTGACTATAACCTGGAGATTCTCTATCATTAGACTCTCCCCTAAGAGAAGTCTGTGTCTGATCCACATGCTCCTCTGCTGCAGTCGGCTTTCCCCCATCTCCTAGTTTAAAAACTGCTCTACAACCTTTTTAATGTTTAGTGCCAGCAGTTGGTTCCACTTTGGTTTAGGTGGAGCCCATCTCTCCTTTATAGACTCCCCCCATCCCAAAAGTTTCCCCAGTTCCTAATGAACATAAACCCCTCCTCTCTACACCATGGTCTCATCCACGCATTGAGACTCTGAAGCTCTGCCTGCCTACCTGGCCCTATGTGTGGAACTGGGAGTATTTCTGAGAATGCCACCATAGAGGTCCTGGATTTCAGTCTCTTCCCTAGCAGCCTAAATTTGGCTTCCAGGACATCTCTTCTACCCGTCCCTATGTCATTGGTACCTACATGTACCATGACCACCGGCTCCTCCCCAGCACTACACATAAGTCTGTCCAGATGCCTGGAGAGATCCACAACCTTCACACCAGGCAGGCAAGTCACCATACGGTTCTCCTGGTCATCACAAACCCAGCTATCTACGTTTCTAATGATCAAATCTCCCATTACTAACACCTGCCTTTTCCTAGAAACTGAAGTTCCCTCCCCTGGAGAGGTAACCTCAGTGCGAGAGGCAACCTCAGCACCATCTGGAACTATGGGGAGGTTTCCCTCTGCTCCTGTTGACTGCTCTGCTTCCCTGGGCCTTTCTTCGTCCTCAACAGCGCAGGGGCTGTCTGACCAGAAGTGGGACAATTCTACAGTGTCCCGGAAAGCCTCATCAACGTACCTCTCTGCCTCCCTTAGCTCCTCCAGTTCCGCCACCCTGGCCTCCAAAGTCTGTACGTGGTCTCCGAGGGCCAGGAGCTCCTTGCACCGACTGCACACATACGCCACCCGCCCACAGGGCAGGTAATCATACATGCTACACTCAGTGCAATACACTGGATAGCCCCCACTCTGCTGCTGGGCTTCTGCCTGCACTGTCTCCTAGTTAATGGAAAGGTGGTTTAAAGCAAGGGGTTTGGAATATGGTTTGGATTATAGGTTTATAGGGGACTACAGAGGAACAGATAGGACCGACAAGGGACCCCCGCTCCCTTCCCAACTCCCCTTTCAAACTCACTTGCGAAACTCCCTGTTAGCAACCCCTGTTCTCAAGGCTCCCTGGTCGCTTGTGCGTGGCTTTATAAAGCCCTGGCCTGAGTGAATGCCCCGCACACTGATTAAGGCTCAGCCAACTACCAGAGGCTTTGAGCTTTCAAACCTTCCTTTGAAGCTCACAGCCTCCAACTCCATTCACTAGCCAGTGACCTAAGCAGACATGGGTTTATCATCATTGTGATGTTGCACTCTGTATAATTTTATGAAAATATACTAATCAGTGGTGTATTATCTCCTAGACCAACAAGGCCTAGGCCTAGGATGGTAAATTTGCAGGGGCGGCAAATTAGCTGGAGCCCCCCCCCCAACTCCGCCCCTTCCCCAAATCCGTGGCCCGTCTCCTCCCCCAGGCGCGCCGTGTGAAAGCGCTGGGAGAGAGGGAGAAGTGAGTAGCAGCGCGCTTGGAGGAGGCGGAGCAGAGGTGAGCTGGGGCCAGCGGACGCAGGAAGTAACTCTTCGAAGGTGGAGGGGGGAAGAGAACCGCTCGCTGCCCCAGCTCACCATCACTCCACCTCCGCCATCCCCCGAGCATGCCACAACTCCCCTTCTCCCCCCTCCCTCCCAGGCTTGCCGCGGGGGAGTGGAGGTGAGCTGGCGCGAGGGGGGTGGCAATTTTTTGAGGGCCATGGAGCGGCAGATTTGTTAATCCGCCACTGATACTAATGTAACTGGAATATGCTTCATGCAAAAGGTCTCTTGTAAGGAATCATTACAATGCTTATAATCTACTGAGTATGATCATCCTCTTTGTATAAATGTATCATTGTATCTGAATCTAGAAATATGAAATATAACTCTGAGGGCCTATTGTCATTATGCAAAGTGTGGGCCATTAATGGTGGTTTGGAATCTTGATGACTCCCATTAAGCAGGACAACTGACTGCAGATGGCTCTGTTTTAGCTGCAAGCCTTCCTGTATATGTGTGCGCTGGCAAGTGAGCAATGAAGTCTTACAGTGACATGTGATCATGTCACCTGAACTGGAACCCATTTTTAACCTGGTGCTTTTCCATTGAGAAGGGGGGGTGGGAACCCAGAGAGACAAAAGATTCCCACCTTATGCAAAAGATATATAAATGAGTGGAACACAAAAAAGAGGTAGCCATCACGAGGAATCCTCTAGCTACCACTTGAGCTGGAACAAGGGCTATACCAGGGGAAAGGATTGTGCCCAGACTAGGAAGGCATCCAGTCTGTGAAAGAAACTTAATAAAACATCTCTAAAGGTGAGATGTTACCTGTATTCAGTTGTATTAGGCTTAGATTAGCATGTTTTACTTTATTTCACTTGGTAATTTACTTTGTTCTGTTTGGAACCACTTAAATCCTACTTTCTGTATTTAATAAAATCACTTTTTACTTATTAATTAACCCAGAGTATGTATTAATACCTAGGGGAGCAAACAGCTGTGCATCTCTCTCTATCAGTGTTATTGAGGGCGAACAATTTATTAGTTGACCTTGTATAAGCGTTATACAGGGTATAACGGCTTGATTTGGGTTTAGACCCCTTTGCGAGTTTGGCACCTGAGTGTTGAAGGAACACTTCTGTGAGCTGCTTTCAGTTAAGTTTGCAGCTTTGGGGCAGGTAATTCAGACCCTGGATCTGTGCTGGAGCCGACGAAAGTGTCTGGCTCAGCAAGACAGGGTGCTGCAGTCCCGAGCTGGCAGGGAAAGCAAGGGCAGAAGTAGTCTTGGCACATCACTTGGCACTTACCAAGGGGGTTTCTGTGATTCAACCCGTCACAGTCATCTAATGCCAGCTCTCCTCTGCACAGGCCCACAGCATTCTTCCTGCACCCCCCAGTGGGCACAGAGTGGATGCGTCACTTTCTGAGGAAAAGGATGTAAAATCAAGAGGAAGCTCTGAGTTTCCACTTTCCCTAAGGAGCAGAATCTAGTTAGCCTTCTCCCTTGAGATTGTTTCACTGCATGAGTCTAAGCAGGAAAAGAGTGTGCTGGTGGGCCTGTGCTGAATCTAGGGCAGTAAGAGCGCTTGGCTTGCTCACGAACTGCTAAAGACTTTTTTTTTTTTCAAAAAGGAAGGGATTTGGGTTTGTGTCCCAGAAATACCCTACCCTCAGCGTCTTCACCACAGGCAAAGAGAAAGCTGTGTCTGATTTCTATGCAGAAGATGCTGTGCTGAACTTTGACAAACCATATTGCGTGCCTGTGCAAAGAGACCTAAAGTCCAGCTGGTATAAAAAGGAAAATCTGTCCAGAAAAGACAGCCCTAGCAAGTGGCTATATAGCAAGGCCAGCCCCTTGGATAAAAGGCCAGTCTGAAAGGGAAGAGAATCAGATTATTACTTGCTCTTTTGGCCCAGAACAGATACTGAAGGAAAGAGCCAGTTGCTGCTCATGAAGGTTGACAAGGAATCCATAATGATGAATTAAATCTGCAATCATTATAAACCTCAGACACTGTCTCTGATCAGCCACTGCATTGCTTAATCTTTCTAGACAAACTTGCCATTCTCACGAAGTCTTGACAACAGCCTAATGTTATATCCAGCATCAAGGACTGATCACCTTTGGGAATCAAATCCTATCCAGTATTGGGACTGGTGGTACTTGGATTAACATGATCCAATGATCAAAACTCTGACAACTGAAGACAAAAAATAAGAAAAATCTGTTTGGCTTTGTCATAACATTTCTTCCTAGATCTGGACCTTAGCGTCCAAAATATGGGTGTTAGCATGAAAACCTCCAAGCTTAGTTACCAGCTTGGACCTGGTAATTGCTGCCACCAGCTAGGAATTATACAGTGCCTAGCTCACTGTGGTCTCCCCAAAACCTTCCCTGGGGGACCCCCAGACTCAGATGCCTTGAGTCTTACAACAAAGGGAAATAACCCCCTCCCCTTGTTTCCTTGTTACTTCCTCCCAGGCTCCCCTCCCTGGACGACCCTAGGAGATTCCCTGCTTCCAGTCCTGGAAACACAAGTACCGAGAGATCTAATCTCTCTTCCCCTTCACCCAGAGGGTATGCAAAGTTAGGCTTAGTAAATCTAACACAAAGAGATTTTCCCCCTGACTTCTTCCTCCCACCAATTCCCTAGTGAGCTGCAGACTCAATTCCCTGGAGTCCCCACTAAAGAAAAACTCCAACAGGTCTTAAAAAGAAAGCTTTATATAAAAAGAATGAAAAAAGGACATAAAAGGATCTCTGTATTAAGGTGACAATATACAGGGTCAATTGCTTAAAGGAAAAAAATGAATAAACAGCCTTATCCAAAAAGAATACAATTTAACACATTCCAGCAACTACACACATGTAAATACAAAAAAACCAATATAAACCTATTGTCTTACTATCCTTGTACTTACAACTTGGAAACAGAAGATTAGAAAGCCTGGAGATTCCTGTGGTCACTCTTAGAGCCGAGAAAGAGACAAAGGACTCAGACCCAAAACTTCCCTCCACCCAGATTTGAAAAAGTCTTGTTTCCTGTTTGGTCCTCTGGTCAGGTGTTTGGTTCCCTGTGTTAACCCTTTACAGGTAAAAGAACATTAACCCTTAGCTATCTGTTTATGACAGGCTTGTCTGGGGTTTCCATGCCTACTAAAGCACAGATCTGGTGGTTGCACTGATGTAGTGGAAGCCTTTAGTGTAGACCTACTGCACTGACTGTGGACCACAATTTGCATTGGTGTACATTAACTCTGTTTGAAACCTGGTAAGCTGCTCTTGTGCAGTGCGTCTACACTTATGAAGCTGCAACTACAGCTAAAACCCCAATGTAGAGGATGCCTTAGGCAAGATTTGAAAAGGTATTTAGATGTTGCTTCACTCACTATTCAATGACTAACTGATTTAGGAGACTAGACCCATATCCTCCAAAGGATTTAGGTGCCTAACTCCCATTGAAGTCAATGGCAGTTAGGCACCTAAATGATCTGGACATGAGTTTCTAAACCCATCTTTTTGTCCCGTGTTAGTACAGTACCTAGCACCATGGGGTCCTGGTGCAGGACTCAGTCCTATGTGCTACGGTAATGCACATAATAAATAAAAATATTAGCATTAAATTTGCTCAGAAACAGCTTCTGTGTGAGTGCAGCTATGATGTGTTCAGCTGGCAAAATGGTGCTGCTTTTACAGAAAGAGAGGAATGCTCCACACTGGTGATAAGGGGGGACCGCCCAGTGACGTCGGGAGCATGGGTTCCTTGCTTTCCCATTCCCGTATCCTCAACTCCGAGGTTTCATGACCAATGCCTGCATTTCCCACACTATAATATGAGTCAGAACAAGGGCCTGCAGCTGAGCCTGGGACACGGGAGCTCAGTTTCCAATCAGATGAGCTAGAGCAGAGCCACCTGATTGGCCAACCTAGCTGATTGGTTGAAGGGAGCCAGCAGGTGTGCTCTTAAGCCCAGGATCACCAGCACATTGCCAGTTGCTTACCACTTACACCCACAGCTGTGATTGCTGCTGTGCCTGCCTTATTCCAGCCCTGCTCCCCTGTTTGGTCCCTGCCTCTGGCTCCGACTCCTGGTTCTAGCTCTGGCCCTTAGCACTGTTCCTGGCCTATGCAGTTGTTCTCACCACTAGACATGACTGCCCACACCCCAGTCTTGTCACTTAGAACTTTATCCTTTCTTGTACTAAGAGAGAAAAGGTCCAGCTGGATTTGAAAGCCAAATCATTGAAGTCCCCTGAAAATCAATAGGAGTTAGACACCTCAATACTTTTTGTGGATCTGTGGACATCTCCAGATGGCTATAAATAAGCCCAGCCTTATAGATGACAGGAGACACTGGTAGAAAAGATAGACATTTGCTCTTTTAGCCTGAACAGCTACTAAAGAAAATAATTGTTTGTTGTTGACTGTGATGTTGTCTAAAAAGGAAGGTGACCATCTACACCAGGCCTGCACAACTTGTAAAGCGGCGAGGGCCATATTACTCCAAAGAAAACAGCTGAGGGCCAAACCCTCCTGGCCCTGCCAAACCCCGCCCCAGTGAAGCCAAGCCCCCCAAAAGACAACAGCCCCCCAGCGCTGCCCAGAACCCCTGAAATACTCCTCCCCCCAGCACAAACCCTCCTTCCCCAGAGCTGCCCCACCGAAACAGCGGTATTGAACCTTGGTAATATCTTATAGCGGGCCCTAAGGCAGTAAAATTAAGGTAAAAGAAAAATGTCTTTTTGGTAGAAGTAGAACAAGATCTTCCCCCAACATTGTAATCAATTGCCCTGCTGCATGAATGAGGTGTGAATTAGGAAGGTGTGGAAGGCAGGCACCTCCAGACAGCTGCAACCCTTGGAGAGGGGATGGGAGCCAGACCAGATCAGTAGAACAGGTCAGCCACTGACTCCTCATTCATGTCCTCAGCTCCCCCACGGCTCGCCTACTCACCCCCCGCCACTGCCTGCCTGCCCGCCTCCTCAGCCCCCGCCACTACCCGCCTCTTCAGACCCCCTCCCTCACCCACCGCTTGCCTACTCACCCACCCGCGGGCCGCACAGTGAGCCCACCTACTCACCTACTCACCCCCCGCGGGCCACACAGTGAGCCCACCTACTCACCTACTCACCCCCCGCGGGCTGTACAGTGAGCCCACCTACTCACCCCCCGCGGGCCACACAGTGAGCCCACCTACTCACCTACTCACCCCCCGCGGGCCGCACAGTGAGCCCACATGGGCTGCATGTTGTGCAGGCCTGATCTACACTAATATGGTCACCACTTTTACTAAACTATGATAAATATTGTACAAAGTATGCCTTGTTGAGAGACTGAGAAAGACCTACAGGTTCTCTCTTCAGGACTAACACAGGATCTATAAACAAGAGCCTCTGTATGTCATGCCTAAAGACACTCCAAACAGTACATATGCAGCAGGTGCAACCAAAAATTTGCAGTTCATATGAAGAACTGATGGCAAAGGATGTACACCATGAAACTGCCTGACCCCATGACACAGCAAGGATTTTTCCAGAAAAAAGGTTCAAGAGATAAAAAGGGAGAACAAAGGTTCCTGGGCACCTCTTTCCTACTCTGGACTGGTGAATTCTGATAGGAAATTTTGAACAAAAGGACTGAAGTCCCCAAAATTACTCGGGCAACCCAGAGAGACTTCTAGAAAACTAGCAGATTTAACATCCCTGCTATCATTCACCTGTAACATATTTTACCTGCTTTAACCTCTGACTAACTCTCAGGCCATGTCTACATCTAAAATTTTGCAGCGCTGGTTGTTACAGCTGTATTAGTACAGCTGTATAGGGCCAGCGCTGCAGAGTGGCCACACTTACAGCAACCAGCGCTGCAAGTGGTGTTAGATGTGGCCACACTGCAGCGCTGTTGGGCGGCTTCAAGGGGGGTTCCGGGACCGAGCAAACAGGGAAAGGAAACCAGCTTCGCCGCGGTTTGCTCTCTTGGTCCCGGAGCCACTCAGCAAACCGCAGGGAAGGAGACCTGCTTGCTCGGGGTTCCGGGACCGAGAGAGCACACCGGGAACGCCGCGGTTTGCTCTCTCGGTCCCGGAGCCACTCAGCAAACCGCAGGGAAGGAGACCTGCTTGCTCGGGGTTCCGGGACCGAGAGAGCAAACCGGGAAAGGAAACCAGCTTCGCCGCGGTTTGCTCTCTCGGTCCTGGAACCCCGAGCAAGCAGGTCTCCTTCCCTGCGGTTTGCTGGGTGGCTCCGGGACCGAGAGAGCAAACCGGGAACGCCGCGGTTTGCTCTCTCGGTCCCGGAACCCCGAGCAAGCAGGTCTCCTTCCCTGCGGTTTGCTGGGTGGCTCCGGGACCGAGAGAGCAAACCGGGAAAGGAAACCAGCTTGATTACCAGAGGATTCCTCCTTCCACGGAGGTCAAGAAAAGCGCTGGTAACTGTCTACATTGGATTACCAGCGCTGGATCACCAGCGCTGGATCCTCTACACCCGAGACAAAACGGGAGTACGGCCAGCGCTGCAAACAGGGAGTTGCAGCGCTGGTGGTGCCCTGCAGATGTGTACACCTCCTAAGTTGCAGCGCTGTAACTCCCTCACCAGCGCTGCAACTTTCTGATGTAGACAAGCCCTCATTTCTTAGCTAATGATTCTTTAGTTAGTTTATCAAAGAAATTGGCTGTCAGCATTATCTTTGGTGTAAGTTCCTGAGCATTCATAGACCTGCGGTAAGTGACTGGTTCTCTGGGACTGGAAGAACCTAATTTTTTGTTTTAATAACCTTTCATCAGAGAAATCTAGTTTGTCTGGGTGGTGATATAGGCTGGAGTGTTTAAGAGAACTGTCTGTGGCTCCTGGTAAGCTAGTATAGCGATCCAGGAGCACACATTTGTTCTTGGTTTGGTTAAGTCTAATTATAGAATATACCAGAGTAGGAGTGTCTGCCCAGTTTTTTGACAGTCTGACATGAGATTGGGCCTCTCAGCTGTGAGCCCTACCAGGCACAGTGACAGTTAGAATCATAGACTATCAGGGTTGGAAGGGACCTCAGGAGGTATCTAGTCCAACCCCCTGCTCAAAGCAGGACCAATCCCCAACTAAATCATTCCAGCCAAGGCTTTGTCAAGCCTGACCTTAAAAGCCTCTAAGGAAGGAGATTCCACCACCTCCCTAGGTAACCCATTCCAGTGCTTCACCACCCTCCTAGTGAAATAGTTTTTCCTAATATCCAACCTAAACCTCCCACACAGCAACTTGAGACCATTACTCCTTGTTCTGTCATCAGGTACCACTGAGAACAGTCTAGATCCATCCTCTTTGGAACCCCTTTCAGGTAGTTGAAAGCAGCTATCAAATCCCCCCTCATTCTTCTCTTCTGTAGACTAAACAATCCCAGTTCCCTCAGCCTCTCCTCATAAGTCATGTGCTCCAGCCCCCCAATCATTTTTGTTGCCCTCTGCTGGATTCTTTCCAATTTGTCCACATCCTTTCAGTAGTGGGGGGCCCAAAACTGGACTCAATACTCAAGATGAGTCGTCACTAATGTCAAATACAGGGGAATGATCATATCCCTCGATCTGCTGGCAATGCGCCTACCTATACAGCCCAAAATGCCATTAGCCTTCTTGGCAACAAGGGCAGATTGCTGACTTATATCCAGCTTCTTGTCCACTGTAATCCCTAGGTCCTTTTCTCAAGGAATCAATTCTGAAGCACTTAGAAAAGAGGAAAGTAATCAGGAACAGTCAGCATGGATTTACCAAGGGCAAGTCATGCCTGACTAACCTAATTGCCTTCTATGAGGAAATAACTAGGCCTGTGGATGACGGGAAAACAGTGGATGTGTTATTCCTTGACTTTAGCAAAGCTTTTGATACGGTCTCCCACAGTATTCTTGCCAGCAAGTTAAAGAAGTATGGGCTGGATGAATGGACTAAAGGTAGATAGAAAGCTGGCTAGATTGTCGGGCTCAACAGGTAGCAATCAATGGCTCCCTGTCTAGCTGGCAGACGGTTTCAAGCGGAGTGCCCCAAGGGTCGGTCCTGGGGCCGGTTTTGTTCAATATCTTCATTAATGATCTGGAGGATGGCATGGACTGCACTCTCAGCAAGTTTGCAGATGACACTAACTGGGAGGAGTGGTAGATACGCTGGAGGGTAGGGATAGGATACAGAGGGACCTAGACAAATTAGAGGATTGGGCCAAAAAAAACTGATGAGGTTCAACAAGGACAAGTGCAGAGTCCTGCACTTAGGATGGAAAAATCCCATGCACTGCTACAGACTAGCGACCGAATGGCTAGGAAGCAGTTCTGCAGAAAAGGACCCAGAGGTTACAGTGGATGAGAAGCTGGATATGAGTCAGCAGTGTGCCATTGTTGCCAAGAAGGCTAATGGCATTTTGGGGTGTATAAGTAGGGGCATTGCCAGCAGATCGAGGGACATGATCATTCCCCTCTATTCGACATTGGTGAGGCCTCATCTGGAGTACTGTGTCCAGTTTTGGGCCCCACGCTACAAGAAGAATGTGGAAAAATTGGAAAGAGTCCAGCGGAGGGCAACAGAAATGATTACGGGGCTGGAGCACATGACTTATGAGGGGAAGCTGAAGGAATTGGATGTTAGGAAAAACTTTTTCACTTGGAGAGTGGTGAAGCACTGGAATGGGTTACCTAGGGAGGTGGTGGAATCTCCTCCTTTAGAGGTTTTTAAGGTCAGGCTTGAAAAAGCCCTGGCTGGGATGATTTAGTTGGGAATTGGTCCTGCTTTGAGCAGGGAGTTGGACTAGATACCTCCTGAGGTCCCTTCCAACCCTGATAGTCTATGATTCTATGAAGGGAGAGCGGCTGTTTCCTCTCTCAGCCACATTAATATATTAGCCATGGTTTTCCTACACCCTGGTAAGAAATCTCCCCCTCTGTTCCCACAGAGTCTGGGTCACAGGGTAGCTGGCCCCTGAGGTGGCCAGGTACTTGGCCTACCTGTGACAGGCTCTGCTAAAGAGAACGAGCTAGCCCAGATCCATCTGGGAATAACTCAGAACTAATTAACTTCTGCTCTGTGTGCTTGGCAGGAGAGAACGCAGGTAGGAAGCACCTGAGGAAAGAGCTCCTGTGAAGCTGGCCGGAAGCTACATCCAGTGGGTCTCCCTAGAGATCAAGGCTCCTGGGGAGAGGACCAGTCCCCAGTGTGCAGAAGGAGAAAGCCCCCAAGGGGAGGGCTTCTGAGGGGAGCTGGTCAGAACAAGGAGCAATGGTCTCAAGTTCCAGGACAGGAAACTAAGGAAGAGTGCTCCTAGGTGGGCGAGGCTATGCAAGGGAGGAGTTCCAATGGAAGGACTTCTCCAAGTGGGTACAGGAGCCCCCAGTCCTGTCCTGAGGAAGGGGTGTCATCGTGTGATCTCTGTGGGGATCTTCACCCAAGAAGAGAGACACTTCCCCAGCTGATGACAAGAGGTCCTGGCACCAGAAGAGGTTTCTGGGTCAAGAGGGCCTCTCTGGTAAGGGACTTGGACTTATGGAGGTTTGGACCAAGGATGCTGGGGATGCTGGGGTTGAGGCCTGTCTGTGTAATGTTTCATCTTTGGGTTAAATAAGCTAGATCCCTGAAGGGGCACTTCAATATACATCAACCTCATTGGACTTATTGAAAGCCCATTAGGGGAAACTGAGGCAGGGATATAATTGTAGTGCTGCAGTGGGCCCCCGTTGCAGCCTGCTTTTATTGATCCCATGTATGTCTCCACCAGAGCAAATAGTGACAACTTGTTAGAGGGGCAGTATACTGTAGGCATGTGGCCATTTCTCTTTCCAAACCATTCTCTCCCCTTCAGCCCCCTGGGAGTGCAGAGAGGGTTGTATGTGCAAGATGGTACTGCTGCTCCCTTCAGCCTCCTCATCAGACAAAATGACTGCAGTCTGGCTCTTGGTGTTCCTTCTGCTGCCTCAGAATGGCAAAAGGTTATTGATTGAAACCATCTCTTATCATTGGTTCCTTTCTCCTCTCTGAAACATTTGGTAACAGTAGCAGGAAACTAGACAGTGCAGTCCCATATGACCCCGAGTGCTTTCTGCATCATATTGAGGGCCACATTGAAGAACACCTAGCTGCTGGAGAGGTTAGGATATAGATATTCAGGCCTGTCTGCAAAGGTCTATACTTATAGAATGTAAGTGTTTTCTTATCACTTAGCTAGTTATAGAAGTATAAAAGAAAGAATCAAAAATCACTGTTTGTGTAATGGCCTTTTCTTACTGTGACAGTCTGAGGCCTAGTTCTTCAGCTAAGCAGCCATAAACTGGGAAATATGTGGTCACATCCTCACATTCCAAACCAGTCATATTAAAATAAGGCAATCGGGGGCTGTTAGGAAGGTGATCCGATCTATCACCTCCAGAGAAAGGGAAGAGCCTAGGAGATGTAAAAGGAAATTTAGTTTGATAGTTTTCTGTCTGGTAAGAACTTACTTATTATTAGACACAGCTGGAAAACTCATATGTCTGTATAGATGTAGTTGTGAAACCCTTATGTTTGTATAGATGTAGTTATGAAATCCTCACTTTTGTATTGTTTTGTATGTTTATTTGCATGATCTCTGTCTGGTTCTGTGATTGTTTCTGTCTGCTGTATAATTAATTTTGCTGGGTGTAAACTAATGAAGGTGGTGGGATATAATTGGTTAGCTAATCATGTTACAATATGTTAGGATTGGTTAGGTAAATTTTAGTAGAATGACTGGTTAAGGTAGAGCTGAGAATATTACTATATAAATTAGGGGCAAACAGGAAGTAAGTTGGGATTCAAAAATAAGGAAAAGGAACTTGAATTTAAGCTTGCTGGAAGTTCACCCCGATAAACATCGAATTGTTTGCACCTTTGGACTTCGGGTATTGCTGCTCTCTGTTCATGCGAGAAGGACCAGGGAAGGGTGAGAGTGAAGGAGTAAGCTCTCTAACAAGGGGTGTCTACACTAACCCAATTTTCTGTAAATTTCACACTGTTGCTACCACCAGTTCTGCTCCATTAGTGCTAGCAATGCCAGGAGCGCCGGTGTTTGCTGGCTGCTTGCATCTTCTCCACTAGGTCATCTGCTCCTGCCCAGAACTGGCTAGGGGGAGGGTAACCAGATGTCCCAATTTTATAGGGACAGTCCTGATTTTGGGGTCTTTTTCTTATATGGGCTCCTATTACCCCCCCCCCAACACCTCCACCCAGTCCCAATTTTTCACCCTTGCTGTCTGGTCACCCTATCTAGGGGACATGGCGTTCAGAACACCAATGGCTGCTGGCACCTTGTCTGATGTCTACACAATCACTCCAATGGTTGCTACCACCTGGGATCTGCCTCAGTAGCAGTAATGGTGGGGACCAGTAGGGTACTAAACCTGTGGTAGAGGTGGCTCTGGAAAGCTGCATTGTTACTGTCTGTGTCCCATCACCAGAGTAAGGAAGGTGACAGCTACAGAGCAAAGGAAACAGCTCGCGGGCTGATGAGTTATGGCCCATCTGGTGCATGATTTGGTACAATGCCAAGCTGTGAAATACAAACAGAATACACTCCAGAGAGTGATTTGCTCTCTGTTTGCTAGTCATTAATATTCTAGTGAGCCATTGAAAATGGTGCCTCAATGAGCACTGTGGCCAGAAAGAGAAATGATGTGGAAAATCTGAAGTGCTTGTGGCGCTGTGTACAGTAGCCCCATCTGAGGGCTTTGACAGGAGAAAAGACATGCCTGCTTGGAAGTGTTGCTAGTCACATAAGCCAGGGCTCCTCGTGCCCCTAGGAACATACCGGATGTAGTGCCGGGAGGTGGTGGTCCTGCTGCCGGGGTGAGTCCTGTGCACCTGGGTGGGGTGGAAGCAAGCTTTGTTTGAGAATGGCTTGAGGCTCAGCCACGGGCTGGCAAACCCTGCAGTGTTTCCCCGTCTCCTGTGGAAGGCCCATGCGGACGAGGAGCAGCAAGCCCAGTGGCGCGTATGAAAGACCCCAGCGTGAGTCATGCTCTACCATACCCACAATGTCCCCTGGAGGAATTAGAGCGCTGGCCCTGTTAACGTGCAGCCCCACCGCCACCGCACCGCCGGGCAGGCTCCTCTGTGCACACCCCAGCAGGGCAAGCCCAGCACTGGAGAGACACCGCTGTTCTGCTGCCGGGGCCGGAGCCAGACATGTCACATCAGCTGATCAGTTCTCAGTGCAATGAGTCTAACAAAGACCTCAGTGAAGATGCCCATTGGCCTTTCTGTACTAATAATTCTGCTAACACAGGCCCTGGATGCCTTTGATGTCCTTCCATTCAAACATCCCATCACTGGGAAAGGTCGTCCTGATAGGACATCACATCCTGACACCAGTGTGGCTTCTAGGAGTCACACCCCATAAATCACAGCCCTTTGCCCACCCTCAGGGCCAACAGCCACGGGCCTTTCTCAGCTCCTGTTCCAGCTAGAGTCCCATTGACTTCAGTGGGCTTTGCCTACTCGTGAGCAGAGTGAGTGCTGAGCATCTGAGTGCTGGTGTTGCCTCTGCCCATAGGAGGCTATTTATCCAAGGCAGGATCCTGGGCAGGCCTGTGTCTTGAGTATTTCCAGCTCCAGAAGGAACCTGTGACAATTACATTGAAAGGACTTTTAAACAGCTCGTGCCTCTCTTGCCAATGCACAGAGTCTGGGCTGATTCTAGGTTATTGCCTGGCCTCTCAAATGTCTCTCTGTAGTTCAGTGGTCACTAACCAGTCAATCACAATCTCCGGCAGCAGGGCAGTGTGGCTGCCTAAGGCTACCCCAGCCCCACATCACTCCCAGAAGTGGCCACTGCAGTCTGGTGGCCCTTGGGGAAAGGGGGGCAGAGGTCTCCGTGCACACTGCTCCTCCCTGCAAGCACTGCTCTGCAGCGGCCATTGGCCAGGAGAGCTGCAGGGCTGGTGCTTGCAGAGAGGGGCCGCGCATGGAGCCATATGACCCCCGCCCTCCCCACCCCAGGGGCTGCAGGGGTGCATTGGCCCCTTCCTGGACCAATGTGAAGGCAGGGTAGGCAGGGAGCCTGCCTTAGCCTCTCTGCATCCACCACCGACTGGGAACCACGGGAGGTATGTGCTGCCTGGCAGGAGGCTGCACCCCAACCCCTATCCTTGAGCTCCCTCCTAGAACCAGCACTGCATAATCCTTCCTGCACCCCAAATGTCACCTTGAGGTGCCTCCCAGAGCCAGCACCCCATACCCACTCCTGCACCCCATCCCCTTGCCCCAGTCCTGACCCCCCTCCCAGACCCAGCACCCTGTACCCCGTCCTCCACCCCAATACTCTTCCCCAGCCCGGAGCCTGTCCTGCACCCAAACTCCCTCCCAGAGCCCGAACCCTGCACTCCCTCCTGCACCCCAACACTCTGCCACAGCCCAAAACCTCCTCCTGCACCTGAACCCCCTGCCCCAGGCTCAGCCCAGAGCCCCCTCTCACACTGCAAACCCCTTGTCCCCAGCCCAGAGCCTGCACCCCCTCCCAAACCCCAATCCCCTGCCCCAGCCTGGTGAAAGTGAGTGAGGTTGGGGGAGAGCAAGTGATGGGGGGGGGGGTGGAGTGAGCAGAGTCAGGCTTTAGGGAAGGGGTGAGGCCTCAGGGAAGGCACAATGTAGATCCTGAGTTGCCCTTAGATTCAAAAGGTGATCTTGGGTGTAAAAAGGTTGGAGACCACTGCAGTAGCTGAAGGTCTCTTAGAATCATAGAAGATGAAGGTTGGAAGAGACCTCAGGAGGTCATGTAGTCCAACCCCCTGCTCAAAGCAGGACCAATCCCCAACTAAATCATCCCAGCCAGGGCTTTGTCAAGCCAGGCTGTAAAAACCTCTAAGGAAGGAGATTCCATCACCTTCCTAGGTAACCCATTCAGGGGCGGCTCTAGACATTTCACCGCCCCAAGCACGGATGCATGCCACGGGGGGTGCTCTGTTGGTCGCTGGTCCCGGGGCTAGAGTGGACCTCCCACAGGCGTGCCTGCGAAGTGTCTGCTGGTCTCGTGGCTCCACCGAAGCCGCGGGACCAGCGGACCCTCCACAGGCATGCCTACGGGAGAACCACCGGAGCCGCGGGACCAGCGGACCCTCCGCAGGCATGCCGCCGAAGGCTGCCTGCCTGCCGCCCTCCCGGCGACCAGCAGAGTGCCCCCTGCGGCATGCCGCCCCGAGCACGCGCTTGGTATGCTGGGGCCTGGAGCCACCCCTGAACCCGTTCCAGTGCTTCAACACCCTCCTAGTAAAATAGTGTTTCCTAATATCCACCCTAAACCTCCCACACAGCAACTTGAGACCTGTACTCCTTGTTCTATCATCTGCCACCATTGAGAACAGCCGAGCTCCATCCACTCTGGAAACCCGCTTCAGGTAGTTGAAGGCTACTATCAAATCTCCCATCACTCTTCTCTTCTGCAGACTAAATATGCCCAGTTCCCTCAACCTTTCCTCATAAGTCATGTGCTCCAGCCCCCTAATCATTTTCATTGCCCTCCACCGGACTCTTTCCAATTTGTCCAAATCCCTGCTGTAGTGCGGGGAGGGGGACAAAAACTGGACACAATACTCCAGGTGTGGTCTCACCAGTGCTGAATAGAGGGGAATAATCACTTCCTGCGATCTGCTGGCAATGCTCCTACTAATACAGCACAATAAGCCGTTAGCCTTCTTGGCAACAGGGGCACACTGCTTACTCATATCCAGGTGCTCATCCACTGTAACCCCTAGGTCCTTTTCTGCAGAACTGCTGCTTAGCCATTCGGTTCCTAGTCTGTAGCAGTGAATGGGATTCTTCTGTTCTAAGTGCAGGACTCTGCACTTGTCCTTGTTGAACCTCATCAGGTTTCTTTTGGCACAGTCCTCTAATTTGTCTAGGTCACTGTGGACCTTATCCCTACCCTCCAGTGTATCTACCTCTTCCCTTAGCTTAGTATCATCTGCCATAACCATCCCCTAGTGCATCTGTTTTGTGCAGAACCTGAGCGCAGAGCCTTGAGAGGTAACCCCCATGCAGGAGATCAGCAGTCAAAGCAGGGCCTGGACCTACATCCCTGCATAGCTCTCCCTCCCACTGACAACCTGGGCACCTCCGAGGGAACAGTGGCACCATTACCCCAGCTGCAGGCATGGCCCCCTGATGTCGTTAGCCATCAGCACAAGTTAGATTAATGTACCCTAGTGACCGGGGAGTGCAGAGATGGGCTTAGCGTTCCTCCTTGAATTGTGCTTTGTGCTTCTTAGCCCCAGAGAAGGACCTGGCCCAGTACCAGAATACCCATAGGCAGGGTGAGCATGGGCACCTAACATTCTGAGCAGGGGCTCATGTTCTCCACCTATATGTCAGCTAGACTTCTGGCCTGGGCGCTCGCCCTGCCTTCCGTACATGCATGCTCAGTGAGGGTCTTGATGGACCTTGAAACTGATGCATTAAGGAGTACTCCATGGCCCCCAGGTTTGTTGTCTGCACTGAAGCACCAGCCCCTCTCTGAAACAGCAGGATACTTGGGGGCATTAGACCCCATAATGCTTTTCCAGAGCACAGTCATTGCATGACCCCTCTCACTCGCTTCTTAAAACAATCGGCCTAGCGGTTCCCATTCTTGCAGTCAAAGAATATCGCACAGCCTACCCCATATGCTGTTTAGCACCAAGGCGCTGCTAGGCCAGGCCAGTGCCCCCTCAAGTCAACAGAAGGGCTCCTGTTGACTGCAGGGAACACTGGATCAGGTGCCTAGCACACAGGAATGGACTGGCCTCACTATAGCTAGAGAGATTCTTGCTATTGTTCTATCTTCCCTCAAGATTGCTGCCTTTGCCTCCGACCCAGGTCTAAGAGAGAAACTTCCACGGTGCCGTAGCTGGAAGGATGGTGCTGAAAGGGGAAATGGAACTTTCTTAGCCTCTCTGCAATAACTCCTGGGGTCCAGGTTCTCAACGATATTTAGGGTCCTAACTTCCCCTGAACTTAATGGAAAATGGGGGAGGGATAGCTCTGTGGTTTCCACATTGGCCTGCTAAACCCAGAGTTGTGAGTTCAATCCTTGAGGGGGCCATTAGGGAACTGAGGCAAAATCTGTCAGGGGGATTAGACTTTGAGCAGGGGATTAGACTAGATGATCTACTCAGGTCCCTTCCAACCTCAATAATCTATAATTCTATGAAACAAAGAGCCTGAATATATCCAAGGCTCTGGCCCTGTGTCTGATGCAGGGGTTCTCAACTGGCAGCCCATGTGACCTAATCAGCACACAGCTGTAGACCATGTGACATCCTCAGGGCCATACAGATAGTATTGGATGCTGCCCAGAATGCTAAATAGGTGGAGAACCACTGAGGCTTGGGTACCATACTGCTCACAGAGAGTGCAGTCAAAAGATGCCAGTACAGCCCCTCTGGGAAAATTCCATCTGAAACTGATTTTTGAAATATCATCTGATAGGAACATTCTTTCTTTGTTAACCAGCAAACAGGACATTTGCTTGCTGCCGCATTAAATAACAATCCATATGGTTCTCCCAGGGGAATCATCTTCAGAACTGTTTGCTTATATTCATTACTTGTGGTAGTCTGTACTGCAGCAGGGCCCACAGTCACCCCCTGGGGCCAGATCCCACTGTGCTGGGTACTACAGCCAGAGACTTTTATTTAATCCTGTAAATACTAAATTCAATCCAAATAGAAACAGAAGCCTGCCTCCCAGCTAACTGATTGTACGGAGTTACCAGGACCCAGGGTTTCAAGATCAATTACTATTATCTCTGCCGTGGATAGATTAAATGGCTCTTTTTTGTAACATGAAACAGCTGCAGCTTTTTGTAGGTCCCTTATCTTTATTGCAGGGACAGGGGGCCCAAAGGAAGCATGTCTGCAATGGGGATGAGGGGTAGTGTGCAATTTGGTGAAGGGAACATGGTGTATCTTATCAAGCAGCATTAATTATTTAAATTAGTCCTTCAAAGCCCAGCAGCATTGCAGTCAGCAGCTAGCCACTGGGCTACCATAGCACACTATCCTACAGAGAGCTGGGAAACACAGAACGAAGGGAGCTGTTGGAGATCTCACTGATGCAAGCCCTTCTTTGACTATAATGTGCATTCAAACAATGCAGGTGCTGCCTTCAAGTGTGTATACTATGGCCAGAGAAGCTCCCAGCCATCTACAGTATTTGCATTTCTAAGATATATTTTCTCTGTGTGTCTAACATGCTCTCATTTTAGCAACACAACTTTAATCAACCCAGTGGAGAAACAAGATAAAAAGACTCACATCCATCATTGCTGTTGATGAGCTGTAGTTCTAGCTAGTGTCAAGCAGGTGCTGGGAAGTAGCTCTGCCACTGTCATGCTGGGAAATCTGGGGGAACAGTTGGCTTCATGTGCCTACTGATTTGGAGCATGAGCTTTTGTGAGTGAATACATGCATCTGAGGAAGTGGGTATTCACCCATGAAAGCTCATGCTCCAAAACGTCTGTTAGTCTATAAGGTGCCACAGGATTCTTTGCTGCTTTTACAGATCCAGACTAACACGGCTACGCCTCTGATACTGATTTGGGGTACCTTCATTGCTGGGTGTCCCACTCAATAGCTAGGCCCTGATTTTTCAGCAGTGCTGAGTGCTCATTTGGTGGCTCAGAGAACAAGGACCTAAGTAGCTCAAGCCAGGCACCCAAACTTAGTGAATGCTTTTGGAAGTGTGGACCCAACTTCTTTAAGCTCAATTTACCTCTCTGCACAACCGGGAGAAGCCCATTCAATCACAGAAACTTCACAAGGGTGTTGTGGGGCTTAAGTGTTTGCTCACCGACGAAATGTGCCCCTGGAGTGGAAGTGATGGCATATTGCTCTTTGGGAAAGACAGCAATTTTCAACCACATTTATCAAGGTATTTTTTAATTTTGATCACTGAGTCACATTGATCAGCCTATGGAGGCTACTAGAATTAGGGCTATTTTGGTTCATGTCATCAAGGTAAATGAGAGCTATTCTTAGCAGCCGTTTCTCATGCTACTTCTTATTGCCCATAGATTAAAGCTAGAATGACACTCCACTGTCTCCTAGGCTAGACAAAGATATCCACTCCGGTGCATTCTTATACACAAGTTGCACATCACTCCTGATGTGTTGAGGTGTAGCCCCTCTACATAGCAAGGTACAACCCCTCTACGCAGTAAGGTGCTGCCTCTCACCTTGTACATGTTGGTTTGAACAAAACAACTTTATCCATCATATTACCCTTTTGACTCTGTCTTTAGGATGGGTCAGCCTGTTCCTTGTTATTTATGTGGAATGTGCAAGTATGCAAATGTTCTGATATCTAGAGTCCAGTATGGTCTCCATAGAATGGCTAGGAAGCAGTTCTGCAGAAAAGGACCTAGGGGTTACAGTGGATGAGAAGCTGGATATGAGTCAACAGTGTGCCCTTGTTGCCAAGAAGGCTAATGGCATTTTGGGCTGTGTAAGTAGGGGTATTGATCATGTCCCTCAATCTGCTGGCATTCTCCTCTATTTGTCATTGGTGAGGCCTCATCTGGAGTACTGCGTCCAGTTTTGGGCCCCACACTACAAGGAGGATGTGGAAAAATTGGAAAGAGTCCAGCAGAGGGCAACAAAAATGATAAGGGGGCTGGAGCACATGACATATTGACTCATATCCCCCCATAGTCTCCTCTTTTCCAAGCTGAAAAGTCCTAGCTTCTTTAATCTCTCCTCATATGGGACCCATTCCAAACCCCTAATCATTTTAGTTGCCCTTCTCTGAACCTTTTCTAGTGCCAGTATATCTTTTTTGAGATGAGGAGACCACATCTGTACGCAATATTCAAGATGTGGGCGTACCATGGATTTATATAAGGGTTTTATTCTCTATCCCTTTTTTTAAAGATTCCTAACATCCTGTTTGCTTTTTTGACCGCAGCTGCACACTGCATGGACATCTTCAGATAACTATCCACAATGACTTCAAGATCTCTTTCCTGATTAGTTATAGTTAAATTAGCCCCCATCACATTGTATGTATAGTTGGGGTTATTTTTTCCAGTGTGCATTACTTTACATTTATCCACATTATTTCATTTGCTATTTTGTTGCCCAATCACTTAGTTTTGTGTGATCTTTTTGAAGTTCTTCACAGTCTGCTTTGGTCTTAACTATCTTGAGCAGTTTAGTATCGTCTGTAAATTTTGCCACCTAACTTTTTACCCCTTTCTCCAGATTATTTAGGACTGACCCTTGGGGAACACCACTAGTTATCCCTCTCCATTCTGAAAATTTAGCCTTTGTTCCATGTCATAGACTATCAGGGTTGGAAGGGACCTCAGGAGTTCATCTAGTCCTACCCTCTGCTCAAAGCAGGACCAATTCCCAACTAAATCATCCCAGCCAGGGCTTTGTCAAGCGTAACCTTAAAAACCTCCAAGGAAGCAGAGTCCACCACCTCCCTAGATCCATCCTCTTTGGAATTCCTGTAGTTCTCGGGATCCTCCTTCTTCTCTTTTTTAAAGATGGGCACTACAGTAGCCTTTTTCCAGTCATCCGGGACCTCCCCCGATCACCATGAGTTTTCAAAGATAATGGCCAATAGCTCTGTAATCACATCTGCCAACTCCTTTAGCAACCTCGGATGCACCGCAACCAGCCCCAAGGACTTATGCTTGTCCAGTTTTTCTAAATAGTCCCAAATCACTTCTTTCTCCACAGAGGGCTGGTCACCTCTCCCCCTACTGTGCTGCCCAGTGCAGCAGTCTAGGAGCTGACCTTGTCTGTGAAGACAGAGGCAAAAAATAATTGAGTATATTAGCTTTTTCCACATCCTCTGTCACTAGGTTGCCTCCCTCATTCAGTAAGAGGCCCACACTTACCTTGACTTTCTTCTTATTGCTAACATACCTGTAGAAACCCCTCTTGCTACTCTTAACATCTCTTGCTAGCTGCAACTCCAAGTGGGATTTGGCCTTCCTGATTTCACTCCTGCATGCTTGAGCAATATGTTTATACTCCTCCCTGGTCATTTGTCCAATCTTTCACTTCTTGTAAGCTTCTTTTTTGCATTTAAGATCAGCAAGGATTTCACTGTTACGCCAAGCTGGTCGCCTGCCATATTTACTATTCTTTCTACACATTGGGATGTTTTTTTCCTGCAACCTCAATAAGGATTCTTTAAAATACAGCCAGCTCTCCTGCACTCCTTTCCCCCTCATGTTAGTCTTCCAGGGGATCCTGCCCATCAGTTCCCTGAGGGAGTCAAAGTCTGTTTTTCTGAAGTCCAGGGTCCGCATTCTGCTGCTCTCCTTTCTTCCTTGTGTCAGGATCTTGAACTCGACCATCTCATGGTCACTGCCTCCCAGGTTCCCATCCACTTTTGCTTCCCCTACTAACTCTCCTCTGTTTGTGAGCAGCAGGTCAAGAAGAGCTCTGCCCCTAGTTGGTTTCTCCAGCTCTTGCACAAGGAAATTGTCCCCTACATTTTCCAAAAACTTCCTGGATTGTCTGTGCACTGCTGTATTGCTCTCCCAGCAGATATTAGGGTGAGTAAAGTCTCCCATGAGAACCAGGGCCTGTGATCTAGTAACTTCTGCTAGTTGTCGGAAGAAAGTCTCATCCACCTCATCCCCCTGGTCTGGTGGTCTATTACAGACGCCCACCAAGACATCACCCTTGTTGCTCACACTTCTAAACTTAATCCAGAGACTCTCAGGTTTTTCTGCAGTTTCATACGGGAGCTCTGAGCAGTCATACTGCTCTCTTACATACAATGCAACTCCCCCACCTTTTCTGCCCTGCCTGTCCTTCCTGAACAGTGTATATCCATCCATGACAGTACTCCAGTCATGTGAGTTATCCCACCAAATCTGTTATTCCAATCACATCATACTTCCTTGACTTTGCCAGGATTTCCAGTTCTCCCTGCTTGTTTCCCAGGCTTCTTGCATTTGTGTATAGGCACTTAAGATAACTCGCTGATCATCCTGCTTTCTCTATCTGAGACAGGAGTCCGCCCCTCTTGCACTCTCCTGCTTGTGCTTCCTCCTGGTATCCCATTTCCCCACTTACCTCAGGGCTTTGATCTCCTTCCCCCGGTGAACCTAGTTTAAAGTCCTCTTCACTAAGTATCTTTTAACCAGTTCTCAGTCCATGAAAGGACCTTCCCTCTTATCTCATGACAACTTAATTTACGGAAGAGCCTTTGGTGAGGGACCTTGTTAAGGCTTTCTGGAAATTTAAGTACACTATGTCCATTGGTTCCACCTTGTCCACATGTTTGTTGACGCTTTCAAAGAACTCTAATAGATTAGTAAGACATGATTTCCCTTTACAGAAACCATGTTGACTTTTGCCCAACAATTTATGTTCTTCTATGTGTCTGACAATTTTATTCTTTACTATTGTTTAAGCTAATTTGTCCAGTACTGACATTAAACTTACCAATCTGTAATTGCCAGGATCACCTCTAGAGCCCTTTTTAAATATTGGCTTTACATTAGCTATCTTCCAGTCATTGGGTACAGAAGCTGATTTAAAGGACAGGTTACAAACCAGAGTTAGTAGTTTCACAATTTCACATTTGAATTCCTTCAGAACTCTTGGGTGAATGCCATCTGATCCTGGTGACTTGTTACTGTTAAATTGATCAATTAATTCCAAAACTTCCTCTAATGACACTTCAGTCTGTGATAATTCCTCAGATTTGTCACCTACAAAGGACAAGTCAGGTTTGGGAATCTCCCTAACATCCTGAGCCATGAAGACTGAAGCAAAGAATTCATTTAGTTTCTCCGCAATGACTTTATTGTCTTTAAGTGCTCCTTTTTTATCTTGATCGTCCAGGGATTCCACTGGTTGTTTAGCAGGCTTCCTTCTTCTGATGTACTTAAACATTTTGTTATTACCTTTTGAGTTTTGGCTAGCAGTTCTTCAAACTCCTCTTTGGCTTTTCTTATTACATTTTTACACTTAATTTGGCAGTGTTTAAGCTCCTTTCTATTTACCTCACTAGGATTTGACTTCCACTTTTTAAAAGATGCCTTTTTATCTCTCACTGCTTCTTTTACATGGTTGTTTAGCCACGGTGGCTCTTTTTTCACTTCTTTTACTGTATTTTTTATTTGGGGTATTCATTTAAGTTGGGCCTCTATTCTGGTGTCTTTGAAAAGTGTCTATGCAGCTTGCAGAGATTTCACTCTAGTCACTGTACCTTTTAATTTCTGTTTTATGGCTTCTTAAGATTGCTTGGGTTGGTCAAGCAGTCTCCACTGTCTATGTGCTATGTCTGAGAAGTTCCTAGGATAGCCCTTGTGAGTGTGGATTCCCTTTAATGAGCCACAAGCAGCATCTGGCTGCTCCACTGTTGTACCTGAAAGGCTGATTATGGATGTTCCCAACCTCACAACATATTCCAGTAACACACACATAGCAAAACTTCATAATGTCCCATACAATGATAGCACATACCATCCAACAGGATATTAATGTTTAATAGATCAATACTTTTAAAATGATACCTCACAAGGCATACTTTGTACACAACATATCATAATTATATGATAATGGTGAATAGGGGGGGTTCCAGGATGCTGCTTTGCCACAGAGGTCACATTTTCTTATGGACTGGATTTAAACCAGGTTTATATCAATTTACCTGAGGTTGATTCCTTACCAAAAATCTATATAAATCAGGTTTAAATTGTATTAAGAGTTTGGGGAGATTGTGTTTGAACCAGTTTTAACTGAATCAGGTTTTTTTTTAAATGACACCATAAGTAAAAAGTCTTTCAGTAGAAACAAGGCCATAGGTTAGTGTTTATGATGTGTTTAGATTGGTAATAAAAGAAGGGTAACTTTGACCTTGTAGGCAGAGTATGTAAAGTGCAGGTTTCTCTCACTTAGAGCCACTATCCAATAAGAGTAAATCTTTGTTCTGGCTGTGATATTGTAACATCTCTGTGACGGGGTTAGGACTCACCACTGCAGCGCCTCCTGCTGGTTGCTCTGAGAATTAGCTCTGTCCTTTGTGGGGAGCCCTCTGCCGGTGGTGTCCCGTCCATTGTCTGCTCCCCTGTTGGTGTCTGGACTTGGTTTGCTCCCCGCTCAGCTGCATCCTCTTCAGGACACTGCCCTCCAGCAGTGCCCACTGCTCCAGTCTCACCCCCTTCCAGGGGGTCTAGTGTCATCAGCAGTCCTTCATCTGCACCTGTTCTAGTGGTCAGCTGCAGCCTCACAGTCTAGCTCCTTTGTCGCAGGGGCCAGCCACAGCCTGTATAACGCCGCACTCCTCAGAGATGTTCCAATAAACTCCTATTACAGACTAGACTTCCTCCTAGTCTGGGTCCAGCAATCACTCACACCTCTGTAGTTACTGTCTGTTGTCAGACACCACCGGTGTGGTGCTCTGCTCTGTTCAATGTTGATAACAGTCGGCCACCTGTGTGTGTTCCCTCTGTGTGCTGCCCCGGCTCTGCACAGATAGCTGACACAGCAGACCCTGAAAGAACCCCCAAAGACCACAGACTCCGATAAGGTACGAAGGCACCCAGCCAGGTTTATTGTCAAACGAAACAGTCTCTATCTTCCAGGATCAGATGTCTACAGTTCTGCTAGCACATATGTGTAACGCCCAAGGAGATTACCTAGATTCCTGGAGCTCTGTCTGCTGGCAGCTCAGGGAGGAGGAGCCAAGGCAAACTCGGAGTCCTCCCAGCAATCACGAGGGAGTGGAGATGCCCCTCCCAGGGAGTTGAGGAGAGGAGAGAAACGAAGCCATTTTGGAGAGGCTGGAGCCAGCCAGGGCAAGGGCCGGACTGGCTGTGTGGGGAGTTGGGGAGTCCCAGGCCTGCAAGCAGGGTTCCCCCTGCGAAGTAGCCTCTAGGGATCTGACCACAGATCCCCCCGCTGGGTTTTCCTTCCCCATGGATGAGTCCCAATTGTTACATTTACTGAGAAATTTCCCCAGCCAGGCTGGGTTCACCTCCAGCTCCCCTGGTGAGACTAGTCACCACATGGTCAGCGCTGCTAGTCCAGGGCTGCTGACTGCTGGGTGTGTGACTGGAGGCTGGGCAGGAGGCTACAGTTTGGATGTTAGGGTAGTTGTATAACCTGCACCTTGAGCCCTGCACCTCTTTGTGATGAGGGGAAATCCTGGGACCAGCGCAGCCTGATTCTTGCTTGAGGAGGATCCCTGTCAGCAGACAGCAGCCCCCCTGCAGTGACTGAGGAGTCCAGCGTCATCTTCAAACCTGAAGGTCATGCATGGAGTTTGTGAGTGCACCAGCTTTTAGTTAGTTAGTCAGGGAATTTGTTTTGGGGACCCCCTACTCCCTGAACTGTGTTCTCAAGCCAGGGAGTAAGGGTTTGAGGATTTTATCACCTGCTGTTTATTACTCCTAGGGAGGGATTCACCACTTCCTCTCACTTGTCAATCCTTTGGGCTGTACTGAACCCAGTCAGCCACACTGCTAAACCACTGCAGAGAATTTTATAGGTCATCAAGGGCCCCAGCAAAGTATGCGTACCAACAGGACACTAATTGTACACTTGTTACATCAAGTCATGGGTATTTTCAGTGTGGGCACTGGTGACCCTAAAAATAGTGTTTCACCCTGTTATGTTGTATATGTTGCCTGTTTAATATAATTATTGTATTGAATATACTTTTATGTGTTGAGTTATTTCTTGGAAGTCTCCAACTATCTGGCAGGTAAACTACTCTGTAGTTAGAATTTTCTGCCCAAGCTGCCCTGGTGACCCTGCCAGGAAGGAGCGAGAGGGGTGGAGGCACCGCCAAATAATTTCAGAGCAAAAAAGAAAAAGATTAACCCTGCTGAGTGAGTGGTGGGATCCAAAAGAACCCAGACCTGTCCATCAAAACCTTTAAGCGGATTGCCCTTAAAGGAGGTAATCAGGTGGAGAGGGGCGCTACATATGTGCTCCCTGACAATGGACACAGCTCAGTCAGTGGCAGGACACTCCACTATCTCCTAGGCTAGACAAAGATATCCACTCCAGTGCATTCTTATACACAGGTACAAACAAGTTGCACATCACTCCTGACGTGTTGAGGTGTAGCCCCTCTACATAGCAAGGTACAACCCCTCTACGTAGTAAGGTGCTGCCTCTCACCTTGTACATGTTGGTTTGAACAAAACAACTTTATCCATCATATTACCCTTTTGACTCTGTCTTTAGGATGGGTCAGCCTGTTCCTTGTTATTTGTGTGGAATGTGCAAGTATGCAAATGTTCTGATATCTAGAGTCCAGTATGGTCTCTATAGGTATGTCTCTTTCTGCAGCATCAGCCCTTCCTTGCCAGCTTCTGTGAACAGGGCCTGCCTCTGGCTCACAGCTTAACTTCGTTTTATGTTAGCAAAGTCTTGACCATTACTATAGTTCAGGCCTCAGACCGGGCCTCTGATAAGCGTATATGTTTCAGGGCCTCATCTTAATATACTGTCCTTTGTTCTAGTTTCTTTCAGGCATCCTTTGGGGTGGAGAGGCTCTCTTGAGCCAGCTGAAGACAAAATGGAGAGGTTTCCAGGGGCTCTCTTGTGGGTGGACACCCCTCTCTCCCACTATGTAGAATCACAGCTACAAGATGGAGTTTTGGAGTCACACGGGCAAGTCATATGTCCATGCATGACTCAGGGCTTGGCTACACTGGAGAGTTGCAGCGCTGGTGGTGGGTTTACAGCGCTGTAACTTAGTAACTGTCCACACCTGCAAGGCACATCCAGCGCTGCAACTGCCTGGCTGCAGCACTGGCTGTACACCTGGTCTGCTTGGGTGTTAACGATTGCAGCGCTGGTGATGCAGTGCTGCTCATCAAGTGTGGCCACCAAAAACACTGTTATTGGCCTCCAGGGTATTAGGAGGTATCCCAGAATGCCTGTTCACAACAAACCAGAAGAATGGCTGAACTCTGAGCTCCCCTGAGCTGCTTATCTAAAAAACAAACACAGCTCCTGTTTGCTCGATTGAGCGGAGGCAGGCAGGGGAATTGCTTTGGAAGGTTCACAGCTGTTTGCTTGAAGAGAGAAATCACAGGACAGAGGGGGAGGGGAGAGTCCGTGTTGGGCAGCTGCTTATATGGTCTGAAGGCTATTTAGGAGTGCATAATTTGCATTTAGTGAATAAGAGAGGGGTGGGGGAAGGGCTCGAAACTTTTAAATTGATTGCAGGTTGGTGCTGTGTATGTTCCAGTCCTTAGAATTTGCAAGGCAGGGAGCTGACAGATCCAAAAATCCACTCTCTCTCTCTCCCCCATGTTCCCTGTCACACTCCACCCCACCCCGTTCTTTTGAAAAGCATGTTGCAGCCACTTGAACGCTGGGATAGCTGCCCACAATGCACCACTCCCAACAGCGCTGCAAATGTGGCCACACTGCAGTGCTGGTAGCTGTCAGTGTGGCCACACTGCAGTGCTTTCCCTACACAGCTGTATGAAGACAGCTGTAACTCCCAGCGCTGTACAACTGTAAGTGTAGCCATACCCGTAGTTCTTTACAGGCCAATGCCATTGCCCACACGCTAGTTTGAAAGTTCCCAGAAAAGCTCAGATGTGGATTGGCATCTATCAAGGTCCTTTGTCAGCTAAGTACTCCCAATCACTTGAACAACCTCTTCACATTATGTTGACCAAATCTATCTTATATGCGTCCTACAGCAAACACTTTAAATACAAGCACAGAGCCAATGCTCATAACTTCAGATACAAAAATAATACATGCATATGAATAGGATTGTAGCAGAGTGGGTCTGTGCTCCAGCCCAGAAGGGGTTAAAACAGCCCTGGATAAGGGCTGGGGCTGGAGAAAGCAGCCTTTTAGGCTGGGCTGACTGGGGAAGTGGCAGCAGCTGGGGCCACGCCCCAAACTGAGCAACAGGCCCTTGTATAAGGGCAGAGAAGCCAGGAGCCCAGACAGTCTCTCTCTGTGTTCAGAGAGAGAAGGGCCTGGCAGCAGGCAACCAAATAAGGTACCTAGGGTGAAGCAGGGCTGGGGAAAGGCAGAGGAACTGGGGAACTCCTGCCTGGAAAGCCCCAGGCTGCAGCCTAGCAGAAGGCTAAGAGGTACTGGGCGTTGCAGAGTGCAACCCAGGGGTAGGCCAAGGCAGCAGGTCCAACCCCCTTTGCCAATGATGAGAGGCTAATACTGCAGTCTGTCCCAGGACATGGGGCTAGCTAATGACTGGGTAGTTGCCAAGACACTGAGGCAAAGTGGGGATAGAGGGTGGGGGGGTTCCCAGGGAGGGGAAACCCCTAAGAAAGAAGAAGGGGTTACTGCCAGGGGGCAGAACCCCACATAAAAGGGGCACCGAGGTCCAGGGGGGGACACAGGGCCAGTAGCCGAAAGGCAGATCACCAGCCTGCAGAGGGTGCTCTGAGCTGGAATTTGAGCTAATTCCCGAAGCACCCAGCAGGCGGCGCCGCAGGGGTGAGTCGCGCCAGGTTACAAGGATGAATACATTCAGTAGAACATATTCTTTGAAAGATACGTTACATGGCATATGTAGAATAAACATATTCCAGTTATGTCATATTTACATTCATAAGCATATTTCTATAAAGCATTATGGGGTTCAACATCACAGGGTGCATGGCCCCTTTGGAGGCATGTAAGTCTTCCCTAGGGTCCCATCCAGGTGGACTTAGTACAGGGAGCTCATGGGTCGAACAGGGGGCTGAATGCTCTGAGGTCAGACCCAGGAAGCACTGAAGCTAAGCAGGCTTCTTGCCCTGGTGAAAGAGTGCCCTGATGGGGACATGCTTCACCAGAGTCTTGGCTGATTTCCTTCAGAGTGGTTCCAGAACAACAAGACTGTGACTCTGTAACAGATGTCTTTCTAGAGGCCTTAGAGAACCTGCACTTTGGTAGCCCTGTGGAGAAGAATCTATCTTGCATCAGTTGTTTTTGTTCATGCCAGAGACATGGAGCTCAAGAGGACACGAAGAGTAAGACTAAATTGAAGATTGTACCAGCTCTGAATCTATAATAACGTGGACCATGATGTCCAGTTTCCACAGACAGCTGTAAAATGTTGTGTTTAACCAAGTGAATCCTCTTTTCCAACCAGCCAAAAAGCATAATAAAGCTTGGAATAGAAGCCAGGTAACAGCATGGCTTTCAGACCAGGATGCTCACATGTTACACAAACTGGCACGAGTCCATTTAAAAAGAAATAAGACTACAGTATCAGATGTGAGTGCACAGTGGCAGGTAGATTTGATGGACATGCAACAGGTCTCCAAGCACAACGGTGGTTTTAAATACAGCTTAATAATGATAACCATTCTGTCCAAGCATGGCTGGGCCTTAGCCCTAAAAGATAAGGCAGAAGGCACAATCTCTGAGGCCTTTAGAACTACTTTGATGAAACACAAATATATCCCTAAGATTACAGACTGATCAGGGAAAAGAATTTTTAAATGACTTTAAGCAAATTATTAAAATGGCATAAGAGTGGCCATTTTGTTACTAATGATGTTATGGTGGGGATTGTGGAGCAGTTTAACAGAACTGTAAAATTTAAGATGTGGTGCTATTTTACAATCCGCAACACCTTTTGCTACTTTGATGTGTTCCTGGAGTTTAAAAGAAATTACAGCCATACCATACCATGCCAAACCTGTTGAGGTTAACGACTCAGAATCTGAAGATGTGGAAACGGTTTATGGAGTCAGTTTTAATATAAAGCAATGTTCCCATTTAGATAAGCACCCATTTTAGACATATATCCTCAGAGGGTTCCTAACCCTGATATCCCTCAGCCCCTCAATATTTTATACCCAGTTCACCTAAATATGCGGCTCCATGGTTCAAATAGTGTGACACAGGCTCCCCAGTCTCTTATGAGGCCTCCCTTTCTATGGGTTCAGACAGCGGATGGGCATCACACTTGTCAGATGGCCTAAGGTCTCTTGGACAGATTCCCGAGTCTCCAGCAGTGGCTGGGCCAAAGTGATCCCCTTCTGCTCCTCCGAGATGTTCCTGATGTAGCGCTTTCCCTGCAAGTCCCCAAGAACAGTCAAAGCTAAAATGAATTCTGTCATTCTCATAGAGGTGGTGACGGAGTCCATGTTTCTCAAAACATGTTGTTTAAACAAGGTGGCCCCTTTCGTACCTAAAAGGCTTGAAGACTTCCAGGGTGCTACTACTAAGCAGTCAATGGCTTAGCATTAGATGCCAGATTTCTGGCCTAGAGACCCTCTTCATTTGGCCTGGAGCTTGGTGGTCCCACCACCCACAAGGCCCCGCCAATTGTTTCACACTCCTAATTGGGTTTGTGTAGAGGCCTAGACTGAGACCAACTGGCAGAGGGGAGCATAGTCAGGCTGCAGGAGGAGTCATGGCGGCTGGCTCACCCCCAGAAGTAAAAGCAAACACACGTGGCATGTGCCCTAGTCAGTGGGGGTCTCAGAAGACAGAGAGTTGTGATTTCTGGACCCATCTCAGTGTTAATTGGTCAAGGGGAGGAAAGATGCTACCATCGGAAGTCCTGACTTTGCCCCAATGCATCCTTAGAGGCAGGACCTATGTCACACCCCTCTTAGCACCACCCCAACCAATCAGTGCTAAGGAGTGTAAAGAGTTTGACACACGGTTTGAAAAAATTTGCTTAGGGATGTGAATTTTTTTAACATCTTGTGTAGTCCTAAACTGCTAACATATACATCCCCTGAGAAGAGGTACCCCGTGGTGGAGTGGAATTTCATTAAACTAATAGATATATAAAAATGGTTTAAAATGTCAAGGGACTATTTTAATATTTCATTCCAAATACACAATTAATTGTGTTTTCCCCTACCTTTCCAAATTGCTGTCATTTTAGATAGATATACTTTGCTAATGAAGGCATTGTCTTTATCTTCCTTCCTGAGGAATCCCTTCTAAACCTAGGGAAGACACACTAGATGCCACCCAGGAAGTAATGCACATTAGCAGTCTGTACTGTAATCAATACACTGAAGGAATTTTGTTAGTGATGCATTCCAGAGTGTGTGGTGCTTCAAATACTTCTTCTAGTATCTGGAAGAGATTCTCTGCCTGCCAGCCATCAGGCCCTCATAGGAAAGCACATCACTTAGAACAAATAGGAGCAAAAGCCTAGTTTGTTACAAGCAGTGATTTGACTTCTATTATGAATGTATATTAAAGCTGGATTTTGGCACGATGGATGAGAAAATAATTGAGACTTCAAAATTGTGGTGCTCTCATCCAGTTGCTGCCCTGGGAAACAACCCAACGATATTACCCTAAACTACAGCGAAGAGTTTTCTACACAAATAGCATGGCTTTGCTAAGGAACCTGGTGGGTAAGAAAGCAAAGAAACATGGTATGTTGGGCCCAACCCTCCAATACCTAACACCTTAGATATTGCACCGCAGATGTTCGGTTTTACTGGTGCAGCATAGAATCATAGAATATCAGAGTTTGAAGGGACCTCAGGAGGTATCTAGTCCAACCCCCTGCTCAAAGCAGGACCAATCCCCAACTAAATCATCACAGCCTGACTTTAAAAACCTCTAAGGAAGGAGATTCCACCACATCCCTAGGGAACCCATTCCAGTGCTTCACCACCTTCCTAGTGAATTTTTTTCCCTAATATCTAACCTAAACCTCCCGCACTGCAACTTGAGACCATTACTCCTTTTTCTGTCATCTGCTACCACTCAGAACAGTCTAGATCCATCCTCTTTGGAACCTCCTTTCAGGTAGCTGAAAGCAGCTATCAAATCCCCCCTCATTCTTCTCTTCTGCAGACTGAATAATCCCAGTTCCCTCAGCCTCTCCTCGTAAATCATGTACTCCATCCCCATAATCAGTTTTGTTGCCCTCTGTTGGACTCTTTCCAATTTTTCCACATCCTTCTTGTAGTGTGGGGCCCAAAACTGGACACAGTACTCCAGATGAGGCCTCACCAATGTTGAATAGAGCAGAATGATCACGTCCCTCGATCTGCTGGCAATGCCCCTACTTATACAGCCCAAAATGCTGTTAGCCTTCTTCACAACAAGGGCACACCGTTGACTCATAGTGCATGGAGTGCATAGTGCATGGAGTGCCATACATTCCCATTGTGGTCTGTGACAGATTTTCATTACCAATCTGCCTGGGCCACAGTTGATCAGGCTGGGCCACAGTATCTTTTATGGGGAGGAGATAATGAGGCACACCAAGTGTCTAAATTTTAAAGCTTTATTGATAAACTAATAAAATAATGGCAGAGAGTGCTGGGAATGCTCCCACATCACTCAGGGAAAGAAAGAAAGTGTTAATGCCCCAAGCCCTAACCCACTTTCATACTCGCACATGCACGACCCAGACTGGCCAAGTCTGGGTGTAACATCAGAAGAAGGGTGGGGGGGAAGGTGGACCGGAATGCTGTCCTGGGCCCAGGCCATCCAAGAATCTGCTATGCTCTCTGAGTTGCTTCAGCTCTCAGGAGGGTTTTTAAGTCCTGGGCTCCTTGGGTGGGGGTAGGGGTGGAGGGTTGGTTCAGTGCCCTCTGTTCGTGGTGCTCTTTGTACCAGTCTAAACAGGCTTGCTGTGGCCTCCCCGGTTTCCCAAAACATCCCAGCTCCAGAGACTGTTTCCCCTTCTGTTCGCCCTTGCTGTTGCCATTTCATTCACTCTCACTGTTCTCATGTTATCTCTGCAGCTCTGTGTCTCATTTGCTCTCACTGTTCTCGCTGTTATCTCTGCAGCTCTGCTCAACTTAGGGCTTGGCTACACTCGAAACTTCAAAGCACTGCCGCGGGAGAGCTGTCGCAGCAGCGCTTTGAAGTGTGAGTGTGGTCGCAGCGCCAGCGCTGGGAGAGAGCTCTCCCAGCGCTGCACGTACTCCACCTCCTCATTGGGATTAGCTTCCAGCGCTGTGGCATTGTTTACAGTGGCGCTTTACAGCGTTGTATCTTGCAGCACTCAGGAGGGGGTTTTTTTCACACCCCTAAGTGAGAAAGTTGCAGCGCTGTAAAGCACCAGTGTAGCCAAGGGCTTAGTTCTTCTCTTCTCATGGCTGGGCAAGGGGGTTGGACTTCCCCCCTTCTGTCTTGGCAGGTAGCAGCTGGCCTTGGGCTGGAGTCAACTTCTTATCTTCGCACTGAGCTTGCTAGCTGCAGCTTTGAGTTAACCGGTTCTCTGCTTTCTTCTTTCGCCCCCTTGCCCCTGGCCTCTCGTAAATTAGAAAGTTTCATTTTGGAAAATTTTCATTCACAAATGTATTTGAACTTCTGTCATTGTTACATTCTTTCATGGCATGTAAGTAATAGCAGTGGTGCATTATGACAGATCACATTATGCGCTACTACTTTAGACACATCATAATTCCATGACATATTATGAAATCATAGTTGAAATATTCTATTTTATTTTCATATCCTCATTTTTGTATATTATTTTAAAAATCATTCAGGGCATCGGCTACTTAGTACCCATCCACGGCTGAGACACTAAACCCTGCTTCACAGAAGGGGGAAAGTTTGTCCCAAAAGCCAAAGTGATAAAACACGTGCCAAGAGTGCGCTACGTCCCCCGGGACTGCTTTGCACCAGTGAACTCAGGGTAACATCAGGACTGTGCCCTGAGTCCAGAACTGCTGCATGACAAATTTGGCTATGCCGTGTGGAATCAACTGCAGTGCCTTGTCTGTGTGTTGTGCTGTGCTCTGCAGCAACCCCCATTGATAGCCCCGGATTTCACCAAGGAATTCATCCTACAGACAGATGCATCCAAGGTGAGGTTAGAGGCTGTCCTGTTGCAGATGGTTGGGGAAGAGGAACACTCAATTCTCTGCCTTAGTAGGAAACTCCTTCCGAGGGAATGAAAATATGCAGTGGTAGAGAGAGAGTGCCTGGCCATAACGTGAGCCATGGAAACGTTGCCTTACTTCCTACTGGGGCGCAGCTTTATCCTCGTGACCGACCATGCCCCTCTTCAATGGATGGAACGGAACAAGGAAAAGAACACAAGGGTAACCAGGTGGTTCTTATCCCTCCAACCTTTCCAGTTCCACATAGAGCACAGAGCAGGGAGTCGCCATGGCAATGCCAATGGCTTATCACGCGTACACTGTCTGATGTCCCACGCTGCCCAGCCCCTTGGTGTTGAGCACGGGGGAGGGATATCTGATAGACCCAGGCCAGTGGGGTACAGCAGAATAGCTGAAGGCAGATATACTGGCCACTGGTTTAACAGTTTTCTGTTCCCTGACAGACCAGAGCAGGGGCTGCTCCAGGCTAATGAGAACACCTGACTCTAATTAACCTGCAAAGAGTCAAGTGAGGCCATTGAGGTAATGTGACCACCTGACTCTAATTAAGGCCCCGCTGATACTATAAAAGGGCTCACTCCAGTCAGGCTAGGGAAAGCCATGGAGTGGACATGCAGTTGAAGGGCTGGTTACTGAAGACACCCTCAAGCCATTGGTAAGGGAGCCCTAAGGTAAGGGTGAAGAAGGGAGAATCAGGAGAGATGAGGGGAAGTGGCCCAGGGAAATGTAGCAACTCTGGCAGTGAAAGGTCCAGGGCCGGCTCCAGGCACCAGAATTCCAAGCTGGTGCTTGGGGCTGCAATCTGCAAGGGGCAGCAGTCCCTGTTGTTTTGCCCCCGAATTGCCACCACGGGTAGCGGAGGGGGCAGTCTGTGTGCCCTTAGGGCGGCAGGCGCGTTTCCACAGCGGTGGCAATTCGGCGGCAGCTTCTACGTTCAGCTCTCCGGGGCGGCTTCAGCTAAATATAGAAGCTGCCGCTGAATTGCCGCCGCTGCAGAAACGCGCCTGCCGCCCTAAGGGCACAGGGAGTGCCCCCCGCCCACAGCAGCAATTTGGCGCGCTGCTCGGGGCCACGAAAACTGTAGAGCTGGCCCTGGAAAGGTCAGCTGCCAACACCTGCTGCCATTAGGGTCCCTGGGCTGGAACCCGGAGTAGAGGGCGGGCCCGGGATCCCCCTCAACCTGCCATTACAGAAACATCTCCTGGGAGGGGAAGTCAGGCCCCTGTCAGGACAGGAGGCTAAACTGTCCTGAAATAAGCCCCTAGGGACAACAGAGACTGTGGGAGTTCTCTCCCCAACCTCCTTGCTGGCCTATGATGAAAAGGGCTCAGTAGACTGTAACCCTGGCCCTAGAGAGAGAAGGGCTACGTGGAGGGTCGCAGTGAGCCACTGAGGCTAGCATAAACCCCTTAAAGCACGGGACCCACAGGGGCAAGGTTGGAGCTCTGCCACAACATATATATAATTTTCTCCATTTCCAATTTTAGAGGTTGTTATAAATATTCAAAACTATATATATAGATAATACAAACCTTTTTGGCTTTGAAATCTGGTATGACTACATGTCTGATGTTAGAAAACTGATGCAGGAGCTATTTTAGGTCCCAGCTCCCCCAGGTTCCTATGACCATTGTGCCCTGAAAGGGAAAGGATTTGGGCAGCCTCATTTCCTGTGATGTCATCATCCTTATTTTATCTCTGGATCAATCTCAATCTCACTTTGACAGAAACTGGGCATTTGCTACTGGCACGCCCTTCAGCATGCTAATCTCCAGGCTGGCTTTGTAACAGATAGCTCAGTGGTTTGAGCACTGGCCTGCTAAACCCAGGGTTGTGAGTTCAATCCCTGAGGGGGCTATTTGGGGATTTGTCCTGCTTTGAGCAGGGGTTTAAACTAAATGATCTCTTGAGGTCCCTTCCAACCTTAATAAGATCTGATTCTATGCTGGCAGATATCACAGTGGGTTACCTTGGATTCCAAATCAGCTGCCAAACCTAGGCAGAGTGTTAGAGAATGTGGAATCCTTGGAGAGAAACTGTTCCCTAAGCAGAGCCTTGCACATCACATCTCACCTGTGTCACACTGCAGCATGGCTCTAATGAAACATGACAGGGCTGTTCCTGCAGCCTTTTACTGCCACTCAGGCATCACACTGAGAGTATTTTAGGGAGAAATCAGAGATCCTTCATATGAAGTTCAGTGCTTGGCTCAGGAGAAAAGAAGCAGGGCAGGTGCTGGAGGACATTTTGAGCACATTCAAGAGGAAGTGCAGTTATGCAAGCTATGCCTTAACCTCTCAGATTGCACATTGCCAGCTGCACAGCAGCAGAGGGTGGGCAGGGGATCTGGAGCAGGGACACAGCCAGGAAGGTCAGGTGCAGAGGGAGGCTGGCTAACAGAAGGAGGTTGACTGGGAGCCATGTGGGATAGCGGCAAGCACCCGTAAGAGCTACAGAAGGCACTAGTATGTGAAGCCAAGTGGGTGTGTCAGCTCCACAGGATCTGTGCTACACCCCAGCTTGTAAACAATCCCTTAGAGAAACGTCTTCAATGTGCCAGCCCTCCGAGGGATCTCACTCTTCCTTAAGGGTAAACCAGGCAATCTCAATCTCAACACCTCCACAGCTGAGCATCCAGGCTTCAACAGCCCTGCATCACACCGTGAACTCTGCCCGATGAGTCCAGCTGAGTCAGACGCCCAGTCGGAGACTGTGACACTGTTCAGGGACCAGTGCACCTCAGCTAGCATTTGCAGTGACACCAGGCAACCTATTCAAAACAGAGCAGTGTTTATTAGCCAATTGGAATGCAGTGTCAGGAAGTCCTTAGGTTAGTGTAGGCAAATAAGGGTTAAATCATAGTCCGCTCTGGCCAACCCAGTGCTCCACCCAGTCAACCAGCTATGGAACGGTTCTGGCTCTGCTTCGCTGACTCTCTGGCTGTCTCAGGTGACAGCTCTGTGTTGCTCCCAAAAGTCAACTCTTATTCTAGCTCCTGACACCTCTCAGGCCATTGTTCAATTCCTGCAGACCCATGCTGAGTTCACATGTCCACCTGCCAGAGCTTCCCATGGTGAGGTATCAACTCTAGAGTCCTCAGGGGCTCCCACTGGCTTTGTGACTCCTCCACTGATATGGGTGGGTTTCAGTCAGTCCTTTAACAACCTATTCATTCTATCCCAGACAGTCATGTAACAGACACACATCATGTCTCCTGCTTTGCCCCAAGAATAGCTTTTTAATATTTTGCATCCATTGGGTAGCAATGTAAACTACCAAGGGAAACTGAGGCACACTTTAACACCATCATTACAATATTACAGAAAATTCTCACTTCGTCACATAAGTTTGAATCAAACCTGAAATTTTGGGGGTTCTCAATGAAAGAAGAAAACAGAATTTATTTATTTTTTTTTGGAAACTCCACCATATGTGGTTTTCAGACAAAAATTTGCTCCTTAGAACTGGCAGCAGCTGAGTGAAATTAACTGTCTTGTCAATTTCCCTCACCAGCCCCCAGGGCTCCCAAGTCCATGTGTCAGAGGCTAACTGGAAACCCTGGTGTCTCCAGCCCCAGAGCAGAAAGCCACAGGCCCTGGGAGCCCATCCCAGGAGCTCCAGGATCCCAGCTTCATGACAGAGAGCCTGGATGCCCTGAGAGTCTCAAGTCCACTCAGGGTTCCCAGGGTCCCTGCTGCAAAGCTGCCAAACCTTTGTTATAGCTGAGATTCCATTCTGGAAACCCTGGAGCTCTGGCATGTCAGGCTGCCCCAGAGCTGCAAGCCCTAGAAGTGCTGGGATCGCGTGCCCTTGGGCAGTTTGCCTCATTGGTCAGTCCCAGAGCTGCAGAGCAGGGAAGCCCTGAGGCTGGCAGGCTCCCTGCCCCATTGGGGTGAGCCCTGGAATGCCTGCAGGAAACCTGCCAGTGTTTAGGCAAAAATTTTCTCAAGTCTGCAGTAGATTAGATGAAACATTTCAGTCCAGGAAATTGGCATTTTCCAACCGGTCTAGTTGTGTGGCTGGTCATGCAGGGGAAAGACCTGGAGGGTGAAACAATGCAAGAGTTTAAAGGCCAAGGGAAAGGAATAGAAGTGGGTGGATCTCAGGTGGCAAGGGAAGGAGAAGAGAGATTAATAGCTTCTCAGGCCAGAAGGGACCATCGTGATCTTCTAATCTGACCTCCTCTACAACAGAGTCTAGAGAATCAAAGGCGTGAGGCGCTACAAAAGATTTTCAACCCTTTGGTTATGCACCCCCGCCCCCATCTGCACCCCAGGGTTAAAGCATTAAATAACTCTCTCTTACAAGGGGAAGATGCAGTAGCGAAAATGAAGGAAGAAATACCTCAGGATTTTAAATATCCCCTAACCCTAGACGTAAGGGTGTCTGCAATTTCCAGTAAGCTAATGCAGTATGACTGGGAAAGGACACAGGTCAAGCCTAGAGAATGATTCACAATGAGATATTTATCTGACAAATTTGGCCTCATGCTGCTTATAGAATATCATTTTCCTCCAATATAGTCACAGTTAGATAATAGGTTTTAGTTTACAGATGGATCATGACTATTTGAAACTCAAACTGTGTGGCTTAGATGTGATTTATCAGATCAGAGTATTATGTCAGGCCAAGCTTTTCCAGAATGGGAGGCTGGGATCTGGCGGTCATGTCAGGCTGAACATGGCTATATGTTGCTGCTGCAGACTGCATGCTCCCTCTCCGGAACAGCGAGCAGACTCTGTGGTTACAGCTTGTGTCTCGTGTGGTCAGAGAAGCAAGCAGAGGCTGGGGACAGCCCTAAGGCACTTGCTGGGGCTGTGCAAACAGGCACCAAGCTGAACCCAACCGGCCATCAGAACATCAGCAGTAGCCTTCATTCGGCTTCAGTCAAATTTAAACACTGAAGCTACAGGTGACAGGAGTGACAGATACAAGTCCTCTAGTAGCCTCTTTGCCAGCCACTGATAACTGGTTTCATTTGGGTTGGATTTTTTTTTATCCTCAGATACATTCTTCTTGGAAACCTTCAAATATCTGTCAAAAGGAAATTTTCTCAGAGATTTCATGGTGATTTAACAGAGCATCTTCTATACATACCTGAACCTGATTTACAATTCAGGGTTCCTAGGTTATCTGCTAATTACACTCACTGGTGCCCAGACAGGTTAGTTTGGGGTTTGGGGATTCAGTTCTTAGAAACAGAGCGCAGCATCTAATGAAAGTCTTTGTGGATGTAGAGGGAATCAAGAGAGATCACTACTGCATGCTGTGTCCAGCTCAGGGGTCTACATTTGAAAAAGGCTGTTGAAAGACTGGAGAGGGTGCAGAAAAGCACAACAAAAGATTTGAAATTCTGCTTTATAGTGAGAGACTTAAGAAGCTCAAGCTATTTATTTTTCCTAAAGAAAGGTCAAGTGGTGACTTAATCATGGTCCACAAGTACCTACTAGGGACAGATTTCAGTATGTGTATCATAGGGGTGCTGAGAGCCATTGAACCAAACTATAAACCTCCAGCATTTCTAGTTCCAGCACCTATGCTGCTGAGTCAGGGATATGCAATATTGAAAGCCAACTGACACAAGGTTAGCAAAAGGTTCCTAACACAATTACTTTGTACTCAAGAGATAAAGCACAGGAGAGCACAAATGATTTGGAAAACAGACTCTCCTGGGCGGCATGTGCCTCTCTCTAGCTCACCCTTCCTTTGGGAGTCCTTGGGGACCATCTGTGTTCAGGTAGGCAGGGTTCCCAGCAGCAGCTCCCCTCCGCTTAAGCTGGTGAAAATGGCCAAAGATCCACAGCAGAACAGCTCCCACCTTTTTGTAACCTCCCAGTATGTTTGGTCATGTGGATGCCTAATCAGTCACAAAAGATGACCACAGTCCCCTACCAGGTGACCTTGTTTCCAGGCAACTTCTTCCAATAAACCAGCTCTCCTAGCTAGGAGCCAGCCTTTTGTCTATGTGAACAGAGGGCCATCCAGATTTAACAGCCCTTTATTGTTAACTCTGTGCCTCTATCCCTGGGCATTTCAGCCTGATGTGGAGGTAGGACAATAGAGAGGGTGAACCAACCCCCACATTCAAAATGGAGCTTACAGTCTGACATGGATACACATAGCCCCCAGGATCAACCAGTATTGTAAGCTGTATATGGGCAGATTCCCCAGATCATCACATATGGGCATGCTGAAGATATTACTGGGTGAGGTTCTCTGGTCTGTGCTATGCAGAAAGTCAGACAGTACCTCTTGGCCTTAAAATCTATTAATCTGAATCACCACATGAATGAAATAAAGCCATTCTGGGGCTTGCCATTTGCTGCACAGCTGGAAGTGAAGAAGTCCCCAGATTTAGAAATGACACATGTTTTCATACAAATATTGTTCCCCATATATTGGGCCAAATCTTCAGCCAGTGTAAATAGGTGTAGCTCCATTGACTTAAGCAGAGCTATGCAGATTGCAGCCAGATGAGGACCTGGCACATTACATTTTTAATGTAGGCCTGAAGGAGACAAGAACAATCCCACTGAGAGTTAAAGAAAACTAATACCTTTCAACTGAGCACTTTGCTAAATCCCCTCACATAAGAATTCTCCACAAACAAAGAGCTACAGTGATGTCTCCTGTTACTAGGACCTCATTGCTCTTACAAAGTACACTGCAGTGTATAAAATAGATGCCGTGTAAGTATATGCTAATAATTAAACTGCACTTACCAAATAAATGAGCAAAGTATTCTTATGCATTATGGTCTCAATGCAGGAAAGATCTTAAGCATTTGCTGAAAGTTAAGTATGTGCGTAAGTCCCATTGAAGTCAGTCCATATTTCCTGAACCGGAAAGCTTCTCCTACATTTGCTTTTGAATCTGGGTTTAACCTATTTGCTAATCCACAAAATTCAATAATTTGCAATGAGTCATATTAAGGCAAATGAGCAAGAGTCCTTTCTAATTGCATTTGAATCCATTTCCTTTAAAATGAGAAGTGCATTTAACAATGTCACCAGACAGGACAGATATCACCACAAGGTAGTCTATTCAAAAAGAGTATCATCTTTTAAGTGGAAGGGAACCCTTATTTTGTGCAGTTGTACTGCACACTTGCTGTTTTGATCTGGATTAACCCAGAATCATCTTGTTTTCTGGATTCAAGTATCTTTTGATACCTAGAATGCAGCTATGTTCTTTGGATGCAAAGATGTCCTCCTTGTTTAAACATTCCTGAATTCTGTCTCTGTATCTCTGACTGTGGACTACCCTAGCTGGGGGATAGGGTCAAGGGGGAGTGCAGGGCAAAGCAGCTTTCCCTCTCCTGCCAAAAGCAGACAGAGATCCTTCTTTCTCTCTTGGGCTTCTGCGAGTGCAGCTGATGGTGAAGAACAAACTGAACATGAAGATGTGGCCAAAAGATCTAATGCAATCCTTGGATGAATGACTATGGGAATATCAAACAGGAGCAGGGAGGTGGTTGTACTGTACTGTATATGGCACTGGTGGAGTTATCACTGAAATTCTGTCTCCAGTTCTGCTGTCCACACTTCAAAGGATGTTGAAATGTTGGAAAGAGTTCAGAAAAGAGCTACAAGGATGCCTGACCTCTCGGTTGGTTTCCAGAATCTAAGCTTTCTATGATTTAAAAAAGCAAGTCTCTAGCTGTTATGGTGGTAAAAAAAACCTCTGCAAAATGCGACCGATTCAGAGGCACCTCCATGAGTTTGCAGAGACTGAGGTGTGATCTGCTCCATTCATTTCAGTGAAGACTAAGGCAGATGCCAGTGAAGATACCTCACACGTCAACGTTGTGAACTATTGCACTGCTTATTACAGCACATAAGGAAGGAGAAGGATCATACCATGAAGATGGGAGGGAGGAAAGGGGGAGGAGGTGACTTTAGGTCTTCTCATGGAATGGAGAGAGAAGGGTTGGGGGGGGCAGAAGAAGAGAATTTGAAACTTGGGAGATGAAGGAAAGGGTGTTTGGGGAGAAAAAGTGAAAACTGGGGGAAAGGGCATTTGCAGGAGGAGGGAGTCAGGAAATATGCAGGGAGGAAAGAGTTGCTCTTAGGTGCTCAGTACTTTTGAATCTGCATCCTGGATCACTTTCACCGGCAAAGCTGCCATTCTCCCCATGATTTACATGGCCTCCAACTGGAAATTTATTTTCACAACTGTCTCCCAGAGAAACATCCTCTGCTCAGAAGTGTCTAGCAAAAGGAGCAAACCTCCTGCCCCTGACAGCTGCTCCCCACCCCTTGTCCCACTGGGCCCCTTCCGCCCAGATGCAGGCACTGTGTGAGCAGTGGCTGCTGCCCAACTGATGCAGACATCCTGGCTTCTACCATCCAGAGCCCTCGATTCCCAAGAACAGAATCTATGTGGGATGCACCATTATGAATGAAGAGTCTGAATCTGATTTCACATTGGAGAAACATTGCCAAATAACTCTGTTGAATTCTGGCAGAAGAGCAGGTCCTGGGTTCTACGGAAACCAGCACCTATGAGTTCATAAAAAGTTTTGGTCTCCGAGTCTCCTTCCTTGTTTCTCAGGCGTTTTTATTAGAGACAGTCACCCTGCAGCATGTCTAAGGGACCTGGCAAATCATCACCCTTGGCATCCATGAGGATGAGTGCTTTGGAGAGATGATTCAGAATAATTATCTTGCTCCATGATAGCAGGGTTTCCCTTTAGTCTGGATGCTGTGACCATGATTTACATAATCTTTTTCAATAGAATTAATATGTTGGAGTCAAGAGGGGATAAATAAATTATATATCCAGCTTTCCATGAGCAGTAACTTAAGTTCACAAAAGAACAGAAACGTAGGCGAAAGCTTAGAACACATGGCGTTGGCATCTGTAGCAATGAATTAGATTGCATGAATAATGAGCAATGCTTATCAGAGTCATTGCCCTTGGTTACACCTACAATTCAGTTACTCTCCATTAACTTGAATTAGGTTATATTTTGCTGTTGCAACTTCAGATCAGTGGGGTTGCACAGGTGTCGCTGGGGGTGGGATATGGTCCATTGGTTCTGTCACCTTCCTCAGGCTACTTCTTAAGACTTCTGAATGGTAAAACTCCAGTAAGAGAGAGAAATTGTTCTGAGTGCCACAAGGGAATAGAACTAGGAGTGGATGAAATTAAATCAAGAAAGACAGAAGTCTCAATAACAGCAACATGTTTTTCTCTGGCCTTAACAAATACATTCTTGCTCTACTCACAACGATCCAGAATGCAGTTGCACAGACTGTGTTCCTAGCTCAGTGCTTTAATCATGTCACCCCTCTCTTTGAATCCTCCCACTGGCTCCTCTTCTCTATCTTATCAAACATAAGCTACTTGTTTTCACTTTCAAGGCCCTTCACAGCCTGTCCCCACCTACTTCTCATCTCTCATTCAGTATCAAAATGTCAACTTTTGTCTCCAGTCAGCCCATGGTGTCAACCTTTATTGCTCACTTGTTAAATTCACAAACAAGCACCTTTGTGCATTTCCTCACTCTGCCCCTCATGCTTGAGAGGAGCCATTTCGTTATCCTCCTTCAGATGCCTTCCTAAGAACGGCCGTATGGGGTCAGACCAATTGTCTATCTAACCCAGCATCCTGTCTTACAACAGTGACCAGTGCCAGGTGCTTCAGAGCAAATGAACAGAACAGGGCAATGATCAAGTGATCCCTGTTACCCAGTCCCAGCTTCTGGCAGTCAGAGGTTTAGGAACACCTAGAGCATGGGGTTGCCTCCCTGACCATCTTGGCCAATAGCCATTGATGGACCTACCCTCCATGAACTTATCTAGCTCTTTTTTGAACCCTGTTATACTTTTAGCCTTCACAACATGCCCTGGTAACCAGTTCCACAGGTTGACTGTGCGTTGTCTAAAACTCTCCCCCACCACAATGCCTACAAAAACTTAACAGTTAGGCTGTTGAGACCACAGCTGAACATGGTGACCAGTATTGTCTCATTGTTTCCTTGTACTTCCCCATCTGTCTGTATACATCTGTTGTTCCTTATCTCTGGGTATGTCTACACTTAAACCGCTACAGCAGCTCAGCTGTACTGCTGCAGAACTTCAGTGTAGACACCACCTATGCCAAGGGAAGACTTCTCCTGTAGTGTTAAAAATCCAACCCCTAAGAGGTGGTAGCTAGGTCGATGGATGAATTCTTCCATTGACCTAGCACAGTGTACATGGGGGGTTAGGTGGGCATTACTACATTTCTCAACGGTGTGGATTTTTCACCCTCCCTGAGATACAGCTATTCCGATGTGAATTCCCAGTGTAGACCAGCCCTCAGATTATAAACTTTTTAGACATGAACTGTCTTTATGTTCTGTGTTTGTACAGCACCTAGCACAACAGGGTCTTGGTTCATGACTCTTAGGTCCTATGATAACACAAATAATAAATAATAATTTGCAGGTGAGAGTTACTGAGGAGCTAATGAATCAGAATGTTAATAACAAGAAGAGGAGCTGTTGACTGAGAGTCACCTTGGATCGAGTGATCATGAACTAATTCAGTTTAAACTAAATAGACAGATAAACAACAATAGATATGCAACTAGGGTCCAAGAGAATGCCGGCCCGACCCAACCCCATCTCTGTCCCTTTCCCGGAGCCTCAGCGTATCCAGGAGCGTCCCTGAACAGCACTGCAGAGTGGCTCCGGCGGGGCCTGAGCTCCGCCCTGCTCAGAGCTGCATGGTAAGGGGGCAGGGCTGGGAGCTCAGGCCCCGCTGAAGCTTACAGCCACGCCCCGTTACCATGTGGCTCTGAGCCGGGAGGAGCTCAGGAGCCCTGCCGGAGACATGCTGCACCATTGTTCAGGGACGTTTCTGGATATGACACACTGAGGCTCTGGGTGAGGGGGGAGCTGGGGATAAGGGGCCAGGGGGGGTTGGCTAAGGGGCAGGGAGTCCCAGGGATAGACAAGGGATAGGGAGGGGCAGAGGTTGGGGGCAGGCAGTCAGGGGACAGGGAATGGGGGGGTTGGATTTGTGGGCGTTCTGGGGGTCTGTCAGGACTCAGCGGGAGGGTGGATAGGGATTGGGGCAGTCAGGGGACAGGGAGCAGGGGTGGGGTTCCACAGTGGTGGTGGTGGGTCTTTGGGGGACGATGAGGGGACAAGGAGCAGGATGGGTTGGGGATTCTGAGAGGGGCGGGCAGTTGGGGGGCAGGAAGTGGGTGGGGGTCAGATAGGGGGCAGGGCCAGGCTGTTTGGGAGCCACAGCCTTCCCTACCCTAAAGCTCATTCAGCAGTTTGAGGCTTGCAGAAGAGCCAAGCTGTTAGCTTTTCCCTTAGGGCTACCATCCCTTTCACTTCTCAAATGCCAAATTATAGTCTGTATTTAATTTCAGTGCCATAGGGAGATTCATGTAAGGGGAGGGCAGCTTCATTTAAAATTAGCCATTGGAGGAGGGATCACATGAGACAAGCAACATCCTACCTCCTTCCCAACCCTACCAAGGGAGACACCCCTCCCCTGCCCCCGCATTCCCTGAGGCTCCAGAGGGGTTAATTCAGTGGTTCTCAAACTTTTGTCCTGGTGACCCCTTTCACACAGCAAACCTCTGAGTGCGACCCCCCCTTTATAAATTGAAAACACTTTTTTATACGTTTAACACTATTATAAATGCTTGAGGCAAAGCGGGGTTTGAGGTGGAGGCTGACAGCTCTCGACCCCCAGTAATAATGTCGTGACCCCCTGAGGGGTCCTGACCCCCCAGTTTGAAAATGAATCTGCAAAGCACCATTTTGCCTTAGATGTGCTGAAGTCCTTTAGGTCACATTGAGTTCAGGGTTTTTGCTGCAAGATGGTGTAAGCAGGTGTAATGTCTTTGACAGCCATGGAGTTATACAAGGAATGAATTTGGCAGCAGATGTCTGAGGTTTAATACAGTCAGAATTTTTAGTAAGGCAAAATGTGTTATAAGGTAAGAAATGGCCCAGCTGCCTACCACCTCATTTCCCTGGCAGCAGAAAAGAGATCAGCATAGCCAGGAATGTTTAGATTTGCGCATCAGAAGGGTAGCCATGTTAGTCTGGATCTGTGAAAGCGGCAAAGAGTTCTGTGCCACCTTATAGACTAGCAAACGTTAGATTTGCATACACTACTTAGAAATCCAGATTTGGGTTGGGTAGGGAGGGGTTTTCTTCTATCTGTTTTGTCCCTGCAACCCTCACTAAGCAGTAGAGGGGCACATTTCTGAGAAGGCATAACTCACAATAAGTTTAGGGGAACTCAGATTCTATTAGTGATTTCACACTTGGCACTGCAAACAAGTTGCATTTTGACAGAATGAGAGATTTGTGTGTGTATGGGGGGGGGGAGGCAGCCTTGTTATGCAGTGGAAATAAATATGCACAAATATAGGCCTGTCAATCACAGGTCACATGGAAACTAGTAACCTCACCAAACCCACGCATTACTTTCTCTCGGATATGATGTTTTCATGGGAAATGAATGCAGAGACTAATTCTATCTGATAAACTGAACTATGGATACAACATGGCAGATTGAGTAATGCAAGTCATGCGTTGAAATTAGCCTGCAGATGAGAAGCCGTTGTAAATGCAACTAGCAATGTGTGCCTATAGGGAATGGTCTTTCACTTGCTGCACAGATTCAAAAAAACAGTTTTGAATCTGAATGCTCAATACTGTTTCTTTGTCAAACCTATCGAAGAATGGGTTCATGAATGTAGAGAACACTCCAGACCTGGGTATGTCCAGAGAACTCCTGTGTGTATGTCTGTATAACTGAGAGAACCTAACTTGAGAGAGAGATTTCCTCCTTTTAGTCCATATTTCCAGTTTCAGTAGTGGCAGAAGCTCTTTTGTCTCCCCACATACATGCTTAGGGGTCACAGTTCCCGCTGAAATTCCTCGTCCCTGTGTATGCTGCCCTTATCCATCCTGTGACAAGTGGATGCACATGAGAATGACTGACTGACAAAATGTCATTTATTTTCATTCTCTCAGTGGCTGGGAAATTGCATGAGCAATTATTATTCCTGAATCAGTGGGTGACCAAGCAGTCAGATGTCACAGTTAAAGGCTTAATTGTATCTTCCATTTTCCTTAAAGAAAATAATTGTATCTTGCAAGAAAATAGGAATGAGTCAGATTTCAGGTATTTATAATTCCAAAGGCTTCTCACACACATACTCTACAGTGCCTGGATGAATCAGACCTTCACATCACATTGAAACTGAAAAAGACGAACTAACCCCTACAGCAAAATTGAATAGAGCTAAGTAACCTGGAAAAACTTGGGTCCCCCTGTAAAATATACTTCAGGTTAAGTACAGCTGTATGGAAACATGAATGGTCATATATTGCTAGTAGATCTTGTGACAGACCCAGACCAGTTGGGTGCAGGAGTCTGGTCCTGTAGGTATCCAGGAAGTGGGCAAGCTAAAGGACCTCCCCTCAGCCTAAGGGGAGTATCCGCAGGTCTGTGATACCATATAATTCCTGGGGACAACTAATGAGATAACAGGAACAAGAGTGAGGTCACAGGGCTAAATGAAGAGAACTGGATAGGGACACCTAGAAGAGACAGCACCCACTGCTCCACAAAGGTGTCAAGGGAGCTAGCGGATGCTGTCAAGAGGAACTCTGCCTGGATGCATGAACTGATGGAGAAGCAGAAATATGCTCCACAGTCACAAGAAACTCTGTCGGCCAACCTCCTCTCCCTGGTTTTCTAGATGGCCATTTTGGCCAGGGCCAAGAGGAGGTTGACAAGGTGGTCCCATGACTTTGTGGGGCCATGGATAGGGAGTGCATGGATGAACAGTTGAGGTGAAAAGTGCAACCAAAAACAAACAATATATCCAAAAGGAGCCGAAATAGAGGCTGCAACCTGGCGCACTCCGGTTATACATGTGCCAGGGTCTCCCTCACGCCACAAAAGGGGCAGGTGTCTGGGAGGGGAGTGAACTGTGCCAAGTACATACCCGTGCTCATGGCTCCGTGAAGGATCCGCCAGCTGACATCCCCAGTGGGCCTTGGGACCAGGATGGAATGTAGGCTGGGCCACCAGGGCCCCTCACCCTCCAGAGATGGCAGGAGGTCCCACCACTTTGTGTTAGGGCAGGACGCGAGAGTGAGGACATGAAGGGTGTGGAGCAATGTTTTCGTGGTGTGGTCTGGAAATGAACTGGCTGCAACTTGTGCAGCTGGCTCATGATAAAGGGGTTGGGTGGCCTGAAAGGGCCCGACGAAAAGGTCCAGAGGGCCTGAGGTGGAGGGTGGGTGGGGTGTGCCCTCTTGCAAGATCCAGTTGAGGTAGGCCCGAGCAGTGGGCAGTAAAGCGGCCTTCACCTCCTGAAGTACTCGCCGGGGAGTATGAGGTCTGGAGAGCCCCATGCACCGAGCGAGCGTCCAGGGATCCAGCCAGTCTCCACGGTCGTAGTCCAGGAGGTCTCTGTCTCTGGTGAGTTCTGATGGATCTCAAGGCTGGCAGTCACACGCCTCTCCAGCTCTAGAATCTCCCATTCCAACTACTCTATCGTCACATATCTCCATCAGCTGATAGCCCGGTTGTAGTCACGGCAGAAGAGCCAGGTGCTGCTGCCCTCGCCTGGCCAGCCAGAACTCCCAGAAGGAAGCCATGAAGCCCACATCCTCCAACAAGCTTTTATTAATCATAGAATCATAGAATATCAGGGTGGGAACGGACCGCAGGAGGTCATCTCGTCCAACCCCCCGCTCAAAGCAGGACCAATCCCCAACTAAATCATCTCAGTCAGGGCTTTGTCAAGCCAGGCCTTAAAAATCTCTAAGGAAGGAGATTCTACCACCTCCCTAGGGAACCCATTCCAGTGCTTCAACATTCTCCTAGTGAAAAAGTTTTTCCTAATATCCAACCTAAACTTCCCCCACTGCAACTTGAAACCATTACTCCTTGTTCTAACATCTGGTACCACTGAGAACAGTCTAGATCCATCCTCTTTGGAAACCCCTTTCAGGTAGTTGAAAGCAGCTATCAAATCCCCCCTTATTCTTCTCTTTTGCAGACTAAACAATCCCAGTTCCCTCAGCCTCTCCTCATAAGTCATGTGCTCTAGACCCCTAATCATTTTTTTTGCCCTCCGCTGGACTCTTTCCAATTTTTCACATCCTTCTTGTAGTGTGAGGCCCAAAACTGGACACAGTACTCCAGATGAGGACTCACCAATGTTGAACAGAGGGAAACGATCACGTCCCTCGATCTGCTGGCAATGCTCCTACTTATACAGCCCCAAATGCCATTAGCCTTCTTGGCAACAAGGGCACACTGTTGACTCATATCCAGCTTCTCGTCCACTGTAACCCCTAGGTCCTTTTCTGCAGCCAGCCAGCCAGCAGGTAGCAGAGAAGTGGGGGGAGTTGTCTGGACTAGCAAGGGGAGTTGCTGGAGGAGGAGCAGCAGCCCCAGCAGCAGTCGCCTCCCACCTCCCTTCAAGCCAGAGGGCTATAGGAGAGCCATTGAGGGCTGATCTACTGGCCACTGGAGAAGCAGCAGTTTCCTGTTCTCTTAGTGACCAGAGCAGGGGCTGCCCTAGAGCAATCAGGAAACTGCTAGAACCAATTAAGCTAGGCAAGCTAATTAAGACACCTGGAGCCCATTAAAAACTTTCTAGAATCAATTATGGCAGGCAGGCTAATCAGGACACCTGGTTTAAAAAGGACCTCACTTCAGTTGCTGAGGGACACACAAGGAGTGAGAAGGCATGCTGCTGGAGGACTGAGGAGTACAAGTATTATCAGGCTTCAGGCAAAAGGTCCTGTGGTGAGGATAAAGAAGGTACTGGAGAGAGGCCATGGGGAAGTAGCTGTCATGCAGCTGATACAGGGGACATTGTGGACAACTGCTGTCCACAGGGACATTTAACATTAATGAGTAGGGTTGCCAATTTTGGTTGGACATATTCCTGGAGGTTTCATTACATGACAATCTCTAATTAAAGATTGATCTTTAATTCCTGAGACTCCAGGGCAATCCTGAAGGGTTGGCCACCTTATTAATGAAGCACATGAAGAGAAGAAATTCTTTAATTGCCTATACATCCATGCTGGGAGCCTGGATAACAAACTGGTGGAATTGGAATTGCTTGTTTATGAGCATAAATTCAGTCTAGCTGGTTTTACTGAGACCCGGTGGGATGATTCCCATAGTTAAAAAGTTAAAATCAGTGGTTATCCCCTTTTTGGGAAGGACCTTGTCCTAACGGCTAAAGAGGAACTGCTTACAGAACTAAAAGTTAATGGTAGATTGGGTACAAGTGATCATCTCTTTATCACACATACACCTCTACCTCAATATAACGCCACCCAATACAACATGAATTCAGATATAACGCGGTAAAGCAGCGCTCCAGGTGGGACTGCGCACTCTGGTGGATCAAAGCAAGTTCAATATAACGCGGTTTCACCTATAACACGGTAAGATTTTTTGGCTCCCGAGAGCAGCATTATATCGAGGTAGAGGTGTATAATGTGCAAACAGAATAAAGTCCAGACCAGTAATATATATATATATAAGTGGTGCTTTAATAGGGCCAGTTTTACAAGGCTGAAAACAATTATGAGCTGTGATGGGGTGCACACCCTGTACAAGGCCTGAAGAGGTAAATTAGGTCAATTAAACTTGGACTGCACCTGAAGGAAACCTAGGGAGTGCTAGGGCACCACTGAGATTCTCAGAACTTCTGCTCAGCTGCCACCTACCCCTGTAAGCACCTCCACTTCTGCTGGGAAAGTCCCCAAGCTGCCTACGCTTCTGCCACTGTGTCACCTAAGGCCTGGAGCTGCCATGCTGCTTGGCACCTCGCTGCTGGCAAGGGCTGCTGCGGGACTCTCCCACTAGATGTTCCCTTGCCTATCTTCTCTCCAATAGGCAAGCTCAGAGCACGTCTACCAGAGCAGGCCTTGCACAAAGGCAGCCAGTGTGACTGGTTCAGACACTTCAGCATTTGGCTGCACGTATCCCGTAGCACATGAACAGCCCAGTGGTCAGGACCTCAGCTGAGATGTGAAAGGCCCAGCTGTGAATGCCACACTGCTGGATTTGGCACAATACCGTCTCCAGGGGAGCGCCCGAATCCCCAGGCTACTGAGACTCTCTCCTGTTGAAGTGATTCCACTTTGTGTTAAATAGTCAGTCACAGTGCCCTAACCATCAGGCTAGAGAGTCACTCACCTGGGATGTGAGACCCAAGTCCCTGCTCTGCTGAATTCAATGTGTGCCCAACCCCAGGACAGTTCAAGGTCCCATTGTGCTGGACACTAAACAAGCCTCCAGGGCGAATTTTACTGCCTGACTTAAAATGAGTGACTGTAATAGGGAAAGGTGAGGAGGGAGCACAAGGGAAGTAGGAGTAAGAACATGCTTTCATCTAGGCTAGCTCTGTGCATAGCTTGACGGCCTCCTGTCTTCAGGGTGGTTAAAGTTCCCTTCTGGCTCTGAGCTCTGCTGCAGTGGCGCGATTGCCAAGACTGTGTATAATGGCTGTGTGAGTGTCCACATGCTTGCTTGAATTTACCTTCTGCCTGTTTGTTTAAGCAACCAGTGTGTGCACCTTCTTTCATTAACTCAAGCTGCAGCAGTAGGCAGGCACAGGTTGGGCTGGTGGGTTGGGCATAGAGATGAGGCAGAAGCCTCAGCCTTCTAATCTGGGCTCAGATGCCAACTCCTTCTGTAGCCTTTGGTAAGTCATATAACCTCTCTGCCTTACTTCGGCCATCTTCACATGGGTGTAATGATACTTACTTACCTGCCTACCTCACCAGGGTATTGTGAGGATAATTTGTGTAATACAATTACTTAAGAGGAAAGGTGCTGTAATCTTACCAAGTATTATTAGCTAGAGTTGATCCAACACAGCAAAAACAATGTTGAGTGCTTATTGGAACTTGAGGGAGATGTTTAGTTCTACTGTGCTCATGCTACTTTTATGAGCATTCCTGTCAATGTTTTTTTGTTTGCCTGAACATCTGTAGAATGGCTGATCTTTACATGAAGAGCCATGTTCATATGCAAATCATATGTTCTCCTGTTTGCAGCATTTCAGTCCTTCAGTCAGACAGCAGAAACAATACCATGTGAGTTAGGTGGACAATCGCATTCCATGAACAGCAAATAGTCAAAGTGAACAGTCTGCAAACAACCCAATGGCTGACATTTATTTGCATAACTGCAAATAAATTCTTTAAAGTCAGTCTTTGTGGCTCAATGCATGGATAATTTCTTCACAGTGAATAATCTGAACAGCTCTATTTTTAGCCTTATCATGCCTATCACCTGGCTTCGCTTTCATATTTTATGATTCCATAATGACATGGAAAAAATATGGTCTGAATAATTAAGACTTCCTTCCTCCTCTACTCAGCACTTTATAAAAAGGTAACCAGAGCTGTAGTGCTAGACTGTCACCAGACTGTTATGGATGGCCAGATTCAAAGCCGAGCAACTGCAATCCTTCCATTGACAGCAACGGACTGTGAATCAAGCCTGCTATACTGGAAGAACTCCCTCTGGTTCATGTTCTCTAGCTCTGCTTACACATCTCCCCAGTCCCATATTATGCCAAAGTTTTAATCAGACCCAGCCCTTTCCCAGATCTTTGCCTACTCAGTGCTTTGAAGCAAGGAACTATTGAGAATATTTTTTAATGGCTTGGAATTTAATTACTGAACAATACAGCTCTACACGGAGTTCACAGAACAGTGAATAAAGGAGAGCCAGTCAGTATGCTGTCATTAATCACTAGCCTTTCAGAAACGTTACATAGTTCCTCCCAAGAGGCCATTAACTAGGAAACTTGGTAGTCACGTACCAGACTCCATGGAGTGATTGCTTAGATGTGTGTTTGTGTCTAGAAATATAGCTGCATTTTATAATAGTCTTCATATGTAAAACTTCCTAAGATGAATATGCACATCCATTTGTATGCCCTCTTTTAAAAATGGTCTAATCTGTGTCTCTGTGGGTTTTCTATTGCGTCTGTCAGTGCAGTGCATGTGTGAACATGTCCCAGTGTTAGGCAGGCAAGTATAGCACGTATGTTCTAATAGCTGAACACAATCCCCTTTTCCAGCAATCTGTCCAGAAAATCACAGACACTAAGCGCTGTTCTGTAATTCATGCTTTCCCTCTCCTTAGTTCTGCCCTTGAAGCACCGGTCAGTGGTTGATTGAGTGATAGATGCCATTGCCAGAGTGGCATTATTTGGGTTCTGAGATGTCAGCCTAGTTAAATAACGCACAGGGGTTGGCTTGAACCCCAATCCTGGATCCAAACAGACCCAAATACTCGAGAAATTGGCACTGAATCCACATCCTGCCCTGAACTTTAGGGCGCACCCATCTTTCATAGGAGGCCTGTTGTGTTTTCAACGCCCATGGCCCCTCGGTGAGATTTCTAGGTGATGTTGCAGTGCCACACAAACCAGCACTCTTGATCAGGATCCAGGAGGTCATAGAACACAGTTCTGCACTGGCTCCTCGTTTACGGATTTGTTCAGAGAGGGGGAGATAATGACATGTGGCTGAAAAGGCTAGATCTGTGCTTTCTCTAAGGCCACGTCTACACTACAGCATAAAATCGAAATTATTAAAACCGGTTTGATAAAACTGGTTTTATACAATCGATTTTACGCGTCCACACTAGGGCACATTAATTCTGTGGTGTGCGTCCATGGTCCTGGGCTACCATTGATTTCCGGAGTGGTGCACTCTGGGTAGCTCAGTAAAAGAATGAGACCAATAACTTCGATTTCCGTCCACACTAACGCTAGATCGATATAGTAATATCAATTTTAGGGTTACTCCTCTCGTTGGGGAGGAGTACAGAAATCAATTTTAAGTGCCCTTAAAATCGATTTAAAGTGCCTTGTAGTGTGGACGGATACAGCGTTAAATCGATTTAACGCTGTTTAAATTGATTTAACGCTGTAGTGTGGACCAGGCCTAAGTTGTTAATGAGTTGAGCAATAGGCGATCTCAGCTGAGGGCTTGTTCATGTCCCTGCACTGAAAAGGATACTGAAACCCCCCTTGGAGAAAGCCTGTCAAACATAAATATATCCAAGTGCTGCTCAGAAGAGCAGAGACAAATTTTATTCCCCCACCCATGAACCAGCCTGCCCAGATTTCATTCCACAGCTGTGTCTTTGCACGTTGCTACTGCACACATAACACTGCACATTAGAGGGTTGTTTCATAAAATGAGCCGTTTATAAATGCTTTTGGGCAGCAACAGGAGAGAGCTATTCAAGGCGCTTATTACCGGGGTGTCTCATTCTGTAATTAGCAGAGCCCTCTATGCTGCTGCTGAATGCTAAGTCAGACAAAAAGCAGAAGGCATGCTGCAGTCTGACCAGAAAAGTCAATTTATCAGGTGCCCCAGAGGAATGAAAAGAAGAGGTACTCATTAAGTGATCCAACCCTTGTCGCCCATTCACAGCTTTTGGCAAACAGAAGCTAGGGACACTATCCCTGCCCATCCTGGCTGTGACTGGATCCCCGGATCCGCTGTGCCCCCTGAACTCTCCAGCCTGGGCTGTCTCCCAGATTGCTTTGCTAGTGACAACAGTACCTGGAGAGGTTTGCTGCTTATCACTCAGCACAACAGCATGTGTTGCCCCATACAACCAGCTAGATTGCATGAATGCTCCCACAGCCACTCATAAATCACACAGGGAAAGGCACCAGCCAAATCCCTCCCAGCACTGTACCTTGGGAATATACTGTTTTGCACTGCTCAAGATGAGCAGTGGAAATTTATTAATTGGTTCACAACTTCATCAATGGAAAGTGGATATACACAAGCCTTTGCAAACCCGAGCAGATTACCAGTGAGTTTGCCTGAAGTGTTTGGTAAAACTAAACTGTACAAGAAGTTTACTGACTACAAAAGATAGATTTTAAGTAATTATAAGTGATGGGCAAAAAGTCAGAGTTAGTTACCAGAAAAAATAAAATATAAGCATGCAGTCTAAACTTTCAACCCTATTAAACTGGGCAACATCTATATTAAGCAGTTTTCTCACCCCACTGGATATTGCAGTTCATAGTACACAAGTTTCACCCTTGAAACCTGGGCCAGTCTCCTCTGCTGGAGTCTTCAGTGAGTGTCCTTGTTGCTTACAGCATAGGTGGGGGCAGGAGAAAGGCCCAGCATGTGGCCACTCTGTTCTGTTTTTTACCCGCACCACCATGTGCTTGGAGAACACAAGGCCAGGCAGGCAAGGCTGATCAGTTCCCCTGGTGTGGCCCAATTCCAGTAAAACATTGAATTGTAGCTCCCTTGCTGGACAATGGCTGGTTATGTCTGTTCAGCACCCACCTGGGTGTTGGTTACCTCCCTTGTCATTGTCTCTGGAGAGCTAGTATCTGGGTGTGTCCCAAACCCCCAGCATATTTTAGTGACAACCATACAACACATTCTCATAACTTCATATGCATTGATGATACACATATTTAGATAGAAAAATGACTTTCAGCAGGTCATAACCTTTCCCCTCATACTTCACATGGCCTGCTTTATATGCAATAGCACCACTATATATAAATGAGGAATATGAGGGCTATAGGGCATTCCCCCAAGGTATAGATAGTCACACTGGCTAATAGCCATTGATGGACCTATCCCCCATGAACTTATCTAGGTTTTTTTTTTAAACCCTCTTATATCTTGGCCTTTACAACATCCTCTGGCAAGGAGTTCCACAGGCTGACTGTACCTCATGTAATCACCTGGACAACTGCCTCCCAAAACTCCCCTACTAGCTGCTCCTGTTCACTAGCTACTTTGGTCACTTAGGAGTTGGTTTTTCAAAACCCTGGTCTTCCTGAGTAGCCCCATGACCTGGTTAATGGTTGATGGGTGCTAACGGGCTTAGGGATCAAACCTTGTTATGAAGCTCTCAGCCTTGCCTAGCCAGCTGCCAGTGGTGGATTAACAAATTTGCTGCCCTCAAAAAATTGCCGCCCCCTCACCTCCCACATACCAGCTCTGCTCTGCTCACCTGCAGCAAGCCTGGGAGGGAGCGGGGAAAAGGGGAGTTGTGGCATACTCGGGGGATGGCAGCGGTGGAGCAGAGGTGAGCTAGGGAAGGAGCGGTTCCCGCCCCCCACCCAGGTTACTCCCTGCACCCGCAGGCCCCAGCTCACCTCTGCTCCACCTCCTCCGAGTGCTGCTACTCGCTTCTCCCTCCCTCCTTCCCAGCGCTTTCACGCAGCAAGCCTGGGAGGGAGAGGGGAGAAGGGGAGTTGTGGCACACTCAGGGGATGGCAGAGGTGGAGTGATGGTGAGCTGAGGAAGGAGCGGTTCCCATCCCACCCCGAAGAGTTACTCCCCGCGCCCACAGGCCCCAGCTCACCTCTGCTCTGCCTCCTCCGAGTGCTGCTACTCGCTTCTCCCTCCCTCCCAGCATTTTCGTGCAGCAAGCCTGGGAGGAAGGTGGAAAGAGGGAAGCACGGCGCACCTGGGGGAAGAGGCAGGCAGGGGATCTGGAGAAGGGACAGAGTTGGGGAGGGGGCATAAGCACATTTGCCACCCTTAGGCCTAGGCGATAATACACCACTGCCAGCTGCTAGGCTTAGCACATGGTCACCCAAACAAACAGACCACACTGTATATTTCAGTCCAGCTGCAAGCACACCACAACATACACACCAGACAACAAACTTACCCCAGGGTCACATAATCGGTCCTCCTTCACCTGAGAAACATCATGGAACCCCTCTACTTAAGCCAATTGGCTCAGGGTGGGTGTAGGCACCAGGATCTGGCCCTTACTGAAACCAGATCCCTTCTTCCCATTAACACTTTCCCATAGAATGCGAAGAAGGAATCATTCAATTAAACTAACAGCAGCTAAACTTAAAGCAAATAAAAGTAAATATTACTTCACACTGTGTAGCCAGCCCATGGAATTCATTAGCACAAGAGGTCCTAGAGGCAAATACTGTTGCTGTATTTATAAAGAACCAGGTAGTTTTATGACCAATAGCTGTCATAACTTTAGTCCCAGACTTGGACCTTAGCGTCCAAAATATGGGGGTTAGCATGAAAACCTCCAAGCTTAGCTACCAGCTTGGACCTGGTACTTGCTGCCACCACCCAAAAAATTAGAGTGTTTTGGGGCACTCTGGTCCCCTTGAAAAACCTTGCCTGGGGACCCCAAGACCCAAATCCCTTGAGTCTCACAACAAAGGGAAATAATCCTTTTTCCCTTCCCCCCTCCAGGTGCTCCTGGAGAGATACACAAACACAAGCTCTGTGAATCCAAACAGAGTGACTCCCCGTCTCCGTTTCCAGTCCTGGAAACAAAAGCACTTTCCTCTTCACCCAGAGGGAATGCAAAATCAGGCTAGCAAATCCAACACACACAGATCTCCCCCTGATTTCTTCCTCCCACCAATTCCCTGGTGAGTACAGACTCAATTTCCCTGAAATTTCCCAGAAAAGAAAACTCCAACAGGTCTCAAAAAGAAAGCTTTATATAAAAAGAAAGAAAATACATACAAATGGTCTCTCTGTATTAAGGTGACAAAATACAGGGTCGTTTGCTTGAAATATGAATAAACAGCCTTATTTAAAAAGAATACAAATCAAAGCACTCCAGCACTTATATTCATGCAAATACCAAAGAGAAGAAATCATATAACTTACTATCTGATCTCTTTGTCCTTACACTTAGAAACAGAAGATTAGAAAGCAGAGACTACTTCTCCAAAGCTCAGAGAAAGCAGGCAGACAGAAAACAAAGACCTCAGACACAAAATTCCCTCCACCCAAAGTTGAAAAAATCCAGTTTCCTGATTGGTCCTCTGGTCAGGTGCTTCAGGTGAAAGAGACATTAACCCTTAGCTATCTGTTTATGACAATAGCACATAATTATGTTGCAGTCAACCCTCTGCAGCAGGCTGTCAGCGGATTGTGGAGATTACAGGGGAAGTTCTCTCTACGCAAAGCATTGCACAGCTGGCTAAGTGCATGAGTGGTAAAGGAGGAATTGCCTTCCCATGGAGCATCTGCTGTTGGTTCTCTGCTGGAGGCAGGATATCTGACATGACATAGACCAAGTGCTGCATGATCTGGGATGGCAAATCCTATCTCCCTATGCAGACTATCAGGCTAATGTATTGGATTAAATGGAAACTTACAGAACTGGCACATTCCAAAATTGATGCAACTGCCACCATAAATGTGTCAAAAAAACTATTTTCCAGGTGAAAATTGTTCTGTAAATATTTACTTGAAAAAACTATGTATATCTTCAGCTTCCTGGCCACACTGTGTGCATGCACTTTCCATAACTATTCTTACCAATGAATTTTTCTTTCAGGAATGTTTGCGCAGACAGTGGCTTTTAAGTGAATATTAAAGAACACTCACTCCAGACAATTGTTAGGAACCTGGGGTCTAATCCCTTCTATCTCATCAGTTTCCCCATCTATAAAATGGAAATACAAATAAACTGTCTCCACAGCTATACTTCCCCCTGTTCACCAATAGATGGGGCAGAGAACTCCTTTCTGTGGAGCTTTTGTGTAGTTTAGGAAGCAGCCCCTTGGCTTGACCAGTAGATGGTGGCAGTGAGCTCTCCATGCTCTAGAGTTCAGGTACAGGGTTACAAGCATAGTGTTATGATACTGTCTGTAATTACACGATCACATGCTTTTCCCCACAGGACCCCTGCCTTATTCAGTGCATTGGATGCACACAAAAGGGAGTTTATTAAGACTGCGTGGTAAGACAGGGCATCATCCTGCCCCTATCTCTTTTCTAGCCACAAACCACTCAGAACTTATGGTCAAACACCTTGTGCAATTTATTTACCATGTTTCCCCCACCACCACCATTACAAACTTGCACATCTTTGTATACAACAGCATACATCCCTAGCTCACTCAGCGGAGGAGGGAGGGAGGAGCAGAAGGTATCGCCTCCAGAAAGATCTCTGTGGGGTCTGACCAGTGCCAGATTAATGCAGAGGCTTTGGGGGCTGCAGCCCAGGGCCTCGGGCTAAGGGCCCCCCCACAAAAATAAATCCTTAATTATATACAATTTGGTGGTCAGAAACCCATCAATTGTGATTGACTGTTTGATCCTGGAGCCTCTGCCAGTCGATTGCGACTTCCAGGCTGCTAAAGTCCAGGGATGCAGCAGGGCTCTGATAGGCTGCCTGTATGCCCTGGCCCCATGCTGCTCCCAAAAGCAGCCAGCTGCTGGCATGTCTCTGCGGCCCCTGATGGGGGTGGGGAGGAGGCTCCATGCATTGCACCCACCCCCAGCACCATCCCCCCAGGACCCACCCAATGGGATCTGTGGGGACATTGCTTGTGGGCACGGGTAGTGTACAGAGACATGTTGTCCCCCTCCCCCCAATGATTGTGCAGAGATGTGCCAGCAGCCAGCTGCTCCCAGTAGCAGCATGAGGCTATGGCAGGCAGCCTGCCTGAGCCCTGCTGCACCACCAGCTGGGAGCCACCTGTGGCAAGTGCCTCCTGCACTTCACACCCCCACCCCAGGTCAGAATCCCCTCCTGCACCAACTCCCTCCCAGAGCCTGCACCCCACACCCTCTCTGGCACCCAACACTCTGCCTCAGCCTGGAGCCCCCTCCTGAACCGAGACTCCCTCCCAGAAAGAAACTAATATAACAGCTGTTCCAAGATAAGAAGTAGGCTATTTTGAATTAACTTAACTATATTCTACATGTTTTAAGACTGAAATGTAACTACAGAACGGCTTTATGTTAATTAAAAGGCAAGTTTAGCACAGCATTAATAGCCTTGATGCCATAATTGTGATAATTTTGTTTTATATTAGGAAAAAGACTTGTATAGCAGGGCCCCACAAAATCCAATAGCCCTGGGCCCACAGGAGAGTTAATCCAGCCCTAGCTCTCGCTCTCAGAAGTCTGCCATTCTCTCTCTTCCTTCCTGTGCCCAGGGCTGGTGCAACCATTTAGGCGGACTAGGTGGTTGCCTAGGGTGCTGAGATTTGAGGGCACCAAAAAGCGCCCCCCAATTTTTTTTTAAATGGTTGAGGAGCCGCTGCTGCTGGGACAGAGAAGGAGTCTGAGCTGCCAGCGGCAGCCCGCAGCCCAGGGGGTCCCCTGGGTCAGGGCGCCACCGTGGCAGCCCGCAGCCCAGGGGATCCCCTGGTCAGGGCGCCACCGTGGCAGCCCGCAGCCCAGGGGGTCTCCTGGCCCAGGAAAACCCCAGGCTGCCGGCTGCCGCGGAGGCGCACTGACCCTGGGTCAGGGCGCTGCCGCGGCAGCTGGCAGCCCGGGGTGTCCGGAGGGGGTGGCAGGCAGCTCCCGTGGAGCTGCTGCAGTCGTGCCTGCAGACGGTTGGCTGCTCGCGCGGCTCCGGTGGACCTCCCGCAGACACCACTGTGGCAGCTCCACTGGAGCCGCGGGACCAGGGCGCGGGGCGGCGAAATTGCCGTCTGCCTAGGGCGCTCAAAACCCTAGCGCCGGTCCTGCCTGTGCCTCATGGGTTACCTAACCTTGTAGTCAAGTATCAGAGGGGTAGCCGTGTTAGTCTGGATCTGTAAAAGCAGCAAAGAATCCTGTGGCACCTTATAGACTAACAGACGTTTTGGAGCATGAGCTTTCGTGGGTGAATACCCACTTCCTCAGATGCCAGGCATCTGAGGAAGTGGGTATTCACCCACGAAAGCTCATGCTCCAAAACGTCTGTTAGTCTATAAGGTGCCACAGGATTCTTTGCTGCTAACCTTGTAGTGCTCTCCTGTCCAGCCCAGGCTATCAATTAGGCGCAGCTTTGCCCCTCAGATTTACTCCAGCCAGAGATGATTTTGTTGGTGAGCCAGCAATCAGAGTGTTGTTACACCTGCTGTTGCCTAGCACCCTGTCTTAGATGGGCAGTTGTGAAGCTGGCATTGCCTGACTTTTGACCGGTTGGCTTTGCAGCTAGACAGGGCCACCTGGGGGGGAGAGGGGTAAGTGGGGCAATTTGCCCCAGGCCCCGCAAGCCGCTCCGGATTTTCGGCAGCACTTCAGTGGTGGGCCTGTCATTCGCTCTGGGTCTTTGGCAGAGGATCCTTCAGTGCAATGGAAGACTCGGAGCGAGCAAAGGACCCGCCGCTGAACTGCTGCTGAAGCCTCGGAGCACCACCCGGTGAGTACAAGCACTGCCGCAAGCAGTGGAAAAAAATAAAAAAAAAAGCCACGATGGGCAGCAGCTCTACCGCCACCACTTCATTCTTTGGCTGCAGTTCGGCAGCGGGTCCTTCCCTTCGAGAGAGACCCGCTGCTGAAGACCTGGCCCTGCCCCAGACCTCCTGAATCCTCTGGGTGGTCCTGCAGCTAGAGCCAGTTAGAAACTTTCCAGCCAAACATTTTTCAGACAGAAATGCTAATTCATCAAAAGTGAAATATTCCCTGGAAACACATCACTTCCCATGACCTTAGGAGGAGCTCTGGGTGGTTCGAAAGCTTTGTCTCTCTCACCAACAGAAGTTGTTCCAGTAAAAGATATTGCCTCCCCCACCTTATCTGTCTAATATCCTGGAACCAACATGGCTTAGACTGCACTGGAAAAGAGAAGAGTCTTAACAGAATGCAGAAAGGGTTTTGTAGCTTGCCTGGTTTCTGGTCACTCACTTACCCCACTCCTCAGCAGCCCATGGGGGTCACAGAATCATAGAGATGTCAGGCTGCACAGGACCTCAAGAGGTCAGCTAATCCATCCCCCAGGCTGAGGCAGGACTGAGTTTACTAGTCCAGCCCTGACAGGTGTTTGTCCAACCTGGTCTTAAAACCCCCCAATGAAGGGGATTCCACAGTCTCCCTTGAAAGCTGTGGGTGGCAGGGTTCCCTCCAGGCCCCACTGCCAGTCATGTACAATGTCTGTCCACCCCATAGTTCATAGCACACCAGGAGCTCTCAGAGTAAAACAAACAAAAGAACAGGTCTCTCTCCTCTCTCTCCAGGGCTGCAAGCAAAAGCCAAGAAGGGCAAAGGTGGCCTGGCTCTCAGGCAGTCCTTTGGGCTGGGTCTATCAGAGGGTCTATTGTCCCTTAGTGGAGCCTACCTCTGCTCTCTCCTCTGGGCTGTCCTACCCTGCAGGTTGTCTGTCATTGGTGAGACCTGCAACTGTCTCTCCTCTCACCTACCCTGTCTCTGGGATTGGAGCAGCCCTTCTCCTTTTTATCACCCTTTCCTGGGCCAGGTTTCCCCCAATCCAGGCATAACAAGCCCTGCAAGTGCACCTTGTTAGTGCCAAACAGGCCCAGAAGAGCTTGTTAGTCTCCTCTGGGCCAGATTGAGGGCATGTATCGTCACAGAAACCTATTCCAGAGATTATCTACCCTTGTAGTTAAAAAGTTTTTCCCTAATATCTAACCTAAATCACCTTGCTGAAAATTATAACAGCCCTTAACAGATCTGACGACAGTTAATCTCTTAGTCTTCTTTTCTCAAGAGTAACCCTGGCCAGTTTTTTAAACCTTTCCTCCTAGGTCAGGTTTTCTAAATCTTTGATCATTGTTGTTGCTCTCCTCTGGATTCTCTCCAAATGGTCCACATCTTTCCCAAAGTGAGGTGCCCAGAACAGGACACAGTACTCCAGCCGAGACCTCACCAGTGTCAAACAGAGCAGGACAATCACCGCCTGTATTACTTAGAATACTCCTGTTAATACATTTGTGACTGAGTGCTGGACCCTACAGGGTTCTCGGAGTGAGTGGGCGCAAGCCCCTCCATAGCTGAAGGCCCCTCCCTCATTGAACCTGGGGCTCAAGTGAGTTTGGGGGACAACTGATGAGAAACAGGGACAGAAGTGAGGGTTACAGAGTGTTGGAGCATGAAGGGGACAGCAAGCAGAGAACCCCAGACAGTGCCCACTGCTCCCTGCAGGCATCCAGAGAGCCAGTGTATATGGCCCAGAGGAACTCGAAGGGAGGAAAAGAAATAGGCCCCACAGTCACAGAGCACCTCCCCACTCAGCATCCTCCTCCTGATGTTATAGATGACCAGGAGGTGTTTGGTGAGGAGGTCTTGTGACTTTGTGGGGCCACAGATAGGTGTGCATAAAATCAGGAGGTGCAGGGAAAAGTGCAGCCAGAACTTGAGGAGAAAGTCCTGGAGGAGCCGGAAAATGGGCAATAATCTGGTGCACTCCATACAGATGTGTGCCAGGGTCTACCTCACACTGCAGAAGGGGCAGGTGTCAGGGAAAGGGAGGGTGAACCGCGCAAAGTATATGCCTGTGCTCACGGCACCATGAAGGAGCCGCCAGCGGACATCCCCAGTGGGCCATGGGACCAGAGTGGAATACAAGTTGGCCCCTCCGGGGTGCATCACCATCCATAGATGGTAAGAGATCCCACCACATGAGGGTAAGGAAATGAAAGGTGTGGAGCATGAGCGTGTACAGCTGTTTCCAAGCTGCAGTTCGAAAATGAACCAGCAGCAAGTCACACAGCTGGTTCAGGATATGGGGCGGGGGGCAGGGGAAACTTGCAGGGCAGGGACCTGATGACAAGGATTAGAGGTGGGCGGGGAGTACCCTCCTGCAGGACCCACTGAAGGAAAACCTGAGAGGTGTGCAATAAGGCTACCCTCACCTTCTGGAGTATGCACTGGGGGACATGAAGGGTGGAGAACCCCAGACACTCACTGAGTGCCAGGGGATCCACCCCCCAGTCTCCCCAGTCACAGTCCAGAAGATCTCCAATTCTGGTGGTTCCTGCCAGGATTAGCCTCTGGTGCAGCGAGGGGGATTCCACCACCTGCATACCAAGTTGGAGGTTGTGTAGCAGGGGCTCCATGAGGACATCTGCTGCCTCAGTGGCTGCCACAGACCTGGTCAGTGATACCAGCTTCCAGGTCTGGAGGAGGTCCTGGTAGAAGACTGGCAGCTCAGACAGGTCTCAGAGAAGACCCCTTGGATGGAGATAAAAGAACTGCTGGTTGTATCGGAGCCCTCAGAGGTGGTGGAGGAAGGCGTGTGCCAACATGCTCCACTCCAGACTGCCTGCACCATAAGGGAGTCTCTTCGGGGTCTGGAGGCAGGAGACATGGACCTAACTGTAGAGGCAGACCAGGCCCTGTCCTCCCTCCTCCAGGGGAAGACTCAGAACCCCTGCAGAGACACAGTGCAGCTCTGGTCAGAAAAACTCCAGAATAGCCTCTGGAGCCAAGCCAGGATACCCAGGCCCAGGCTCAGGGGGTTGAGCCAGTGCCAGAGCAGGTACAGGACCAGGGAAAGGCACAAAGCAATCCTGTCCACCTCCGCAGCCACCAGGGCCGGCTTTAGGCCGATTTGCCCGATTCCCCCGAATTGGGCCCTGCTGCACCGGCAGCGTCTCTCCTGGAAGCAAAGCTCTGCATCTCCCGGAGGCAGCGGCTGTTGCTGCTAGGCAACGAGAGATGCTGGCCTTGCTGGCAGAGGGCTGAGGCAGAGGCAGCCGCATGCGTGTTGCAGGTCAGGAGGGGGGAGGGGCAGAAGGCACATGTGCTTTGCAGGCTTCCTTCCCCTCCCCTCCCCCCAGCACTCAGCCGAGGGGAGACAGGAATCTCTGCAGTGGACCTCACTCAGCTGAGCAGCTGCTGGGGCTCCCAGCGGTGAGTGTCTGACCCTCTCATTCCCCGCAGGTTTGTAACATTGGGTTGGTGTTGTGGTTTTCTGGTGTTGCTGTTTGAGGGTGAGTTTGTGCCTGCCTGTGTCTGTTTCAGAACTAAAGTTGGGATCATGTCATGGAACCCAGGAAAAAAGCCCCCAGCCGATACTTAGTGCTGTGAACTCCAGGTGAGAGAGAGGGAGGGTTGGAGGAGGAAATCAAATATAGCAAGAGGGGAGAATGTGAAAGGTCTGCAACACGGCAGGCTGAGACTTTTATCTCCTCCACCCCCCGCAAGAGGGGAAACTGAGGCACAGCATGATCTGATTCCCCTCCCCAAATTATTTTGCAAAGGAAGAGGATGGGGGCTCCTATCCAAACCAGTTCGCTTCCCATCAACTCTGCTTTCCCTGCTGCAAGACTGCTGTAGGGGCTGAATATTTCCATTAAACTCTGGCTCCTTCATTTGCCCTGCAACAATAAAATAGACCAGCTTTGGGGCGGAATAGCCCCCCCCAAAGCTGTGTGGATATTAAGGGTTTTTGGGGGGGCATGATAATATTCCAGATCAATCAAAAGCCCAGCTCAGCTTTCTAGCCATCCAGCCGCTCTAGGGCAGGGAAGGAAGGTGCTCTTGGTGCAGAGTGGTCGCAAAACAGGGGTGAATTTACAGGAGAGTGGAGGGTCCAGTTGAAATGCCACCCGATGCAGCCACACAGAATCACTGGTGGCACTGGGAGAGGCCAGGAGTGGAAGCAGGTGGCCCGGGGGTGGGAGGACATTTGCCCTCAGTCCTGGGCTCTGGGATGTACTAGGCTGGGTGGTGGGTTCAGTCTAGTCTTCCAGCCTGTTGCTCTCGCTGGGGTTTGTGGTTTTCATCTGGCTCCACTGAAAAGATCAAACAAGCCCAGTAGAAAAGGGGGGTGAGAGAGGCAGGAAGAGGTTTCTAAGGGGTTAAATATCAGAGAGGTAGTCGTGTTAGTCTGGATCTGTAAAAGCAGCAAAGAATCCTGTGGCACCTTCTAGACTAACAGACATTTTGGAGCATGAGCTTTCGTGGGTGAATACCCACTTTGTCGGATACATGGCAAAGCAAGGTAGTGGAAGAGAAGGTCAAACAAGAGAAGGCCAACAGCATGCATCCCAAAAATCGATTTGGAAAAACAGCTTTATTTTTATTTTTTTTAAAGTCAAGTGTAGTGGAACAAAGCAAGGCAGTTTTCAGGAGGGTGCAAATTCCACAGCACAGTGCACACCAAAACAAAGGCATTATTGCCAGTCAGAGCAGCAGAAACCCTTCAGAGCAAGTGGGGTATGAGCACAAATACTAACCAGTACATGGTTCAAGGAAATCGTCTCAAATGTACTCAGGGCCAACAGTTTTTAAAACCAACAGTGCAAATTTTAAGGGTGTATCAGTGGAGCACGTTTAGCTCTTGGATGCAAAAGTCTAATTTATAACAGGTATTATAATCTCAACCTCAGAAGCACTCCCTAAAGTCCCTAGAAGTCTCCTGTGATGTGTCTATTAAGGAACTGACTTTTGTTGAGGATCCTTTGAGGTTGAGTGCAAGAACGGCTAACCCCCCACTGGAACGATCACTGGGCTGCAGAGCACTCCAGTGCTGATAAAAGAAAACTGATTTTGAGAGTTTGAGGTAACTTCTGTAATCAGACGTAACTTTAGGGGCCCTTATCAAGCACAGCCCGGGGACCTCTGTGAGGGACAGCTTGTGGTTTCTACTGAAGCAGGATTTTAAATTGCTGTGGCGGTCCTCCATCAAAGTGCAAAAGTCCTCAGAGAAATTAACAGGGTCGAATATGAATAGCTTGGCTAAGCAGCAACCATGAAAAAAGCAGTGAAGAGAGCCTGACAACTGTCTATCCTTTAAAAAAATATATAAAACGCCTATGATGAAAACAATGTGTGGGGTTAATTTCCCTACTAATTTCTTGCAATTTTGTCAAGCTTATTTTAAACACTCTCATTACGGGTTTTTGTTTAAAGCAAGGGCTGCTAGCTTGAGCATGCCTGCTGATTATTGTGCTTCTTCCAAACTGTCTTAATTTATATTTCCTCTGGGGCTTTTCTCATATATAAGAGATTTTCTAAAGACATTTGATTATTGCTGTATTCTGTACACTTGCACAAATACCAATGCAAGTTTATTCAATTGTAGCAACTAACAAGTAAACGTTCATTTTCTGTATCCTTAAAACTAATTCCATTTGTTTCAGTTTGTATGAAGCAAATGTTATTTAGATGACATTACTGAATTAAGAGGAATATTTCAGAATAAATTAAAACATTGTCTTGAAAAATCACCTGTAGTGATGAATTTTAATAAAGTGAACATGCTCTGAAAAGCACTTCAAACGTCTTTACATTTATTATAGAAACCACTAGATATCACAGTAAAATTTAAGATGAAAATGGATTCAAATTAACTCCCTGAAAAATAATAAAATGATCTTTTTTTTCAGATCTTAAATGTAACAACACACATTTAGAAATACATTTGGTAATTGTGAATGACTTACTTTTAAAAGCAGCTTGCAGATTTCATATTTTCCTTTTGCTGCTGCTTCATGCAGTGGGGTAAATTTCCACAGGTCTGCCACATTGACAGATGCCCCATGCCTCACCAGCAGCTCGGCCACCTCATAGTGTCCATATGAACAGGCATTATGCAAGGGTACTAAGCCACTAATTAAAGAGAAAGAAAGCTTTAAGTCACAGAAAGTCAAATTCAAATACAAGTTTACAAAGCTCCAGTGGATTAAACAGTCTCTTCCCACCTCTGAGGCTATCAGCATCTTTTAGTATCCCCAATTTCACAGCTTTACATGCCCTGCTATTGAGGTACCTATGAGATGAACATCGCTTTTCCAGGCAACGAATGAAAACAGCTTTTCTTCAGCTCCTGTCAATGATGTTCCTAACTGATGATGTTCGACTAATTGGTGTTATTAATTTCTATAAACAGGCTATATCAATATTGCTAACAATACTCATATGTTGCAAGAATCACTGCTGTAATGTTGACTTTGGACACTTGAGTGTAAATTTCCAAAAAGTGGTTTTGGTGGGTGGCTAAAATCCCATCTGACATGTGACGTTTGGGAATTAGTAAGCCCTGTACATGTAATATTGTGGGGAAAAGTACTCAATTCCATTTGGAAAGAGCGTAAAACTTCAGGACATTTAGGACCTGAACCTAACCTTGAAACTCTGTTCATTTTTCTTTCTTCATAGATGGTTTATATTAATACAGAAAGCTAACTTTTAAAAAGTTGACTATTGGTTTCTCTGACTATTGTGACATGTTTTCCTCCTTTTAAATCAAACTATCCGGAAAGAGTAGAAATAATAAAGAGGTTGTGTAGTATTTCAAGCCTTTCCAGATACTTTGATTTAAAAGGAGGAAAACATGCTGTAATAGTTATAGAGACCAATGGTTAACTTTTTAAAAGTTAGCTTTCTGTATTAATATAAACCATCTATGAAGAAGAGAAAAATGTACAGAGTCCATCCTGGCTATTTCACATGATATAACTAAAAAGCTAATTTTAGACCTTCCAAAATATTTGATAAACTGCTATTAAGCAGAAAGAACAATCAAATAAAAAGAGAACAGAGGAGGAAAAAGCTGCAGAGACTAAAGTAGCAAAGTTTTCCCAACTAGAATACTATCATCTAATATTTTGATACCAGAACTCCCAGAAAGCTAAACATTCCTGAGAAGACTATTAACTCTCTCCCACAATGAATGTGAAGAACAGTGGTTAATAAAAAACAATATGGAAAAGTTACCCTTTGTCTTTGGCATGCACATCTGCCCCATGGTGCAGCAGATACTCTACTACAGATACACAGTTATAACCTGCAGCAAAGTGCAGCGGGGTTGAATGACGTCCCTCCAAATCTCTGCAATTCACATTCTGAGGACTGCAAAGCTGCTGTTAAGTTCAAAGAGGAAACAAAAAGTTCACTACAGAACTTGATCACAGTTCCAAATTTGTTTATGTTTTCAACTCATTTCTTCTCCCTTAATTAAGTTTGAAAAACAACTAAAATATTCTTTTCTGATAGTGGGCCATTTCATAAACTCGAACATGGACACTTCCTAACTCTTCTTGGCTTCAATTGGACAACTTTCCCCCCTATTTTAAGGCAGTATAATTTGAGTTCCCCTCTCCAAATCCATAAGTAGAATCCTGGTAAACAGAATCCCAGTCTAGTTGGGTCACAAGATGGGGCAGGCAGGTATTATCCCCATTTTGCAGATGGGGAATCAGAAAGACATGTTAGTGGCTTGTTTAGGAAGCTCTGTGGTCTAGTGAATTAAACACTGGCATCTAGTGGAAGGGGGAGTCAGGAGAGCTACGCTCTAATCCTGGCTCTTATACCAGTTTGCTGTATGATCTTGAAGAAATCACAACCTCTCTACTTTAGTTAACTCATCTATCACCCCATCTAATAAGATGCTATTTTCTTACTGAATGTTGCGAGATCTAGCTAAACAATACTTGTAAAGTGCTGTGTAAAAATGAAAAGTTAAAGCCACTAAGTGGCAGAGGTAAGAACACTTGAATACTTGTCTCAGCTATGTACTCCTTTGTCTAAACCAGCAGGAGGCACTAGCGTGGTGAGTCCCACCCCATCACAGCGTCTGAAAAAACAGATGATACCATGCACAGGTTCACTGGTAACAGCTGACACATCTGTCTCCCTCCTCACACACAAGGTAGTCTGGGAAATGGTGAAGTGTTTGTAAGGTCTGGTAGGCTTTAAAAACTCCTGCAAGTTTAGATCAAGCTAAAAATATTCACAGTGGCCCTAATATCCAAACCTGCCTTAGATCTACAATAGTCACCATTAAAGAGTAAACATTTACCAGCTATAACCATACAATGTTCTAGACTATTCTAACACATAGGGAAATCCCCACGGTACCGTAACTGTTTGGTAATCTCTGCAGTACAAATTCTATTGGCAAAGTCTATTGTGCATATTCAACCCCAAAACTGTAAGCCTTCGGCTAAACTGACTCTTTCCCTGCCACAAATTCTGTATGAAAAGCCTTTCAATTTTTACCTTAAGAACCAGTGAACCCTCTTTTTTCAGACTTGGTTTGTTCTATAGATCTCAGAGCAAGTCACCTTTGAACAAAGTCAGTTCAGCGGTTGAGTTAGTGCACGCACAACAGTTTTTACTGGAAAAAACATACAAGGCCGAACCAATTTTGCTCAATTTTTCTACAATACCTTGTGTCTAAAGCCAACAGTGCAATATTTCAGCTACACTTACGTTTGCCAAAGCTACGATAAGCTGGGGGTAGGTGGAGAAGGTGAGATAGAGGGGCAGCTGTAACGCAAGGGGAATTTTTATTTACCTGTTAATGTTCTTTTTTTGAGATCTTCTGTACCAGTCCAGAACTTGGGGGTTATAGTTTCACCAGTCAACAGAAAAAATGGTTACTTACCTTACAGTAACTGTTCTTAGAGACGTGTTGGGTACCTAAACATCCACTGTAGGAGTATGTGCACCCAGCGCACTTAAGTCGGAGACTTTTGCCACCAATATGGGTGCTCTCCTCTTGTTCTCAGGTGAAGACATACTAGAGGCATGTCCACCACCTCCCTCTCCACTCCTTAACACCACTGTAAGCAATGACCAAAGTAGCAGGAAAGGTTGTGGAATGTATATGTGCACAACATGTCTTGAAGAACAGTTATTATAAGGTAAATAACTGTTTCTTTTTCCTTTGATTGACATTGTAGGCGGAGGAAGTTTGGATCACCAAAACAGAGACTGTAGCACTGACTTGCCAAAGCATCACTGAGAGAGCTTATGCAATGGCATAATCTGTAGAAGAGGTACAGAAAACCATGCTGCTGCCTTGCATATATTATCTGCAGGAACATTGCCCAGGAAAGCTGATCTCTGGTAGAGTGAGCTGTCATTCTTGATGGAGGAGAGACTTTAGTAAGTTGGTATCAGAGTCTGATACAGTCAAGTATCAAGACATGCATCTGACAAAGTGGGTATTCACCCACGTAAGCTCATGCTCCAAAACGTCTGTTAGTCTATAACGTGCCACAGGATTCTGTGCTGCTTTTAAGGGGTTAAAGTGACCCATCAACAAAAGAGTAAAACCAGAGTTTGACTGGGTTTCCCCCCAGCCACCACTCCTGCAAACACTGGGCAAGGGGCAGCTCCATCCCCCACTGAAGCTATGGTGAGGGGCAGCAGGGGAGGAAGGAAGCCACATGGCAGACTCTTCCCCACAGCACCCCCCTCCAGCCCCCAAACTCTGTCCCAAAACCTGCACCCACCCCTCCGCACTCCCTCCCAGAGCCTGCACCCCTCCACCCTTCCTGCACTCCACCCCATGCCCCAGCCCGGAGCCTGCACCCAGCACCCAAACTCAGCCCTGGGCAAAGCTCTCCTTGGTCTGGCTCCCAGCCCCTCTCCAAGGGTTGCAGCTTCTGGAGGTGCCTGCCTTCCACACCTTCCTCATTCACACCTCATTCATTCAATAGGGCAATTGATTACAAAGTGGGGGGAAGATCTTATTTTACTTCTAGCAAAAAGACGTTTTTCTTTTACCTTAATTACACTACCTTAGGGGCCTGCTATAACATATTACCAAGGTTCAATACAAAGTCATGTAAAAGTTATACAAAAATGGATAATGCAGAGATTTATCTACAACTGCATTGACTGCTGTGTGCGGTAATATAGTGACCCCTGGGTCTTTGAATGAGGCTTTATACTGGGTGGTGGGTGCAGCGGCAAGTCAGGGGCGAGCAGGTGGGCAAGTGGTGGGTGGGCAAAGAGGCAAGCAGTGAGCCAGCAGGGGTTCTAGGGGCATGCATGGGGGTTTCTGGCAGGGGAGGGAGAAGGTGAAAGGAGGCGAGTGGTGGGTGGAGACTGACTAAGAGGGATGCAGCAAGTCAGCAGGGGGCTAAGGGGTGAAGAGGGGTGTGATGGTGGGGCCGAGCGGGGAGGGAGCGGGTCCTATTTTACTGCTGTGATCTGGTCACCCTATGTGTGCCAGGTTTCAGAGGAGCAGCTGTGTTAGTCTGTATCTGCAAAAAGAACAGGAGTACTTGTGGCACCTTAGAGACTAACAAATTTATTTCAGCATAAGCTTGTGTGGGCTATAGCTCACTTCCTTGGCTGCATAGAATAGAACACACATGTTTCGCTGTAGCCCACGAAAGCTTATGCTGAAATAAATTTGTTAGTCTCTAAGGTGCCACAATTACTCCTGTACTTTTTGCCTATGTGTGCCGTTTCTCCCCCCCACCCCCAAACCTTCCTCTTCGGCCCACAGCTGTTTCGATGGGGCGGCGCTGAGGAAGGAGAGTTTGTTTCTGTGGGGCACACGGCACTGGGGTGAGGGGGTGTTTCCACAGGGCCGGGTGGTACTAGGGGGGAGGAAGGGGCAATTTTATATTAATAAGGAAATATTTTATAAATTCTAATAAAATAAACATTATTGAAGAAAATCAGTTGTACAACTATCAAAACATAAATTATTTTCCTAATATGAAAGTGAAAATCTATAATTAATATTCTTTTAGAATGTGGTGACTTCTATCAATATGGGCAAGAGATCAAGAGACATTGGTAGAAAGTACCGAAGTGGGAGTAAGAAAAGAGCCATATACAAGGCAAAGGCAGCTGAAAGACAGAAGCAAAAGGGTGCTTTAAGCAAGTATTTTAGCAGACCTGATTCTACTGTTGAGCCAGAAGTGAAGATGCAGATATGGTTGAAAATTCTCCAGTAGAACATACAACACAGACAGAGAACGACAGCAGTGACGAAGAATTTGAAGAGCCAAATCAGTCTGAAGAATAAACTCAAGACAGCCATGGTGAAGAGAAGACTACAGAAAGGGTTATAACTGATGCTGAAGGCACTGAGGGTCAAGAATGCTTTTCTGATAATAAAGATGTGAGTGGTTTAGATCCAGAGCAGAAAGGCAACTTCCACTCTGCTGACCAGATAGAAATATCTGATGATCCTGCAACTTGGCCAGAATACATTAGCCAGCGTATCAGGGAGTATTTAGTAAAACAAGGGCCGCCTAAAATTATTGAAGATTTCTCTAAAAATAAGATTGGGAAACACTTTTCAAAGTTTCACTGCAAAAGGAAACTTTCAAATGGTGAAATTGTACCTTGCACATGGGTGATATACTCAGTGTCAGCTGACAAGATCTTTTGTTATTACTGTAAGATTTTGTGCAAAAATGTGACAAGTTCATTAGCATCTAATGGTTTTAATGATTGGTCTAATATTCATACAAGATTGACCGAGCACGAAAACTCAAAAGGACATTTACAAGCTATGCTTACTTGCTGCGACCTTCAGCAAAGGTTATCTGCTGAAAAAAAACGTTGACTCAATACAACAAAAACTTATTGACCAAGAAGCAAAATGCTGGTATCAAGTTTTTGAGAGACTAGTTGCTGTCGTTCAGTTGCTAGCAGAACGAAACTTATCATTTCGTGGGTCTGATGAATGGCTGGGAACATCAAACAATGGAAATTTTCTTGGAGTTATTGAATTACTGGGAAAGTTTGACCCAGTGATGCAGGAACATTTACGAAGAATCAAGAACAAAGAAATACATGACCATTATTTAGGAAAAAACATTCAAAATGAACTTATTAGTATTGTAGGGAATGCTGTTAAACATGAAATAATAGCTCGAATTAAGGCCGCTAAGTATTTCACTATTATACTCAACTGCACTTCTGACATTAGTCACCAAGAACAAACATCATTGACAATTAGATATGTGGCTGATGGTGTATCATCAAATATTCCAGCAGGAGTATGTGAACATTTTATTAAATTCATAGTAGTAAAAAGCAGCACAGGTGAATATTTGTACAATATCCTTTTAAGTAAACTCAAAGACCTGGGTTTGGATGTTGCAAATATCCATGGACAGGGCTATGACAATGGTGCAGATATGAAGGGAAACATATCAGGTGTACAAGCACAACTTTTGAAAACAAACCCAAGAGCTTTTTTTATACCATGTGCATGTCACAACTATAATCTCATTTTGGGAGACATGGCCAAAACATGTCCAGATGTGATGAGTTTCTTTGGAGCCTTGCAGCATATTTACGTCCTTTTTCCTGCATCTATTAAAATATGGACTATTTTTAGAAAACATGTTACAGGCCTTTCAGTAAAGTCTCTTTGCGAAACACTATGGGAATGTAGAATGCAAAGCGTCAAAGCTCTGGGGTACCAAGCAGGGGAGTTTTCTGATGCACTCGTAGAGGTAGCAGAAACAACGGATGATGCTCAAGCAAAAAATGAAGCTGAATCACTGGCTATTCAAATAAAGGATTATAAGTTTTTGGTTTTGCTAGTTTTCTGGCATGATTTACTTTTTCAACTGAATTTTGTGAGCAAAGAACTGCAGAGTGATACAATGGATATTTCTGCAGGAATTTCTTCATTTGAAAAGCTTTGTAACTGGTTAAAAATGTACAGAGAGAAGAGTTTTCAAGAAGTGTTAACTGGTGCTAATATACTTGCCAAAGATCTAGATGTGACTCCAGTATTCCAGACTAAACGTTTGCACAAACGAAAAAAACAGTTTGAGTATGAGTCTGCAGATGAGCCTTTTTCTGATCCAAAAGAAGCTTACAGAGTGCAATGCTTCAATCAAGTGTTAGACAAAGCTTTACAGTCACTTGAACCAAGGTTTGAACAGTTACAAAAGCATGAGAGTTTATTTGGATTTTTATGCAAATTCAAAAATCTTCCCAAGAACACCATACGAAAATCTAATGCAGATCAGGAACTTGCATTGACAGATGTGAAACTAGTGCAGGAAAACGAACAAGTTTCAACTGTAAAATCAGTTGACATAAATGGTTACATGCTTTGTGAAGGAGTGGAAGCATTAAAGCCAATTATTTCATCTGATTGTAGAAACTCCCTAAAAATCCTTCAAGTTCTTGCATATAAAAACCGATCAACAGCATTCCCAAATTTATTTATAGCAATTCGAATCTTCCTGACTATTCTGGTAACTGTAGCCTCAGGAGAGAGGAGTTTCTCGAAGCTAAATCTAATTAAAACAGATCTGCGATCAACAATGCAGGAAGACCGGTTAAACAATTTGGCAATCATGTCAATTGAATGTGAAGTAATGAAGAGCATAGAGTTAGGCAATATACTGAAAGATTTTGTCAAACGAAAAGCGAGGAAGATAAAGTTTTAAAAACATATAGGTGAGGTGTACAATAAAGTTCCTCTTAATGAACTTGATATTTATAATATATGATGTAATGTATGTAAGATATAATTTTGTTAGTATTTATATAGTCATGGAAAGTAAATAATACACGGAAGAAATGAAAGGTGTTTTTTTAAATGTTTTTTTTTTTTTAGTCATCCCTGCCGGGGCCCCGTTGAAACTGTTCAGACTGGGCCCCGCACTTCCTAAAGCCGGCCATGGAAGCCACTCAGCCACCCTGCCCTCCAAATCTTGCCAGTTCTCTGGTGGGGAGAGATGAGTGGCAGAGAAGTAAACATCCAGATAGAGCAGCAGGCCTGTGCTTCACCAGATGGCTTGGTGCGCAGGTGGAAGGGAGCTCACCTGTCATCCATCCCCGACCATCAGGCTAGAGCTCTTGACCCAATTGACCTAGGCAGACGAGGCTGCTAAGTAGATAGCAGGCCTCCACTCGTACCAGGTCTGGGTTCTAGACCACTAGGAGCATGTCATTGGCATACACTGACAGGACTAATTGCAACTCTGGCTCATGGAGCACTAACCCCATCAACCTCCTGAAGAGGAGATAGAGAAAGGGCTCAATGGTCACCGTGTACAGTTGGTCTGACAGCAAACAGCCTTGATACGTCCCTCACAAGAAGCTGACCCTGACCAAACACTCCGTGGAAGCGTACAGCACCTGGAGAAAGCACACACACCGGGGCCTGAAGTAGAATGCCTACAGAGTGCTCAGGAGATTTCCATGGTCCACCCTGTCGAATGCCTTCTCTTGGTCCAGGAACAGGAGAGCAAACAATAGATCATCCCTACATCCAAGCTTGAGGATCTCATGGACCAAATACAGATTATAAAAGATGGTATGTCCTGGCACAGTGCAGGTCTGGTCAGGGTGGACCACATCCACCACCACGGATCCCAGCCACAACAAGATGGCCTTCACTATGACTTTGTAGTCCATACTGAGGAGTAAGATGGGATGCCAATTCTGAAGATCACAGCATCTTAGGCAGCAAGGTGAGCATGGCTCACCTGCATGACAGGGGGAGCACCTGCTCCCTAAGGACTTGACCCAGATGAAAACAAGGTCTGGGCCAAGGACATCCCAGAACATGCAGTAGAACAACATGGTCAGCCAGTCCATGCCCAGAGATTTATTAGTGGGCATCAAATGGAGAGGTTCTGAGAACATGGCCAGAGCGAGGGGCCGCTCTAACTGGTCCCAGTCACCTGTGCTGACCATCAGGAGTGCGTCCTAGAGCACCCCGCAGGCATCTGCATCTGTCGGATCCAGGGAGAAAAGGCTGTCCCAGAAGACCCTGTCCCTCCCCCATCATCATCACTGGACTCATGATGGGATGCCATCCCCTGACAAAAGGCAGGTCACATGTTTCTTGGTCCCCTTCTTTTTTCTCCAGGGCTAGAAGAAGTGGGAGCTAACAGAGGGAGTTTGCCTGGGATCTGTCCGACAGGAGGTACGCTAAGTGCTGCATTAGGGGGGCTGTGTTGGTGAGTATCTGAGTGTCTGTTGCAGAGGACAGTTTGTCAGTTTGACCATGTGCTTGATTGTTTGATTGTTTGTTTGAAAAGGGTGAATTGGGAGTGCTTTGTTCCAGGTGGGCCTTGAGTGGGCCTGACTGTTATAAAAAGGCAATCAGCATCAAACAGTAGAGTGGCGAACAGTTGAGCGGCAAACAGCGGAGAGGCTAACAGAGGGAGTTTGCCTGGGAGTTCACCTGGGGATAGCCCACTGAGGCTTTCATCTCGCAGGCTTCTGTGAGTTGCTGCAACAGCTGAGGAAGCTCTTAGAAGGAAGAAATTATGGAAGGTGAGCATTCAGCTGTTGTAACCTGCACAGGTTGTGCCATGTTTGTCTTTCTTCCACAGGACAGAAGTGACTTTGTCTGTACAAAGTGCCAGCTGGTCTCCATATTGGAAGAGAAGATTCGAGGTCTGGAGAAACAAGTATCGACCCTGCATTGCATAAGAGAAAATGAAGATTTGCTGGACAGACGTCAGGATATGCTTCTACAGGCACAACATTCTGAAGAATCAGAGCAGGCTGTGCAGAGGGGAGAGAGGAACTGTGAAGAAATTTGGGAGCATGTGACCTCCAGAAGAAGAAAGAGGAGCGTCCATGTACCAGCAATGGAGATAGAGATGAGCAACTGTTTCCATGTTCTCTCCACAGGTACTAATGCGGAGAGTGGACTAGAGGATACATCTGAGGGAAAGGAGCAGAAGGAGATTCCACTGATTGGAAGGCGTGAGATGCACTGTCCTATGGATGGGGGTTCCACAACCACCGCTTCCAAGATAAGGAGGAGGGTGGTGGTGGTCGGGGACTCCCTCCTCAGGGGGACTGAGTTATCTATCTGCCGCCCCAACCACGAAAACCGAGAGGTCTGCTGCTTGCCAGGAGCCAGGATTCATGATGTGTCAGAGAGACTGCTGAGACTCATCAAACCCTCGGATCGCTACCCCTTCCTGCTTCTCCACGTGGGCACCAATGATACTGCCAAGAATGACTTTGAGCGGATCACTGCAGACTACATGGCTCTGTGACAAAGGATAAAGGAGTTTGAGGCACAAGTGATGTTCTCATCCATCCTTCCTGTGCAGGGAAAAGGCCTGGGTAGACACCATCAAATCGTGGAAGTCAATGAATGGCTATGCAGGTGGTGTCGGAGAGAAGGCTTTGGATTCTTTGACCATGGGATGGTGTTCCAAGAAGGAGGAGTGCTAGGCAGAGACGGGCTCCACCTAACAAAGAGAGGGAAGAGCATCTTCGCAAGCAGGCTGGCTAACCTAGTGAGGAGGGCTTTAAACTAGGTTCACAGGGGGAAGGAGACCAAAGCCCTGAGGTAACTGGGGAAATGGGATACCGGGAGGAAGCATGAGAAGGAGAGTGCAAGAGAGGACTCAGACTGCGAAAGCGGGACAATCATCGAGTTATCTTCAGTGCCTATACACAAATGCAAGAAGCCTGGGAAACAAGCAGGAAGAACTGGAAATCCTGGCACAGTCAAGGAACTATGATGTGACTGGAATAACAGAGACTTGGTGGGATAACTCACATGAATGGAGTACTGTCATGGATGGATATAAACTGTTCAGGAAGGACAGGCAGGGCAGAAAAGGTGTGGGAGTTGCATTCTATGTAAGTATCAGAGGGGTAGCCTTGTTAGTCTGGATCTGTAAAAGCAGCAAAGAATCCTGTGGCACCTTATAGACTAACAGACGTTTTGGAGCATGAGCTTTCGTGGGTGAATACCCACTTCCTCAGATGCATGTCGTGCATCTGAGGAAGTGGGTATTCACCCACAAAAGCTCATGCTCCAAAACGTCTTTTAGTCTATAAGGTGCCACAGGATTCTTTGCTGATTCTATGTAAGAGAGCAGTATGACTGTTCAGAGCTCCGGTATAAAACTACAGAAAAACCTGAGATTAAGTTTAGAAGTGTGAGCAACAAGGGTGATGTCGTAGGGGGAGTCTGCTATGGACCACCAGACCAGGGGGATGAGGTAGACGAGGCTTTCTTCCAGCAATTAGCAGAAGATACTAGATCACAGGCCCTGGTTCTCATGGGAGACTTTAATCACCTCGATATCTGCTGTGGGAGAGCAATACAGCAGTGCACAGACAATCCAGGAAGTTTTTGGAAAGTGTAGGGGACAATTTCCTGGTGCAAGTGCTGGAGGAACAAATTAGGGGCAAAGCTCTTCTTGACCTGCTGCTCACAAACAGGGAAGAATTAGTAGGGGAAGCAAAAGTGGATGGGAACCTGGGAGGCAGTGACCATGAGATGGTCGAGTTTAGGATCCTGACACAAGGAAGAAAGGAGAGCAGCAGAATACAGACCCTGGACTTCATAAAAGCAGACTTTGACTTCCTCAGGGAACTGATGGGCAGGATCCCCTGGGAGAAGAAACTGAGGGGGAAAGGAGTGCAGGGGAGCTGGCTGTATTTTAAAGAATCCTTATTGAGGTTGCAGGAACAAACCATCCCGATGTGTAGTAAGAATAAGAATAGTAAATATGGCAGGCAACCAGCTTGGCTTAACAGTGAAATCCTTGCTGATCTTAAACGCAAAAAAGAAGCTTACAAGAAGTGGAAGATTGCACCAATGACCAGGGAGGAGTATCAAAATATTGCTCAGGCATGCAGGAGTGAAATCAGGAAGGCCAAATCACACTTGGAGTTGCAGCTAGCAAGAGATGTTAAGAGTAACAAGAAGGGTTTCTACAGGTATGTCAGCAACAAGAAGAAAGTCAAGGAAACTGTGGGCCCCTTACTGAATGAGGGAGGCAACCTAGTGACAGAGGATGTGGAAAAACCTAAAGTACTCAATGCTTTTTTTGCCTCTGTCTTCACAGACAAGGTCAGCTCCCAGACTGCTGCACTGGGCAGCCCAATATGGGGAGGAGGTGACCAGCCCTCTGTGGAGAAAGAAGTGGTTCAGGACTATTTAGAAAAACTGGTGAACACAAGTCCATAGGGCCGGATGTGCTGCATCCGAGGCTGCTAAAGGAGTTGGTGGATGTGATTGCAGAGCCATTGGCCATTATCTTTGAAAAACCCATGGTGATCAGGGGAGGTCCCAGGTGACTAGAAAAAGGCTATTGTAGTGCCCATATTTTAAAAAGGGAGGGAGGAGGATCTGGGGAACTACAGGCCAGTCAGCCTCACCTCAGTCCCTGGAAAAATCATGGAGCAGGTCCTCAAGGAATCAATTCTGAAGCACTTGGAGGAGAGGAAAGTGATCAGGAACAGTCAGCATGGATTCATCAAGGGCAAGTCATGCCTGACTAACCTAATTGCCTTCTATGAGGAGATAACTGGGTCTGTGGATGAGCAGAAAGCAGTGGTAGTGTTATTCCTTGATTTTGGCAAAGCTTTTGATACGATCTCCCACAATATTCTTGCTGGCAAGTTAAAGAAGTATAGGCTGGATGAATGGACTATAAGGTGGATAGAAAGATGGCTAGATTGTCAGGCTCAACGGGTAGTGATCAAAGGCTCCATGTCTAGTGGACTGCACTCTCAGCATGTTTGCAGATGACACTAAACTGGGAGGAGTGGTCACTAAACTGGGAGGAGTGGTAGATGCGCTGGAAGGTAGAGATAGGATACAGAGGGACCTAGACAAATTAGAGGATCGGGCCAAAAGAAACCTGATGAGGTTCAACAAGGACAAGTGCAGAGTCCTACACTTAGGACGGAAGAATTCCATTCACTCTTACAGACTACGGACCGAATGGCTAGGAAGCAGTTCTGCAGAAAAGGACCTAGGAGTTACAGTGGACGAGAAGCTGGATATGAGTCAACGGTGTGCCCTTGTTGCCAAGAAGGCTATCGAGTTTTGAGCTATATAAGTAGGGGCATTTCCAGCAGATCGAGGGATGTGATCATTCCCCTCTATTCGACATTGGTGAGGTCTCATCTGGAGTACTGCATCCAGTTTTGGGCCCCACACTACAAGAAGGATGTGGAAAAATTGGAAAGAGTCCAGCAGAGGGCAACAAAAATGATTAGGGGGCTGGAGCACATGACTTATGAGGAGAGGCTGAGGGAACTGGGATTGTTCAGTCTGCAGAAGAGAAGAATGAGGGGGGATTTGATAGCTGCTTTCAACTACCTGAAAGGGGGTTCCAAAGAGGATGGATCTAGACTATTCTCAGTGGTACTTGTTGACAGAACAAGGAGTAATGGTCTCAAGTTGCAGTGGGGGAGGTTTAGGTTGAATATTAGGAAAAACTTTTTCACTAGGAGGGTGGTGAAGCACTGGAATGGGTTCCCTAGGGAGGTGGTGGACTCTCCTTCCTTAGAGATTTTTAAGATCAGGCTTGACAAAGCCCTGGCTTGTATGATTTAGTTGGGAATTGGTCCTGCTTTGAGCCGGGGGTTGAACTAGATGACCTCCTGAGGTCCCTTCCAACCCTGATATTCTATGATTCTATGAAAGGAGAAGGGTGAGAGATCAGACAAAGGCACCCTGAGTTCTATGGTCATCAAGGACCCAGAGCTCCCTGCATGCTCCACAGAGGGATGGATCCCCAGGGCTGGCAGCCAGATACCTCTCTAGCTCCAAGACCTCCTGATCCAGCGGCTCTATCACAACGTTCCTCCACCGGCTGGTCCCCCAGGTATAGCCACAGCAGAAGAGCTGGGTGTGCATCTTCCTCACATCCCACCACCAATGCACTGAGGGAAAGGCTTGCCTCTTCTCAGCACCAGGCCAGCCAGAAGTCCTGGAAGGATGCCATGAAGCCCATGTCCTCCAGCAGACTATTGTTGAAATGCCAATAGACTTGCTCTGGCCTCTCCACAGTAAGAGAGGCTGTTACAGCCACCAAATGATGGTCCAAGAAGGGGCCGGTCAGATGTTTGAGGAGTGGGTCCATGATAGATGAAAGCAAGATTAAAAAAATTCAGTCCAACCAGAAGTGATGTGCCTGAATGACCTCCACCGAGACCTAAGTGAAGGTGGATTCCTGGTGGTGGTTGCGCCAGACATCCACCAGGGAGTGATGGTCCACAGTCTCCCTGAGGATGTCCATGGTGGCTGAGCATGTCCCTGAGAAGTCCCTCCTCTCAAGGGTGGTGTTGAAGTCCCTGGCCAGGACCAGGCAATTGCAAGGATCCAAGAGACACCTGCAGAAAGAAACACATCCACTCCCAGGAAGAACAGGGTGGGCATCCCAGCTCAGTGAATGGTGAGGTGGCTAAAGTACTCCCTGTCCCCCCACTCTAGCTGCTAGCTGGCTGCGGCGGCTGGATCTTTGTGGATCACCTGCAGGAAGATCACAGAGCACCTGGCACCTGCGGAGGCCCACCCTACAGCTCCTGGTGTTTAAGGTGGCAAAGACTGTTGTCTTCATCATGAAGGTGAGGGAGGATTCTTGTGAGCAGGAATGCCACTAGTCCTCATTCGGCCCTGCAGCAATCTGTGACCTGCCCCGAAAGCTATCAGAGAGTCACAGAAGCTGCAGGCCCACTTGTAGGCCACGGCATCCTTCCTCACACTCCCCCTTCCATCCTCAAAATGGCCCTTGTGGCCCAGAATACGAGATGGAAGTCCCCCAAGTTCTGGAGAGCGCATGGCACCTTACCCTTAGAACCATGAGTGTCCACCAGAATCAGTGCATCTCATCCCACAGCGTGTCAGGGTCGCAGACTCCCAGGCATTCTCCAGCTGGGACTCCAAAATGGCCCCACAGCCCAGGGAGATGGGAAAACAGGATGCAGACCCCAGTGCGGTGCCCATGCTGCTCGCACTGTGCAGCCCATCTCAATCCCTGATGCGGCAGCTGAGGGAGAACAGTAGCTCCAGGTAGCCTGGGAGAGGGAAACATGAAAACTGCCTCCCAGGGACTGTCAATAGAGAAGGGGAATGAGACAACCCCGGGGCTGGCAGCAATATAGGAAGTAGAGGGGAAAGAAGTGGGAATGGCAAACAGGGGCAGGAGTGGGAACAGGTCCAGGGGTGGAAATGGGAGTGAGGTGGGAATAGGACTGTTATCAAGGGCTCTGGCAGCACTCAACCAGGCATGTGGGTCAAGGGGACAGGCGTGGGAAAGGTGCCTGCTATGATGACGGACCTGGGCACCATGATGGACTTGGCACCTGTTGCCATGGCAACAGGCGAGGGATTGCCTGAATCTAGGCCCCCAGATGTGAAAGGAAACAGCTGCCCCACCTTGGCGTGGGGACACCCAAAGACACAGGGCCCGGCCTCTTGGCACCAGCCATCGCCACAGTGGGCTCAGTGGCCTGGAGCAGGGTGACATCTGTGGCCGGGCAGGTGGACGAGCCTAGAGGCACGAGTGGGGACAGCAGCCTAGGGAAGGGGAGGGGATGGTGCAATGAAATCAGCACCCAGAGCAAGGCCTGCTGGCAGAGGGTCATCCTCCTCCTAGGTAACTGAGGTCAGACCCAAGACTTAGATCTCCTCAAAGAGGGAGCTAAAGTCCCCATTTGTCATCACGGAGCCCTTCCCATCAGCAACTGAGATATCTACCTTGGCATCAATGGGGAGCATGAATGACAAAGGGGACGGGGTCTCCCTCCAAGGTCTCCTTGGGGAGGGGATCCAGGAGCGGGGCTTTACTGCTGCCTCTGCTGCCATGGTATCCAAGGCCAGCTCCACCCACTGGACCTTGTCATGGGGTGCAGTGCAAGGCTCAGCAGCAGCAGCCTCCCCTCATGGTCTTACGGGGGGGGGGCCTCCTTCCCCTCCATACCGAGTACGAGGTGCTGGGCCCACACCTTCCACTTTCTTTGCTTACCCTGAATAAGCACCCAGCCCTCCAAAGTGGTAGTGGAGGGCTGGCCAGTGGGGGCAGGTCTAGGAGGGCAAGGGTGATGGTTTCAGATGTTGGGGAGGTCAGGGCGGGACAACAGGGGGAAGTGGACTCTCCCCCTGGAGCAGGGCCTCTCCTGAGCCCAATGATGGGTCTGCTGCCCTCTCCTCTGCAGGCCCCACCTGACTATACACAGTGGTGGTGGGGCCCACACGCTCATCTGGACACTACAGCAGGGCTATCCCTGAGGCCCAAGCAGAGGTGATGGCAGGGGAAAGAGGAGGAAGGGCAGCACCCGGAACTGGGTGGCCAGGGTCACCAGCAGTAACAGGGCCATCACATGCCCTGGACATGCCCCATTGCCCAGTAAAGGAAGCACCGGGCCTCCCCCAAGGAATAATGCACCCAGTACTGGGCCCCCTGAAAAGACCTCTGCTTCCCCACCCCCTCGGCCCCACTCCCTGGTCTGGCTGGAAGCTGGAGCTGGGCGCCATGGTCAGAGCTACCCAGGGAGCCCAGGCCACTGTGGGGAGCCCTGGACCCTCCATATGCCCTGGGAGACGCTCCCTGGGGGGCAGAGACATGGGCCAAGGGCTGATCCCAGGCTCCTTGGCCTTCCCTCCCAGGGCAGGTGGAAGGTCTGGGTCTCCCCACAATGGTCCAGGCTCCCTGGGCAGCTCTTAAGTGATCTACAATCTCAGCATCTCTCCTTTCTGGTTCTGGAGGGGGTTAACCCTGTGGTTCCCTTGCTTAAATCAGGATCAGGGCTCCATTTCATGAGACTACACGGACCTCCCAAACACAGACCAAAGGATAGTCCCTACTCCAAAGAGCTCCAATCATTCTTAAAAGCCAACACAAGTGAATGTGATGGATGGTAGGAGGGGGGGTGATGAGCGACTCTTGCAGTTAGTGAGCCTGTCAACAGGCAGGTCCCAAATCAGATATTTTTTTTCCAAATATCTTTGTTAGAATTCCCTATCAAATCAGATCCCCACCCCAGGAACAAGTGACCTGGGCTTGTTGCCCATTATTTTTAGAGCATTTTATATATTTTCCCCTTCTGTACAGACTCTCCTCACCAGGGCCCTTTCCCCAACATTATTAGTTCCCATTTCTTCAGCCCCTTCAAACTGTGGGCCAGTCCCTCAGGGTGTGTACTTCCCGTCTCCTTGCTGCTAGGCACGGTGCCAGGATGGGTTCATGAAGCATAGGGGGTCCACTGATCAGTTATGGAATGTCTGCTTTGCTGGCCCCACCTGTGAGGGTACCAATGGGGTCTGCCATTACCTAACTCCCTTCTTAGGCGTCCCATCACTAGGGACTTCCTTATTGTTATTGACCTTATGGGGAAGGAGCTCAGATACTGCAGTGATGGACAGCAGGACAAAACCCTAAGATAGCAAACTAGACATTTCCCCCACCCAGGAGTCAATCTGCCAGCCCTATAAAAGCACTCCCAGAGTCTGGAAATGCTGAAAGCCAAAGGGCTCTCCCACTAAAAAGAACCTCCATGTAGAGCTGCTGAGAGGGGAGATGGAGCTACCAGGGCCACGTGCTCCCAAAAGCCTGGCATCACAGTAAGGAGGGGACAGAGGTCAGCTCTGTTACCAATTGCAGGGAGCAGCAAGAAGTATCTCTGAAAGAACAGCCCCTTTGCGCTGCACAGAATGCCTCTCGGAGATAAGTCAGAGGTGCTGGCTCACAGGGAAACAAAACCTCCTGTCAGCACCAAAGACTCAGCCCAGTGGTGGAAAAGGGAACCAGAGCCTAGTCTGGCTCACACATCACCAACAGGATGGGTAGCTGGTCAATTTAATGAATGCAATGGGGTTAGGACTCTGTGGGGCTCACCTGCGGGCAGGATCCAAAGGTGATGGGGGGGACGGGGATGTGGCTACACATAGGGGTCACATAAGCGTGCGACCTAAAGGTGACAGACCAGTTGGGGTGGAGACCGCACAGAGGTCAGGATGTGGCCTGTCAAATCATTGCTGCTGGGGATGCTACAAGGCTGGGAAGAGCGTAGCATGATCCCCACTTCCTGGGGAGTTTGAGGCATTCATGCCACTGAGGCAACAAATACAGGGCCCCGCGAGGTGGGTTTGACACTCACTGACTAGTGCAGAGCTGTGCCGTGAGTCACCCTTTGCCTGTGCTGTGATGGGGAGGCTGCAAGGTCCTGCTCAGCTGGGGCACAGGGAGGGAGCTTCAGCCCCTGATAGAGCATCCCGAGCACGTAAGGGGCTAGGAAAGCCCTTGCAAAGGCTCCTCCCAGCCTCAATACTGCTCATCCTCATCCCTTGCACAAGCAGCTTGTGCCCAGATGAGGTGCCAGTGCCAGGACATGGCTGATCATTGCCACAATGAGGCAGACTATGGTTGCTCATGGAGACCACAGCTTCCATCAAGCAGAGATGACAAAATTACTCAGTCCAGCAACAACAGCATTCCCACCAGAGAGTCCAGCAGCAGCACCTATTGGAAAGTCCGGGAGGTGGGAGGGCGCAAGCCCGCCCACTTCTAAAGGCCCCTCCCCCAGCCTAGCGAGTGCCCACTGGATCCAGAAACCAAATGAATACAGGTGTGGAAGTTGGAAAAAGAGCAGACATCTTAGTCTTCCATGAAGAGTGAGAGTCAGGCTAACTCTAACAGCTAATAACGTGAGACTTCCAAGCAGGGCCTGGGTGAAAAGAACTGTAAGAGATGCTGTTTTTCGACCTTGTGTTAGATAAGAATGGAACACAGACTGCAGCAGAAATTGCTGAGGAAAGTAAGATCTCGGGAAGGAATATGTATAAACAAAATGCAGTTGTTGCTCATTACTGTATTTAACAAAAGGTATAAATGCTTGTCCTAATTGTTTATCTTTTGGGAGACCTGCCATTGTGCAATCTCTCCCTTGCAATATTGCTTGAGAATAAACTGCCTCTGACATGTTGCAACCAACCTGAGTGAGGACTCATTTTTCTCCCACGTGGGGGACAACTAATGAAAAACAGGGACTGAGTGATGGTTACAGGTTCAAAACAAGGGTGCCAGATGGGGATACCGAGCAGAGGACCCCGGACAGCACCCACTGCTCCTCAAAGCTGTCTAGGGAGCAAGCAGATGCTGCCCAGTGGAACTCTGTCTGGAGACGTGAGACCAGGGAATGGAAATAGGCCCCACAGTTGCAAAGCATCCCCTCGTCCAACAGCTTCCTCCTGGTGTTATAGATTGTGACTTTAGCTAGAGCCAGGAGGAGGTTGATGAGGAGGTCTCATGACTTTGTGGAGCCTCAGATAGGGTGTGTGAAAATGAACAGGTGCAGGGAAAAGTGCAGCCAGAAGCTCAACAAGAGCTTCTGGAGGAGCTGGTATAGGGGCTGCAATCTGGCGCATTCGAGGTAAGTGTGCGCCAGGTTCTCCCTCACACCGCAGAAGGGACAGGCCTCGAGTGTGGGAGTGAATCACACCAGATACATGCCTGTGCTTGTGGCGCCATGAAGGAGCCACCAACCAATGTCCCTGGTAGGCCGTGGGACCAAGGTGGAATAGAAGCTATTTACCTCCTCACCCTCCACAGGTGGTAAATAGTCCTGCCACTTGGTGTCGGGGCGGGACAAGAGGGTGAGAAAATGCAACATGTGGAGCATGAGCATGTACAGTTGGTCCCTGGGCGCGGTCCGGAAGTGAGCCCGCTGCAGGGTGCGCAGCCAGCTTGGAGTTTGGAAGTGGGGAAGATGGGGGAGGGGCCTCGCGGAACAGGGGCCTGATTAAAAGGTCCGGAGGGCCCAGGGTAAGGAGGGCAGGGAGCGCCCTCTCACAGGGCCTGCCGTAGGAAGGCGAGAGAAGGGGGCGACAAGGCAGCGCCCACGTCCTAGAGTATGCACAGGGGAGTTGGAAGGGTGGAGAGCCCCATGCAGTGACCGAGTGCACGGGGATCCACCCAGTCCCCCCCCCATCGTAGTCCAGGAGGTCTCCAACCCTGGTGATTTCTGCCAGGACCAACCTCCAGCACATGGAGGGAGACTCCGCCACCTGAACACATAGATCGGGGTTATGTAGCAGGGGCTCCATGCAAAGGTCCACCACCTCAGTGGCCACAACAGACCTGGTCACCAAAAAGAGCTTCCAGGTCTGGAGGAGGTCCTGGTAGAAGACTGGCAGCTCCAAGAGGTCTCGCGGAAGACCCCTTGGGTGAAGAAAAAAGAGCTGCCGGTTGTATCGGAACCCTCAGAGGAGGTGGAGGAGGACGTGCACCAGCATGCTCCATGCCACACTGCCTGCACCATAAAGGAGTCTCTGCAGGGCCTGGAGATGAAGACATGGACCTGGCTACAAAGGCAGACCAGGCCCTGTCCTCCCTCCTCCAGGGGAAGACTCAGGACTTCTGCAGAGACACAGTGCAGCCCCAGCCAGAAAAACTCCAGGGCTGTCCTCTGGAACCTGGCCAGGATCTCCGGGGCCAGGCTCAGGGTGTTGAACCGGTACCAGAGCATGGACAGGACTAGCTTATTCAGCACCAGTGCTCTCCCTTGCAGGGACAGACACCAGTGCAGTCCTCTCCATCTCCGCAGCCACTTGCCCAACCTGGCCTCCAAATCCTGCCAGTTCTCTGGCGGTGAAGGATGCATGGCGGAGAGGTAAACACCAAGATAGAGCAGTGGACCTGTGCTCCACCGGATGGCTTGAAGCATGAGTGGGAAGGAGCTCGCCTGCCACCTGTCCCCGACCACCAGGCCAGAGCTCTTGACACAGTTGACCCAGGCTGAGGAGGCCGTCGAGTAAACGGCCTGGCAAGCCTCCACCCAAGCCAGGTAACCTGGGTCCTGGACCATGAGAAGCATGTTTTCGGCCAACAGAACCAGCTGCAGCTCTAGCTCCCTAAGCACCAATCCTGTCAACTGCCAGTAGAGGAGACATAGGAAGGGCTCTATTGCAAGAGCATACAGCTGGCCCGAGAGGGGGCACCCCTGCCATACTCCCCACCCAAAGCTGACCGGCTCGGTCAGAGTCCAGTTGAGCCTGACCAGACACTCCGCCTCAGCGTACAGCACCTGGAGAAAGCCCACAAACTGGGCCCTTAAGCCAAATACCTGCAGAGTGCCCAAGAGATACCCGTGGTCCATCCTGTCGAACGCCTTCTCCTGATCCAGGGACAGGAGGGTGAATGACAGACCATCCCTACACCCAAGCTCCAAGAGGTTCCAGACCAAGTACAAGTTATCAAATATGGTCCAGACCAGGACGGTGTAGGTCTGGTTGGGATGGACCACGTCCGCTGGCACGGACCCCAGCCACAGCGAAATGGCCTTCACTACGACCTTGTAGTCCATGCTGAGGAGTGAGATGGGACGCCAGTTCCATAAGTTGCAGAGGTCCCCCTTCTTCGGCAATAAGGTGAGCACAGCTCACCTGCACAAGAGAGGGAGGACCCTGCTTTCCAAGGACTCGGCCCAGACGGTGATGAGGTCTGGGCCAAGGACATCCCAGAACATGTGGTAGAACTCCACCGTGAGCCCATCCATGCCTGGAGATTTGTTGGTCGGCATGAGACGGAGGGCTTCCGAGAACTCAGCCAGAGAGAGAGGTAGCTCCAGCCGGTCTTGGTCACTCGCACTGACCATCGGGAGGTCAGTCCAGAGCACCCTACAGACTTCGACATCGGTCGGATCTGGGAAGAAAAGGCTGGCGTAGAAGGCCCTGGCCCTTCCATGCATCTCCTCTGATCCGGGCGGGGGAGGTGCCTTCGTCTGCCAGGAGGCAGGTCACGCAGTAGTGAAGCTAGGGGTGGGGGAGCAGAGGTAGCGGCTGCTCCCCTCTGAGCACATTTTCCCAAAGCAGCACCTTTCCACACAGGCAGTTTTTGCGTGCGGCCGCAGGCTGGCTCTGGGCTCTGCACCATCATCCCGCATCCCTAGCCCTGCTCGCTTGCTCCAGGGCTGCAGGCAGCATTGGCTGGTTGCCGGGCTCCCCAGTGATGAGGAGGCTCCCTAAGCCAGGGTGGGCTCTGCCGGGAAGGGAAGGGGTGGCAGCACAGCTCCCCGCCAGCGCGGCAGGGGAGGGGCTGAGGAGCAGCAGCCCCGTTGGCCCCTGGCAGCCCCATGCAGAACGAGGCGGCCACGCAGCAGTGAAGGTGGCTTTGAAGCCCAGCTGGTGCTGGCAGAGGAAGTGGAGAAGGAAGGAAGGGGGAGGAGGGATTTTTTTTCTCATGGTCTCTCTTCAGTGGAGGGGGCTGAGGGAGCAGCAGGAGGCAAAGGAGCGACTTTGGGTTATTGCCCTCCCTCCCATACTTACCCCCCAGTGCTGCGCTGTGAAACTGTGTTTAGTGCAGCTTGTGAAGGAAGGAGGGATAAAGGTGCTTTAAGGTGCCAGTTATGTCTCCTCAGTCTCACTGCTGACTAGCGGCAGACCCAGTGCTCAGAATTAAGCAGTGTCCTCAGGGCTACTGGACTCTATACTAGTTTTCAATTGCCTGCTAAATGCTTCAGCCATGCCTCCTTCTCACTCAGCTACATCCTGAATAGTGGTGACTGGGAACGGGGTGCGTGTGTGTTTGCAGCAGATGCCAATTTGAGGTGAATATTCTCTTGGCCAGATTTTACTGGGTTTATGGTACTTTGTGCTATAGACTGGAGCAAAGTCAGGAGCGGCGCCAGTGTTTCTGGTGCCCTAGGCAGAATTCAGGGGGCGGCATTTTGTGCGCTCCCCAGGGGCACGCGGGAGCTTCTGGTTCCACTCCCATTGCGCCGCCGAAGAAGGACCCTCCGCTGAAATGCCGCAGGCGACAGCGGCAGTCATTGAACTGCTCAATTGCCTGCCACTGTTTTCCGCTGCACGTTGGCAGAAGGTCCTTCTTTTGTGGCGCGACAGGAACGGAACCAGAAGCTTCCGTGCGCCCAGTGGGGAGTGCACAAAATGCCGCCCCCCGAATCCTGGCGCCCTAGGCGACCGCCTAGGATCGCCTAATGGAAGTGCCAGCCCTGAGCAAAGTGGCTGGTGAATAACCAGGAATCTGGTAGGCAGTTGTTCTCTAAACTTAGCTTTCTTCTTTCTCTCTGTGAATTATCCCTAATTCAAAATAGTAGTGTGCAAGTTGACTGGATAATGGTAATAGCATAATCTCTTGTTATAACATTGTAAACCCTACTACCTGATTTTTATATTAAACACTTACTATACATAATACAATAAATCCGACAGAAACAAAGCCTAGGAAAACTTTATTATTTCTGTGTCTTATTTAAAGTTTTCCAGTAATCTTCTTTTGCTTCAGAATGCCTCATGCGTCACCCATACTGTTTGCAATAGGATTCAACCTGTGGTTTGGCTGCTCTTTACTGCTTCCTGAAGAGCTAGGAGCTCAATATTCATCTCAGATAGATACTATATGCAGAAGCACAACTCTGTATATGGGGGGGAGAGGGGAGAAGTATTGACCTTGTGCATATGTAATGGTGTTTGTAAGACAAGGTATAATAATCACACTTCCAAATTGCAATGAACTGTGGAAAAGTTCCTGTTTGGTGTGAGAGACGTTATTTATACCTAGATGCACTCCCCTTCCCCACCCTCAGCTCTACGCATGCTGGCTTGCGAATATCACTGCTGTAGCATCAGCTTTTAAGAGAGCTTCACATGCACCACTTCTAGTATTATGGTAAGTTAAAACAAGCTACAGTGCATTGGGACATTAATACTCTGTTACAGTGTTTGCATTAGCATATTAAAAGCAATAACACTTAACAGACCAGTATATCCAGGACATTGCTAGCACACTTCCCCCACCGATACCTAGTAGTTGCACTGTTATCTCCCATAGCTACTAATGTTGCAGCTTTTTTTGTTAAAACTAAATTGGGAAGAAAGACCGTTGTGCCATGAGTGTACTGTATACAGTATGACAATGCATCTTCTACTTTCTATTATCTCCCTCCCCCCCTTTTAATTTTTTTCATCTTGCTCTGTTTTGTTTTATGCATTTACCAGGACCTCCTTTCAGTTCAGCTGGTCACATTTGTATCACTCCAAACTACCTACATGGAAAATAATATTTTAGTTTTAGAATAGAAATGCATACAAAGGTTGTTAAAACCACCTTTAAATAAGATTACCACCAATTTGGTCATAACTTGAATATTTAATTATATGAAGAAATGTAACTCTACAGGATTAGAGCCACCCATTTCTATTTTGATAGAATGATTAGACTGCAGTAATATGTTACAGTACATACAATACCATAGAGGCATTGAGATTGCAGTAATATGTCACAGTATTTGTGGTACCATATGGATAAAACCAGGAGCCTAAAACTTGTGATTCCATATTTAGGTGCATAAATAAGAAGCTGATTTTTCCAGTGCTGAGCACTTCATAGGACTACTCACATGCTCCAGTTTAAGCACCGTGCTACATCGGGGCCTGAGTTCTCTCAGTGGAGACTCAAGCCCTGCTCCTGTGCAGGGCTGAGTGCCGCCCACTGGGAGAGAAAAGAATCCACACATTTCCTGAAAGTGTCCTTAACCAGCTTTCCTGTTTTTTTTCCTTTTTCCCTGAGAGCTGCATGGCTCTCATCTCTGATGCCTCGGGACATGCTCCCTGCAGTCCCTTTTCTTTACACTCTATGGTCAGTTTTGAATGATAGAGATGTAATGGAAGCCTTTATCATATGAGAATGCAGGTCGAGGTTACATCAGCATGCCAGCAGCGTTATATCTGACCAGGTGTACTCGCTGGGGAGAAAGTGTAATAGTCTCTCCTATTGTCCCCTATAGCTAGGGTGACCATATTTCCCAAAGGGAAAACAGGACACCATGAGGGACTAGCCTAAGTCACTCGCCTGTGCTCTGCCCCTTACCCCTCCTTCCTCACCCGAGACCTGCCTGCTCCCACATGCGTCGCTGCTTGCCCAAGCCCTGCCTGCCCCTTGCGTGAGGCAGGGGCTGGCGTGGCTGCTCTTGCGACCCCTGCCTGTCCACCCACCCGAGCTCTGCTTCCCCCCTGGCACAGGGCTGGCATTGCTCCTCAGCTCTAGAGTTATTTCCCAATTTCATCTTTCAAAGCCAACTGTCAGAAATGTCCTTGTGATCTTGCCTTCCCCATACCCAGTCTGAAATGTCAAGGAGATAGGATCCTGGTTTGCCTGTCAATTGTCCCTGGCTCAGGGATTTAACCTGAATCCTTGAATCCAGCTCTGCTGGCTTTCAAAGAGACAGGGCTTCTATTTTCTTAATCCTCCCCTTTTTCCTGCACTATATTAAATATGAACTACTGACTGATATCAGCCAGGCGTACTGTTCTAGGGAATGGTATCTGTTATAGAATTCTATAGGATAGAATAAATACACATAGGAAGGGCATCTCTATTTAATTCAATTTCTGTAGAATTATATGAAATGTCCATAGATCATTATTGGTTTAATCCCTTCCCTATTTTAACTCTACAGACCTTTTTGGCAAGAGGGCAAAATACAGAGTGACCATGGTGTTATTTCCTACGGCTGTGTAGTGATCTTTGTATCATAGCATCATGACATGATGAAGCATCGTTTCCTGACACATTGCAGCACTAGCATCAGAAAGCAATGTCACACCAAGAACTCCGACAGTACGGCTAGCAATGTGCAGGTGAACAACATTTTACAGTCCACTCTGACTCCATTTAATGTAAAAATCTCTCTTCAGCTCTGCAAATGCAAGCACTGTCCAGCTACATGGACCAAAAAGGTAAGTGCAAGTAGTGCTTGTCTCTTCTGTTACACGAGCTTTCAGGCCAGCAGAGAGAAGTGAACTTTTTAAAAGTGGGAAAATCCTGAAGCTTCTATTCAGCCAAAACTCCCTTTGACAACAACAGGGGACAAATCCAAATCATTGGGAATCTGAGTAAAGCCTTCAGGATTTGACTCTGTTTGCTTCATGACCTGGTTTTCACAAAAATCTCACCTGATCATTTTATTCATTAGTAAATTGCTCTTAATAGTTGAAGACTTAGGGGAGAGATTTTCAAGACCCCTAAAGTATTGAGGTGCACACATCCCTTGGAAGTGGGATGTATGTGCCTGAACACAAACTAAGCTCCACGACCAGGGCTCTTGGAGCCACAGGTGCTGGTGAATCTATAGAGAGAGATTATTCTGCAGTAACCACAATTCCTGGATTATGCAGCCTTTGCAGAGTCACTCGAATGGGCTGTACGCTCCTGCCATTGCTGAGCTGTGGACTGCTCCTAGAAAGCAGTGCCTTTGAGCAGCCCCACCTGGGGCCCAATGCCTAGAACAGGGCTGTTGGGCTCCAGCTGCCTGGCTCTCATGAAGTGTCAGTTCTTGCCAGTCAGCCTTCACAGAAGAGGGTGTGCTCAGCAGGGAGAGCCAATATATAACGGCACTGAGCAGAAAAAACTGCAGTGACTGTGGAGTAGCCACCTTCTTCTTTGTGACACTCCCACTTCAACAACTTCAGTGGCCACAGCCTCCCAGGAGGCAACCCGATGACTTCTAATTATAACAACCTGCAGCCAGGGACTTCCCTCCCCAGGCTAGCATCAGAGCTAGACACCAAATCAAGAGCCTAGTGCTGTGTTTGAGGAGAGCGCCAGGTGGAATTCTGGAATGAAAATGGGACAGACATGCCATTGGTGTCACCTTAGCTCTCATGTTATGAGCCCTACACCCAATTGGTATTGACATTTCAGTTACACATCGCAGATTCAGTACACAGTGTATTCCATGTGAACAGACGCTTGGTGGAGACAGCAGTTCCTTTACAGTAATCTCCAAAACCCACAAAGTCTACTGGATTTCATAAATGCCTCATACTAAACAAATGTTTAAATAATGGAAGGGAAGAGAGAGCAAGAGGAGTCAGACACTGGCTGTCAAAAAGATAAATGTTCTGCTCCACAAATGAAAAATTTTAATTTGATTCCCCTGTGGCCATCCCAGCTAAGACTTGGCACATATAACAGACAGCGAGGCAAACACAGCCTCCACGTCACAGCGTACTTTATGCAATAGATACTGAGCCAGATTCATCCCTGATGTAACTCCATTAAGAGAGTGGAAGCAGGGATGAGTCTGGCCCAGTAAATAGGGGGCGGGGGGAAAGCCAGCAGACAAGGTGAGAGGAAATATGTTTCTTTACATAGGTGGAGAATTGTCTGTTTCTTGATTTCTCTTCTTTTATGTTCCACAATGAGACAATTCTAGACTATTCTCCTAGCTGCAAAGTGAGCAAGACAGTTGTTTCCCGGAAGGGAAGCCCATAAAAGCAGTCGTGGTTTCTCCTCTCAAACTTCCTTCAAAGAGCAACTTTGGCACTCCAGCTGAGATGACAAGTGACACCATTTGTATGCAAACCAATGTGCTCTGTTGATCTGCACTGCTCTGCCTTTGCTGTCTGTAGATGTGTTTTTTGTACACCCTACCTCTGCTTTCTCCTGGATTCTGCAGTGAAATCAAAATATTGTGTCTGTTTACATTTTACTTTTAGTGCTCATTACAGGTCCTGGAATAGTCTTGAAACTAAAGCCCTCTACTTCCCCAGAGAACAGGAAGCTCCCAGGCAGCAGCATTGCTATGAGGTGGAAAATCTGTCCATTAGTATCTGGACTGAGACTTTCAACATGATCTATTGAAGAAACTACACCTTGTTTTTGTTGCCACAGTCAAGACGTTCTAAATTCAGCATCACGACCTCAGTTCAGAATCGATTAGGAGCAAAACATTGGTTTGAAGAAAGAAAATTCCATCTCATAAATGTAGGGGTAAATTCTCTAAGGCCAGGTCCAGACTAGAGCTTTAAATCGATTTAAAGCTGTAACCGTCCACACTACAGAGTGCATAAAATCGATTTTAAGGGTCCCTAAAATCGATTTTGGAACTCCATCAAAACGAGAGGAGTAACCCCAAAATCGATTTTTTAAAACCGATTTTATGATAGTGTGGACGGCCATCGAAGTTAATGGCCTCCGGGACGTATCCCACAGTGCTCTAGTGGCCGCTCTACACAGGTAAAGGTACTCTTCTGCTGGCCAGGTAAACAGGAAAAGCCCCGGGAAGTTTGAAATTCCATTTCCTGCTTGCACAGCGTGGAGCTCTCAGCAGCAGAGAGTAGAATGCAGTCTCCTGAAAATAGGAAAAGAGCTCCAGCATGGAGCACACAGGAGTTACTCGATCTGATAGCTGTATGGGGAGAAGAGTCAGTGCTTTCAGAACTGCGCTCGAGCAGACGAAATGAGAAATCCTTTGAAAAAATTTCTAATGCCATGCGGGAGAGGGGACATACCAGGGACTCGTTACAGTGCCGAGTGAAAGTGAAAGAGCTCAGACAGGCGTATCAGAAGACCAAAGCAGCAAAGGGCAGGTCAGGCTCTGCCCCCAAAAAATGCCGGTTCTACGACGAGCTTAACGCAATATTGGGGAACAGCGCAACGACGAACCCCCCCTTGTCTGTTGATTCAGAGGTGGGCGTCGTGATTCCTGCAACTACGGAAGATTTATTTGATGGCGATGATCAGTATGATGAGGACCAAGAGGAGGAGGCTCCAGCAGAGAGCACAGAGCATTTTATCCCCCCAAACAGCCAGGATCTTTTCCTCACCCTTACTGAGGTTCCCTGCCAGCCATCTCAAGGCAGTACTCCAGAAAATGAAGCTGAGGGACCGTCCTCTGGTGAGTGTAATTTTTTTTACTAAAAGCTTCGGTTTAATGTAAGCCTTTTTTACTGGGTGCTTCAAATCACTACCTGTACTTAGAGTCACTGACCAAGTAGATTAAAAACCTTTCCTAAAACACTGACCCATGAGGTGGTTTTAGAAAAGTCTCCATTGTAACAGGGCGGATTCATCCTGCTTGTTGGGGGAACGCGAGAGCAAACCGGGGAAGGAGAGTAGCTTCGTCGTGGTTTGCTCTCCCGTTCCCCGAACCACCCAGCAAACCGCAGGCAAGGAGACCTGCTTGTTTGGGGACCGCGAGAGCAAAGCAGGGAAGGAGACCAGCTTCGCCGCGGTTTGCTCTCGCGTTCCCCGAACCACCGAGCAAACCGCAGGCAAGGAGACCTGCTTGTTCGGGGACCGCGAGAGCAAAGCAGGGAAGGAGACCAGCTTCGCCGCGGTTTGCTCTCGCGTTCCCCGAACCACCCAGCAAACCACAGGCAAGGAGACCTGCTTGTTCGGGGAACGCGAGAGCAAAGCAGGGAAGGAGAGTAGCTTGATTACCAGTACAATCTACTACAGGGATTACTAGCCATTATTAACTTACCATTTTCTCCGGACACGGTCTGTGTGCTCCCCTGACCTGCGTCTGAGCAGAACTCTCTGTCCTCAGCCACAAGCAATAAGTATTAAAGGAATCCTAAGGTGACCTTGTGGTAAAGTAAAATGTTCAAGGTTCGGTAACAGGCACAGGTCAGTGAGGAGAAAGACTGTATGCATGGTTGTGTGAAATGTGTCTCTTATGATTCTTTTATCACTCTTTCCAAACCCCACCCCCCCACACACAGCTGCACATTTCTCCAGCCTCCCTCTCGCTTCTCATCTATGTGTGTGGGGGGGGTATCATAAGAAGACTGAGGAAAAGGAGGACGCGTGAGGACACGTTCACCGAAATTATGGCAGTAACCCGTACAGAGAGAGCTCAGCAGGGAGACTGGAAGCAATTGGTCGCAAAGTACAGGGAGGCTGCCAGTCAACGCGAAGACAGGAGGGACGCCAAAAATGATGTCAGGTGGCAGGAAGATCAGCGCTGGCGAGCAGCAACTCTGGATCTTCTTCGTGATCAGACTGACATCCTCCGCGATATGCTGCAAGAGCTCCGTGGTTTCAGAATGCCCCTACAGCCCGTGTATAACCTCCCTCAGTACTCACCCTGTCCCACACCTTCCAGAACCAGGCGTGTAAGAACGCGTGGGGGAAGGCTCTCTGCACCAGCCCCCTCCACTGCTGCGGACACTCCAACCAGAAGGCTTTCATTAGATTGAAAAGCCCTTTGTGTCCTGTTTTTTCCCTCCTCTAATGATCCAAACTTCTCCCATGGCACCTTTGCCTATTTTTACTCTCAGGTCATGCTATTAAGGCAGTGTGACTGTAGTTTGGTAATGAACTAAAGCAAGCAGCTTTGGAAAGCTGCACGGAAGCTAGTTATCAGCATCAGGATTTGACAATTGGGGATATGGGTAATAAAGGGAAAACAAAGAAAGCAGCCATACCGTAACCTGGTCCATGAGAATTCTTGTTCTGTCTTCTCTGATGCACTTTCTTCTTTCAAACCTCCCTCCCCCTTCCTCCAAACCTCCCTCGCTCCGTCCCCCATAGAATGCTGAGTTATGAAATTTCATGCACAGTATTGTAACAACAAGCATGATGCTTGATTGATGAAAGGGTCTGATTTTAAATAAAGAACACAATTCTTGTAACAAATAGTAGTAACTTTATTTTCAATAAAAAAGCAGTTAAGGAAGGTTGCACGTACTGTGCCTAGCAGCAGACGGAAGCAGCTAATGGTGGAGGTAGGTAATAATTGGGAAATACAGAATTATATGTTTTCCAATGGACAGCTCTCGCAAGTAACCTAAGCAAGCAATTGAGGAATGCTGCAGGCAAAGTATCTTGCAGCAGCAACACCGCATAGACGGGGAGGGCAGCAATCAATTGAAAGGAAAATCAGCATTCAAACTGTACCCTGGCCCATGAGGAAGCTACTTTTCAGTGCTTCTCTGATGCGCACAGCATCCTGGTGAGATCTTCTAATTGCCCTGGTGTCCGGCTGTGCATAATCAGCGGCCAGGTGGTTTACCTCAGTCTCCCATCCCGCTATAAAGGCCTCCCCCTTGCTCTCACAGAGATTGTGGAGCACACAGCAAGCAGCAATGACAAAGGGGATATTGGTTTGGCTAAGATCTGAGCGAGTAAGAAGCGTTCGCCATCTCGCCTTAAGCCTGCCAAATGCACATTCTACCACCATTCTGCACTTGCTCAGCCTGTAATTAAACAACTCCTGAGCACTGTCAAGGCTGCCTGTGTATGGCTTCATTAGCCAGGGCATCAAGGGGTAGGCTGGGTCCCCAAGGATAACTATAGGCATTTGGACATCTCCAACTGTTATTCTCTGATCAGGGAAGTAGGTCCCTTGCTGCAGCCGTTTAAACAGTGTAGTGCTCCTGAAGACACGTGCGTCGTGAACCCTTCCTGGCCATCCCACGTGGATGTTTGTGAAACGTCCCTTGTGATCCACCAGGGCTTGCAGAACCATCGAAAAGTACCCCTTGCGGTTAATGTACTGGGCACCCTGGTGTTCCGGTGCCAAAATAGGGATGTGGGTTCCATCTATGGCCCCACCACAGTTAGGGAATCCCGTTGCAGCAAAGCCATCCACAATGGCCTGCACGTTTCCCAGAGTCACAACCTTTCGAAGCAGCAGCTTAATGATTGCTTTGGATACTTCCAGCACAGCAGCCCCCACAGTAGATTTGCCCACTCCAAATTGATTCCCGACTGGCCGGTAGCTGTCTGGCGTTGCAAGCTTCCATATGGCTATTGCCACTCGCTTTTCCACTGTGAGGGCTGGTCTCATCCTGGTATTATGCCGCTTCAGGACAGGAGAAAGCGAGTCACAAAGTTCAAAGAAAGTGCTCTTACGCATGCGAAAGTTCCGCAGCCACTGCGAATCATCCCACACCTGCAGGACTATGCGGTCCCACCAGTCAGTGCTTGTTTCCCGTGCCCAAAAGCGGCGCGGAACGGGTAGAACCTCACCCATAACCGTCAGGAGCTCCAACGTGCAGGGGCCCGGGGTGTCAGAAAACTCGTTCTCCAGTTCGTCATCGCTGTCGTCCCCGCATTCAAGCATTCTCTCTTGCATTTCTGCATCATGGGTCAGCAGTGATAGAACGAGAATGCGTGAATTATTTACAGCATTCGCGATCAAGGACAAGAGCAGACCTGGATCCATGCTTGCTGCAAAATGGCGTTTCCCTCACTGCAGCCAGTAAAAACAGCGCGAACTGACTGTGTGCCGTTTACAGGAAGGGGGGGGGGGGGCTGTACCCAGAACCACCCAGGACGGGGACTTTGATCCCATCATGCACTGGGCTAGTAACCCATAATTCCAAAGGGCAGGGACCCGTGCAGGAACTGTGGGATAGGTACCCAGAGTGCAAAGCTCAGGGAAAAGATGGACGCCAGGGAACATGGACGCTCAACATCGATGTAAGTAGCCCTAGTGTGGACGCGCAAAATCGATTTTATAAAGCCTGCTTTATAAAATCGATTTTAATAACATCGATTTTACCCTGTAGTGTGGACGTGGGCTAAGAGGTAAACGTTTGTGGCAGTAAGTCCAATCATAGCATGTAGTGGGACAGGTTTAATGCTGTTAGCGAAGCTACAGCATTAGACTGACTTCTAAAACTGGTTGGGCCAATGGTTTCTTTCAAGTTTTCACTGAAAAACTGCAAATGTTTGGTGTTTGGCAACCGAAAAATAACACAAATGTTTCCCAACTGGCCAAAATGTTTCCTTTTCAATTGCTGAAAAACAAAATGTTTCTGAAAACTTTCAGTTGCCACACCCGCAAAAGTGAGATTTTCAATTATTTTAGTTAAAACTTTAAAAAGTTCATCAAAGGCAGGCATGCTGTGTGGAAATTTCCATGTGAACAAAATAGCCATGTTCATATCTTTTGAAAACTTTCAGCATTTCAAAGGTTCATAGTACATTTTTCTTCTGCCACTAAATGTAATAAAACAATGTCAATTTTCCCACCACTTTTTTCCTTTCTCTTGGTTTTCTTTTTCCATTCCGCACCTTCTCAAAATTCCTCATCTCTTGAAAAGTTCCAAAGTGGCCAAGTTACCACACTAACTTTTCCAAAGTTGAAGAATGTTTGAAAAGTTCATGAAACGGACAACGGGAAAAATGAAAAAAAGAAAACAGCCTAGGTGTCATGCGTTCCATTGTGCTGAGTGGAGAAAAGGAGAGTGAAAGGGAAAGATACAAAAAACAAAATGTCACCATTTTGAAAATGTTTCAGGTTTTCAAAAACCAAAATGAAACAAATTTCCATTGAAAAGCAGTGTTGATTTCATTGTGAAATTTCCTGCTGAAGGGCTAAAACCTTTAACTGAAAATGGCATTTTCCTGGGAACAGTTTTGGGTTTGCTCATACCATCTGCCCTACACTCTAGCACATACCAGGGGCCCTTACTCACCGATTAAGCCCATAACTGCTGTTGGAGCTAGAGCATATCTTTTAGATAGACCACTCTTGTACCAAAGGCTCCAAGCAGCCGAGGATCCACCACACCTAAGTGGCTTATTTCCTGAGTGTGAAGATAATTTTTCTGTGAAATTCACCATACATTTCTGTTGGAGCTCTGCTAATACCAAGCACATCACAGGTTGCGAACCAAGGTCCCTTCCTTTGGGCTAAGATAACCCCATGGTAATACCAGCCCAACCACTTATTTGCCCAGGCAGATTGCTGAAGTCAGTGGGGCTCTACACAGGCAAAGCAGTCCGTCCATGTGCAGCAAGTTGCAGGATGGGGGATCAAATGTGCTATCTAGTCAAAGAGGAAGATGCCTTATTATTTGATCTATTTGTCTAGATGCTTTGTGGCCCCAGGGGCGGCTTCAGGCACCAGAACACCAAGCGCATGCCTGGGGTGGCAAGCCATGGGGGGTGGCCTGCTGGTGGTTGTGAGGGCGGCAGGCAGGCGGCTTCGGTGGCAATTCAGTGGCGGGGACGCCGATGGCATGGCACTAGTGGACCTCCGGCAGGCATGCCACCAAATCTGCGTGACCAATGAACCGCCCGCAGGCACGCCGCTGAAAGCCTCCTCCCTGTTGTGCTTGGGGCGGCAAAAAACATAGAGCTGCCCCTGTGTGGCCCTCATCCCTGAGATATCTGAGCACCTCACAAAGAACAGGGTGTATCCTCCAGCACCCTGGAAGGGAGGGAAGCATCGTTCCCATTGGGCAGAGGGGGAACTGAGACACAGGGTAGGTACAGCAATTTGCCCATGGTCACACAGGAAGTTTGTGGTAGAGCCAAGAGCTGATCTCCACAGTCCAGTCTGCTGCTCTGTCCACCATCCTCCTGCCCCCCTTCAAAAGCAGCAAGTTCAATTCTTATGGGGGCTGCAATTTTACTTTCTATTCCTCATAACTTTTTATCTTGAGGTGTCAGATGGATTGTTTCTTTTCAACACTTTCCACACAAAAATATTCAGATGGTTAACAAAAAATCACTGTAACCAGGTTCTGTCCTTAGAAACATTCAGCTGCAAACTGTTAGCAGAGAGGAACTGGCCTTGCAAGAGTTTTGCAGCTATTTTTTTTTCTCTTTTGCTGTGTGCTGTGCAGACAAAGGTGGCATTGTTGTCATCCTCATGTCTGCTTGGGTCACAGTCGCTAGCATGAGCATAATGCTATTCTGGTCCAGATGCTAGCCTGACTTCAACAAGCTGGCATAAAGTTGAATGTGGTCAAGTGCAGTTTTGGAAAAGGTGCTGTATACTCTACAGTATAGAGCAGTGGTTCTCATCCAGGGGTATGCAGACCACTGGGGGTACACACAGGTCTTCCAGGGGGTACATCCACTCATTTAGATATTTGCCTAGTTTTACAACAGGCTACATAAAAAGCACTAGCAAAGTCAGTGCAAAAAGAAATTTCATACAGTGAGTTGTTTATACTGCTCTATATACCATACACAGAATGGTAAGTACAATATTTATTTTCCAATTGATTTATTTTAGAATTGTATGGTAAAAATGAGAAAGTCAGCCATTTTTCAGTAACAGTGTGCTGTGACACTTGTGTATTTTTATGTCTGATTTTGTAAGCAAATCTTTTTTTAGTGAGGTGAAACTTTGGGGAACGCAAGACAAATCAGACTCCTGAAAGGGCTCTGCTCTGGGCCCCGCACATGGGGTCCCAGCCACTAGCCCCTACCCAGGGCTCCACTCCTGGGCCGACGCCCACCCCGTTCTGGCCACAGCCTTGCCCCCCCAGGGATTGCTGGTTATATTTGTATCCCATACTCTCACCTTGATGCAAGCAAAGTATTCCCAAATTGAGGAGGCTTCTTGGTGATGGTTTTTGCTATTGTATGTTTCAAAGTCTACTTAGTGAGAAGCCATTTTATCTTCCAAGTGGATCATTTGCCTTTTCTGAGCATTTGTCATAAGGCCATTGAGCTGCTGAGTCTGAGACATTGTGTGCTTTTTACTAACAGATATGCCAGCTGCCTTAGGGTGGACTGCTGACACCATAGATGCTGAATTGTGCAAGGTGACAGGTGCTTTATAAGGGGTCTGGACAGACGCACTGCTTATGAGAACTCTGTCTACATTCTACAAAATTCATTCTGAACTCAAGGTGAAAATGTGCTATTTGATATGTCTTATGCAGACGAGCCTGGGTGATCGTTCTAGCAGTGTGGCGACACCTGGTCCTGGCCAGGGCTGCACTTAGACATCCAGCATTATGTGAAGGCACGCTCAGCCCAAACAGTGCATAGAACTACTACTCTTCTGGCTCCTTGGAAACTGGTAGTCGTAGACAGATATTGGCAGAGAATTGCAGTGGATATTACCGGCCCCTCGATGGCATTGCATGGCTACACACTGCAGACTGTTATTGTTATTCACGTTACTCCTCTGCATTTATAAGTTCATAAAGCACCTCAAAGGAGTTCATGTCTTTCCTAGCCACTTTAATTGTGATGTTTAGCCTACCAGAGATCCTTGTTTCAGATAATGGAAGTTTGAAGGCTTTCTGGCAGATATTAGCATAGTACATTGTAAATCTGCTGTGACCATCCCCAGGAAAGAGGCATAGTGGAGAGACTGCATGGGACTCTGAAGAAGCATGTAGCTCACATACTGGAGGACAATTGAGATGCACCCTTCCCTATTGCATTGAGTTGTATGTTAAAAGATATTTGGAGCAGACCTCATAAAAAGTCCTGGATAAACCCTATTCTGCTGGCTCTTCAGTAGACCTATGAGCAGGGCCGGCTTTAGGAAGTGCGGGGCCCAACTTGAACAGTTTTGATGGGGCCCCAGCAGGGACGACAAAAACAAAAAAAAAACAACCAACCAACATGTGGGGCTTGTACTCACCGGGAGGTGCTCCGAGTCTTCGACGGCACTTTGGCAGTGGGTCCATCACTCGCTCCAGGTCTTCGGCGGCACTGAAGGACTCGCCGCTGAAGTGCCGCCAAAGATCCGGAGCGTCGCCAGGTGAGTAAAAATTAAAAAGGCGCCACTAGCCAGGGAAGAGATTCTCACTGGGCGCGGGGCCCTCTTAGGCGCAGGGCCCGATTCGGGGGAATTGGTGGAATTGGCCTAAAGCTGGCCTTGCCTATGAGGACCAAGTAGTTTATGCTGATGAATAAGGGGTGCCTTTGACATCCTCAAAACTGACTGATGTGACTAGGAAATGTGCGAGTTTCAACAAGTGTATCCACACAAGACTGCCTGTGTTCTATCCTGGACAAGCAGTGTCTGTTAGGAGAGGGACTGAAGCATTTCAGGAGTCAGCGAGGGGCCAGTCCTAGGGCCAGTTTTGTTCAATATCTTTATTAATGATCTCAGTAAATTTGCAGATGACACTAAGCTGGGGGAAGAGGAAGATATGCTGGAGGGTAGGGATAGGTGCCAGAGTGACCTAGACAAATTGGAAGATTGGACCAAAAGAAATCTGATGCGGTTCAACAAGGACAAGTGCAGAGTCCTGCACTTAAGGAAGGAAGAATCCCATGCACTGCTACAGGCCGGGGATCGAATGGCTAAGCAGAAGTTCTGTAGAAAATGACCTGGGGATTATAGTGAATGAGAAGCTGGATGAGAGTCAAGAGTGTGCCCTTGTTGCCAAGAAGGGCAACGGCATATTGGGCTGTTTTGGTAGGAGCATTGCCAGCAGATCACAGGAAGTGATTATTCCCCTCTATTCGGCACTGGTGAGGCCCCTCCTGGAGTACTGAGTCCAGTTTTGGTCCCTCCACTACAGAAGGGATGTGGAAAAATTGGAGACAGTCCAGCAGAAGGCGATGAAAATGATTAGGGGGCTGGGGCACATGACTATGAAGAGAGGCTGAGGGAATTGGGATTATTTAATCTGCAGAAGAGAAGAATGAGGGGGCATTTGATAGCAGCCTTCAACTACCAGAAATGGAGTTCCAAAGAGGATGGATCTAGGCTGTTCTCAGTGGCAGTAGATGACAGAACAAGAAGCAATGGTCTCAACTTGCAGTGGGGGAGGTCTAGGTTGGATATTAGGAAACACTATTTCACTAGGACGGTGGTGAAGCACTGGAATGAGTTACCTAGGGAGGTGGTGGAATCTCCATCCTTAGAGGTTTTTAAGGTCAGGCTTGTCAAAGCGCTGGCTGGGATGATTTAGTTGGGGATTGGTCCTGCTTTGAGCAGGGGGTTGGACTAGATGACCTCCTGAGGTCCATTCCAATCCTGATATTCTATGATTCTATGATTTGTTCTTTTCAAGTCTTCTGAAATGCCTCCCATCTTCCATGACTTTTCAAAGATAATTGCTAATGGCTCAGCTATCGCCTGAGTCAGCTCCTTGAGGATTCTAGGATGCATTTCATCAGGCCCTGGGGACCTGAAGAATCTACTTTCTCCAAATAGTTTTTAACTTGTTCTTTCCCTATTTTAGCCTCTTCTGAGCCTACCTCATTTTCACTGGGGTCTAAACATCACCAACCTTCTTGGTGAAAACCGGAACAAATAAGTCGCTAAGCACTTCTGCCATTCCCACACCTCCCGCTATTATTTCTGACCCCCCCCCCCCCCCCCATTGAGTAACAGGCCTACCCTGTGCTTGGTCTCCCACTTGCTTCTAATGTATTTGTAGGAAATATATGGGGCGTGAGTGCAAGGGGGAGCCAGGGCGCGGGGCGCGAACCCCCCTCTCTTCACGCGACCTCCTCCCATCGCCGCTGCTAGCAGGAGAGGCGGGGCCAGGCCGCCGCCGGGCCCCGCCCCAGCTTGTTCTCCTCTGCCCCACCACAACAACAAACGTCACTTCCGGGCGCCCTGAGCTGCGATTGGCTGCCCCGGCCGGAAGCGAGGGCGCGCACCGCTCCGTTGCCGCAGTGACAGGGCCGGAGTGGAAGATGGCGGCGCCGCGTCGGTCCCAGCACCACCACCACCATCACCCACCGCCGGCCTCCCCGCCGCGCAGCCCAGGCCTCTCCCCCGCGGGCGCCGCGCCCTGCCCGCAGCGGCACAGCCTGGCCGGGCCGGAGGGCGAGGCCCCCGCTTCGGGCGGCGGGCGCGAGGCGGAGCGCGCTCTGTCGCCGGAGCCGCCGGAGAGCGCGGCCGGGGCCGCCCCCCCGCCGGCCTCGGGCTCCAGCAGCAGCAGCGTGGCCACCAGCAGCGGCAGCGCTTCATCCTCGTCCTCGGCGGCCTCCAGCCCGGCGGCCGAGAGCCCGGAGCCGCCCGGGCCGGGCGCGGGGAGCGGCGCCTTCCGGGAGCTGCTGGAAGCCTGCCGCAATGGAGACGTGACCCGGGTCAAGCGCCTGGTGGACACGGGCAACGTGAACGCCAAGGACATGGCGGGAAGGAAATCCACCCCCCTGCACTTCGCCGCGGGTGAGCGGGGCACTGAGCGCGGGCGGCGCTCCCCGTGGTGGTGGGCGGCGCGGCCCGGGGGACCTGCCCCAGTGGGGTTGCGGAGGTGGCTAGGTCACAGGATGAGTATGGAGTTGAGATCCCCCATGGGCTGGGCTAGAACAGACTCTAAGGTAAAACTGGCTCGTGAGCTGGGGGAGAGCACTTCAGACTGCTGCCTTGGAGTCTCTGAAACCACCTCTGACCCACCCGCCCCCATTTAAAAAAAACCTTCATGATTTTTGGTCTGCTCGTGACTTGACAGGGAAGTGTTAATGCAGGTCAGCAGTGTTACAGATTGGAGAACAAGTTTTTGGTATCTGTGGATGACTGTGCTTTCCTTATCTTCCTGGTGAAGGTTACAGGCCCTTTTCTTAGACATTAATTAAAAAAAAGTTTGTAGCCCTTCAGTACAAACTGCTGAGTAGGTGTAGGTCAATGGCCTTTTCTTAAAGAAAAGCAGTTTAGTGACAGTAAGCACTACTACATTCTTAAGGTAAGCCCTCAGTGATGTTAGTAACTGCTCTCTGCCTAAGCTCTTAGGTCAAACTCATATTCCTGGTGTCAGTGTGAGCCGCTGTCTTCTGATTATGCTTGCTTGGAGAGATGTTGTGTCTGTGTCCTATAATCATTCCTGGTTGTTGAGAAGAAACAGATACTATCTCCACACTGTTTGAAGAGGACTTGTGTAAAAGTAGTTCTCCAGTGTTTCCACACCACGAGGTCCAAGACATCAACTTCCATCTTTGTGTTAACAAGGGTCTCTAGAGCGCAAGAGTTGCTTTAGTGGTGGAATCTTCATAGCACCTGCAGGTGGGAAGGCAAGTGAGAACAGGCTCTTCAGATATATGCCCCCAAACAAGGGCAAAAAATAATACTTTGAATTCACTGAGTAAGGGGAAAAAAAGGGAGGGGGCAAAGGATCATGGAGAAAATAATGATAGCCCATGAAACTGTTCTTCCTTACTAGTTGTACAAGAAGTTAATCGACTAGTATGCGTATTATTAGGGGAGAAAGTAATATTGGGGCACTTTCAGAACACAGTTGGTCTCCAGCTTCCTTTGGGGGATGATGTTCTTTGTAGTACAGTAGTTCCTAGGGCATCAGCCTAGGCCCCATTCAGCTGTGTCTGTGTGGGCATGTAGTAAAAAGCGAGATTCTGCTCCAAAGAACATAGTCCTGGCTATTGAAAATGACACAAGTGTGTAAAAACACACAAATAGGGAAGGGGGGATAACAATAAAATGTGCAAGATATTCAAAATAAGCCATAGCCCCAGCCCACTAACATGATTTCTGGACTTGGCTCTTGTGCAGATCATGAATTCTCTGGCACATCCTGTATTTTTTTTTGTGCTAAGCTCTGTACCTTGCAGCCTCTAGGGATTACTATTAAAATATTTAATAATACAAAATCTATTTGAATGTGTACACAGTGATCAGTATTTACATTTTAAAATGTTGTTCGGACTAACCACACTAAAATGATTTGCTTAAAAAATCAGCACTTTTAAGGAATGCGCTAACATTGCTTTGGCATATTCAGAATAAGCAATGTAAAGAGTCAAAAAGTGGTTCTCTGGGGAGCCCACATCCTGAGGCTTGTGAGTCCCCGAGTGCTGCTACTATAGCTCCTGAGCTTCATATTAGCTGAGTTTGTAAAAGCAGTTTATCATCAGAGTATGAAGATGGAGCTTAATTCTAAAGAGCCCTGAAACGTGGGGCTTATTGTTTGTAAAGTCTTCATGTTCTATAGATCAAGTGATAAATTTCATGAGACCTCAACCAAGGGCTTGTCTACATTTAAATTTTATAGCACTCTAACTTGCTGGCTCAGGGGGTGAAAAATCACCCCCCTGAGTGCAGCGAGTCTGAGCACTTTAAAGCACTAGTGTAGACAGGCTTCAAGTGCGGGGAGCTAATCCCCTTGTGGAGGTGGATTACCAGGAGTGCTCGTGACCGCACTCGTTCCCGCAGCAGCGCTTAGAAGTTTCCAGTATAGACATGCCCCAAGGGTCAGCAGCATGTCCGTACACGGACACAAGTGTCCATTGTAAAAAATTTTGAGGTCTGTGGTAATTTTTCAAAAAATTGAATGACTGAATGACATAACCCCCCCCCCCCAATGTCAATCACTAAGTGTGGTAATTTTGTCAAGCGTCCATTGTGTGACATGATGGTGCCAGCACCTGGCCTCAGCTGGGTCCTGCTTATCCTGAATTCAAGCTTACAAAAGCTTCACCAGCATAATTCATACATACCTAAACTCTTGAGCATCACTAGTGAGACACAGGTGTCACTAAAGTTACAAGCAAAACTTATTCATCCACTCGGATTGTCAACATGAAAAACACTTTTCTACTTTAACTGAGGGGAAAATGAACAAAACTTATGTGAGAGAATGTTGCGCTTTAAAACAGTTTTAACAATATTACATTCTAACAGAAGAACAAAAACTTGCTTGAAGTGCAGGACACTTACTGTTGGAAGATTCAACATCAAACTTAACTCTGTCTGTGCCTGTATTTGTAGACTAGACCAGCAGTTCTCAAACTGTGGGTCACGATCTCATTTTAATGGAGTCATCAGGGCTGGCATTAGACTTTCTGGGGCCCAGGGTCAAAGCCTGTGTCCCACCACCTGGGACTCAGGCTTTGGCATCAGCCCTGAGCTGTGGGGCTCAGGTTACAGGCCCCCTGCCTGGGGGTGAAGTGCTTTGGGCCCCTCTGCCCAGGGTGGTGGGGCTCGGGCTTTGACCCCTTTGCCCAGAGCAGCAGGACTCAGATGGGCTCAGCCTTCAAATCCTGGGGTCATGTAGTAATTTGTGTTGTCAGAAGGGGTTGCAGTGCAATGACGTTTGAGAACCCCTGGATTAGACACTTTTTAGGTGCCATGTAAGTTATTGTAGTTTGATAAGAATCACATTAGGTACTAGTGGATCTCGTTTATATGTTGGGAAGGTGTTAGAATAAACTTCTGTATAGGGGGTCCTGCCTTTGAAAGTGTCTGCAAATGTCAACCACGGACATCTGATTTCTAATGGTGATTGTGCACTAAATGCCCAAGTACCGACTATGTGGGTGAAACCAGACAGTCACTATACTCTTGAATGAACTCAAACAGGAAAAGATAGATGAGAGAAACACCAGTGGCACTGTTGACTAACATAAAAGAGAAGGAACTCTTCTCCCCCCCCCCCAAAAAAAAAAAACAAAACAAAACACCCAACCCAACAAACCCCCAAACCCAGCCAGCGGTCACTTGTATATGGATTTTGCCTCTGGCTGTTGATAAGCTCCATTCTCCAGTCACTCTTTTTCCTGGGCCTTGGTGTCTTCCCCCCCCCCCCTTCACCAATTCACAGTCCTGTTGACTATTCATGTTTAGACATTGCTTCTTTAGCAACAGTGACAAATTAGAAGAATTAACTTATTACAATAGTAGTCTTTTGGCTTGAGGTTTTTTAGTAAAAAGCATTGAGATTAGTATTTTTTAACTTTATAAAGTTTTTAGACTCACAAATCTTTCTCTATCATAAGGGAAAGAGAAGAAAAATAGCCCTTGAGAAAAGGACATTAGGAATCAAAATGCTTTTTTTTTCTCTCTCTCTCTAGTGCAAAATACTCGGGAGCAATTATTCGCAAAACTCAAGATACACTGTTGAGACAATTAAGTTGAATATATCAGCTTGCTTCATCAGCAAAAGTATCTTTAGAGGCTTGAGATGAGTTTAGCATAGCTCCATTCATCAGCAATCAATAGGGTAAAAGTGACTTTTTAGGCAGTATTTGGATGGTGGAGTCTTTCCACCACATCAGGAGGATGGATGGTGAGTGAGTCACATTTATTTCCTTATTCAGGTAGCACAGGGAGCATATCTTTCTGGAGCTCCCTCTTTTGGGACTATGGATCTCTTCATGGACAGGAGATGCTCTTCTTCCCACTCACTGAGGAACTTCATCTCCCTGAAAGGGGAGTATGCATTTGTAGGGGGGAGCAGCAGTGGTGGCTAAAGGGCTGGCTGGGGGCCATATTTATTTTCCTCCCCTGGTGCTATTAAGTGAGCTGCTGAATTTCACAAGCAGATATTCAAGAGGAGTGCGTGTGGGAGTGAGGGTGAATTTTATTTGCCTGTGTTCTCTGCCTCCATTAGTGGGGAGGGTGAAGATTCTGGCTGCCAGAAGGTAGAGAAAGAATAGCTGGCAAAGACTGGATGTTTCTTAGATTATTCCTTCTGGCTTTTGTTAAACTTCTAAAATCAGATGCCAAGTTTGTAAGCCTAGTGACAGACTTATGTTTTGAAAGTTATATATATTTTTTGCAGTAAGATGGTCTAGAGCAGAGGTGGGCAAACTGTGGCCCAGGGGCCACATCTGGTACTTCAGATGTTTTAATCCGGTCCTCGAGCTCATGCTGGGAAGTAGGGTCTGGGGCTTGGCCTGCTTTGGCCAGCGAGCAGGGTTGGGATCTTGCCCCACTCCACACAGCTCCTGGAAGCAGCGGCATGTCCCCACTCCAGCTCCTACATCTAGCGGGAGCCAAGGGGCTCTGCATGCTGCTCCCACCCCAAGCGCTGCCCCACAGCCAATGGGAGATTCAGGGGCGGTGCCTCTGCTCAGGGCAGTGCGCAGAGCTGCCTGGCCATGCTTCCACATAGGAGCTGCAGAGGGGGGACATGCTGCTCTTTCTGGGAGCTGCTTGAGGTAAGCGCTGCCCAGAGCCTGCCCCCCCGAGCCCCTTCCATGCCCCAACCCCCTTCTCCAGCTGTGATCCCCCACTCGCCCTCTGAACCCCTTGGTTCTACCCTGGAACACCCTCCTGCACCCCAACTCCTCAGCCCCACCCCCAGCCGGAGCCCTCATGCCCTCCTGCACCCCAACCCCCAATTTCGTGAGCATTCCTGGCCCACTACAATTTCCATACCCAGATGTGGCCCTCGGGCCAAAACGTTTTCCCACCCCTGGTCTGGAGACTTCATTTTTTTTAAATGAAAGCTTTAGAGTAGGTGTAGGGGAGATTGTGAAATTGTGTATCCCTTTTGTTTGGGAGCACTTACTCTGTGTTTTGGCGGTAAATAGTGTGCTGGTTCTCAGTGAGATATAATATGTAAAAACAGGCTTGAAATTTTTACATGTGGTTTGTTCCCTCCTAGTATGGGCCACGTACGGCTGCTTTTTGAGATTGGATGTTTTCCTAAAAGATATTCTGTAAGTCAAAACTAATTCAGGGAAGTGCTCTGTCCTCTATTACACAGATGGTCTTAGATGATCACAGTGGTCCCTTCTGGCCTTATCTATGAATCTAATATGATTAGCTACTCATCAACTGAAAACCCCACTGTACCTGTACTATTCTCTCTTGTAATTGAGCTGGAAATCCTGTTCTTTGTTTACAGCCCAAAGAATTCCCTTTTAGCCATTGTGGATAGAATGAATGATCTAGAGACCGTCAAAGTATCACATATATCTGAGCAGGAGGGGCTTTTATTTTGCTCCAACTTTCATAAAGGAAATGTATTGTGTGACTCTTTTCTGGCAGCCTCCTTTCCTCTCTCTCAGCACAGAGCTGCCAGTTTGTCTGCTCATCAACCTAAAATCAACCAAATCAGTAGACAATCATAGGAGATACTGCTCTACCCGCTCATTTTGCTGCTTTGGTCACTCTACAGAACTTCACTGTCTGTCAATTTTGGAGTGTTTTTTTTCAACATATCTGTTTCCCACAACACAAGAACTTGTTGAATTCTTTTTTTATAACGTGCAGAGAACTTTGCTCTGTTAACTATAGGAATTAAAGCAATGTTCTGCGTGGTAACTGGTGAGGGCTTTCACTTGCCTGGATGGTACACAGTAATAGTAGAGCAGAGTTAAGGTATTTGAATCTTTTCACAATTGGGTTTTCAAAACATTAATGGAAACAAACATTCTAAGGACATGGTTCATTTGAAAGCCTCTATTTGTGTGATGGGATATTAATGTGAAGCTGAAAGCTACTTTTTGGGCCACTTTGACTGGGCGCCCAAACTTCTTAGCTTGGGGAGGCCATTTTTGTAGAGGCCATGTCTTCAGCATGTAATATGAATGAATGACAGGCTGCAGCGATCCATCTGGTACTGAATATTTACAAGGGTAAGGTGGTGCTACAGACTCGTGTGAGATTCCTCTCTAAAGTGGTGGTGGTTTCATCCCAGTGAGTGTTGTTCTGCCAGCCTTCTTACCACATCCATGTACCCATTCTGATGGGGACTTACCCCACATAATCAGTGACTGGGGCTGTGTTTTAAGTGGATTAAAGTGCTTAAAGTCCACCCAACTTTATTTCTAGTCAACATCTTTTTTGGCAGTGCTGTCACAAAAAGACCATGTCAAATGGCTGGCCATGACCAGGCACATTCAATTCATTTGCTAATGGGGGTTTTCATTTCAGACGTAGGAAAAATAACCTTGTAGTCTTCACTCTGTATACTCTACAAAGCATGATTGCCTGGCTTGGGTTTGGTGTGTTTCTGAAGCAGTGATGCTCAAACACTCCTGCCCTCTAGAATATCTTTTTGGTGATCAGTATTTTTGAGTTGGCCACACTGCAGTATTTTGCTTTTGGATGCAACTTACAGGCTATAAAAGTATCATTTATGGAGGTGTCTTCTTACCCTTCTTCTATATTTAGCATTTACTTTGTTGCCATTGGCCCTGTTCTTGCTGTTTGTCAGAGTTGTTAAGTTTGCTTTCTTAAACATTCACCAAGTCAATTCCCATCGAAGAGTAGAAATCCAGCAGAAATGGTGTCTTCAGAGAAGGGAAAAATACCTTGATACTCTGCTTCTCTGGACGTGGCTTCTTTAGGAATTTCCTTGGAGTTTGGTAGTAAACAATGTTGAGAGGATCTCGTTAATTTTACACTTCTACTGCAGTGTCTCCTTGAGGCATTGAGTGTTTTTATGGGAAGTCTTTATTTTCTGCTCCGTCATGAAGTGACGCAGCGCACAGTCAACCTGTGGAACTCTTTAAATATAAATATAAAAAACAGGTTTATTTCCATATTTATTTTATCTCATAGAGCTGGAAGGGATGAAAAGTCATTGAGTCCAGTCCCCTGCTTTCACTAGCAGGATCAAGTACTGTCCCTGGCAGATTTTTGCCCAGGTCTCTCAATTGCCTTCTCAAGGATTGAACTCACAAACCTGGGTTTAGTAGGTCAACATTCAAACCACTGAGCTATCCCTCCCGCATTTGCCAGAGGATGTTATGAAAGCCAGCAACAGGGTTAAAAAAAGAACTAGATAAATTCATGGAGGATAGGTCCATCAATGACTATTAGCCAGGATGGGGAGGGATGGTTTCCCTAGCCTCTGTATGCCAGAAGCTGGGAATGGGCGACGGGATGGATCACTTGATGATTAACTGTTCTCTTCATTCCCTCTGAAGCACCTGGCTTTGGTCACTGTTGGAAGACAGGATACTGGGGTAGATGGACCTTTGGTCTGATGCAGTATGGCTGTTCTTATGACTGTAAGGATTCAAGGGTATTGCATCCCTACCTATAGGGAGTATCACATGTTCTTACCTGCTATTGCTGCATTTGTATCTAAAAGCCTGAAGAACTTGGAGTGCCGGATTTGGGCTCCCTAGTGCATGACAAGCAGTAGTGAAAAATGTTGCCAGAAGATACTTTGTAATTCTGTTTCTCTGAAGATCAAGGAAAAGAAGTTTCTCTTCTAAAACTGAAATAGCTTGAAGATGAGACTTACTCTTCGCCTCCCTCCCCGCCTTTTGTAAGACAGCTATCTCGAATGAAGACGCTATAGTGATTCTGTTCTTATTAGATGGTTTACTTCTAGCAGTGTTAACTTACTTTTTAAGACTGCCTCTTTATGCCAAAGAAGGCCAAACAGTAGAAACTTATTAGATCAGTATTGCAACACTGTATTTGGGCTGAATGACTTGTTTTTATGGAATAGGTGATAGGATACCACTATTGTGGTAAGGATGGGTGAGTAGACTCTGTGCGTGGGCAGGTTAATTTTCATGATAACTTTCTTAAGATATGAAATGGACCTGGGGGAGCAAACAGCTGTGCATATCGCTCTATCAGTGTTATAGAGGGCGGAAAATTTATGCGTTTACCCTGTATAAGCTTTATACAGAGTAAAATGGATTTATTTGTGGTTTGGATCCCATTGGTAACTGGGTGTTTGGGTGCTGGAGATAGGTGACCTACTCAGCAGTTTTTGGTTAAAGTTTGCAGCTTTGGGGGCGTGGACCAGACCTGGGTCTGTGTTGCAGCAGGCTAGCATGTCTGGCTCAACAAGAAGGGGTTCGGGAATCCCAGGCTGGCAAGGAAAATAGGCTCAGAGGTAAATTCAGCACATCAGGTGACAGTCCCAAGGGGGTCCCTGTAGCCGAACCCATCACACCTGCCACTCCAGAATTTGTTCTAAAATATGTCTGAGATATGGTTCAGAGGTCTAAAACCTGCTTCTTTCTCTAAGCTGGAGATCTGATTCTTAATATGTTCCAGGATGATGTTGCACATGATTTTTCCAAGCACTGAGAGTAATGATTCCTCTCTTGTTATTGCATTTAGTAAGGACACCCTTCTTTGGAAATTCTACTATAAGGTCTCTTTGTAGCTCGTCACAGTCTGCCTGGGACTTAAGACTGTGAGGGATAGCTCAGTGGTTTGAGCATTGGCCTGCTAAGCCCATGGTTGTGAGTTCAGTCCTTAATGGGGCCATTTAGGGATCTGGGGCAAAAATCTGTCTGTGGATTGGCCCTGCTTTGAGCAGGGGGTTGGACTAGATGACCTCCTGAGGTCCCTTCCAACTCTGATAGCTTTGATTCTATAACACTGATAGAGAGGTATGCACAGCTGTTTGCTCCCCCAGGTATTAATCACTTACTCTGGGTTAAGTAATAAACAAAAGTGATTGTATTAAGTATAAAAAGTAGGATTTAAATGATTTCAAGTAATAACAGTCAGAACAAAGTAAGTTGTTGAGCAAAAACATGCAAATCTAAGCCTAATACATTAAGAGACTGATTACCCTCAGATGTTCCAATAAGTTTCTTTCACAGACAGGAGTCTAGCCCCAATCCTTTCCCCTGGTACAGTCCTTGTTAGTTCCAGCAGACATCTTATTGTGTTTAAAGTACTGCACAGGATCTTTTTTTTTGGGGGGGGGGGGCAGGGGATAAGGCATAGCGCCACATTTATTGGTAATACATGTATCAGTGAACACTGTATCATATGCATATGATAATTACACTCATGCACTCACATGCATACTTTGTCTTGTTGTTACCAACTAGTTGCTCCTATTAACTTCACTGGCCAGGTGAGTTAGATGGGGGAGGAGTGGAGCTGGGCTTCTGTTGATCCAGATCAATACTCTGATATTGACAAGACGAGACCCGGGGTCCTCTGCAAAACACCTCACGTTTCTAGCAGCTTCCTTCTCATGCAAATCTATACCAGATGCAAAATCTGTGTCAGTTGGTCATCTGTGGCACTTTCTTCTGGGTGTTGTCTTAATGCTGCCACATTTATTTTCAAAGAGGGTTTTTTCAAAAGAAGGTGCTCGCTTCTTACTCCCGACACATCACTTAAGGGACAAAAAGACCCAGCTTTTGGCAGATAAATTATTAGTTCATCAACAAAGGGAAGACAAAATATATGGCTATCAGTGTCCCCAAAGCAACAGAGTAGATGGAGAGACGCTAGAAGTAGCAAGTCACTTTACCAGTGTAGGAAGTGAGATGTGTAAAGATGGTGTCACCATGCTGTATGTCAAGCCATGTATATTGAAAGCAGCAAACAACTTTCAGAAACTTGAAAAAATTTGGAAAAGTAGTATGACTGACAGTGATATAAGTATGAATTTTTAATTTGTCTGTCCACCTTTGTGGAGCAGAGTCATGAGAATCTACAACAGAAATGGATAAGATCAACTCATTCTGAAGTAAAACCTGGAAAAGGTCTTCAGAATTCACTGGGAAGTGTCTGGCAACATCAGAAATTCTAAAGAGAGCAAACTAACCAAAAGCATCAAATATGGTCAGACAATGATGGACATATTTGAGACCTGCTTTAAAGATGCCACTAGCCTGACTTCCACATCAAATAATAATGTGGACACCACCTGGAAAGAGAAGTGGGTAACCTAGAGAAGAATTATGCAGAACAAGGGAGAAAGAAGCCGCATCATCAGTATGACACTCAGAACAGACCAGCAACAAACTGAAATCAAGGGTGGAATCTGGATGTCCTATGCACCTGATGGTGTGGGAGGATAAAGAAGAATGTTTGAAGTATGCCTTTTTGCGGAGGCTAAAACACTTCTAGAAGCCAAGGCCCTAATTCTGCAAAGGGATCCATGTCACCAGACTCATGCCCATATGGACTGGACCCCTTTGCATGATTAGGGGCTGTGAGATGGCAAAATCCCAAGGACAAATTTAATAGATCTGACAGACTTCCATTTTAAACATCTCTGATCATTCTCGATATTTAAGTTATATGAATTGTATTAACTTTTTAATGACATGAAGCTTTCTGTGCTTCAGCTATTGCCTATTTTTTAATTTTTCTGAATAGTGTGGTCTTGTACAACAAAATCATGTTTAAAATGTGTGGAGGAGGAGAATGAGAAAATACAAGAACATAGAACTAAGATTATTTAATCATACAATATCAGGGTTGGAAGGGACCTCAGGAGGTCATCTAGTCCAATCCCCTGCTCAAAGCAGAACCAATTCCCAACTCAATCCCCAAATTGCCCCCTCAAGTATTCAACTCACAGCCCTGGATTTAACATGCCAATGCTAAAACCATTGAGCTATCCCTCCTCCCCCCTGTGAAACCTGCGATTTTATTGGAAAGCTTGTACACTGCACTGAAAATGTCTGATTCAGTTTCTAGACACAGTTAAGTTAATGCACTTATTTTCAGCCAGTGGGCTTAATTCTCTCTCTCTTTTTTTTTTAATACTGTTGTGAACTGGGACTAGCTTCAACATAACTCCACTGACTTGAATGATGTTGTGAGGGGAAAATCTGGCTCTCAGTATGCTTAACTGGAAAGACAAATTAAACTAGCTTGAAGTACCCGCATACCACGGAAACCATTCTGACACTAACATCCATTTTCTTAATAAGATGAGTGCTTGGAAATGGAGACGTTCACATGCTCTGATGTGAACTACATTTGGTCCTCTAAAAAGTAATGAAATGGGATTACATTTATTCAGTGCATTTTTCACTATTTTATCTGGCATAATGACAGTGCTCAGGTACAGATCAACTGTGCTTTTCCATTTTCTTGAGAACATATTCTTATTAAACTTTTAAAAAGAAGTGTTGGGACTATGTGACGGGGTTGGGACTCACCACTGCAGCGCCTCCTGCTGGCACATCTGGGAATTAGCTCTGTCCTCTGCAGGGTGCCCTCTACCGGTGGTATCCCATCCGTCATCTGCTCCCCTGTTAGTGTCCGGACCCATGTTGCTCCTCACTCAGCGATATCCTCTTTAGGACACTGCCCTCCGTCAGTGCTCACTGCTCTGGTTTCACCCCCTTCTGGAGGTCTGGTGTTATCAGCAGTCCTCCATCTGCAACTGTTCTAGTGGTCGGCTGCAGCCTCACAGTCTAGCCCCTTTGTCACAGGCACAGCCTGTATCAGGCCACACTCCTCGTCAGCCACGCGTAGTACAAGGGAGAAGTGGGGGACCCAGGCCCACTTGCTACTCTGGGTCCTGACCCTGGGACCCTTTAGTGGCAGCCTCCCTGCTCTCCTTCTCTCCCCTTGTCAGACTTCGTCCCTGGGCTGCTTCCCCTTTGGCCCTGTGCTCTCGCTTGACCCTTGTAGCAAGGCTGGCAGCCTGGGGTTTTCCTTGGCTGGAGCTCCTCAGCTCCTTCTGCCCTTCCCCAGCACTTTGGGGGAAGGGATAGCTCAGTGGTTTGAGCATTGGCCTGCTAAACCCAGGGTTGTGAGTTCAATCCTTGAGGGGGCCATTTAGGATCTAGGGCAAAAATCTGTTAGGGGATTGGTCCTGCTTTGAGCAGGGGGTTAGACTAGATGACCTTCTGAGGTCCCTTCCAACCCTAATATTCTATGATTCTCTGACTGCTCTGTCCAAGGTGCTACCTTTCAGTCCAGGAGCCAGTCCTTCTCCCTTAGCAGTCAGGAAGAGACTGCCTAGCAGGGGGAATGGCAGCTTTTCTATAGGGACTAACCCAGCCCTGTTTAGCTCCTAACAGGCCTCTGTTGATTGGCTGCCAGCCTGCACAGTCTCAAAGGCCTGTTCCAGCCTTTTTCTCAGGGAGTGGGGCACCGCCCCACTACAGACTAATACAAGAGCAAGTAATCTGTAATGTGGAAGAGAGGGTAAAAGATACAGTGAAAATAATTGAAATAAAAATCTTTCTTAGAAAACTGAAAACCAAAGTTTTACAGCAAATTGTGATCAGAATAAAACTGAGATTATAGTTAGTTTAAAAGAAAATAGAACTAGCTAGTTTGGCTCGCACATTCCATGAGTTGTGCCATTGGCTCAGCCAAACAAGCTGACGCTCCCACATTACCTGGGGTACCTGTCAAAACCGGATGGAAATTTCTGCTTTTTAGTAAGACAAGTCAAATTATACAACTGCATTATCTGACTGTGTGATACAACTAAACTTGTTATGTAGCTTCTCAGCTCTATGAGCTCAGATCAAGTGTAATACTCTAATTGGGGAAGACATGTTCTTACTTCATGCAAGGGTATGGATATACTGTAGTATTTTATAATTTTCGTTTCTTACCTGCAGAAAGCATGTGGGCCAAGACTTAATGATAAAGACTAGTTAGTCACCTAAATAGGTAACTAGACTTTCAGAAGTGCTAGGCACCTACCAGCTGCCACTGACTTCAGGGCCTAGGTGAACTTGGTTTAAAGCAGTGGTTAGCAACCTGTTTACCGTTGTGGGCTACGTATGCAGCTTTCTGTGTTATGTGGGTTGCATCCACACACTATACCTGTATGCTACCTGTATGGCCCTGAGGATGTCACGTGGGCCGTAGCTGTGTGCTGATTGGGTCGTAAAGGGCCACAGGTTGAGAACCACTGGTTTCAAGTCTTGTTGAAGGTTGTTTTCTTAATGTTTTGCTTGATCATCTGTGCAAGGTCTTTAAGTGGAAGATTTTGAATTAAAGCCTCAAGTTTAGTAAATTGCTGGATGGATCAGCTTTCTATCTGGAGATGCAAAAAGATTTAAGGTTTAAACAAAACTCTCAGTTCAAGGCAACTGATTCTGTGTTCCTCTCTGTGATGCAGCAATAGCACCCACTCTAGGCTCCCAGCTGCTTAGCTTTCACCTCTCTTGGGTGGAGACCTGCGTGCGTGTGTGTGTGTGTGTACATGTCTGTCTCCCTCTTCTCCCCGCCATCACCTCTGAGAGTACTTCAGGCAGCACAGTTCGCTGTGTACAGTATTATTGCTAGCTAGCCAGTTTGCTTAATGAGAATGGTGTCAGTGTTTGCTTACTCTTGAAAGACTATGAACAAAGTAATTGCCAGCAATTACATGTTAACATGATCATTTTTATGCAAGCACATTTATTCTTAAGGTGAAAGCATTACAAAGAAAACATTAAAAACAATGAAGGAACCTATACCACATGCTAATAAACTTACCAAAGATCACCCTTCCCCCCTCCAACTCCAGCAAGAGTCTTTCTAACCTTTCCCTAAGGTTTAGGGCTCTCCCTTGGACAGAATCTTCTGTTCATTTGCTGGATCAGAAAGAAGGCCCTGAAGTCAATTTAAACTTGACAAAGACTTTTTTTTTAGTTCTGTAGAGACCAATAAACAATCTCTTTAACGATTCCAACTCTGATTCATGTGTTGCCTGAATTAAAAAGCTTCATTGATAGAACTGGAAACAAGACTTCAAAAAAGTGCTAATTAGACTCTTGTTTTTAATCTTCATTGTTTCATGCAACTCATTAATTCTTGGCAAAACTGAGTGAGGGACATGGTGGGATCTCCATTTTACAGATTGAGTGGGTTTTGGAAGAAACTTTGCTTTGTCCAGCTGCTTGTCATAATTTGCATGTGCAAAGGAGGCTCCAGCAACACTTTCTTTCCTTTTTGTCTAACAGCGGTAACTAGATTAATCAGTGTTGATGTTAACCACATTAAAATTTAGTCGGTTGAACTCTTTGAAAAGGCATCCCAGAATACACACTATTTGAAAAAGAGTAGGATGTGACCCAGAAGAGAGGTTTCCAAACCTGTTGCCCCCCCAATGAGAAATGAAGGAAAAAGTTAGGATTTTGACTTTTACCTTCTTAAGATGTCTTTGGGAGAGTCCTAATATTAACTGCTATCTTCTTGCTGGGACATACTGCCTGTGTACGTGCACTTGGATTGGTGCCTTGGATTCTAGAGAACAAACTATCTGATTCCCCATGATTTTGGGATGTGTGATGTAATGATGAGCTCTAGAATGACGTGTTAAAATCCCCAATTAGCATTCAATATTAAGGCACTCTATTTTCCCTTTGATGCTGTTTTCACAGAGCCCAACCTCAGAATGCTTCTGAGCCATAAGTTGTCAGTTATGATTGCAGTTCCCTCAGGTCCTCCATTGCCTAGACTGCCACCTTTTAATAGTTCTTCAGTTTCTCTCCCTTCATCTGCTATTAAAGAAACAAACTTAACTATAAATAGTTTTTTATTTTGATGATAGGGTTAGGTGGAAAAGTTTTTGTTTTTACTATTTCACTCTGATCATTTCATTGAATCTTTAATTTAGGCCTTGCCCAAGATAGGGGACCCTTCTTAAAGAATGGGATTATAGCATTCTTCATCTGAAGCTGGTGCAAAAGGCTGTGATACCTACAAGGTCTTCTCAGAAAGGGCCCCAAAGGGCAGTAAGACTCTGTGCTCCAGAACATGTTTCTGCAAGAGGCTCTGGAAGCACATGAGTTTAGGGGACATTCTTCTGATTACCTAAATTTATTTTAAATATGTCCATTGTCAGTCTAAGTGCATCTTGCAAGTGGGAAATATATTTGGCCTGTACTGAACATTCTGTGTTTATGACCAAATGATTGAAATGCTTTTAAAAATGGATTTAATTCTCATGTGGTTGTTCCTAACTCTAAAACATACTTCTTAGCCCACATAGATATTTAATTAGACTCTGTGTTGACAGACATTTAACAAAGGTTTCTTTCTTCTCATAGGTTTTGGAAGGAAGGATGTAGTAGAACACTTGCTGCAAACAGGAGCCAATGTTCACGCTCGTGATGATGGAGGGCTAATACCCCTTCATAATGCTTGTTCCTTTGGTCATGCTGAGGTGGTTAGTCTGTTACTATGTCAAGGTGCAGATCCAAATGCCAGAGACAATTGGAACTACACTCCTCTGCATGAAGCTGCTATCAAAGGGAAGATAGATGTGTGTATTGGTAAGTATTTGTCATTAATTGCATCAATTTACTTAAATGCAAACACGTTAATATTGCAGTGAACTTGTATTGCTTGCAATTATAGTGACTGTTTCCATTCCACTTGATAGACAAGGGACCAGTTGCTTTTCTCTTCCTTGTTAAGAAGGGTCTCTCCCCTTCCCGCCATAAACAAGTAAAGAGATGGTAACCTAAAATTTAGTGACGTGCAGGATTCATAACATGGTGTTTTCTGAGCTTGCGGTCTGGAAAGCTAAACTGTGACAGGAGCTAAATTTTGGTGGAGGAGGAGTCTTAATGCAGTTAATTTACCATTTTGGCAGAAACATAACATGAGAACTCTGCCAATAAAATGGAAGATTTGACTTCAGATAACATCATGGCTTTTTGAGGCTGACCCTGGCATTGAAGTATTTTTCAAACAGTGAAAACAGGTATTTCCTGTGTTAAGAAATGAAAGGCTAACTACTATTTGAAAGCTTTGAGGGACTAGTTATGAGAGAAAGTTGTTCAGCATAGTTACATATTTTCAGCATGTGCTGTAGCCTAGAGCCAAAGTAATTTAAAATAAAATAGAGCATTTCAATCATTTTAAATGTATGTAGATCATAGTAAATACTCTTCAGTAATATCTTTCATTTTATATATCTTCAGCCTGCTTAGTAATACTTTCTTCAAGCAGAGTTCTTTATTTTTAATTTTTAAATGTGCAAACTGGCTTGAAAGTTCCTTCTGAAGTCAGACATGTGAAATTGTCTGGTCAGTATTTCAGATCTGGAGGGGGAAAAAAAACCTTGATTATATAGCCACATCATGTTAGTGATCATGGTCACAAATTTGAGATCTTAGTTGTAATCTGAGAGCACTTCATTTTATTATATGGACCAATTTTGAAAAATTTCCAGTGTTTGCTTAAAGACAATCAACATAAAAATTTAGTAGGGAGGTTATATTACCAGTGGATAGAGCACTAATGAGACCACTGATAGAAATCCTGTGTCCAGTTCTCAGTCAACATTCCAAAAAGGGTGGTGGAAAACTTGAGAGGGTTCAGAGAAGAGATACAAGAATGATTTGAGAGCTGGAAAACTTGCCTTGTAACGAGACCGTAAAAAGAAGGTTAAGAGGTGACTTAATTGTGGTCCCGAAATAGCTACACAGGAAGAAGAGATCTGATGCTAGAGAGCTCATTTAGCTGACAATGGCATGACAAGATCCAGTAGCTGGAAGATGAGTCTAGATGTGCACAGGAATGCATAACAAATTTAAGTGATGGTAATTAATTGGGGGAATATCTTGCCAAGGGATGGGGTAGATTTTCCATCACTTGAAATCTTTACATCAAGAATCATTCTTTCTCAAAAGCTGTACTCCAGTTTATACCATATGAAGGGCTTAACTGATTCCATAGAAACCTGCAGTGTACACTTTTTTCTACATGTATGTGAAATGATTCTGATGTAGTTCGATCAAAATGTAGACAACTTAGTGTCTGGCCTGTCTGTTTTTCCAATTTTAATAAGTCCATTCCTATTTTTATATGGGGCCTATCTCTTCAAGTCCTGTAAGTAAATAACTCTGTAGAGCAGACTTGTATACATTTATTTATAATTTAATTTTCTACGTATGGCAGAACGCTTGAGTGTTAAGAGGACATGCAAATATCAGTCTGTGATAGACAGGTTGGTGGAGTCTTGTTCATGCCTTAAGCAATATTTGATGACACAGCAAGGATTCAGACCACTTGAAAATATATTTCTGTAATATTTTTAGGCTTGGAAGGATTAATTGTAGTGATAAATGTTGATTTAACTATAAACACAACAACAAATGTTTTAGATCAAAATTTGAAGATAGGAAAGGTAATAAAAATGTTGCTTGAGAATCTTAGTTAAAATTCAGTGATTTTTTTTTTAGACTTTTGAATTAGGCTTGTTATGAATGGATTCATGAATGAATAGTAACAACAGGTATGACTTGTTGATTTAAAGATATTTCCTTTTTATTGTTTTGATGTGATATTGACTGTTTGTTTTTAATGTTTTATAAAGATTTAACTTACTTATGCTATCATTAAATTATTCTGACACCCTCCCCCATAATGTCCCACAACTGTGAAAATTTAAACAGAAAAAAATGCTTACAAATAAACTTCATCTGGCATTATACAAAAAATGCCAATATGCATAAAAATGGATTTTTCCAAGCCTAAGTATAATGCACAGTAACTATTTTTACCCAAAGTGTAGATTACTAATATAATTCTTTATATAAGAAGTGGACTTGTGCAAATCAGTGTCCGGTACTAGACTTAAACAGTCAGGTATGTTTTATTATAAAGCATGAATTTGACAGTGTCTCAAACACTGGCACAGCATATGAGGATTTATTGTTGAACTCTACAATATCTGCTGAAAACCAGCAACTTAACTTTTTAGAAACTGTCTACTGACTTTTTCCCCCACATGCTTCATTTTGGCTCTTGTTTGTTTTGAACATTGTCCAAATGCTAAAATGGGAGATACTTGCCGTATTTGTTCTTTTTCCTCCCATCTGCATGTCTTTGTCCATATCCTCCTTACCATGAGAATGCTGCTTCTGTAATATGGCAGGAGAGTAAACTGGTAATTGAACAGCGTAATGAGCCAGGAAACATGGAAAATTTATTAATTGTGGTCTTTCAGAGCCACAATAAAAGCAACAAGATAGGAAAGCTGGAAAAGTAGCAAAAACTAGATAGTGATTACAATAGATCTGAAGATTGCTAATGGTTTCTGGGTTTCAGTTGTTGTATAGTTTTAATGGTAAATGCACACTTCTACTGCAAATAGTTTTTATATTGCTTAATTGTCATCAACATTATTTGCATCTAAATGGAAAAGTGTGTGTACACATGAGAAGTGCGCACACACCTCACACATTTCTTTCCCCCTAGGTAGGGGATGAGAGAGAAGAAACCATATGTGGCAAGTGTAGGTCATATTGCTTAATGTGATACGGGAAGGTGCTTGTTTACCATGGTGATAAGATGGTATAAGAAGCTGTATAGAACAGAATGGAAAGGTGCACTTGTTTAGCTCAGAGAAAGTGGTGCATGACTTGTAGTCTGACCTGGTCTGTCACTTTGTCATCTTGGTGCTCTAAAAGAGCACCAAGATGACAAAGGACCCCTGAGGATGGCAAACACTTAGCAAAAGTGAACGTGTGCTAGCCATTTCTTACGGGATGACTCGGCATTGAAAACTCGTTTTCATTACTTAGTAATCAAATGCATGTTAAGTTTTGTCTGTTTACTCCATTTAATGATTGTGTGTTTTTTCAAATTGACTCAAGCATTAGAAACAAGAAAATTGTTAGACAGCAAGTTGGTGATATTTATAGATCTTTGTGTTGGCTCCTCTGTCAGAAAGATGCATGTTTAGTGTCTGAGTTCTGCTCCCAGAGCTAACGAGAAGTGTTTTGCTTTTAAGTATTGCTATTCAAGATTGAACGCTGTTTCGTTTGCTTAAGGAAGAGCCAAGCAAGAAGCATTTTACTATAATTCAAGGATGAACACTAAATATTCATGAAAGAGCACTGTAAAGTCATAGAAGTGATTTGTCAAAGCTAAGATACGGAGAACCAAGGTTTCTAGTTTGCTATGCAAGACGAAATATGAGGGAACATGAGCATACTAAGAATTCAACCTTTTTGTTTCTGTCCAATCCCAATAAAACATTGCATCTAGCTTAATATTAACTGTGGTGCTGGGTGTAGGTGTAGAGCAGACATGCTTATGGCCAAAATGTAGGAAAAGCCCCCCCCGCCCCCCACTTTTTTTTTCTGAAGCAAAATACTGAAAACTAACCTTGATTAATCGTCTTCACATGTAAATCTTGAAATAGATTAGGCAACTGAAATTGTATGAATTTATCACTTCTGTATGCAGCTTTTTTCTATAATACTCCAGACACTATGGATGGTGACTGAGCATTGTAACTTGTTACAACATCCTTTGATATCTTTGCCTTTGTCTACACCAGACATATTTTCCAAAAGCTTTGCACCACTGCTGCCAACTATTGTAAAGAGAACTCTGTTATTAGTCTCAATAGGAATGCTTGAGAAATCTTTGGATTCTTCTAGAACCTTTGTGTGCTAGAAGCAATCAAAGTAGTGAAAAGGAAGAAGCTAGTTTTCTGCTATTGAAGTACTCCTTGGTTCATGGTTATAGTAGGACTTTATGTATGAGGCTTCAGTAATCCAAGAGTTCTTGCACCAAGTGGCTCTCCTAGGGTATGTCTACACTATGAAATTAGGTTGATTATATAGAAGTCAACTTTTAGAAATTGATATTATACAGTCGATTGTATATGTCCCCACTAAGCACATTAAGTCGGCGGAGTGCGTCCTCACTACTGTGGTTAGCATCGACTCAAGGAGCGGTGCACTGTGGGAAGCTGTCCCACAGTTCCTGCAGTCTCCGCTGCCCATTGGAATTCTGGGTTAAGCTCCCAATGCCTGGTGGGGCAAAAACATTGTCGCGGGTGGTTTTGGGTACGTGTCGTTAGTCTCCCCTCCCTCCGTGAAAGCAACTGCAGACAATCGTTCTGTGCCTTTTTTCCTGGGTTACCCATGCAGATGCCATAGCGCGGCAACCATGGAGCCCACTCAGCTCACCGCTGCTGTTGTGAGCATTGTAAACACCTTGCGCATTATACTGCAGTATGTGCAGAACCTGGCTAAGAGACGGCAGCACAAGAACAATTGTGAGGAGGGCTTGAACATAGATGTTCCTGAAAGCATGGGATGTGGCCATTGGAATATCATGATGGCATGGGGCTGGTTGATATAGTGGAACGCTGATTCTGGGTGCGGCAACAAGCACAGACTGGTGGGATGGCATAGTGTTTGCTTTGTGAACAGGGGCTGCTAACAGGGAGTTTCACAGGGGAGTTTGGAGGGGGAGCGGGAAGGGAGCGGGGGTCCCTTGTCGGTCCTATCTGTTCCCCTGTAGTCCCCTTAAAACCTATAATCCAAACCACATTTCAAAACCTCTTTCTTTAAACCACCCTTTCATTAACTAGGAGACAGTGCAGGCAGAAGCCCAGCAGCAGAGTGGGGGCTATCCAGTTTATTGCACTGAGTGTAGCATGTATGATTACCTGCCTTGTGGGCGGGTGGCGTATGTGTGCAGTTGGTGCACGGAGCGCCTGGCCGTCAGAGACCACGTACGGACTTTGGAGGCCAGAGTGGCAGAACTGGAGGAGCTAAGAGAGGCAGAGAGGTATGTTGATGAGGCTTTCCGGGACACTGTAGAATTGTCCCACTTCCGCTCTGAGATCCCCTGCGCTGTTGAGGAGGATGAAAGGCCCAGGGAAGCAGAGCAGTCAATGGGAGCAGAGGGAAACCTCCCATAGTTGGGACCCTCCTTCCAGATGGTGCTGAGGTTGCTTCTTGCACTGAGGTTACCTCTCCGGGGGAGGGAACTCCAGTTTCCAGGAAAAGGCAGGTGTTAGTAATGGGAGATTTGATCATTAGAAACGTAGATAGCTGGGTTTGTGATGACCGGGAGAACCGTATGGTGACTTGCCTGCCTGGTGCGAAGGTTGTGGATCTCTCGAGGCATCTAGACAGACTTACGTATAGTGCTGGGGAGGAGCCGATGGTCGTGGTACATGTAGGTACCAATGACATAGGGAAGGGTAGGAGAGATGTCCTGGAAGCCAAATTTAGGCTGCTAGGGAAGAGACTGAAATCCAGGACCTCTATGGTGGCATTCTCAGAAATGCTCCCAGTTCCACGCGCAGAGCCAGCTAGGGCAGGCAGAGCTTCAGAGTCTCAATGCGTGGATGAGACGATGGTGTAGAGAGGAGGGGTTTATGTTCATTAGGAACTGTTGAAACTTCTGTGATCGGGGGAGCCTATACAGAAGAGATGGGCTCCACCTAAGCCAAAGTGGAACCAGACTGCTGGCACTAAACATTAAAAAGGTTGTAGAGCAGTTTTAAAACTTGGAGATGGGGGAAAGCCAACTGCTGCAGAGAAGCATGTGGATTGGACACAGACTTCTCTTACGGGAGAGTCTGGTGATAGAGAATCTCTAGGTTATACTGAGGAGCAGAGAACGGAAGAGGATATGTAAGGGCCGGATCAGATGATAAACAGTCACATAAAAAAGAATCTGGCACATCAGAAAAGGGCAGACAAACAGGGACAAGTTTTTAAAGTGCTTGTACACAAATGCTAGAGGTCTAAATAATAAGATGGGTGAATTAGAGTACCTTGTGATAAAGGAGGATATTGATATAATAGGCATCACAGAAACCTGGTGGACTGAGAGCAATCAATGTGACACAATCATACTGGGGTACAAAATATATCGGAAGGACGGAACAGGTCGTGCAGGGGGAGGAGTGGCACTATATGTGAAAGAAAATGTAGATTCAAATGAAGTAAAAATCTTAAGCAAATCCACATGTTCCATAGAATCTCTATGGATAGAAATTTCATGCTCTAAGAAAAATATAACATGGATCTATTATCGACCACCTGACCAGGACAGTAATAGTGATGATGAAATGCTAAGGGAAATTAGAGAGGCTATCAAAATTAAGAACCCAATAATAGTAGGGGATTTCAATTATCCCCATATTGACTGGGAACATTTCACTTCAGGACGAAATGCAGAGATAAGTATCGAGAAATTTTTAAATGACTGCTTCATGGAGCAGCTGGTACAGGAACCCCCAAGGGGAGAGGCAACTCTAGATTTAATCCTGAGTGGAGCGCAGGAGCTGGTCCAAGAGGTAACTGTAGCAGGACCGCTTGGAAATAGTGACCATAATACAATAGCATTCAACATCCCTGTGGTGGGAAGAACACCTCAACAGCCCAACACTGTGGCATTTAATTTCAAAAGGGGGAACTATATACAAAAATGAGGGGGTTAGTTAAACAAAAGTTAAAAGGTACAGTGACTAAAGTGAAATCCCTGCAAATTGCATGGGCCCTTTTTAAAGACACCATAATAGAGGCCCAATTTCAATGTATACCCCAAATGAAGAAACACAGTAAAATAGAATTAAAAAAATAGCCACCGTGGTTTAACAACCATGTAAAAGAAGCAGTGAGAGATAAAAACTTCTTTAAAAAGTGGAAGTCAAATCCTAGTGAGGAAAATAGAAAGGAGCACAAAGACTGCCAACTTAAGTGCAAGAGTGTAATAAGAAAAGCCAAAGAGGAGTTTGAACAACGGCTAGCCAAAAACTCCAAAGGTAATAACAAAATGTTTTTTAAGTACATCAGAAGCAGGAAGCCTGCTAAACAACCAATGGGCTTCTTGATGATCGAAATACAAAAGGAGCGCTTAAAGACGATAAAGTCATTGCAGAGAAAGTAAATGGATTCTTTGCTTCAGTCTTCACGGTTGAGGGTGTTAGGGAGATTCCCAAACCTGAGCCAGCTTTTGTAGGTGACAAATCTGAGGAACTGTCACAGATTGAAGTGTCACTAGAGGAGGTTTTGGAATTAATTGATCTCAAGATTGCCATCTGGTCCCGGTGACTTGTTATTCACCCAAGAGTTCTGAAAGAACTCTAATGTGAAGTTGCAGAACTATTAACTAAGGTTTGTAACCTGTCCTTTAAATCGGTTTCGGTACCCAATGACTGGAAGCTAGCTAATGTAACGCCAGTATTTAAAAAGGGCTCTAGAGGTGATCCCGGCAGTTACAGACTGGTAAGTCTAACGTCGGTACTGGGCAAATTAGTCGAAACAATAGGTAAAAATAAAATCGTCAGACACATAGAAAAACATAAACTGTTGAGCAATAGTCAACATGGTTTCTGTAAAGGGAAATCGTGTCTTACTAATCTATTAGAGTTCTTTGAAGGGATCAACAAACGTGGACGGGGGGATCCAGTGGACATAGTGTACTTAGATTTCCAGAAAGCCTTTGGCAAGGTCCTCACCAAAGGCTGTTAAGTAAATTAAGCTGTCATGGGTTAAAAGGGAAGGTCCTTTCATGGATTGAGAACTGGTTAAAAGACAGAGAACAAAGGGTAGGAATTAATGGTAAATTCTCAGAATGGAGAGGTGTAACTAGTGGTGTTCCCCAAGGGTCACTCCTAGGACCAATCCTATTCAATTTATTCATAAATAATCTGGAGAAAGGGGTAAACAGTGAGGTGGCAAAGTTTGCAGATGGTACTAAACTACTCAGGATAGTGAAAACCAAAGCAAATTGTGAAGAACTTCAAAAAAATCTCTCAAAACTAAGTGATTGAGCAACAAAATGGCAAATGAAATTTAATGTGGATAAATGTAAAGTAATGCACGTTGGAAAAAATAACCCCAACTATAGATACAATATGATGGGGGCTAATTTAGCTACAATGAGTCAGGAAAAATCTTGGAGTCATCGTGGACAGTTCTCTGAAGATGTCCATGCAATGTGCAGAAGCGGTCAAAAAAGCAAACAGGATGTTAGGAGTCATCATCAAAAGAGGATAGAGAATAATACTGAGAATATATTATTTCCCTTATATAAATCCATGATACTCCCACATCTCGAATACTGTGTACAGATGTGGTCTCCTCACCTCAAAAAAGATATTCTAGCACTAGAAAAGGTTCAGAAAAAGGCAACTAAAATGATTAGGGGTTTGGAGAGGGTCCCATACGAGGAAAGATTAAGGAGGCTAGGACTCTTCAGCTTGGAAAAGAGAAGATTAAGGGGGGATATGATAGAGATATGTAAAATCATGAGTGGTGTGGAGAAAGTGAATAAGGAAAAGTTATTTACTTATTCCCATAATACAAGAACTAGGGGTCACCAAATGAAATTAATAGGTAGCAGGTTTAAAACAAATAAAAGGAAGTTCTTCTTCAGGCAGCGCACAGTCAGCTTGTGGAACTCCTCACCTGAGGAGGTTATGAAGGCTAAAACTATTGCAATGTTTAAAAGGGAACTGGATAAATTCATGGTGGCTAAGTCCATAAATGGCTATTAGCCAGGATGGGTAAGGAATGGTGTCCCTAGCCTCTGTTCATCAGAGGACAGAGATGGATGGCAGGAGAGAGATCACTTGATCATTGCCTGTTAGCTTCACTCCCTCTGGGACACCTGGCATTGGCCACTGTCGGTAGACAGGATACTGGGCTAGATGGACCTTTGGTCTGACCCGGTACGGTCGTTCTTATGTTCTTATAGTATTGCAGGTATGGGATGATTCCCAATGGCTATGAAACTTTTGCATGCGTAAGGCCACTTTCCTGGAACTCTGTGAGTTTCTTTCCCCCACCCTGAATTGCAGGGATACCAATATGAGAGCTACCTTGACAGTTGAGAAGCAAGTGGCGATAACCATGCAGAAGCTTGCAGTGCCTGATTGCTGCCAGTCAGTCGGGAATCAATTTGGAGTGGGCAAATCTACTGTGGGGACTACTGTGATTCAATTAGCCAATGCAATCACTTACGTTCTGCTGTCAAGGGTAGTGACTCTCTGGGAAATGTGCAGATCTTAGTGGATGGCTTTGCTACAAAGGGTTTTCCTAACTATAGTTGGGCGACAGACAGAATGCATATCCCTATCTTGGCACCGGACCACATTGTCAACCAGTACATAAACCGCAAGGAGTACTTCTCAATTGTGCTGCAAGCACTGGTGGATCACAAGGGACATTTCACCAACATCAATGTGGGATGGCCAGGAAAGGTGCATGAACTTTAATGCTACTTGTTAGAAAGTTGTATCTGTGTATTCAGGGAGAGTGGGATGGTGTCACCATAAAAATAACATCCCCACTTATTTATAGAAATTGGGGAATGGAAGAGGAGGAAATTCCATGATCTGACTAATAGAGTAGACATGACTAAAACAGCATGGTTCTTTCTGGCTAAAATCTAAGCTTAAAAGCTAACTTTAAAGTCTAAAAGTTGACTAAACGTGGAAATAGTGCAGTGGTTCCCAAACTTCAACAACCTGTGAACCCCTTTCACTAAACTGTCAAGTCTCATAGAATCATAGAATATCAGGGTTAGAAGGGACCTCAAGAGGTCATCCAACCCCCTGCTCAAAGCAGGACCAATTCCCAACTAAATCATCCCAGCCAGCGCTTTGTCAAGCCTGACCTTAAAAACCTCTAAGGAAGGAGATTCCACCACCTCTCTAGGTAACCCATTGCAGTGCTTCACCACTCTCTCTGAGTGAAAAAGTTTTTTCTAATATCCAACCAAAACCTCCCCCACTGCAACTTGAGACCATTACTCCTTGTTCTGTCATCAGGGACCATTGAGAACAGTCTAGATCCATCCTCTTTGGAACCCCCTTTCAGGTAGTTGAAAGCAGCTATCAAATCCCCCCTCATTCTTCTCTTCTGTAGACTAAACAATCCTGGTTCCCTCAGCCTCTCCTTATGAGTCATGTGCTCTAGACCCCTAATCAGTTTTGTTGCCCTCCACTGGACACTCTTTCCAATTTTTCCACATCCTTCTTGTAGTGTGGGGCCCAAAATTGGACACAGTACTCCAGATGAGGACTCACCCATGTCGAATAGAGGGGAATGATCACATCCCTTGATCTGCTGGCAATGCCCCTACTTATACAGCCCAAAATGCTGTTAGCCCTCTTGGCAACAAGGGCACACTGTTGACTCATATCCAGCTTCTCGTCCACTGTAACCCCTAGGTCCTTTTCTGCAGAACTGCTGCCTAGCCATTCGGTCCCTAATCTGTAACAGTGAATGGGATTCTTCCATCCTAATTGCAGGACTCTGCACTTGTGCTTGCTGAACTTCATCTAATTTCTTTTGGCCCAGTCCTCTAATTTGTCTATGTCCCTCTGTATCCTATCCCTACCTCTCCAGCTTATCTACCACTCCTCCAAGTTTAGTGTCATCTGCAAACTTGCTGAGGGTGCAGTCCATGCCCTCCTCCAGATCATTAATGAAGATATTGAACAAAACCTGCACCAGGACCGACCTTTGGGGCACTCCACTTGAAACTGGCTGCCATCTAGTCATGGAGCTCTTGATCACTACCTGTTGAAACCAATGATGTAGCCAGCTTTCTATCCACCTTATAGTCCAATCATCCAGCCCATACTACTTTAACTTGCTGGCAAGAATACCGTGGGAGACTGTATCAAAATCTTTGCTAAAGTCAAGGAATAACACATCCACTGCTTTCCCCTCATCCACAGACCCAGTTATCTCCTCATAGAAGGCAATTAGGTTAGTCAGGCATGACTTGCCCTTGGTGAATGCATGCTGACTGTTCCTGATCACTTTCCTCTCCTCTAAGTGCTTCAGAATTGATTCCTTGAGGACCTGCTCCATGATTTTTCCAGGGACTGAGGTGAGGCTGACTGGCCTGTAGTTCCCTGGATCCTCTTTCTTCCCTTTTTTAAAGATGGTCACTACAATAGCCTTTTTCCAGTCATCTGGAACCTCCCCCGATTGCCATGAGTTTTCAAAGATAATGGCCAATGGCTCTGCAATCACATCCACCAACTCCTTTAGCACCCTCAGATGCAGCGCATGGTCCTGAACCCATGGACTTGTGCTCATCCAGGTTTTCTAAATAGTCCTGAACGACTTTTCTCCACAGAGGGCTGGTCCCCTTCTCCCCCTACTGTGCTGCCCAGTGCAGCAGTCTGGGAGCTGACCTTGTTTGTGAAGATGGAGGCAAAAAAAGCATTGAGTACATTAACTTTTTCCACATCCTCCATCACTAGGCTGCCTCCCTCATTCAGTAAGGGGCCCACACTTTCCTTGACTTCCTTCTTGTTGCTAACATACCTGAAGAAACCCATCTTGTTACTCTTAACATCTCTTGCTAGCTGCAACTCCAAGTGTGATTTGGCCTTCCTGATTTCACTCCTACATGCCTGAGCAATTTTTTGATAAACTTCCCTTATCATTTGTCCAATCTTCCACTTCTTGTCAGCTTCTTTTTTGTGTTTAAGATCAGCAAGGATTTCACTATTTAAGCCAAGCTGGTCGCCTGCCATATTTACTATTCTTCCTACACATTGGGATGTTTTTTTTCCTGCAACTTCAATAATGATTCTTTAAAATACAGCCAGCTCTCCTGGACTCCTTTCCCCCTCATGTTATTCTCCCAGGGGATCCTGCCTGTCAGTTTCCTGAGAGAGTCAGTCTGCTTTTCTGAAGTCCAGGGTCCGTATTTTGCTGCTTTCCTTTTTTCCTTGTGTCAGGATCCTGAACTTGACCATCTCATGGTCACTGCCTGTCAGGTTCCCATCCACTTTTGCTTCCCCTACTAACTCTCCTCTGTTTGTGAGCAGGAGGTCAAGAAAAGCTCTGCCCCTAGTTGGTTCCTCCAGCACTTGCACCAGGAAATTGTCTCCTATACTTCCTGGATTGTCTGTGTACCACTGTATTGCTCTCCCAGCAGATATCAGGGTGATTAAAGTCTCCCATGAGAACCAGGGCCTGTGATCTAGTAACTTCTGCTAGTTGCTGGAAGAAAGCCTCGTCTACCTCACCCCCTGGTCTGGTGGTCTATAGCAGACTCCCACCACGACATCTCCTTTGTTGCTCACACTTCTAAACTTAATCCAGAGGCTCTCAGGTTTTTCTGCAGTTTCATACCAGAGCTCTGAGCAGTCATCCTGCTCTTACATACAATGCAACTCCCCCACCTTTTCTTCCCTACCTGTTCTTCCTGAAAAGTTTATATCCATCCATGACAGTACTTCAGTCATGTGAGTTATCCCACCAAGTCTGTTATTTGCGAACCCCCTCCTAAAAATGAATGTTTCCAGAGATTTTCTCCTTTACCTTAGGATAAATTATAAAAGCAGCGATCTTGGAAATATAAATTTTGTATTTATGACATGCGTATTACACAGTATTGAGTATCCCTGGTCTCTGTTTGCCAGAAGCTGGAAATGGGCATCAGGGGATGGATCACTTGACGATTCCCTGTTCTGTTCATTCCCTCTGGGGCACTTGGCATTGGCCACTGTCAGCAGACAGGATACTGAGCTAGATGGACCTTTGGTCTGATCCAGTATGGCTGTTTGTATGTTCTTATTTATCATTACAGTATTTTTATTACACTATGAAAATGGCAACACTCTTCCAAGATCTCATTTTCGTAGCTTGTGTCACTCTGAGTAAGCCTGTTATAAGACAAGGCTCCTATGTTTCATCATGGAGGTATTTAAGAAACCAACTCAAAGAGCTCCTCCTACACAAACATTCAGGTCTTGAGCAGTCCAGGCAAACAACGCACGTTATAGTAAAGCTTAAACTTGTTCATAATTTAAAAACAATCCTAGCTGCCTATTTAATTTAAAAAACAGCTATAATTATCCACCTCCTTTTCCATTTCTTATGAGGAGTCTTGAAGTTTAAATCTTCTCAGTGTGATAGATATGCTTTCTTTGATCTGCTTAGCTCTTGGAAGTCCAGGGGCCCCGGGCTGCTGGCCCCATGCCCTAGGAACAGCTCTGTCTGCCATTAGGTAGCCCTCTGTAACATTTCGCAACCCCCCACTGAAATAGTACAAAATATGCACTAAGAGCAAATATAGAAATGTTAATATGCCAGATAATTGAATGAATTACATCTCTCACTGACAAACTGTTGAAAAATAGGCATGTACTGGAGTGGAAGCGTCAGATGACCACAAGGTAAATTTAAAGTAGATCAAAGATGGCAGAACTGATTGTCATTGTATAAGAAACCACTTTATTTGGAGAGGAGATATCTGAAATTTGGTGACACTGTTCATGAGTTTTAAACTGTTCTGAGCACTCTTAAAGTGGGTTTAATTCTAAAATTTCATCATTGGCTTTCAAAAACCATTTTCTACCACCTACCTTGTGGGCTTTGTAGATTTCTAATTTTGTTTTGATCTTTTTTTGAGAGAAATGTCAAGTCAGACCCAGATGCCATCCGAAGAGCGTATTTGACGCCTGTCAGGTAGAACTTTGTGGAGCATGGGTGGCTAACTACATATGAGCAAACACTACAGATCAAGGCCTCAGAATGAAAATGGGTCTATGCACAGAGCAAGACTGATTTCAAATGTAACGCTATAGTTGTGGGGAAACAAGCAAAACAGCAAAATCATTCACGCTTTTACAAATATTCACATTCCTTGAAGGAAAGTGATACTGAAATACTATCTGATAACTGCGACAGGAGAATAGTGTTGTTTTTACAAGCTATGATTCTTGGGTGATTGTCTACACTGATTCCACTCTTGGTGAATATGTGCCCCATGTGTATGAAATCAGATTCTTTTTTGAATAGTAGTACCAGTTGTGGCTGCACCAATGCCCATCCCTCCCTTCAGAATATCATAGCTCAAAATGTAAGGGGCAGGGCAGGGGCACCCATTGCCCAGTTCCTCTAAGCTCTGATGCAAGACAGAGTACTAGCAGTGCCCGTGTTCCTTATCCAACATAGCCATTTCCTAGGTCACTGTTGTCAGAAGATTCAGACAAGCACACCTTTTTGGGGTCTCATCAGATTGCTGAGGGGATCCAATTGCTAGATCGCATGTACATTAAGCCTCTGGAGTCTGAATCAAGTTCAAGCATTGCCCCTAGCTTGGGGTTTCTATATGCACTCTTAGGGTGAAGATCCTCTGTCAAGTGCCCACTTCTGAGAGCTGAGACATCATGGTTAAGCTGCCTAGCCTGTTAGCAGTGCTGACAACTTAAGACTTCATCATAGTTTAAATGCACTGTCTCCTAGAACTCAAGCCATGTGGGTATTCTGGGCTTACAGTTTCCCTCATCAAGGAAAACGTGGTTGTGTAGCACATACCTCACGTACTTTGGTCAGGATTCTGAAACATCACTACTCTTTTTCCTTAAACACCAGAAATAAAGTACAGATCATATAGAATGTAAGCCTGAGTGTAGTGTATGTAATGTAATGCTGTTCAGTCTTGCTCACCCTTCATTTGTGGGGCAGGGGACAACTGCCTGAACTGAGGTAGGCAAGGTTCCCCATCTCATATTCCTGCACTACCTTTCCTTTGCTTGAGGTGATGAAATGGCTGAAGATGAAGAATAGATCAGTTCCTCCCTGTATATAACCACCTTGTCTCTGTGTGAGGTGGATCCCAGATCAGCCTCCTCAGGTGATCCCAGACTCTTACAAGCTGATTTTGCTGCCTAGCAACCTCTCCCTGACAAACCACTTCTCATGGGTTGGAGCCAGTCTATTGTTTAGGATGTTTGTGTTAGAATAAAATCATTAAATTAAGATGGTCTTTTGTCAGCCTTGTATCACACCCCTCTGGAATTTAGGTCCAACATGATGGTGAACGTACAACAGAAGGCAATGTACTGCACCTTCAAAATTTAGTTTGCAGCTTGGTAAAGATACATACAGAGTCCATAATCTCACACAGAGTTCAGAAATTATGCAGATTCCCTAAATCCTTCCGCTACATGGACTTTTTCAGAGTTATTCTTAGATTAATATTGGTTTGGTTATTAGTTCTTTTTACCTGTCAGCTGCTTTTTTTAGTAGCTGTCTTTGGGCTGGTCTACATTATCACTCTAAATCAATCTAAATTACACTGTTATGTAAGTTACGTAACTGAAGTTGATGTAATTTAGGTTGGCTTATGGCAGTGTCAGTACTGCACTACGTCGATGGGAGTTGCTCTCCTGTTGACATAGCTTCTGCCTCTTGGGGAGGTGGAGTACAGATGTTGATGGGAGAGTGCTCAACAGCCCCGCTAAATTGATACCACCACATCGATCGCAGTGGGGCTGATTTAGCTGGTAGTGTAGACATAGGATTTGAGTGGGTAAATATACCACACCCCCAGTAGAGGTAGTTATTCCTTCATTATGGGAGTTCCTAAATCTCCTGGCCTCAAGACCTGCCAGTTGTGTGACTCCACCATGCCTGTTAATGATAGGTGCTTCAGATGCCTCATCTGCCTGCCTGGGAGACAGGCCTGTGCCAGATTGCAGCTCTTTTTCTAAGCTGGACTCTCAAGAATAGAGAAATGAGGCTGAATTTCTTGCTGCTGCAAAGATTAATGCAACATCCATCTCTGTCCCTGAGAAGCCTGGGAAAGATCCACTGCACCCTATCTCAGCGCCAGCAAGTTGTGCCTCAGCCTCTACTTTGAAAACTGCTTCTTCTCTTAGAGCACACTGCATCTGTTTGTGTTTTTTAAAGAGGGAGGACTGAGTACCATGCCAGTCAGGTTTCTAGTGCAGATCGCCACCCCTGGCCCCAGGTAAGAGGCTTAAAACTTCTCCTCTGCCTCCATCAAGATCCATGACCTGGAGTCCCTTCCCAGTGCTGTGGCACTGATGGTTCTTTCACTCACAAGGACTGTGCTGCTTCAGTACCATACCTGCATGGTGCGCTCTGGCTCTGGCATTGACACAGACATATTTGGTAGTGACCATTTCACCCCATCACAGAGCACCATCTCAGCACTGACCCTTCCTTGGCACTGAAGATCCCAGCACTGAGACTCTTCTTGCTACTGGCTGACCTGTTGTCTGTTGCCTGAGTCTCCGATACTGGATTGTTTGAGATGTTGTCTTCAAGCAACTATCTGCTACAATCATACCTCGTTTGGACCATGTGGACGCAGTACTTTGGACAGGAGTGCCCCCTCTAGAGGAGACCTATTCCTTCCTGTTCTTTTCATCAACATGCTCCAAAGGCTGTCCTCTCTCTTACCCATTGGGCCATGCAAGATGAATATTGGGGGCATCTGGTGTGGAACTTAGAGAAGAGTATACTGGGGAACATGAGACAAGTGGACTTCAAGGAGAACCTTTCATGATATTCTCCCCTGAGTCTGTCACCCCGTTTTTCTTACCAGCCCCTGGGACGTGAATCCCCACTTCAGAAGACTCATTTCCCTGGTATGTGAGCTAGGATCTCCTTTACTCATGGGGCAAACCCCAACCATTCCTGGAAAACGAGGAGTACATAGAACGTCCTCCTTATCTTCATTCCTTGATGAGGTTGTCAAACCACCCTCTTTCAGGTCTCAAAATGAATTTAAAACCCTTTAGGATCTCTTGAAGAGGATTGCAGGGACCCTCCACATTCCATCTGAGATGATACAGGAGAAACAGACTATTAGACATTCTCCACATGGCAACACTAGGTAGACCAGCAATGCCCATTAACCCTGGGCAGCTCAAAGAGATCATTGTTATCTGGCATACTCCTGCCTCCATCTTATCCAGCTTGAAGAGGGTGGGCAAAGTATCACGTCCCCCAAAACTATTTGAATATCTTTTTTCCATCAGCTGATCCTGGTTCCTTAGTGGTTTAAGCAACTCAAGAGAACTCCAGGTAACAGGCTTTCTAAAGCACCCCTCCTGAAAAGAATCCCAACTCTGCCTTTCAGAAGGAACCTTCTCCAAAAACTAGTTTTGATGCGAGTTGAGTCCGACAGAACTCTCTTTGGATCTCCTCCGTCTCCATCGGAACTGTATTTCCTGCTTCCAAGACAGTTGGATGAGGAAAATTTTTATAACTGGTGGGTCCTCGAGATAAAGGGGTATCCCATTCATTTAGAGGTTTTTAAGGACAGGCTCCACATCCTGGCTGGGATGATTTAATTAGGGATTGGTCCTGCTTTGAGCAGAGGGTTCGACTAGATGACCTCCTGAGGTTCCTTCCAACCCTGATATTCTATGATTTAATAACCACCCTCTTGCCTCCTTTACCATCCCTCTTCAGGCACCAGTCTCATGAGTCTCCTCAGGAACAGGCAGTGAGCTCCCTAATACAAAAGAGAGATCTTGGAATAAGTACCCTTAGTATTCTGAGGGAGTGACTTCTATTGTCATTTACTTTTCAGTCCCAAAGAAAGGGAGTTGGAGACTCTACCTTAACTTTCAACATCTCAGTGTGTTTATCTTTTTTATTTTTTTATTTTTGTTTTTTTTAAAGATTCCAAAAAGTCATCCTAGCTTCCACAGTCCCTTCCCTAGATCTTTTAGACTGGTTTGTGGCTCTCTATCTTCTGGATACATATTTTCTCCTCTCCATCCATGTGGCCCACAGCTGATACCTTAGATTCCTAGTAGAGACCTCTTTATTGATAAGAGTATTTTTAAATGACCTTTTATTAAGGCCTAAACTTCAATCTAATTTGTTTAATGTAAACACAACCATGGGCTGCCAAAGTTTTAATGCCCCTAAACTAGTTGCAATCACTGGCTAAGCTCTATATGCTCTTATGCTTGCTTTGTAACTCCTAACAAAAGAATATTTATCATCTGTATTCTTTAGGAACTTTCTCAACAGAATTTCATTCACAAATTTGTTGTCTACAAAAATGTATCACATTTCCAAATTATGAGCTGGGTTAGTGGGTTAGGATACGTTCCAGGTCACATGATACCCATTTTTCATCTGTCACTAGTTGATTCTGCTCTGTGTCCTCGAGGACACATGTGAAAGACTAGGCACAGCCTCAGGTTGGGCAGGGGGTGAGTTAGCTGTTGGTTCTGGCTACGCTACTGGCCTGAGCAATGCGCTGTGTTTAATTGGTTCTACTTGTTTAAGCTAATCAATTCAAAGGTTTAATGCAACTTAAACATTTCAACATTTTTTTAAGATTAAGAATGAAAGAGAGATTAAGTAGTTACTTTTTTGGGTTTCTTTATTTCAAAATTAGCAAAGGAAAGCAACAGATGTTAATTTTTTTTTACTAATATTTCTTTGCCTGTATTAAACAATAAAAGATTCTACACCATGGAACTGCAAACCTTAAAAATAAATAGTCAAGCAGTATGCAATGTCTATTGTGGAAAAAGACTCCTCTGTCCTAGTGGACAGAGAGGAAAAGTTCTGGGCCCAACCAGCCATTGAGGCAAGGTGACAGTGGGGTAATTAGAAGGACTGCTACAGAACCTTTCCCTCCTCAGTCCCCTCCCTTAATTCCTCCTTTTTTTCAGGTCCCCCAGAGACCGACCGACCTTCCTTCCTTCCTTCCTTCCTTCCTTCCTTCCTTCCTTCCGTTTCTGTCCCTCTCCCTCCCACCCTGCCCCCAGCATAACAGAATAACTTAGCCTGCGCAGGCTGGCTGGTGGAGTGGCAGCAGGAAGGAACTTCAGCACCAGGGAAACAAAACCAGAAAGAGAGTGGAAGAGCAGGGGAGCTTTGCAGCCTCAAGTCAAGTCAGGTCTGAGGCCTGAGTTATTGGCTGCTAACAATCAGCAGGAAATGGAAGGGGAGAGAGGTGTTCCTTTCTATGGGCAGTCCTCACCTGGGCATATCAGGAGAACTACCAAGCCTAGAACCCCTCTCTCTGCCTCTGACCTGTCTTATCTCCTCCAGTGGCTTATTGGGAAGTGTACCATCTATCCTCTCTTGAGGGTTGGACCAGGGAGAGAGCATTCCTCAGCACCTAATTATTGAATCTGAATCTTATTGTTTGAACCAGTTTTTGTTTTTTCTGGGTTCTGTTTCCATTTGGGTTCAATGCAACTCAGAGGTTTTCAGTTTGGATTCGGTTCTGGTTTGGTGAAAAATCCTCTAAACTGGTGTTCAGTGTTCAACACCCTACTTTTAATTTCTAATATTTTTGTTTCCTCTCCTTCCTCATGGGCTTTGAAACTCTTTATTAGCGACTTTCTCAAAGATAGGCGTCTGAACAAGGCTACACTCTTACACTTTAAGGCTTTTTGTCCTTCACCCACAGTTAGCAAGGTGAGTTAACTTCAGCCTCTGTCTAAAACTTCAAAAAAAATAACTCCTCCACAAGCAGTTAGTTTGGGGCAGCAGACCTCTACTCTTTTAAAACCTGCTCTTAATTGTCTGGCATGTGTCTGTGTTCCCTCTTCACCTCAGAAGGATGGTCGCCTCTCTTTTTAAAACTTCCCCAGCTAAATATTTTTCTCTGGGTCGGGGACCTTTAGTATCTACAGCTTTTTATTTGAATCCTAGATTAGAATAACAAGCCAAAGGAGAATCAGATCAAGGACAACCTTGGTTCTTGTCTTCATCCAGGGTGAAATCCTTGGGATCTTAACTGATCCCCGAAGAACTCTTATTATGAACTGGATCTGCACATGGATTATCAGATGGAATGGAGAAGGCCACTGTGGTAAAGACTGCCTTACTGGCAACCCCAACCTTTCATTATGAATCCACAACAGATGGAAGATACAGAATACGATAGCTACAGCACTGTTGGAACTGTCTCTCTTACATCCACATGTAATGTAGCTTGACAGATATCTGGTGAAGGGGTACAATCTCCTTTGTGTCTACAAGAAGTTTTTCAGGGGATGAAGAGCAAATGACCTTTTCAGGAGTTTACTGATTTGGACCCTGAACAGTTTTAACAGTTGCCTGTTAAAAATAGGAGCATTTCATCAGCCACTTATCTATATAAAGATACAGTAGAATTCCAAGAACTAATACAGAAGATGGCCTCTACATTGAAACTACCTCCTTGCTCTCTGAAAGAAATACATCCAATTTTTGATTATGTGCTCAGTCTTTGAGAAGAGTATCACTACCACTTTCAGACAGTCTGTTGCAGCTTGCAAAATTAATTTGGATAAATTCTTCTCTGCAGCCTATGTCTAAAAAGTGAATAAAGATCCTTTATCTCAGGATGGCTTTTCTAGTGGTAGAAGCTGCTATTCAGAGAGCCAGAGATGGGTGTTTGTATTCCACACAGTAGGACCAGGATGATGATGATAACTAATGCTTTAAGAGGAAAGGTCTCTTCCTTCTCTGCCCTGAGCTTGAGTTACTATTACTGAGTGGGCCATTCTCCATCAGTTCTCTCTTCGGGACAAAATGTCTAAATTTTACTAAAATGTGTCCAGATGAACAGAAAAAATTGGCTAATGCCATAGTCTTTGAGGAACAGCAGCTAGCAAAGCTGCCTTTGCATACAGTATTTGACTCTTCAGTTACAGCTCCCAGAACTCTTGTATCTGCTGTCGGTGTAGATATGCTAGGTTCATATCTTTGGGGTTGCCCCTGGAACTAAGGTGGAAGACATGCTTTTTGAGGGAGAGGGATTATTCAGCACCAGGACAGATGAGGTTTTAGAGAATAAAGGAAACAAGGTATATGGCTAGATGACTGGGTTTCTACAAAGCACCCAGAAGATTGTTTAGGTATTAGAAGTTTGCTGCCTTTGTACATTAAATGTAGAAGGAGAGGGGAGAACAAGTCTTATCGCCAGCATCAGTAATCTCCTCTTCCATATCAGTATGGGAGAAAGAATAGTAAGCCAAGAGCTGTGGGCAAGGAGATGTCTTCAACAGCAATATTTTTGAACGTGCAGTTTCAGATTTGACATGCATCGCAAGGACTGCAAACCATTCCTCCCAGATTTTCATTCACTTCCTTTCTTCTGGAGACAGACTGAGTCAGTATTTCCACCAGTTGTCATCCGTGACATCGGACAAATGAACATTAAAAATTGTCCATACTGGATACTCAATTCAGTTAAAAAATATTCCTCCTTTCAATCCTTCACTCCGTCTTCAGAGATCTCCTCGTTAGTCTACCAAGATCAGAGTGTTTCAGGCTTTCAGGAATTGGGATCTATGGAGGAGGTCACAGAAAAGTTCAAGGGCAGAGGATTTTATTCCAGTTATTTCCTGATGCCCCAGAAGAATGGAGTCTTTGTCCAGTTCCAGATGTAAGAGAGCTCAACAAATTCACAAGTTCTGCTTTTGAATGTTGACTCTACTTTCTGTGACAGACCCAGGCCAGTGGGGTACAGGACTCTGGTAGAGGGCAAATATACTCATCACTGGCTGAGTAGTTTTCTGTTCCCTGAGTGACCAGAGCAGGGGCTGCACTAGAGTAATCAGGAACCTGCTAGAACCAATTCAGGCAGACAAGCTGATTAGAACACCTGCAGCCAATCGAGGCAGGCTAATCAGGGCATCTGGGTTTAAAAAGGAGCTCACTCCAGTCAGGGAGTGGGGAGCCAGAGGAGAGGAAGTGCGTGTGAGGAGCTAGGAGCAAGAGGCACAAGGAGCTGAGTGTGAGAGGATGTGCTGCTGGAGGACTAAGGAGTACAAGCATTATCAGACACGAGGAGGAAGATCCTGTGGTGATGATAAAGAAGGTGTTTGGAGGAGGCCATGGGGAAGTAGCCCAGTAAGGTGTAGCTGTCATGCAGCTGTTACAGGAGGTACTATAGACAGCTGTAATCACAGGGCCCTGGGCTGGAACCCGGAGTAGAGGGCGGGCCCAGGTTGCCCCCAAACCTCCCAACTGCTCATCAGACACAGGAGGAGTTGACCCAGACTGTGGGGAAGATCACTGAGGTGAGCAAATCTGCCAATAAGCGCAGTACCCACCAAGGTAGAGGAGGAACTTTGTCATACTTCTCTAATTCCCAAGCTTTCCCAAAAAAGTCTGGTTTGCAGCCCTCAACATGAAAGATGTGTTTTCACATTGCTGTAAGCTGTTTGCACACCCTTCTGGCTCACCTTGGGAAATAACTGTCTGTTACAGCTATCCCCCTATTCCATTTTGTTTCTTACAGCTGTCCCCATACTCCATTTTGTTTTTGTTCTCCTCCTGTGGCCGCCCTTCCCTGGCTGTTAAGTCGTTTACCAAGGCCATTGCCCTTCTCAAAGGGAGGGCCACTTGTGCTGCGTGCTAAGTGGGACCACTGCCCTGTTCAAAGGGTTAGTCCTGTTATCACCTCGTTGAACCTGGGCTCGGTGTAGGGCAGGCAATGTCCAGAGCTGCAAGACCTATTGTGTTTTTAAGATCCTGGGCATGAGTCATAGGCCTCATGTGCTTTTGAGTCACCTATTGCACAGGACTCTGCCCAGACATGTTTCTGTGCTCACCTGCAGTCTTTTCCCTGTGCCTCCTCCCCTGTGACAGAGGGAGCCTATCAGGATTACTGGCGGGAAACTGCATGAGTTTGCCTTTAAAACCAGACATTTTGAAACAAACATCAGAAAGGTTCCTGCATTGCTGCCTGGTCTGATCAGCCAGGGGTTCTGGGGGGTCCTTTCTCCGCTCTCATTTTATTTTTTGAGCGTACCCCCGTTTTTTGAAACCCTCCCCCCCACGAAGAACGAATTGCTACCTGAGAGATCTCCTGATTATTGAGACTGTACCGAGCCCTCCTTGCTTCTGCTGATGTTGCTGCTGCTTCTGCCTTTGCTGCTGCCTTGGGGACTGGTAAGAATCCCTCTGTGAAACTTTCTGTACTTTTATTTTATTGCTTTAGCTGCTGGCTCTGTTTCCCTAGCACACAGACTCAAGCTAAACCTTGGTCTGTGTCTTAAAACCTCTCTCAAACTCTGCGGTGCTTTGCTGCTAAAAATAAGTTTGTGCCGCTGCTAAGCTCTGCTCCTGTGGGCTTTGCCTCGGGGCTCCCTGCTTTCAGCTATATCCCTTGGCTTCCTTGGGAGCTGTATCCTGGGCACATACCACTCTGCCCTCTGTAACTTCCCCATAGCATAAGGTGCACCATAGGTTTTGTTTTTTTAAGTTTAATAAGTCATAGTTTGTTAAGATTGTAGAGCTTGTAAGTTCACCTGCCTTGTTATAGTTTACTGTTTTGTTGCTCCGTATAGTTCCTTGTTATAGTTTTGCTTAGAATTGTGATATTTGTTGTTTTGCCTAGTCGTTGGTTAAGATAGATAAGGTTTTTGCTGCTTGAATTCGTCTCCCCGCTGTCCCGATCTCTCCCTGAACTTTCCCTTGTCTGTTTTTCCCCCGCTCCAATCTCCCCCTCTGTGTACTTCTCCATGTCTCCCTGTTATAACCCTTTGCTGTTTATTTTTCCCCGCATCTGCACTCTCTCCGAACTTCCCGACCCCTTGCTGCTTCTCCCCCTGTGAAACTTCCTAAACCCTTTGCTGCTTTTTTCCTTTGTTTTTGGTGTCCGCTTGTTGCTTAAACCTCTCTCTAACCCTTCTCCGCTGCCCCTCCCCTACCGAAGATCACCATCACGCTGCTCCATTGTCCTTGCCCTGCAGGGCTTCAGAGTCTCTCGCTGCTTCCAGCCGCACTCTCCTCTCATCAGTGGCCACTAATCATTCACTCCCCTCCCCCCTCCTGTTCCTTGACAGATTATCTGCTATCCTAGCCTCACAAATTAAGTCATTACTTTTCTTTTAAACTGTTACATTGCATAAATTCACTTATAATTACAAGTAAAATGTGAATATAACACCCCATTGGTTGCTTCCACCTTTCTGATATACTTTGTATTTGCATTGATACCATTGTGTTACATTGTATATAAGGCCACTAACCACTTAATACATTCTATCTAAGATTGTTGACCATTATATATAGAAGCTACCATTTTATTTTACATTTCTTTTGATACGCTTATTGACTGTACTGTATCCCATTGTGCTGAACCCCACTTACTGTGCCCCACTGTTAGAACTCCCTACACTGTTCAATAAGAACCCCCCCATCATTGTCTATTGTAAACACCCTATACACCCCATCCCATCGTATTTCATTGTTAAATTCCCACCACTTCCTTTTTTCCTTTAATAAAGAAATTAATTGGCACCCCACCTGTGTGGTAATTGCTCCCCAAGATCCCATATACCTGCTGGCAGGGACAATAACCATTTTCAATACAGGTTCCTTCCCATTGGACTGCTTGTTTTCCCCCCTAGGTGATCACTAAATGTTTGTATATCTCAGGAGACAAGGCATTTGTGTTTTTATTAATCAGTTGTCAGATAGGAAAGTCAGTGTCAACCTCTGCTTGCCAAAAGTATTCTTGATACATGCACCCTCTTCCAGACTCAGGGATTTACAATAAATCAAAATGAATCATTTCATTTACTGCAGAGAATCCTGTTAATAGGTGTGGTATTGGACTCCCAAGAAAACAAAGCATTCCTACCTTGACAGATTTCAGACTGTAACGCTGGTTGCTTCATGAACAGAACTCTGTGTTCTACCTATCTCGATTATTAAAATATGTCTAAGACAAGAAATTGAATTAGCCTTAGCTCTCAGAGAATGGGATCTTAAGCCAACAGAAAGGGAAATATTAGCTAAATATGCACACTTCTAAAATACAAGATCTAACCTATCTAGATAATGGTAAGATGCAAACTCTTGGGGAAACATAAGGTCTCTGATTCTATTGAGATAATGTTACAACCCTTTTGACATCTAATAAATGCAAACTTGCTTCCCTTTTTGGTTGTATGTGGTTTAAGGGGAAAAAAGTGAGTTTATGAATTGACTAATGGGGAAGTCTGAAACCATCCTGGGAAGAAGCCTAGGGTGAGGACCATTTTATCCTTTATGAAAAACTGAATGGAGGTGTCACGCTGTCTGGCATGACTCTCAGTTGAGTGTGTCGGCCTCAGGGCAGACTGTCAAGAAGCACAGCAAAAACCCCAAACTGGTTGTATGTTCTATAATTAGATTTCACCATCCCAGTAACAAGTGTGAACTCCTAAAGCACTGTAACAGTATTACCATAGGGTCAGACACAGTTGACAGATGATCACTCCTCCCCACCCCCCAAAAAAACAAAAAACAAAAACACACTATAATAATCAGATTCCTCCCAATCCCAAAGGACTTGTCATTTACCACAGGTTGATTATACTCATATCTCAAACCTAAGACTATGCTTGTAGCCAATCTGGTAACAAACTAACTACAGGTTTATTAACTAGGAAATGAGAGGTGGGTTTTGTTTTGTTTTTTCTTTTTACAAGATTAAAACCCAAATGAGTTAGTCAGGTTTCAAAAGGTAATAGAAATTTCTATAGTAAGCAGACTGTACATCCTTTAGGGCTAACCCAAGCAAAATAGCTGGGGCCTCCTTGCTTATGCTTAGAAATCCTCATCCCTCAGAGTTCAAGCAGCTTAGGAATAATTTTTCTTTAACAGACATTTTTATTCCCTTTCAACAGCATTCAAGTTGTGATCGGACAAGGGTTTGGGTGCATACCCTCTTCAGGGCTGTGGGGGATGCAAACAAAGTCTTTTGTCTACAATGGCTTGGCTGATATCTTCTCCCCAACAAAAAGGATTACAGACAACACCTATTGTGGTGAACTAGCATTTCACATTTGGTAATGCTTGTCCCTGGCCTGTGAGGAATTTACAAACATTTTTATAGTTACAGAACAGCTGTTTAAACATTACCTTATAACATGGGTGTGACACTGTAGAAAAAGAGATTACCTTAGTGTAAACATGGTAATCTCCACTAATGTATCAACAATGAGCACAATTGCAATAAATCTTATACAAAGTATGCCTTGTAAGATATCATTGAAAAAGTTATGCTCTTTTGCACAATGTTATCCTGTTTATATGTGTGTATTATCATTATATATGAAGTAATGAATCTTTGCTATGCATTTGATTCTCAAACATGTTGTGTTCTGGGGTAATACCCACAAGACAGATTTACATCAAGACCAGCCAGCCATGACTGATAGGCCCATTGGAAGAGTTGATTCTCCTTAATGGCCCATCCCGAGGACTCCCTTGCGAGCATATGTACAATGGAGGTCCAGTGACTCAGCAGGGCATGTAGAACACGTGATTCCTGACTCCATGTTTGAGACAGTAACTTTCCAGGAACATGGACTGGGCGGAAAGGGGGTATATAAATTGGAGACTGACATCATTCCTTTGCTGCTTTCCTGCTCCGCATCTCTGGACTATGATTTCTAACAAAGGGAAGCTCTGAACAATGGACTGAGGAGCCCCAATCTTTTGGGTGATCCAGAGAGACTTACTACAAGCTAGCAGATTAACATCACTGCTATTATCCTGATCTACAAACTCTGAAATCAACTGTAATGTATACAATTCATTTTAACCTTTTAATAGCTCTTTTTTATATTAATATACCTTTTAGTTTACTAAGGATTGGCTTTCAGCATAGTTTGTGGATAGTTTTTGGGTAAGAAATGAAGTACATTTTGACCTGGGATGTGTGACTGGTTCTTTGGAACTGGAAGAACCTAATCCATGTGATTTTTGGTTTTAATAATTATTTATCACAGAAGTCAGGTTTGTCTCGGTGCACGAGAGGCTACAGGGTCTGAAAGGGATTGTCTGCGGCTTCATAATAACTAGTATAGTATTTTGGAAGCACGCATTTGTTACCAGCTTAGTGAATTCTTATGATAGAATATACCACCAGTTTGGGATATACGCCCTGTATTCTGGCAGTTTAACCCGAGAGTGGTGCTCTTAGCTGTGTCCCATACCAGGCATTGTGACAATGGGATACAGATATTTTAAGTAGGATTAATACATGCAGCAGCCTACAAACATTCCATGAAGTCTAAACATATTCTTAAACTCAAATACCTATTTTAGTTATACTAACACAGGTGAGCCAGACTGGTTTCCCGCTATCCATTTGTCAGTGGTCAGTGAGACCTGGGATCTTTGCATGAGCTGGCACTTCATCTGCCAGCATCACAGGAAGATCAGCCATTAGAGCCTGCATTCATTTATCTTCCATGCTGATGTGATTGTGATAAGGAAGGCTATTTTATTTATCAATTAACAAAAAATTTGAACGTTAATTTTGGAAGTACTAAATCCAGGTCCAAATTAGGGATTAGTGTTTTACTGCGGGAAATAAATTAAGGCCTCTTAAAAACTTGTTTCATGACTAAACAGACTTCTCAAAACCAGATGGAATACTGATATATGTACTCTAAATCAAAGGAATAGATGAGACTCTTTAAAGATACAAATATTTCAACAGAGCCTGAAATGGAGCAGAGGCAGGTTATATCTGCTTATCCTTTGCCCACAAAACCCTTTTCCATTTTAGGCTATGACAGATTTAGTAGATTCTTTTCTTGATTTCTCTAAAATGCTCTGAACTGCAACTGAACATGACTGTTCAAAATCTATCAGAAACCTATTGCCCATACTGTAACGTGAAGAGAGTTCAAGTCTGAGTGAAAAATTTTCCCATTCTGGAACCACTGCTAGCCTTGGAAAGGCTGTTCCTTGGAAAGGTGGGTAAGATCTGTGTGCCACTGCTGCCTGGGCCAAGCAGGGAATTAAAGATGACCTTCGCCTTGTCCTGTTTTATTTTCACTATTTTTCTACGCAAGAGCGGAACTGGAGGCAATTTGTACAGAAGGAAATGTTTTCATTTAATAAAGGAAGTATCAGAGACTGATAGTCTGTCCCTCCCTGCTCTTCAGTAAGAGATCAGACGCCTTGCATTGTAACTGACTGACCGCTTCTGTGTTCTGTTTTCAAAGCAAAGTCGTTTTGCCAACATGGTCGGTATCTGGAGGTCTTGTGGCCCTCTGTTTGAGGTACTATGTCTAGTTTGGAGTTTTTTGCCCTTTTTGGCCTGAGTTGCCTAACATAAATGGTACAAGTATCAGAGGGGTAGCCGTGTTAGTTTGGATCTGTAAAAAGCGACAGAGTCCTGTGGCACCTTATGCTCCAATACTTCTGTTAGTCTATAAGCTTTTGTGGGTGAATATGTCTGAAGAAGTGGGTATTCACCCACGAAAGCTCATACTTCCTTACTTCTGTTAGTCTATAAGGTGCCACAGGACTCTGTTGATAAATAGTACAGTGTCTAGCCTAGCGTTTACAGACATTTGTTCAGACTACAAGTGCCTGTAGCTTACCCTAGGACACAGCCTATGGAAACAGTTATGTCCTGGGACAAAGATATTTATGTAGTGTTCAGACTAACATTCATAATTGTTTTAGCTAACTCAGCTTAACTCCTAAGAACAAAAACTCTAGTCTGGACATACTGTAAGGCAGTAGTTCTCAACCAGGGATACATGTACCCCTGGGAATATGCAGAGGTCTTCCAGAGGGTACATCAACTCATCTAGATATTTGCCTAGTTTTACAGCAGGCTACATGAAAACCACTAGAGAAATCAGTACAAACTGAAAGTTCATAAATGACTTGTTTATAGTGCTCTATATACTATATCAGTGTTTCTCAACCTGAGGGCTACAATTTATTTTATAATTATATGGTAAAGATGAGAAAGTAAGCAATTTGTCAGTAACAGTGTGCCATGACTCTTTTGTATTTTTATATTTGATTTTGTAAGCTAGTAGTTTTCTAAATGAGGTGTAACTTGGGATACACAAGACAAATCAGACTCCTGAAAGGGATACGGTAGTCTGGAAAGATTGAGAACCACTGCAGGGAGAGGTAACTAAAAAGAGAAAGTGATCTTATAATCTCTAGTCCTACATTGAAGATGGAATAGAAATGGAGCAATATAAAGAATGCAAAGTGCTTAACTTGAAAGTATGGTTACAGTCAATTGGATCGGTAGATAAAACAGATACAATTGCTTTTTAATGGGAGTGGTAGCCAAAGTAAATTCTGAGAGTTTGGGTGGAAGGATGTGCTTGACCACCATTCGTCTGTGGTTTCCCTATCCAATAGAGAACAGACCTGAAGCCCTTGTGAAATACAAGCTCTGGCTTCAGTTACAGCTTTTTTAGATGAAACTTTGTCTTGGATAACCTGTGCAATAACTGAGGCACAAACAACTTGACTTACACACTTAGACTACCTATCTGTTTTGAGACAAGCTTCAAAAAACATTGTCTATTCCTATGTATAGTGTATTAATGTATTTTATAGTCTAAAATATATTCATTTGGAGAAGCCTTCTGAACCTTTTCAATTACTCCCTTTGGCCACAGGAAAAAGCACTAACTACTGAAATGTATTTTATGCTCTAAGACTGTGACTTCTCCCCCACAGCATCCTATTTTGATAGTGATGTTATATGCTTTCAGTGTAAAAAATCTGCAGCATATAGAAAATTGAAAAGATGGTGTGGGGATAATGCAAAAATTCTCTTTTAAACTAGTCTCGAACATCCCTGCAGAAACTCTTTAAACATTTCTAACTTATCACTGTATTATTTGCAGCAAATAAGGCAATGCTTTGTTGTGAGGTGATTGTAAGCTAATTGTGTATCTGCCTCAGGCTCTCTTTTTCTAGGAAGGATAGATGCTTCAGTTCCTGAAAGGATCTGTGCTCATTCTCTTTACCAGAAGAGGAAAGGAATTATTTTTTTTCAAGGGAGCTGTAGCCTGATCCTTTTTAATGGTTAATAATTGTATTGATTCCTGTAGCAGGGTAGTTACCCCTGCTCTGGTGGAGGAAGGCTGGGCTGATTAGAATGTGGCCCTAGATGTGACTGCTTTCCCAAGCAGGCCACAACTGGCCCTGTTATAAAGGCCCAGGAAGGACTGGGTCAGGCAACTCCACACGCTGAGGCCTTGATAAAGGCCTGTGTGGGTACTGGGGCTGGGAGGTGCAGGAGGGTTAGGCAGAGGCAGCTGGTCCAACCTCCGTGCCAATGAGAGTGGCCATGACAGACTGCAGTTTGCCGCAGTGAGTGGGGGCTAGATGACGACCGGTAGTAGCCACTGAGGTAAAGTGGGTGTAGAGGGTTTGAGGTTTCCCTGGGAGGGGAGACCCAGATGTGGGGTATTGTGTTGGGCAGAGCCCCCGGGTAAGTGGCACCAGGATCCAGGAGGTGCATGGAGGGCTGTGGCAGGTGAGACACTGGCTACCAGGAGGCGCTCTGAGTGCTGGACGAGCTGATTCCCAGGACGATCAGCAGCATATCACACCATTGAGTCTCAACCCTGTTACAGTTCCCAATTGGTACTAATTTAATGAGTTGGGGTAATACAGTTCTTGTCCCAGAATCAGGCTCCGCAGAATTAAAACTGACAACTTCAGTATCTTATAGGGAACCTTGAGATGTGTGGCAAAGACACTCTCACTGAGGGCAAAGCCAAGCCGTGGCTATTTTTATTAAAACAATCAGTAAAGACAGGAAAGCTCCAGACCACATAAATAAGAAGCAGAAATACTGTATTAGGTATCTCTTGGATGTCATTCCCTATATCTGCTCATATACTTCATAATCACATCCTTCCTTGGGAATCTGGTGGTGAGACACAAGCCCTGTCCCTGGCATGCCAAGAGAGTCTGGTAGTCCATAACCCTGAAGGCTGGTAGTAGATAACAATACAGAGTTGAAGGATGAGAAGGTAGCATTGCCCCCCTCACCCTTGCCAGTGCACATGGTAGATTGGCCTGTTATAGGGCCTGGCCACTATCATGAATGTTCATTCTGATGCCCAGTCTTCTATGTCCAAATCTAATTTCCTCACCTTCTTAATAATCGGGTACACTTAACCTATAGAATAACATATTTAATGCCTTTTAGCCCATTATTGTATACCTCACCTATTAAATCTACCAGCAATTCTATCTTAAAATGTCTAAGCCCAGTATCAGTTCAGTGTTCTTGTGATTGTCTGGTATCATGATGTTCCAGCTCCCTGTATTGAGCAAGCTATTCCCAGTTCCCCAAAATCTAGGGTAACTGTTGAGCCATTTGATCTACCGTATATACTCATTCAGTAGCCCATTCGTTTATAAGCTGACCCCCCAAAATGGATAGGTAAAAATAGGAAAAATGTATGACCCTTTCATAAACTGACCTTGTATTTCAGGGGTTGGAAAACTTTGGTTCCCAGCCAATGAGAGCTGTGGGCAGTGGTGCGCAGGGAGCTGAGGGGCTCCATGCCTGCAGACGCTCCAGGTGAACAAAACGACAATGTATTCGGTCAGGGATCGGCAACCTTTGGCACGCAGTCCGCCAGGGTAATTACTCTGGTGGGCAGGGCCCGGACGGGTTTGTTTAGCTGCTGCATCCGCAGGTTCAGCCGATTGCGGCTCCACTGGCCGCGATTTGCCGCTCCAGGCCAAGGAGGGCGGCGGGAAGTGGCGTGGGCTGAGGGATGTGCTGGCCGCCGCTTCCCGCCGCCCCCACTGGCGTGGAGCGGCAAACCACAGTCAGTGCGAGCTGTGATTGGCTGAACCTGCAGACGCGGCAAGTAAACAAACTGGCCTGGCCTGCCAGGGTGCTTATCCTGGCGGGCCGGGGGCCAAAGGTTGCTGATCCCTGTATTAGCTATTCAGTGATTCCATAGAGTTTAAAATCATCAGATTATAAGCTGACCCCATTCTTTGATGTGTCACCTTTTTGCCAAAAATATTCGGCTTATGAACTTTTACTTATGCTAACTTGCTTAAGCCAGTGTCTTACAGAATACAGACCTATAGGTTCCTTGCATTACTGCTGAGTAAAATATACGCTAAGCTAGCTCTACGGGCTATGGGGCAGATGTCCTCAATATAATTTAACATCAGGGGTGTGTATAGTATTTCTCTTTACTCTTGAGCTGTAAATTTCTGTCTAGATAATGCTGTAAATCAGAATTTCTAGCTGTCTTCTGGGAGTGGTAAAATGGCGGCCACTCATACCTTCAAAATTCACAGCCCCCATTCCATCTCCCCACTCCCGGTGTTAGAGAAGCATATAGAACAGAAATAGCTCTCCAATCCAAGCTCCTTTTGTAATCTTGTTTTAATGTAATAAAACACTCCCTCAGGGAACTGGTGTGCAGGATCCCTGGGAGGCTAATATGAGGGGGAAAGGAGTCCAGGAGAGCTGGCTGTATTTTAAAGAAGCCTTTTTGAGGCCACAGGAACAGAACATCCTAATGTGAGGAAAGAATAGCAAATATGGCAGGCTACCAGCTTGGCTTAACAGAGAAATCTCTGAGCTTAAACACAAAAATGAAGTTTACAAGAAGGAGGAGTATAAAAATATTGCTCGAGCATGCAGCGGTATATTCAGGAAGACCAAACCAGAATTGGAGTTGCAGCTAGCAAGGGATGTGAAGGGTAACAAGAAGGGTTTCTCTAGCTATGTTAGCAACAAGAAGAAGGTCAAGGAAAGTTTGAGACCCTCACTGAATGGGGGAGGGAACCTAGTGACAGATGTGAAAAAAGCTGACATACTCAATGCTTTTTTTGCCTTGGTCTTTATAGACGAGGTCAGCTTCCAGACTGCTGCATTGGGCATCAGAGCATGGAGAGGGGGTGAGCAGCCCTCAGTAGTGAAAGAACAGGCTAAGGACTATTTAGAAAAGCTAGACATGCAGAAGTCCATGGGGCTGGATGCAGTGCATCTGAGGGTACTGAGAGAGTTGGCTGATGTGATTGCAGAACCATTGGCCATTACCTTTGAAAATTCGTGGTGATCAGCGGAGCTCCCGGATGATTGGAAAAAGGCAAATATAGTGCCCATATTTTTAATTTTATATTTTTAAAAGGGAGAATTTGGGGAACTAGAGGCAGGTCAACTTCACCTCAGTCCCTGGAAAAATCATGGAGCAGGTCCTCAAGGAATCCATTTTGAAGCACTTGAAGGAAAGGAAGGTGATCAGGAACAGTCAACAAGGATTCACCAATGACATGTCATGTCTGACCAACCTGATTGCCTTCTATGTTGAGATAACTGGCTCTTTGGATATGGGGAAAGTGGTGGACCTTGACTTCAGCAAAGCTTTTGATACAGTCTCCCACAGTATTCTTGCCAGCAAGTTAAAGACATATAGGCTGGATGAATGGACTAAAAGGTGGATAGAAAGCAGGCTAGATTGTTGGGCTCAACAGCTCTGTGTAGTTGGCAGCCGGTATCAAGTGGAGTGCCCCTGGTGCTGGTTTTGTTCAACATCTTCATTAATGATCTGGATGATGGGATGAACTGCACCCTCAGCAAGTTCACAGATGACACTAAGCTGAGGGAAGAAGTAGGTACACTGGAGGGTAGGGATTGGGTCCAGAGTGACCTAGACAAATTAGAAGGACTAGGCCAAAAGAAATCTGATGAGGTTCAACAAGGACAAGTGCAGAGTCGTGCACTTAGGACGGAAGAATTCCATGTACTGCTACAGGCTGGGGACCACTGGCTAAGCAGCAGTTCTGTAGAAAAGGATCTGGGGATTACAGTGGATGAGAAGCTGGGTATGAGTCAACAATGTGCCCTTGTTTCCAAGAAGGCTAACGGCATATTGGGCTGTATTAGTAGGAGCATTGCCAGCAGATTGAGGGAAGTGATTTTTCCTCTCTCTTCGGCACTGATGAGGCCACATCTGGAGTACTGCATCCAGTTTTGGGCCCCCCACTACAGAAAGGATGTGGACAAATTGGAGAGAGTCCAGCGGAGGGTGACAAAAATGATTAGGGGGCTGGGGCACATGACTTATGAGGAGAGGCTGAGGGATCTGGGCTTATTTAGTCTGCAGAGAAAGAGTGAGGGGGGATTTGATAGCAGCCTTCAACTACCTGAAGCAGGGTTCCAAAGAGGATGGGGCAAGGCTGTTCTCAGTGGTGGCTGATGACCGAAGAAGGTGCAATGGTCTCAAGTTGCAATGGGGGAGATCTGGGTGGATATTAGGAAAAACTATTTCACTAGGAAGGTGGTGAAGCACTGGAATGGGTTACCTGGGGAGGTGTTGGACTGTCCATCCTTAGAAGTTTTTAAGGTCAGGCTTGACAAAGCCCTAACTGGGATGATTTAGTTGGTGTTGGTCCTGCTTTGAGCAGGGAATTGGACTAGATGACCTCCTGAGGTCTCTTCCCATCCTAGTTTTCTATGATTCTATGGGTGTTGTTCAAAGCCTTTGACTGGTTACTTCAGAGTATAGCGTAGCCAACATTTATTTTAAAAGCACAGTAGTTCACATAGCACCCCACAACCACCACCCTCAATTCTACCTTCACCCCTCCAGGAAAGTGGTGAGTATGATGAATCTTGCAGCCTATCCTGCACTAACGATGAACAGGCATTCCAGAGGAGAGAGCCACTCAGAAAATTCCTGAACAACAGTCTCGTCCCTTCACGCTAGGACTCAGGTTGAGTGCCTCTTCTGATCACAACTGCTCTGTGGGCTAGATGCAGGAATTACTAGGTGAAATTCTCTGTTCTGCATTATTTACAGAGTCTAGGGCCAGGAGAGACCTTGGTGATCATCACATCTGACTTCCTGTGTAACACAAGCCAGAGAACATCACCATAATAATTTGTTGAGCATATCTTTTAGAACATCTAGTTCTTGATTTAAAAATTGTCAGGGATGAAAAATCTACCAGCTAAATTGTTCCAGTGGTTGATTACTGCACGAGATCAGACTAGATGATCACAATGATCCCTTCTGGTCATATAATTTATGAATAAGAACTCTGCTAAGTTATGGCAGTTTTTGAATGACACTGGTCCTTAAGGCTATGTACAAATGCCATGATCACTGCTTCTCAAATTTAACTCATACTAAACTGTGGCCCTGCTCAAACATCAGACATATAGTGTCATAGATTCATAGACTTAAGGTCAGAAGGGACCATTATGATCTAGTCTGACCACCTGCACAATGCAGACCACAGAATCTCACCCACCCACTCCTATAACAAACCCCTAACCCTATGTCTGAGTTCTTGAAGTCCTCAAATCGTGATTTAAAGACTTCAAGGTGCAGAGAATCCTCCAGCAAGTGACCTGTGCTCCATGCTGCAGGGAGGCGAAAAACCTCCAGGGCCTCTTCCAATCTTCCCTGGAAGAAAACTCCTTCCTGACCCCAAATATGGCAATCAGTTAAACCCTGAGCATGTGGGCAAGACTCATCAGCCAGCACCCAGGAAAGAATTCTCTGTAGTAACTCAGATCTGACCCCATCTAACATCCTATCACAGACCACTGGGCATATTTACCTGCTAATAATCAAAGATCAATTAATTGCCAAAATTAGGCTATCCCATCATTCCATCCCCTCTATAAACTTATCAAGCTTAGTCTTGAAGCCAGATATGTCTTTTGCCCCCACTGCTCCTCTTGGAAGGCTGTTCCAGAACTTCACTCCTCTAATGGTTAGAAACCTTCCCCTAATTTTAAATCTAAACTTCCTAGTATCCAGTTTATATCCATTTTGTTCTTGTGTCCACATTGGTACTAAGCTTAAATAGTTCCTCTCCCTCCCTAATATTTATCCCTCTGATATATTTATAAAGAGCAATCATATCCCCCCTCAGCCTTCTTTTGGTTAGGCTAAACAAGCCAAGCTCTTTGAGTCTCCTTTCACAAGACACGTTTTCCATTCCTCGCATCATCCTAGTAGCCCTTCTCTGTACCTGTTCCAGTTTGAATTCATCCTCCTTAAACATGGGAGACCAGAACTGCACACAGTATTCCAGATGAGGTCTCACCAGTGCCTTGTATAACGGTACTAACACCTCCTTATCTTTACTGGAAATACCTCGCCTGATGCATCCTAAACCCGCATTAGCTTTTTTTAAGGGCCATATCACATTGGCAGCTCATAGTCATCCTGTGATTAACCAATACTCCGAGGTCCTTCTCCTCCTGTGTTACTTCCAACTGATGTGTCCCCAATTTATAACCAAAATTCTTGTTGTTAATCGCTAAATGCATAACCTTGCATTTTTCACTATTAAATTTCATCCTATTACTGTTACTCCAGTTTACAAGGTCATCCAGATCTTCCTGTATGATATCCTGGTCCTTCTCTGTTTTAGCATACCTCCCAGCTTTATGTCATCTGCAAACTTTATTAGCACATTCCCACTTTTTGTGCCAAAGTCAGTGATAAAAATATTAAATAACATTGGTCCCGAAACCGATCCCTGAGGAACTCCACTAGTAACCTCCTTCCAGCCGTTGTAGTCTCCCCTTTAACCAGTTCCTTATCCACCTTTCAATTTTCATATTGATCCCCATCTTTTCCAATTTGACTGAGAACTCCCCATGTGGAACCATATCAAATGCCTTACTGAAATCAAGGTAAATTAGATCCACTGCGTTTCCTTTGTCTAAAAAAATCTGTTACCTTCTCAAAGAAGGAGATCAGGTTGGTTTGCCACAATATACCTTTTGTAAAACTGTTGTATTTTGTCCCAATTACCATTGACCTCAATGTCTTTAACTACTTTCTCCTTCAAACTTTTTTCCAAGGCCTTGCATACTACGGATGTCAAATTAACAGGCCTATAGTTAGTCGAATCACTTTTTTCCCCTTTCTTAAAAATAAAAACTGTGAGCAATTCTCCAGTCGTATGGTACAACCCCTGATTTTACTGATTAATTAAAAATTCTTGCTAATGGGCTTGCAATTTCATGTGCCAGTTCCTTTAATATTCTTGGATAAAGATTATCTGGACCCTCCGATTTCGTCCCATTAAGCTGTTCGAGTTTGGCTTCTACCTCGGATGTGGTAATATCTACCTCCATATCCTCATTCCCATTTGTCATCCTATCATTATCCCTAACCTCCTGATTAGCCTCATTAAAGACTGAGGCAAATTTGTTTAGATATTAGGCCATGCCTAGGTTATCCTTAACCTCCACTCCATCCTCAGTGTTTAGCAGTCCCACTTCTTGTTTGTTTTTCTTCTTATTTATGTGGCTATAGAACCTTTTACTGTTGGTTTTAATTCCCTTTGCAAGGTCCAACTCTACATGGCTTTTGGCCTTTCTCGCTTTATCCCTACATGTTCTGACTTCAATAAGGTAGCTTTCCTTGCTAATCTCTTCCATTTTCCTCTCCTTGTAGACTTTCTGCTTTTTCTTAATCACTTCTCTGAGATGCTTGCTCATCCAGCTTGGTCTACAACTCCTGCCTATGAATTTTTTTCCTCTTTCTTGGGATGCAGGCTTTTGATAGTTTCTGCAGCTTTGACTTGAAGTAATTCCCGGCCTTGAGAGCCACAGATTCTTCAGTCAATCCACTTCCCTAACTAATTTCCTTAATTCTTTAAAGTTAGCCCTTTTGAAATAAAAAACCCTAGTCCCAGATCTATTTTTGTTTATCCTTCCATCTAGATCACTCGAGCCAAGGTTGTCCCCTACAATCATTTCTTCTATGAGGTCCTCACTACTCACGAAAACCAAATCTAAAATGGCATCCCCTCTTGTTGGTTCTTGAACTACCTGGTGAAGGAATCCATCAGCTATCGCATCCAGGAAAATCTGACCTCTATTATTATTACTAGCACTTGTCCTCCAGTCTGTATCTGGGAAGTTAGTCTGCAATGATCATACAATTCCCATTAGTGTTTACTTCATTAAAAACCATTTAAGGAGTCTCCATCCATATCCAAATCGGATCCTGGTGGTCTGTAGCACACCCCAAGCACTATCTCAGGGGAAGCTCTAGTAGCTTTCTTTCCCAGTGTGATTTTTGCCCACATAGACTGCATCTTATCCATTCCATCACTTCTTATTTCTTTACAGGTAACCTCATCATTGATATACAATGCTACTCTACCACCTTTTGTCTTTATTTCTGTCTTTCCTAAACAGCGCACAGCCTTCAGTACCTGTACTCCAGTCATGACTACTATTCCACCATGTTTATGTTATCCCTATAATATCCAGTTTCACTTCCTGCACCAGTAGCTCTAGTTCCTCCATTTTGTTCCCTAGGCTCCTCGCATTAGTGTACAAACATCTTAATTTTTGGCTTCACTGACATTCTTTACCCGGTTAGGCACAGACATTCTACCACCAGTATCACGTATTAGACTGGTATCTGCACTACCCTTCCTCCTTATATCCATTCTCCTGCCCATGGCTGTATCCTTTCTTACTTTGTTTTCTTCCCTCTCAATGTTGAATTCCGGCATGGAGATTACCTGGACATCTCCCAACCATCTCCCCCAAATTCCTAGTTTAAAGCTCTCTTAATCAGTTGTGCTAGCCTCCATCCTAGAAGTCTGTTTCCCTCCTTTCTCAGGTGAAGTCCATCCCGAGAGAACAGTCCTCTGTCCATGAATGCTTCCCAGTGGCCGTACATCCCAAAGCCGTCCTTATAGCACCACCATCTGAGCCATCTGTTGATTGCCATAATCTTGTCACACCTTTGTCACCCTTCTGTAGGAACAGGCAGAATCCCACTGAAGATCACCTTAGCCTTGGTTTCCTTAAGCATCTTCCCCAGTCTGGCATAGTCTCCCATGATATGTTCCAGCGAGAATCTAGCCGTATAATTTGTTCCCATGTGAAGGACAATAAGCGGATTCTTTCCCGCTCCCGTTAGGTCATCCAGCCAAGACTCAGTTGTACTTGCAGAGGTAGGAGCTCACCTGTGAACAAGTCATGGATGATAACCTGACTAGCTCTAGCTCTTGCATTCATCATCACATAGTGGAGAATAGGCTGAATACTTATCTGTAGACAACCTGTGGTCCTGAGATGGAACAAAGTTAAAGAAAATGATATAGAGATAAAATCTGAGTTTTATGCAAAAACCAAAACCAAAGATCTTTTTAGATAACTTTTCCTGTCTTCTGTAACAGGGACTGATGGGTTGGAGTTCTCTTCCCTAGGATTCCAACTTTTTTGGTAGACCTGCTATTTGACATCAGTTCATGCTTTCTCTAAGCAGTATTTGATGTCAAAGTTACTACCAGTTCAGATTAATCTTTTTTTCTGTAAACTGATAAGGCAGGTGCTGAGCAGTGAGAGCTGTTTCCCCACCCCAATCTTTAATGGGCTAAATTCTCGCTTTCCTCTCCACAGGCCAGTTTTACTTTCAGGCTTGGTAACCTGTCAAATCGGGATTAGTGTAGCTGAGACACAAAACAGTGAATTTCGGGCAAGGAATTGTCCTACTTGGAACAGAAAAGCATCAAAATTTCAATAGTTTTAGTATACGAATAGCTGAGGTAAAATATGTTTAGTCTACATCAAAAGAGTGAATTCCATTTGAACTGCTGTGTATTGTTTGGATGCTTTCAAAATGCTGAGAGAATTGAGCCTTTAAATCTTCAGTTACATATAGTTTGGGAATATGTGATGCTCAGAGCTAGTACCTGGATTTATGTGCTACCAGGTCCTGGGTTAACAAAGTACAGCATATCTTGTAGGTATAATTTTCTAGAGAAAAGTAGCAGAGAGTAATTTTATACTGTGATTCAAAATGCATTTGGCAAAAATGTCACCTTCACAGCTAGATCTACAGGGAGTAGGCTAGATTGCCTTTTGACAGTGCTGTTTCCCTGAGTCACCATATTGCATTGGTGGGTAGGGAGAAGACACCAGTTCTAGTTTGCGTGAGAGAGCTGAAATAGTCACTAGGCTGTAAAGTGATTTTAGTTTCTTGTAAAATCTCAACCTGTTATCTGTAAATGTGATTAATAGATTATAAAGCCGGAGGGGACCACTGTGAACATCTAGTTTGATCTGTGTAACACAGGCGATAGAACTTCCCTCAATTAGTTCCTATTTGAACTAGAGCATATATTTTAGAAGAAAAATCCTATCTTAATTTAAAAATTCCCAGTGATGGCGAATTCACCACAACTTCTGGTAAGTTCTAATGGTTAATTACTCTCACTGTTAAAAATGTATATCTTACTTTCAGTCTGAATTTGCCTACCTTCAATTTCCAGCCATTGGAGCTTGTTATATCTTTGTCTGCTAAATTGAAGAGCCCATTATCAAATTTATGTTCCCCGTGTACAGACTTACAAAATGTGGCAAGTCACTCTTAAAATTTCTCTCTACTAAACTGAATAGATTAAGCTCCTGTAGTTAACAGAGTGATGTTGTGGTGAAAAAGGCAAATATTTTGGGATTTATTAATGGACGTGTCATATGTAAGACATAGAAGGTAATTGTTCTGCTGTACTTTGTACTGGTGAGGTCTCAGCTGGAGTATAGTGTCCCAGTTTTGGGCACCACTCTCTAAGATGTGAACAAATTGGAGAGAGTCCAGCAGAGTGCCTGTGAAGAAAGGCTTTGAACACATGACCTATGGGGAAAGGCTGAAAGAATTGGGCATGCTTAGCCTGGATAAGAGAAGACTTTGGGGGTCAAGCGCATGGTAACAGTTTTCAAACATGGAAAAGGCTGTTAACAAAGAGGGATGTGATCGGTTGTAGGTCCACCAAGTATAGGACAAGAAGAAATCAGCTTAATTTGCAGTATGGGAGATTTAGGTTAGATATAAGGAAAAACTTTTTAACTATAAGGATAGTTAAGCACTCGAACAGGCTACCTGGGGAGGTTGCAGAATCCCTGCCCTTGGAGGAAGGCTTTCATTGTATCTTGTCAGGGAAGATTTGGAAAGGTAAGAATGCTTTATATTTAAATGTGAAACTATTGACTCATTATTTGTTAAAGGAAAGACAGATTTTTGACACCAAAATGATCAAGTTCTGTAGTTTTGAAAATAACCATGCCAAGTGGCGTTAGGCCAAGTGGTTAGGCCATGTCTACACTTACAGGCTTATAGGAGCACAGCTGTACCACTGTAGGAGTGCTCTTATAGCCATGTTATGCTGATGGGAAAGAGTGCTCCTGTTGGCATAATAAGCGGTGGTAGCTATGTAACTGAGAGAGCATCTCCCGCTGACTTAGCATTGTGCACACGAGCGCTTATACTGACAGAAGTTATGTTGTTCAGGAGTGTGTGTTCTCACCCCTGAGTGACAAGTTTTGCTGACATAAGTGCTAGTGTAGATGTGGCCTTACTGTCATTGTTCATCCTGCTATATCAAGTTGGGAGTAACCTGAAGCATTTACAGCACTTGTAATTCATGCACTATGTAATCTTGTAACTAATTTGTTGAGGGGGAGAAAGGAATCTGACCTTTTTGTTAACTGTCTGTTTGTACTGATTGCTGTAATAACAAATATAATTAAAACAAACTTCTTATGTGTCACGTGAAGAAATGTGAGGCATCAGTGAAGACCAGGAATCTGTATAGGTTAAGGATCATAATGGTCGTGAATGCAGTTGTATTCCATGTTAAGCTTTTGGATAGTTAAGTTTAGAGGATTTTGATTTCCTCATATTTTTATATCAAGGATCAATTAAAAGAAAACTGTTCTGTACTGGTTTTACAAAAGTTTGTGGAAAAGGTCTAATGGCTTGATAATGGTATTGTTTATGCCTGTTGTATTTTGACTGCCAGACTTTAAACAATGTTTGAATTAAATATAAATTTGGAAGGGGATACTGTCTAGTGATATTTCTGTATTGTGGAGCTACAAAATGGGATTTTCGCTCAGCAGCGATTCTGCATTATGAAGCAGTCTTTAATTATGTCATTGCATACTATTTTTTTCCCCACAGGGCCCCTGCCTCATACAGTGCACAGGATGGGACCTGCTCTGGGAATGGATCAGGGTTGTATAGTAAAAGAGGCAATTGTCTATAGGACCCCTGCCTTGTGTTGCTGAAATGGAAGGTCTGTGGTGAATGAAATAGAAGACTACAGGAGGATGGTCTCATGATTAAGGCAGCAGAGGACAATGAGAAGCGTTTTGCCAGTGGGTTTCACAGATGTCTGCTGGCAACAGAGCAGACTCAGAAACTTTGTATTCCATTTCAGATTCTAGAGGCGAGAATAGGGAGACCCTTCTGCATTTGTCACCTCCCAGCCTGTCTCTGTTCCAGTCTCTCAATCTAGTCAGGCCTAATCTCCATACACCCACCCCACTCTACCCCTGACGACTCCTCTCATCACACTTTTGTAACTGTCCGTGTTACAGCACGGCTGTGGCAGCGTGGTGATGTGGGCAATGTAGACACGCTTTATCGCCAGGGGAGAGCTCTCCCAGTGATTAAAAAAAAAAATAAGCACCCTGAACTAGCAGTCGTAGCTTTATCCCTGGGAGTGCAGCTGTCTATACTGGCGCTTTTCAGCGCTTAAACTTTTTGTTGCTCAAGGGGGTGTTTTTTCACTGAAGGTGACAGTGTAGACACAGCCCCAGTCTCTTTTTGTAGCTAGCCCTTTTCTCCCACAGCGACTCCCTATTAGATTTACTTGCTTCCCCATGCCTCCCATTCCCAAACCCTGACTACCAGTCTCCCTCTTTGGGGTCTTGGTTGTGTGTCCCCTCTAGCCTCTTTCAAATCTCTCCCCCCCCCCCCCAGCTCCCTTGTCTCAGTCTTCCTGCCTAGTGAGTTCTAGTCCCCTGCCCCCAACCGCCTCCTCTGATCTCTCTCTCTCTCTTTCTCTCTCTCTCTCCTTCCCCCATTTCTTAGTATTCTACCCTCTGCTTCTCCCCTCCAGCTCCCAGTTTCAGTACCCTTTCCTGGCGGCTTGTACCAATCTACTCCATTCCCTAAGTCCAGGTCTTGTCTCTTGTGCATCTGAGACAGGTTGCTTTTTCCTCCATGATACCTGGGCCTAGTTGGGGGAATATTGACAGTGCAGACTGTCTCCCTTTCCTTATTTTTTCTGCCTGGTGCCACCAGCATCAGCAGTTGTAGAGAAACGCTAACAAGTTTCTTCTGAGCATGTGCTAAGATGATTCAAGAGCTCATAATTTGGCCACATTTTGAGTTTCCTGCCCAGAACAGCAAAAGGCACATCTCTGACACCAGGACCCACGCCCCCTGCCACATTTCAGGTCCCTGTTCTAAAGTGTGAAAGTACTAGAGCTTTTCAACAGAATAGGTATACGGCTTTAATGTGTGCAAAACAACATCTTTTTTCAATCTCATTCTTTTGATACAGACAAACTACTTTTGTTGAAACTTTCACCCAAAAATTAAGACTGAGGCAGAAGCCTGACATAGGAAATATCAGTCTAAATAATTAACGTTTAGCAAAGTTATAAACAACTAAAACCAGGGTTGTCTTATGGGGACATGTCTGACAAACTTCAATGTAGGTGGTGCTCCTAGATCAGTCTGTAATAAAGCAGGTGTTTTCTTTTGAAGAATCTCTCACTGGTTAGATGTTATTGTTACTGACTAGTTGGTTTTGTGTTGAATCAGTTAATTTTCTCTTTCTGGAATCCTGTCAATTTAATGCTTGGTGTTTTATCAGTTGCAAGATGAAATGCCTCCCAGTACTTTTTCATCATAAATCCATTGTAGTCTTGCAACTTCATGACAAGCATTGTTGCTTGAGCTGCCCCAAATACCTGCTTTTCTTCTTACCTTTAGTGTCCTTGAGACTGATTCTGCACTCTCTTTGACACTCTACTATCATTCACACCTGTATAAAGTGGGAATAAAATGGTCATTCAAAATTGGTAGCATTTCTTACTTTGTGCAGTATGCAGGGCAGTGGACAATTGGGCTCCTAGTATTTAATATCTGATGTTGGTGTGTGGACTTCACTATTTGACATCCCATTCTTTAGGAAATGTTTTGGTCTTGAAAGTAAATGGTCTGAACTATATTATTGTAGAGTTATTTCTGTTTAAGTTCGCTTAAGTGTGGAATATCCATTTCCAGTTTCTTGCAAATGCTCTTATATGTGGTAATTCACTGTTGCAATATCCTACATGCCAAATGATTGTATACTGCTTTCTGCTTCAGATATTTTTATGTAATTGAATTTTTGTCTCAGTTTCAGTAGAAAAAAATATTGTGGAGGGCAGTAACTTCTAAGCATCCAGACTGCAGGGTACCAGAGTAGCACATATTATCCTACTTATTACATTTTTTGGACACAGTGTATGTTGTGGTAAGGTTTCTCTGTAAATGGTGATCCACTAAAAGTCTTGAGCATTACTACTGTTCTGAGATAGAAGGATCTGGATATTCAGCAGTAAAAGCAGCAGCAGCAACAGCGGTAGTAAAGGCAGAGCAGGTTCCACAGTTAGCATATTTTACAGTATGAGTCAGTGTGTACACAGCTTCCCAGATAGCTGCCTGCAGGAGGGAACCAAAAATGTAGAATGAAAAATATTCAGGTTTCATGATTATGATGCTAAATCATGTGATTTTTACTATACCTTAAGTTGCCAACTTAGCTTTACTCAAGAGAGGATCCTTTGCTGCAGTGTATTTAAAAAAAAAAAAAAGGGTGGGGGGAAATTGTGCAGTGTGTGTTTATGCCTACACCATGCCGAGGAGACCCTTGCTAGTAAATAATCTGTGTATCCCTGAGGTAAGAGGTTGTTTCTGCTTTCCCTGCACAGTGCTGCTGCAGCACGGAGCTGATCCAAACATTCGAAACACTGATGGGAAGTCAGCGCTGGACCTGGCAGATCCTTCAGCCAAAGCTGTACTTACAGGTAAGAGACATAAGTTTCTATTGAATTGTCTTCTGTAGTTCATTGGGTATATAAACACTTCAGCCTCTTAAACTCTGACTGCCTTTCATTTTTCTTTAGCATAAGGACACACATTTTTGCTGTTTTTATCAGGTTCCGTATTGAATTTCTATAACTGCCATTAATTGCCACGCTCCCAGAGGTTTGAATAGCTGCTTCCACTTATTTGAGAGAATTATGTAATTAGAAAACATCATTCATTATTCACTGCATTTTTATCACTAGCCCGCATATGGGTTGAACTGCAGCCTCCATTGCCTGCACAAAAAAAAAAAAAAAGTCAGTTACTCAGCAGTGAAGGTTTTAACACAATCAAGGACATTTGTCTTACCGTAGTAGTTGCTGTGATCAGAAAGGTAACCTGCTACTTTAGAGCTTAACTCAGTATTTGCTATGGATTTGTATGCTGCTCTTCCTCCTCATCGTTAGCCATTTAGATATAAGTGGTGTGTAACACAGAACTCTGTGGGCTATTAACCTAACCATTAAAGAATAATTTGCACATAATTTTTACCAATGTAATGTTGTTTTTATATACCTGTATTTTTATATATAATACTTTAAAATATCAATGAACATTAAAAATTAGTATCCTATGGAAGAGTTGTATGTCCAAAGTTCATATGCATTTTGTGCTGGTTTTGTTTTAAGTGAGTTTTAGGAAATGGAGGTTAGAAGGAGACAAATGTGGCTACAAAAGCATAATTAGGCTGGGGATGAGATTCAGCAGTTGACCCTCTGTCAATGACTGGCAGTTTTTTTTCCTAGTGTTTTATTTGTCTTTCCCTCTTCCCTCCTCTTCTGTATTGACCAGTTAATTTGTAGTTGATATGCTAATACAAAACCTGCATGTTTATGTTTAGAAAGGGAGAATACAGCTCCCGTCATATTTGGTCAGAAAACATTTCCTCCCTTTCATTTTTTTTCCCAAATACACTGTTATGCATTACTATCTGAGGCTCTGAAGTGAACCAAGTGTGTTTGTGGAACAAAGGCTCTTTAAATTTGAGGAAGAATAATTTAAACTAAGGCCTTGGCTACACTTGAGAGTTACAGCGCTGTTAGTGGCTTTACAGTGCTGTAACTCACTCCCCGTCCACACTGGCAAGGCACATACAGCGCTGTATCTCCCTGGCTACAGCACTGCATGTACTCCACCTTGACGAGAGGAATAATGAGAACAGCGCTGGTGCTGCAGCGCTGGGGTGCCAGTGTAAACAGTGATTAATCTTACTACGCTGTAACTGACCTCCGGGACTTTCCCATAATGCTTTTAAGTAAAGATTGCACTCTGTTTTGTTGCGATGCCTCTGTTTGTTTTGCTGTGAACTCGGGGCTCCTGGAGCTGCTTATCTAAGAAACAAACACAGTTACTGTTTGCTGTGAATGAGGCAGGCAGGGGGGATCCCTTTGGAATGTCAACAGCTAGTGTTTGCTTGAGGAGCGAAGCAACAGGGCGGGCGGGGGGTCTGTTTCGGAGCAGCTGCTTATCTGGTCTGTGAGGAAAAAAACAGAGGGCTATTCGAATTTAGTGAATGAGAGAGGAGTGGAGAAAGGGGACGGAACTTGCAAGGCAGGGACCTGACACAGTGTCAGCTCCAAAAATCCACTCTCGCGCTCTCTCTCTCTCTCTCCCACGCTCCCTGTCACACTCCACCCCACCCCCTCTTTTGAAAAGCACGTTGCAGCCGCTTGAACGCTGGGATAACTGCCCATAATGCACCACTCCCAACAGTGCTGCAAATGTGGCCACACTGCAGCGCTGGTAGCTGTCAGTGTGGCCACACTGCAGCGCTTTCCCTACACAGCTATATGAAGACAGCTGTAACTCCCAGCCCTGTGCAGCTGCAAGTATAGCCATACCCTAAGTCATGTGTTCAAAGAAACTCCTGTAGTGTTAACATTAATGTTAATTGTGCCAATCAGGTTAATCTGATTTTTGTCAATTGATAAAAAATAAGGTAGTACAGACACTGTACGTGGGTAGGATATATGTGGGAATCCAGTCATCTTTAAAATAAACAACCTAGGAAGGGATTAATGTGAATGGAAAATTTAATTACAAGCAACACTGAAAATTTTCTGCTTTGAGGCCACTGAGGGTATGGCTACACTTAGTTGTACAGTGCTGGTAGTTACAGCTGTCTTCGTACAGCTGTGTAGGGAAAGCACTGCAGTGTGGCCACACTGACAGCTTCCAGCGCTGCAGTGTGGCCACATTTGCAGCATTTGCAGCACTGTTGCGAGTGGTGCATTGTGGGCAGCTTATCCCAGCGTTCAAGTGACTGCAATGTGCTTTTCAAAAGACGGGGGTGAGGGGGAACGTGGGGGAGAGAGAGAGAGTGGATTTTTGGATCTGTCAGCTCCCTGCCTTGCAAGTTCTAAGGACTGGAACATACACATCACCAACCTGCAATCAATTTAAAAGTTTCTGGCCCTTCCCCCACCCCCCAAGCAAACCAGGTGTACAGCCAGCGCTGCAGCCAGGCAGTTGCAGTGCTGGATGTGCCTTGCAGGTGTGGACAGTTACTAAGTTGCAGCGCTGTAAACCCACCACTAGTGCTGCAACTCTCCAGTGTAGCCAAGCCCTGAGACTAATGACAGCTTTTCAGGCTCTCCCTAAGGCCAGCCTCAGGTGTCAGCAGTAAATTTAGGAAGAGATTTTGCAAGGTGACCTAACTATGACATGCCCCCATTATCCATTTTAAGTACATGGGGATCTTTTCACAGATTTCAGTGGGCATTGGATCAGGCGCATGTGCCTTTGGAAAAAGAGAACAGTCTGTTGTAGAAAGTGTGGATGGGCTGGAAGTGGCCGCCTGGAAGGCTGTAGTAAGCATAGTTTGAAGTATGGAGCTTTCAGTTGTTCTTCCTTATCTCCTAGCACAGGAGTGCCCAATTGTTGCAGTATTGAGGGATACCTTGACAAATTGATGGAAGCTAAAGGTCAGCACCGAAGCTGCATAAACTTCAAATATAAATATAACCAAATTTGCCTGTACTCTTCCTTTTTAGATTAATAAAATGAGTTTTTGGTTTACTCTTATTAGCAATGAGAGCTTGCAGTTCCTCAGTTTTGTCCTGAAGGTGGCTCTTGGCTACATTTTGGCCCTTAGATTATACATTGTGTATCTGTGCCCTAGCTGTATGCACTGGTAATGCATCACCCTTTCAGCTGGCATACAACAGACTTAATAGGTTTTAAAATGTTGTAGCTGGAATCCACCTAAATCAGAACTTTTTGTTAGTGACTTTGTTTTGTGACTATTCATCTGCATATCTTCTCTGTTAAGCATCTGCTTTCCCATGTGTTTCCAGTGTGCTACACCTTTAGGGGCTCTCCTCTGACTTAAAGGGATTTGACAGAAAATTTTGATGGCTCAGGCTTCACAGTAGCCTTTGGCAGTGGCTTCCTCTCGGAGATCAGATATAACAGTGTTTTAGAAGGTATTCTTTAGAGAGATGAGTACTAGATTATACTGCATTTACAATATTTATGTTGCATGGTGATATTTTTGGAGGTGCTCAATGTTCGACTAACATTGCTTCTCTTAAAGACAATGGTAAAACTCCTCCTGACTTTAATGGGAGCAGAGTTGGCATTAGTCTAAGTGTATTTGAAAACTCAACCAAGCCTTCATTATGCTTGTACCTTTAGAGAACTTACTTATTAAAGCAACGTTGATTTACTGCTGTTGTTCATGTAGGGTTTAAGTGTCCATGTGTGTGATATGGTCACTGCTGCATACTTTGAGAAACTGAGATTCCTCTTACAAGCTCATTTATTTACTCAATGAGTTTTATGCATTGATACATGCCTTGGGAATAAACTTCAGTGGTGAACTTTTTGTGAACTACAAATTAAAGAGAAGTGAATAGAGAAGTCATTAATACACTGGCTAAAGTCATGAAGGAAATACGTCAGCCAGATTATGAAAGAAGAAAAGCCCTACATTTGCTCAATCATGGTAGTTTAGTATTTTCTTCCTATGTAGATTGCATTCCCAGCAATATTAAGCACAGTGGCAGTGGTTGTCACATCCACAGTGATTCCATTTTCTTCTTTTTCCAGACTAGGACAATGTATTTCCCTCCCGTCTCTCAGACTGGGGGAAGGGTATGTAATGCAAGGCCTTCAGGGAAGACTTCCAGCTTCTCTTCTAATACATTTTCTTAAAATTTGTTTTTGTACAAAGAAGACACAATGCAAGTGAGGGACCAATTTTATGATGGAAATGGCATTCTAAAGTTTGCTCTAAAATTGAAACTGAGTCTGAAACTGTTTAATTTCTCTAACATCAGTTAAGTAAACACCCAGTTTCGGCTCCTGAAAATAGTTTCATCCAGAGGGGGGAGATTGTGTTCTGATACCTACATTCAGAATCAAGCTTCCCTTCCTTCTGCAAGTAACCAAGTCATCCCTGCAGTTACACAAACATTTCATGCCAGTGGTTAGTTATCTCAATTTTTTAAAATTCTTATGTGTTTCTTAGCAAAGTACAGCCATCTCTATCTGTTCCACTAGATTGACTAAAGAAGGGTTTTTACCACTGTGACGGGGTATACCTTGCACCAGTCCCAAAAGGTTAACTTGGCTTTGCAGGCTGAGGAAGCCCCACCCCTCCAACTCTGCTGAGCATGCTCAACCTGGAGGCAAAGTATAGAAGGAAGCAGTCCAACTCAGTCTGGGCAGGCTGCTGAAGGGGTAGGATGCAGACTGCAGGCTCTTTCCAGGGAGCTGCTACAGGCCCTGATTAAGTATCGGAGGGGTAGCCATGTTAGTCTGGATTTGTAAAAGCAGAAAAGAGTTCTGTGGCACCTTATAGACTAACAAATGTATAAGAGCATGAGCTTTCATGGGTTAATACCCACTTTGTTGGATGCAAGGTTATACACATCCAGCAGCCTTTTAAAGAAGCTTTCTAGTTACCTCTTCCTTAAATTGCTAAACAGTTTTTAGATTATTAACTCTTTGGGACAGGGACTGAGTCTTAGTCAGTGTTTGTACAGTTCCTAGCACAATGGGCCCTAATAATGAATGGGACTTCTGGGAGATGTATTACAGTACAAGCCCAATAAGCAACAGCCTCTAATTATTGCATTGTTCTACTATTCCATTTTAAATGTTAATGTTTTATTTTTCTTATATGCTGTCATATAATTAAAATGAATAGTGAATTTTCTCAGTTAAAGTTGCTGGTGTTATGAGCGTCACTACTCCTACTCCTTCTGCTTGTTGTTCTGAGTTGCTTCCCATCAGTGCATTTGTGCAACTTCTAAAGCTGTTAATGGGAGTTAAATACACAATGAGTGGAAAGTATACGCTTTGATAGGTGAGGGTTCCCCTAGAAATGAAAAGCCCAAACCTGAATGCCTTAGAACCTTTCCCCAGAAAAAAGGAATAATATTAAGGAAAAACTGACTTCTTGTTCATGAACTGCATCAACTTTCCAAGTTAGAAGAAAGACAGACAGTGATCTTCCTACTTATTATGGAAATAAAAATACCCCACTTTTTTTTATATATTAAAAAAAAAATTGCTCAGAGGGGAGGGATAGCTCAGTGTTTTGAGCATTGGCCTGCTAAACCTAGGGTTGTGAGTTCAGTCCTTGAGGGGGCCTCTTAGGGATCTGGGGCAAAAATCAGTACCTGGTCCTGCTAGTGAAGGCAGGGGGCTGGACTCGATGACCTTTCAAGGTCCCTTCCAGTTCTAGGAGATAGGATATCTCCATTATAATCATAATCATCATATATTCAGCTTTTCTCACCCTCAACTATTTTTTAAAAAGATGTTATGTTAGGAACGGGTAGATTGGTAGTGGTGAAGCTGGGCTAACACTACAAAAAAGTAGGACAGATGAGTCTCACTCCACTTGTTAGAAAGATGGCCAGCTGTCAAGACTGTTGCAGTGCCCAAGGAGAAGGCTCAAGACAGGCCTTTTCAAATTGAATACTGAAGGCCATACTCAAAAAATACAGCCTCAGTACTTGACTAGGCTCTGCAGGATGACCCCCTGGGTCACAAGGAGTTAAAACAAGCTAGTAAAGAAAACACCACCACAAAGAAGTACTATCCATTTGGTTCCAAACTTGAACTATGTGTCATATACCTTTTAGACACAATTATCACAGAGGACTGGGATTTCCTGACACATCAAAAAGGCTAAATAAAGTACCCAAGCAGTGTTAGTGTGTACTAATATAAATCAAGTCTTGTCTCCTTTCTTAAGGTTGTTGCAGCCCTGTCATCTCTCATAAAGGACACTGCCATTCACACAGATGGAGTCTTATCACTTAAACCTCCACTGTTAGGCGTGAGACAGCCCTGAAACATGTTGTTTCCATCAGGTCTACTTAAGGCTTTGGCTGTGTCTATGTACTTTCCAAGGCAGCATCAGCCTGGGCTGCCAGTATGTCTGACTCAGTGTTCCTGACATCTGGAAAGGCATCCTTTCTGTGTCTGGGTGCATTGTTAAAGAAGATTTCTCTACCTGCGACCTCAGGCTATGGCTACGCTAAGGGCTAGGGGTGTAATTCCTCTGGTAGGTTTCAGAGTAGCAGCCATGTTAGTCTGTATCCGCAAGAAAAACAGGAGTACTTGTGGCACCTTAGAGACTAACAATTTTATTTGAGCATAAGCTTTCGTGGGCCACAGCGCAGTTCATCGAATGCATGCAGTGGAAAATACAGTAGGAAGATAGATATATACACACAGAGAAAATGAAACAATGGGTGTTACCATACACGCTATAAAGAGAGTGATCAGTCAAGGTGAGCTATTATCAGCAGGAGAGAAAAAGAACTGTTTGTCGTGGTAATGAAAATGGACCATTTCCAGCAATTGACAAGGAGATGTAAGGAAGTGTGTGTGTGTGTGTGTGTGTGTGTGTGTGTGTGTGTGTGTGTGTGTGTGTGTGTGTGTGTGTGTGTGTGTGTGTGTGTGTGTGTGTGTGTGTGTGTGTGTGTGTGTGTGTGTGTGTGTGTGTGTGTGTGTGTGTGTGTGTGTGTGTGTGTGTGTGTGTGAGAGAGAGAGAGAGATAAGCATGAGGAAATAGTTTTACTTTGTGTAATGACCCATCCATTCCCAGTCTTTATTCAGGCCTAGTTTGACGGTGTCCAATTTGAAAATTAATTCCAATTTAGCAGTCTCTTGTTAGTCTGTTTTTGAAGTTTTGTTTGTTGTTGTAATACGGTGACTTTGAGGTCTGTAATTGAGTGGCCAGGGAGACTGAAGTGTTCTCCAACTAGTTTTTGAATGGAGCAAAGAATCCTGTGGCACCTTTGCTGCTTTTACAGATCCAGACTAACACGGCTACACCTCTGATAGTTTTTGAATGTTATAATTCTTGATGTCTGATTTGTGTCCATTTATTCTTTTACGTAGAGACTGTCCGGTTTGGCCAATGTACATGGCAGAGGGGCATTGCTGGCACATGATGGCATAGATCATATTGGTAGATATGCGGGTGAACGAGCCCCTGATGGCATGGCTGATGTGATTAGGTCCTATGATGGTATCCCCTGAATAGATATGTGGACAGAGTTGGCAACGGGCTTTCTTGCAAGGATAGTTCCTGGGTTAGTGTTTTTGTTGTGTGGTATGTGGTTGCTGGTGAGTATTTGCTTCAGCTTTGGGGGTTGTCTGTAAGCAAGGACTGGCCTGTCTCCCAAGATCTGTGAGAGTGATGGATCGTCGTTCAGAATAGGTTGTAGATCCCTGATGATGTGCTGGAGAGGTTTTAGTTTGGGGCTGAAGATGATGGCTAGTGGCGTTCTGTTACTTTCTTTGTTGGGCCTGTCCTGTAATAGGTGATTTCTGGGTACTCTTCTGGCTCTGTCAATCTGTTTCTTCAATGTAGCAGGTGGGTATTGTAATTGTAAGAACGCTTGATAGAGATCTTGTAGATGTTTGCTCTAGACAATGGATCGAGTGGTGTGGTCTGGATGAAAGCTGGGGCATGTAGGTAAGTATAGCGGTCAGTAGGTTTCCAGTATAGGGTGGTGTTTGTGTGGCCATCATTTATTAGTACTGTTGTGTCCAGGAAGTGGATCTCTTGTGTGGACTGGTCCAGGCTGAGGTTGATGGTGGGGTGGAAATTGTTGAAATCATGATGTAATTCCTCAAGGGCTTCTTTTCCATGGATCCAGATGATGCAGGTGTCATCAGCATAGCACAAGTAGAGTAGGGGCATTAGGGGATGAGAGCTGAGGAAGCATTGTTCTAAGTCAGCCATAAAAATGTTGGCATACTGTGGGGCCATGCGCGTACCCATAGCAGTGCCGCTGATTTGAAGGTATACATTGTCCCCAAATGTGAAATAGTTATGGGTGAGGACAAAGTTACAAAATTCAGCTCCAGGTTTGCCATGATATTATCAGGGATACTGTTCCTGATGGCTTGTAGTCCATCTTTGTGTGAAATGTTGGTGTAGAGGGCTTCTACATCCATAGTGGCTAGGATGGTGTTTTCAGGAAGATCACTAACAGATTGTAGTTTCCTCAGGAAGTCAGTGGTGTCTCGAATATAGCTAGGAGTGCTGGTAGCGTAGGGCCTGAGGAGGGAGTCTTCATAGCCAGACAATCCTGCTGTCGGGGTGCCAATGCCTGAGATGATGGGGTGTACAGGATTTCCAGGTTTATGGATCTTGGGGAGCAGATAGAATACCCCTGCTTGGAGTTCTAGGAATGTGTCTGTGCGGATTTGCTGTTGTGCTTTTTCAAGGAGTTTCTTGAGTAGGTGGTGTAGTTTCTTTTGGTAACCCTCAATGGGATCAGAGGGTAATGGCTTGTAGAATGTGGTGTTGGAGAGCTTCCTAGCAGCCTCTTGTTCATATTCCAGCCTATTCATGATGACGACAGCACCTCCTTTGTCAGCCTTTTTTAGTGATGTCAGAGTTGTTTCTGAGGCTATGGATGGCGCTGTGTTCTGCACGGCTGAGGTTATGGGGCAGGTGATACTGTTTTTTCCACAATTTCAACCCGTGCACATCGGCAGAAGCAATCTATGTAGAAGTCCAGTCTATTTCGACCTTCAGGGGGAGTCCACTCAGAATCCTTCTTTTTGTAGTGTTGGTAGGAAGGTTTCTGTGGGTTAGTATGTTGTTCAGAGGTGTCTTGGAAATACTCCTTGAGTCAGAGATGTCAAAAATAGGATTCTAGGTCACCACAGAGTTGTTTCTTGTTTGTGGGGGTGGAGGGGCAGGAGAGGCCCCGAGATAGGACAGATTCTTCTGCTCGGCTAAGAGTGTAGCTGGGTAAATTAACTATTGCTGGGTGGGTTTAAGGAACCACTGTAGCCCCTTGTGGCATGTAGTAGTTTAGATAGTTTAGGCCTTGGCTACACTTGCAGGTGTGCAGCGCTGGGAGTTAGAGCTCTCTTTGTACAGCTGTGTAGGGAAAGCGCTGCAGTGTGGCTACATTTGCAGCATTTGCAGCACTGTTGGGAGTGGTGCATTATGGGCAGCTATCCCACAGAGCACCTCGTCCCATTTTGGCGCCATGGGGAGGGGGCGGGTCATTCTGCTTCCTGTCCCAATGCCTCGTGATGCTTCTCTTCACATCCCAGCAATCCCTGTTTTTCTGTCCACGTTTGGCGCCATCTTGACTCTCTCAACCGTTTCCGTGCAGCGCGATTTCTGTGGGAAATGGAGCCCGAACTGCTGAGGAATATGCTGACGAGTCTCGCCAGCACATCACATTTGGCAGTTGAGCTATTCCTTAAGATCCAAAGTGATGAGGAGTCCGACGATGATTGCGAGTTGCCTGACGCATGCGACACAAAATTGCTTGTGGCATTCACGGAAATGCTCGGCACCATGGAACGCCGCTTTTGGGCTCAGGAAACAAGCACGGAGTGGTGGGATCACATCATTATGGAAGTCTGGGGTGACGAGCAGTGGCTGCAGAACTTTCGGATGAGAAAAGCCACTTTCGTGGGACTGTGTGCTGAGCTCGCCCCCACCTCGTGGCGCAAGGACACGAGATTGAGAGCTGCCCTGCCAGTGGAGAAGCTGGTGGCTATTGCAATCTGGAAGCTGGCAACTCCAGACAGCTACCGATCGGTCAGGAACCAGTTGGAATGGGAAAGTCGACTGTTGGAATCATTTTGATGCAAGTTTGCAGGGCCATTAATCGCATCCTGCTAAGAAGAACTGTGACTCTGGGGAACGTTATTATAACTGTCCTACTCAGATCTGAACCTTAGAGTTCAGAACATGAGAAGCTAGCATGAAACCTCCAAAGCTAATTACAAGCTTAGATTTGATAGCGCTGCCACCAATCAGGAATTTTAGGGCCTGATACCCTCTGGTCCCCCCAAACCTTTCCAGGGGACCCCAAGACCCAGATTCCTTGAGTCTCACAACAAAGGGGAATAAACCATTTCCTTTCCCCCTCTTTACCTCCTCCCAGATTTCCCCGCCCTGGGGACCCTAGGATACTCCCTGCTTCAAGTTCTTGAAACACAAGTACCGAGAGATCTAATCTCTCTCCCCCCTCACCCAGAGGGTATGCAAAGTCAGGCTTAGTAAATCTAACACAAAGAGATTTTCCCCCTCCCTTCGTTTCTTAACCTTAACCAGTGAAAAACAGTCCAACAGGTCTTAAAAAGAAAGCTTTATATAGAAAGAAAGAAAAAGGACATAAAATGGTCTGTGTATTAAGGTGACAATATACAGGGTCAGTTGCTTAGAGGAAAAAACGAATAAACAGCCTTATCCAAAAAGAATACAATTTAACACATTTCAGCAACTACACACATGTAAATACAAAAAAACAATATAAACCTATTGTCTTACTATCCTTGTACTTACAACGTGGAAACAGAAGATTAGAAAGCCTGGAGATAGAAAGATCACTCTCAGAGCTGAGAGGGTCACCGAACCAAGACCAAGAACAAAGAACTTACACCCCAAACTTCCCTCCACCCAGATTTGAAAAAGTCTTATTTCCAGATTGGTCCTCTGGTCAGGTGTTTCAGGTCACTTTTTGTTAACCCTTTACAGGTAAAAGAACATTAACTCTTAGCTATCTCTTTATGACAAACATGCAGGACATTGTGGATGGCTTTGCACAAATGGGTTTCTCTAACTGTGGAGGGGTGATAGATGGGATGCATATTCCTATTCTGGCACAACCCCACCTAGCATCTGAGTATGTTAATCGGAAGGGGTATTTCTCTATGGTTCTCCAGGTGTTTGTGGATAACCGTAGGCGTTTCATTGAGATTAACACAGGCTGGCCTTGAAAGGTGCATGATGCACACATATTTCGGAACACTGGCCTGTTCAGAAAGCTGCAGACAGGGACTTTTTTCCCATACCAGAAGATCACAGTAGGGAATGTTGAAATGCCCATTGTGATCCTTGGAGACCCCGCTTACCCGTTAATGCCTTGGCTCATGAAGCCGTATACAGGGAAGCTTGACAGGAGCAAGGACTGGTTCAACTACAAGCTGAGCCGGTGCCGAATGACTGTGGAGTGTGCTTTTGGCCATTAACAGGGGTGTTGGAGATCTCTGTATGGGAAGATAGACTTAGGGAACAGCAGCATCCCCATGGTTATAGCCGTGTGCTGTACCCTCCATAATATTTGTGAAGGGAAGGGTGAAACAGTCAGTCAAGCATGGACCTCTGAGGTTCAATGCCTGGAGGCTGAATTTGCACAGCCAGAGAGCAGGGCTACTAGAGAGGCCCAGCACAGGGCTACAAGGATTAGGGATGCCTTGAGGGAGGAATTTGAGGCTGAAAACCAACAGTAATGTTTGGTGCCTTGCACGGGAGTGAAGTGCAGTGGTTACAATGTTAGTAGGAATCTGTTTTTCCTAAGCTGATTTGCAGTACCTGTTTCTTTCCTGGGGTAAGGTATCTTTTTACTTTCTGCAATAATAAAGACTGTTTTCAAAGTCAAGAATTCATTTATTGAAAAGAAAATAACTTTATTGACAGACACACAACATTTTGGGAACCTAAAAGGTCAGGGGGGTGCAGTGGGGAACTGTACAGTCAGAGGTTTGAATATGTCCTGTCTGGAGTGCTGTGCAATGACTGCTGCACTTCAGGATTAAAATACTGCATGGTGATGGGGGTTGAGTGCAGAAGGTAAGGGTCATAGTTTTCTGGGCTGGTTGGTGAACGTACAGGTGTTGGAGGCAGCTGGTGGTAAGAACCTGGATGCAGGGGAAGGGGGTTTGGAGCTGACATTGGGGCACAAGCGAAAAAGCTTTGGGACGGTGGGGGGGCTGGCACGGTAGTGCTCTGCCTGCATGGCTACCTGGATAGAGTCCACTTGGCACGCCAGGATGCTTGTCAGCTGCTTTGTGCTTTTCTTCCTGGCCACTGCATTTCTCTGGCGGATAGTGCTTTCCCTTTCCCTCCAGTCCTGCAGTTTTTGATTCTCTCTGTCAGAGTGATCCATAACTGCTTTCAGCAGGTCGTTTTTGCGTTTTCGCGGCTTCTTCTGGAGGTTTTGGAGTCTTTCAGCTGTTGATAACACGGGCATCCGAGAAGTCAAGGTTGCTTGTAGAAAGGCAAAAAAGGCAACAGTTAACAGAGGCAGCATTTGTTTATATCTCAGACAGTTATTCCCACACAGTGAAGGAGTTTACAGTCTTCACAATAGCATAGTTTTCCCATGCCAAAGAGAGCGCATACAACCCACAGGAGCCCCGAAATGCTGAGTAAAGGGGACTAATTGCTTCAGGAATGTGCAGGGGTTTCTGTGCGTTGGGGAGAGCAAACAGCTGTAGGAGGCACCTACACTGAACAGTCTCCCAACATTTTCCACAGGAGTTGATCCTGCAAGATATCTCGCTGCTGCGGGTCACCTGGGAAGAGCGGGAGGGTCTTCTACAGCAATGCGGATTCCGCCCTGGCCCCTATGCAGCTTGCCTGTGTGCAGCAATGGTTCCCCCACCCCTCGCGGCACAGTGGCGCGGACGCATTAGCCTGACTGGGACAAGGACCACAGTGGCTCTCCCTATAAACTTGCGCAAGCGCATTGCCCACGCTCTGGCTGAAACTTTTGAAGAGATTACCGGGGCCGATTACCGTGACGTGATAGACCACATCAATGGACTATTCCACATCTAGGCATGCATGCATGAAGCCCTAACCCTCCCTCCTCTCCCAAAACATTTCCATCCTGAAAACACAAGCTGCTTACTGGGAACCCGCTCCTCTGTTTGTCCTTCACCAAGTACCAGCTGCTGCGACTGGCTACCTTCCTCCTGGCTGCATGCTTCCTGGGACTCCAGGGTGTCTCCCCTCACCCCATACCCTCACTCTCGGTTTCCTCCCCCCCCCCTTCGCCTTCTCCCCCGCTCTGAAGTGTCCATCGTGGTCCTCGGATTGGTGGTTGGGTCACCCCAAGTATCGCGTTCAGCTCTTTGTAAAAACAGCAGGTCGTGGGGGCAGCACCAGAGTGGCGGTTTCCCTCACAGGCTTTGCAATAGGCACTCCGCAGCTCCTTCACTTTAACCCTGCACTGCAGCGTGTCCCGGTCATGGCCCCTTTCCAGCATGGCCCTTGAGATCTGTCCATAGGTATCGTAATTCCTACGGCTGGTGCGCAGCTGGGACTGCACAGCTTCCTCCCCCCAAACACTGAAGTCTAGCAACTCGCCATTGCTCCATGCTGGGGCTCGTTTGGCGCGTGGAGCCATGGTCACCTGGAAAGATTCACTGATTGCACTCCACACCTGGCTGAGCAAACAGGAAGGGGATTTTTAAAATTCCCGGGACATTTAAAGGGTGGGTCACCTGAGGTCAGGGCAGTAGAATTCGAACTGATGAGCAGAGTGGCTGAACAGGCATTCTGGGATACTTCCGAATACTCTGGAGGCCAATAACAGTGCTTTTGGTGGCCACACTGGTGGAGCAACGCTGAATCACCAGCTCTGCAGTCGTCATTCCCCAGGCAGAGGTAGAGTACAACCAGCGCTGTATCCAGGGAGATACAGCGCTGGATGTGCCTTGCAAGTGTGGACAGTGTGTGAGTTGCAGCTCTGTAAAGCCACCACCAGTGCTGCAACTCTCCAGTGTTGCCAAGCCCTTAGTGTCCTTTTTCTTTTGTAGAGAAGCTGTGTGTGTGTCTAGTTTTTGTAAAGTCCAGCCACAAGGAAGTTTGTGTGAAAGGTTGGTTTTTTTGAGAGTATCCCGTTTTGAGAGTTCATTTCTAATCTTTCCCTGTTTGCTGTATAGGATGTTGATCAGGTGGTTCTGCAGTTTCTTTGAGGGTGTGTGGCACAATCTTTCAGCATAGTCTGTGTAGTATGTAGATTGTAATGGATTTTTTACTTTCAGTCCTTTTGGTATGATGTCCATCTGTTTGCATTTGGAAAGGAAAATGTCTGTCTGCATCTGCCTGAGTTTTTTCATGAAGTTGATGGATTTCCACTCCATACGGCTAAATTCAGTGCCTTGAATAATGACAGGTTTCAGAGTAGCAGCCGTGTTGGTCAGTATCTGCAAAAAGAACACGAGTACTTGGTCACCTTAGAGACCTCCAGGAGATGGACTTAGGAAACACTGCAAGGTATTCCTGGGCGGGAGGAAAGGATCAGTCACATTTAGAGCAAGAGAGAAAAGTATCCCCTGGAGGGAGCCTGGCTTGGCTGCTCCTTTCTGCCTGGGCACCCCAGGGAAGTCAGTGCAGGCTGGAGGGATGCATTTCCTGCAGAGAGTCGGGAAGAGTTTGCAGGAAGCGAGAGCTTGCCAGGCAGCCGTCAGCTCAAGGATCCTCTCCTGCTGATTGTAACTCACCTTGACTGATCACTCTCCTTATAGTGTGTATGGTAACACCCATTATTACATATTCTCTGTGTATATATCTATCTCCCTACTGTATTTTCCACTACATGCATCCGATGAAGTGGGCTGTAGCCCACGAAAGTTTATGCTCAAGTAAATTTAAGTCTCTAAGGTGCCACAAGTACTCCTAGTCTTATTCCTCTGGTAGTTACATATGCTCAGGCTAGCTGTCACTGAGCTAGCACCAGTATTGCAGTGTTGCCATTGTAGAAAGGGTAGCAGTTGTGGCAGCATGGTTTAGCTGTGCCAAGTACATACCCACTGCACGTACGTCCTGCTAACCTCCCCACTCCAGCTGCTGGGAAAAGGGAGGATCTTGCTTGAGGGACTAAATCTTTCGTGTCTGCTTCTGGCTTGTAGGTGACTGATGAATCTGGAGCTTATCACCCCAACCGAAGTTAGCTGCATGAAGAATCCTTTCTTGCTATTCCTCCCACCTCGAAGCCTCTTGTTTTCAGTAAGGGTAGTGAGCTTTCACTACTTCAGCCCTTGAGTCCTTCTAGCGAACAGCTTCAGTGCTGGTCACGACTTTCCCAAGCAGCAGAAGAGTAAAATTGATCAGAAGAGCAGGAGGGAAATCTAATGAGACTTCTTGTAAGTTTTTACTTTGCAGCTGTTGGAGAAGCTCTGGGCTGCGTAAGAAGCAAGGGAGCTGACTGCACATTGTACTGCATCACTACACTTGGTTCATATTTGGAAATTTATCTTCACAACCATAAGGGATAGAAATAAATCTGCAGACGCTGATGGCACTCTCTTGGGAAAGCTTCCTACTCAATAATGTGAATGGCCTTTTCAAGTCCTTGTCTGGAGTCAGTTTGAACCTGGAGTTTGCAAAGATCTAAGTCCTTTTCCAGCATTAATCTTCCTTTTGCATATTATAAACAGAAAGCAGTTTTGGGTGAGTGGCCTTATAGAAATAATTAAGGTTAGTCTTTTTTTAACAGGGTTATGTCAGCATAATAAAAAGACTGCGATACGACTTACATTATAGGCATATGCTCAGCTAAGCAGAAGGAAGTTCATTTACTTGGAGAACAACACGAATGTGACTTCAAATTTTATTTTTTACAGTAGTAAGATGGAATCATATTTGGAGGAATTAAATATGTTTTATAAACTCAGATATTAAGTGACATTAATTGAAACCTTATTTTGTTTTGAAACTTGGAATGTTACTGCTAGAACAAGTGGCTATTTCTGCATCTTTATTCTTTACAAAGGAGAGACTTCACGTTCATTTTTATACATTTACACTAAAGTCAAATTATGGATTAGTGCTGACCTATTTTTAGTTGGCACAAAGGCTGAAACTGTGTGACTTTTGGAGCCCCACATGAAAGCGCCTTATTGTTTTGTTTGCTTTTTTAGTTTAAAGTTTTCATAGTTTCAGGGCTGGCTGCAACCCTGTCCTGTTTCTGGTCTCTGAGTGCACACCCTCTGATATCAGGCCTCATGCCTTTGACTCTCCTGTGGTGGGACTCAGCAATTCACCCATTGGTAGACTGAGCCCTCGGCTACAGTTCCCTGTCCTTAACCAGCAGGTCCAGCTGGATTCAACACCTGTGATTCGTTCTTTCAGGAGTCTGGCCAGTGTTACCCAGTGACGAAACAGTCTTTTCAAAATGAAAATATTGTTTATTTTAACTGTAGAAATAATATGTAGAGAGAGGATTTTAAAACAGTCTACATGTATGCTCATCTTGTCTAAATGTTTTCCATCTCCTGATGCTTATGTAGGCAGGCCTATCTTCTTCAGACATCTCAGTGAGTGCCTGTGCCTTAGTCTGGTTCCCTGCAACAATTCTCCTCTCTCTTGAGAGAGAAGGAGAGTTCCTTTTAAAACTGCTATAGTCTTCTTGATCTTTTATTTCCTGTTCTTTTCCTGTCTTGGAATTGTCTTTTAATCCTCAAGTGGTTGCAGAGAATTTTTTATCTTGTCATTCTTTTTCCTTTGTGCTTGTTTGTCTTTTGCAGCCTGTATTAAACTAACCCAATATATTCATACAGTAAACATCCCAGTAACCAGGTCTACAATATTCATACATTATTACAAGTTAACTCCACATTTGTTGCAAAAGTTATTCTCTGAAATTGCTTGATCTCTGCAGTTCACTTCAGGGACTTCATATGGTTCTATGGTGATGTCTGAATGTGCAGAGTTCCTGTAGAACTACATAGTTGCCTTCCTGGACATATTTCAGGGCCCATAATTGCTGCTATTTGGACACCTTCAAAATAACCCATTTATGGACTGGAAGAACCTTCTAGTCCAAGTTTTAACATTTGAAAAGATGATTAATCAATTAATGCATATATAATATGATATTGTCACTATAGAAATACCTAAAAGACAAAGGAAGTTGAAATGGTAGCTGGCAATGGTTTTCATTGTTTTGAGATGGGGAAATACTATAACTCTTGGGTTTTTAATATGAGTATTACAGATAATATAATAAAAATGTCAGATCCACATACTTGGAAGTGTGAAAGCCATGGTGCATCAAGGAGGACTAGGAGGGAAAGTCTGGAAGTCTCTGTCTCTCATTCACCATGTGATCTCCCAGGAGTTAATGAGAGTTGGCATGTGAACAGTAGTTTAATTTCATTAGTCTTTTAGGTAATTCAGATTTGCCATTGCCTTGACTCTAAAGCTCTTTAAAATTGGGGTATTACAACATTTTAAGGGTAGGTTTTATATGATTGCTTTGGGCTATAAATTCAGTTCACCATCACTATTCATTAGAGTGATACCCAGAAATAACTCAGAAAAACCTACTTTCTAAAACCAAACAATTTTCTTTACTCTCTCCTCCGGATTTTACTGGCACTTCTCATCCCTCTGTCCCTCTTGTGTGTTTCAGGGCTTTTTGTCCTTTGAAGGCACATCTGTCTGTCCTTACTATTGGCTTGTATTCTGCCAGGCCAGAATCACAGAGGCTATAATTGGAAGCTGTTTCTTGCAAGTGGGCCCCCATAACCCCATCCCTCTGCATTCCTCCTCAGTGGCAGCTGTTGGCTTGTATTGCAGCTGTGCCTAGGGGTCCAAATCACGGTCCATTGTTCAGGCACAGTACAAGCACATAGTGCTTCCCTTGAGTCCCTACACTGAAGAGTTCACAATCTAAGGATGGGATTTTTCCTAATGGGTTTAGGAGCAAATTAAAAACCTCATTAGCTGTTGCTGTTAGTCATTCAGAACTTCAACACAATCCTTTGTTCAGTGGCTTTGGTCTCCAGAGCCTTCCAGCCCATAGCATGTCTGATCTTCAGAAAGGAAATCTCCTTTCCTTCTCCCCTCAGGGCTTGGCTTGCCACTAGGGTTCACTGAACTAGAATGCCTGACTCAAGTATTTGGGAGCAGAGACCATCAAAGACGATATCAACAGAAGAGGAAGTTCAAATGCAAGAGGGTATTTTTTCCCCATGTTTTCCAAGGAAACAGTTCCCCCTGTAGTGGAGGAGTTACAAGTTATCAGCATAGATAAGTCAGACAACCCAAATGAGGGGCACTATTTAAATGGGCAATGTATTACAAAATACACGGAATAAATATTAGCAGCTCTTGTGGGTAGATTATTTATTATATACAGTGCAAGTGCACAAGGCTCTTTTTAGGATATGTGAATTGTCCTATCCTAAGTTATGCAAACATTCTGTGAGTTCTCTCACTTGCACATGTGCGCATGCACGCGCTCTAAACATGTACACTAGATTAAATTGTTTGCTTGCAGGTAGAGGAGCCATTCAGCTCTCTAAGGGTGACTTCTTTCTTAAAAAAAACCCCTTCATGGATAGAAAAATAGAAGCATCTTTGAGAAGGCACTCTGCAGCAGCTACCATACAAGCAAACTGTGGTTGGATGGTATAATGAGATGTCAACCACAGAAGATTAATTAAAATCCAAGAACTGCAAGACTTCCCTAGCTGTTGCTTTGTCCCATATGCTTCCGTGGACATTGGAGTTTTCCTGCCAAGTGGTTTCCAGGATATAACTTGGAAGTGAACAACTTAGCAGCTTCAAATTTCTGTAATAGAGAATAGGCCTTTAGAAAAAAGATGGCTGAATTTGTCTGTAAGCATAAGCACATCTTGTCTCCTACAAGTGGAATAGCACATAGTGGAAGGAGAGTAGAACTTACACCAGGAAAAAAAAATCCCTATGTTCTTATAACCAAAATGTCTCGAAAAATTGTGTGGCCCTTCCGCTACCCCAACTTGTTCTTTCAGGATTGCTGCTGCTGCTTTGGCTTACAACTCAGATGTCAGCTGATTAAATATCAAGGTGGCCACTTGAGCTTAAGTCATACTTTTACCAGACACAATACCAACGCGTCCTCTGATGCTGAGGATGGCAGAGTGGTCCCACTGTGCTAGAAATGTTTTTGAAAGAGTAGGGGTTCTGCTATTCTATATTTCCTCTAAGGCCTGGTCTACACTGGGGGTGAGGGGGTCGATGTAAGGTACGCAACTTCAGCTACGTGAGTAGTGTAGCTGAAATTGAAGTATCTTATTTCGACTTACCTCCCGTCCTCACGGTGCGGGATCGATGTCCACGGCTCCCCCTGTCGACTCCACTGCTACCGCTCGCTCTGGTGAAGTTCCGGAGTTGACGGGAGTGTGTTCGAGGATCGATATATCGCGTCTAGATGAGATGCGATATATCGATCCCCTGACAAACCGCTACCCACCGATCCAGCGGGTAGTGTAGACATACCCTAAGTTACTCCTCTTCCTGGGACATCACTACTGCTCACTTCTCAATGGCAAGGCTTGCCAGAGATGCTTTATAAAGAAAGAAGACATTAAGTTAAACAAGTAACTTCCTTTGCTCGTGAATTCATGCCTGACAGCCCATCCCTTTTTAGTCTTCAAGCTAGCACTTCAGCTGGAACTGTTTTCTCATACCAGGTTTGCCTGGTTGCTGTCGTTCTTCTACATTTTACAGCTTGAGATGAGTTCTTCTGAGGAGGGAATAGAAGAGAGCAGAGGTCCTATCCCTGCTTGACAACTCGAGCTGAACACAATCAAGGATGAAGATTGCTTGATGTGCCTCTTGAAGAAAGTATAATGAAAAATAAGATTTTATTTTCTCCCTCTCCCTGGCTTATCTTCCTTCAGACTTTTTGTTGTTTTTCTTTGAGACCCCTTCCTTCCGTTTTGAAGTGGGGAGGGAGGGAATATTTCTTTTGGGATTTCTCATCTCACTTTTCCTCCTTCAAGCATCTTCTGTTTTGTACTTTGGCATATTGTTTCCCTCTGCCAAATTTAGACACCTTTCAAGAATAGTGAATCATGTACATTGTTAGATTGAGGGATTGCTTTAATGATAAAAAGGCTACCATAAATAATATATGTTTTGTATATAGACAGTGGCAGCACGGTAGAAATAATCTGAGACTGATTCTAATGGATTGATCTGCATGTAACATATGCTGGGAATGGGCAGCTGTAACATGTCAGAGAAATCTTTTCATGCATAAATGGAGTGTTTAATAATGCAGTTCTTTGGAATCAAAACTAAATCACAGCAGCTTAGGAAATGAAAGGATTTTGTCTTTAATTCATTAGCTTGTTTTTCTTTCCTCCTGACAGTCTGTTTTCTGAGGAGCTAAGCTTTTATTTATACTAATATTTTCAGCGAAGTATATTGTCATACAGGATAAAGTTTTTTTTTTTTAAATCATTAGTTGCCTTATCCTAATATATATCTAGCCTGTAAACCATTGTGCATTTAACAAACACAAAACATTTGTATTAATAAGTAACTGTGGTACGTACTGGCACGCAGGCCTAAAGATGTTTAGGCAAGTTCAGTTGTAGACATGAGAAAAGTCCTTCATTCTGTCTCCAGTGAAGGATGAATAACATAATCCTTTACAGCTAGATCTTAAGCACACTTTTATCCCATATTTACCCCATGTAATATTAGCCACCATTTGCTGTATTTCTGCATCATTATCAAATGATACCAGTATTTAAATATCAGGCAAATTTTATCATTTTTCTGAGCTGCAACTTGAATAGAATACTTTTTTTTAAAGTGCGACTCTATAGGTTGTAAAGAATCTAAACATTACTTGTGAACAAAATTCTCAATCTTCCCTACAGCGCTCACAGAAGCATATCTGGCACATATTACTTTGTTCTTTTTTTAACTATGATGTAACTTATTTGAGATATGAAGAGGGATATTGGGTCCAGGTATTATGCAGTGGTAATTGAATATTAGATACTGTAGGAAATAGTCACTCCGTGTTATGCCACCTGATCTATTGCCTGTTTTCAAAAAGTATTTTGTTCTCAATTCTTTTCCTATTTATTAATTGCATGCTTTTTGGCTTGAAACTGACAAATATCTAGTTAGCCAGACGGAAGAAAGGTTTAATGAATCATAGCTGCAGCTGGGAGGCAAAATTACTTTTGAGTTTTGTGGCTTTTAAAATAAATGCGGAAAAGCTGTTTTGTTTTTTTCTTTTTTTTACCGTGGGAAACATAGTATTTTTCTAAATACTTTAGAGAACTGATTTATCAACAGTTCAGTTTTTTTACACAGGATAGTCAGTTATTCGTTATAGCAAAAACTACCTTTGTTCTGACATTCTTTTCATGATAAATTGCTTGCCGTAGCTTGCTGTAAATGTTACATAAAAATATGAAGTTCCTTTTTTTCTTAACAATTCCAGCAGCTTGGTAATGAGGACATGATGCAGTCTATTTTGTTTCTGATTTTCTTCAGCTTCCAAAATACCCTGTTAAGAAGTTTCATTGTGATGTGCATCCTAAGTTAGAGAGATCTCCCTTATATATTTCTCCTCTGGCAATAGAGAGGAAAATCTTTTCAGTTTTTGAACAAGATATTTCTTAACCTTTTCTGTGACTGTATTAAAGAAAGACACACAACTGTATTTCACTGATAATTGGAAGTATCTGGAAGACACTCTGATAAGAATGTTCTTGAACTTATGGCAACAGCAAAGTGGAACGGATTTAATTCTGGCCAATTTAACGATGTAGATTTTGGTGAATCAGTGTGCTGCTGATGTTTGGATGACATTCTTGGCAGAAGTGGAAGTAGGGACTAACATTTGTCTTCCCTCTCACTTGTAATAGGAGTACAGGTCTGTCTCATCTTATGCTGGGGTTACGTTCTGCAGTCAGCACGTAAAGCGAGAATCGCGTATAGTCAAAATTACGTTGAGTGTAATGGTGGGCGGAATCACCTGCACTACAGAAACAGTATTTAAATTGTTATTTTTCTCTTGTTTTTGCCGACCGCGTAAAGCTGAAATCGCGCCTAAGATGCGACAGAACTGTAGATTTTTCGGTTGCTTCTCCTGCTGAGCCACACCAGAGAATTAACTACATTCTTATTGGCTTCTTACTGTTATCACTGGGTTATGTGTTAAGGGCGGCTGTGGCCACACAGGTGCAGTTCTGCGGAGGTCACTTAGTTCTCCCAAGCTATAAGTATGTGTTCAAATACTAGAGATTTTCTCCAGATACACAGGAAAAAAAATATGCTTCAGTAATAGACTTTTAAGATTAGAAAAAGGCAAGCATGTACAGTACTTGTCCCAGTTGTATATATTCCCCAGTAAAGATAAAAATCCAGCCCTTCAATTTGTATAAATTACTAGTTCCAGATCCCCCAAATTCACCACATACAGCTATATGTAGCTTTTTATTTAAAAACCAGCAATTTTGAAGCAAGCTGCATGCTTAAAGCATGAACCATGTAACCAGATAGCTAACACGTTTTCTAACACGACTCATTTTTTCAGGGTAGATAAAGCCTATTTCATCAGTGTCCAATCTGTTCCTACTTAGAAGAATATTTTTGTAACCAAAAGTAGAGCCATAGGTTTTAAAATGAAAGATTAGATGCTGGAGCACAATTCCTTGGCAAGGGATGGGTTCTTCTGCAAATTCTGTGGTCACATAATTAGAGTAATCAGGAGTCCTGGTTTAAAGTCCTAAAATATATTTTAATGTCGGTATTAAAAATTCCTCATACAATAAGTAGAAACTCCCCTTTTTGTATGTGACAGCCCTCCAAACAGTGTATAATCCATTGAAATAGTCTTTTCTCTCCCTAAAAGTCTGTAACACGAGACTGCCAGATATGCTTTTGGAGCAAGGAAGAGTGAGGGGCAGAGTAGGGAATAAGAGACCTGCTTATTCACCCACCCCTGTCTTCCCAGTGCTTGCTGCAGGTGTCAGTTGGGAGTGTTATGTCACTGACATGCTATACACTTGATTGTTTGTGCTGAAAGTTCACAGCCCCTGTTTGAATGACTGTGATTAGTGTTTTCAGGAGGGGTGAGAGTTATTTCTCTCCTTCACTCTCTCCTTAAAATTTGGTGGAAATACTGGAACAAATTGGCAAAATAGCTCTCATCAGCCTTTCTGGTTTTCAGCTGGGCAGTGGTCACAATTTCTCTGCCTGCTGACTGACCTCTGTATGGTCAGCCTTCATATAGTTTTTTCTGTTCCACCTGCCAGTGAGGAACATCTTGTCACTTTCACAGTCTAGGGTGCATATTACTGAACGTGGCCAGAAGCTTGTTTTTGTTGGTCCTTTTTGAGTCTTTTAATGTCGCCTTCATCCACTTATTCCTCCACTTTTGAACAGCCAAGTGGAACAGAGTAAGGTAAGCAAGTTCACAGTGAGTATCCTGGAGCAGATGGAATAACACAGAGAAGGAATTTCAATTCCTAATTTCAAAGGTCAGTTCTCACTCTAAGGAGAAGTGCAGATCCTCCATGCATTCTACTTAGTGGCAGCCCTACATGTTGGTGCACTCACATTGCTGTCAACTGACTGTCACTACTGTAGCATGGTTTCATAATAATTCCAGGACATTATATATGTGTGTTTATCAAATGCTAGTAACTCCTGTTTGATAGTACACCTTTGAGCAGAAAAGCGCATTCATCAATTAAATTGATCCAGGTCTCTCCAAAACTTGCAAACTTTCTCATGGCTAAACTTGTCCATCCCTATGCTCCCAAAATTGCACTCCAAAGTGAAAAGCCATGAATGAGAAGCTTACCTTGAGGTTACTTCACTACCTGTCTGATTCACCAGGGTTATTTGGGCACTGATCCAGAATATGCATGTGGTCATATAGCTGCCATTATCAAGTAGATTTTCCCAGGGAGATGCCAAGGTCTGAGTAGTTAACTGAGGTCTTTTGTGAACTCTCACTAAGTGTGGGGGCTGGGGGAGGAACGATGATGATGTTTCTAGTTATCTACACAGTGTGTTCTTGTTTAACCAAAATAACATGATTGGGGCGCATAAGAATTGCCAGATTGGATGAGACCCAAGGTCCGTGAAGTCCAGTATCTAGCTTCTAACAGGGCTAGCACCAGATGCTTTAGTCAGGTGCAAGAACCATGCAGTAGGCAGGTGTGGGTTAATAACAGCCAACCCCAGTTTCTTTCCCTCTCCCCCAGTTTAGGTCTCAGATCAAATCCTGATCTCTCATAGATGGAATAAGTCCTGAAGCACTGTGTGAGAGCAGCTGATTGTGCCACTTGAGAGGCCTCCTCAGGAATGGGCTGTTCAAGAGGACATGCTAACATGAGAACTGTTTATTGCTTGTACACAGCTGGTCAGTTCTTCAGGAGCTATTCCAGCCAGCTGAGGTTGAGAATCAAGTGCTTGCAAGCTGATGCACTGATGGACGTGTATCAGGAGAAATACTTACGTACGCAAGTCAGGGTATGTCTACGCTGCAAACAGGTGTGATTGAAGAACATGTAGGCATACCTGAGCTACCTTTGATCTAGCCAGCTCAAGTTAACAGTAGCAGTGAAGCTGCAGTAGTACAAACTTAAGTAGAGGTGAACTGCTTAAGAATGTAGCCAGGGTCTTGGATGGGCTTGTTTTTTAGCTCCTGTTGAAATCTGTGCTTTCAGGACATCATTGCTATTGTTACTCAGGCTAGCTAGATCAACGCTAGCTCAGGATTGCCTACAGATGCTGCAGTTGCACCTCTTGATATCTTCTCAGGAGGAATTCTGACTCAGTTTAGAGCAGTACAACGTGAGTGTCTTGCTTCGTATGCGAGGTGGGGGATATCGGCCATCAGTCAGCACAGAGGCTGCAGAAAAACTAAATAAGAATATTTGTTTGCTTAGTCCTGTGTGTCCTCATAGAAGGACATACCAGATGGGCTACTTTAAAAGATGCGTGGAAAGAACATTTGTGTGTTCATGGTGGGATGGGAGGGTGGAGAAAGATAAACAGGAAGAAAATGGGAATGAGAGAAGGAATGGAGAAAGAAAAATCTAGAAATTAGATACATTGTTAGTCAACAATATGCAACAGTGAAGTAGTGGCAGGAGCCATAGTGAAGGCTCATTACCTGGCTACCAGTATTAAAACTGGGAATTGAAATAGGAAAAAAGGGGAAGTGAGTGAAAGCAGTCATTGCATTAGGCATTAATTACTCCGGGGGAAATTTTGCATCACTGCGTGTGCACAGAATTCATGGCCGTGCAGATTTCTTTGCTTCCCTGAAGAAAAATGACTTCTGACGGGGAAGCAAAGGGCAGCTGCAAGAGTGGTCATGCGTCCTTCCTCGGCAGTGCAGGCACATCTGTTTGGGTGCCTGGAGCAGCCGGTAGAGACATAAATCACTGGCGGGGAGGAGGGGGCGGCGCTGGGCAGTTGTGCATGTGAGAGAGACAGACACTCTGCCCCTCTTGCTCACTATTGTGGCATGCTCAGCGTGAAGGGCAAGGGCAAGGGCTTCGGCATGTTTTGAGGAGGTAGGCGTGAGGCAGGCTCTGTCCCCTCAGGCAGAGCAGAATGTAGCAGCCTGCCTGCTTAGTGAATTGTTCCCATTGTTCTTAGTGTATTCCCCCAGGAGTATAAAACAGGTGTAAAATTTTGAAGGCTCCTTTACATTGCCAAAGTGATGTAAAGGAACCTTACTGTAAAGAACAGTGTGGCCTTATAAATGCTTATGATGCTTTAGTAATTAGAACTGGTCTACATTTTTGGACTAAAAATTTCCTATCAAAATGTGCTCCATGAATTAAAAATTCAGCACCAAAAAATTAAAAATTCTGCACACTTTTAAAATTCTGCAAAATTCTACATACATTATTTGTTAAAATAATGCAATATGATCATGCTTAATGACTTCTTTGTTTCGGTCTTCACTGAGAAGTCTGAAGGAATGTCTAATATAGTGAATGCTAATGGGAAGAGGATAGGTTTACAAGATAAAATAAAAAAAAAAGAGCAAGTAAAAAATCACTTAGAAAAGTTACATGCCTGCAAGTCACCAGGGCCTGATGAAAAGCATCCTAGAATACTCAAGGAGTTAATAGAAGAGGTATCTGAGCCTCTAGCTATTATCTTTGGGAAATCATTGGAGACGGGGGAGATTCCAGAAGGCTGGAAGGGGGCAAATATAGTGCCCATCTATAAAAAGGGAAATAAAAACAACCCAGGACACTACAGACCAGTTAGTTTAACTTCTGTGCCAGGGAAGATAATGGAGCAGGTAATTAAAGAAATCATCTGCAAACACTTGGAAGGTGGTAAGGTGATAAGGAATAGTCAGCATGGATTTGTAAAGAACAAATTGTGTCAAACTAATCTGATAGCATTCTTTGATAGGATAACGAGCCTTGTGGATAAGGGAGAAGAGGTAGATGTGATATACTTAGACTTTAGTAAGGCATTTGATACAGTCTCGCATGATATTCTTATAGATAAACTAGGAAAGTACAATTTAGATGGGGCTACTATAAGGTGGGTGCATAACTGGCTGGATAACCGTACTCAGAGAGTAGTTGTTAATGGCTCCCAATCCTGCTGGAAAGGTATAACAAGTGGGGTTCCGCAGGGGTCTGTTTTGGGACCGGTTCTGTTCAATATCTTCATCAACGATTTAGATGTTGGCATAGAAAGTATGCTTATTAAGTTTGCGGACGATACCAAACTGGGAGGGATTGCAACTGCTCTGGAGGACAGGGTCAAAATTCAAAATGATCTGGACAAATTGGAGAAATGGTTTGAGGTAAACAGGATGAAGTTCAATAAAGATAAATGCAAAGTGCTCCACTTAGGAAGGAACAATCAGTTTCACACATACAGAATGGGAAGAGACTGTCTAGGAAGGAGTATGGCAGAAAGAGATCTAGGGGTCATAGTAGACCACAAGCTTAATATGAGTCAACAGTGTGATACTGTTGCAAAAAAAGCAAACGTGATTCTGGGATGGATTAACAGATGTGTTGTAAACAAGACACGAGAAGTCATTCTTCCGCTTTACTCTGCGCTGGTCAGGCCTCAGCTGGAGTATTGTGTCCAGTTCTGGGCACCGCATTTCAAGAAAGATGTGGAGAAATTGGAGAGGGTCCAGAGAAGAGCAACAAGAATGATTAAAGGTCTTGAGAACATGACCTGTGAAGGAAGGCTGAAGGAATTGGGTTTGTTTAGTTTGGAAAAGAGAAGACTGAGAGGGGACATGATAGCAGTTTTCAGGTATCTAAAAGGGTGTCATCAGGAGGAGGGAGAAAACTTGTTCACCTTAGCCTCCAATGATAGAACAAGAAGCAATGGGCTTAAACTGCAGCAAGGGAGATTTAGGTTGGACATTAGGAAAAAGTTCCTAACTGTCAGGGTAGTTAAACACTGGAATAGATTGCCTAGGGAAGTTGTGGAATCTCCATCTCTGGAGATATTTAAGAGTAGGTTAGATAAATGTCTATCAGGGATGGTCTAGACAGTAGTTGGTCCTGCCATGAGGGCAGGGGACTGGACTCGATGACCTCTCGAGGTCCCTTCCAGTCCTAGAGTCTGAGTCTGTGCTGGTTTCAATTATTTTGGTAATTTATTTAAACTACAATACAATGGATGGAGAATGGGAGGGAGGAGCACTGGAGGAAATCTCCAAACCCCCTCTGTCTAATAGTAATGTAGCTAGTATTGACCTTTTACTTCTAGTTATTAGTGAACAAATATATGCAGCCATATGCTGTGTTACATCATAGACAACTGAAGAACAAGCAAGGGCTGGGGACTCACTCACAATTTTATACTGGCTACTGATCATCTCCAGAAAGGTCAGTAACACACAGTTTTTTGGTGCAGAATTCCCTCAAGAGTAATCAATGGCCAGACTTTGAAAAATGTTGAGCATCCAACAGCTTCTATTGAGAACAATGGAGATCTACTCACTGCCCGCAAGAAACACACACCTCTTTGACAGCTAGCTGCTGAGCTCTCGGATTTGGCCCCAAAACTCTTCAGGTTGCAGATACTTTTCAAAAAGATTCTACACGTCTCCATCTCCTACCTACTGTACATTTTGAGTTGCAAACATATATCAATGTGTTCTCATTCTCTTGGCATTCCATCTGTCTGTCTTGTCCTCCAATCTCAGTTTGAATGAGTGACTGAATAAAATGAAAATACGTCTTTAGCAAAAGCTTGATGTGTAGAGTGGGGTACGATAGATTGGAAGATGTACTTATTTCTCCCATTCAAAGTATTAAAAAAAAAAGTGGAGTGGGATATATGCTTTATCTGTTGCAGCACAGTGTTACTGTGAGTAGCATAAACTACTCAGAGAAGAAATAGAAACTACTAGTAAAGAGGCAAAAAAAAAATTGAAAAATCTTAGGGGAAACAATATTTTGGGGCAGGGTAGCATAGTTGAAGGCAGTAAAGATTAAATAGGTTACCCAACCTGTTATCAGTTGTTATGATTCTGTAGTTTGATTTGATTCTGTTATTTCCCTGTGGTGTGCAGGAAGATTCCCTGGCTAAGGTCTGATCTACACTGTGGGGAGAGGAGTGGGGGTCAATCTAAGTTATGCAGCTTCAGCTATGTGAATAACATAGCTGAAGTTGACATACTTAGATCTCCTTACTGCGGTGTCTTCACTGCTCTCCCGTCAACTCTGTCTGCGCCTCTCGCCCTGGTGGAGTACCAGAGTCAATGGGAGAGCACTCGGTAGTCAATTTAGACGTGATAGATCGACCCCCACTGGATCAGTTGCTGCCTGTCAATACTGCAGGTAATGTAGACGAGCCCTAACAGTCTGTTCATGGGCTTCCCTTTGCCTCACAGATTCCCCTTTGCTGATTTTTAGTTTGTAAACCCTTGAAGACAAAGTCTCTCTCCTTTCCTCTCTGAATAGCGTTATTAGAAATTTACAAAGAAATAATAAATTGCTTCTGAAAATCATCCATCAGAAATGGAAATCTGCTATACATTGAAAATATAATTAAATATGCTTCACTGGGCTGCCTACCGCGGTTCCAGCCCCACTCAGCCCCCCTGCCCACCGCTCTCCCCTATGGAGGCAGAAGCTTGGTTCTGCGGCAGCCAAGCTTCTCCCTCCCCGACTTCTTCCCCCAGCGTGGTGCTTTCCTGCCCTGCCCCTCTCCATCCCTGCGCCAATCAGCTGATGGCTCTAGCCAGGGGGCAGGGGAAGCAGGCAGCGTGCACACAGCTCCGTAGAGGAGACAGAGAGGTAGGGACGGAGCCTTGGGGAAGGGGGTGGAACAGGGCATATCCCTTCCAGCCCCCTGCTGTGAGCCGCTCAGGGTAGGGGCCAGGGAGCACCGCTACGGGCTGAGCACTCCAGCCCTCTGCCCTGACCTCCTCCCCCCCACACCCAGTCTTCTGCCCTGCACCCCCCATACTGCCAGCCCTCTGCCCTGAACCCCGCACCCCAACACACACCCAGCCCTCTTCCCTGCACCCCCACAGCCCGATCCCTCAGCCCTGACACCCCTACATATCCAGCCTTCTGCCCTGCACCCCCATGCCCACATCTCTCTGCCCTGACCCCCCCACACTCAGCATTCTGCCCTGCACACCTCCCAGCCCTCTGCCCTGACCCTTGAACCCCTCCACACACCCAGCCTTCTGCCCTGCATCCCCCGCGCACACCAGCCCTTTGCCCTGACCCCCCTCCACCGCAACACACCCAGCCTTCTGCCCCACAGCCCCATCCCTCTGCCCTGACCCCCCACACACACTCAGCCTTCTGACCTGCACCCCCTACACCCCTAGGCCCTCTGCCCTGAACCCCCTGACACATCCAGCCCTCTGCCTTACACCTCCCACACCCCAGCCCACTGCCCTGACCCTTGAAACTCCCACCCCGTCTGGGGTCCCGGCTGCAGGTCCTGCTCAGCCTGCTGCCAGCCTAGGTGAACAGAACCCCAGGGTGGCAGCGAGCTGAGCAGGCTCAAGGCGTAAGTTCAGTATTTTAATTTAATTTTAAATGATGCTGCTTAAACATTTTGAAAACCTTGTTTACTTTACATGCAATAGTTTAGTTATATAATGTAGACTTACAGATAGAGACCTTCTAAAACACGTTAACATGTATTACCGGCATGCGAAACCTTAAATTAGAGTGAATAAATGAAGACTTGGCACAGCACTGCTGAAAGGTTGCCGACCCCTGTGCTACACTATACCTTTAGACACAAACTGTCCAAAGACCTGTTCTGATCTGCAGGTTGGGCCTCTTGGTGATTCCCAGATCCATGTTAAATGGGGGACTTAAACTGCATCTGAGTATTAATAGTAATGATATTGCCACATCTCTTATACATAGTAGATGGGACATATATGCATTATGTAACAGATTGGTAGAACACTATTACAGAAATCTCTTCTTGGCAGTGTGTGCAGAAGAGGCCTCTAGATTTCCCCAGCATTGCTTCCTGTCAGGCCCTAGGTGACTTCTAACTTTCAATTTCTTTAAAGCAAAATCCGGAGCATCGAACTGCACTTGAATTCAGGCTCTGTATAAGAAACTAAAGGTTATTAAAAGTACTTGTGCTACCAGCAAAGTGGCTTGGCAGAGCTGTGGAGTAAAACCAAGCCATGATTTTTCCTTTTGAAGTCTGTTCTCAGCAGGGCTTCACTGTTAATTGAGCCATATTTTATATCAAGTTTCAAAATGCTTAATTAAGAAGCCTTTTAAAATTACTCCCTAATCAACTTTGTCAGAAGAGACTAAAAGTTAAGATACTATGCAAGTGTCGTTGCAGGCAGGGGAAACGTTTTGAACTTGCTCTTCCAAATGCTGTCTGCCATTCTTCTGCAATTCTTAAGATTAGTCTTGGCCAATTTTTGGTTACAAAAGCTTAACATGGGGTGCCTACTGTACTCCTGATCTAGCCTATTAAACAAAATTTATAGTAGCAGCCCAATTGCCTGTGAGAAGCAGATGGGGCAAGAGATATGATGGAATCTAGGAACGCAAAACTACAAAAGGAGGAAGAATTGAGGTAATTCCTATACTATGTGTCTTCCTCTACTGCTTCCTTCCCCTCACTTGTTTCTTGCATTCTTTCACTGAGAACTCTCTTTCACACAGAGAAAAGGTATTACCATAACACACTTTTTACAAGCTGTTACATTTTTAAAGTTTTCAGTAGGGCTCTAAGGCGATTAAAAAAATTAATCACTATTAATCACACTGTTAAACAATAATAGAATAACATTTATTTAGATAGTTTTGAATATTTTCTACTGTTTCAAATATATTGATTTCAATTACAACACAGAATACGAAGTATTACATTGCTTTATATTTTTTATTACAAATACTTGCACTGTAAAAATGATAAAAGAAATAGTATTTTTCAGTTCACCTCATACATGTACTGTAGTGTAATCTCTTTATCATGAAAGTTGAACTTACAAATGGAGAATTGTGTACAAAAAAAGACTGCATTCAAAAATAAAACAATGTAAAACTTTAGAGCCTACAAGTCCACTCAGTCCTACTTCTTGTTCAGCTCAGACAGACAAGTTTGTTTACATTTGCAAGAGATAATGAAGCCCACTTCTTTACAATATCACCTGAAATGGAGAACAGGTGTTTGCATGGCACTTTTGTAGCATCACAAAATATTTATGTGCTAGATGCAGTAAAGACTCATATGTCCCTTCATGCTTCACCCAGCATTCCAAGGGCCATGCACCCATGCTGATGATGGGTTCTGCTCAATAACCATCCAAAGCAGTGCGAACCTATGCATGTTCATTTTTATCATCTGAGTCAGATGCCACCAGCAGAAAGTTGGATTTCTTTTTTGGTGGTTTGAGTTTTGTAGTTTCCGCATCGGAGTGTTGCTCTTTTAAAACTTCTGAATGCATGCTCCACATCTCATCCCTCTCAGATTTTGGAAGGCACTTCAGATTCTTAAAGCTTGGGTCGACTGATCTAGCTATCTTTAGAAATCTCACATTGGTACCTTCTTTGTGTTTTGTCAAATCTGCAGTGAAAATGTTCTTAAAAAGCACATGTGCTGGGTCATCATCCGAGGCTGCTATAACATGAAATATATGGCAGAATGTGGGTAAAACAGAGTAGGAAACATACAATTCTCCGCCAAGGAGTTCAGCCACAAATTTAATTAATGCATTTTTTTTTAACGAGCATCATCAGCATGGAAGCACGTCCTCTGGAATGGTGGTCGAAGCATGTAGAGGCATATGACTGTTTAGCATATCTGGCAGGTTAATACCTTGCAATGCCAACTACAAAAGTGTCATGCGAACACCTGTTCTCACTTTCAGGTGACATTGAAAATAAGAAGCGGACAGCTTTATCTGCCGTAAATGTAAACAAACTTGTTTGTCTTGGGGATTGGCTGAACAAGAAGTAGGACTGAGTGGAATTGTAGGCTGTAAATTTTTACAGTATTTTGTTTGAGTGCAGTTATGTAACAAAAAAGTCAACATTCATAAGTTGCACTTCCCCATAAAGAAATTGCAGTACAGTACTTGTATGAGAGATACTAAAAATGTGTCATAAAAAAAATAAAGTGAGCACTGTCTACTTTGTTGTAATTGAAATCAATATATTTGAAAATGTAGAAAAACATCCACAAATATATTTAATAAATTTCATTTGTTATTCAGTTATTTAACAGTGATTAAATTGTGATTAATTTCTTTAAGTTAATTGTGTGAGTGAACTGCGATTAATCAACAGCCCTAGTTTTCAGCCATGTAGTATTAGAACACTACCACAGCCTCATGCTTCCTGGACTATTAAAACTCCTTGTCATGATTTAATGCTATATTTTACTCTCTCTTTGCTTGCTTTAGAGCAGGGATAATCATATGGGGAAATGGAAATATTTTAGTGGACTCTTTTCCATCTCTCCCTGAAAGAGGTTACAGAGAGAATAAACTTTGAGGTTTTGTGGGGAAAAAATAGATTTTTATTTTTTTTTAAAAGCCTGCTCATGTAGTCTGTGTCAGGACAGTAATGGCTCCTTTCATGGTACAATTCCCCACTCTGAACCTTAGCGTCCACAAGATGGGGTACCGGCATGAATTCCTCTAAGCTTGATTACCAGCTTAGAACCTGTAGCGCTGCCACCAACCAGGAATTCCAGTGCCTGGTACACTCTGGTCCCCACAAAACCTTGCCCGGGGACCCCCAAGACCCAGACCCTCTTTATCTTAACACAAGGAAAGTAAACCCTTTCCCTCACCGTTGCCTCTCCCAGGCTTCCCCTCCCTGGGTTACCCTGGAAGATCACTGTGATTCAAACTCCTTGAATCTTTAAACAGAGAGGACAATTCACCTTCCTCCCTCCTTCTCTTTCCCCCTCCCAGACTCTTCCGGAGAGAAAGTAATCCTGGCACAGAGAGAAATCAGCCTCTCTCTCCCCCTTCCCTCCTTTCTCCCCACCAATTCCCTGGTGAATCCAGACCCAGTCCCCTGGGGTCTCACCAGAATAAAAAAACAATTAGATTCTTAAACAAGAAAAGCTTTTAATTAAAGAAAGAATTTTTACTGTTTTTTATCTTTGTAAATTTTAAAAAAATGGAATAGGTACAGGGTTTTTTAGCTATAGGCACTGGGAACACCCTCCCAGCCTAAGTATACAAGTACAAATTAAAATCTTTTCAGCAAAATACCAATTTGAACTCCTTTCAGCCAAATACACATTTGAACTTCTTCCAACCAAATACACATTTGCAAATAAAGAAAACAACCATAAGCCTAACTCGCTTTATCTACCTCACTATTCTGGATCTATAAGAACCTGTATCAGGGATATTGGAGAGAAACCTGGTTGCACGTCTGGTCCCTCTGAGCCCCCAGAGTGAACAACCACCAAAATCTAACAGTGTCATAAACAGATAGCTAAGAGTTAATGTTCTTTTACCTGTAAAGGGGTAACACCAGTAACCTGAAACACCTGACCAGAGGACCAATCAGGAAACAAGACTTTTTCAAATCTGGGTGGAGGGAAGTTTTGGGTGTGAGTTCTTTGTTCTTTGTCTTGTGTCTGTGCCCTCTCGGCTCTGAGAGTGATTTTTCTATCTCCTGGCTTTCTAATCTTCTGTTTCCAAGTTGTAAGTACAAGGATAGTAAGACAATAGGTTTATATTGTTTTTCTTTTGTATGTACATGTGTGTAGTTGCTGGAATGTTTTAAATTGTATTCTTTTTGGATAAGGCTGTTTATTCATTTTTCTTTTAAGCAATTGACCCTGTATATTGTCAACTTGATATAGAGCCTATTTTTAATGCCTTTTTCCTTTCTTTTTATATAAAGCTTTCTTTTTAAGACCTGTTGGAGTTTTTCTTTAGTGGGGACTCCAGGGAATTGAGTCTGCAGCTCACCAGGGAATTGGTGGGAGGAAGAAGTCAAGGGGAAAATCTCTTTGTGTTAGATTTACTAAGCCTGACTTTGCATACCCTCTGGGTGAGGGGGGGAGAGAGATTAGCTCTGTTGGTACCTGTGTTTCCAGGACTGGAAGCAGGGAATCTCCTAGGGTCGTCCAGGGAGGGGAGCCTGGGAGGAAGTAACAAGGAAACAAGGGGAGGGGGTTATTACCCTTTGTTGTAAGACTCAAGGCATCTGAGTCTTGGGGTCCCCCAGGGAAGGTTTTGGGGAGACCACAGTGAGCTAGGCACTGTATAACTCCTGGCTGGTGGCAACTTTACCAGGTCCAAGCTGGTAACTAAGCTTGGAGGTTTTCATGCTAACACCCATATTTTGGACGCTAAGGTCCAGATCTTGGAAAAAATGTTATGACAAACAGCGCACACAAAAACTTCCCTCCCTCAAGATTTGAAAGTATCCTGTCCTCTGATTGGTCCTCTGGTCAGGTGACTGGCAGGCTCACTGTTCTTGTTAACTCTTTTCAGGCAAAGAGATATGAAGCACTTCTGTTCTATTAACTCTTACTTATCTGTTTATGACAGTTCCCATTTTTAATTAGGTTTTAAGAAACTAACATTCATTAAAAGAATATTGCATGTATATTTGCCCATTACTCGCATCTAGATCTGCAAGATCCTGAGAGATCAGACTCTAAAGTTTACTGCCTTTTCCGTTTTTGTGTGCGTATTATGTCATCTCTAAGCTCTGTGCTCTTGGACTCATGGTAACGAAAACTGATTTACGGATAGAGAGACAAAAATAATAGTCCCAATAAATCTTTTTAAAACTTCATGAAAAATTCCTATAATACTTTGTCACATATGATATACTGAATACACGAGTTGTGTAAAAGTTTTATCTTTACTTATTTAGGAATGATTTGCATAACTCCTTTGTGGCTTCAGCTCTCTTGAATGGTGTCCATTCCAAACTCTGACTCATGAATATCTTAGACCAAGATTTTCCAAAATAGGAGCCTAAAGTGAGACTACTTACTCAATGTTTAGACTCCTAAATAAATGACCTGGGGTGAAATCATGGCCTCTTGAAGTCAACAGTAAAACTTTTGATTTCAGTGTGGCCATGATTTTCACCCCCTGATTTTCAAAAGTGGCTTATCATGCAATAGCTCCCATTGATACACGTTAAACACTCTTGGGTGCTCAGCCGCTCTTTAAATCAGGGTCAGGAAATTATTCCTGTTTGGGTCAGTCACTGGGACTTTATGCACTCATTTAATTTGTGTGTGCGCTTAAGCTTGTAAATAAAGCCCTTAATTCAGGAAAGCACTTAAGTGTGGAATGAGGAGTCCAGCGTTAGGCATCTAAGTTTGAAAAATCTTATCCTTTTATATCACCAACGCTTCCGTATTCTCAATTAGATAATATGCATGTCTGTAACAAACCACACAGAAGTGATCAAATCCATGCTGCTAAAAGACAAAACAAAATCATCTTTCTTGCAACATTACAAAATCAAGAACTCAGATTTGGGAAATAAGGAAGGTCCTGAATCTACAAGAGCAATTGATTTCCCTGGGGCTATATGTGCATAGATCTCATTCCAGGATTGGGGCCTACGTCTGTATGCTTAACTCTGAATCTTTATTTGACTGTCTCAAAATTACACTCTCATTAAAATATGTACAATAATACAGAAATTTCAATTATTTGGAATTTCAGTCTTTTATTTAGTTTAAAGAAAACTACTCAATTTTAAAATCAACATAAAATCCAAAATATTTTTTCCTTTATTTTTATTTTGAATATTTGACAGGATTTTTTTTTTTTCATCCTTGTTCTCAGATATTAGTGAGCTGGCGTCTTACAGTGTATTCATCTTTATGTGTATAAAATTAAAATAGGGATTTATACATGGGGCTAGATCTGACCAGAAAAAATGGCCTAAGCTTTCAGTAATATGTATGGCATGGTTGTGGTATATAGTTGCAATAAAATATTATACATATTTAATGTTTTTTTTATCCCACTTAATTTTTCAGTTTCTAGAAAAACATTTTAATCCATGTATTTTCTCCATCATTCATTGCTGGTTTTTTTGACTGCCTGTAACTGCCTGGTTTCATCCATAACTGTTCTGTTGCTAGTCTTTATCTGGATGTTTTTACAAAATCTAAGGTTTTCTTCAGGAGGAAAACGTGGTAACTAACTCATGGTATAATGCTAGTGTTGTCAAGGCATTTGTAGTTTTTAGCTATGTTAGCAAGGAAAGGTAAACACTAGTGTTAACATGTTAAAACTGCAACTGCCTTGTCCACACTAAGATGTTTACAGTCTGTTAGCAGCAGTAAAATACAAAACAGAACATTTTTCCCCTTAGTGTGGACACACCTTAAAAGGCACCAGGGAGCGCTACAGTCTTATTCTGTACATACAGGCAGTTCTGCAGCTAGCAGCTGCAATTTTAATTGTTTGGCTCAAAAGTTTAAAATAGTTTGTTACAATTTTTAAAAATCATGCAAGGTGGATGGTCTGAATTTTTGTATTTTAATTCCAAACCTTAATGTTTAATGTTTTATGTATAGTCTTAAAAAATACTTTGCAAACACATTTATCATTATATACATGTGACCAAATCGTGCAGTCTATGTCCAGGTTTTCTATTATAAATTGATGTAGCAAGTGCTTATACCTTTTTTGGATCATAGTTCATTGCAAAGCATACCATTCATAGTAGATAAGTTTCTTAGAACAATGAAGTTGCATTCATTTAAAGAGGATTTTTTTTCCTAATGCATATCCTATTGCAGAAAAACTGACAAATTTTAAGAATCTCTTGTCTTGGTTTTGATATCAAGACCTGTTACCTGTAAATATCTCTGATTTTATTAAAAATAATTCATGTACTTAGTTAAGGTTAAAACGCCTTTTGTTTTTAAACCAAGCAATCTAATCCGTGGTTTCTCCCTGTTAAAACTATTCCTTGGTATTCAAGCTCTTTAGGATAGAGCTAGAGCTCATGTTTGAAGAGCATCTAGCAAAATATTATTTAACTTTGGGGCCTTTGGATACTACTATAAATCCAGTCAAAACTGGAGCTCCATTGTGATAGGCACTGTATCAAAACTAATAAAGAGCGCACAGTCTACAAGGTGGGCCCTCAGTGTGATTAGGGTTGGTAAGTATCTCTGATGTAAATGATGTATATTAATAAACAACATCAAGACATTTTTCTAGTGGACAGAATTTTTTGTCATTGTTGCTTTATTTGTGTAACAAAATGTAAACTATTTGATTCAGAAGTCAATTGTCGCTTTTGATTCTTCATTGGTTAGAAGTACTGTAATTATGCCCAGTGTTTTGTTTACTCTGTGCTAAGAATGAGGCATGTGTTGTGTCCTGGCTTGAAAAAATCACATCACCAGTGGGAACTAGGAAGCTTCTCTAGGTGAATTTGGAGAGCAGCAAGGAGACAGCCATTGTTTTTTGCAGCATTCACATCTTCATTACAAACATGTTTCTGTGAATGTTCCAAAAATGAATCGAATCTTGTGTTTCTAAGTCTGGCAGCCAGCTCTAGTGCCTCTGCTGGTGATTTTAATTTTGTAATTAACTAGACCTGGTCCATTACACTGCTGCTATTCAGAATCCTATAGGCAGCCATGAAACTGTAAAGAACTATGTCAGTTTCACTCTGCTGCTGGTTGGAAAAGCTAAAAGTGGTGGCAGCAGTAGACACTAAGCCTTTCACAAGGAAAGATGACCCAAGCACTTCTCCTCCCAACAGTTAGGGTCTGGGCTGGGGAGGGAGAAAAAGAACTCAACTCTTCAAGGGGACGTTGATTGGCATCTTCCTACTTATCAGCTGCTTAGGGTGGGATTTTCGCAGATGCTCACTGTAGATCTGACTGCTCGCATTTAAGTTAACACGAGTTTCACCAGAGGCTGATATAAAGAAATGTAGGTGGTAGTAAGCTTTTCAGCAGGGCCTTGCCTTCATACCTCACTCATGCAGGAGAATGCTATATCCCATTTTTTCGTATCTGCCTTTGGGTGGTTGCTTTAATCTTCTGGCTACTAGGAGTTTTAAACCCTGCATTAAGCATTGCTGGAATGTCCTACTTTCAGAGGGTTTGCTGAGGATGTTAAAAAGTGAATTTCCTAATTCTGAATATAACTTCACTTAGATTTAACAGCCTTTAACATGTATAGTTGTGATTCAGCTTCACTGAATGTCATCTCATTTGCAGTTAGGTGCCAGAACAGCTCATCTTCACTGTGTGCTCTTTTTTCACTTAAAATATTCAGGAGATTGTTTTTGAAGTGTACCACAACCGTTCATGTGATTTTTATATATATATATATTTAAGAACAAGCTCACTGCAATTAAATGCAAGTTTGAAACTGCAACTTTCAGAGGTCTTGTGCCCTTTTGGGTATATTTTATAATTTAAAAGTATATGGTTTTCCTGAAGTCTAGAAAAGGTTTCAGAAGTTCTGATTTTTGGAATTTCATAAGCTATTATGAGCCATTGCTGTTTGTAAGGACATTGAATAATAATACTGAACTTCAAAAATAAACTGCCTTTAACAGGTACAAATTGCCAGTTTCTAAGAGCCATAATGCCTTGCTTTTGTCTCAGAATTTATTAATGCTTCAGAAGTATACTGTGCCATTCTGAATGGGAAAGTGGGGGAGGGGACATTGTCTTCAGCTAGCATACTGTTATCAGAGGGAATGTGTTTCTGGACACAAGATTTAGCATTCATTGGTTGTCTGAAGAAAGCTATTTCATCTGAGGATTGGATAAGAAGCTATGTCAATTTGCTGCCCGTCTCCAAGGCACTGGTGATGCTGCCTTCACAAGCTGGCTAACGTCACAGCTCCATCACCCAGCGGGGTGTGGGCTCTTTTTTTTTCTCCTCTTCTCTGTTTTAATTCTGTATTTGCTTCCTATTGTAGTTCTTAATCTGTCTTCTGCCAGATGCTAACAGCATGATATTTTGCAATCATTTAGGTGAATACAAGAAGGACGAACTCCTGGAAGCTGCTAGGTGAGTGCTGGTTAGAATACAAAGCATGTTGGAGATGGGAAGAGATGAGGAAAAGGGGCTTCTGTAAACTGTAATGTTTTGCATTGCCTTCTATGAAATGATGCCGGTAAACCAGCTTATTAGAATAAGTCTCTTTGGACTTTACAGTCTGTTATAAATAGAAAAGTCTATTTGTTTAATTGAAATCCCTCAACATGATGCTTATAAGGTTAATATTAATTGTGTTCTTGCCTTAAGCTGCTAGAAATCCTATTTACCATTTAGTGATTGTCCTTTTTAGGTGCAAATTACATATTGTTGGAGTATTTCCCTTTTTGTTTCACCACCTGAAAGCTTTATTTTCGAAATGTTTCCTACCAAAACGCAGCCTAGAGAAGCAAGAGCGAAAGGTGTAAAGTTCAGTCTAATATTCTAGAAATTATTTTATCCCTTGTTGCCTTTCTGACAGCTTGTAGAACAGTTATTTTACACTGTATTTTCCCTTTCAGTAACATTTTAAAATGTTATTTTTAGCAATATATACTGGTATTTGACATGTGATCTGAAGAATAAGTTAACTACTAATTCAGAAAATGGCTTTCAGCAGATCAGTAAAATGGGCTAAAGGAAAGATCCTATTATAAGGCTGAAGAAAGAGATGTTAAGACATTTTTTTGCATGAACTACTGTGGATTTAATAACAAATAGAAGAATATTCTGTATTTTATCAGCAGTTCTAAAACACTTGTGAGATATTTTGCAAATTGACATATTTTTCACTCTGCTTTGAAGAATAGCAATATACACTACATTAATATGAAACTTCTTATCACATCTTTTACAAAGGGACATGTCTTCCCTCCCCTCCCCCTGCCCTTACAGGAGCGGTAATGAAGAAAAACTAATGGCTTTATTGACTCCTTTAAATGTGAACTGCCATGCAAGTGATGGGCGGAAAGTAAGTTAATATCTATTTAATATTTTTACAGTTCTAGAGAGGTAAATGTGAACACTGAAATGCAGATATATAAACCAGGACAGAGTATATAGCTGAACTCTAAATGATGTGTTTTCACCATGAAATTAAATGCTGCCATACTTGATACTGCCAGTTGTGACAGATGGACAAAGCCAATGGACCATGGATTTCGAGCTTGCCTTTTCTTTTAAATATGAGATACTCTATTGTATGGAAAATGAGATGGTAGAATCTTCAATAATAACAAAATGTACCATTTTAGACTGTTAATAAAGTAGCTAAAGGAACAGAGGATCATTTACTATCTCTACACTATACCAGAGGTTCTTGAACTGCGGGTCGTGAGGTTATTACGTGGGGGTCACGAGCTGTCAGCCTCTACCCCTAAACTCCTCTTCGCTTCCAGCTTTTATAATAGTGTTAGATATTTTTTAAAAGTGTGTTTAATGTATAAGGGAGGGGTTGCACTCAGCAGCTTGCTGTGTGAAAGGGGTCATCAGTACAAAACTTTGAGAGCCACTGCATTACATGGTGTGGCTGTCCCATTTGGGGGAGAGGAGGGATTCTTCAGTAGAGGAAGTTAGCTCTCATAGGCCCTAATACCTTGCCAGTTAAAGCTGACAGTGTATTAATGAGATAAGAAAATTCAGTTAGTGCTAAACGTAAACATTGCATTGTTTGGCTTGGCTGTCGTTTTATTTATTAGGGATGCTGAAGGAAAAAAATAAGGATTATTTGGAATTAGGGGAAGTGAAGAGCATGTACAACATAGGCAGAATGCTGGCAAGACTTTTAGGATACGTTAATGTAAATTACAGAATGTGCATCTGGCTACTTAATTTCTGTGCTTAATGTCCTTAGGGTTTCATGATTTGTGATGTTAGGCGTTCACATTAACAGACAGATTTGTCTAGCTTTCTAGGCTTACAGACTTTGGTGGCTATTTTAAGTATTTGTTGGAATTTTCTCAATATATGTAGATTAGAAAATCCATCATATGCGATTGTACATCACACTCTGAAGAGTTTGAGTTAATCCAGTAAATAGATATTTCAGACTGAAAAGCATGTGTTTTTAAATTCTTACTGTTCTTAAAAGTATTTTCAATGCAATGTCTTTTATTACACTTAAAAACAAACAAACAACCCACAGCTGCTGACCCAGATCTGCAGCTGGGGTAAATAGGCACAGCTCCATTGAAGCCAATGGAGCTATGCTGATTTACGCTAGCCAAGAATCTGGTCCACTTTATTCATGGGGAAAATATCCCTTGCCTTACCATTGCAGAGTGCCTGGTGTTTGCTACTAGAATGTTGCTTCGTTTGTTAAAATATGCTGACAGACCTTTACAGGCATCAATGTGATTAATGTTTGCTTAAATGAAGCAAGTAACTTTAATAGAAAAATTTTACATCTTTGAATTGCAATATCTAGAAATGTTAAAAAAATCTAGTGTTTTACTTCCACAATCCATATTTTAAATGTTAAGGGTTGTTGTCAATAATTGAACCCTTCTGAATCTTGGTAGAACAAGCTATTTAAGCAATTAAATTGAAGACCCATTAAAAAAAGAGTATAAGCATGTAAGAATGGCCATACTGGGTCAGACCAAGGGTCCATCTAGCCCAGTGTCCCGTCCTCCAACAGTGCCAATGCCAGGTGCCCCAGAGGTAATAAATAGAACAGATAATCATCAAGTGATCCATCCTCTGTTGCCCATTCCCAGCTTCTGGCAAACCGAGGCTAGGGACAACATCTCTGCCCATCCTGGCTAATAGCCACTGATGGACCTATTCTCCATGAACTTACATAGTTCTTTTTTGAACCCTGTTATAGTCTTGGCCTTCACAACATCCACTGGCAAGGAGTTCCACAGGTTAACTGTGCGTTGTGTGGAAAAATGCTTCCTTTTGTTTGTTTTAAACCTGCTGCATATTAATTTCATTTGGTGATCCCTAGTTCTTGTGTTATGAGAATGAGTAAATACTTCCTTATTTACTTTCTCCACACCAATCATGATTTTATAGGCTTCAATCACATCCCCCCCCCCCCCCCCCCCGGTCATCTCCTTATCCAAGCTGAAAAGACCTAGTCTTATTAATCTCTCCTCATACAGAAGCCATTCCATATCCCTAATCATTTTTGTTGCCCTTTTCTGAACCTTTTCCAATTCCATTCTATCTTTTTTGAGATGAGGTGACCACATCTGCACACAGTATTCAAGATGTTGACGTGCGATGGATTTATATAGCGACAATATGATATTTTCTGTCTTAATGATGCCCAACCTGCTGTTTGCTTTTTTTAACTCTCGCTGCACATTGAATGGATGTTTTCAGAGAACTATCCACAATGACTCCAAGATCTTTCTTGAGTGGTAACAGCTAATTTAGACTCCATCATTTTATATGTATAGTTGGGATTATGCTTTCCAATGTGCATCACTTTGCATGTATCAACATTAAATGTCATCAGCCATTTTGTTGCCCAGTTACCCAGTTTTGTGATATTCCTTTGTAGCTTTCTGCAGTCTCCCTAGAACTTAGCTATCTTGATTAATTTTGTATCATCTCCAAATTTTGCCACCTCACTGTTTACCCCTTTTTTCAGATCATTTACAAATATATTGATTAGGACTGATCCCAGTATAGAACCCTGGGGGATACCACTGTTTACCTCTCTCCGGTAATGCAGTATTTTGTCCTGATACATAGGGATCTATGATGTACTCTCTGTGTTATAATAAAGATATAACTCATAGTTAGTGTTTTTAGAAAGATAAGACAGACCTGTTCAGATGAAGTACTATTTAAATATATTTATAAAATACTGTTTTGACATAGTTAAGTACTAAGACAGACAAATCAGCAACACATTTCTGGTTGAGCATTTGAGCCCCATCACTATTGATATGAGGCTAAAGGTAGGATTGCTACTTCTGTCAACAAGACCAATGATCCCTCAGAAATATACTCTCTAGTATTTGTGCTACCATGAAATAAAAATTAGATTTAAGGAAAAAAATTGGTTAGTAGACATTTGGTTAGTAGGCATTATTGAATGGTATGACAGCACTTGAGTTTCAACACAAAAGCTTAATTTAAGTCCAAGATTCAGAAAGCACATCAGAGTTAGAATTAAACAGTGCTGAGATTTAGAGAATACATTGGTTTGTGTGTTTGTCCAATTCTTGTCAGTAAAAGAACTAGTTGCTAAAAGCATTCTAAGCAGTCAGGTGGTTTATATCCAGGTAAAGATAAGACAGTTCTGTTAATTGTTAGGACTATGTCCTTTTTGTAATAATAGTCAGTATCATAAAAATGTGTACCATCAAGTCGGTTTGCTGAATAAATTGAATCCAGTTACCCACAGACAAGGCTATTTTGAAACTTATATTTCGTTTTTTCAATATTAGTGTGCAGAATGGAAATTCAAATAGAAGGCATTTTTAGAAGTACAGTGTTGTTCAACTGAAAGTATTGTATTTGTGAGATGTGAGTTTTGGACCCTCTAACAATGCAAGACTATTTTGTTGGACTTCTGAAGTAGTTTAGATGAGCTAGTGGTGCAAATAATTACAACTCTTAGCACATGGACTGTTGTGAGCTAGCACCTCACTTGGTGTAAGTTGGAGTAGCTAAGTTGACTCCAATTGACCTGCACCGATTTACACCAACTGAGGTTCTAGCACATTGGCTTTTTCAATGTTTTACTGTATAGACTGTTTTTTCATTCCTTAAGGTTTAGTTTCAGAAAAAAACTCTTGTGTATTTCTTCTGTTTTAACGTTTTTAATGCCCCGTCTCTGTACTAGCTAGGCACAGATTTAATTGTAGGTGAGCAAACTTATGCTAACCTCTGTATTTTTGTTTGTTACAAATCAGTAGGTTCCATACACTGTGTTCTTTACATTTTAGAATCTGCATACTAAGAGTTGTTGCGTTAGAACTACTACTTACGTTTTCCCAAACATTTTTCCTCTAGCCATTATTGTCAGAATTTATATTAATTCTTGCTATAATTTTATAGTTTACCCATTTTTTGTGTGGATAATTTTTTACGCACCATAGTCAAGATCCACTGTGTGTGTGTGTGTGCGCGCGCACGCGCATAGGATACTACACAAGTAACTAAGCTGTGCAGTGCACATAGTCAATTTCTTGACAAGACAACTGAAAGCATTATATAGTAGCAAGATTTCATAAGAAAACAAATAATGGTTGTTGTGGTATAATTCCCCACTCTGAACCTTAGCGTCCAAAAGATGGGGTACCAGCATGAATTCCTCTAAGCTCAATTACCAGCTTAGTACTTGTAGCACTGCCACCAACCAGGAATTCCAGTGCCTGGTACACTCTGGTCCCCACAAAACCTTGCCCGGGGACCCCCAAGACCCAGACCCTCTGGATCTTAACACAAGGAAAGTAAACCCTTTCCCTCACCGTTGCCTCTCCCAGGCTTCCCCTCCCTGGGTTACCCTGGAAGATCACTGTGATTCAAACTCCTTGAATCTTAAAACAAAGAGGAAAATTCACCTTCCCCCCCTCCTTCTCTCTCCCCCTCCCAGACTCTCCCTGAGAGAGAAAGTAATCCTAACACAGGGAGAAATTAACCTCTCTCCCCCTTCCCTCCTTTCTCCCCACCAATTCCCTGGTGAATCCAGACCCAGTCCCCTGGGGTCTCACCAGAATAAAAAAACAATCAGGTCCTTAACAAGAAAAGCTTTTAATTAAAGAAAGAAAAAACAGTAAAAATTATCTTTGTAAATTTAAGATGGAATATGTTACAGGGTCTTTTAGCTATAGGTAGTGGGAATACCCTCCCAGCCTAAGTATACGAGTATAAATTAAAATCCTTTCAGCAAAATACCAATTTGAACTCCTTCCAGCCAAATACACATTTGAACTCCTCCCAGCCAAATACACATTTGCAAATAAAGAAAACAAATGTAAGCCTAACTCGCCTTATCACCTTGTACTTACTATTTTGAATCTATAAGAACCTGTATCAGGGAGATTGGAGAGAAACCTGGTTGCACGTCTGATCACTGTCAGAACCCAGAGAGAACAACAACCAAACACTAACAGCACACACACAAACTTCCCTCCCTCAAGATTTGAAAGTATCCTGTCCCCTGATAGGTCCTCTGGTCAGGTGACAGCCAGGCTCACTGATCTTGTTAACCCTTAACAAGCAAAAGAGATATGAAGTACATCTGTTCTATTAACTCTTACTTATCTCTTTATGCAATGGTATGCATGCTTTTCAAAAATTCTGTTGGGTAGAGTCAAAAGTCAAATAGGATCTGTTCTTCCCCATCTGTGCCTTCCAGATGGCTGGATACCTCATATCTCTGTAACCCCTCTTCTCGAAATGAATGCAAGTATTCATCTACAGATAGCGCTACTTGAAGCGGCATCAACTTCAGCCTGGATATTTGCTACCTTTTGAGGGGGACTACCCCAAATAGGAGCTTTACCTTTTACCCACCATGGATTCAAGGAGCTAGTTCCCACAGATTGCATACAGAGAGGTTTCCACAGGGCAAGCAAAGAGGAGAAATGATGCTATGAAAGCAGTGCTTTTGGCCTACCCTCACCTCAAGAACTGCTTAAGAAACAGTGTCCACTCATGGTCCCAGAGGTGGCCATATAACCTTTAAAATGTACTCCATCTGAAGCACTCTTTGTGAAAGAGAAGCTGAGTACCCTGCTTAGGGGGGGATAGTGCATGCACGTGTGCACGCACAAGCAGTTTCCCTTTCTTCTTGTCTTCTCGTTCTTGCTCCTCCTTTTCCCCATGGCTCGTTATCTTTTCTTACTATGATATCTGTCTGACTTATTTTTTTTTGGAGCAGGGAAGTAGTTGTCTAGTCTGTAAAATGTCCTGTACACCTGTGATTCTATACATAAATTACAAAAAATGTTACATTAAAAGAACACTGTTAAGGTTGCAAATCCAAGCACTCCAAAATTAGGAAATGCTTGAGTTAAAATTATCTGATCACATGCTTTTTTCCCCATAGGACCCTTGCCTTAGTGCACACGTATTGAGTAGCCACTCTGTATTTTCTTTCATCCATTTAGGTCAGTGTGTGGGCCCCATGCCTTATTTACTGCACGCTATTCAAACCTTGCTCTGAAGACAGTATTATTAATTTTCTCAGGTGCTTTTCCATGGTGTTCATCATGGTAGTACCTGAGTGCCCATCACAAACATTCATTAATTTTATCAACTCCCTCTGAGATGAGGGGTGTCGTCATACCTATTTTACAGAGGGAAATTTAAGCACAAACACATTAAGGTGAAAAGTATCCACTAATTTTGGGTGTCCAATTTGAGAGACTTTGGATCTCTCTTTTCAGAGTATTTAGCATTATAATGTTATAATGCTATGCATCTAATATAGCTGTTGTGCCCTTCTGGAGCAGGAAAATCATCTGGTCTGTAAAATGCCATGCGCACTTTATATATGCCAAGCACAGCTCTTACTGACTTCAGTTGCAGCTGTGCATGCTCAGCATTTCTGCAAATCAGACCCCCTGGCTCTCAAGTCAGGCACCCAGAAAATGGGGAACACAATCAGGGACCCTGTGAAAAGCTTGGTTTCATGTATTTGCCCAGCATCATACACAAGAACTATGTGGCAGAGCAGGCATGTAACCCAGTTCCCTAGGGCAGCATTCAATAGTTTTAACCACGAGGCCATCCTTTCTTCTTCCTGCAACACTCTTCCTCATTCACTACATACCTTCAAGCCTCTACAACAAATGAGACCAGTCCACTTCACTACACAGCTTTGATTATTCTCGGAGCACGCCTACTATCTAGAAGAATTAGTGTGTATAGTGCGCACACACAAGGGCCCTCCTCGTCCAATTTCAGTCTAACCCACTCCTTTACTACCAACCCTAGTGTTTGCCCCCCCATATGTCTGCCAGCTCCCAGTCTTCCCCCACCAGGCTCCTTGTCCTAATCTACTCCCTCTGCTGCAGTTCCCCCATCTTCTCAAATCCAGCACTTGTCCTCTCTGTATTTGAGTCAGGATGCTTCTTCCTGACCCATACTCCCCTGTCGTCGTGGCACAGGAATGCTTTGCCACATGAGGTGGAGCAGGATTTATGGATTCTATATAGCAAATGCACAGTAAGAAGTCCAGCTCTCGGGAGGGTCCCATGTATACTGCTGTGTATGAGAACAACCCACCCAGTATAGTGTGTGCTTGTACTGGGGGGCAATGGTATGGAACCTGCTCCAGTTCTGAAGCTCTCGCAACATCCACAGAGCAGCTGCGATGCTGTGGAGTGACCTTGTGAGAGATGGTGGGAGATTACATCTCTCTTTGCTTCCCTTTCACTCCTCCCACCTTTCATTGCCTGACTGCAGAGGTCAGGTAAGCAGGAAGTGTACTGTATAAAAAACAGATGAATTATTCCCTAGCTCCCCAGGGAAAGCCTCCTAGTTGCTGTTGGTAAGTTGATTTGCCAACTCATAACTTAGAATACTCAAGGTTGTCAACCCTATGCATTCCACAATCATGAGATTGACTTAAAATTTAGGAAATGTAAAAAAATGTTGGGTTTTTCTTCAAATAGTGTCCCTGTGGGTGCTCCACATCAAGATGAGTATTTATCTGTGTATTTGATTGAAGATTTGTCAGCAGTGTCTGAACCTGGTACAAGGGTATAGAGGGAGGAAGTGGACCAGTTGCTTCTCAGTTGCCTGCTGCTTGAAATAAAGTAGCACAATGTCTGTTAGATAGCTATGCAGTTTGCTACCCCTCTCGCTTAATTTTTTTTTCTCAGTATTTTTTTTTTATTTTGTTAGCACAGATTGTGCTTTTTTAGGCAGAGGTTTCCCCTTCCCTCCTTTTGCACAATTTGGGCCTTTGCTTTTCCTTGGACCTTGACCTGCGGCCTCGAGTAAGGGTTATGCCCAAGACCACACACTTCAAATCCTGCCAGACCTGCCACAGGTCTTTCCTTCACAGTAGCAGACATTCAGACTGCCTCTGCTGCCTGGGAGAGTCTCACATCTTCTCCATATGTAAGCTCTCCTCATGTTTCAAAAGCAGATCTAAGGATTTTAGGGAGGACAGACTAAAACTCTTGTTAGTGGAGCACTCGCTGAGACTGATGGGATCTGAGTGGTGACACCCCCTCATCCCCCCCTGTAGTGGGGTGACCACCTGCTCCAGCCTGGAAGGGGTTAGAAAAGCCCCGCAGAGGGCATTGTAAAACCCTAGCTGATTGGGGGAAGTGGCTGCAGCTGGGGCCATGCCCCAAACTGAGCAACAGGGCCTTATAAGAAGGCCAGGAGCAAACAGTCTCTCTCTGCATTCATAGAATATCAGAGTTGGAAGGGACCTCAGGAGGTCATCTAGTTCCCCCCTGCCCTGCTCAAAGCAGGACCAATCCCCAGACAGGTTTTTATTCCAGTTCCCTAAATGGCCCCCTCAAGGATTGAACTCACAACCCTGGGTTTAGTAGGCCAATACTCAAACCACTGAGCTATCCCTCCCTGCAGAGAGAGGAAGGCCTGGCTGCAGAGAGGTTAACTAGGTATCTGGAGTGGAGCAGGGCTGGGGAAAGGCCAGGGGAGCCAGGGAGCTCTGGCCTAGGAAACCCCCAGTCTGCAGACCTTGTAAGGCCTATTTTAGGTACTGGGTTGCAGGGGCAGCCCATGGGTAGCCAGAGGCAGCAGGTTCAAACCCCTTTGCCTGTGATGAGTGGCTTATACTGCAGTCTGCCACAGTGAACAGGGGCTAGATGGAGACTGGGCAGTAGCCAAGACTGAGGCAAAGTGGGGCTAGTGGGTGGGGGTTCCCCTGAGAGGGGGAGGCCCTGACTGTGGGGGTACTGCCTGGGGGCAGCACCTCAGTTAAAGGGGCACTGAGGTCCTGAGAGGCACACAGGTGCCAAGAGGACAGGCGGATCACCGGCCTGCAGAGAGCGCTCCGGAGCTGGAACAAGCTAATTCCCAGAAGTCACCAGCAGAAGGCACCGCAGGGGTGAGTCCGTACGTGTTCACCCTCGTACACTGGCCTTCCAGAGAGTCCTGGTGACCATCTCTACTGAGATGGTGAGCAAAGACCCTGGGTGCCCTTCAGAACCATCTAGACCAGTGGTTCTCAACCTGTGACTCGCAGGCCACTTGCAGCCCAATCATCACAAACTTGCGGCCCATGTGACATCCTCAGGGCTGTACAGATAATACATATTGTGTGGATGCAGCCCATGTAACACACAGAGATCTGCATATGTGGCCACAATGGTAAATAGGTTGAGAACCACTGACCCTCAAAGAAGAAAGAAAAGGGAAGACTCCTTCCCCACCACCTCCAATCTGGCTCTCAGGAGACTCTTGCATCTGTTACAAGTATTACTGAAGCTCCTATATCTTCCAGTATTGAGATCAGAGCACTGTTTAAGACCATGCTGTATGCTGAGAAGCCATCAGATAAACCACCTAGAGCGGCACTTACATGAGCACCAGATTTTGTGCCTCCAAAACTCAGGGACTCCAGGCCAAGTCAAAATCCTCATTGATATACCACCTTCAATAACCAGACATGAAGGATGCACCAATCACACACTTGGGTACTATCTCCTGTACCACCTGACATACTGTCTCCTGAGGTTCCCTGTCTGGCGCCTTGGTACCATTGAGTCTCCTATCCTATGAGGACCTGGAATCCCAGAAGAACCTGAATCACCATTACTGAGAGATACCAAGAGACATTCCCCACTCCTACCATGTCACCTCCCAGAGCCTACTTACTGACACTGTCACAAACACGTCAAAAAGTCTTTGTGGGTACAGAGAGACCTTTCTAGCCTGCACTGACACATGCTCCAGTGCCATCATGCCAACAATATTGACTTCTGGTACCCATGCAATTACAGGGCTCTTTTCGGGTCCTAAGACTAACTCGACCACTGGCACCCGAAGCCATTTCCGCCTCCAGTAGGCACATGAGATAACACCTCATCTGATTTTGAGGTGTTTATACACGATTCCTCCACCTTTGTCTCATTTGAGAGTCCCTGAAAAGGGCAACAGATATGTCAAGGACATGTTCCTTTAGCTGGTTTGCTTCCTCATGGTGATTGCCCTCACACAGTAAAACATTGGCCCTACTTCTGTAGAGTAGTGTCCTTCTCTTGGTCAAGGTGATTTCATCCTAATCTCTTTATAGGGACTAAAAACCACTACTCCACACTGTTCAAGAATATTTACAGGAGGATGATTTAGAGCCTTACAGACCCGGTTGGTTAGAACTGAGATGTACTGGAAAACTGTGGAGAAGCTTGCTACCTCAAACCAAATTAATTCATAAATTTAAATACAGATCTGATTGGACAAATAAAGCATCAGACTATTGAAATAAAAATCCTTAATATCTACGTCTTCAGTCTACCAACTTAGACCAGCTTGCTGTCTTTGGTCAGAGGGTGCGCTGCAGCTGGGAGTCAGCCTTCCAGCTCGGGGTAGACACACTCTGTAGCTCAGCTCAAGTTAGCACACTAAATATAGCCCTGTGGAGACTGCAGCTGGGACTCTCATGCCCACGTCTCCACTGGAGCCACAAGAGCCACACTTTATTTTTAGTGTGCTAGCTCGAGCAGAGTCTGAGTTTGTCTATCTGGACTGAGAGGCTCACTCCCAGCCGCAGTATGGACATACCTATAGTGGCCAGAAGGCATCAACAACCACTGTAAGAATGCTAGATGTTTGGATATCCTCTAGTGACTCCTGTTAATAACAGTAACATTTCTTCCCTGTCTTACTTCCACCTCAGCAAGAGGAGATTATGCTTCAGTTTTAAAATGTTCTTGATGGCTCTTCTAGACAGCCAGAAATAAACTAAATATAATGGTTTCTTCCCTTGTGGGAAATAGTACTCTAAGCTGTTCCTGATAGGACTCTGCCATAGTTTCCAGACAATATAAATCTCCATTCTGTATTGAAGGCAATGCCATGCCAAGATTCTATTAGGAAAGGGAGAATTTGGCATGAGCTCTACTTTGATTTTTATTTATTTATTTATGTATGTGTGTGTATGTATGTATGTATTTTTTTCAGCCCAGCAAGTCAGTAGTAGAATAGCTCAGCTGCCAGAACCTCATCCCAGAGGAGTGGAATCTAAAAATCTTTATCTGTTAATCTGTCTCAAATTCTGCACCATGCGATATACTGGCTTCTCATGACCAGTTCTACCAGTTTCAGATTCTTCTTCTAGAACGTCATGGTCATGGTATACTATTTCTCTCCTATTCTTCCCCAAAGATGGATAGCTCAGTGGTTTGAGCATTGGCCTGCTAAATCCAGGGTTGTAAGTTCAATTGTTGAGGGGGGCCAGTTGGGGATTGGTCCTGCTTTGATCAGGGGGTTGGACTAGATGATCTCCTGAGGTGCCTTCCAACCCTGATATTCTGTGCTTCCTAACTATTGGGCAGAATAAGGTTTTTGCCAGTTCGCTGGCTCTTGGGGACCTCCATCCTTTTTGGCTCTCAGACCTCCAGAACCTGGCAGTGACACAAGCATGGTGTTTCCCTGAGATTTCTGAATTTCTTTCTCAAAGGCTGATGTTCCACTCCTACCCCAACCCTTTCAAGCATGGAAACTGCATAGAGCAACTTCCTTTTGTAACCCACACACCTCTTGGGTGTGGTGTTGTCTCATCTGGGGGGAGAGGGGAAAAGTGAGCGAGAGAGAGAGAGATTTTTAAAATGAGTCTGCTTTACAGCCTTGGCTACCAGGCAGGTGGCTTTTGGCTCATCCAGTAAGCTCCAGAGGTCCCCGGTTCGATCCTGCCCGCTGATAAAACGGGATCTGTCGGCATTACACTTGCACAAAAGGTCTCAGAGGAAGTTTTAGATTGAAGGGTTAGGAAATATTCCACTTCCTTGACATGCTGTCTTTCCTACACATGTGCCAAGAAGAACCCAAAACTCTTTGCATTTTTTGTTGTCCTGTTTTAAGAAAAGACTAAAGGTCAACACCATTTTCCAATCATAGGCATCTGCTGTTTCTGAAATCCTTGGACCCTTTGGAGGCTGAGACATTGGTTTCCATCCAGCTAGTAAATGTATTTTTTTTGTTCCTAGTCATTACAGAGACCCTTTAAGCAAATGGTTACTCAATAGGCCGTGTCCCATGTTCTTCCGATATTTATGGGACCACCCTTTGAGCCAGTAGGCCTGGTCTCTGAATCTGCTTCCTCTGAAAGTGACACTGCAGCTGGAAGCATCGTAACCTTGGAAGATTCCGGAACTGTTATCCCTCTGCTGTATCGGCTGTTTTTGTGGATCAGGTTGAACTACGCTTTTCTATGGAGTTTATTCCTAAAGTGAACACAGAGTTTCACCTCGACTAGTCTGTTGTTGTTCTGTCTTCTATCCTATCTCAGTCACCCCTTTGGTAGGAGTTTTGAAGGTTGATTCATCTTACTGAGATGCTGAGAAAAGTGAGTTTTCTCTTTTGATGGTCCCAACAGGCAAAAACAGCTTCTAAGGTGGTGGTTGCTGGATAAAAGATTACATTTGTCTTTCTGGTGTTCAGGATTATCACCCTCTTCTTCTTAACGTCAGGAGTCAGTCTCAAGAGAAATCGCCCCTTCTGCGCGGTGACTGCTGGGGTCTGTTATAGCGTTTAGTAAGGCTTCCACATGGTCTTCCCCATAGCACCCTTCTTCTGTCTGCACTGGATGGGTCCTTTGGCTGAATGGAGCTCCAAGTAGCATTACTTACCAGTAATTCTTATTGTCTTACTCTTCTCGTCTCCCAGCCTACTCCTTATCCTTCTCCACTTTGAGGAAAGGTGCTGCTGTCTTGGCCCCTCCCTGCTTTCTGTACTTGTTTCTTGCTTTGCTTTGGAAGTATTTAACTGAAGTGGGGGGAGGGGGGCGCTGACTTGGTCTTCTGTAGGAAGCTACATATATATATATATATATGAACCCTCTTGCTTTCATGTAGGGAAAATCGGTTATCCCTAATGACTTTCTATATGAGGGCAGACAAGAGGGCTACAATAGAGTAATATCAGTAAGTAATGTTTCTTTGTGCCACACACATTCACAAAAATGAGTGAATTCCTTCTATTTTCTGGGTCCTGGTCTTGTCTGCCCACCACCTTGTCCTCTTTCTCCATGGGTTTTTCTGTTTTGCGCTCCCAAGGAGGAGTTTAGTGGTTTTTCTGTGGCCTGCTTCTGCTCTGTTAGCCTACTGCTCTGTTGTTTAATGGGTCTGAGAACAGAAAGAGGTGAGAATGAACTTCTCAAAGGGAGTTGCGGTAAAAGGTCAGTTGGGGAAAGAGGATAGGGTTTCAGCAGAAGATGGTTGGCATTCAGGATACCCATGTAGAAAACGTTCTCTGTTTCTGATGGTCATAAGACTCCTAGATAGTGACCACATGGCCTTGTTGCACAGTTCCTGAGTTTCACAGGAGTCTTGCCCAGCTTAGAAGGCATACCATAATGGAAAGCTTTGTCCATCTCTAACCCCAGGCCTTCCCTTGCTCTCCTTGGACAGTGCTTCGTCCCTTTTTTCTCCACCTCTGATAGGCATAGATACTGTAGCGTTTCCTGAGAATCTCCGCCAGTGACACCAACATTATGTAAGACAGTGTTTTAGCCCTCTTTGTTCCCTTCTCCCGCACAGCTGGCCACATAGTTCATATGGCTGTTTTTGTGTGGAGCTCCTGCTTCGTGATAAGGTCCTTAGGCAATATTATTATTACTTCTGTTTGTCCAGCATGACATATAGTGAGTCCCCAACCCTGAACTGTATAATATAGGCTTGCTGTATTGCATTGAATAGTTATTGTTAAGTTCAGAAATCAGTTCCATTGTTGTGCAAAGGTCAGACGAACTAGCATAAACTCTGTTGCTTATGAACACTGCTCTGGTATTGAACAGTGAATACTTTCATGGATATTAGAGGTGGAAAAATCCAGCTGTCAAATAGGCTGTCACTCTGCAATTGTGGGATTATTCCACACAGTGAGTATTTTGTGCAGTCTAATTTTAAACATCAAAAGAGATGGGGCTACCCTCCATCTCTTTCCTTGGGGAAACTATTTCCATCGACTCATAGCTCTCTCTGTCAGGAAGAATTGACTAAAACTCAAATAAATTTTTCCTTTTCTTAATTTTATCCCATTAGTCCTAGTTTTACTTCCCTAAACCCTAGAGGCACTGCAGTGCTTCCTCTGCCTCCTTGGTGTTTACACCAGAAAGGTGTGTAGACTATAACCTATCATGTACTCTTCACATAGCTAAGCTAGTAAGGTTTTAAAATTCCCAGCTCCTCTTCTAGATCTTCAGCATCTGTCTAGTATTGAGGCATCTAACTCTAATATGAATGCAGTGTTCCAGGCATGCTGTCATCAGAGTTCTGTACACAGGGATTTTTACTTCTGTGTTCCATGGTGTGATGCTTCAGAATCACAATTACTTACTGACATTGGGGAACACTGTCATACACTAGTAGGAGATAAGCCCTTGGTTAAGATGGGGATTTTCTGTGCTATGTATCACAACCCTGGCTGTACTTTCTCCTGAAATTATTCAGTGGCAGAGAAGGTTTTGTTTGTTTGGGGTATCTTTTATATGTAAACTTTTCACTTTGTTCTTCGTACAGCAAATAAAAGAATGATGAAAAGTATTCTTTCTTTAGAAAGAAAGTATTCTTTCTTTACCTAGTCAATTTCTATCTGACCCCAGTCTTTCTGCTCCCCACAAGAAATCTCAATTTTAAAATTAAATCAGTATGTTTTTAAGATCTGGATGTTTTGGGGCGTATGTATTACTGGTTGCAAAGCACCATGGGAGGTTATTTTAGTACCAGACTAAAATTATTCCGTTCAACAGCACAATTAAGTATTGGTAGCTGTGTTCTGAAGATAATGTGATTTCAATTAAATTAAATTAAATTTAACTAAATTTAAACTACCACTGGTAAATGCAATCTATGTGGTAAACTTGAAAAGAGATTTACCCTTCAGAAAACAGTGTAATAGGGATTGTTTTAGTCCTATATTGTGCTTTCTGGCTCAATGACCAAATGTTAATTTGTAGTTCTAATCTCAATATTAAGATTAAACATTCACAGTTGAGTGAGAAATGTGTTCTTTGCTTAGTTTTAAAATCTTGTAGTCATTAAGAGTTGCCTTTTATTATTCACACAATTTATAGAAATTAATTTAGCTCAGTAGCTGGTGTGGTTGTGTGATTTCAGAGTTTACACTTACTACTGTTAATCCATTTACATTCAGCGGCAAGACTTAACTTGATTTCATGGAGCAACATTTAGAAATTTGTCCTTAAGGGGTAATGGTCAACTGTGCAGTTAGAAAGCACATGACTGGGGGGAAATGGTGCGGTTTGAATAGTTGTGGATTCCAAGCCACATGCCTGACTAACATGAAGTCATGAAGTCTTGTCTAATCACAGAGACTCTAGTTCCATTACTTAGATTTCTTTAAAAAGAACAGGAGTAGTTGTGGCACCTTAGAGACTAACACATTTATTTGAACATAAGCTTTCATGGGCTAAAACCCACTTCATCAGATGCATGCAGTGGAAAATAAATTAGGAAGATATATATACACACAGAGAACATGAAAAAATAGGTGTTGTCATACTAACTGTAACGAGAGTAATCAATTAAAGTGGGCTATTATCAGCAGGAGGAAAAAAATGTTTGTAGTGATAATCAGGATGGCCCATTTACAACAGTTGACAGGAAGTTGTGAGTAACAGGAGGGTTAAAAATTAGCATGGGGAAATAGTTTTTACTTTGTGTAATGACCCATCCACTCCCAGTCTTTATTCAAGCCTAATTTAATGGTGTCCAGTTTGCAAATTAATTCTAATTCTGAAGTTTCTCGTTGGAGTCTGATTTAGGTTTTTTTTTTTGTTGGAGTATTGCAACTTTGAGGTCTGTAATTGAGTGACCAGGGAGGTTGAAGTGTTCTCCAACTGGTTTTTGAATGTTATAATTCTTGACGTCTGATTTGTGTCCATTTATTCTTTTGAATAGAGACTGTCCGGTTTGGCCAATGTACATGGTAGAGGGGCACTGCTGGCACATGATGGCATATATCACATTGGTAGATGTGCAGGTGAACGAGCCTCTGATAGTGTGGCTGATGTGATTAGGTCTTTGTGTCTTTATACAGCACAGTGGAGCCCTGATCCTGATTGGAGCCTCTGGGCACCACAGTATAAATATTAAGTAATTATACTCTATTTGATATCAGGAGTTTAAGTTTTTCAAAGTAATACTCATTTCATTATTATTTTTATTGTGATAGTGTCTAGCGTTCCCAGCCCCATTGTGCTAGGCAGATACAAACACATTACAATAAGGTGCTCCCTGCCCTGGAGAGCTTACAATCTAAGGGTACGTCTACAGTACGAAATTAATTTGAAGTTATTTTATTCAGATTTCCTGAATCAAGTTCATACATTCGATGTTGTCCCCACTAAAGTGCGTGAATTCAGCGGAGTGCGTCCATAGTATCAAGGCTAGCATTGAATGGCGGAGCGTTGCACTGTGGTAGCTATCCCAAAGTTCCCGCAGTTTCTACCGCCCATTGGAATTGTGGGTTAAGCTCCCAGTGCATGATGGAGCAAAAACATTCTCGCAGGTTTTTCTGGGTGTGTGCCGTCACTCGCTCCTCCCTCCGTGAAAGCTACGGCAGATGCCATACTGCCAGCAGACGGTGTAGCACGGTACACCGCCATCACCTGTCTCCTGGTACACTGAATCCACTTTAAATGTCCTGTCCTCTTTCTACCTACTCTTTCATCTAACCATTTCCTGCCGTTTCTCGGTCATCGTGAACAGAGCCGCACAGCTTCCGCCGCAAACTCTGCCCGCATTTCCCCGCAAACTCTGCTCTCGCTACTTTTTCCACATTGTCAGTCCTGGGTTCCCATTGAAGCTACAGAAGGCAACAATTCCCCGCTGTTTCTCAGCCATTGTGAACAGAGCCGCCTAGACAATCTGGAGAAAGCAGTGGAAGCTGTCCTGGGCTCCCGTGGAAGCTACAGAAGGCAACCATTTACTGCCTTTTATTGGCCATCTTGAACTGAACAGCTCATTTCGCACCCTTTTTCAAGGATTACCTGTGCAGGCACCATTGTGCAGCAAACATAGGGCCCACTCAGATCTCTGCTGCAGTTTTGACCATTGTAAGTACCTCGTGCATTATCCAGCAGTATGTGCAGTGCCTGCAAAACCGGACGAGGAAGCGACGACAGTGCGATTACTATACTGATGAGGACATGGACACAGATGTTCCTAGATGCACGGCATGTGGCAATTGGGAGATCATGGTGGCATTGGGCCAGGTTCATGCTGTGGAACGCCGATTCTGGGCCCGGGAAACAAGCACAGACTGGTGGGATCTCATAGTGTTGCAGGTCTGGGATGATTCCCAGTGGCTGCAAAACTTTTGTACGCGTAGGGCCACCTTCATGGAACTTTGTGACTTGCTGTCCCCTGCCCTAAAGCACAAAGACACCAAAATGAGAGCAGCCCTGACTGTTGAGAAGAGCGTGTCCATAGCACTGTGGAAGCTTGCAATGCCTAACAGCTACCAGTCAGTCGGGAATCAGTTTGAAGTGGGCAAATCTACTGGAGGGGCTGCTGTGCTGCAAGTAGCCAACACAGTCATTGAGCAGCTGCTAAGAAGGGTAGTAACTTAGGGAACCCCAGCACATTAAAGCCATCCACAGTGGTCTGCACATTTTCCCAAACGGCAGTGGGACGATAGACGGAACACATATCCCTATCTTGTCCCCGGCACACTGTGGTGGCCAGTACGTAAACCACAAAGGGTACTTTTCCATGGTGCTGCAAGCACTGGTGGATCACAAGGGACGTTTCACCAACATCAACGTGGGATGGCCAGGAAAGGTGCATGATGCTCACATCTTCAGGAACTCTGGTCTGTTTGAACAGCTGCAGGAGGAGACTAATTTCCCAGACCAGAAAATTACTGTTGGGGATGTTGAAATGGTTATAGTTATCCTTGGGGACCCAGCCCACCCCTTAATGCCATGGCTCATGAAGCTGTACACAAGCACCCTGGACAGTAGTGAGGAGCAGTTCAACTACAGGCTGAGCCAGTGCAGAATGGCGGTAGAATGTGCCTTTGGACGTTTGAAAGGGCGCTGGTGCAGTTTACTGACTCGGTTAGATCTCAGCACAACCAATATCCAATTGTAATTGCTGCTTGTTGCGTGCTCCACAATATCTATCAGAGTAAGGGAGAGACGTTTATTGCTGGGTAGGAGGTTGAGGCAACTCGCCTGGCTGCCAATTTCACACAGCCAGACAGCAGGGCGATTAGAAGAGCGCAAGAGGGTGCAGTGCGCATCAGAGATACTTTGAAAGCCAGTTTCATGACTGGCCAGGGTACAGTGTGACAGTTGTGTTTGTTTCTCTTGAAGTTGCCCGCATCCTATATATATGAAAGGAAATAAAGTCAAAATTATTTAAAAACTGTTCTTTATTATTTGATGCACAATACATTGAGAGAAATCCGAAGGTAGACCAGGGGAGGGGAGGGTATTGTGTTAGGGGGTGGAGGAGGAGAGAAGAAGTCCAGAAACCAAGTCAAAAGTTCGCATATCCCAGCTTTCAGGTGCTTGGGCAACCTCTGGAGTTGAGTGTGTGGGCCCCCTCCTGTTCTTGGGCATCTGGGTGAGAAGGCTATGGAACTTGGGGAGGAGGGCGTTTGATTATATAGGGGCTGCAGAGGAAGTCTGTGATCTTGCTGCCTTTCCTGCATTAGATCCACCATACTGCGGAGCATGTCAGTTTGCTCCCCCATGAGCTTGACCATAGCTTCCTGCCTGCTCTCATCGCGTGCCTCCCTCCTCTCTTCGTGTTCCTGTAATGCTTTAGGAGACTCTGCAATTGTTAGGTCCCAGCTGAATGCATGGAGGCAATCAGTGCGAGAGGGCTGCATGAGCTCGGCCAACATGTCGTCCCGAGTTCGTTTTTTCCGCTTTCTAATCTGGATCAGCCTTTGGGATGGAGTAGATAGGGGCCGCATTGAAACATTTGCACCTGCAGGAGGAGAAAAAGGTAGGGTAGTATTGTAAAAAATATATTGCAGGGTTCTGCTTCTTCTACATTCATTTCAATGCTTTCAAACTGCTGGGGCCCCTTTCCCACAGCAAGCGATGCCTGGTAGGTTTGCCATATAAAAGGAGGGCCTGCGGGCTCTCTGGGATGATCACTGCATGCAACAGCCACCATCCCCTGTCCCCCCACCATGTGGCTCTGATCAGGCTCAGAGCAGGGATGGGCCATTTACTGTAAACGCTAACAACCCAGTGCGGCTGGGTTCCCCCGTGCCCCCCACCGCATGGCTCCGATCAGGCTCTCACTCACCAGACGTACCTTCTCCAGTGTCATGGAACAGGAGCCTGCCTTGGGAGTGAGGGGAGGCTATTGGCTCCAGCATTAAGATTAGTTCCCAGCTAGAGGGGAAAACTTATTCCCCACTTGCTGCCTGTGCACTGTCCTCCTCCTACTCCTCCTCCAATGTGTCTTCCTCCTTGCTCCATGCAACTCCCCCGTTGCAGGTGTCCACCAACAGTGGTGGGGTAGTGGAGAGGGGTTGGGGAAGGCAAGGAGCATCACCCCCCATAATTGCACGGAGCTCACGGCAGAAGCGGAATGTATGGGGCTGTGACCCAGAGTGCCTGTTTGCCTCTCTGGATTTTTGATATGCTTGTCTGAGCTCCTTGATATTTTGTACAACACTGCTCTGTGTCCCTGGAGTAGCTTCTTTCCGTCATGGCCCTGGAAACTTCTTAGTGTAGGTATTTGCGTTCCTTTTTTTGGATTGTAGTTCTGCCATAACAGACTCCTCTCCCCAGCATGCGATGAGACCCAGTACTTCCCGTTCAGACCATGCTGGGGCTTGTCTGCGAATCCGAGACTGCGTGATCTCCTGTGATGGTGGACTGTGCTGATGGTGATCAAACAGGAAATGAAATTCAAAAGTTCCCGGGGCTTTTCTTGTCCACCTGGCTAGTTCATTGGAGTTGAGAGTGTTGACCAGAGCATCCAGGGATATCTCCCGGAGGCCAATAACATCGATTTGCGTCCACAATACCTTTAACCCGGGATTGCGATCTTGATTTAAGCGCAACTCCACTTGCCGAGGTAGAGTACAGAAATCAGAGTAAAGAGTCCTTTAAATCAAAAAAACCCATTTGGTCATTTTTTTTCCCCCTAAATAACTTGGCTAATTCCAAAATAACAGGCTAGTGTAGACCAGGCCTAAGTATAGGACAAGGGACAACCGCTGGATACACTATTGCAAAGTATTTCCTGTAGCCTCAGTTTTCAAGCTGCTAGTTAAAAACAAACAAATACGTATAGTGTAAAAGTTCAGGAATGTCTGCTATAGATTTTAGCGTGGTTCCAACTTGTTCTCTCGATCTTGTGAATCAGTATGATAAAGTGGCAGCAAGAGGTGCTTTGCCTGCATTTGGAACGTGTTCCTGATATACGTTCATGAGTGGTGCAGTTGGTTTTAGAGAAGGCTGTAAGAGAACAGCATCAAATAGACCCAGGCTATTGGGATTGGAAAGAGGCTCTGCAGCATAAATTCTAACTCCCAGAGGAGGAGGTTTGTTGCCTGCTCAGAAGCTTTGCTTAGTATACCAAATTCAAATAATCCTCTTGTCAGGACTCAGGACATCTTTCAAAGTAGTCAGCTGTATGTAAACTAGGAAACTGAGACCTTTTCTCCGATTAGAAACCCCACTCTGCATCCCATAATTCAAAGAAGCTGAAACATATACAGTGCTTTGAGATAGCTTCTAAGACACACATTACAAGTACAAAGTATTATCATCATTACTGCTGTTCTCTGCAGGCAGTACATTCTGATTTGAATAAAGGTAACTTGTAACATATGATGAAAAGTGAGTACGAATTTTGCACTACTGCTTGCATTTTCTAAATCTATTCAGACTCGCTGACTGTGAGAAAGCTGCACGTATAAAATGTAGTATTTCCTCTTCTCCCTTCCTCAGAAAACAAAAACTTAAATGCATTTTTTTGTTTTTAATGTACACAATAAAATTCACAGGATTGCAGTATAACAGAGCTAAAAATAACCAGCAAAGAAGAAAATTGGTCATAGTCCCTTTTCTTTATGATTTATACAGAAGTCCTGAAAAGTGTGGGATCTCTGAAATTTTCTGCTTAGTTTCTACATAGGAAATTCAAATCTAGTCTGCCCTGTTTTTCCTGAAGGACTGTATGGATAACTGTAGAACCAGTAGGATTATAACATCCAAGACATGATGTACGTGAACCAGAATAACAGAAAAATGTGATTTTTATTTGCTATTCAAAACTCCTTGTTTGTTTACTACTGAATATAAATGTCTGAAAAACAAGGAGCAAAGTGGTCATAGGTGTGTGCAGCACGTTTCATTAGGGTGTACATCCAGGAAGCTCTGCCCTAGCCCCATCCCTGCCCTGCCCCCATCCACTCCCCCCTACTTACCACCCCCTGACTGCCCCGCTCAGAACCCTCACCCCTCTGCTCCTTGTCCCCTGACTACCACCTCCTGGGATCCCTGCCCCTCAGACACCCTATCTAAGCCTCCCTGCCCCTTGTCCCCTGACTGTCCACCTAGGACCCTACCCCCTACTTTCCCCCTGACAACCCTGACCCTTATCACCCCCACCTCCAGACAGACTTCCAGGAATCCCACACCCCCTCCAACCACTCCCTGCCCCCTGACAGGAGCCCCCCCTGGAACTCTCGACCCATACAACCCCCCCTGCTCACTGCCTGCCCCAACCCCTCTCCACACCCCTGCCTCCTGACAGCCCCCCCTGAACTCCTGACTCATCCAGCCCCCCTCAGCTCCTTGTCCTCTGACCACCCCTCCAGAAACCCCCTACCCTAACTGCCCCCCGCAGGACCCTCCTTGCTCCCTGTCCTCTGATTGCCCTGACCCCTATGCACCCCCCGCCCCCTGACAAACCCCAGGACTCCCATGCCCCATCCAACCCCTCCCCCCCGGCTCCCTGACTGCTCTCTCCAGAGACACCCCTCCCAGGGATGGCAGGTTTGTAGAAACTTTAGTGGTGCCTAGAACCCGCCCCTGCCCAAACTCTGCCCCTCACCTGCCCAAGGCTCTGGGAGGGAGAATGCCTTAACTGTGGAACAACATATTTAATGTTTAAAGTAATTATTTTCTCTTCAGCAAAATCTAAGTTACAAAGAGAGACCACATCAGCATGGAATTCTGCTGGCTCACTCTGTCTAAAATTAGAGAGATTTTCAAACAGTAGACTAAAGGCCAACAGGTTGTGAACTAGAAAAAAGTATTCATTACAATTACTGTAGAACAGAGCAATACCGAGACTTCTGTTGCAGAAAGCAAAAAAGAAGACAATTTCAGTTATGATTAAAAAAATTGCTACAGCAATTCAGTTGCTGATATTGAAGATAATGTTCATTTTAGAATAGCGTGGAACTGAAGCTGTCATTTTCCCTATGTTGCCAGCATTTTAACCAACTAAACCAAAGTTAAAATGCATATAGATAGAAAATTACTTCTGTTCAAGGTAGTTCTGCTTTCAGTAATCTGTACATTATCACTGCATGATTGGAACATCTTTCCAGATTTGTTCCTACCAATACTGACTAGAATAGTAAGAGTATATCAATTTAATGTTTAGGTTGAGGGTGGTGGGCAAGGGGGGAAGGCGAGAAAAACTGCTGAATCATACTCATAATGCTTTTTTTCCCCCCATGTCTGTATTTCCCAATGATAAAACATAGGGATCTTCAGACACTCTGGCACACACACACATCATTTATCCAAGTGGCTTTAATGAGACTGCTCAAAGTTTCTTCCACATGTAAATGTTTGCAGGATCAGGCCCTTCATAGTAATGAGTAATCCTCTCCCTTAACTGTTAAATACAGTAAATCCATAGAGTTAGAGTTTTAACTCCAATTGTTTGCTTTAGAAGAATTAGTGTTGTAACATGGTGTTATTTCAAACAGTCATTGGTTCACCGGCATTAATAATCTGAGTCATACTGATAATTGTTTAAGAACCTCAGGTTTAAAATACTTGCTCTCTAAACATGCTATCTTCTAGGATTCTCACATATGTTCTCAGTTCCCCAGTGTGAGATGGGCAGAAATCCTTGAGCTCTTGAGAAATATATTGGTCCCCAAGAACAGAGTGTGAGCTAGCCCCTGTTGGATGTTGTGTACCATATTGAGTTTACCTGCGGCTCTTAGAACCTTCCAGTAAGTTCCTTCTTGACCATGTGAAGCAAAGATTCTCCTCACAAGAGCTGAATCTCTCTGATGATCCTCCAATTCCTTATCTTGCTGGCCAGATTTGAAGGCATTATGCATCTTTTTTTCTGAGTTCTGCCTTTCAGTGGGGACTGAGTTCCATTTTAAATTCTATGTATTTTTAGCACTTTGATGCTTTTGCTTTGCTGTGTCTTTTGGTGCCTTGCTCAGGTGCTTGAGTACTTCTTTCCCCCAGCACTACAGTGGGGGAGGGATAGCCAGTGGTTTGAGCATTGGCCTGCTAAACCCAAGGTTGTGAGTTCAATCCTTGAGGGGGCCACTTAAGGATTTGAGGGTTTAGTTAGGGATTGGCCCTGCTTTGAGCAGGGGGTTAGACTAGATGACTTCCTGAGGTCCCTTCCAACCCTGATATTGTGTGCACTAGTCCCAGTGTTTCTTGTATTTCAGAATGTACGTTGCCATGCTGATAACTGTTTCCAGTGCCTGTGTTTCTAAGACTTTGGAACTTGTGTTGGTATTCTGACTAGAGCAGGCTAGAAAATGGAATTCCTGTTCAGGGGGAAATTGAAAATTAAACAAATCACTCTGGAATGGAACAGAACATGAACATTTCCAGTGATAGAAGAATTCCAAAATTTGTTCTGAAAAATTCAAAATGACATTTTGTTTTGACCTTTCTGACACATTTCTAAGGCTCCCCTAGCTGCCTGGAAACCCCCGGCACCCCACCATGTAAAGAGATTGGCGAACCTGGAAGTCGGGCCTCTCTGGGAGCCTGGAAGCTGAGATTTCTGGGCTACTGATGAGCCTGGTAGTCAGGTGTTTGGTAGCCCAGGCTTCTTTGCAGCCTACCAGGTGGGCTGCAGGGAAGTGAGAGTGCCACAAGGCTGGAAATGATTTTCTAAAGAAAATAAATTTTCCAGCAAATTGGAAATTTTCTTGTGGAAAACTTATATTTTCTGGGACATAAAGTTTGTGACAGTGCACCCTATCACAGTACCCCAAAATTCCTGTTACAAAGTAGTTCAACTGTGTCCACCACCCATACTGGGAGAGCTCTTGACAGTTTTACCAGAAGAACAGTGTGCCATATTGTATCAAAGGACTGTCAGGTCCAAGAAAACAGCTTCTGTCTTCAAGCTCTCTTGAAACCCATTTCCTATATATGTAGCAAGGGCTAGGACTTGGTCACATGTGGTTCAACCCTTCCAGAAGCCAGCTTGGTTGATGCTGAGAGTTGCGTCTACCTCTGGAGATATTCACTGGAGGATAAGCCACTCCAGGACTTCTAAGATGACAGATAGCAGAGAGTTCGGTTGGTAGCTTGCTGCATTGGGTGGGTCCTCTCCAGATTTTTGAAGGGTGATCACTTTTCACATCCTCTAGATCCTTGGCAAGTTACTCTCCTTAACAAGCTGTGTCAGGATTTTGGATAGCCATTAACAGGCGTTGATTCCAACTCTGGCTAAATAGTGTCATATCCCGACGTTGTTCCGGGGTTGATGTTGTTTAGTACAGTGTCTAATTGAGGACTTGTGAATAGGGGTATACACTGAGAGAGTGTCATCTGAATTGCCGCTATTCATCGTGAATCTGCCATTTTACAAGCTTATTCAGGAGAACTTTTGCAACCTCAAGCGAGTGGCTGGTGACTTGGTTTGGAGTGACAGGAGGATAGGGCATCTCTGGTGGCTGTAATGCAAAATAGTCAGGAAGTGATTGGACTGTGTTCTAATGGATTAATGCGATATGACTTTGTACATATTGGGCTCTCAGTATTCCATCTCACTATCAGCAGTATTTGGGGGTCTATATCTTTATATTTTTATTGCATTTCTTACAAATTGATTTGCCTTAATTTACTGCAAATGAGTTTTGTAAGAAGTATGAACATGATAATAAGAATAAGTGAAAATAACATCAATCCCTGGTACATTTCTTTACTTAAAACATTGCCCTACTTCTCAAACTCCCAAGCAGCTCATTTTCAGAAATGTTAAAGGAAAATACATCTGTTTTAGTACAAATCTGGTGTATAAAAGCTGGCAGTGATTGCCATCCTGTGTACAATGACCTCTGCTTAGATCACAGAATATCAGTTTTGGAAGGGACCTCAGGTTGTCCACCCCCTGCACAAAGCAGGGCCAATCCAACTCCCCTCCCCCCTATCCCTAAATGGCCCTCTCAGGGATTGAAGTCACAACCCTGGGTTTAGCAGGCCAATGCTAAATGCGTGCTACCTGCTTACAGAGACCATAAAACTTTAAAATAATATGAGCATCTTACATAAGCATTTACTTTAGTTTTATAAAGTGGAGTTACACCCCTTTTAATTACCCTAGCCATTAGAAAATCACTTGTATGTCTTGGTATATGGCATTGGTGTGCGCCTCTATAGGGAGCACGTAGAGTTACCACCTAGTTGATATTTCACCTGCCTGGCCAGTTTTTTTATAGATTTGCCAGACAACTAGTTTAATTTGCCATGGTTTTTTTATGTGGGTCTAAAAATTTGCATTATTCTCCTAATACACTGGGATATGTAGTGTTAACAGTTTGTCTGTCCAGCTAAATATGCTCCAGTGTTCCCAATTCCACAGTTCAATTGTAGTGGTGTGGTAGTTGTCCCTTCTCCTTTAGGTCGGAGAGAGACTACACCACCTCACTACATCGGGTCAGGGCCTCCACCTACTATCAGGGGAATTAGCGTTAGGTGTTAACATCCCGACCGGTCTAACAGGCTAAGCAGCCAACCATTTATAGCCCTCAGGCCCTTGAAGCCGAGGCTGCGCACAGCTTACTGTAGCAGGGCTCAGAGCCCACACAGGAAACAAGCACCTCCAGGCCCTTCAGCTAGAGGTGGAGCAAACATAATAGTCGATTAGCTCTGGCCTCTGAAGACAGAGACACAGGAAACCCTGCAGTCAGTTAGCACTGGGCTCTAGTTGCAGGGCCAGAGCAACCATCAGCCAGGAGTCCATCAGCCCTGATCCCTTGGTGCAGACAGGGCAAGCCAGCAGTCAATTAGCCCAGATCTCTTAAAGCAGAGAGAGGGCAACACCAGCAGGCAATTAGCTCTGGGTTCGGGTTTCAGAGCCAGAGCAAACCAGTAGTCAATTGGCTCTAGTCTCTGGGTGCAGAGCCAAAGCACACCCAGCAGTCAATTAGTCCTGGTCTCTTGTGGCAGAGACAAGGCAAAGCCAGTAGGCAGTTAGCCCTGATCTCTTAAGACAGAGATAGAGCAAACTCCAGCAGTTAATGAGTTCCAGTCTCTAGCTGCAAAGACAGAGCAAACCCCAGAGGTCAGATGGCCTAGCTTTGGGGGACACCTTATGAGTGCAGGCTACTGGACCTGGCGAGGGGAGGCTGCCACCCATGGATGGGGTGGCAGATGGGGTCTGGGTCCACTCTACTCCACCGGGCTGTGGGGCAGAATCGTACCTCTCCTGCACCTGCCAACCTCTCACACTCAGCACGGCATCCAGCTCCTCTACCAGAGCCCCAGAGGGTCGGCAGCCCAAGGGGAAGCGCAGTGACAGGAGGGCACCAGAGGGCTGTGGTGACAGGGGCGCATGGTAACCTGAGAGACCCAGAAAGGGGGGAAGGAACCAGAGGTGTCTAGATAGAATCACACTGGTGTGGGGATGTGGGGAGGGAGGGGGCAGTGACGTGGGGGCTTCAGAAGGGCAGATATCTCCCTGCACCCCAATCCTGATTATCCCCAGTATTCAAGTGCCCCTCTCCAGTCCCAGGAAAGGTAGGATATTAGGTGGCAGGGGAGGGGGGTTAAAGTGTAAATGCTCCAGTGCAGTGGTGGAAGCTCAGGTGAGCGATGGTGGAAGTTTCACTCCCAAAATATCCCCACACCCCAGCACTTACACCTCCCTTTCAAATGAGCAAGAGAGAGGGGAGCCCCTGAGAGCTGGGGAGCATGGAGAACTGAGAGGGTCAGTGTGGCATTCAAGAGGGGGGATCTTGAAGATGTGAGGGACACCCTGAGAACTGGTGGAAGTGGGAGCAAAGAACTGGGAGTCTGGGACCTGAGAGGCAGAGGGAGGGGCCTCTGACCTGGGGGCACAGGGAGGGGCCCCCGGGAGCTGGGACACATCTGGGACCCCCTAACATCTGGAGCATGGCATGGACTGCACTCTCAGCAAGTTTGCAGATGACACTAAACTGGAAGGAGTGGTAGATACGCTGGAGGGTAGGAACAGGATACAGAGGGACCTATACAAATGAGAGGATTGGGCCAAAAGAAACCTGATGAGGTTCAACAAGGACAAGTGCAGAGTCCTGCACTTAGGACGGAAGAATCCCATTCACTACAGACTAGGGACCGAATGGCCAGGAAGCAGTTCTGCAGAAATGGACCTAGGGGTTACAGTGGACAAGAAACTGGATATGAGTCAACAGTGTGCCCTTGTTGCCAAGAAGGCTGATGGCATTTTGGGCTGTGTAAGTAGGGGCATTTCCAGCAGATTGAGGGACATGATCATTCCCCTCTATTCAACATTGGTGAGGCCTCATCTTGAGTACTGTGTCCAGTTTTGGGCCCCACACTACAAGGATGTGGAAAAATCGGAAAGAGTCCAGCAGAGGGCAACAGAAATGATTAGCGGGTGGAGCACATGACTTATGAGGAGAGGCTGAGGGAACTGGGATTGTTTAGTCTGCAGAAGAAAAGAATGAGGGGGGGATTTGATAGCTGCTTTCAACTATCTGAAAGGGGGTTCCAAAGAGGATGGAGCTTGGCTGTTCTCAGTGGTACTAGATAACAGAACAAGGAATAATGGTCTCAAGTTGCAGTGGGAGAGGTTTAGATTGGATATTAGGAAAAACTTTTTCACCAGGAGGGTGATGAAGCACTGGAATGGGTTCCCTAGGGAGGTGGTGGAATCTCCTTCCTTAGAGGTTTTTAAAGTGAGGCTTGACAAAGCCCTGGCTGGGATGATTTAGTTGGGAATTGGTCCTGCTTTTAGCAGGGGGTTGGACTAGATGACCTCCTGATGTCCCTTCCACTCCTGATATTCTATGATTCTAAGACTGACTGGTGTCTTTGCCCTGCAGTTTTAGCTCCCTTGCCTTCCTCTCCCAACCCAGAAGAGGCTGGCAATTTCCAGCTCCCATTGGCCAGCTGAGATGCCATGCTCACCTTCCGCTGAATGGCATTGCTTTCATTCAAGTCGCCCACGGAAAGAGGAATGGCCAGGTTGGGACAGTCCCACAGGGTGCGGGGGGAGGAGGAGAGTAAGAGCATGCTGGCTTACAGAATGCAGAGGCGGGATTAGGAGCCAGTCTGGGAAACCATGTGGGGCTGCGAGCAGGGGATCTCCACTCTGAAGCAGGGAGGTGGGCACTCCTGCTGCATTGGGCTGCATCCCGCAGGCAGTTAAGGGAAGCCCGAGCCCCTTTCCTCTGCACCATAGTGCCCCCCTGACTGCGGCACCCTCGGCAAGTGCCTGGATCACCTAGCCCTAAGGCTAGCCCTCCTGTTAAGTATCTACGTGGAAAACAAATATTTACTAATGGGCTAGCAGAGAAAGTTGTAACATGATCCGGTGGGTGGAAGATGAAGTGAGACAAATTCACACTGGAAATAAGATGTAAATTTACCAAAGGTTGTGGTAGAATCTCCATCACTGACCATTTTAAAATCAAGATTAGATGTTTTGGTCTAAAAGATTTGCTCTAGAAATTATTTTGGCTAAGTTCTGTGGCCTGTGTTATACAGGATCACAATGGTCCCTTCAGGCCTTGGAATCTATGTAATCTATGAAAAAGACATGCTTTGCATGATGCATAAATATGCTATTTAACCCACCTCCACCACTGCCACCTGCCAAAGTGCAACATACTGGCATGGAAGGCCTTTGGAAGTTCTCTGATGTCTGCTTTGAGAGGTCCTGTGAGTAGTGCCCTGTGTACAGCTTGATATAGTGGTACTAAATTTTGAGGCAACAATCCCAAAATTCCATGGCAATAACTACTAAATTCTGCAGGAAAATACTTTAGATTATATGGCAATATTAATGTATTCAGTTGTCATGATGTTTCCTTTGTCGCTGTTCCTCTATTTCCACACAAGTACACGCAGCTATGGCTCATAGTTCAGAACCCATCAGCATAAACTCCACTGATTTATTTTTATAGTGATTATTTTCAATGTGTTCTCCAGGCATCCTAGCACCACTCTCCATGCCTTGACTGACTGTTTGGTTGGTTGTTTGAAAGACCATGTGCTGTGGCTGGCATTTAGAAGCTGTGAGCTTCCAAGTAAGGTTTGAAAGCTGGAAGCCTCTGTTAATTGGCTGAACCTTCGTGAATGGGGCCATCAAGAAGGCCAGGGCTTTATAAAGTAGTGAGCAAGTGACCACGGAGCTTTGTAACCAGGGCTGCTAACAGTGAGTTTTGCAAGGGAGTTTGGAAGGGGGCAAGGTTCACTTGCTGTTCTTTAAAACCTGTGAACTAAACTACATTCAAAACTTCTTGATTTAAACAAAACTCTTTCATTAACTAGGTAGCTGCAGGAGACAATGCAGGCAGAAGCCCAGCAGCAGAGTGGGGGCTATCCAGTTTATTGCACTGAGTGCAGCATGTATGATTAGCTGCCCTGTGGGCGGGTGGCGTATGTGTGCAGTCGGTGCAAGGAGCTCCTGGCCCTCAGACCACGTACGGACTTTGGAGGCCAGGGTGGCAGAACTGGAGGAGCTAAGAGAGGCAGAGAGGTATGTTGATGAGGCTTTCCGGGACACTGTAGAATTGTCCCACCTCCACTCAGACCTCCCCTGTGCTGTTGAGGAGGAAGAAAGGCCCAGGGAAGCAGAGCAGTCAATGGGAGCAGAGGGAAACCTTCCCATAGTTGGGACCCTCCTTCCAGATGGTGCTGGGGTTGCCTCTCGCACTGAAGTTACCTCTCCAGGGGAGGGAACCCCAGTCACTAGGAAAAGGAAAAGTGTTAGTAATGGGAGATTTGATCCTTAGAAACATAGATAGCTGGGTTTGTGATGACCGGGAGAACTGTATGGTGACTTGCCTGCCTAGTGAGAAGGTTGTGGATCTCTCGAGGCATGTAGACAGACTTATGTGTAGTGCTGGCAGGAGCCAGTGTCCGTGGTACATGTAGGTACCAGTGACATAGGGAAGAGTAGGAGAGATGTCCTGGAGGCCAAATTTAGGCTGCTAGGGAAGAGACTGAAATCCAGGACCTCTATGGTGGCATTCTCAGAAATGCTTCCAGTTTTACGCACAGGGCCAGGTAGGCAGGCAGAACTTTGGAGTCTCAATGTGTGGATGAGATGATGGTGTAGAGAGGAGGGATTTAGATTCATTAGAAACTGGGGAAACTTTAGAGATGGGGGAGGCTATACAGGAGAGAGAGAGGCTCCACCTAAACCGAAGTGGAACCAGACTGCTGGCACTAGACATCATTGCAGAGCAGTTTTTAAACTAGGTGATGGGGGGAAGCAGACTGCTGCAGAGGAGCATGTGGATTGGACAGGGACTTCTCTTAGAGGAGAGTCTACTGATATTTTCTAGGTTTTAGTCTGGAGGAGAAGAGGGAAGAGGATAATGTAAGGGCCAGATCAGACAAGAAACATTCACATAAGAGTCTGAAACGTCAGAAAAGGGCAGACAAATAAACAGTGACTAGTTCTTCGAGTGATTGTTCACGTCCATTACACATTAGGTGTGCGTGTGCTGCGCGCATGGATGTCGGAAACTTTTTCCCTTAGCGGCTCCCCTCGAGGCAGCAGGGGAGCCCCGCCAGAGTGGCACCTCATGGTGGTGCATATATACCCCTGCTGACCTGACCCTCCCTTCAGTTCCTTCTTACCGCATTGGAACAGCTCTCTATCTCTTGTTTGCTAGTGTCCCTTAGCATAGTTAACAGTAAACAATTATAAGTAGTTAGCACTTCTTAACAGATAGTTAAGCTTTCATTGTTTAGGTGTTGGAAGTTGTCTCCAGCACCAGCCCTGGGCTGCGGGACATGCCGCAGACCCAAGGCTTTAAGGCTTGCGCCATATGCCGCAAGCCTGTGCCGATTAGTGACTCCCACGACTCGTGCCTCCGTTGCCTGGGGGAATCGCATCAGACAGAACGCTGCAAGATCTGTAAGGCTTTTAAGCCAAGGATTAGGAAGGAAAGGGACTTCCCCCTCAAGCAGCTACTCATGGAGGCCACACTGCAACCTTTGGCCTTGGGCCATCTGGTGTCCTCAGTGCAGAGTGCCCTGGCATCAGTTCGTGATCCAACATTGGTGGGGCACCACGAGCATGCCGAACTGTGGCAACAAGAAAAACCCCGGCACCGTTCGTCCTCACCGGCACAGTCAAAGGGCCAGCCTACAAACCGAGGGCGCTCCCCACATAAGAAACTGGCACCCCCCAAGGAAACAAGTGCTCAGAAGGAAAGTGCTGCCCCAGGACAGGCTGCGGCCCCGGTGGCTCCGGCGCTGAAGAGCCCATTGAGCCCCAGGCTAAGCGCCTTGAGCGCAGAGGAAGGGCTGGATTTGCTCCTAGAACAGCCCTCCGCACCAGACATGTTTGAGGTGGCTAAGGAGCTCATCCAGGTGTCGGCGGTAAGCCCCCTCCCTGCCAAAGAGAAGCCTCTGACACCGTCTCCTAGAGTGCCGTCAAGAGGCAAGCTGGCGGTGGTGTGCCGATCGAGGTCACAATCCTGGCATTGCTCCTGGCATCAGTCTCGGTCGAGCTTAGCCTCTGCTGATTCCCAGTTTGTCCCTGACCCAGCGGGACTTGAGGCACCGGATCCCAGCCAGCATACGGCACCAGCCCTGCCAGTGCACTGCTCCCCGGCTCGATTGCCAGGATGTCTCTGAGGCGACACAAGATCAAAGTCCCTGGGCCCGAGCAGAAGCCAACGATCCCAATCCTGGGAGTATTGGTACCAGTCCTGGTCAGCAAGGAGCCGTTCTCCAGTCCCCCCCGGTGGCTCCGTTCTACGGCACTGCCTTGGCCTTCCAGGTCGGTGTCCTCTGAATCTGAGGTGGATTCAGGCCGTTTCTGCTATGCCCACAGGGCACCAGTGAGCAGGGAGCCCCAAGCCCCGTGGTATCCCCAATGGGGCCTGCCAGGGCAGTGGCCCTTTTGGAGACCTTGGGCCTATCACCAACAGCAGGGGCCCTCCTCCTGAGCCTCGTGATCCGGCTATTCAGTGCATCGGTCCCGGTCCCCGCACAGGCACCCCTCTCCACCCAAGGAAACCACCGTATTCAGGCCACCAGACGCTTCTCCAGAACACAGGAGAGCGGAAGCGACACCGAGCCCAATGCCGTCGCGGAGCCAGGCAGACAGTCAGTTAGACAGTCAACCCGTATGAGCCCCCAGCATGCGAGGAAGGACAAGTAGGGCTGGAAGATGAGATGCACCAGGACCTGCTCCACAGGGTAGCCCAGAACTTGGGCCTACAGGCGGAGGAAGCAATAGAGCAGGAGGATCCGATGGTGGATATCTTAAGCCCCGAGGGCCCCTCCAGAATTGTGCTGCCTGCTCATAAAGACAATCCAGTCTAACTGGCAAACCCCAGCCTCCAGCGTGCCAACAGCAAAAGGCATAGAGCGGAAGTACTTTGCCCCTTTCAGCGGATACGACTTCCTCTTTTGTCACCTGGTCTTGTTCGCTGGTTGTCTCAGCAGTCAATGAACAGGAACGACATGGTCAGCAAGCCCTGGCTCCTAAGGCCAAGGAGGCTAAACGTCTAGACCTGTTCGGCAGGAAGGTCTATTCTTCTGGGGGCCTCCAGTTGAGGATCACGAACCAGCAGGTGATCCTAAACAGACACAATTTTAATTCCTGGACGGCAGTTTCCAAATGTAAAGACTCCTTGCCCCAGGGCTCTCAGCCTGAGTTTGCGGCCGTCATGGATGAAGGAATGGCAGTAGCCAAGGCCTCTCTTGACTCGGTGGATGCAGCAGCCAGAACAATCGCCACAGGAGTGGTGATGAGGCACTCAGCATGGCTGCAGGCTTCAGGCCTTCTGCTAGAGGTCCAGACTACCATTCAGGACCTCCCCTTCGAATGTCTAGTCTCTTTTCGGACCAAACAGATGCCAGGTTGCATAGCCTCAAAGACTCCCGGACAACCCTCAAGTCATTGGGGATGCACACCCCAGTGACACAGAGGAAACCTTTCAAGCTCCAGCCACCTCAGCAAAGACAATACCAGCCCCGTCCTAAGTAGGAGAAGCAGAGACAACAGAGGGAGGCAGAGCAACATGCCTAGCCAAGGCCAGAGCCAGGGCAAGCCACAACGCGGCAACAAGCAAGGGTTTTGAAGTTGCGCTCAAGGAGCATACCAAGCCAGTGGCTGGATCTTTCCCTATGTTTCCTGAACCACTTGTCCCACTTCTACCGTGCATGATCCCCTATAACATCGGACCGTTGGGTCTTATGCATGGTACAAGTGGGATATATGCTTCAGTTCTCCTCCTTCTCTCCCTCCCACCCCCCTTCCTCGTCCCTCTTCAGGGACCCCTCTCACGAGCAACTCCTTATGCAGGAGGTACAGATGCTCCTGGAGGCGGGGGCAGTGGAAGAGGTCCTTTGGGATCTAAGGGGGAAAGGGTTTTACTCCTGTTGTTTTCTTATTCCCAAAGCAAAAAAGAGGGTCTTCGACCCATTTTAGACCTGCGCGGACTCAACAAATTCTTAGTCAAGGTTGGCTTCTGCATGGTCTCCCTAGGCACTGTTGTTCCCTCCCTGGATCCGGGGGATTGGTATGCTGCCCTAGACATGAAAGATGCGTACTATCACGTCGCTATTCATCCCGCTCCCTGACGGTTCCTGCAGTTAACCATAAACCAGCACCATTACCAGTTTACAGTCCTACCCTTTGGCCTGGCAGCAGTCCCCAACATGTTCACAAAATGCATGTTGGTATTGGTAGCCTTTCTACGAAAAAGGATAATTCAAGTATACCCATACCTAGGCGACTGGATTCTCGCAGGTCGGTCCAAGGAGGAAGTCCATTCCCATGTGGCGGTGGCACTGGATGTATTCCTCAGGCTAGGCCTTCTAGTCAACGTGCCCGAGTCGTCCTTGATATCTACGCAAAGGCTGAAGTTCATTGGGGCAGTCCTGGATTTGGTACAGGCACAAGCGAGCCTCCCAGAATCCAGATTTCTGGCCATCCAGCATGCCATAGACTCAGTGCTGAGGTTCCCCACAACCACGGCCAGATACTGCCTGCAGCTCCTAGAACACGTGGCAGCGTGCACCCACATAGTGAAACATGCTCGACTACGGCTCAGGACTTTGCAATTGTGGCTAGCCCAGTCTTATCACCTGGGTAGAGACCCCTTAGACCTTGTAGTGACAATCCCTGCCCAGGTGTTGGATTCCCTGTGCTGGTGGCTCAACCAGCATGTAGTCTGCTAAGGGATCCCCTTTGCCGCACCACAACTCATGCTGTCGCTGGTAACAGACGCGTCAGACCTCGGCTGGGGAGCACACTTGGGGGACCTTCGGACGCAAGGATTGTGGTCCAAGGACGAAATGTTGCTCCACATCAATGTAAAGGAGCTCAGGGCGGTTCGCCTAGCCTGCCAAACCTTTCATGCCGCTTTAGAAGATCACAGTGTGACAGTTCTGACAGACAAAACTACTGCCATGTTCTACATAAACAAGCAAGGCGGAGCCCGATCCTCTCCCCTCTGCCGAGAGGCCCTTTTCCTGTGGGACTTTTGTATAGCCCACTCAGTACACCTCGTAGCGTCATACCTCCTGGGGGAGCGGAATGAGCTGGTGGACTGCCTCAGCAGGTCGTACCACATGCATGAATGGTTGATGAGACCGAATGTCTTGCAATCGATCTTCCAGAAGTGGGGATTTCCCAAACGGACCTCTTTGCCACCAGAGACAACAGTCAGTTTCCACAGTTTTGCTCTTTCCAGAACCACAGTCCGGACTCAGTCGCAGATGCCTTCGCGATCCCTAAGTATACCTTTCCACTGCTCCCGTTCATCCACAGAGTTCTCCTCAAAGTTCGCAGAGACAAGGTGGTGATGATTCTCATCGCACCAGCTTGGCCCTGCCAACATTAGTTTACGACTTTGCTGGAGCTGTCAGTAGCTGACCCGATTGCCCTGCACCTGCACCAAGAACTCATCACGCAGGACCGCGGGCGCCTGCTCCACCCGAACCTGCAGTCTCTGCATCTCATGATGGGAAACTCTGTGGCTGAGTGCGATGGAGAGCCAGTGCTCTCTTCAGGTGCGACAAATTCTCCTCAGCAGTAGGAAACCTTCAACTAGGGCGGCATACCTCGCTAAGTTGAAGAGGTTCTCCTGCTGGTGTGAACCAAAGCATATACAGCCACTTCAGGCCTCCGTTCCAGTTATCCTGGAACACCTGCTGCACCTTAAACCTCAATTAGAGTCCATCTGGCTGCCATTTCGGCATTCCACTCGGGGGAGTTGGGACATTCTGTGTTTTCCAATCCCATGGTAGCCTGGTTTCTCAAGGGGTTGGAGAGGGTGTTTCCCTACTCACCCTCCAGTCTCTCACTGGAACCTTAACCTGGTCCTAACCAAGCTCATGTGACCCCCCTTTCAAGCCCCTAGCCTCTTACTCTTTCACTCATCTCTCCTGGAAGATGGCATTTTTGGTGGCCATTACGTCCGCAAGGAGGGTGTCCGAGTTGAGGGTCCTAACCTCGGAGCTCCTTTATATGTTTTTTTTTATAAGGACAAAGTGCACACCTTAAATTCCTCCCTAAAGTAGTCTCACAATTTCATATGGGACAGGACATTTGTTTGCCAGTTTTCTTTCCCAGACCACACACGGACCTGAGTCACCGTAGTGTGTATACTCTGAATGTCCGTAGGGCCCTGGCGTTCTATCTGGAGCAAACTAGACCTTTCCGCAAGTCAACACAGTTGTTCATCGTCATTGCGGAGAGAATGAAAGGACTCCCTGTCTTGGCACAGTGGATATTGTCATAGATTGTATCTGCACATGTTATGAGCTCACCAAGGTGTCGTCCCCGGCGATTATGGCTCACTGGACTAGGGCTCAAGCATCCTCAGCAGCTTTCCTGGCTCAGGTTCCACTCCAGGAGATTTGTAAAGCAGCCACCTGGTCGTTGGTGCACATATTGACAGCCCACTATAGTCCATCAACAGGCCAGAGAGGACACAGCGGTCGGCAGGGCTGTGCTTCAATGAATTGTTCCATGACTCCCACCCTCCTCCTATGGTAAGCTTGTGAGTCACCTAATGTGTAATGGATGTGAACAATCACTCGAAGAAAAAACACAGTTACCCCTTTTTGTGACTGTTGTTCTTAGAGATGTGGTATTCATATCCATTACACTTTCCACCCTGCTTCCCCTCTGTTGGAGTCTCCGGCAAGAAGGAACCAAAGAGGGGTCAGGTAGGCAGGGGTATATATGCACCAGCATGAGGCTCCACTCTGGCAGGGCATCCCTGCTGCCCCGATGGGAGCCGCTAAGGGGAAAAGTTTCTGATGTCAGTGCACGCACACCTAATGTGTAATGGACATTAACAACACATCTTGAAGAACAACAGTTATGAAAAAGTAGGTAACAGATTTCTTAAGTGCTTGTACATAAATGTTAGAAGTCTAAATAATAAGATGGGTGAACTAGAGTGCCTCATGATAAAGGAGGATATTGATTTAATAGGCTTCACAGAAACCTGGTGGACTGAGGACAATCAATGGGACACAATCATTCCGGGGTACAACGTATATCGGAAGGACAGAACAGGTCATGCAGGGGGAGAATGGCACTATATATGAAAGAAAATGTAGAATCAAATGAAGTAAAAATCTTGAGTGAATCTACATGTTCCATAGAATCTCTGTGGATAGTAATTTCATGCTCTAATAAGAACATAACATTAAGGATCTATTATCGACCACCTGACCAGGACAGTGATAGTGACGATGAAATGCTAAGGGAGATTAGAGAGGCTATCAAAATTAAGAACTCAATAATAGTGAGGGATTTCAGTTATCTCCATATTGACTGGGAACATGTCACCTCAGGATGAAATGCAGAGACAAAATTTCTCGATACTTCAAATGACTGCTTCTTGGAGCCGGTAGTACAGGAATCCACAAGGGGAGAGGTAACTCTCGATTTAGTCCTGAGTGGAGTGCAGGAGCTGGTCCAAAAGGTAACTATAACAGGACTGCTTGGAAATAGTGACCATAATATAATAACATTTAACATCCCTGTGGTGAGAAGAACATCTCCACGGCCCAGCACTGGCAATTTCAAAAAGGGGAACTATACAAATGTGAGGAGGTTAGTTAAACAGAAATTAAAAAGTACAGTGACTAAAGTGAAATCCCTGAAAGCTACATGAATGCTTTTCAAAGACACCATAATAGAGGCCCAACTTAAGTGTATACCCCAAATTAAAAAAAAAAAACAGTAAAAGAACTAAAGAGCCACCGTGGCTTAACAACCATGTAAAAGAAGCAGTGAGAGATAAAAAGGCATCTTTTAAAAAGTGGAAGTCAGTCCTAGTGAGGTAAATAGAAAGGAGCATAAACATTGCCAAATTAAGTGTAAAAATGTAGTAAGAAAAGCCAAAGAGACGTTTGAAGAACGGCTAGCCAAAAACTCCAAAGGTAATAGCAAAATGTTTAAGTACATCAGAAGCACGAAGCCTGCTAAACAACCAGTGGGACCCCTGGATGATCGAAATACAAAAGGAGCGCTTAAAGACGATTAAGTCATTGCAGAGAAACTAAATGGATTCTTTGCTTCAGTCTTCACGGCTGAGGCTGTTAGGGAGATTCCCAAACCTGAGCCGGCTTGTGTAGGTGACAGATCTGAGGAACTGTCACAGATTGAAGTGCTGTGTCACTAGAGGAGGTTTTGGAATTAATTGATAAACTCAACATTAACAAGTCATCGGGACCGGATGGCGTTCACCCAAGAGTTCTGAAAGAACTCAAATGTGAAGTTGCGGAACTATTAACTATGGTTTGTAATCTGTCCTTTAAATCAGCTTCGGTACCCAATGACTGGAGGATAGCTAATGTAATGCCAGTATTTAAAAAGGGCTCTAGAGGTGATCCTGGCAATTTTAAGACCGGTAAATCTAACGTCTATATCGGGCAAATTAGTCGAAACAATAGTAAAGAATAAAATTGTCAGACACATAGAAGAACATAAAGTGTTGGGCAAAAGTCAGCATGGTTTCTGTAAAGGGAAATCGTGTCTTACTAATCTAATAGAGTTCTTTGGAGGGGTCAGCAAACATGTACAAAGGGGATCCAGTGGACATAGTGTACTTAGATTTCCAGAAAGCCTTTAACAAGGTCCCTCACCAAAGGCTCTTATGTAAATAAAAGGGAAGCTCCTTTCATGGATTGAGAACTGGTTTAAAGACAGGGAACAAAAGGTAGGAATAAATGGTAAATTCTCAGAATGGAAGGGGTAACTAGTGGTGTTCCCCAAGGGACCAATCTTATTCAACTTATTCATAAATGATTTGGAGAAAGGGGTAAACAGTGAGGTGGCAAAGTTTGCAGATGATACTAAACTACTTAAGATAGTTAAGACCAAAGCAGACTGTGAAGAACTTCAAAAAGATCTCACAAAACTAAGTGCTTGGGCAACAAAATGGCAAATGAAATTTAATGTGGCTAAATGCAAAGTAATGCATACAGGAAAAATATAACCCCAACTATACATACTGTGATAAAGTTCCTCCTCTAGTGGGTCCTGCGCTTATTGGCAGATTTTGCTAACCTCAGAGATCTTCCTCTGTTGGATCAGGAGTTGGGAGGTTTTGGGGGGATCCCAGGCCCGCTTTCTACCCTGGGTTCCAGCCCAGGGTCCTGTGGACTGCAGCTGTCTAGAGTGCCTTCTGAAACAGCTACACAACAGCTACAATGCCCTGGGCTACTTCTTTATGGCCTCCTCCCAAAACCTTCTTTGTCCTCACCACAGAACCTTCCTCCTGATGTCTGTTAACGCTTGTACTCCTCAGTCCTCCAGCAGCACATCCTCTCACTCCCAGCTCCTTACACACATACCACTAACTGGAGTGAGAGCCTGTTTATACCAGGTGTCCTGATTAGTCTTAATTCTAGTAACTTCCCAATTGACTACAGATGTCCTAATTAGCTTGCCTGCCTTAATTAGTTCTAGAAAGTTCCTGAGTGTTCTGGAATAGTCCCTGTTATCTTACCCAGGGAAAGGGGACCTGCTTAACCTGAAGCTAATGTATCTATCTTTGACCACTCTCTTGTAGCCATCTGGCCTGACCGTGTCACAATACAGTATGATGGAGGGTAATTTAACTACAGCGAATCAGGAAAAAGATCTTGGAGTCATTGTGGATAATTCTCTGAAGACATCCACGCAGTGTGCAGCGGCGGTCAAAAAAGCAAACAGGATGTTAGGAATCATTAAAAAGGGGATAAAGAATAAGACGGAGAGTATCTTATTGCTCTTCTATAAATCCACGGTATACCCACATCTTGAATACTGTGTACAGATGTGGTCTCCTCATCCCAAAAAAGATATACTGGCAACTAAAATGAATAGGGTTTTGGAATGGATCCCATGTGAGGACAGATTAAGAGGCTAGGACTTTTCAGCTTGGAAAAAAGGATGCTAAGGGTGGATACGATAGAGGTATATAAAATCATGAGTGATGTGGGAAAAGTTATTTACTTGTTCCCATAATACAAGAACTAGGGGCCACCAAATGAAATTAATGGGCAGCAGGTTTAAAACAAATAAAAGGAAGTTCTTCTTCACCCAGCGCACAGTCAACTTGTGGAACTCCTTGCATGAGGAGGTTGTGAAGGCTAGGACTATAACAGGGTTTAAAAGAGAACTGGATAAATTCATGGTGGCTAAGTCCATTAATGGCTATTAGCCAGGATGGGTAAGGAATGTTATCCCTAGCCTCTGTTTGTCAGAGGGTGGAGATGGATGGCAGGAGAGAGATCACTTGATCATTGCCTGTTAGGTTCACTCCCTCTGGGGCACCTGGCATTGGCCACTGTCGGTAGACAGGATACTGGGCTAGATGAACCTTTGGTCTGACCCAGTATGGCCATTCTTATGTTATGTTCTAAGATGTTCTCTAGGCAATCTCATGCAGAATCGCCTCCCTCCCAGGTATCTCAGGGAAGGGAAACACTTCTGGTATGTTTCAGTGGCTCATCTTCCTGCCTCCGCTGTTGTGCTATTCCTTAATCTCATCAGCCTATGGTTCTGGCTCCATCAAACAGTGTAGAGCATCAATTCTATGTAGGGAAAGCCAGAGAGCAAGAGGCAGCTACAGGAAATGTCCCAGCAGGGCAGAGCCAGAAAACCAAATGGCTGCAGCAAAATGGCAAATTCTATGGTATCTTGGGGGAACAATTAGGTATTCTGTGGTCATGGAATGGTGGAGTCCACAGGGCTTTGATTAAGAAGATGGAGGCAGTTCACATTTTTGAAAGCCATTGTTGTAAGTTGTCTACAGATTCAGGGTTTGTCTAGATAGACATCTAGACAAGCCCTCAGGCAGGCAACACTGCATTCATTTTGTTCATGTTTTCAACAACAATGAAAGCTGGAAACTTTGTTTCCATGAAAACTGGAGCATACTTCTGTGGCAAAGAGATAAATTAAGTGGCAGATACCACAGCCACAGAGCTGCAGATTACATGGCCTCTGCTTGAGTCATAACTTAAAAAAAAAAAAGCCTTCAAGCAATGAAGGAATCTTGACAAGAGACTTGGTCAATTAGTTATTCTTTGTTGAGAACATCCTATTAATCCCACTTAATTTGAGTGAAAAGGAATTTTGCAGTCTTGCCATCATTATAGTATGCAGATGAAAATTGAGGTAATTACTTCCATCAAAACTAGGCTGACAGATCCTGCTGTGGTCCACATCTCTCAGTCCAAGATCTAATGTCGGCTCCAGGTAGTTCAGACTATTTGGTATATTAGGACTGTTCAACAGTTTCCATCAGATGCCTTCCAGTGGTATTTATACTATACCAATTGAGACAGTTAGCACAATATATGCATTCTTGAAGTACGCTCTGAAACATCAACCATGATGACATAGCATCTGTGATGTAGTTTATATCCATGCTATTAATGTTTTTAGTACACAAAACACCCATCATTTTACAGTAGTCTGTTCTGGGGCAGACCCCCATGAAGTTAATATATCTTACTTTTGTCCAAACTGTGAACTCAATGACAGAAAAGCAGAATAATGTCCCAACAATTTGAAGGACATAAAATTTGAAGAATTGTTTTGTACTTATAAGGGACTAAAGAAGAGAAAGTACTATAGATTACTCTCCCATGTCTTTGTGAAGTTTGTAACAAGATGGATGGTTCAGGTTATTGCTTCAAAATTAAGAGCTTGACATTTGTTGTTTAGTGTTTACAGTGTAAAGAACTGTGAAAACAAGCTAGATAATTCTGCAGGTACATGCCTCATACAAAACTACATAACTAGTTTAAAATCCAAAAATTAAAATCTAGCAAGCGATAAGTGCAGATGTTTTTCCTACAACATGTGAGTGTTATTACTTCAAACAGTACAAATGCTAGCTATGTCCTCAAGGAGATATACAGATTTACAGCTAAGTAGTCCGGAGCAACTATTCTTTCTGAAATGAAATATTGGAACTATGTTAAAAACCTACTCCAGACTACTCAAAGTAATGTAATAGTCCTAAATCTGAAATAATTTCTGAAAACACGTACTGTATGTGCATGTACAGTATTTTCTGAAATTTTATCACAGAAAGCAGTAATAACAGAGTGCAGTTTGGCTGGATGATAGAGGAAGTATCTTAAATAGCACCTCTAATACTGTATATTTTAAATGTTAACATTAAATTATAGGTCTTACGGCCAAACAAAGAATATTATGTGACTTGCAACTCTCATTAGATGCTGGTGAATACCTGTTTCTATGTAGGATGTTACTGTCTTTGAATTATCTTTTGAATTGTGTAGGGAAAAAATAAAAACAAAACAAAAACTCCTGAAATTAAACCCTCTCTCATACTTCTAGCTCTAACTCAGAGGGAAGATGGGAATAACATCAGCCTTTTCTGTAGGTGTACTTGCTCCTTCAAATGAAGAAAAGTACACAAAATTTGCTGCTAATTCAAAGCTTTTAAGGTAGTTAAACTTCTTATCAATGAATAAAAGTAGGACAATTACACTCAGTTAAAATGGCATTCTTATTAATTAGGTGAGGTAAAAGGTATGATTTTAATTATTGGGCAGTGTTTAAGTAGCAAAATATTTTGCCATTTAAAATGTAGAGTTTGCAAAAGAATTGGACTTAGTGGGAGGAAACTATACAAACTATACACAGTTTGCTACGGTGTGGATTTGATTTAAATTACTAGTCAGGAAGACTCGATTTAATCATAGATTTCTACATAAAAGTGCATTCTTGTTGGTTGTTACTAACCTAAAGATTCTGCATGGTCAGACATGTTCCTTTCATCATCTTCAACGCAGCTTCCTGCTGAGAAGCACACGTCTCATGATGTTGTTTCATTTGGGCAACTAGGCCTCACACTTCTTTGTTTCACTGTTTGCGTTTTGCACTCATGCCTGTCTTACCCACACATAGAGGAACTTCATTAAAATATTCCAAAACTGGGTCTCTTTTACAGCCTGCTGCCATTATAGGTTTTCCCTTGTAGTGAGAGAATATGGTAGATTTCAAATCAACGAAGGTTATTCTCAGAAAGATCTGAAGGCTTCTGGAATACGCTGGTCAACTCACTCACTCATGCCCGTCACCCCAATCGGGGTATGGGCCACCAACCACATCTCCAGAGTCCTCTATCCTGGGCCAAACACTTTCATTTTTGCTTCTCCTGCCTGTCCCTCCCTTCTCACATTTATCTCCAGACTTCTTCTCCTTGTCCAGATCTATTCTGCCCCCAACAATCTTCTATTCATTAAACTTTTTGAAACTTAGCACTTTTACAGAGAGGTAAGGGATTGACTCTATGTACACAAATTTGCAGCGGGACAGTAGGGTTGAGGTCTGTTATTTCTCACCTCTGTATATTATTTATTTACTTATTTGTTTATTTTAAAACATTTTTGCTCTGAACAAGCATGTTGTCTCCAGAGACACAAATCCACAGTGAGAAAGAACTTCAAAACTAAGCATCTCTGATGGTACCTTCCAGACTGAGCACTGAGTCGCATTGGGTAGACAGAAAGATTAACCTAAATAATCTGTAAAGAAGCCCCTGGGACCCCATAAGATTGGGTCCCTAATCCATGAACTATTTACAAAACTTTTCTTAAACTCTAAACTGAATATATTGTCTCATACTATAGAATTAGAATTTATAATCCCTATTCCATGGTGAGATATTTTTGAGCTATAATGTATCTTAATTAAACTATCTTTAGAACCACGGGGAACCATGGCCAATGGGAGCTTCGGGAGAGGAACCCACAGGCGAGGGAAGTGCATGGAGCCCTGCTTGCCCCCTCCCCTCCCAGAGGCCACAGGGACATGATGCTGGCCGCTTCCAGGAGTGGTGCAGGGCAAGAGCAGGCAGGGAACCTGCTTGAGTCCCACTGCATGCCCTTGCCACCCTGATGCTGCTCAAGCTAAGCGGCGCTGGGCCGGAGCCCACACCCTACACCCTCCTGCACCCCAACCCCCTGCCCTGAGCTCCCTTGTACAAACCACACCCCTCCTGTACCCCAATCGCTGGCCCTGAGCCCCTTCCTGCACACCACACCCCCTCCCACACCCAACACTCCCTCCTGCCCTGCAAACCCTTCCCCAGCCCTACATTCAAGGCCCTGCATGTAATTTCCCCACCCAGATGTGGCCCTCAGGCCAAAAAGTTTGCGTACCCCTGATTTAGAACAAACATTTTTCAGGGACGGTATAGAAGATAATCATAGAATATCAGGGTTGGAAGGGACCGCAGGAGGTATCTAGTCCAACTCCCTGCTCAAAGCAGGACCAATTCCCAACTAAATCATCCCAGCCAGGGCTTTGTCAAGCCTGACCTTAAAAACCTCTAAGGAAGGAGATTCCACCACCTCCCTGTTTAACCCACTCCAGTGCTTCACCGCCCTCCTAGTGAAAAAGTTTTTCCTAATATCCAACCTAAACCTCCCCCATTGCAACTTGAGAGCATTACTCCTTGTTCTGTCATGTGCTGTCACTGAGAACAGTCTAGATCCATCCTCTTTGGAACCCCCTTTCAGGTAGTTGAAAGCAGCTATCAGATCCCCCCCTCACTCTTCTCTTCTGCAGACTGAACAATCCCAGTTCCCTCAGCCTCTCCTCATAAGTCATGTGCTCCAGCCCCCTAATCATTTTTTTTTTTTTGCCCTCCGCTGGACTCTTTCCAATTTTTCCACATCCTTCTTGTAGTGTGTGGCCCAAAACTGGACACAGTACTCAAGATGAGGCCTCACCAATGTTGAATAGAGGGGAATGATCACGTCCCTCTGTCTGCTGGCAATGCCCCTACTTATACAGCCCAAAATGCTGTTAGCCTTCATGGCAACAAGGGCACACTGTTGACTTATATCCAGCTTCTCGTCCAATGTAACCCCAGGTCCATTTCTGCAGAACTGCTTCCTAGCCATTCGGTCCCTAGTGTGTAGCAGTGAATGGGATTCTTCCTTCCTAAGTGCAGGACTCTGCGCTTGTCCTTATTGAATCTCATCAAGTTTCATTTGGCCCAATCCTCTTAATTTGTCTAGGTCCCTCTGTATCCTATCCCTACCCTCCAGCGTATCTACCACTCCTTCCAGTTTAGTGTCATCTGCAAACTTGCTGAGGGTGCAGTCCACGCCATCCTACAGATCATTAATGAAGATATTGAATAAAACCGGCTGCAGGACCAACCCTTGGGGTACTCCACTTGAAACCAGCTGCCAACTAGACATTGAGCCATTGATTGCTACCCGTTGACCTCGACGATCTAGCTAGCTTTCTATCCACCTTATAGTCCATTCATCCAGCCCATACTTCTTTAACTTGCTGGCAAGAATACTGTGGGAGACCGTATCAAATGCTTTGCTGAAGTCAAGGAATAACACATCCACTGCTTTCCCCTCGTCCACAGACCCAGTTATCTCCTCATAGAAGGCAATTAGGTTAGTCAGGCATGACTTTCCCTTGGTGAATCCATGGTGACTGTTCCTGATCACTTTCCTCTCCTCTAAGTGCTTCAGAATTGATTCCTTGAAGACCTACTCCATGATTTTTCCAGGGACTGAGGCAGGGTTGGATTAACTTTTTGTGGACCCGGCACTAAACACATTTGTGGGCCCCCATTGGGGAAATAAGGCATGGGATGGTGAGCGGTTTGCAGAGTGAGGGGCCGGTTGGGGGCAATGAGGCACAGTGGGAGTGGTCCCACTCAGCCCAGTACAAAGGCACGGTTTACAAACCCAAAACTGCTAGATGCACACTGCCCCCACCGCCCTGTGCTGCCAGCGTGCCCCTTCCACACTGTCCCCCTCCCCAGTGCCCTGCCCTTATCCCAGTGCCCCCTCACCCAGAGACTTCCCCCACAGATCCCTATGCCCATCACCCCCTGCCTAGAGTGCCCTCCCGCTGATCTCGCACCACAATTGCATAGCACCCTGCCCAGCTCTCCCATCCACAGATCTCCTACTGTCCAGCACCCCCTTCACAATCCCACCATCACAGCTGTACAGCGTATCATATTCCTGAGGGAATTCTGCATCAAATTCTGTGCATAATATTTTAAAATTCTGAATTTTTTTTATAATAAATAAATGTGGAAGTTCCACCACTGCAGTGGGGAGCACAGGCCACTGGCTGCACGGAGGTGGGAGAATACCCTGCAGCCTCCCCTGCCTCGCTGGATCAGGGACTTGGCAGTGAGACTGAACCTGACCCTGCTACAGAAACACCCTGGGACCCTGCCCCTTTTGCTCCAGACATAGACTCATAGACTCTAGGACTGGAAGGGACCTTGAAAGGTCATCAAGTCCAGTCCCCTGCCCTCATGGCAGGACCAAATACTGTCCTGCATGTGGACAAGGAGGCTCAGCCCGACACCAGGATGCAAGTGCAGAGGGACTTAGTGTGGGGGTATCCAGATGGGGGTAAGAGGGTTCTGCGGGGGCAGTCTGGGTGCAGGCAGCTCAGTGGGGGATCTGGATGCACAGGGAGGTGCCAGGTGCAGGGGCAATGGGAGTCTGCAGGGTGGACCAAGTGGTTTGAGCTCAGCGGCAGGTGGGGAGTCTGAGTGCAGGGGAGGTGGGGTTGTTGTACTTAAAGTGCTGCACAGGATCTTTTCAGGGGGAATAAGGCAAATGCATGTATTACCAATGAATGTGGCATCAATCAACACTGTTTCATATGCATATGATCTATATTACACTCATGCACTCACATACACACACACATACACACACACAAACACACTGTCCTGTTGTTGTTGCCAACTAGTTGCTCCCCTTAACTTCACTGGCCAGGTGAGTTAGATAGGGGAGGGGTGGAGCTGGGTTTCTGCCGATCCGGACTGATGCGCCGATATTGATAAGACGAGATCCAGGTTCCTCTGCAAGACGCATCACATTTATAGCAGCTTCCCTGCTGGCCGTTTAAAGGAGTGAAGTTCTGGAACAGCTTTCCAAGGGGAGTAGTGGGGGCAAAAGACATATCTGGCTTTAAGATTAAGCTTGATAAGTTTATGGAAGGGATGGTATGACAGGAGAGCCTAATTTTGGCAATTGATCTTTGATTACCAGCAGGTAAGTATGCCCAGTGGTTGGTGATGGGATGTTGATGGGATGGGATCTGAGTTACTGCAGAGAATTCTTTCCTGGGTGCTGGCTGGTGAGTCTTGCCCACATGCTCAGGGTTTAGCTGATCACCATATTTGGGGTCGGGAAGGAATTTTCCTCCAGGGCAGATTGGCAGAGGCCTTGGAGGTTTTTCGCCTTCCCCTGCAGCGTGGGGCATGGGTCACTTGCTGGTGGATTCTCTGCAGCTTGAGGTCTTCAAACCACAATTTGAAGACTTCAGTAACTCAGACATAGGGTTAGGGGTTTGTTATAGAAGTGGATGGGTAGGGTTCTGTGGCCTGCTTTGTGAAGGGGGTCGGACTAGATGATCACATTGGTCCCTTCTGATCCTAGAATCCTATATCTATCTATATCTATATCTATATGCGTGGCTTGCCACTCCAGGCCAATGGGGGCTATGAGAAGCTGCAGTCAGCACATCCCTCATCCTGCAGCCCCTCCATTGGCCTGGAGCAATGAACTGCAGCCAGTGGGAGCTGCGATGGGCTGAACCTGCGGACGTGGCAGGTAAACAAACCGGCCCGGCCCTCCAGGGGGCTTACCCTGGTGGGCCATGTGCCAAACGTTGCAGATCCCTGCCCTATCCCCTTCTCTTTCCCATCCCATCCCCCTTCCCCACCACTCCATCTCCTCCCCATCCCACCCCCTTCGTTCCCCACTGCCTCTGTGCCTCTGCCCTGCCTGCCCCACCACGGGCACTCGCTGTTGTACAAGATTAAGGATGGCTCCCAGCGCATGGAAGGGAGCTCAACCAGCACTAGGACCCAGAATGTGGTGTCCAACTGCAAAGTCCCAGGAACTGAGCAGCACCTTCTTTTTTCAGCCTGGCTGTGCAGCTCTGCAGTCAGAGTAGGTCTGCTTGTTCCACCTCCCCCACCCCCCAAGGCTCCACTACACCTCTTTTCTGCCTCCTCTCCCCAGGTGAGCATGCTGGGGCTGCTCTCCTGCTGGCAAACAGCTGATTGAAACTGCTGATCGGTGGCAGGGAAGGGGAGGGCTGAACGGAGTAAGCTTTGAATGGAGGCAGGGGGTTGGCTACCCTACTGCAGCAGGAGCCTCAGTGCCAGGAGCACCTCAATAAGGATTCTTTAAAATACAGCCACCTCTCCTGGTCTCCTTTCCCCCTTATTTTAGTCTCCCAGAGGATCCTGCCCATCAGTTCCCTGAGGGAGTCAGTCTGCTTTTCTGAAGCCCAGGGTCCGTATTCTGCTGCTCTCCTTTCTTCCTTGTGTCAGGATCCTGAACCCGACCATCTCATGGTCACTGCTGCCCAGGTTCCCATCCACTTTTGCTTCCCCTACTAATTCTTCCCTGTTTGTGAGCAGCAGGTCAAGAAGAGCTCTGCCCCAGTTGCTTCCTCCAGTACCTGCACAAGGAAATTGTCCCCTACACTTTCCAAAAACTCCCTGGATTGTCTGTGCACTGCTATATTGCTCTCCCAGCAGATACCAGGGTGACTGAAATCTCCCATGAGACCAAGGGCCTGCAATCTAGTAACTTCTGCTAGTTGCTGGAAGAAAGCCTTGTCCACCTCATCCCCCTGTTCTAGTGGTCTACAGCAGACTCCCACCACGACATCACCCTTGTTGCTCACACTTCTTCTAAACTTAATCCAGAGACTCTCAGGTTTTTCTGCAGTTTCATACCGGAGCTCTGAGCAGTCATACTGCTCTCCTACATACAATGCAACTCCCCCACCTTTTCTGCCCTGCCTGTCCTTCCTGAACAGTTTGTATCCATCCATGACAGTGTTCCAGTCATGTGAGTTATCCCACCAAATCTCTGTTATTCCAGTCACATCATAGTTCCTTGACTGTGCCAGGACTTCCAGTTCTCCCTGCTTGTTTCCCATGCTTCTTGCATTTGTGTATAGGCACTTAAGATAACTCGATGATTGTCCTGCTTTCTCGGTCCGAGACAGGAGTCCTCCCTTCTTGCACTCCCCTGCTCGTGCTTCCTCCCGGTATCCCATTTCCCCACTTACCTCAGGGCTTTGGTCTCCTTCCCCCTGTGAACCTAGTTTAAAGCCCTCCTCACTAGGTTAGCCGGCCTGCTTGCGAAGATGCTCTTCTCTCTCTTCGTTAGTGGAGCTCGTCTCTGCCTAGCACTCCTCTTTCTTGGAACACCATCCCATGGTCAAAGAATCCAAAGCCTTCTCTCTGACACCACCTGCATAGCTATTTAGTTGACTTCCACAATTTGACGGTGTCTACCCAGGCCTTTTCCCTTCACAGGGAGGATGGACAAGAACCACCACTTGCACCTCAAATTCCTTTATCCTTCTCCCCAGAGCCATGTAGTCTGCAGTGATCTGCTCAAGGTCATTCTTGGCAGTATCATTGGTGCCCACGTGGAGAAGCAGGAAGGGGTAGCGATCTGAGGGCTTGATGAGTCTCGGCAGTCTCTCCGTCACATCGTGAATCCTGGCTCCTCACAAGCAGCAGACCTCTCAGTTTTCTGAGTTGGGGCAGCAGATAGATGACTCACTCCCCCTGAGGAGGGAGTCCCCGACCACCACCACCCTCCTCCTTCTCTTGGGAGCAGTGGTCGTGGAACTCCCATTCCTAGGACAATGCATCTTGTGCCTTCCAATCGGTGGAGTCTCCTTCTGCTCCCTTCCCTCAGATGTATCATCTAGTTCACTCTCCACATTAGTACCTGTGGGGAGAACATGAAAACTATTGCTCATCTCTATCTCCATTGCTGGTACATGGGCGCTCCTCTTTCTTCTTCTGGAGGTCACATGCTCCCAAATTCATCTTGTCTCAGTGCAAGGGACTGGACTAGATGACCTATTGAGGTCCCTTCCAGTCCTACATTTCTATGATTCATAGGTGCATAAAAGACACCAGTTCCTCTTTTTAGCAATTTACAGGAGCAGCTACTTGAAGAGGGAAGTAGATGGTTTAATTTCCCTTTGGTTGCCATAAAGTTGACTGCTGTCTATCTTTTAAAAATAAGGGAGAAGTTGTAGTCTCCCAAAATCTTTTCTCATGGATTCCCAGAGTCACACATGCAGACCTGGTGGCATTAATTTGATTCTCTGTAACTTCATTTCTTAAATTTCAGAACTATAGCCAAAATGTCCAAAAATAGGATATTAAAGTTAGGCTTTGAGTTTATATGAAAATTCCTCAATAAGATGTTGAAATGTGCTGAGCACCAGGCAGCTCCCACTGAAGTCAGGGTTGCCAGTCCTCCCAGTTTCTCCAGGAGTCTCCATCTCTCAGAGGCTGTTGAAGCCAATCTTGGAGATTTTAGGCTGCTAAAAGTTCGATGGCACAGAGAGGCTAAGGCAGGCTCCTTGCCTGCCCTGGCCCCACGCTGCTTCCGGAAGCAGCCAGCATGTTCCTGCTCTTTGCGGCCCGAGGCTGTGGGGGCAGGAGGACTCCACAGCTCCCACTGGCTGGGAACTGTGGCCAATGGGAGCTGCGGCATGGGGGCAGGGCCACTGTGCAGAGACCACCGTCCCTCCCCCTCCCTCCCCTCTGGGGATGCAGGGACATGCAGGCCACTTCCAGGGGCAGCCCAGGGCCAGGGCAGGCAGAAAGTCTGCCTTAGCCCCACTGTGCCAACAACTGGGAGCCGCCCGAGGTAAGCACCACCCAGACAGAACCCACAACCCTCACCCCCTCTTGCACCCCAACCCCCTGCCCTCGGCTCAGCCTGGAGCCCTCTACCACCCTCCGAACCCCTCGGCCCAGCCCACAGCCCAACCCCTTGCCCCAGCCTGGTGAAAGCAAATGAGGGTGGAGGAGAGTGAGCGACAGAGGGAGGGGTGATGAAGTATAGGTCGGGGCCTCAAAGATGGGGGCAGGGCAGGGGGCAGGACAAGGGTGTTTAAGTTTGTGTGATTAGACAGTTGGCAACCCTAAGCTGCAGGCTGTTCAGCATTTTGAAAATAAGATTGATGACTTGGCTCCTTTATTTCAAAAACTGCCTTTTATTAAATGACTCTCAGCCTTTTTTTAAGCATTGGTTCTGGTATTAATTAACTTTGGCTGCTTCTCTCCTTTTGTGGGCTGTATAAATTACAAAACGTATATGAATTCTATCTCCCTGTCTTATTTTTCATTGTTTTTGTTTGCAGTCTACTCCTTTGCATCTAGCAGCAGGCTACAACAGAGTTCGAATAGTCCAGCTTTTGCTTCAGCATGGTGCTGATGTTCATGCAAAGGACAAGGGGTATGTACATCAGTTTTTAATTCATTCTCTGGTTTCACTAGTTAGTTACAGTTTTAAGAATTATTTTTATCATTGTTCTGTTGTAATTCTGTCTGTATCTGAAAAGGAGTTAATCTAAAATTGGAGATGAGAATCGGGTCACAGTTGTTTCCAGAATCAAAATTTGTTTTTGTGGTAAATAATCTTTTGTAAAAGGTGAGGTTTGAAGTGGGATGATGTACTCCTTAGTTATGTGGATCTTTTATTTTGTGGATTCTTCCTTCATTAAATAAGTGCATATTAAAATCTATATTGTTTGGTTCATTATGGGTCTGCTGTGTTATTGGAAATTCTGTGCACAATTTTCAGTGTTCATGGACTTCTGGTATTATTTTGGCAATAAAAAAATTAATGCAAGGTGTTACAGACAAGTCATATTCGGTTACACTTTTCTGCGACCTGATTATCTTGTCAGGTGTATATATGGCAGCTCCATGAGATTTGCATGTGCACAGCTGATGAGATAAACAAGCACTTAGTTTCACAGCTGTTATCAGCATATGAAGAGAAGAGAGCAGAGCTGTCTTTTCTAAAGTGAATTAACATATTTCATAGGTTACTCAGGGCTTGTCTACATCAGAAAGTTGCAGCGCTGGTGAGGGAGTTACAGCGCTGCAACTTTGAAGGTGTACACATCTGCAGGGCACCACCAGCGCTGCAACTCCCTGTTTGCAGCGCTGGCCGTACTCCCGTTTTGTCTCGGGTGTAGAGGATCCAGCGCTGGTGATCCAGCGCTGGTAATCCAATGTAGACAGTTACCAGCGCTTTTCTTGACCTCCGTGGAAGGAGGAAGCCTCTGGTAATCAAGCTGGTTTCCTTTCCCGGTTTGCTCTCTCGGTCCCGGAGCCACCCAGCAAACCGCAGGGAAGGAGACCTGCTTGCTCGGGGTTCCGGGACCGAGAGAGCAAACCGGGAACGCCGCGGTTTGCTCTCTCGGTCCCGGAGCCAGCCAGCAAACCGCAGGGAAGGAGACCTGCTTGCTCGGGGTTCCGGGACCGAGAGAGCAAACCGCGGCGAAGCTGGTTTCCTTTCCCGGTTTGCTCTCTCGGTCCCGGAACCCCGAGCAAGCAGGTCTCCTTCCCTGCGGTTTGCTGGGTGGCTCCGGGACCGAGAGAGCAAACCGCGGCGTTTCCGGTTTGCTCTCTCGGTCCCGGAACCCCGAGCAAGCAGGTCTCCTTCCCTGCGGTTTGCTGGCTGGCTCCGGGACCGAGAGAGCAAACCGCGGCGTTCCCGGTTTGCTCTCTCGGTCCCGGAACCCCGAGCAAGCAGGTCTCCTTCCCTGCGGTTTGCTGGCTGGCTCCGGGACCGAGAGAGCAAACCGCGGGGAAGCTGGTTTCCTTTCCCGGTTTGCTCTCTCCTCCCGGAACCCCCCTTGAAGCCGCCCAACAGCGCTGCAGTGTGGCCACATCTAACACCACTTGCAGCACTGGTTGCTGTAAGTGTGGCCACTCTGCAGCGCTGGCCCTATACAGCTGTACTAATACAGCTGTAACAACCAGCGCTGCAAAATTTTAGATGTAGACATGGCCTCAAGCTAGTTAAGTCCAAAGCTGACTGCGAAGAGTAACAAAGGGATCTCAAAAAACTGGGTGAGTGGGCAAGAAGAATGGCAGATGAAATTCAGTGTTAAGTGCAAAGTAATGCACAGTAGAAAACAAAATCCCAACTCTCTCTCTATATGTACAATATGATGGGATCTAAATTAGCTGTTACCACTGAAGAAAGAACTCTTGGGAGTCAGTCTGGATAGTTCTCTTAAAACATCTGTGCAATGTGCAGCATCCGTCAAAAAAGCTAACAAAATGTTAGGAACAATTGGGAAAGGGATAGAAAATAAGAAAAGAAAACATCATATTGTCTTTCTTTAAATCCATGGTTCACACACACCTTGAATATTGCGTGCAGTTTTCATTACTCCTTGTCAAATGAGATTTGGAAAAAGAGAGTTGGAAAAAGTACGGAGAAGGGCAACAAAAATGATTGAGGGTATGGAAAAGCTTCTGTATAAGGGGAGACTAAGAAAACTGTGCCCTCTTCAGCTTAGAAAAGATGACTGAGTCCTATGATAGAGGTCTGTAATATCACTAATGGTGTGGAGAAAATGAACAGGGAAGTGTTAACTTACACCTTCATGCAGCACAAGAACTAGCAGTTATCTAATGAAATTAATAGGCAACCGATTTAAAACAAACAAATGGAAGTACTACTTCATACAACACACAGTCAATCTTTGGAACTTGTTGCCAGGGATGTTGTAAAGGCCAATGATATAAAAAGTTCAAAAAATAATTATAAAAATTCGTGACAAGTAGGTCCATCAATGTCTATTAGCCAAGATGATCGGGTGCAACCCTATGCTCTAGGTGTCCCTAAACCTCTGCCTGCTAGAAGCTAGAAGTGGACGACGGGGATGTATCACTTGATCATTACCCTGGTCTGTTCATTCCATCTGACACTGGCCACTGTCAGGAGACAGGATATTGGGCTAGATGGGCCATTGTTTTGATCCAGTATGGCCATTCTTATGTTTTTATATGGTAAGTGTGGTAGTTATATAAAATTCTATGGTGAAGGGGAAGTGGAGGTGGCGGCACATGATTTTTGTTCTCTTGGTATGTTGAATCTGTAGATTTATTTCCAGAGTGGTTCTAAATGATGGTCTGATGGGATTTTTTTTATTTGTAGTCAAGATCAGCACCTTATTGTTGTAGATGCTGTATATATACTTAGTAATAGTCACTCCTGATCCCAAACAGCTTACTTTTATATTTATAGACTTTAGGAAACAAAAGGAGCTGTCAGGCCATCTTGTCCGTCTGTCTGCCAACATGGGAAGTTCTTTGTTAATTATCTAATGTTATCTGCAGTGTGAAATGAGAACTTGAGCTCCCAGGTCTCTTAAATGAAAAGGTCAGTTTACTTTGGGTATGTCTATACTACATTTAAAACCTATGGCAGCAAGTCTCAAACTTTGGGTCTACAGACTCGGGCTGACCCTACAGTGCTAAGAACAGCAGAGTAGACATTGTGTCAGAGGGGTAGCCGTGTTAGTCTGGATCTGTAAAAGCAGCAAAGAATCCTGTGGCACCTTACAGACTAACAGACGTTTTGGAGCATGAGCTTTCGTGGGTGAATACCCACTTCGTCAGATGCATGTAGTGGAAATTTCCAGGGGCAGGTATATATATGCAGGCAAGCTGGAGATAATGAGGTTAGTTCAGTCAGGGAGGATGAGGCCTTGTTCTAGCAGTTGAGGTGTGAAAACCAAGGGAGGAGAAACTGGTTTTGTAGTTGGCAAACCATTCACAGTCTTTGTTTAATCCTGAGCTGATGGTGTCAAATTTGCAGATGAACTGAAGCTCAGCAGTTTCTCTTTGAAGTCTGGTTCTGAAGTTTTTTTGCTGCAGGATGGCCACCTTAAGGTCTGCTATAGTGTGGCCAGGTTTTTGTATTTTGTCATTCCTAATATCTGATTTGTGTCCGTTTATCCTTTTCCGTAGCGATTGTCCATTTTGGCCGATGTACATAGCAGAGGGGCATGGCTGGCATATGATGGCATATATTACATTGGTGGACGTGCAGGTGAATCAACCGGTGATGGTATGGCTGATCTGGTTAGGTCCTGTGATGGTGTCACTGGTGTAGATATATGGGCAGAGTTGGCATCGAGGTTTGTTGCATGGATTGGTTCCTGAGCTAGAGTTACTATGGTGTGGTGTGCAGTTACTGGTGAGAATGTGTTTCAGGTTGGCAGGTTGCCTGTGGGCGAGGACTGGCCTGCCACCTAAGGCCTATGAAAGTGGGGATCGTTGTCCAGGATGGGTTGTAGATCCCTGATGAGGCGTTGGAGGGTTTTAGCTGGGAACTGTATGTGATGGCCAGTGGAGTCCTGTTGGTTTCTTTCTTGGGTTTGTCTTGCAGTAGGAGGCTTCTGGGTACGCATCTGGCTCTGTTGATCTGTTTCCTTATTTCCTCGTGCAGGTATTGTAGTTTTGAGAATGCTTGGTGGAGATTTTGTAGTTGTTGGTCTCTGTCTGAGGGGTTAGAGCAGATGCGATTGTACCTCAGTGCTTGGCTGTAGACAATGGATCGTGTGGTGTGCCTGGGATGGAAGCTGGAGGCATGAAGGTAGGCATAGCGGTCTGTAGGTTTTCGGTATAGGATGTTGTTAATGTGACCATCACTTATTTGCACTGTGGTGTCCAGGAAGTGGACCTCCCGTATAGATTGGTCCAAGCTGAGGTTGATGGTGGGGTGGAAGCTGTTGAAATCGTGGTGGAATTTTTCCAGAGTCTCATTCCCATGGGTCCAGATGATGAAGATGTCATCAATGTAGCGTAGATAGAGAAGGGGCGTGAATGGACAAGAGCTGAGGAAGCGTTGTTTGAGGTCGGCCATAAAAATATTGGCATATTGTGGGGCCACGCGGATGCCCATGGCGGTGCCACTGATCTGGAGATATATATTGTCATCAAATTTGAAATAGTTGTGCGTGAGGATAAAGGCACAGAGCTCAGCAGCCAGTTGTGCTGTGGCATCATCAGGGATACTGTTCCTGACAGCTTGTATTCCATCTGTGTGTGGGATGTTTGTGTAGAGAGCCTCTACGTGCATGGTGGCTAGGATGGTGTTTTCTGGAAGGTCACCAATGCACTATCGTTTCCTCAGGAAATCAGTGGTGTCACGGAGATATCTGGGAGTGCTGATGGCATAGGGTCTGAGTAGAGAGTCCACATATCCAGACAGTCCTTCAGTGAGAGTGCCAATGCCCGAGATGATGGGGTGTCCAGGATTTCCAGGTTTGTGGATCTTGGGTAGTAGATAGAATAACCCTGGTCGGGGCTCTAAGGGTATGTTGATTTGTTCTGGTGTTAGTGTAGGGAGTGTCCTAAGTAGATGTTGCAGTTTCTTAGTGTATTCCTCAGTGGGATTTGAGGGAAGTGGCCTGTAGAATTTGGTGTTGGAGAGTTGTCTGGCGGCCTCCTTTTGGTAGTCAGACCTGTTCATGATGACAACAGCACCTCCTTTATCAGCCTCTTTGATGATAATGTCTGGGTGATTTCTGATGCTGTGGATGGCATTGCGTTCTGCACGACTTAGGTTATGAGGCAAGCGATGTTGTTTTTCCACAATTTCTGCCTGTGCACGTCGGCGGAAGCATTCAATGTAGAGGTCCAGACTGTCATTTCGACCCTCAGGAGGAGTCCATGTGGAGTTCTTCTTCTTGTGCTGTTGGTGGGAGGGTACCTGTGTATCAGTGCGCTGTTCAGTGTTGTCCTGAAAGTATTCTTTGAGTCGGAGACGGCGAAAGTAGGCTTCCAGATCGCCGCAGAACTGTATCATGTTGGTGGGGGTGGCAGGGCAGAAAGAGAGTCCCCGAGATAGGACAGACTTTTCTTCTGGGCTGAGTGTGTAGTTGGATAGATTGACGAAACTCATGCTCCAAAACGTCTGTTAGTCTATAAGGTGCCACAGGATTCTTTGCTGCTTTTAGAGTAGACATTGCAGCACGGGCTGGATCTTGGGCTCTGTATTCCATCCTGGGCTTCAGAGCCCAAGCCTTAACTTCTGTGCTGCTTTTTTTAGCACCCTAGTGCAAGCCCATAGACCTTGTGTCTGAAACTTGCTGCCATGTGTTTTAAAACTCAGTGTAGACATATGCAAAGTCTCTCTACTAGTTTATTGGAACATTTGGAGATTGATTTGTAGCACTTTCATCTGTATATTTGCTTCTATTTTCTGTCAGAGAAGTTATGAAACTAACTATAGAGCATTTTATAAAGCAGGAGTTCTCAAGATGGGGGTCAGGACACCTCAGTGGGTCACGAGGTTATTACATGTGGGGTCGTGAGCTGTCAGCCTCCACCCCAAACTCCGCTTTGCCTCCAGCATTTGTAATGGTATTAAATATATTAAAAAAGTGTTTATAAGGGGGCTCTCACTCAGAGGCTTGCTATGTGAAAGAGGTCACCAATACAAAAGTTTGAGAACCAATGGTATAAAGTTTCAAAATGAATAATGTTTATGGTGAATATTCTCTATACTTGCATGTGGTGGTAAGCATTTTTTTAAATAGTATTACACCATTCTAAACACTAATCAACTGAGAGAGAATTTCAAGATAGACTTATGAACAATAGTCTGAGATTAGAATTATCTATTGAAAAATGTATTCTAGGCGCAAGCTAGGTGGCTTGAGAGTTGGTATCAGTAACTTAGGGTAGTATACATTACAGGTATATGTTGCATTTATTCCCAAAACTACTATTATAAACATAGGAAATTCAGAGTCAAGTTTGAGTTTAAAGTAATCTAAACACGTTAAGATATGGCAGGGCACCCAAACAATGATAACTTTGCCCTTTAGTGACACCATGTGATTATGATTGACATATTTTAGTGTTTGTGGACCTAGGTTAGATTGAACTGATTTTTATGGACACTTTTCTGAATGGATGCTGACTCCGATAGTTCTCAGCGAGGACTCAGGCCAAGGGTTCTCCTAGTTAAGATGCCCATTTTCAAAATGTCCATTGTGTCCCAATTAGAATTAAGTCAAGCTGGCCCTAGGGAAGATAGGAGAGAAAATATGCACTCAGAAGGGGCTGATAGGGACACTGAAGAAGAGCAGGTGAATGGAGACCGGAGCCCTCTTTACTAAGGGCACCTGGTGGTCTCAGTCCTACTGAGAACACTAGAAGATGGCAGCTATTTTGAAAGATTGCAATTTTTTGTGGAATTCTCTGATGTGGAAACTTATATTCTTCAGCCTCTATTTCTAAACTTTCAATAATTAAAAAAATAGCAATGGAAAATAACTGAATTCTAAAAACATTTCTTCAAAAGTAGCTTATGTTCAAGAGTTCATTGATCTTTAACAACCTGGGAGGTTTGAAGGGTATGCATTGTTCCTCTGTTAAGATAAGTAGGGATAGTGAATGCTATATTTATTAAATAACCTAATTCAAATTAATTTAAATCCCTAAATTAATGATTTTACTTGTACATTTTCAGAATATTTATTTGACATTCAGAATAAATGCTGTAATTTTGGAGAGGGTTAATTTCATACATAACAAACAGGTTGATCTTCTGCTTTAAGTACAATACTCAACCATATCTGTGGAGCCACAAATGCCATACGAATGTTTGGTCCATCTAACCCAGTATCCTGTCTTCTGACAGTGGCCAATGCCAGGTGCCCCAGAGGGAATGAACCGAACAGGTAATCCTCAGGTGTTCCATCCCCTGTCTCCCATTCCCAGCTTCTGGCAAACAAAGGTTAGGGACACCATCCCTGCTCATCCTGGTTAATAGTCGTTGATGGACCTATCCTCCATGAATTTATCTCGTTCTTTTTTGAACTCTGTTATAGTCTTGGCTTCACAACATCTTCTGGCAAAGAGTTTCACAGGTTGACTGTGTGTTGTGTGAAGAAATACTTCCGTTTATTTGTTTTAAACCTGCTGCCTATTCATTTCATTTGGTGACCCCTAGTTCTTGTGTTATGAGAAAGGTTCCCGTTTTGGTTTACCTGCACAAACAATTTAGTTTGTTTTATTGCTTGTCACTTTTGCCCTGATTTTTAAATTTATGGATTTCTCATTATATATGACCTTTGCTTATGATTAGACCAGGGGACGGCAACCTTTCAGAAGTAGTGTGCCCAGTCTTCATTTATTCACTCTAATTTAAGGTTGCATGTGCCAGTAATACATTTTAACCTTTTTAGAAGGTCTCTTTGTATAAGTTTATAATATATAACTAAACTACTGTTGTATGTAAAGTAAATAAGGTTTTCAAAATGTTGAAGAAGCTTCATTTAAAATTAAATTAAAATGCAGAGTCCCCCCAGACCGGTGTCCAGGACCGGGCAGTATGAGTGCCACTGAAAATCAGCTCGTATGTCGCCTTTGGCACGTGTGCCATAGGTTGCCTTCCCCTGGATTAGACCCATGTCATTTGCTTTACCACTTCCTTTTCAAAGTGCAGATTTATGACATTACTGTACAGAAATTCAATAGCCCTCAAATAGGTGTGAAATTTCTACAAGTATATATGTTTAAGTGTTTAACTTACTTCAGAAAAATGCAGCAATCAGCGTATCCCATAGTCTGGAGTAGCTAGATCAGTCCGCTGCCTATAATATTTGTACATTTTCATGATACACCTAGCAGCCAGGTAACCTTATGTGGGGACTTCTCCCTTATCATACCATTTAAAATAACTGTGATTGTACGTAGACCAGAGTACTTGCCTTCACCAAGATTAAAATGTAATGTAGCTTTTTTCCCCTTTCTGGATGCAAGAAAGATAATTCTGAATGCAATGAGTCCTATTTCTTAACAGTAATGTATGGTAGATTAAATACCTATGTTACATTACTCAAAAATGTTTTTAATGCTATTCTTAACCAATGCATTATTTTGGAAATACCTGTAAATGTATTTGGTTAAGATTCCATTTGATTTTGAAATCTGTTAATTTTACAGCATAAAAGTAGTTCAAAAATCTTTGAAAATGCTTCCTAGAGATGTAATTTTATTTTGTTTTATTTAATCTAGCGGACTTGTACCTCTTCATAATGCATGTTCATATGGACATTTTGAAGTCACAGAATTGTTACTTAAGGTAGGTGGAGAAATGAAAGAATACGTAAGCATTGCAATATTGCAAAATTATGGAGAGAGATGGTTACTTTATACAGTAGTTAAGGCTGTAGCCTTATTTCTGTTTAAAAAAAAAATCCTAATTTTCAAACCAGTAATAAATTATTTCAATGGTGTGGGGCTTTGGGGCATTAGACATACACCTGTACCATTGAATTAAGTATGTGTTGTTCCTCATAATCTCTGCTGCCAAGCATTAGAATTTAATTAACTAGAATTTTTTTGAAGCAAAGATGTCTTATTAAAAATTAAGTTCATTACAAATTTCAGATTTTGGTAGATGAAAATAAATCAATAATTTTTCATTTCATTTGAAAATAACTTAATGAGTGTTTAAAGTTATTAAAATGAAAATTTTGTGATCTTTGTCATGGTTATTTTTTTTTTACTAACATAAACATTTCTTTCCCACCCCTAGCATGGAGCCTGTGTTAATGCTATGGATCTCTGGCAGTTTACCCCCTTACATGAAGCTGCTTCCAAGAATCGTGTAGAAGTCTGCTCTTTGTTGCTTAGTCATGGTGCAGATCCAACACTGGTCAACTGCCATGGCAAGAGTGCTGTCGATATGGCTCCAACACCTGAGCTAAGAGAGAGACTGACTTGTATGTGAAACAATTATCAGCTGTGAAATATTTATTGATATAAACTGACTCACCTTTCAGCCCAGTTCCTTGTTAGTAATGGGAAAATGCAAAACAACAGGATATAGAGGTCTCCGTTTCTCACTTCTAAACTTGTAGAGATCTATACACGTTCTCCTTCATGAAACTGCCTTTATTCATCGCGTTTAAGGCCAGAAGGGACTGTTAGATCTTCTCTGACCTCCTGCACAACACAGCCCAGGAATTTCATTTAGTTATCCCTGTAGTAATCCCTATAACCAGAGGCGGATTAAGGTTTCCTTGGGCCAGAGCAAGTGGGGGGGCTCCCCACCCCTTCTGCCTGTGGCCCCGCCTCACCTCTTTCTTCCCCCTCCCTGGGTCCCCTCCCCGTGTTCCACCCAAGGGTCCCCCCATTCTTATCCACCACTGCAGCCCTGCAACCCCTTTCCCTCCTTTCTCCACCTGCCCCCCTGCAGCCACAAGACCGGAGAAGCTTTGTCCCCGCACCGTGGCCCTGGGGTGCAGCAGGGAGTGAGAGCTCCTCCAGTCTCAGGGCTGCAGGGGGGGTCTGGGTGACAGGGGTCAGGGCACAGGGTTTCTCCCCGCTCACCCTCTCCCCAGCGCTACCGCCAGAGAGCAGGGTTCTGCTGTGAACATAAGAATGGCTGTACTGGGTCAGACCACAGGTCCATCCAGCCCAGTATCCTGTCCACTGACAGTGGCCAATGCCAGGTGCCCCAGAGGGAGTGAACCTAACAGGTAATGATCAAGTGATCTCTCTCCTGCCATCCATCTCCATCCTCTGACAAACAGAGGCTAGGGACACCATTCCTTACCCATCCTGGCTAGTAGCCGTTAATGGACTTAACCTCCATGAATTTATCCAGTTCTCTTTTAAACCCTGTTATAGTCCTAGCCTTCACAATCTCCTCAGGCAAGGAGTTCCACAACTTGACTGTGCACTTTGTGAAGAAGAACTTCCTTTTATTTGTTTTAAACCTGCTGCCTATTAATTTCATTTGGTGGCCCCTAGTTCTTATATTATGGGAACAAGTAAATAACTTTTCCCTATTCACTTTCTCGACATCACTCATGTTTTTATATACCTCTATCATATCCACCCTTAGCCTCTTCTTTTCCAAGCTGAAAAGTCCTAGCCTCTTTAATCCCTCCTCATATGGGACCCATTCCAAACCCCTAATCATTTTAATTGCTCTTCTTTGAACTTTTCCCCCTAATGCCAGTATATCTTTTTTGAAATGAGGAGACCACATCTTAACGCAGTATTCGAGATGCGGGCGTACCATGGATTTATATAAGGGCAATAAGATACTCAACGTCTTATTTTCTATCACCGTTTTAATGATTCCTAACATCCTGTTTGCTTGTGTGACCGCCACTGCATACTGCATGGACATCTTCAGAGAACTATCCACGATGACTCCAAGATCTCTTTCCTGATTAGTTGTATTTAAATTAGCCCCCATCATATTGTATGTATAGTTGGGGTTATTTTTTCCAGTGTGCATTACTTTACATTTATCCACGTTACTTTTCATTTGCCATTTTGTTGCCCGGTGACTTAGTTTTTGAGATCTTTTTGCAGTTCTTTACAGTCTGCTTTGGTCTTAACTATCTTAAGGAGTTTAGTATCATCTGCAAACTTTGTCACCTCACTCTTTACCCCTTTCTCCAGGTCATTTATGAATAAGTTGAATAGGATTGGTCCTAGGACTGACCCTAGGAGAACACCACTAGTTACCCCTTCCATTCTAAGAATTTACCATTTCTTCCTACGCTTTGTTCCCTGTGTTTTAACCAATCCTCAATCCATGAAAGGACCTTCCCTTTTATCTCATGACAATTTAATTTACGTAAGAGCCTTTGGTGAGGGACCTTGTCAAAGGCTTTCTGGAGATCTGAGTATACTATATCTGCTGGATCCCCCTTGTCCACATGCTTGTTGACCCCTTCAAAGAACTCTAACAGATTAGTAAGACATGATTTCCCTTTACAGAAACCATGTTGAGTTTTGCCATGTTTGACTTGGGAGCGGGTTGTGGGGAAGGGGAGGAGGAGGAAGGCTTCCTCTGTGTCGTGGCTTCTGCTTGGGGGAGGGAAGGCTTCCCATGGCTTCTGCTGGAGACAAGGTTGCCGCTGGGTGGTGTTTTCCCTGTCCCACAGCTTCTGATGAGAATGGGTTCGGGACAGGGCCACAGGAAGGAAGGGGGAACTTTCCCTGTCCCATGGCTTCTGCCAAGGCTGCAGGTGTTGGGGGAGATTCCCCCGCCTGGCCAGCACTGCTGCCAGGGAATGAAGTTGGGATGTGCAGCTTTTCCCACCCTGCCAGCCTGGCAGCCGGAGCTCCAGGTTTCTGCTGCCCTGTGGGGAATTGTTACCGGACCCTGCCCCACAGTTGGCCAGGCCCCTTGGGGCCTAATCTACCACTGCCTATAATTTGGGTTTAACTAAAGCATATCTTTCAGAAGGCCATTCAGTCTTGATCTAAAGACTTCAAGAGAGAGAGAATCCACCACTTTCCGTGGTAGTCTCTTTCAATCACCCTCTCTGTTAAAAATGTGTGCTTTAATTCTAATTTGAATTTGGCTGGCGTTAGCTTATAGCCATTGGTTCTTGTTATGCCTGTCCCTGATAGATTAAAAGATCCTTTGGTACCCAGTATTTTCTTCCCATGAAGATACTTATACACTGTAGTTTAGTCACCTCTAGATCTTCTCTTTGAGAAGCTAAGCAACTGAGCTCTGTTAGTCTCTCACACTGAGGCATTTTTTCCAGCCCTTGAATCATTTGTGATTCATCTCTGTGCCCTCTTCAGATTTTTAGCATCCTTTTAAAAATATGGATTCCAGCACTAAACACAGTTTTCGAGTATCTGTCTCACCAGTGCCGTCTACACAGGTAAAATCGCCTCCTTGCTCCTACTCACTGTTTATACATCCAAGAATCACTTTGGTCCTCTTTGCCAGAGTATTGCACTGGAAGCTCATGTTGCTCACTGTGACACCAAAATGCTTTTTATTAGGGCTGTCAAATGATTAACAAAATTAATTGTGATTAATCATGAGATTAAAAAATAATTGCAGTCAATTGCAGTTTTAACCTCACTGTTAATAATAGAATATTGTTTGTTTTAAATATTTTTTAGTGTTTTTACTACATTTTCAAATATATTGATTTCAGTTACAACACAGAATACAAAGTGTACAGTGCTCATTTTGTATTATTTTTCATTATAAATATTTACACTGTAAAAAGATAAACAAAAGAACTAGTATTTTTCTATTCACCTCAAACAAGTACTGTAGTACTCTTTACCGTGAAAGTGCGACTTACAAATGTAGATTTTCTTTTTTAACATAGCTACACTCAAAAATAAAACAGGGTAAAACTTTACAGCCTACAGATTCACTCAGTCCTACTTCTTGCTCAACCAATTGCCAAGACAAATACATTCGTTTACATTTACAAGAGATAATACTGACTGCTTCTTATTTACAAGGTCACTTGAAAAGGAGAAGAGGTGTTCACATGGCACTGTTGTAGCTGGCATTGCAAGGTATTTATGTGTCAGATATGCTAAATGTTTGTATGACCCTTCATGCTTCGACCACCATTCTAGAGGACGTGCTTCTATGCTGATGGGTTCTGTTCAGTAATGATCCAAAGCAGTGCAGACTGATGCACGTTCATTTCCATCATCTGACTCAGATGCCACCAATAGAAGGTTGATTTTCTTTTTAGGTGGTTTGGATTCTGTAGTTTCCAAATCGGAGTATTGCTCTTGTAAGACTTTTGACAGCATGCTCCACACTTCATCCCTTTTGGAAGGCATTTCAGATTCTTAAACCTTGGGTCCAGTGCTGTCGCTATCTTTAGAAATCTCATACTGGTACCTTCTTTGCGTTTGGTCAGATATTCAGTTAAAGCATTCTTAAACCGAACAACATATCCGAGACTTCCATAACACAAAATGTATGTCAGAATGTAGCTAAAAGCAGGAGACATATAATTGTCCCCCAAGGAGTTCAGTCACAAATTCAACTAACACATTTGTTTAACGAGTGTCGTCAGCATGGAAGCATGTCCTCTGGAATGGTGGTCGAAGCATGAAACTTCTGCCACCTGCTACTCATACCGCTCTGACACCCCCCATTCTGACAGCTCCATCGGCACCACCATTTGTGGAAGTCTCCAGTTCTGAGGATACAGATGTTTGGGGCGGCCCACCACTTCTGTTCCAGAAGCATGACTACTGAAGGGTTTGGATGTCACCATGACAGTTCCCCAGTTTGCCTTACTCACAGAGGTAGTACCCAGCTCTTTGAGCACAGGTTCAACAGCAGCAGGATTCACCAGGTTGGTCATATTGGAGCTCATGGCCTCAGTATTCACCTTGAGAGCTGTCCCGTTCAACTTGGGAGGATTCTCCATCTCACTCCTATAACCTTCGTCCAGTTAGACGTTCGGACATGGGATTAGAGGATGCACCGATTAGCCCGATTCTTATGGTACCGGCGGATCTGGAGAGATTCCCTTGGTCGTCTCCAAATGTTGTCATGTCATCAACACCTTCCTCTCCACGAAACGGCCGACGGTTTCAAGAGCTGCTACAGAGGATAGCCAGTGCTCTTGATCCTACTAGAAGAAGTGCAGGACCGTCAGCATCAGCTACTAGACATTCTGCGCACATCAGTACTGGCAAGGGTGGCTTTAGTAGTCAATGAGGCCATTCTTTAACTGACACGCACCATGTGGCATACCTTGGCCATATGCACATCAACCCCGAAGGGGGCTGAGAAAAGATGGGCTGAGAGAAGATACTACTTCCCACCCCAAGGAGGCAGAATTTCTATTTTCACACCCTCCACCTAACTCCTTGGTGATACAGGCTGAGTCAGAGTGGACGAAATAACACCAGTGCTCAACCTTGGCAGACAGAGAGGGTAAGACATTGGAACTTATGGGTCACAGGTCTTCTCGGCTGGACTGCAGTTCTGGACCTCTAACTACTTGGCACTGATGGCCAATTATGACTTTATAAACTATGGCCGGATGAAAGGCTTAAGGTCAGATTTGACAAAGCCCTGGCTGGGATGATTTAATTTGGGGATTGGTCCTGCTTTGAGCAGGAGGTTGGACTAGATGACCTCCTGAGGTCCCTTCCAACCCTGATATTCTGTGATTCTATGAAGGAATTTATAGATGTTATCCCAGCAGGATCGTGATCGCTTCCAGGTAATTTTGCAGGAAAGCAAGTTGGTCACCATATCCATACTTCAGGCTGCAGCTGATTCAGCGGACACATCCTCACGTGTATTGGCAAAGAGAATTATCATGAAGAAAGAATCATGGTTACAATCCTCACCATTCCCTAGAGAGGTTCAAAACACAATCCAAGTACCTTCCTTTTGACAAGTCAGACCTCTTGAACCAGAAAACTGATGATTACTTACACTCACTAAAAGACTCTAGAGCCACTTACAATCCGTGGGCATTTTATACACTGGCACCAAAAAGAAAATTTTATTGCCTACCGCCAGGCCAGTGCTATAGAACACCACATTTCTATCACCAATGAGCCTACAAGCCTCCTCAGAAGCACCACAGGGTGCACAGAACCCATCCACCTGTTCGGGCAACACAGACCCCTGCACAACACACTCAATTGTCATGAAAATGTATTTCTGGGTGTGGCTAAAGAGCTGTCAGCCACTCCATATTCCAATGTTCCTACCATCAACCTCTTTTAGGGGGTCATCTCAAACTCTTTTCTACCAGCATGGAGAGCTATAGCAACAGACAGGCGGGTCCTGGACATCATTCATCGCAGCTACACCCTTGAGGTTATGATGAAATCTCCTCCACATCCTTCCCTGACCTCCCTGCTGAGATCACTCTACAAGATAGTATTCTGACTAGGGCTGTCGACTATCGCAGTTAACTCACGCAATTAACTCAAAAAAATTAATCGCAATTAAAAAAAATTGCGATTAATCACACTGTTAAACAATAGAATACCAATTGAAATTTATTAAATGCTTTGGATATTTTTCTACATTTTCATATATAGTATTCTGTGTTGTAATAGTAATAAAAATAATATACACTTTGATTTCTAAAATGTGCACTGTAAAAATGATAAACAAAAGAAATAATGTTTTACTCATACAATACTGTAGTGCAATCTCTTTAATTGTGAAAGTACAACTTGCTATTTTTTTTATTTCATAACTGCACTTAAAAACAGAACAATGTAAACCTTCAGAGCCTAAAAGTCCACTCAGTCCTACTTCTTGTTCAGCCAATCACTAAGGCAAACAAGGTTGTTTACATTTACAGGAGATAATGCTGCCCTCTTCTTATTTAAGTCACCAGAAAGTGAGATTAGGCATTTGCAAGGCACTTTTGTGGTATTCACGTGCCAGATATGCTAAACATTTGTATACCCCTGCATGCTTAGGTCACCATTCCAGAGGAAATGCTTCTATGCTGATGACGCTCGTTAAAAGAATATTGCATCAGTTACATTTGTGACTGAACTCCTTGGGGGAGATTTGTTTTTTTGTACATAATTCTACATTTGTAAGTTCAACTTTCATGATAAAGAGATTACACTAAAGTACTTGTATTAGGTGAATTTAAAAATACTATTTCTTTTGTTTTTTACAGTGCAAATACTTGTAATAAAAAATAAATATAAAATGAGCATGGTACACTTTGTATTTTGCATTGTAATTGAAATCAATATATTTGAAAATGTAGAAAACATCCCAAAATATTTAAATAAATGGTATTCTATTATAGTTTAACAGTGCAATTAATCGTAGGATTAATTTTTTTAATCGCTTGACAGCCCTAAATCTTACCCTTGAGATGGACTCCCTCTTGCAGAAACGAGCAGTGGAACCAGTCCCTTTCAGGACGCAGGGTTCTATCCCAACTACTTCCTGGTCCCCAAGAAGAAGGAGGATGGAGACCCATTTTGGATCTCCAACTCCTCAACTGCTGAATTCACAATCTATCATTCCTTTGCTAGAAAAAGGTATGTGGTCTAAGGCTCTTGATATGCAAGACGCCTGCTTCCATATTGATGTACACCTGACCCACAGGAGATTCCTGAGGTTCAAGATAGGATCTCAACACTTAGAACACAAGGTTCTCCCATTCAGTCCTCGTCTTCCTCTATCTGGATGACTGGCTGCTAGCAGCGCAGTCCAGAGAGGAAGCTTGAGCATCAGCATCTCAACTTCTTCGACTCCTCCCATTAATGTAAAAAAATCGACTTTGCACCTTATTCAGTCCCTGGAATTCATAGAAGCTCACATTGATATGGTTTCTTCACGAGTTATCTGCCACGGGACAGATTCCAGATCCTACTGGACCAAATAGTAATCTCTAACCCTTTGATTTCAGCCAGGACCTGCCTTTCCCTCCTAAGGCACATGGCAGTGTACACATATGTCACGCCATTTGCCCAGCTGTATCTTTGCTGTCTACAGCTATGACTGCAAAGGATTTACTCTCTCATACACCAGTCCATGGCACTATACTCATTGTCCTGTTGGAAGACATCTTCTCACTTTGGTGATGGAGAGACCCGCTACAAGTCTGCTCCAGATGTCCTTCCTCCCATCTTTGCTGAGCATGACAGTCATAATGGACATGTCACTCGCAGGTCCCTGCTCACATGAGAGATCACATGACACAAGGCATCTGGATCACGCAAGAGGTCAGGATGCACATAAACATACTGGGACTTTGGGCAGTGCACAAAGCATGTCATATGTTCTTACCAGCTATCCATTATCACCACATGCTCATCACGTCAGACCACCACCACCACAGTATACTACATAAACATGGAGGCATGCGATGCATGGAGGCAATATGCCTGTGGAAATGGTGCATATCATATCATATATCCTTTTATCGGCATCCTCCCTGCCTGGCACTGAGAACGTGATTGCAGATGCCTTCAGCAGGAATTTTGCTACCATCATATATAGGAGTTGCTTGACACAGTAATCGTGGACATCTTTGGCTGCTCTGGGATGCCTGCCAGAGACATTTTTGCATCACAGAATATCAAGTGCACCCAGTATTGCTGAAGCGGGGACACGGTCCCCACTCACAGGGTGACACTCTGGTCGTCAATTAGTTGGATTGAAAGAACTGTGCTTTCTCCTCCATACCACTCCTATCGTGTTCCCTCCACAAACTCTGTCAGGAGAGAGCAATGGCCATTTTGATGGCCTTGTTCTTGCCTTACCAATTCTGGTTCCGTCGTCTTCTCCACATATCAAAGCATTCTGCACTCCCGCTCCAGACATTCCCAGAACTGCTTATGCAACTCAACTGCAGACTCAGGGTATGGCTACACTTGAAACTTCAAAGCGCTGTGGTCGCGGCGCCAGCGCTGGGAGAGAGCTCTCCCAGCCCTGCACGTACTCCACGTCCTCATGGGGTGTAGCGCTCCCAGTGCTGCGGCACTGTTTACACTGGCGCTTTACAGCGCTGTATCTTGCAGCGCTCAGGGGGGTGTTTTTTTCACACCCCTGAGCGTGAAAGTTGCAGCGCTGTAAAGCACCAGTGTAGCCAAGGCCTCAGGCACTCAGATCTACAGACGCAACACTGAAAGCTAGGTTTTTGGCTGAACGCCTCCATTAGCATGAGAATGCCCATTAGCCGTGCAAGACGTCCTCTCCAGTAGCCAAAAGGAATCCGTGAGATGCCCCTCTAAGGCCAAATGGAAACGTTTCACTTCCTGGGCTGAACGGCAAGGCCTTGTCCCCGCGGCTGTGGGCATGCAGATACTCTTAGGCTATTTTCTCTAACTGAAAATCTTGGGTCTCGCTCTCAGCTCCATCAAAGTTTATGCAGATGCCATTAGTGCTTTCCACCCTCTTGTAGATGGACATTCAATTTTTATGCACCTCTTGACTGCCTGATTCTGGAAGGGCCTTTTATGTAAATGCCCGCCCATTCAACCTGTTGATACCCAATGGGACCTCAACCTAGTCTTCCTCATTAATGAACCCCTGGCCTCCTCCTCTTTCTCCCTTCTTCATGAAGGTCACTTTCCTTGTTGCCATTACTTCAGCGAGGTGCGTTGGTGAACTGGGAGCCAGACCCCTCTCCCGTTCACTGCATTCCATGAAGACAATGTCTGACTCTGATTGCATCCAAGTTGCTACCAAAGGTGGTTTTCTCATTCAATCTCAATCAGCCTATACATATACCTACCTACCTTCCCCAAACCACACGTCTTTCATGGGGAACGACAACTTCATTCTCTTGATGTGCTTAGGGCCCTGGCCTTTTCCCTACAAAGGACAGAGCCATTCCAGAAGTCTCCCAGGCTATGTACTTCTTTTTGTTTGTTTTAAATCTGCTGCCTATTAATTTCATATTTCCATCCAGTGAATCTTTAAATGGGTTTCCAGATGCATTACACATTGATATCAGTTGTCGAGACAATCCCCATCAGGTGGGATAGGCTCACTCAATGAGAGTGCAAGCATCAACCACAGCGTGCATCATGATGTGTCCCTTGCAGATATACGTAAGACTGCTGCGAGGAGTTGGTACACACTTTCTCCTCCCACTACACTCTAGTATGTGATTCCACAACAGATGCCTCATTCAGCGCAGTGGTCCTCCATTCTGTGATTCCATCATCTTCATCGCATTTTCCTCCTAACTATGAACTGCTTGTCAGACACCTCCGTGGAATACAATAGGGACCATCACTCAAAGAAGAAACAAGGGGTTCTGGTAACGGGAGGTTCTTCAAGATACGTGGTCCCTATCTTTATTCCAATCCCAAACTCCTTCCCTGCTGCTGCGTACCTGATAGGTCTGTGGTAGAGAAGGAACTGGAGACGCTGGCAGTCCACCCTGCCCTTTATCGCCTCAGGCGAAACCATGAGGCAATACATGGGCTCACGTGCAGACCACCAAATGGTACGACTTTCAAAGGTTCTGGCTCCAGGCATATGGTGCATGCATATGACCCTCCGTGAATACAGATAGAGACCATACATCTCGAAAAACCTCCAGGTACAGGCAGGCAACCTCCCCTCCTCCTTTCCCTTTCGTAAACTCATATGTTCTAATCTGGGAACCCTCCCTCTCCACTTGAATCAAACTCAACACTGATTGTTTCATTATTAAATAATAATAATTAAGAGCAGAACAGAGTTCAGGAAAAATGATTTTAATTAACTTTTTAAAGCAAAAACATGACTTTCAGACTTCATTCAGAGATTTATCTGGTCTTGCAAATCAACCTGTGCTAATCAACGAATGTGTTTGATTTTTTGCTTTTGCAAACTAATGACAAGGAAAGAGGAGAGAAGCATCAATGATGCTTTTTTCCCCAGTATTCTGTAAGGCCTGGTAGCATTGCTGGGCTATCTGAATCTCCCTGCACTATGCCAGGCTTATTCTCAGACAGGAGAAGATGGTTTTAACAGAACCTAGGTACTTTTTGGCACAGATGGCTGTGAAGCAGTAAAATGGCTTTTGATTTATTTTGTCATCCAGTTTCATATGTATTCTTCCTGGGCTGGCAAGTTAGACTAATCTGTTGAAGCATGTCATCAGTTTGATGTAAAAGTGCTGGCATGTGGCCTTTCAGGGTGAAGTTGCCACTGATACTATAGCTAGTTCTCGCAAAGGTATTAATTATTTGGAATTCATTCTCAAACGCTCTTGATTACTTCATGATAGTCACTATAATATATAACTATTCTAGAATTCAGTTTGGTTGTAATTATGTTACCAAACTGCTGATTCATCATTTCTAACTTAAATAAAGAGAGCTTTCCACAAGAGCCTTCATTACTCATTGTTTTTCTAAATTATTTTTTCTGCTATCTGGTCAGAAAACCAAACAAGAAGGATTCCTCCTAACCCAGTGGTGGGAAAGTTAAGTCCTAACCTTGAGTCTAAATTTCTCTCACTTATCTGTTTTTGTCTCAGAGAAAGACAATTAACATAAGTTATAAAGTTACAGAAAACTGCTAATTCCACAAGAAATAACTTCTTAAATGTTAGAAATTTTGTACCTGCTGACTTTTGGTTTTGTTCATCATTTATTAAAGGCTGCTTTTACGTATTTGGATATGAACCTATCCTGCTCTCCTTGCTCTCACCAGTGATCCCAGTGTCATCAGTGGGATTACTTGCAGTAACAAAGTGAACAGGATTTGGTGCTTGGCCATTTTTATGTTAAAGAAGCAATATAATGGTGAGATTCTATGCTGCACCTCCTACAGGTGCAATACTGAACTCTCAGACTGGGGGGAGAGGGTTAAGTAAGGTGGCTTTAAGCCACCTTTGTGCCTTCTTGGTCCTGGATTGATCTGGAGGCTGGAGGGTCCTCTGGTGTAATTTGGGCCTGAAATCTCTCTACTGCTGTGTGACGCAACCCCACCCTGGCATGCCCCCAATGCTGGAGCTTGTGGTAGGGCTCTCAGAAGGTGGCCTGGCAGCTGTCTTCTGTAGTGCTGGTCCTAGAAGTCTCCTCCTCTGGCTGGATAAAGAGTTTTTAGGGATCCGTATAACACTCTTTATCTTGGGGCTGGAGAGGGGGGTGGGGTTTTGCCCTGGAAACTGGAACTTTCCTTCTCACCTCAAGAATATATTTCTGCCTTCACTAGGACAGAGTTTAGGATTCTTTCATCATAGCTGATGTTACTATTTAGGGCAGTATAGAAAAAATTTCTTTCCCCTTTGGTTAATTGTAGTTAGGTTTCTGAAATAAGATTTATAAATCTGATGTGTTGTTGAATATTAAGTATGTCTTATTTCTCCAACAGATGAATTCAAAGGACATTCTTTATTGCAAGCAGCCAGAGAGGCAGACCTAGCCAAAGTGAAAAAGACACTTGCTCTGGAGATCATTAATTTCAAACAGCCACAGTCACATGAGACAGCTCTGGTGAGATTGTATAATCAATTCATTTTTTTTGATATATGTGGAAGTAGTGCTAGTTGAAGAGTTTTTTATTGCTAGACTATGAAAATTTATTCATCTAAAATTGAGGATGTGCCACCAGGCATCTTATGTGTTAAAAGTAAATCACTGCTATAGAAGAAACATTGTACATTTTTTTTCACCATGGAATTCAGGTTTTATGCAGGATTTCTCCAGAATCCTGCAAGTAAGCTACTGCTCACTTCTTCATGTTTAACCTGTGTGTTCTCCCCACCTCATTGCCTTCCCTGTAGTGACAGCTGCTAGAGGGTTTCTCTGTGTTCTGCTGTCACTGCAGTTGTCTGTTTTTTCTCTCTATCTTATCTTATGTTTTATGGACACTTGTTGCAAAAAATGTTTTGGGATGGCAGAGGGTTGAGATGAGGCAGGCAACAGAAACATATTGTGCTGGTTTATGGGGGACTGGAATAAATTAGCAGGCTGCCCTCTCTTTATCTTTCATCTTTTATTTGTTAAATCTTGATGAAAATCATTCTGCAACATTCCCACACAGATGAGATTATTAATAATACTTAATTCTTTCAACATCTGATAGAGGTTAGCAGTGAAATGTTGGATGCCATTCCTGGTATATAAGGGCTTTCTGGCTCTCACTGACCAACCAGTTGTTTCCCTTATCCAGCTGATCAGTATAAATCTCTGCTGGCGAAGAATATTTGTTGTGATAGCATTCAGACTTGTCTAGCATTACATAAGAACATAACAGTGCCATACTGGGTCAGCCAAAGTTGCTTTTAGCTCGGTATCCTGTCTTCCAACGGTGGTCAATGCCAGGGGCACCAGAGGGAATGAACAGTATAGATAATCAAATGATCCATCCCATCGCCCATTCCTAGCTTCTGGCAAGCAGAGGCTAGGGACACCATCCCTGCCCACACTGGCTAATAGCCATTGATGAACCTATCCACCATGAACTTATCTAGTTATTTTTTGAACATCTTCTGGCAAGGAATACCACAGGTTGACTGTGTGTTGTGTGAAAAAATACTTCCTGTTGTTTGTTTTAAATCTGCTGTTTATTAATTTAATTTTGTGTCCCCTAGTTCTTGTGTTATGAGAAGGAGTAAATAACACTTCCTTATTCACTTTCTCCACACCAGGCATGATTTTATAGATCTCTATCATTTCACCCCTTAGTCATCTCTTTTCCATGTTGAGAAGTCCCAGTCTTATACTCTCCTCATATGGCAGCCGTTCTATACTCCTAATCATTTTTGGTCCTTTTCTGAACGTTTTCCAAAGTGGGGCGACCACATCTGCATGCAGTATTCAAGATGTAGGTGTCCCATGGATTTATATAGAGGCAATATGATATTTTCTGTCTTCTTATCCAGCCCTTTCTTAATGATTCCCAGCGTTCTGTTTCCTTTTTTGCTGCCACTGCACATTGAGTGGATGTTTTCAGAGAACTATCCACAATGACTCCAAGATCTCTTTCTTCAATGGTAACAGCTAATTTAGATCCCATCATTTTATATGTATAGTTGGGATTATGTTTTCCGATGTGTATTACTTCGCATTTATCAACATTGACAGTTGTTACTAGATTTGCCTGTGGTAGTTGGCCCACCTATGAGTTCTCAATTCTTGTTGAGGTCTTTGACATGTAACACTGTTAAATATCACAAGACACAAAGTACCCCAGCAGTATGCTGAACTTTGTGCTCGCTGTGGTCATGGCATTACCTAGCAGGGGGCCTTCCATATGAAGGTACAGTGTCAGTTGTGTGTATTTTTGTGTGTGAGTGACTTCGCTGGAACTAGCCTCTGCTCTCAGTTCATCATTTGAGCTAGCAGTGAAATCAAAGACCATAGAGCCAATGTCCCAGCAGTCTTTGACATAGACATAGAAAGTGAAGTGGGATGGAACTGATGATCCCGTTCAAATCGGTGTGACTATGTTGTTTTACTCTGAGTGTTAGAAGAAGGATTCTTCACAGCAATAAGTTATAACTATTATGTATGACTTTTGTGCTTGCGGTTTAAAAATCCTGTGGCTGGGCTCAGAAACATCAGAAGAGCAATAGGCCCTGTCTTACAGGGACCAATAACTAACATTTGTCCAAGATGATCTCTGATCCTGGTGGTGGTCTTTTCCAACCATCACTCTGGAATTTAGGGCCTGATTTTCAGTCACTTGGAATTGTGGGTGCTCAGTTTCTCTAAAAATCAATCCTTTGGCATCTCAATTTGGGGCCCAAAATTAGTGGATATGTTTGAAAATTTCAGTCCAAGGGGTGACTGGCCCTAATGCAGTGGCGCAGCTGCCCAGGGGGCAGAGCATGGCTTTGCTCCAGGCTCCGCAGGGACCCCCATGAGAATGGCTGAGGCTCCCTCCCCGGCCTGACCCCGTCTCCGCCCCTCACCCAGAGCTTCAGCATATCCAGGAACATCCCTCGACAACCGCAGTGTGCCTCCGGCAGGGCCTGAGCCCCTCCCCACTCAGAGCCATGTGGTAAGGGGGCGGGGCTGCGAGCTCCACACAGAGCGGCTGGAGCTGAGCCCAGGCTGTGAGTGAAGGCGGAGCCGGGGGGGTTGGCCAAGGGGCAGGAAGTCCCAGGGAGAGTCAGGGCCCAGGGAGGGGACAGAGATTGCGGGGGAGGTCAGGGAATTGGGGGGTTGGATCGTGGGCATTCTGGGGGTCTGTCAGGACTCAGCAGGGGGTAGAGAGGGGACAGGGAGCAGGGGTGGGGTCCTGGGGTGGTGGGGGGGGGTGTCTCTGGGAGATGGTGAGGGGACAAGGAGCAGGATGGGTCGGGGATTCTGAGGGGGGCGGGCAGTTGGGGGGCAGGAAGTGGGTGGTGGTCAGATAGGGGGCAGGACCAGGCTATTTGGGAGCCACAGCCTTCCCTACCCTAAAGCTTATTCAGCAGTTTGAGGCTTGCAGAAGAGCCAAGCTGTTAGCTTTTCCATTAGGGCTACCATCCCTTTCACTTCTCAAATGCCAAATTACAGTCTGTATTTAATTTCAGTGCCATAGGGAGATTCATGTCAGGGGAGGGCAGCTTCATTTAAAATTAGCCACTGGGGGAGGGATCACATGAGAAGAGCAATATCCTTCCCAGCCCTACCAAGGGAGACCCGCTCTCCAGCATTCCCTGAGGCTCCAGAGGGGTTAATTCAGTGGTTCTCAAACTTTTATACTGGTGACCCCTTTCACACACTCAGAGGTTTGCTGTAACCCCCTCCCCATAAATTAAAAACACTTTTTTATATATTTAACACTATTATAAATGCTGGAGACAAAGTGGGGTTTGAGGGGGAGGCTGACAGCTCGTGACCCCCAGTAATAACCTTGTGACCCCCTGAGGGGTCCCGACCCCTAGTTTGAGAACCCCTGGGTTAATTTAATTTTAGCACCCTGTGTCCATTCACATGCATGTGCTATTTTGAGCATTTCAGTTTTCACAACATACGCTCATCCTGGATTGTGGAACGAGCTCAAATGCTCAGTTCGTGGAGCATGTACATAAGCTATACTAAAGACAAACCCACAGTAACCGTCTCCAGTTTGTGAGGGACCCCAAGGAGCCAGTCTCTAGGAAACAGATAAATTCATGGAGGTTAAGTCCATTAATGGCTATTAGCCAGGATGGGTAAGGAATGGTGTCCCTAGCCTCTGTTTGTCAGAGGGTGGAGATGGATGGCAGGAGAGAGATCACTTACCTGTTAGGTTTCCTCCCTCTGGGGCACTTGGCATTGGCCATTGTCAGTAGACAGGATATTGGGCTGGATGGACCTTTGGTTTGACCCAGTATGGCTGTTCTTATGTTCTAACCTAAATGAACCCAAAGTTATGGAGACAGATATGAGTCAAGGAAGCCAGCGGAGTATCAGAAACCTGGAAAAATCTCTGACTGGATGGGCTCGAGCGTTTGGTCACAAGCTGAGGTGGTTCAAAAGTTTTGGATTTTTTTAAGCAGAATTTTTTTATTGTTTCTTTAAACAATCAAACACAGCAAGCAGCAATATTTCACCACACACTTCTGAAACCCCAAACCATATTCAGGTTTTGGCAGACTAATTTCAGCTTTTCTATTAAAAAAACACAACAAATTTTGAAGGAAAGCAGACATTGTCCGTGATTTTTTCTGCTCTTTAAAAACCCCTAGTTTTTGATCCAGAAAAAGTTTTGACAGAAAATATTTGTCCAACCTTTTTAATGAGCTTTAGTGCCTTTTATCACTAGCTGATGCTGAGAACCAGTGATACCTTGTAAAGAAGTTTTCTCAAAACTGGGTTTGTGCCAAGATGCAGAAGGTTTATTTTTCCCAGGGGAGCCCGTGAGGGGGGAGCAAGTGGGGTAATTTGCGCCAGGCCCCACAGGGGTCCCCATGAGAATATAGTATTGTATAGTATTGCAATTTTTTTATGGAAGGGGCCCCTGAAATTGCTTTGCTCTAGGCCCCCTGAATCCTCTGGGTGGCCCTGTGCACTGGTGCAAAGGAGTAAGAGGGAGCATGGCCCATCACCCCATCCTACCTGAACATATGGCTTCATGGGCAAAACAAAGGCTGCCTGCCCAGTACTCTGCAACCCTCCCCACAAACCAGCCAGCAGAGTTGATGCACACAAAGAGGAGAGAGAGAGTATATCATGCCTAGTAAAGGACTGTAGCAAATTGTTCCTGTCTTCCCCTGGGCAAGGGAGGTTATGGAGGCCCTTGCTTCCAAGACACTCCACTAAAGATACCTCTCACTTGGAATATTTAATAAAACTATTCCATGCAGAATGCTTTTACAGATGGTGACTTAACCATTTCTCATGTGTGACTAATAGTTATAAAATCAAAATTGTTTTAAATGCAGCATGATTTAGCTTTAATAACTAGCTTGCATTTTGCTTGGTGTATTTTATATTGAGGCAGAAACCTGATACATTTCGGTAGGATTCTATTTGTAAGCTTCAGTCTAATGTTCAGTGGGATATGTAAAAATGGTGTAGCACGCATCATGAAATATTGCATAGTCTAAGTAGTAGATAATTTTTTTGCTTTGTTTTGCAGCACTGTGCTGTCGCTTCCCTGCATCCTAAACGGAAACAAGTTACAGAACTGTTGCTCAGGAAAGGAGCTAATGTTAATGAGAAAAACAAAGAGTAGGTGTCCGAAAATTTAAGCCAAATTTTACATTTCCAAAGTACTAGATATTACAGTATTTGGATGATAAAACTAACGTCTGCCATTTTTCACCTAGCTTCATGACGCCTTTGCATGTTGCTGCTGAAAGAGCTCATAATGATGTCATGGAAGTTCTGCATAAACATGGCGCAAAGGTAAATATATTCTGAATAAAGTAGTAGGAGGTAGATGGTCTTGGCGTTAAAGCACATGGCTAGCTTTTTCCTTACTGTGCCTTGCACTTCCTGTGTGACCCCAGAAGTGTGCTTCTGTTGAATCAGTGGGAAATGTTGAGTTCTCGGCACTTGAAATTCACCCATTAAGAAGTCACCCGTTTCTTTAAAAGTCTTGCCCTGGATTTTCAAAAATGCCAAATAGTTGGTGGGGGCTGTTGAGTTTTCAGTACTTGTGCAAATCATACTAATTTTAATTAGCTGTCTAGCTATAGATTTTTGAAAAGTTTGTTCTCAGCCTTCAGTAATTAACTCTGTTCTTGTTTTCCCATCCCAAAACCCCTTTTATTAATTCACCCTTTTGCTGTAAATAATGACCACTACCCACACGAGTCATTCGTAAATTCACTGTGAGTTGTGGTTTTAAAGGTCATGTCTTGGAAGTTGTAAGATTACAGGAAAAGATGAAAGTGTAGCCCCACAATTAGTACGTTCAGATGTGTCTCTTTGTCCCTTCAGAAGTGTCCCTTTTGGATGACTGTAGCAACTAATTAGAAAATTGTTATTGTGATCATTATCGTTTTGCCACTTACCTTCTCTCGAAGACATTTTCTGAATGAAAGGCATTTTTTATGAATCAGTTAAAATTTGAACAATCTTATTTTTGCTTTTAGGGTAGTTCAGTTTGCTATAGCTGAGTCTGCATCCAGGTAGCTAGAAATGAAGAAGTATACCTGTAATAACAATCTATAATGTCACTTCTGAAGTACTAGGAGGTGAGAGCAATGTAATTAAACATATATTTAATACAAATCTTTTTTTATTTTAAGACAACTGAATTACAATTTAGGTGCCCATTTTAGAGCTAATTTGCAGATCTCAGTATCTGACTCACTTCCAAAGAGGTTTAATAGAATCATAAAATATTTTAATGACTGTACCATGGCACGATGTGTCACGTTCTAGAATTCTGATACAGCTGTAGCTCGCCTAAGACTTTTCCAAGGAGATTTTTTTTTAAGAGAAAAGCATTTGCACTCATTCAAGCTGTTAATTGTAATCATTTTCCCGCGTTATCTCCTGATAATATAGGTATATGCTAGAAACAGTAATCTCATCTGTTGCTTACAGCAGCAGATTGAGATTTCATAGGATTATGGGCCAGATTTTTGAAGAGTTCAGTATCAGCAGATATTGAGGAGCGGGGAGGGAATAACAGCACTGGGAAGATTAAAAGAATAGCTATCCTAGAACAGATCTCCGGTATCGTCTAAGGGTATGTCTACACTACGGAATTATTCCAATTTTACAGAAACCGTTTTTTTTAAAACAGATTGTATAAAGTCGAGTGCACGCAGCCACACTAAGCACATTAGCCTCGGTACATGGAGGCACACCGTCGAATTAGTGTCAATTTCCGGAGCGTTGCACGGTGGGTAGCTATCCCATAGTTCCCGCAGTCTCCCCCGCCCCTTGGAATTCTGGGTTGAGATCCCAGTGCCTGATGGGGCAAAAAACATTGTCGCTGGTGGTTCTGGGTACATCCTCCCACTCCCTCCATGAAAGCAATGGCAGACAACCGTTTTGCGCCTTTTTTCCTGGGTGTACTGTGCAGACACCATACCACGGCAAACATGGAGCCCGGTCAGCTCAAGACAGCAATCATGGACGTTGTAAACACCTCATGCATTATCATTCAGTCTGTGCTGAACCAGGACCTGCAAAACCAGGCTAGGAGGAGGCGGCTACGGCAGCACGGCAACGAGAGTGATGAGGACTTGGGCACAGAATTCTCTCAAACAGCGTGCCCCTGCGCTTTGGAGATCATGCTGGTAATGGGGCAGGTTCTAGCCATTGAATGCCGATTTTGGGCCTGGGAAACAAGCACAGACTGGTGGGACCGCATAGTTTTGCAAGTTTGGGACAATTCCCAGTGGCTGCGAAACTTTCGCATGCGTAAGGGCACTTTCATGGAACTTTGTGACTTGCTTTCCCCTGCCCTGAAATGCCAGAATACCAAGATAAGAGCAGCCCTCACAGTTGAGAAGCAAGTGACAATAGCTCTCTGGAAGCTTGCAACGCCAGACAGCTACCAGTCAGTCGGGAATCAGTTTGGAGTGGGCAAATCTACTGTGGGGGCTGCTGTGATGCAAATAGCCAAAGCAACCACTGAGCTGCTGCTACGAAAGGTTGTGACTCTGGGACATGTGCAGGTCATAGTGGATGGCTTTGCTGCAATGGGATTCCCTAACTTTGGTGGGGCAATAGATGGAACACATATCCCTATCTTGGCACCTTGGCAGCCTGTAAATAAACTGCAAGGGGTACTTTTCCGTGGTGCTGCAAGCCCTGGTGGATCACAAGGGACATTTCACCAACATCCACGTGGGATGGTCGGGAAGGGTTCATGACGCTCGCGTCTTCAGGAACACTACTCTGTTCAAACGGCTCCAGCAAGGGAATTACTTCCCAGGCCAGAAAATAACAGTTGGTGATGTTGGAATACCTGTAGTTATCCTGGGTGACCTAGCCTACCCCTTGATGCCATGGCTCATGAAGCCGTACACAGGCAACCTGGACAGTTGTCAGAAGCTGTTCAACTACAGGCTGAGCAAGTGCAGAATGATGGTAGAATGTGCATTTGGCCATTTAAAGGTGCGCTGGCGCACATTACTGACTCTCTCAGACCTCAGCCAAACCACTGTCCCCTTGGTTATTGCTGCTTGCTGTGTGCTCCACAATCTCTGTGAGAGTAAGGGGGAGACCTTTATGGCAGGGTGGGAGGCTGAGGCAAATCACCTGGCCGCTGTTTATGCGCAGCCAGACACCAGGGCGATTAGAAGAGCACACCAGGAAGCGATGCGCATCAGAGAAGCTTTGAAAACGAGTTTCATCACAGGCCAGGGTACGGTGTGACTGCTGTGTTTGTTTTTGTTTACCCTTGATGACCCCCCCCCTCCTTGATTGACTCATTCCCTGTAAGCAACCCACCCTCCCGCTTCAATTACAGCTTGCTTAAGGAAATAGTCACTATCATTTAAAAAGTATGTATTCTTTTTTAATTCATTATAAAAAGAGGGAGAGAACTGACAAGATAGCCTAGGTGTGGTTTGGGAGGAGGATAGGAGGGAAAGAAAAGGCCACTAAAAAAATTTCAAAGTAATGACAGCCTTTTGGTTGGGCTGTCCACGAGGGTGGAGTGGGCGAGTGCATGAAGCCTCCCCCCCCCCCCGTGTTCTTATACGTCTGGGTGAAGAGGATGTGGAACATGGCGAGGGGTGAAGGTGGTTATACAGGGGCTGCAGTGGCACTCTGTGATCCTGCTGCTGTTTCTGAAGCTCCACCAGATGCTGGAGCATGTCAGTTTGATCACGCAGCAGCCCCATAGTTGCATCTCGTCACCACTGATCTTCCTGCTGCCACCTCTTATCTCAAGCATCCCTCCTGTCCTCACGTTCACTGGCATCTTTCCCGTAATTTGATACCACGTCCTTCCACTCATTCAGATGCGCTCTTTCATTTGTGGGTCACCTCCATGATTTCCGAGAACATTTCGTCTCGCGTCTTTTTTTTCGACTGCTTTATCTGAGATAGCCTTCGGGATGGAGTAGGGAGACTTGAAAAATTTGCAGCTGCATGAGGGAGGGAAAAAGGGAGAGAAGTATTAAAAAGATACATTTTACAGAACAATGCTTATACTCTTTCATGGGGAACAACACTATTCACCTTACACAGCACATGTGATTTCACTACAAGGTCGCATTTTGCATCTTAATATTGAGCGCCTGCGGCTCTGGTGTTAGAGATCACAGACGCAGTCCAGGCAGCAGAATTCAGCTTGCATGCGTCCATGGTAAGCCATTATCTTTCGGCTTCTGCAGCCTTCATATACACAGTGCCCTCCTTTCCCAAATACCAAGCAAAGCCCGTTCGGTGCTGCTTCTTTCCTGTTAACATGCAGCAGCAGAAACCACCCCCCAGCCAATTCTCTGCAATGATCGCTTTACCCCTCCCCCCACTGCGTGGCTGGTATCATGGAAGATCACTGCTAGCCAAACGCAAAAAAGCTCAGCGCCAATCACACACCCTCCACCCCCACTTGGCTACCTGCAGGGAAGGATTTATTTTAAGCAACAGGCAAACAGCCCAGTAGGAACGGCCATCTCTGTCTCCTTAATTAAATTCCTGAATTTCAGCTAGGTTGCCATGAACGATATCACTCTCCTGAGGATAACACAGCGAGATAAAGAACGGATGTTGCTTGAATGCCAGCAAACACCGGGACCATACGCAGCTAGGCTTTGTCATGCAATGATACCAAATTACTTGCTACCTGCATGGCGTGGTCAAGTGTCCTACCATGGAGGACGGAATAAGGCTTCCCTGCCCAGAAACCTTCTGCTAAGGCTTTTTGATACCTCCAGGAGAGCTTCATGGAGTTGTCCCTGGAGGATTTCCACTCCTTCCCCAGACATGTTAACAGACTTTTCCAGTAACTGTACTGGCCGCGAATGCATCTCAAGTCATCAGGGCAAATTAATCATTAATCGCTTTTAAACCATGTTTTATATTTACAAAGGTGCATTCACAAGAGGTCCCTTCCATGGCTTCATTGTGTGGGATAGTGGCTTGGGAGGGCTGGGAGGGTAATTCCATCAGGGTGAGAAAAAGCTCCTGGCTGTTGGGGAGAACGGTGTGCTGTGTGCTCTCTGCAAGCTCGTCCTCCTCTTCCGCCTCCTCATCTTCCCCGTCTGCAGAAACCTCAGCCATGGCTGAGATTACCACTCCCACCTCGGAATCCACGGAGAGAGGTGGGGTACTGGTGGCGGACCCCTCTAGAATTGCATGCAGCTCGGCATGTTTTCGGCCCTGCCCCGGACCTTCCATTTGCTTCTTTGGTTTTCTGGTAGGTTTGTCTGAGCTCCTTAACTTTCACACAGCATTGTACTGAGTCCCTGGTGTGGCCTCTCTCCATCATGGCCTTGGAAATTTTTTCAAATATTTTTTCATTTCATCTTTTGGAACGGAGTTCTGTTAGCACGGAATCCTCTCCCCATATAGCGATCAGATCCAGTACCTCCCATGCGGTTCAAGCTGGAGCTCTTTTTCGATTCTGAGGAGACTGCATTGTTACCTGTGCTGATGAGCTCTGCGTGGTCACCTGTGCTGGTGAGCTCTCCATGCTGGCCAAACAGGAAATGAAATTGAAAAGTTTGCGGGGTTTTTCCTGTCTACCTGGCCAGTGCATCTGAGTTCAGATGGCTTTCCAGAGCGGTCACAATGGTGCACTGTGGGATACCCCCCAGAGACCAATACCGTCGATTTGCGGCCACACTAACCCTAATCCAACATGGCAATACTGATTTCAGCGCTACTTCTCTCATCGGGGAGGAGTACAGAAACCGGTTTAAAGAGCCCTTTATATCGATATAATGGGCCTCATTGTGTGGACGGGTGCAGGGTTAAATCAGTTTAACGCTGCTAAATTCAGTTTAAATGCGTAGTGTAGACCAGGCCTAAGAACAATAGTTTTGATAACTCATGGTTAGGCTTGGAAGGATTAGATCTGTATCAGTAAATATTGATTTCACCTTACACACACACACCAACAAAAATATTTTCATCAGTAGTAATCAAGAATTTTCAGACAGGCAAAGTATGAAAAATGCTGCTGGAGAAATTATTAGAGTTTAATGTAAGGATATTTACTTTGCATGTTTTGACATGAAGTGGGCAATTTGTATTTTAATGGTTATAAAGCTTTTTTTTTTTTAATCTCCATGTCTATTACATAGTTGTCTGTCTCTCCCCCCCCATAATTTTTCACAACTGTGACAAATCAAAAATTGTTTTTTTTTTAAATGCTCAAAAATAAACGCTGAAATTATACACATCTGGAGGTAGGAGACAAATGTGTAGGAAGCACTAGAGTTCCTTGGGCCAGGGTCTTCATTTGAGATGATTTGGCACTATTTTATACATTAAGTAAGTGAAAGCTCTTCTGCTCCGTGGGGAGTAGCTGCAGTGTGTGTAAAATTGTGTGTTTCATTAAAAAACATACCGGACATAGGTATGATGTACTTGGGCAGCTATTTGGGTGGGCAGGGGACGGTTCTTATTCTTGTGTGGGGGTGGGGAAGAGAAACTGATTGTATTGCAGATTTAGGACTCAGTCCTGCACGTTGCTGGGCACTCTAGCCCTAATCCAGGAAAACACTTATGCGGGTGTTTAATTTTAAGCATGTGAGCAGTTCAGTGGGACCAGATCAGAGTAAGACTGGTCAGCACCTTGCTAGATTGAGCCCTCACTGTATGTATTTTGTAGATTAAACACAACGTTTTTAAAGTGCGGGAATGTGATTTTTGTTTCATGTGTGTGGGGCAAGATCTAAAAACAGCTTGGCTGGAGATGAGATTCCAACAGACACCTTAGCATTTGCATTCCCTTTTTGGTGACAGGGATTTAATTATCTTTATTCTTAACTCAAGGTGAACTACAGAATTGTTGATGTTGTTGACTGCTCAAGATCAAATGGCGAGGTGAAGGCTGGGTTTATAGTAATCTCTCTTGTCTGGGTGATCTATGCAGGTACCCTTTATTTAATTTCAAAGAATAGTTGTAAAAGCCTCAAAAGCACTAGTAATGTCCAGCATCAGCTAAGATAGTTGAAGAGTTTGCCATAAATATTTTGCAAGAATTACATAACCAGCTGATCTTTGTCTACTTCATTCCCTGTCGGATTGAGAAACACAACAGATCTAAACTGAGAGCAGGAAAAAGTCAAACACTCCTTCTATAACATTCTTACAATAAGCTGCTAAGTATGCCAGATATGATTAGTCATACCATGCACATCCGCAGTTTGTTGGAACTGCTTTGTGCCCAAAGGTGTCATTTAGTGGAAATTGGTCCTGCTTTGAGCAGGGTGTTGGACTAGATACTTCCTGAGGTCCCTTCCAATCCTGATAGTCTGTAATTCTATGGAGCAGCCGTCCAAACTGTCTACTTCCCCTTCAAGCACAAAGTGTGCAAGTCAACATTTGGATAAATGCCCCAAGGCCAGACTTCATTCATGCTTGGTGGCATGTTGTAGGTGGACACTGTTCAGTCACATAGACTGCTCTGCCAGGAAGTTCAAATGAGCACTGCTATGGCTATGGCAATTTCCTACAATATTTTGGGAGACATTATTGAATTAAATAAAAGCGTCTTTGGAGTCATTGTATTAATTGAATGGTTTATGTCTTATGGGCCAGGGTTGTATACAACTTCTTAAGGGGAAAGATGTGACACATGAGACCTGGGGTTTTAAAGGACTATGTTAAACAATGTGCCAAATAACGGTAGACTTTGGGAACAAAAGGTGTGTTCCTGGGGAATCTCTAGGAGGAGGTAAATGCAAATTCCCCACCTTTGGTTATGCAAAAGCCAGGCTTTTTGAAGCCATGTCCTGAGGTTTGGGCCATTATCTGCTGATAACGAGTTACATGAGGCCGGGCTTAAAGGCCCAAGCTGTATAAAGGAAAGATTGAGCTATTCATGTTTACTCTGGTTATGAATCTTAGTTTTATGAGCAGTTAATCACAGGGAAAACCCATTTATGGGTTTTGAATGACTCACACCTCAAAGAGTAAATGTGCTTGCTTAGAAAGTACTATGTGGTAACTTGTAATTGCAGGCAATGCACTGGGCATACATAGCCTGTGGAGAGAAAGCAAAGTGCAGATGCTGGCTTTTAGATGGTTTGGCATGCTGGGCATAACACTGTGAGCAGGAAATCATGCAGCCTGGAAGAACCTTGATCGAGAGAGAGAGAGAGGCACAGGTCTCCACCCTAGAGAGGTGATGGCTGAGGGGGCAGGAGCCTAGAATGGGTCCCCTCCGTAGGCCACATAAGGGGAATACAGGTGTAACTGCCCTGTAACCAGCACTTTTAACAGAGAGAGTGGTATATTTTTACATGATTGCCCACTGGCTGATATTATAGCAGCTTCATTTAAATGAAAATGTTTCTGCAGTGATATGCCTGTAAGCTGAACTATCCTAGCAGAAATAAATTCTCTCTAAAGATAGTGAGCTGCATCCTAGCACCATCTTCCTTTAGCCACTGTAGCAGCTCAGTGGGGAATAAGAGCTGCCCCAAGATGGAAGCTGTAGGGGAAGTCTTTGTGTAGCATAGGGGAAGTAGGGGAAGTCTTTGTGTAGCATAAAGTCAGTGTAGCTATTTGCACCCACCTTGCGTGTCTGGGGCCAGATGGAGTGGTCCCCACCATAGGGGACTGCTCAAGCTGTGACAGTTTAGAGGAACAGATCCTAAGCTGCTATAGGTAATGTGAGGAACAGAATATAAAGGTTGTTTAGAGCCACCTTCTCCTTCCCCATTAACTCCTGTGCACCCATCTCAATCTGTCCCCACACTAGCCCTTCTGAACCCCAGTCTGTAACCCCCCCCCCCCAGCAGTCCTGTGTGCCCCAGTCTGTCCATCTCCCCATATCCCATGCCTCCTAACCTGGTCTGATGAGCTGGGCACTGTGAGGAATGTAGTCACTGTCCCCTCCCTCTCTGTGGCTGGCTTCTCCAGCCCCTGAGCCAGATGCCCGATCTTCTAGCAACACAGCAACCCCTGGTGGACAAAGGTATAATTGCAGCACCTCCCTGGCAGAATCTCTTTTCTTCCAGGGGAAAACAAAATCTGTTAGGGGACATGAATTGTGCATGTGTGCAGTGGCACAGAATTCCCCCAGGAATAACCATAAAAATCGTAAATGAATCAAACTGTTCCACAGAATCTTTATGGACAGGAGTTCCAGGCTTGAATAATAAGAGTATAACAATAGGTATATACTAGCAACCACCTTACCTCACCAGGATGGTGACAGTGATTGTGAAATGCTATAGAGCGGCTATAAAAACAGAAAATGCTATAAGAATCTTCATTTATTCACTCTAATTTGTTTCACGTGCCAATAATACATTTTAATGTTGTTAGAAGGTCTGTCTCTATAAGTCTATAAACTATTGTTGTATGTGAAGTAAACAAGTTTTATGAAATGTTTAAGAGGCTTCATTTAAAATTAAATGAAAATGCAGATCTTGTCAGTTTAGTGCAGTGGTTCTTAACCTGCGGTGCACGCACTCGCTGGGGCAGGGCCGGTGCAAGGATATTTTGCGCTCTAGGCGAAACTTCCACATTGCACCTCATCCCTGCACATCGGTTCATTGAGGGGCAAGTCCCAACGATCCTTTATAGACCCCAGAGGCCAGCCGTGCCCAGGTGCTGCTCCCCAGACCAAGTTCCCCCTTCCCCACCTCCCTGCAAGCCCTCCCCACCCCGGTGGCCCCCACCCTGAGTCCACTGACTGGCTTTGCCAGGCTTGGGCCGCTGCAGCAGCTTGGCAGGGAGGAGCTGCCTTCTGGAGACACCAGAGAGCCAGAGTGTCCTGCTTGTGGCAGCAGCGAGCCCCAGCCATGGAGGAGCCGGTGCAGCGCAGGGGGGCAGCAGCCCTGCAAAGGCAGTGGCACCACTAGTGGGGAGCAGCCATGCCCCCCCACCCCTCCTGCCCAGGCTGTGGCCCGGCGCCCCCCCGGGGGCTCCTGCAGGTGATGTATGTGGGCGCCAGCCCCCATGTGCCCCCTAGTTCCGCCCTCACCTAGTGTTACCATATATCAACAATCATAAAAGAGGGGAGATCCCTGCCCTAGCCCCGCCCCTGTCCATTCCCTCCCACTTCCCACCCTGATTGCCCCACTCAGAACCCCCAACCCCCGCTGTTCCTTGTCCCCTGACTGCCCCCTCCTGAACCCCCCCCAATTGCCTCCCTAGAACCATACCCCCTACCTGTCCCCTGACTGCCCCAACCCTTATCCACAGCCCCCCCCAGACAGACCCCCGGGACTCCCGTGCCCCATCCAACCACTCCCCGCCCCCTGACAGTACCCCCAGAACTCCTGACCCATCCAACCCTCCCCCTCTCCCTGACTGCCCCGCAGGACTCCCCTTACCATGCCCATGCTGGTCAGACGCAGGCTCCACATGGAATGCTGAGGCAGCAGGAGTAGGGGAGCTGCAGGAGGGGCAGCGGCGGCTCACACTTCTGGGAGCTGCAGAACCCGAGCACGATGAGGAGGGAGCCGGGGGACACACCTGCCTGGGCTTTGGCCCGGTGGGCCCCCCCCCGAGGGGGGCTCCTGCAGCGGATGCAGACGGCTGTCCCTGTGCGCCCCTGGGTTCCCTCCTCGCCACGCTGGCAGCCGCGTGCCAGACAAAATCGGCTTTGGCACATGTACCGTAGATTGCCGACCCCTGGACTAGAAACATGTCTCGTCAGGATGAGATGCAGAGATAAAATTTCTAGACATCATTAACGACTGCTTCTTAGAGCACGCAAAGGGGGAGGCAATTCTTGATTTAGTCCTAAGTGGTGCACAGGATCTGGTCCATGCTTTGGGTGTCCCTAAACCTCTGATTGCTAGAAGCTGGGACTGGACGACAGGGGATGAATAACTCGATAATTGCCCTGTTCTGTTCATTCCATCTGAAGTGTCTGACACTGGGCTAGGTGGACCATTGGTTTGACCCAGTGTGGCATTCTTACTCTTACCTATCTCTAGGAGAAAGGGAAAATCAACAGCTTTAAACATTGTACCGAAGAGGCCACATGGTGTCCTGCTTCACTAAGGATGAGTGCTGTATTTGGTGTCTGGGAATCGAACCAAATAGAACACAAGACTGTCAGAGCTGCAAATATTGTCAGCCAGGTTCATGAGATTGAAATGGAAGCACCTGAAATTCCTTTTTAGATCTTATACCCTGATGAAAATCAGGGCTCTGGATTAGTGCCACATGGGCCAGGACAGACTGAGCAACTCAGTAGGCAGTACCACTGCTGCCCTTTCTGAAAGCAGTCTGTTATCTGACAGCTCAAAATCCCTGGAGCCAGAGGCTCCAACTCTGAGGGTGCTCCAGGGCTGCTCCCCCTCCCTCCTAGCACCTCCTGCCCGCTGTGGATCGGCTATTTTGCGGCATGCAGGAGGCACTGAGATCATGCTCATGGGAGGGGGTGGAACTGGGCAGGAAGAGGCAGGGTGGAGACTTGAGGGATGGTGTGGATTGGGAGCGAGGCCTGGGGCGGAGCAGACGTGGAGCACCCCTGGGGCAAAAAGGAACAAAGAGGAAGCTGGCGGCGCCTTGTGCCTGGAGTGAGTCAAGCCGTCAGTGCTCTTGTTCTGCTAAAGCACCAAAGCAGTGGTAGTGGACTCCCATATTCTTGGGTGAAGCATTGCCTCTCTGCAAGCAGTGCATGCAAGAGGTTCCGACAGATCCACCAGTTCTTAAATACACAACTGCTCAGGGTCGGCTCTACCATTTCTGCCACCCCAAGCAAAAAAAAAAAAAAAAAAGAAAAAAGGCCGCTCGGTCTGTGCCACCCCAAGAATGGGCGGAATGCCACCCCTTAGCATGTGCCTCCGCGGGCATGTGCTTCCTCCGCTGGTGCCTGGACCCAGCCCTGCAACTGCTATAAACCCTCAGCCACAGACAGCTTCCTGCTGAGGTCTCTGGGCACTCCACTCTTGACAGACACATGGTCAGTTTTCAAATCAGAGGATTCCAGGCTGCAGCAGCAGCAATGTTTACTCATGATCCATTAGCTTCTTTCATTCTATTGTCTTTATGATAGTGGCTTGCTGTAAACAGCGCCGTTGACAGTTAGGAGCATTGAGTTCTTAGCACCATGACAGCATTGTTAGAGCTGGTACGGGAATCCATTTCCTGCATTCCCATTCTGTCAGTGTAGCCTGCACCAACATCCATATTAACACAGGCAGTGTGATGCCTGCTTTATTTTGATCATAGCACAACCAATGTTGAAGTTTCCTCCTGCACTGTAGACTACCCTATTCCTCATTGTCAATGCAACTTATTGAGACACACACTTCTAAGGAGTCAGTGGGACAGTGCTGATACTCGGATACCATGCCTGAGTGTAAAACATCACATTGGAATTGTAGGAGAAAAACTGAGATGGCTCAATATTTTAGAGACCGTGTCAAGAGATGCTTAGAATAGGAGGATATTTCTACTAAGATACAATTGGGTCAGTAAAAAGTTTGTGGGTCTTTGTGCTGTTCTCCCAAGGAGTTAGGAGGATTTTGCAAACTTTCAGCATTTGACACTGACAGAAAGTTGATGTTCTGATGATACACTGTCAAAATGTTCCCTGAGCAGATCCCGACTGTTGAGCTGCCACAGCTGACTGGCAGTATGTAGAAATATTGCTGTAGCTCTGGATTCTGCTCTGTGTGAGACAGCAGCAGTGCAGTGATGAAAATAATGTCTTCAGTGCTGGCTAGGACACATCCCTTTTGATTTTCTCTACCAGATGGTCTCATGATGGAAGCACTGGAATGAAAAGAACAAAGGGAAATAGAGAGAGCAAGAGAATTTCCTGCAGTGGAAAACGATTGATAGGAACATAGGTTTTTAATGCTTACTCAAACCACTTTTCTTTGGCAGGTAAATACGGTTTTAAAATGTGGTGGTTAGAAAAGAGGTGTGACTGTTTACATGCTAAATTGAGACATTTGGATGCAGGATGATTTCTATAGAATAAAAGCTGTCAAATCTGTTTTGTTGTCAGTTGAGAGAGTCGTTCACAAGGACTTGAGTGGGGGAGGAATAAGTCAGTGGTTTGAGCATTTGCCTGCTAAACCCAGGGTTGTGAGTTCCATCCTTGAGGGGGTCATTTAGGGATCTGGGGCAAAAATCTGCCTGGGGATTGGTCCTGCTTTAAGCAGGGAGTTGGACTAGATGACCTCCTGAGGCCTCTTCCAACCCTGATAATCTATGAGTCTATAATTGTCTGGAAAGCAGTTCAGAGCTGTGGCTATCTGATTTGAAAGTGCTCAGGAGGAAAATCCAAATGGATGACAATCTCATTTATATGACTAGTGCAGCTTGAACAATCATGCAGGCCCATTAGAACATATATAATGATAGTTTGGATACTTCTTATTTTCTCACTGAGAATTGGAATTTGAAAGGACACTTTTTTAGATCTGAAATTGACAAGTAACCCAAAGAGTTACTTTGTCAGGTTGGACTTAATATATTTTTCTGGAATTAATGACTTGTATTATGTATATGATACTTGTAGAATCTTTCCTTGAAATAATGGGCTTTCAGTTGTGAACAAACGAGTAAATACACAGTCTCCAGCCTTAAAGCTTGTGCGTTGTTTTACAGTACAGAATGGTTTCCGAAGTAAAGTGCTGTCCCTGGGATTGTTAGGGATGAGAATGCTGTATAGCTTTGAAGGCAGATTGGCTTTAAGGAGACCACAATCCCAACTTTAAAAATGGAAAGCATGTGTACATTCTGTTAACAGTGCTCTAGGGACCCAGAATAACAACTAATTCACATCCTGCTTACCTCCCCAGACCTATTCTGTCCAGGAAGCGAGCATTTACTTGTTCAGATTGCTTGTGTTTGTCTGCTGCAAAGATTGGTTCTTAGAGAACTATGGAAAGATCTGCATGCCATATAACAAAAGGGCTAATGTGATTTTAGGATGCATAAATGAGAAGCTTGAGTTAAAGTAGAGAGGCTATTTTACCCATGTATTTCACACTGGTGCAGCCACTGCTGGAATCCTATGTCCAGTTCTGGTGTCCTCAATTCAAGAAGGATGTTGATAAATTGGAGAATGTTCAGAGAAGAGCCACAAGAACGATTAAAGGATTAGACAAGATAACTGGCAGTGTTAGACTCAAGGAGCTCAATCGATTTAGCGTAACAAAGGTTAAGAGGTGTCTTGATTACAGACTATAAGTACCTACATCGGGAACAAATACTTAATCATGGGCTCTTCGGTCTAGCACAGAAAGGATGAACATAAAATCCAGTGGCTGGAAGTTGAAGCTAGGTAAATTCAAACTGGAAATAAAGCATAATTTTTTTAAGAGTAATTAACCATTGGAACAATTTACAAAGGATTTGGTGGATTCTCCACCAGTGGCAATTTTTAAGTCAAGACTGGGTGATTTAGTTGGTGCTGATCCTGCTTTGACCAGGGGATTGGCCTAGATGACCTCCTGAGGTCTCTTCCAACCCTAATATTCTATGATTTTCTAAAAGATATGGTCTAGGAATTATTTGGGGAAGTTCTCTGGCCTGCTTTATACAGGAGATCAGACTGGATGATCACAGTGGTTTCTTCTGCCTTGGAATCTATGATTCTGTTAATAGAACTTCTGTGACAGTAAACCTGGTTGCATAATTTCATCATAAACTTATCAGTCTCCATCCTAAAACGAGTTAGATTTCTTGCCCCCACTACTCGTATTGGAAGGCTATTCCAGGAACTCATGCATCTGATAGTTAGAAATCTGCTGTAATTTTCAGTCTAAATTCATTAATGGTCAGTTTATACCAATTTGTTCTTATACCAACATTGTCCTTTTGCAGAAACATCACTTACCCCACTGATGTATGTACTGAGAGCAATCATACTCTCTCTCAGCTTTTGTTTTGCTAGGCTGAACAAGTCAAGGTCTTATCCAATCCCAAGACACACAAGTCACCATATCTCTTCTTGTAAGATAAGCTTTCCATTTCTATAACCTAGTAACCTTTGTCTGCTCTTGTTCCCGTTAGAATTAATCTTTCTTGAACATGGGTGACCAACACCATACACTGCATTCCGTTTGAGGTCTTCACCAGTGTTTTGTACAATGGCACTAATACTTGCCTGTTTCTACTGGAAAAACCTCACCTGGTACAGCCTTTTATTGCATTTGCCTTTTTTGCAGCTGCATCCCATTGGTGACTCATAGTTTTCCTGTGATCACCTAATATAACCAGGTCTTTCTCCTCTTCTGTCACTTCCAACTGATGAGCCATTAGCTTATAGCAGAAATTCTTACTAGTCCTTAACCTTACACTTTGTACTGTTGAATTTCATTCCATTTCTGTTACTCCAGTAGTAGATCTGATGACTTTGCCATTGTCCCTTTCATGTGTGCATTTTCATGCGCAGTGTTGAGGCTGAGGGATACAATATAGCTGCTATGATTCTGTGCTTTCAGTTACAGACTATAGAAATTAGAGAAAGGGAAGGCCTCTGCTCTAGGTCACCCCCTTGGCCAAAGTGCAGCATTATTGCCTACAATCAGTTTACTTTAGTTTAATTTTGTCCTAACCTTGCCATCTATATCCCTGGGTGACCATAAATTCCTTGTTGTACCCCTTGTTGATGGTTATAGTAATCTTGGGTTCCAAGTCAGAAATAAATATTCTGTTGAATGAAACTGTCTATTTTAATTCTTCAGTTCCTTGTTTGTGTTTATGGTTTGTCTAATCTTTAATAAAAGTCGTTTTGGTAAGTGAGCATGAAAGGAGGAGGGACTTAATAGCACTGGTGTGAGTCAAACCTGTTTGCAGGTGGATGTTGCACAAATTCCCTATTCGCTTTCTGTTGATCATTGAATCATAGAATATTATGGTTAGAAGAGACCTCAGGAGGTCATCTAGTCTAGCCCCCTGCTCAAAGCTGGACCAATTCCCAACTAAATCATCCCAGCCAGGGCTTTGTCAAGCCTGACCTTAAAAACCTCTAAGGAAGGAGATTCCACCACCTCCCTAGGGAACCCATTCCAGTGCTTCAACACCCTCCTAGTGAAATAGTGTTTCCTAATATCGAACCTAAACCTCCCCCACTGCAACTTGAGACTGTTACTCCTTGTTCTGTCATCAGGTACCACTGAGAACAGTCTAGATCCATCCTCTTTTAAACCCCTTTCAGGTATTTGAAGGCTGCTATCAAATCCCCCCCTCATTCTTCTTTTCTGCAGACTAAATAAGCCTCTTTCTCCCAGCCTCTCCTCATAAGTCATGTGCCCCAGTCCCCTAATCATTTTCGTTGCCCTCCGCTGGACTCTTTCCAATTTGTCCACATCCTTTTTGTGGTGGAGGGCCTAGACCTGGACGCAATACTCCAAATGTGGCCTCACCAGTGCTGACCAGAGGGGAATAATCACTTCCCTCAATCTGCTGGCAATGCTCCTACTAATGCAGCCCAATATGCTGTTACCCTTCTTGTCAACAAGGGCACACTGCTGACTCTCATCCACTGTAATCCCCAGGTGCTTTTCTGCAGAACTGCTGCTTAGCCAGTCAGTCCCCAGCCTATAGCAGTGCATGGGATTCTTCCTTCTTAAGTACAGGACTCTCCACTTGTCCTTATTGAACCTCATCAGATTTTTTTTTTTTTTTTAGCCCAGTCCTCCAATTTGTCTAGGTCACTCTGGACCCTATCCCTACCTTCCAGCATATCTACCTCTCCCCCCAGCTTAGTGTCATCTTCGAACTTGCTGAGAGTACAGTCCATCCTATCATCCAGATCATTAATGAAAATACTTAACAAAACCGACGATACCGGCTGCCACCTAGACATCGAACCGTTGATCACTACCTGTTGAGCCCAACAATCTAGCCAGATTTCTGTCTACCTTATAGTCCATTCATCCAATCGATATTTTTTTAACTTGCTGACAAGAATATTGTGGGAGACCATATCAAAAACTTTGCTAAAGTCAAGGTATATCACGTCCACCACTTTCCAATCTACCAATATATGTTTGAACTGAAAAATTTCTGGTTTACCAGTCATGAATGTTTCATGAGCACTACTTTCAGTTTTAGAAGAAGAAATTCATGCAGTATCAGATCGCGCAGTAGTCATTTGTTCTTCCTATGGAGAGAGCCAATAGACTTTAAAACATATTATTGTGAATAAGGCTTCATTTATCCTGCCCAATAGCAAATGTTCTCTGTATTAGTTATGCTCCTAATTATTGTTGTTTAGTCACTGTTTAAATTAAGGTGTGAATTCCTGTTTTTACGTACCTGCTGTGGAAGTGCCGCAGGACTTTTAGTCAGGAATTGAGGCAAAAACTTTGTTCTGTTCTACCATGGTAAAAATTTGGGAAAGTCAGATGGGAGTTCTGTACAGTAATTACATCTGTGATGCATGCAACTGAAAGCCTGGAATCCTTACAGTTGGAAGGTGATGGCAAGTTATTTGTGACAGTGTCCAAAGAATATAGAGCAGTTTGTGTTTCCTACATTGGCCAAAAAAACCAAAGCTGTTGGACATCTGCATTTACATTTGCCATGAACAGCCATTAGCTACAAAGGTTCTACTGAAAATTTTCATGAAGTGCATCTTGACTATTATTATCTTACTTTCTCTGTTAATGTGCTGCATAAACTCCAGATGTTTAGATTCGCTTATTATATTAGATCTTGTCAGACAGGTAGGTTTCTATTAGATGAGACTTTTTATTAGGTCACCTTGGAGATGTGTATTCATTGTTTTATGCTGAGCTCCTGCATTACTTAATTCCTTGTTGCCTGTTTATAAACTCTTTGTTAGTCTTAGATTTCTGTTTTGTTAAAAGAATTAACAAGTAACAAGATGATGGACTGAATTTATGATAACTGAACTTGGGTATCAGGCTTTAATGTTTCTCCCTGAAGAATTCTCCTCCATCTGACCTCTTTAGATGGGTTTCTGAATTACTGTTATTAGATAATGTTGAGTTATTTCTCCTCTGAGGATGGCAGATGGTAATTTTCTTGCAGCTTGGCCCGGCATGAAATTCTTATGTTAGATAAATATATTAACCAATCATCCACCATGTATTAGATTTTTGCTCATACAGTTACTTTTGTTAAAGGGTGACTTTTTTCAAAAAGATTAATTCTGCCAAGTGAACTTTGTCAAAATATTTAATAAAGTTTTAAAGTACAGGTTTTTCTGGTAATCCTGTTTCATTTTATGAGCAACATAAATTAATAACTGCATTATATAAGAAGTTAAGAAATCTAGTCTGAAATAATTAATTACTTTTCACTAGGAATATTTTAATTGATTCTCCATTATTCTGTCTTAATAATGTGGCAAGGCAGTGGGGTTTATAAGTAAATTAGCATGTGCTGAAATTTTACTTGTTACTCTTCTTTCATATTAAGGTTGTGGGACGGGGTGGAGACTTGAAATGATAAAGATACTTATTTTTATATTGCTGAATGATTTTTCAGATGAATGCACTGGATGCACTTGGTCAAACAGCTTTACATAGGGCTGCTTTGGCAGGTCACTTGCAAACCTGTCGCCTCCTACTGAATTACGGCTCTGATCCCTCCATCATCTCCTTACAAGGTTTCACAGCAGCACAGATGGGAAATGAAGCAGTGCAGCAAATTCTAAGTGGTGGGTAGAAATAGACTTCATATTTTAACATTATCTTCTCCCTCCTTCCGCCCCCCAGTTGTAATGACTTAAACGTGATTTCTCTGAAACTGGTTCTTTTGGTGTTTATATGCAATTTTGTCTTCCCTCTGCTCGGGATGTAATAACTGGACCCTCCCTATAAGGATATTTGAGTCCCATTTCTAACATTTTGGATTTTTCTAAAGCTTTTAATATTGGTGGTGGGAAGACTCAAAATAAGAATACTTTAGTAAATATAGGCAGGTATATTTTGCATGTGAGAATCATACCCTCTCCAACTCCACCCCCCTTTAACTATCCTACAGTTGATCTCTCCAGACATTAGCAGTGTCTGTCACCAGAGTACATGCTGCTGCATCATACCTAGTATGAACTATCACTCAAGAGAGCACGTCTACAGATACGAAAGTGCGGTTCCCATTAAATGTATAAATATGCTCCCTGCTTATCTTATCTATAATCATTTGGAGTATTTGGCATATAATTCTAAAGGTTGTGTTTTCTTATATTTAGAAGTTACTTTTAAAGAGTTCAGAAGTGTTAAAAAAGCACAGATCAAAATATTAAAATTACCATTCAGAGGAATTCCTGAAATGGCACGAAGGTTAGATTGTTTTTTCAAAGTTGTAAACAGACAATTTTTATGATACAAAATTATCCAACAGGAAAAAACTTGTTTAATATATTGAGCGGAGTTATTTTGCATGCCTGTATATATTACACTATTATTATTTTTATTTGTACAAATAACAACATTGGGTAGTGATTTTTTTATGTTGGGATTTGCAAGGAGCCAGTGAAAGCCAGTTGGAATTGGGCACCTATTTCCCTTAGCCTCCTTTGAAAATTGCAAACTTAAATGATACCATGGACGGGGTGTTTTCTAGCAAAAAAAATAAATAAATAAAAACTTCAATATGAAGGGGGTGCCATTTTAAAAACCAAAGCTTGTGAAGTGTGTGTATGTAATGGATATAAGTACCTATGTATACATTAGATACGTATATGATCTCTGTGTGTGTATGATTTTATATATGTATATTAGAGAGAGAATCAGAAAGAGAAATAAAAATTTAGGGAGTAAATGTGGAGATAGTAATTAATCATGTTTCCCATACTGTTAAAGAGATTATAGGAATTTAATTTCAGGAAGAGGTAAGGCAAAGCTTTAAAATTAAGCGTTTTGAAAAGTAAGCACTTACTTGTCTTCTATGGAAACTTTAATTTTGGACATCATGCAACACCATTTTTCAACACAGAAGGCAGTATCTTTGCACCTATCTCCCTCCTCCATATACACACACACACAACCCCTGCAAGATTGACGCTGACATGATGCATGCTAGTGCTTTGTGTTGTCCTCAGAACAACAAAGGGTTGTTGAGCATTGTTTTGTTCTGTGTTCCAGGCAATCAGATGTCTTAATCTTGTTTTTATATTAAAATCATATAAATATCTCTGCATATTTTTGTTATGTTGGATTGAAGAAATATTTTTAAATATTCAATTTAGTTTGATGTAAAGACTCTTATTTAGCTCCATTAATGCATTACTGAGATTTATTGGTTAAAATTATGTTGGAGTATTCTTGATTTCTCCTCCTTCTTCCCCCCCCCCCCCCCATTTGCAAGCAGGGATATTTCACAGCTATGAGATCACAACCGTTCAAACAGCTTTTTGATGACCTCATGGGCAGGAGGTCTGTCTTTACTCAAAGTGGTATTGAGATTTTGATTATGACCATGAAATACAAATTTCTAATGTATGAAAGTTCATAAAATGGGCTGATTAGAAAGTTTTCTAAACTCCTGTTAGAGAAATGCTGTTTGTTTATCTTCTCTTAAAACGTAAGTACCTTTTTGTTTCTTTGCTCAGTTCAGCGTCTCAAATATTCAGAGCCTTTCCTTAACCTAATCTCAATCTGGTGGAGTTTTTAATTTCCATTTCCAAATTTAATTAGATGGTATTTCTGATTTTTGTGATCCTACCTTCATTTCCCAGTTGAAGTCCGTTCCTGGACCATATTGTGGTGTTAGAGGGCAGAAGGCCAGAGAGCAGATAAGGGAACAACAGCTGAAGAGCCAAATCCCAGGTGGTGTTCTGTGACCCTATCAAAGCAGTAAGATACCCTCCACTGCAGCCTCCCTACTTCAAAGCTTTAAGGAGGCTGTGATCAGGTGAACTCCAGCCGCTGTTGGTGAGAGGAAGGGAAATGGGGTAATAGACTCACACTCAGATCATTACTGGAGGGAGAGGGCTAAAATCTGAACCTTCTAAAAATGAATTTGGTTCATGCCATGATCTGCCCAGGCCTACTGATATTAGCAGTGGGCCTACTGCATCCCCTTCCAGCAGCTTTTGGCACATCGCTTACTAATGTCCTTGCTGGCATATGCCAGAGCTGCTAGCTTCCTGGGTAGGCTCAAGAGACACACTGAGCATTTCTGGACATAGCAGAGGTGCTGATCCCATTCCTAGATAGTTAGGATTTCATGAGTTTCCTCTGTCCTTGCTCTTAGTGAGCATTTCCCCACCTTTGCAAGTGGGTTCCTAGGTTCTGCCTTTCACCTTCCTCCCTAGCTAGCACTGTCCATCTCTCCCCTGCCTTCCCCTCAGTACAGAGACAAAGGAGAGGCAGATTAATTTACCTTTGTGACAAGGTCCAGGAACAGCAGCTGGGATATCTTCTGCCTGTGTGCTTTGCAACTTACTGCTATATCATCACAGAATGTGTCAGAAAGAGAAAGCAGGGTATATACGGATGAGAAATACGACCTCAGATTGAACTGGGAAATCAATATACATACACAACACAATTTCACAGCTAGCTGGGAACTCAGATGTCCATTTGTACTAGTTGTGCTCTCCTGCAAACAACTGATTTCACTAACAGGTTAGAAATCACAAATAAGTGAGAATTGTGTAGGTTTTGATGACACCAGATCCCTCTCGTTGTGTACTTGCAGAAGGTGCTTGTATGGTCAGTTGGGTAAATTTTCTTAATGAAAGTTTTATACACATTTTTAAAGCTTACTTTTTGTCCTTCAAGAATTACCGCTGCAGAACCACTTTCTTGTGAGCGTACTCCTTGGCACTGCAAGCTCTGAACCGTCTAGAAATACTGGCCCCTGGGGCAGTGTGCCTGCAATTTGAGGGCATATAAAAGACCCCATCCACAAGTGCTCTGTCTCTTTTGGCCTGAAGTAGGAAATAGTCTCAGAATCACCAATTAGGCTACATTACAGAAATAATTATTCCTCAGCTCCTTAAACTGAATGGGGGGTTAAGCAGTGTGTCCTCTCACTCTGAAAAATAGTCTCTGATAAAATGATAGGAGAAAAGAGTACAGTTGCCAGAAATGTTTGTGGCACAGATGCCACTTTCAACTCATATTTTGTTGTAAAGTTTGAAATATTAGAGTTTCCAATTCAGCAGGCAGAAGTGGCCAGAGGACAATAAACTTTCCAGGGTCAGCTAAAATCCCACTCCTTTCCATCTAGCCTCTTCCTCTCTTCCCAACTGACTCTTTCTCACTCAGGTGCCTCAGATCCGCACAGCTCTCAGTTGGGAGAAGAGGAAGCAACATCTGGTCAAGATGGGGAAGGAAGGGGTACAGTTTATGGCTGAGTTTGGAGCTATTGCCTGTAATTTTTAACTATCAATTAAAAATAAGGAAAGGTATATTTAAAATGCATCTTTTTTATTACCTCCCCATTCCCATTCACTTTTTTTTTTTTAACTGACCCAGGAAATAGAGGCAGAGAGATTTTGTTTTTCAATTTGGCAGTTGGTGCTGTTGTGACACTTGGGCCTACAAATTTACCCACATTGTTAGTTTAACTGTAAAAAGTATGTAACAATTCATAAAATGTTACAATAATCTATAATAGCAAATGTTGAAGGGCACAGTATGAAAGGAATGCAAAATAACTTGGTTAATCTAAACAAAATATCTCAAGTCAATATCATTCAAAAAATGTATTTTGCTATCCCTCACTTTTTGGGTTCTTAAAAGAATGAAATTTTGTGGGGAAAGTACAAAAGAATTCTTAAAAAGCACACTTGAAAGAACAGATGGAGGCTACTGAAGCAAGCGTCACCGTCATGGCTGCCACTTCCTCTATTCTTGGGACTATGGTCCTTCCTTATCCTGATCTTCAGAAATGTTCTGACCAGACCGAGCCACGGAGAGAGAGAGAGGGAGCCAGATTATAACCCAAATACCACCTGGGATGAGAGAACTTTAACAGCAGCAGCAATAAAAGCAGCTCGAGCCCATGTCAGCTAACATCTTCTCTTTTTCTAAAAAAGAACAGTTATTAGCATCTCTGATACCATCTAAAACACTGTCAATCAAGGAGTTTTTCTTTTTAAAACTCTCTCCAAGTAAAGATAAAGAAACTAAAAAATGTTAAAATGAGAGCTTTATTTAATACTTTACGTTTCAAAGGTTTTAACTGATTCTTCTTCTTTTTCTACATCTTTAATAAAAGGTTTTAAAAGATTTTTAATAGTATATTTGCCATGGTGCTAAGCAGGCTGAGGTCTCTGTACACCAAACCCCAGACCTTGTTTAAAACCGTTTAATATTAGGCAGTAACTTAGTTATGTTAACACCTCTGGCCCATTTATTCCTTCTAAATTAATACAACTGTGTACAATTGTTACATCATCAAGAAATCCCACCTAGCCAATCAGAGTGCACCCTGGACAATCATTACCCAAAACAGATTCTAGAGTCCAGTTCTCTTTTGCTGTGTTGGCTCTCCAGTGCTTCCAGGAGTAAAAAACTGTACAATCCTATTCCAATCTCTAAAGTCAGCAGCTCTGCATGAGTGCCTAAGTGATTTTTGAAATTGGGACTTAAGCTGTGCTAAATTATTTAAGCACTTAAAAAAAATTGTGCCTGTAGTCTCTTTGGTCAATTTAGAAAGTGTGTGAGGCTGAGTTTATCAGTATAATGGCATCTTAATTGTATAGCCCTACACCAAAATACCTATCAGAGTTTGTTTTCTTTTCTGTAGAAAATACACCTGTACGCACGTCTGATGTGGATTATCGACTGTTAGAAGCATCCAAAGCAGGAGATTTGGAAACTGTGAAGGTAGGTTTGTCTAGGTGATACTTACAGGATGGAAAGTATTACTAAGCAAGACCTCTGCTAGGAGAAGGTGGAAAGACCTAAATATCAAAAGGGAATCCTACAAAAAGTGGAAAAATGGACAGATTGCTAAGGAGGAATACAAAAGAATAGCATAAGTACGTAGGACAAAATCAGAAAGGCTAAGGCACAAAATGAGTTGCACCTGGCAAGGGACATAAAAGGCAATAAGAGGTTTGTTAAATACATTAGGAGCAAGAGAAAGATAAAGGAAAGTGTAGGTCCTCTACTTAGTGGAGAAGGAGAACTAATAATTGGTGACATCAAGAAGGCCGAGGTGTTTAATGCCTGTTTTGCCTCAGGGTTCACTAAAAAAGTTAATGGTGACCAGATAGTCAACACAATTAAAATTACCAACATGGGGGAAGAAATGCTAGCCAAAAATGGGGAAAGAACAGGTTAAAGAAAATTTAGATAGGTTAAATATATTCAAGTCTACAAGGCCTGATGAAATTCATTCTAGGGTACATAAGACACTAGCTGAAGCAACCTTGGAACCACTAGCAATTATCTGTGAGAGCTCTTGAAGGATGAAAGAAGTCCCAGAGGGCTGGAGAAGGGTAAACAATAGAACCTAACTTCAAAAAGGGGAACAAAGAGGAACTGGGGAATTATAGATCAGTCAGTCTTACTTTGATACCTGGAAAAATACTGGAACATTTGTGAACACCTAGAAGGATGATAGGATTATAAGAAATAGCCAGCATGGATTTGTCAAGAATAAATCATGCCAAAACAACTTAATTTCCTTCTTTGATGGGGTAACAGGCCTACTATGGGGGGGAAGCAATAGACGGGATATATATCTTGATTTTAGTAAGGCTTTTGTCTCAGTCCATTTGACATTATTATAAGCAAATTAGGGAAATGCGGTCTAGATGAAATTACTATAAAGTGGGTGCAAAACTGGTTGAAAGACCATATTCAAAGAGTGGTTTATCAATGGTTTGCTTTCCAACTGAGAGGATGTTTATAGTGGGGTCCTGCAGAGATCAAATCCTGAGTCTGGTATTATTCAGTATTTTAATTAATGACTTCGATAGTGAAGTGGAGAGTATTCTTATAAAATCTGCAGACATGAAGCTGGGTTGTGAGCATTCTGGAGAATAGGATTAAAATTCAAAATGACTTTAACAATTGGCTAATTGGTCTGAATTCAATAAGACGAAATTCAATAAAGATAAGTACTTTGTAGTACTTCACTTAGGAAGAAAAAATGAAGTGCACAACTAGAAAATGGGGAATAACTGGCTAGGTGGTAGTATTTCTGAAAAGGATCTGAGGATTATAGTAGATCACAAACTGAATACGCGTCAACAGTCTGGTGCACGGGAAGTAATTGTCCCACTCTGCTCAGCACTATTGAAGTCTCAGCTGGAGTACTGTGTCCTATTCTGGGCACCACACTTCAGGAAAGATGTGGACCAGTTGGAAAGAATCCAGGGGAGAGCAACAACAATGATCAACGGTTTAGAAAACCTGACTGAGGAGGAAAAGTTGTTTTTTGGTGTTTTTTTTTAAAGGGGGGGGCATGGGTTGAGAAAAGAATCTTTAAATGTGTTATCAATAGTTCTCTGTGTCCAATGAAGGTAGAACAAGAAGTAATGGGCTTAATCTGCAGCATCGGAGATTTAGTTTAGATATTAGGAGAATTTTCTAACTATAAGGATAGTGAAGCTCTGGAATAGGTTCCTACAAGAGGTTGTAGAATCCCCATGATTAGAAATTTTTAAGAACAAGTTGGACAAATACCTGTCAGGGATAGTGTAGGAATACTGGGTTCTGCCTCAGCTCAGGGGGCTGGACTGGATGACTTCTCAAGGTCCCTTCCAGCACTGCATTTCAATGATTCTGTGGTCATGGTTCTGTCACTGCTTTCTTTCAAAAGTTCAGAAATGTTGTTTTTCCATGTTCCTGTAGAATGGCCTCGCCCTCCCATGCTTGGGCGCATAGGAGTTCAGGCAAACGCACCATAATGTGATCATAATACGGTGTTTTCCCTATCTAACCACTGTTTCTTCCATTAACTGTGAAATGCAAAGCATCCGTGAGCAAGTATTCATTAATGCCAGTGCCTGTAAATGTAGTGACCGTACATAATTTGTTTTATCTAAAAGAACACCCACAAAAGTCAGATCTGGCACATGGCATGAACCATAATTATGGTTTAAATAGAATTTCTCTTTTCAGTGTTCTCCACCAGTCCAGACACTTGGGATTATAGTTCCTCCCAGCCATCTGATGGAGACAAAGCTCACATGCTTTTGAGAATGTCACATGTAAGGGTCCTGATATCCCTTAGTCATTAGTAGGTGGAGCACATGGTGTCCCTCAGCAGGCTGCCAGAGGAGAGAAGAAAGAAGTAGGTCCTTGAGACCTAAAGGAAGCTGCATGGTACACTTCGTGTGTGACTGCCATAACAGCACGTATGAGGCATTGAAAGCCAATGAGCCTTAGCCCCATGTGCAGGGCTGATGAGAAGAGGGGACAATTATACTGGGGCCTCAAGCTCAGGGGCCCCCTAAAATGTCTTTAACTAGGGTGAAATGGGAGTAAAATTGGAGGGGTGGGGTCCCAGAGAACATGATGAACTGGGGCCCCAAATTTTTCTCAATAGGCTTGCCTGTGTGTAACAGGGAAACACCCACCCCTTTACTAGATATCCAGCATGGTAGACCCTAGCAAGAGAATGAAGCCCCAGTCCAGGGCTGGGTTCCAGTTTTGCTAGCATTGCCAGACCCTCTTCCTCCATGAAGTGTCAGGGCAGGTTGGGCTTGAGAGAGGTGAGCAGGACTGAGTGGCCCCTCAGAAAGCCCCGTAAAGGCAGGAAGTGCCAGACCAACACTTGACCTTTTTAGGGAGGGGAGTCAGGAGCCCTACAACAGGATGACTGCTCCTTGGACCCCAGCATCTCCATTGCGCAGGATAAAGAAAAGAGGTAGAAAACAAGGACATATCCAACTCTGCCTCTTCCTTGGGCATGCACAGCACTTGCCTTGAGGAGGGACACTGGTCCTAGGAAAGCCCTCTGTAGCTTTCATAATCATGTCTTGGTTTCAGCCACAAATTGAACTGTTTTGGATTCTGAGTGCCTTCCACCCATACCCATGCTAGCTGATGAGCAAGTCTAGTAGTAGTCTTCTTCCTGCAGAAGATTTTCTCTACACCATGTAGTAGGGAGTGTACCAGCAGCCGCAGCCTCAGGAATCAACTTCCCACACACACACCATTGCCAGGCAGACTGGGGGCAGAGAGGAGAAGCTGCTCCAGCTCTTCTTAACAGCACTTTTGTCCTCATAGAAAATGCAGGGTTGGGAGCATCTTGCTGGAGTGTAGCTCTACCTGCAGATGCTCATCAAACCCCATCAGATCAGAATTCCAGCTCCCACGGGCAGATAGGAGATTAAGGACAAAGAGCAACCATCATTGTGGGTTACCACTGAGAGGGGAAAAGGATGAGCTAAGGAAAGGAAGCAGTGTGCTCTTCCCTCTCCATGCCCTCAACTGACTATGCCCAGCTTGATTCCACATGCAGAGACACCGAAGAAGAGAAACCTCTACAACTGTCACTTGGAGCAGGACCACACCTCGAGCTACCTCCTCCTATTCCTCCTGGTAGGGCTCTCCTGCTGTTCAGTCCAGACTTCAGAGATTTGGGGCTTTGCCTTCTGGTTTTTAAAGAGCAAGCCAGGACAGAGACAACAGGAGGAGTGCAGCCCCCATCCACTCCATTACAGAGAAGAAATAACTGAGTCCTAGTCACAGAATACCACTCAAGATGTCAGTCCAGTCAGACACCACTCTGTCTGCAAGGCCTGGCTGAGGAGAAGGTTGAGCAGTGAGAAATAGGCTTCCCCAATCTTAAGAGAAGGCTGAACCCCTTACAGAGGGGACCAGCCAACATTGTTAGAGGTTGGCATATACTTGGGAGGTATTTGCTGGGGCCAGGGGTCTCTTATCCTCCTCTTACAGGGCACTACCCCCATGTTGCAGCAGAGACACGCTGTTGGGTCACCCTAGATGGAAAAGCAGCCCAACAATGCTCTTAGACCTCTGGGTTTCAGACATAGAGGTGCTCCCTTAGAGCCCGAGGAGTGGATGCTGCCATGTCAGAGGTGGCAAGGAGAACAGCAATCCCTGGGGAAGGAGAACTAGCTCCCAAAGATCCTCTTGACAAATGAGGTATGCCTGACAAGGTCCTTCGTGGTTACTATAACTTAAGTACATGTGACATGCACCTCCCTTGAGGCAGTGAGGTGGCTCCTGAAGCTTGGAAGATTTTCAGAGGCCAAAAATGAGAATTCTCTGAGCAGGCCAATTCTCTCCTGGTTATGCTCTCGAATATGTTGTCCATATATGACACCATACAGGATATAAGTCTATCAATGGAAGCCTTAGCAGAGGGCCGGAGACCCCTGCAGCTAAAACAGTGGGTATTGTATTCTACCTCCAACACCAGGTTAGAAGCCATACCCTTTTTTAAGGCAGACTTTTTTCAGGAAGAAGTTGTAGAAGATCCACTAACTCTTAGCGTCTTCAGAGAATCGAGGTCCAATAGATTCCCAGAATGTCCTCAGAATTTCAGATCAATAGGTACAGATCCAGGGATACGAGGACCTACTATCCAGTCCAATAAAAAAGGCAGACTAACAAAAGGATTCATTTTTTATGTTACCAAAGAAGAGGTAACAGACTGCAGGAAACCCCTTCAGACTTCAGATAATTTGTCTGACGGTACAAGGGCCTAACATCACAGGAAGGCTGATGGATTTCTTCCACGTATGGGTCCCACCATGGGTTCATGAACATAATAGACCAGTATGCCTAGTTAAGGGCACTGTGAGAAGATCCAGGTACTTTTGTCGTGTTGTTGCCCTAGTTCCATGTCAGTTACAGATAGAAGCCAATCTGCTGAGCTGGGGAGAAGAGGGACACAAGGATCTACTTAATTGTCTCCAAAACAGTGGGGAAATCTGTGTCCAGTTTTGGACTTGAAAAGAGTCACCTCTTTCCTCGGGATTCCGGATGGAGCCACTAATGCCTGTTGTTCAGTCTGAACTGTCTCCAGGATATGCCAAGCCTTGAGTTTCACCAGAAGTATCTGAGATGCATGGAAATAGGAGCAAATGGATCAGATATCCTGGAAATACTCTGGACTTTGGATTTATTGTACATTTAACCCCTTCTCCCACCCATGATAGAGTATTACAGAATTCTTCTTCGAGTGCTTGTTCACGTCCATTCCACATTAGGTGTGTGCGCGTCATATGCATGAGCGTCGGAAACTTTTTCCTTTAGCGGCTCCCAGCAGGGCCCCTGCCAGAGTGGCACCACTGCACCGTGCATATATACCCACACTGGCCCTCCCCCCTCCAGTTCCTTCGTACCGTCCATGATGGCGTTGGAACAACCTCTTGCTGTCGTAAGAGAAGCAATTCTCTTAGCCTTAGTGCTACATAGCAGTTATCAATTAGTTATCAGTTAGCGTTTCATTGTTGTTGAATACTTAATAGATTAGGTGCTTGGAGGACTCCAGTACCCGCCCTAGGCTCCGGGGCATGCTGCAAGCCCACAGATTTAAGGCCTTTGCCATGTGCCACAAGCCTATGCCCGTTAGTGACCGCCACGACTGCTGTCTACGTTGTCTGGGGGAAGCTCACCAAACAGAGAGGTGCAAGATTTGTAAGGCCTTTAAGCCGAGAACAAAGAAAGAGAGAGACTTTCGTTTAAGGCAGCTGTTGATGGAGGCCGCGCTGCAGCTACCGGTCCCGGAAGGCCCGGGGCCAGCCCCAGCCTCCTTGGTGCAGAGCACCACGGAGTCGTCAAGACATCCGGTACCGGCCCAGCTTCATAAGCCGTCAGCCTCAGAACGCCAAAATAGGCCCCGGCACCTCTCATCCTCCCCAGTGCGGCCCAAGTTAAAACCAAAGGAGGGGTGTGGACACTCCCCGCAAGGGAGACAGGCACTATCTCAGGCCGCGGGCAGAGCAGGATGTATGCTGCACCCACTCTGGCACCAGTGGCACCAGCTCCACAAGTCCCACCGAGTCCAGCTTTAAGTGAGCTTAGTGTGGACGCAGGGCTTGAGGGCGTGATGGATCAGCCCTCTATGCCTGACACCTTCGAGGCTGCAAAAGTCCTCATTGGGTTGTCGGTGGTGAGCTCCCTCCCGGCCAGGGAGAAGCGTCTGACACCCAGACCTAGAGTCCTGTCGAGGGGAAAGCTGGCGATGGTGCACTGTTCGAGGTCACCGCCCCGGCACTGCTTCCAGCGTTGGTCCCGGTCGAGCTCTGAATCCATGGTCTCCCAGCTACCCTTGACTCATATGGAAGTATCGATACCGGAGACGAGTCAACGCACAGTGTCGGTGCAGGACACATGGTGCTCCCTGGTGCCCCCCAAGACCAGCGCCAGCAGGAATCAAGCCCGTAGTCACCAAAGATGTCCAGAAGACACCAGTCCCGGTCAAGAGAGCAGTGGTATCGATACCGGTCCCAGCCTTGATCAACCAGAAGCCAGTCATCAGCCTCCCGCTGGCACAGATCGATGGCACCGCTGTGGACCTCGTGCTCGGTGTCACCCGAGTCTAGCGCTGACTCGGGTCAATACAGCTACCCGCAACAGGCCCCAGACAACAGGTAACAAGCTGGCTGGCTGGCTGCCACAATGGGAACCGCCAGGGCACTGACTCTTCTGGACCCTGTGGGCCTACAACCAGTGTCAAGGTGCTCCCTCCAGGGCCAGCTGTTCGGTGCAGCAGTCGCGGTCCCCGCATCGATGCTCTCCTGTAAGGGAAGCTACTGTGTCCAAGCTGCCTGAAGCCTCGCCAAGCGAGAGACCGGAGAGGCCGGCACCGTACCCGGTGCCGTCTCAGGACCATCAGCCTCAGCTCGAGCCGGAAGCCCCTCCTCTGGGAGGGGGGGCCAGGAAGACCAGCAGGAGGAAGCTGAGCAGCTAACTTTCTCATTATCCCCGAATGAAGCAGTAGCAGGCACAGCACGGTCAGGACCTCCAGCTTTAGACCACAAGGTCCACCAAGAACAGCTTTGTAAAGTGGCCCATAACTTGGGGTTGCAAGCCGAGAGTCGGTTGAGCAGGAAGACCCCATGGTGGACCTTCTGAGCCCAGAAGGTCCTTCCAGAATAGCGCTCCATTCATTAAGACCATTCAGTCTAATTACACGACTATATGGCAGACCCTGGCATCCAGTGCACCAATGGCCAAAGGTGTGGAGCACAAGTACTTTGCCCGTCAAATGGTTATGACTTCTTGTCTTGCCACTCAAACCCACTGATATTCACTGATAGTGTCGGCGGTGAACAAGAGAGAGCGCCATGAGCAACAAGCCCCAGCCCCCAAGGCCATGGAAGCAAAACGCCTAGACCTGTTCGGCAGGAAGGTGTACTCATCAGGGGACCTACAGTTGAGGATTGCTAACCAAGAGGCCATCGTCAGCAGGCATAACTTCAACTCCTGGGCAGCGGTGGGGAAGTTTAAGGACAACTTCCCACAGGGCTCCCAACAGGAGTTCATGGCAGGTGGAGGATGGCAAGGCCGTAGCAAAAACCTCCCTCCAAGCGTCCCTGGACTTGGCGGATGCAGCGGCCAGGACAATAGCATCAGGCGTGTCATGTGGCACTCAGTGTGGTTTCAGGAATCAGGTTTGCTGCCTGAGGTCCAGAATTCGATCCAGGGCCTACCATTCGAAGGGTCCGGACTGTTCTCGGACCAAACTGATTCGAAGCTACATAGCTTTAAGGACTCAAGGGCAACACTCAAGTCACTGGATATGCAAGGGAGGAGGGATAGCTCAGTGGTTTGAGCATTGGCTTGCTAAACCCAGGGTTGTGAGTTCAATCCTTTAGGGAGTCATTTAGGGATCTGGGGTAAAAAAACTGTCTGGAGATTAGTCCTGCTTTGAGCAGGGGGTTGGACTAGATGACCTTCTGAGGTCCCTTCCAACCCTGATATTCTATGACTCAGAGGAAGCCCTTTAAGCTGCAACCTCCTTCCCAGTACCAGTAAGAGCCTTGTCCTCAGCAGGAGCCTTACTGCAGTCGAGGCGGAGACAATAGGAGGTGACGCAATAATAACAACAATTCCAATAGGCCAAGCCAGAACTAAGGCCAACATAAGCCTCAGTTGGGCTCTAAGCCAGGCTTTTGAAGGTACGCTGAAGGACAGCATACTGGATCCATCCCCATGTTTCCCCAACCACCTGTCCCACTTCTCCCGTATATGGTCCAGTATTACATCGGACTGTTGGGTGTTACCAACGGTACACATTGGGTACATGCTACAGTTTTCCTCCCGGCCTACCCCACACCCCCCTTCCCTGTCCCTCTTCAGGGACCCTTCTCACAAGCATCTCCTAGAAAGGGAGGTTCGCTCCTTCCTAGAGGCGGGGGCTGTTCAGATAGTGCCCTTAGACCTAACGGGGAAAGGGTTCTACTCCCGCTACTTCCTCATCCCCAAGGCCAAGGGGGGCCTTCGTCCCATCCTAGATCTGCGTAGGCTCAACAAGTTCCTGATCACGGCTCGGTTCCACATGGTCTCTCTGGGCACCATTATCCCTTCTCTGGGTCCAGGAGACTGGTTCGCTGCCCTTCACCTGAAGGACGCGTACTTCCATATTGCCATCCACCCGGCTCATCACTGATTTCTGCCCTTCACTGTGAACCAGGAACATTACCAGTTTGCCATTTTACCATTTGGTTTAGCTGCAGCCCCATGAGTATTGACAAAATGCATGGCAGTGGTGGCAGCATGCTTGCGGAGACAGAGGATTTGAGTGTACCCGTACCTCAACGACTGGCTCCTGGCGGGGCAGTCTGAAGAAGAGGTTCGGACTCATGTAAAGATGGCATTTAGTCTATTCTGCAAACTGGGGCTCCTGGTCAATGTTCCCAAGTCCACTCTCGTTCCAACGCAGAGAGTGGAGTTCATAGGGGTGGTCCTAGATGCGGTACAGACAAGGGCGAGCCTCCCGGAATCACGATTCCTGGCCATCCAGCAGGTGGTGAGCTACCTGTGCCAGTTCCCCACTACGACGATCAGATGTTGCCTGCGACTGCTAGGCCACATGGCAGCTTGCACGCATGTGATCAGGCATGCCAAACTGAGACTCAGAACTCTGCAGGCTTGGCTCACTCATGTAGACCATCCTGGCAGGGACCCCCTAGACTTGATAGTGACAGCCCTGAGGGAAGTACTGGACTCATTGAGGTGGTGGCAGTCCCAACCCATAGTTCGTGAGGACATCCCCTTTGCCTCACAACAGCTGGACTTGACGCTGGTAACAGACGAGTCAGACCTTGGATGGGGAGCTCACCTGGAGAACCTCAGAACTCAGGGCTTGTGGTTGGGGATGGAGCAATGGCTCCATATCGACGTGAAGTAGCTCAGAGCAGTTCGTTTAGCTTGCCAGACCTTTCACGTCACTCTGAATGGTCACAGTATGACAGTTCTGGCAGACAACATGACCGCCATGTTTCATATAAACAAGCAGGGCGGAGCCCGTTCCTCCCCACTTTGCCTCAAAGCTCTCCTTCTCTGGAACTTCTGCATAGCCCATGCCATTCACCTCGAAGCAGTGTATCTCCCAGGGGAGCAAAATGAGCTGGCGGACCACCTCAGCAGGTCGTACTGCATGCACGAGTGGACGCACAGAACAGACGTTGTGCTTTCGCTCCCCTGGAGGTGGGGGTTTCCCCTGGTGGACCTGTTTGCGACCAAGGACAACACCCAGTACCCATATTTCTACTTGTTCCAAGGTCGCAGCCCGGGCTCTATAGCTGACACATCCGCGATACGCTTTTTCTCCCATCACCGTAGTACACAGGTTACTACTCAAGGTACACAGGGACAGGGTGTTGATCATTCTCATCGCCCTGACCTGGGCCCATCAGCATTGGTTCACCATGCTCCTGGACCTGTCAGCGGAGGCCCCGATAACCCTGCCCCTTCACCGGGACCTCATTACGCAGGATGGAGAGCGGCTTCTCCACCTCGACCTGCAATCGCTGCATCTGACCGCACGGAAGCCACATAGTTAAATGCTTTCAAGAGCCAGTGCTCCCTTCCTGTGCAGCGGGTTCTACTTGGTCGTAGGAGTCTCTCTACCAGGGCGACTTACTTGGCCAAGTGGAAGAGGTTCTCGTGCTTGTGTGGGTCACAACAGGTGCAACCGCTCCAGGCCCCGGTGCCGATCATTCTGGAATACCTTCTGCACCTTAAGCAACAAGGGCTGGACCCGTCATCGATTAAGGTGCACCTGGTGACTATTTCCACCTTTTACCCAGGGTTTTTAGGTAGCTCGGTTTTCTCCCGCTCAATGATGGGACAATTCCTCAAAGGTCTGGAAAGGGTATTCCCTTACTCTCATCCCCCTGTTCCCCCATGGAATCTCAACTTAGTCCTTTTTAAGCTCATAGAGCCCCCATTTGAGCCCATGGCTACCTGCTCCCTTCTCCACCTTTCCTGGAAGGTGGCATTCCTGTTGGCAGTCACCTCAGCCAGAAGGGTATCGGAGCTGAGGGCACTCACCTCGGAGCCACCATACACTGTGTTTCACAAAGACAAGGTGCAGTTCCGCCCGCACCCTAAGTTCCTTCCAAAGGTGCTCTCACAATTCCATCTGGGCCAGGACATTTGCCTGCCGGTGTTTTTTCCCAAACCCCATACGGACCCGAGTCACCTCAGCCTGCGTACCCTAGATATCCGCCGAGCGTTGGCATTCTACTTGGAGTGCACCAAACCCTTTCATAAGTCCACGCAGCTATTCGTGGCCGTGGCTGAGAGGATGGGGGCAGTCCGGTGTCGACACAGCGAATCTCGTCGTGGATTATGGACTGCATTCGGGCCTGTTATGACCTCGCTGGTGTCCCAGGTCCAGCGGTCACAGCTCACTCGACCAGAGCACAGGTAGCGTCCACGGCCTTCCTGGCACAGGTCCCTGTCCAGGAGATCTGAAGCGCGGCCACCTGGTCATTGGTGCACACCTTTATGACCCAGTACGCGGTCAACCAGCAGGCATGGGAGAATGCGGCAGTTGGCGTGGCAGTCCTTCGATCGATTGTTTTGTGACTCCTACCCTCCTCCAAAGGTAAGCTTGTGATTCACAAGCAGTCACCTCAGCCAGAAGGGTATCGGAGCTGAGGGCACTCACCTCGGAGCCACCATACACTGTGTTTCACAAAGACATGTGGAATGGATATGAACAAGCACTTGAAGAAGAAAGAATGGTTACTTACCTTTAGTAACTTGTTCTTCGAGATGTATTGTTCACGTCCATTCCACCACCCACTCTCCTACCCCTCTGTCAGAGTCACCGACAAGAAGGAACTGGAGAGGATCAGGCCAGTGGGGGTATGTATGCATGGCACTGTGGTGCCACTCTGGCGGGGGCCCTGCCAGCCCGACGGGAGCCGCTAAGGGAAAAAGTTTCCAACACTCATGCACACGATGCGCACACATCTAATGTGGAATGAATGTGAACAACGCATCTCGAAGAACAGTTACGAAAGATAAGTAACCGTTATGTTTGCCAGATCTAGAGGAGCCTTTTGTAGCTCCAGGGTGGGCAAGAAGGCAATGGTACCTGGAACTGGTGAAGATGTCTGTGTCCCCCACTCCTTCAGCTCTTGTTAATTCTGTACCCAGGGATAGTGTCCAGTACTTCATGAAGGCCCAGCACGGTTTGTGATCTCAATTGAGGCCACACTGCCAGTCATCCTGTATATCTTGCAAGCTTGTGTAACTTTGAGCCTGAGCGTCAGATACATTCAAGTTCAGGCACTGACAGTCAGTGTTCAGAGGCTCAGAGAGTAGTCTCTGTTGGCTATCACCCCAAAGTTTCCAGGTTCCTGAGGGCAGCGGGTAAACTGAGAGTGATAGTTCATTGTCCAAAGCCTGCATGGGGCTTGAATCTGGTGTTGTGTGTTTCCATGGTTCTCCCTTTGGAACATCTGAGAAGTATTTCTCTGCGATGACTATCCTTAAATCCTGTTTGTAATAGCATTACGTTCGGCAGAAAGATAGGGGAGCACAATCCCTTTCCTGCAAACAGCTGTATATAATTTTTCTAGGACAAAGTCATGCTCAAGATTTGGCCAGAACTCAGGCCCAAAACATTGTCTGTCTTTCACCTGAACAGATAATTTGCCCTACCTATATTTAGTCCCAACCCTGAGATGGATACACTGCTCAAGCCCTGCAGATTTATGTGGATGGGACAACAGAGTTCAGGCAGACTCAGAGCCTTTTCATCATGAACCAGGGTTTAAAAGTCAATTGCTATTCAGATTTGCTATCTCTGGATGCATGAGAGAGGCTATATGGCAGGAAGGAGAGTACACCTGTAAAGTTCATCCTGTCTGATAAGAAGGATTTTCAAGGTTACTTCCCACATCTTTGTCAAACTTCGTGGAATAAGCTTGCAGATGTGCCCTTTGTCAGAAGGTGTTGCAGGCAGTGGTCTAATGATGATCGCACCTATAATAAAATTATTAACTTCTTTGAGGAGGTCTGAAGCATCTTCATTACTGTAGAAAAAAGAAGGGGAAAAGTTTCCTTACCTGTTTTTTCTTTTTTGAGCTCTTCTGTACCAGTTCCTATAAAATGCTGGTGCCTGGCTCATTCCTGAGAATGTCAATGCAGAGTCCCTGATATGGTCCAATTGCTACTGTTACTACAGTTATTTCATGGTTTTTAAATAGCATCAATCTACATTTTTCTTTAATACTGCTTTCGAAGTATTCAGCTGAAGGCTGAATGATGATAGACCTTGATAGCTGAGTGTATGGCATCCTCAAAAGTCTCAGTGTTACCCTCTGAATGACTGTGCACATATACATTGCATTATGCGTGTATGTGCTCCCAATGCACTCAAATTGGAGATTTTTGCCAGCAGTATCACTACACGACACATGCCCCTGCTCTCCTTGTGCTCTCAGGCAAGGACATAAAAGGGGCATCCTGCTGCCCTCCTGCCATAGGTCTCATCCCCACTCTGAACTTCAGGGTACAGATGTGGGCACCAGCATGGACACTTCTAAGCTTAATTACCAGCTTAGATCTGTCTCGCTGCCACTATCCAGAATTTCTGAGTATCTGGATCACTCCCTTTCCCCCAAAAACCTTCTCCTCCCTGGGTAGCCTTGAGAGGTTCCTCCACCAATTTTCTGGTGAGTTCAGATTCAATTCCCTTGGATCTCAAAAACAAGGAAGAATTAATCCTTCCCCCTCCCTTTTTCCCCCCACCAATCCCTGGTGAGTCCAGATCCAATTCCCTTGGATCTAAAAAAAATAAAAAAAAAACAGGGAAAAAATCAATCAGGTTCTTAAAAAGAAGGCTTTTAATTAAAGAAAAGGAAGGTAAAAAAAAGAAAGAAAAAAAACCTCTGGGGGACAGCATACCAGCTAATCTCTCAGATAATAGATTGAAAACACAGGATGTTCCCCGGGGCAAAAATCTTAATACACACAAGAATATCCAATTTATAATTCCCTTAATGGCACCAAGACAAGTTACAAAAGAAAATAAACATAAACCTATTTATCCCTTTCTAAAACTTACTACTCAGATAAGAGGCTGGTTCCTTGATCTTTTTCACTCCGGCTGAAACTGACTAAACAAAGGAAACTTCCCTCCTTCCTTTTGAAACATCTTGTTCCCCCATTGTTTCCTCTGGTCAGGTGTCAGCTAGGCTAGGTGAACTTCTTAACCTTTTACAGGTAAAAGAGGCATTAACCCTTAACTATCTGTTTGACGCCTCCTGTCAGGTCCTTCTCGCTGCCTGTGGCAAGGGTTGGAGCTCCCTAAAGCCTTAGCTTTGGTCAGCCAGCTTCAGAAAACTTTGTCCATAGTTGTTATCGTTATACTGTAAGTGTGGTTTAGTGTGTAGTATATATTAAAGTACAGAATAGTGTAGTGTAGTTATGTGTATATATAGTTCTGTTAGTACCTGGAGGATTTACTATGAAGAAGTCCCCAGGTTTTAGGCAGTGTGCCACTTGCAGGGCCCTTATCCCTTTCACAGATGGGCGCAAGAATTGTCTGATTCGTTTGAATGAGGGGCATATGAGAGTCAAATGCCTTATTTGTACCTCCTTTCCCACCCGGACTAAGAAGCAGAGAGAGACTGTTGCTTGCAGGTTCTCCTCAGGAAGGAGGACGTGACCTGCCTCTGAACCGTCTCCCAGTTGTGATCCTGGGGCCTCTGGATTGACTCAGAGTGCTCCTCCAGCTTCTTCTGAGTCCAAAGATAAGTGTGGGTGCAAACATCATGCTTCTCCATTTCTGTCTGGGCTGAAGAGTTCTAAATGTTCAGTATCTCACAAGACCTCTAAATCTACGTCTTCTCCCAGAAATGCATCTAGTAAGTCCTCCAGCACCCCTGGAAATGGGGAGCACAGACTGTGGCACAGTCAGAGGGCTGTGTTCTGAAGAGGACGCCACGGTCCTTGGAGCGACACAAATCGAGAAGCAGAAGTGATATCACCTACAGTCAGCATACCAACCTGTGGAGCTGATCCGCAAGACAACCAGCAGGACGCACTAGCATGGTGAGTCCCACCCCAACACAGCATCTGAAAAAACAGATGATACCATGCACATGGTTCATTGGTAACAACTAACACATCTGTTTCGACATTCAAATTTTCCCTTTCCTGGACAATTGGCCAATGCAGCCAGTAGCATCAGATGAGTGTTATCATCATCGCTTATCTAGGCTTGTCCCAGAGAATCTTTCACTGGATTTCTGACTGTATCAGTAGCAAAGAGTCCTGTGGCACGTTATAGATTAAGAGACGTATTGGAGCATGAGCTTTCGTGGGTGAATACCCACTTCGTCGGATGCATGTCTTGATACTTGACTGTATCAGACTCTGCTACCAGCTTACTAAAGTCTCTCCTCCATCAAGAATGACAGCTCACTCTACCAGAGATCAGCTTTCCTGGGCAATGACCCAGCAGATAATATATGCAAGGCAGCAGCATGGTTTTCTGTACCTCTTCTACAGATTATGCCATTGCATAAGCTCTCTCAATGATGCTTTGGCAAGTCAGTGCTACAGTCTCTGTTTTGGTGATCCAAACTTCCTCCACCTACAATGTCAATCAAAGGAAAAAGAAACAGTTACTTACCTTATAATAACTGTTCTTCAAGACATGTTGTGCACATATACATTCCACAACCTTTCCTGCTACTTTGGTCATTGCTTACAGTGGTGTTAAGGAGTGGAGAGGGAGGTGGTGGACATGCCTCTTGTATGTCTTCACCTGAGAACAAGAGGAGAACACCCATATTGCTGGCAAAAGTCTCTGACTTAAGTGCGCTGGGTGCACATACTCCTACAGTGGATGTTTAGGTACCCAACACGTCTCTAAGAACAGTTACTGTAAGGTAAGTAACCATTTTTTCTGTTGATTGGTGAAACTATAACCCCCAAGTGTCTGGACTGGTACAGAAGATCTCAAAAAAAGAACATTAACAGGTAAATAAAAATTCCCCTTGCGTTACAGCTGCCCCTCTATCTCACCTTCTTCACCCACCCCCAGCTTATCGTAGCTTTGGCAAACGTAAGTGTAGCTGAAATATTGCACTGTTGGCTTTAGACACAAGGTATTGTAGAAAAATTGAGGAAAATTGGTTCAGCCTTGTATGTTTTTCCCAATAAAAACTGTTGTGCGTGCACTAACTCAACCGCTGAACTGACTTTGTTCAAGGGTGACTTGCTCTGAGATCTATAGAACAAACCAAGTCTGAAAAAAGAGGGTTCATTGGTTCTTAAGGTAAAAATTGAAAGGCTTTTCATACATGTGTAGAATTTGTGGCAGGGGAAGAGTCAATTTAGCCGAAGGCTTACAGTTTTGGGGTTGAATATGCACAATAGACTTTGCCAATAGAATTTGTACTGCAGAGATTACCAAACAGTTACGGTACCGTGGGGATTTCCCTATGTGTTAGAATAGTCTAGAACATTGTATGGTTATAGTTGGTAAATGTTTACTCTTTAATGGTGACTATTGTAGATCTAAGGCAGGTTTGGATATTAGGGCCACTGTGAATATTTTTAGCTTGATCTAAACTTGCAGGAGTTTTTAAAGCCTACCAGACCTTACAAAGACTTCACCATTTCCCAGACTATCTTGTGTGTGAGGAGGGAGACAGATGTGTCAGCTGTTACCAATGAACCTGTGCATGGTATCATCTGTTTTTTCAGACGCTGTGATGGGGTGGGACTCACCACGCTAGTGCCTCCTGCTGGTTTAGACAAAGGAGTACATAGCTGAGACAAGTATTCAAGTGTTCTTACCTCTGCCACTTAGTGGCTTTAACTTTTCATTTTTACACAGCACTTTACAAGTATTGTTTAGCTAGATCTCGCAACATTCAGTAAGAAAATAGCATCTTATTAGATGGGGTGATAGATAAGTTAACTAAAGTAGAGAGGTTGTGATTTCTTCAAGATCAAAAAGCAAACTGGTATAAGAGCCAGGATTAGAGCGTAGCTCTCCTGACTCCCCCTTCCACTAGATGTCAGTGTTTAATTCACTAGACCACAGAGCTTCCTAAACAAGCCACTAACATGTCTTTCTGATTCCCCATCTGCAAAATGGGGATAATACCTGCCTGCCCCATCTCGTGACCCAACTAGATTGGGATTCTGTTTACCAGGATTCTACTTACGGATTTGGAGAGGGGAACTCAAAATATACTGCCTTAAAATAGGGGGGGAAAGTCGTCCAATTGAAGCCAAGAAGAGTTAGGAAGTGTCCATGTTCGAGTTTATGAAATGGCCCACTATCAGAAAAGAATATTTTAGTTGTTTTTCAAACTTAATTAAGGGAGAAGAAATGAGTTGAAAACATAAACAAGTTTGGAACTGTGGTCAAGTTCTGTAGTGAACTTTTTGTTTCCTCTTTGATCTTAACAGCAGCTTTGCAGTCCTCAGAATGTGAATTGCAGAGATTTGGAGGGACGTCATTCAACCCCGCTGCACTTTGCTGCAGGTTATAACCGTGTATCTGTAGTAGAGTATCTGCTGCACCATGGGGCAGATGTGCATGCCAAAGACAAAGGGTAACTTTTTTGTATTGTTTCTTATTAACCACTGTTCTTCACATTCATTGTGGGAGAGAGTTAATAGTCTTCTCAGGAATGTTTAGCTTTCTGGGAGTTCTGGTATCAAAATATTAGATGATAGTATTCTAGTTGGAATAACTTTGCTACTGTAGTCACTGCAGCTTTTTCCTCCTCTGTTCTCTTTTTATTTGATTGTTCTTTCTGCTTAATAGCAGTTTATCAAATATTTTGGAAGGTCTAAAATTAGCTTTTTAGTTATATCATGTGAAATAGCCAGGATGGACTCTGTACATTTTTCTCTTCTTCATAGATGGTTTATATTAATACAGAAAGCTAACTTTTAAAAAGTTAACCATTGGTCTCTATAACTATTACAGCATGTTTTCCTCCTTTTAAATCAAAGTATCTGGAAAGGCTTGAAATACTACACAACCTCTTTATTATTTCTACTCTTTCCGGATAGTTTGATTTAAAAGGAGGAAAACGTCACAATAGTCAGAGAAACCAATAGTCAACTTTTTAAAAGTTAGCTTTCTGTATTAATATAAACCATCTATGAAGAAAGAAAAATGAACAGAGTTTCAAGGTTAGGTTCAGGTCCTAAATGTCCTGAAGTTTTACGCTCTTTCCAAATGGAATTGAGTACTTTTCCCCACAATATTACACGTACAGGGCTTACTAATTCCCAAACGTCACATGTCAGATGGGATTTTAGCCACCCACCAAAACCACTTTTTGGAAATTTACACTCAAGTGTCCAAAGTCAACATTACAGCAGTGATTCTTGCAACATATGAGTATTGTTAGCAATATTGATATAGCCTGTTTATAGAAATTAATAACACCAATTAGTCGAACATCATCAGTTAGGAACATCATTGACAGGAGCTGAAGAAAAGCTGTTTTCATTCGTTGCCTGGAAAAGCGATGTTCATCTCATAGGTACCTGAATAGCAGGGCATGTAAAGCTGTGAAATTGGGGATACTAAAAGATGCTGATAGCCTCAGATGGGGGAAAAGACTGTTTTATCCACTGGAGCTTTGTAAACTTGTATTTGAATTTGACTTTCTGTGACTTAAAGCTTTCTTTCTCTTTAATTAGTGGCTTAGTACCCTTGCATAATGCCTGTTCATATGGACACTATGAGGTGGCCGAGCTGCTGGTGAGGCATGGGGCGTCTGTCAATGTGGCAGACCTGTGGAAATTTACCCCACTGCATGAAGCAGCAGCAAAAGGAAAATATGAAATCTGCAAGCTGCTTTTAAAAGTAAGTCATTCACAATTACCAAATGTATTTCTAAATGTGTTTTGTTACATTTAAGATCTGAAAAAAAGATCATTTTATTATTTTTCAGAGAGTTAATTTGAATCCATTTTCATCTTAAATTTTACTGGGATATCTAGCGGTTTCTATAATAAATGTAAAGACGTTTGAAGTGCCTTTCAGAGCATGTTCACTTTATTAAAATTCATCACTACAGATGATTTTTCAAGACAATGTTTTAATTTATTCTGAAATATTCCTCTTAATTCAGTAATGTCATCTAAATAACATTTGCTTCATACAAACTGAAACAAATGGAATTAGTTTTAAGGATACAGAAAATGAACTTTTACTTGTTAGTTGCTACAATTGAATAAACTTGCATTGGTATTTGTGCAAGTGTACAGAATACAGCAATAATCAAATGTCTTTAGAAAATCTCTTATATATGAGAAAAGCCCCAGAGGAAATATAAATTAAGACAGTTTGGAAGAAGCACGATAATCAGCAGGCATGCTCAAGCTAGCAGCCCTTGCTTTAAACAAAAACCCTTAATGAGAGTGTTTAAAATAAGCTTGACAAAATTGCAAGAAATTAATAGGGAAATTAACCCCACACATTGTTTTCATCATATGCGTTTTATATATTTTTTTAAAGGATAGACAGTTGTCAGGCTCTCTTCACTGCTTTTTTCATGGTTGCTGCTTACCCAAGCTATTCATATTCGACCTTGTTAATTTTTCTGAGGACTTTTGCACTTTGATGGAGGACTGCCACAGCAATTTAAAATCCTGCTTCAGTAGAAACCACAAGCTGTCCCTCACAGAGGTCCCCGGGCTGTGCTTGATAAGGGCCCCTAAAGTTACATCTGATTACAGAAGTTACCTCAAACTCTCAAAATCAGTTTTCTTTTATCAGCACTGGAGTGCTCTGCAGCCCAGTGATCGTTCCAGTTGGGGGTTAGCCGTTCTTGCACTCAACCTCAAAGGATCCTCAACAAAAGTCAGTTCCTTAATAGACACATCACAGGAGACTTCTAGGGACTTTAGGGAGTGCTTCTGAGGTTGAGATTATAATACCTGTTATAAATTAGACTTTTGCATCCAAGAGCTAAACGTGCTCCACTGATACACCCTTAAAATCTGCACTGTTGGTTTTAAAAACTATTGGCCCTGAGTACATTTGAGACGATTTCCTTGAACCATGTACTGGTTGGTATTTGTGCTCATACCCCACTTGCTCTGAAGGGTTTCTGCTGCCCTGACTGGCAATAATGCCTTTGTTTTGGTGTGCACTGTGCTGTGGAATTTGCACCCTCCTGAAAACTGCCTTGCTTTGTTCCACTACACTTGACTTTAAAAAAAATAAAAATAAAGCTGTTTTTTCAAATCGATTTTTGGGATGCGTGCTGTTGGCCTTCTCTTGTTTGACCTTCTCTTCCACTACCTTGCTTTGCCATGCATCCGACAAAGTGGGAATTCACCCACGAAAGCTCATGCTCCAAAACATCTGTTAGTCTATAAGGTGCCACAGGATTCTTTGTTGCTTTTACCTTGCTTTGAACTGCATCCTCTCCTTTGCTTCTCTGTGCTTGTAGGTGAAGAGGGTTGTCTTTGTGTTCCTGAATATTTGTCTGTTTCTCAGTAGCCATGCCAATAACATTCTCCCTGTGTGTTATATATGGCCCTGTCAGCATATATCTGAGCCCATGGATGTGTGTATTGTTGTCCTCCAGAAGAAGAAAAGTTCCACTTTGAAACCTTTCACATTAGGGATATAGAGCTGTAATTTTCAGAAGACTGCAATAGACATTTTAAACAATGTGCCGCAGAGAACACGCTCTCCAAAAGCTGCCTGGATGCATTAGAGCCAATCTCTGCCCACTTATTCCATTCACATCCTTACTCTGTACTCCTATCTAATATAGACACAGCCTTGGAAGCAGCACAGTGGTAAACTTCCCCCCCAAATTGCCCACCTTAGCTAACAGCAGGGCTGCTTCGCTGGTGCTAACTGTTAGACTGCTCTGAACATTCTTATACAACACAGTGGGTAATATGTTGGCAGTTGCCAGCACCTTGTGTATTGCAGCTCTCCCACTGTTAGGACACCGCAGGAACTGCACAAAAGTTAAGGGGAGACAGTAATATGAGGAGCTAACCTTTGGTAACAATGTTCCCTAATATAGATTTGCATTCTTCTCCTGAATCTCAGCTTTGCTACATTGTTACCATTAACAATGGTGCAACTCACTAAGTTGTAGTGATGCAATACATTCCTATGGGCCATCCTGTTCTGAGTGCTCCATTGCACTGCATCAACATTCAGCACTCCTCCATCCCTTCCAGGACCAGCACACTGGGTACCCATTCCACAGGGCCCAGTGGCAGAGGTTTGTGTGTTAGAGAGACTGTACTAAAAACTTTTAAATGTGGATTGTAGAAATCAGCGTTTTGTATTGTATACAAATATATACTTAAGTTTGGGAACAAAGGAAGTCTTTATGTGGCAGTGCAGCAGCTTATAAAGCACAAAACTCAGAAGCTGCAATAGCTCAAAACAGAATTATCAGGGTATAGGAGGAAACTTGCACAACCTACAGAGTGGATTGCGAAAGGAGTTACAGGAACATTGTCAGATTGTACAGAAGTGCCTTTACAACACCATTGCTTTTAGATTGTGCTCGCACTGCGACTGTGAAGAATGACCACATGCAGAATATAGCTGGGATGAGCCTTGCTCCAAGCAATTGCCTTTACAATGATGCAGTTGCAAAACTTGTGAACCATAGCAAGCTGTGTAGTGTATGGATGCAAGAGGTTACAAGTGCAGTGTACATTTAAAGCGCCACAGTCCTCTAGTATAGACAAGGCTCTTCAGACCTGTAAGGTTTGGGTTTAGCTTTCATAATGTATATTCTGTTCAGTGGGTATCCACTAAAGTACATGGCTGTTAATTCATGAAAATGGGTTGCCAAAATCTCACTAGCTTTGAGAGCATTCCCAGTGCTACACTGCAGAATACAGTCCATGAACTGACATACTTAAGTATTGCACTCATGTATTTGTGGCAATAATATGTAGAGTTCTTATTTGTAGCATGGAGCAGATCCAACAAAAAAGAACAGAGATGGTAACACTCCTCTAGATCTGGTGAAAGAAGGAGACACAGATATACAGGACTTGCTGCGGGGAGATGCTGCCTTGCTAGATGCGGCCAAAAAAGGTTGTCTGGCAAGAGTGCAGAAGCTGTGTACACCAGACAATATCAATTGCAGAGACACCCAAGGAAGAAATTCAACACCATTACATCTTGCAGGTAAGCAATTTACCAGAGCTTCTAGACTCTCCTATCACAGTTAGGCAACGTAATCAACAAAAAACAAAGTATGTTATAAGGAACTGACATAGTAGTAGGTCCTCAGCAGATTGCCTTGGTTACTATGCCAGCTGTCTAAACATATTACAGGAAGAAAGTAGCTTGCAAAAGAGATGCTTTTGAACTCTAAAAATCAAATAGTTTTAGCTTTCTCACCTTCCCAGTTTTTCTGTTAGTTCTACTGATGCTATTTTTTTTTCTCTTTTTGTAGCCGGCTATAATAACCTGGAAGTAGCTGAATACCTTCTAGAGCATGGTGCTGATGTTAATGCTCAAGACAAAGGAGGACTAATCCCCTTACATAATGCAGCATCCTATGGAGTAAGTATAAGCATTTATACTTGTGATTTACAGGACTACACTTCTAGTAATTTTGTAATATTTGTAGTACACAAAGTAGGGGGAAGTCTTTCAAGTGGCTGCATCTAAAGCAAATTATTGCGACAGACTGTCTTATCTGGAACCAAGTTTGGTCTCCGTAGCTGTGAGAGAATTATTGGTCCACGTCACTATTATATCCCATGTCTCGGTGGCTTTCATACAAAAGCCCAAAATCTGACTAGGAGGGAGGTGCAGTTGGTACTACTGTATACAGGGTTACTTACAGAAATTTTGGAATACCATTGAAACAGTAGTTCTTCTTCGAGTGCTTGCTCATATTAATTCCAATTAGGTGTGCGTGCGCTGCGTGCACGATCGTTGGAGAATTTTTACCCTAGCAACACTCAATAGGTCGGCTGTGGATCCCCCTGGAGTGGAACCTTAATGGTGCTGGATATATGCCCCAGCCGGCCCAGCCCCTCTCAGTTCCTTCTTACAGCCCGTGACAGTCGCTGGAACTGTGGAGCGTGGCATAGCTATCCTCCACTCTCCCTAGCTTTTGCTCCCTGGTTTTAGATAGATAGTTAGTATAGTGCAATAGTTGTTATAGTTATAGGGTTACATTTATAATTAGATTTAGCGGGTTGAAAGAGGTCCTCCCCCTTACTCCCTGCCTGCCACCCAGGCTCGTGCCACGGTTTTTAAACCGTGTTCAACTTGCTCAAAGCCTGTGCCAACGGGAGCAGGACTTCAGGCTCAAGCAGCTCCTTATGGAGGCAGCCCTTAGCCCAGATCCCCCACCGGTGGATAGAGTCCTGCGGCATCAGACCTCTCCAGTAGCATGTCCAGTGCAAGTGACTCGGCGCCTTTCCCTGTCTCCAGGCCAGAAGAGACTGCGCAAGCCGGAGGTGACTGTCTCTCAGCAGCAGGCGCCGGCACCTTCTTTGCTAACCTCGGAGTCGCATCTGGCACCGGAGCAACCGACGGTACAAGCGCCAATATCAGCACCGTTGACTCCATCGCCGAGGGAAGAGCCTTTGAGTCCGGCACACACTGGTTTCCCGACCCGGACCGTGGTTGAGCCCTGGCTTCCGTCGACGCTGGAGGCATTTGCAACAGCGAGAAACCTCATTGCCCTCACAGAGCCAACCCCAGCGCAGACTACAACACCGCCTCCAACTCGTGCGGTACAGTCTAGGGGCAAGCCAACTCTAATACATCCTCCATCTCCTCGCATGAAAACCGGCACCGATCCCGACACCGCTCACAGTCCCGGCACCGTTCCCTCTCATGGCGCTGGTCGTACTCGCGGCACCGATCCACCTCACAGCATGACTCCAGGCCACGGTACCCTTCGGACTCCCGACATTGCTCTCAGCACCGATCAGGGCAACGATCTTCTTCCCAGAGCCGATCCCGGCACCGCTCCCACAAGCGGTCGTCGTCGCGATCCAGATCTGGATCCCGGTACCGGCTTGGACATCAAAGCCGATCTCGATCCCGGTACCGCTCCCCAGCACCTTGCTGGCACTTCTCTCCAGCGACCCAGTACTGGTCTGCACTGCACCCCAGAGAGTCGACACAGACACGCTACACACCACCTTGGCCCTTGTGCTCCTCCTCATGGTCATCACAGTCCAAAGGTGCCTCGCTCTCAGCTGACCCCACTCCAAGCCAGGGCGAGGGTAATGTGGGTCAATGGCAAGACGAAGGCCAAGACCCTAACCAGGAGCCTGCACCGTGGTCCTTCTGGACCCCGTGGGCGTACCACCAAGCCCAAGGGGTTCCATCTGCAGCCTCCCACTCAGCCCATTCTGAACCCTGGATACCAGAAGCCACCATAGGCATCCTTCTCCGGGGGGTATGGAAGCATCTGCACCCACCCCAGCTCAGGCCCCACACCCCAGTGTAATGGATCCTGGGCAACAGGACCCTTCGCAACACAATCTGCCACAGGATCCCCTGGCCGCCGTGGTGGCATCTTCATTTTTTCCAGACGAGGCAGTGGTGGGGACAACAACCTCAGATCCTCCCCTGATAGACCTTCATGCCCACCAAGACCTTTTACATAGGGTGGCACGTAATATGGACCTCTAAGTGGAGGAGGTAGTGGAGCTGGAGGACCACCACAGCGGAGGCCCCGTGCTGAGAAGCATTGCCCATCATCCACACCATCCAGACCAACGCCAAGACAATCTGGCAGACCCCTGCCTGTATCCCACTGATGGCCAGAGGAGTGGAGAGGAAATACTTGGTCTCCTCCAAGGAGTACGAGTACCTTTTATACTTACCCTCAGCCATGTTCACTAGTGGTGTCCTCAGTGAACGAAAGAGAACGGCATGGTCAACAAGCTCCAGCGCCAAAATCAAAAGACACCAGGCATCTCGATTTGTTTGGGCGCAAGATTTATTAAGCAGGGGATCTTCAGCTCAGGGTCGCAAACCAACAAGCACTCCTGAGCCATTATGACTATAACTCATGGAGCTCCATGGTGAAATTTAAGGACTTGATTCTGTGGGAGTCCAGGGGTGAGTTTGAGGCCTTAGTGGAAGGGGACAAAAAGGTGGCTAGGACCTTCTTACGGGCCTCCTTAGATGTGGCAGACTCCGGCATCGGGCATAGCCATGCGACGCATCTCCTGGCTGTAGCTGGCCTATCGCCAGAACTACAACAGACCCTGCAGGACCTGCCATTTGATGGGCAGGGCCTGTTTTCAGACAAAACAGACTCTAGACTACAGAGCCTGAAAGATTCCAGGGCTATCATGCGCTTCCTGGGAATGCACACCCTGGTTACCTCATGCAAGCCCTTTAAGCCGCACCCTCAACGGTTCTACTCCCACATGCCCCCAACCAAGGCACGACTTTTATAGAAGACACTGACAAGGTGGTAGAAGGAAATCCACCGGCCACCAACCCTGTCAGAACCAAAGCCCTCCCAAAGCATTGACAGGGCCCAGGCAAAACTTTTGAAGGTGTGCCCAAGGACGGCGTACCAGTCACCATCCGGGATCTTTCCCCTCCATTTCAAGATCGTCTCTCCCATTTCCACCATGCGTGGTCCCGTATAACTTCAGACCTATGGGTTCTTCTCACAGTGGAAAAGGGATATTCTGTCCGGTTTTCTTTTCCCCTCTCTCCAATCCTCCCTCCCCGTCCCTCTTCAGGGACCCCTCTCACGAGCAACTCCTTATACAGGAGGTACAAATGCTTCTGTCCATGGGAGCGATTGAGGAGGTTCCAAGGAAGCCAAGGGGCAGGGGTTTTTATTCCCACTACTTCCTAATTCCCAAGGCCAAGGGTGGGCTTCGACCCATCCTAGATCTGCACAAACTCAACAAACTCATGGTAAAGTTGAAGTTCTGCATGGTTTCACTGGGGACCATTATTCCTTCCCTGGAGACTGGTACGCCACCCTCAACATGAAGGACGCGTACTTCCACATAGCGATTTACCCAGCACACAGACACTTCCTTCGCTTTGTGGTCAATCACGAACACTACCAATCTGCTGTCCTTCCCTTCGGCCTGTCCATGGCTCCCAGGGTGTTCACCAAGTGTATGGCCATCGTGGCAGTCTACCTTCGTCGACAACGGTTCCAAGGGTTTCCCTATCTCAATGACTGGCTCATTCGAGGCCACACCCAGGGACCAAGTACAATCCCACTGTCATAGTATAATTCCCCACTCTGAACGGTAGAGTGCAAAAGATGGGGTACCAGCATGAATTCCTCTAAGCTCAATTACCAGCTTAGAACCTGTAGCGCTGCCACCAACCAGGAATTCCAGTGCCTGGTACACTCTGGTCCCCACAAAACCTTGCCCGGGAATCCCCAAGACCCAGACCCTCTGGATCTTAACACAAGGAAAGTAAACCCTTTCCCTTACCTTTGCCTCTCCCAGGCTTCCCCTCCCTGGGTTACCCTGGAAGATCACTGTGATTCAAACTCCTTGAATCTTAAAACAGAGAGGAAAATGCACCTTTCCCCCTTCTTCTCTCTTCCCCTCCCAGATTCTCCCTGAGAGAAACAGTAATCCTAACATAGAGAGAAATTAGCCTCTCTCTCCCCCTTCCCTCCTTTCTCCCCACCAATTCCCTGGTGAATCCAGACCCAGTCCCCTGGGGTCTCACACTAGAATAAAAAAAACTCATCAGGTTCTTAAACAAGAAACTTTTAATTAAAGAGAGAAAAACAGTAAAAATTATTTTTGTAATTTTAAAAAAATGGAATAGGTACAGAGTCTTTCAGCTGTAGACACTGGGAACATGCTCCCAGCCTAAATATACAAGTACAAATTAAAATCTTTTCAGCAAAATACCAATTTGAACTCCTTTCAGCCAAATACACATTTGCAGATAAAGAAAACAACCATAAGCCTAACTTGCTTTATCTACCTAGTACTCACTATTCTGAACTTATAAGAGCCTGTATCGGAGAGATCGGAGAGAAACCTGGTTGCACGTCTGATCCCTCTGAGCTCCCAGAGTGAGCAACAACCAAAAACTAACAGCGCACACACACAAACTTCCCTCCCTCAAGATTTGAAAGTATCCTGTCCTTTCATTGATTGGTCCTCTGGTCAGGGGACAGCCAGGCTCGCTGTTCTTGTTAACCCTTTCCAGGCAAAAGAGATATGAAGCACTTTTGTTCTATTAACTCTTACTTATCTGTTTATGACACCCACGTTCGACTCACCCTAAGCACGTTCCGCCAGCTGGGTCTCCTGCTCAACGAAAAGTCAACTCTGGAACCAACCCAGAGAATAGAGTTTATCGGGGCAGTCTTAGACTCCAGACTCGCCCGAGCCTTCCTACTGGGCACATGCTTTCAAGTCAATGGCGAACATCATCCGCAGCCTTCAGAACTTCCCAATTTCCACGGTAAAGATATGTCTCAGCCTTCTGGGGCACATGGCTTTGTGCACTTATGTAACCAGGCATGCCAGACTTTGGCTTTGCCCGCTTCAAGCCTGGTTATCAACAGTATATTGACCAGGTCGAGAGAGCCTGAGCATGGTGGTCACTGTCCCAGAATCGGTTTTGACCTCCCTTCGTTGATGGTTGGATCCCACGTTGGTGTGCGAAGGGGTACCATTTCACACCCCGCAACCCTCCTTGTACCTAGTCACAGATGCATCATCTCTGGGATGGGACGCCCACCTCAGAAAACTCCAAACGCAGGGCCTTTGGACCACATCCAAACTAACTCTGCACGTCAGTGTACGAGAGCTGATGGCAGTACACCTAGTGTGTCAGGCATTTCGCAGGCACCTACATGGCCATTGTGTGGCAATCCTCACAGACAACACCACTGCCATGTTCTACATCAACAAGCAAGGGGGAGCCCAGTCGTCCCTCCTATGTCACGAGGCTATTCGCCTGTGGGAGTTCTGCATAGTCCACTGGATACATCTTGTGGCATAGTTTCTCCCAGGGTTCCAGAACATGCTGGCAGACCACCTCAACAGGTCCTTCCAGCCTCATGAGTGGTCGATTCACCCAGATGTCATTCACTCCATCTTCCTGAGATGGGGATTTCTCCAGGTCGACTTATTTGCCTTGCATAACAATCGGAAGTGCCAAGTGTTCTGTTCTCTCCAGGGATGTTTTCCGGGCTCCCTACTAGACATTTTCCTATTTCCATGGAAAGACAGCTGTTCTACACCTTCCCTCCTCTCCCGCTAGTCCACACGGTCCTGCTCAAGTTACGCAGGGACAGGACACGTATGATTCTGGTCGGCCCAGGCAGCACTGGTACACCACGCTCCTGGAGTTATCGGTAGAGCCTCCGATCACACTCCCACTGTGGCTGAACCTGATCTTGCAAGACCACGGGCGCCTCTGTCATCCCGACCTGCAATCGCTCCACCTTACAGCATGGATGCTGCATGGCTAACTTGGTCAGAATTACTCTGCTCACAGTAGGTTCTGTTAGGCAGCAGGAAACCCTCCACTCGGGCCATGTACCTAGCTAAATGGAAGCGATTCTCCTGTTGGTGCAAGCAGCGCGCCACGCCCCCTTTGCAGGCATCAATACCTCTCATCCTAGACTATCTCCTATCCCTGAAGCAGCAGGGTCTGGCGATATCATCTGTCAAGGTGCACCTGGCAGCCATCTCGGCTTTCCATCCAGGGGAGCATGCTTCCTCTGTCTTCTCCAACCCGATGGTCATTAGATTTCTGAAGGGTTTAAATTGCCTCTACCCACAAGTGCGACAACCGGTTCCAGCATGGGACCTTAGCCTGTTCCTTTTCAGACTCACGGGGCCCCCATTCGAGCCAATAGCTCACTTTTCTACCTATCTTGGAAGATAGCCTTCCTTGTAGCCGTCACTTCAGCGAGATGCGTATCTGAGATCAGAGCCCTCACGACGGAGCCGCCATATACAGTTTTGCACAAAGACAAGGTGCAGCTTTGCCCCTACCCTGCCTTTCTCCCCAGGGTGGTATCAGCTTTTCATGTGAACCAGGACATTTTCCTCCCGGTCTTTTATCCGAAGCCGCACGCTGCGTATATATTCCCTTGACATTCGTAGGGTTCTCGCCTTCTATATTGAGTGTATGAAGCCATTCAGGAAAATGACCCAACTTTTCGTTGCAGTGGCCAACCGGATGAAATGCATCTCCTCATGGATCACAGCCTGTATCCGTGCTTGCCACGACTCGGCTGGTGTCCCAACCCCGCACCTCACCGCCCACTCCATGAGGGCTCAAGCCTCATCAGCCGTTTTCCTGGCCCAGGTTTCAATACAAGAGTTCTGTAGAGCTGCCACTTGGTCATCAGTACATACCTTTGCTGCTCACTACACGTTAGTTCAGCAGTCTAGAGACGATGGTGCATTTGGTTCAGCGGTTCTGCACTCAGCAATGTCTCACTCCAACCCCACCGCCTAGGTAAGTCTTGGGAATCACGTAATTGGAATCAATATGAGCAAGTACTGGAAGAAGAAAAGACAGTTACTCACCTTTGTAGCTGTTCTTCTTCGAGATATGTTGCTCATGTCCATTCCAAACCCGCCCTCCTTGCCCTCTGTTGGAGTAGCCAGCAAGAAGGAAGTGAGGAGGCACTGAGTCAGTTGGGGTATATATCCAGAGCCATTAAGGCACCACTCCAGGGAGTTCCACAGCTGACCCACCGGCTGTTGCTATGGTAAAAATTCTCTGATCGTGCACACCTAATTGGAATGGATATGAGTAACACATCTCAAAGAACAACAATTACAAAGGTGAGTAACCGTCTTTTATTATGACAACCAAAACATTTATAGCAAGTTGGCATAATGTTTGGCACCTCTTGTTTTTAACCAAAGAAATCTCTCCAGCAGTTGTAGAAATAAGCAAAGATTCAGATGGTGATTGAGTTTGAGTGAGAAGGAAGAGAGAGCAGTGTCTGTGGATCAAGCCCAAGTTCATTGTCGAGCAGCATTATTAGGATGTGTAGTCTGTTAGTGATCTCCCTTCCTTCCCACCCTCACAAAGCAGCATTAACATACAGAGACTCGAGCATCTTTATGTGTAATATCTGCACAGATGTAAGATGGACCTTTTCCTAAAACACTGCAAGCCACTTCAGCTTGCGGGTGAGTTCAGAAGGAAATCTAATACAAACAGTTACGAGAAGTCTGTTCTTGACAGAATCCCTGGTAGATGAAAGACTACATACACGACACTAAGTTAATGCCAGATTTGTTTGCCTCTTCCAGTTATGTTTTCCTCTACTTCCTCCCATTACTATAAATGCAATTTCAGCAGCTAGAACACTGACAAAAATAACTGTACTGGAGATCAGAGGGGAAATGGTTGAATGCGGTAATTGAGTCCAAAATTGTTTTGACATTTACATCAAAACGCAAGTTAACTAATTGCATATATTTAATTGTGCTGTTGTGATGCTGTTTGTCAGTGGTTGTTTCAGATACTGTACCAGATATTTTGCAATATATGAGTATGATGAGAAGGATTAACAATGGAATGCAAGCCTCTAATCTGAATTCTTCCTTTTGTTACAGATCATTTGATGTTGTTAACATCATTTGAATATTTTTTAAGGGCCAAAAGAAACCTGATGAGATTCAATAAGGACAAGTGCAGAATCCTGCACTTAGGACAGAAGAATCCCATTCACTGTTACAGACTAGGGACCGAATGGCTAGGAAGCAGTTCTGCAGAAAAGGACCTAGGTGTTACAGTGGACGAGAAGTTGGATATGAGTAAACAGTGTACCCTTGTTGCCAAGAAGGCTAACTGCATTTTAGGCTGTATAAGTAGGGGTATTGCCAGCAGATCAAGGGACGTGATCATTCCCCTCTATTCGACATTGGTGAGGCCTCATCTGGAGTACTGTGTCCAGTTTTGGGTCCCACACTACAAGAAGGATGTGGAAAAACTGGAAAGAGTCCAGCGGAGGGCAACAAAAATGATTGTGGAGCTGGAGCCCATGACTTATGAGGAGAGGCTGAGGGAACTGGGATTGTTTAGTTTACAGAAGAAAAGAATGAGGGGGAATTTGATAGCTGCTTTCAACTACCTGAAAGGGAGTTCCAAAGAGGATGGATCTAGAATGTTCTCAGTGGTAGCAGATGACAGAACAAGGAATAATGGTCTCACGTTGCAGTGGGGAAGGTTTAAGTTGGATAGTAGGAAACACTTTTTCACTAAGAGGGTGGTGAAGCAATGTGTTACCTAGGGCGATGGTGGAATCTCCTTCCTTAGAGGTTTTTAAGGTAAGGGTTGACAAAGCCCTGGCTGGGATGATTTAGTTGGAGATTGGTCCTGCTTTGAGCAGGGGGTTGGACTAGATGACCTCCTGAGGTCCCTTCTAACCTGGATATTCCATGACTCTATGATTCAGGTGTATTTTCAAACTTTAGTAAACTAGCTCTGCTCTTTCCATTTTTGCAGAACAATCCATCACAGCTCAGTACATTTTCTTTGTCTTCAAGGTCAATCCTTTGCTTTTAATATATACATTTTATATAGTTAAATTACAGATTATCTATCACATTCGTTAGCCTTGCATTTCATTTACTGTGTTTTGTCACAGCTGTATAGGATAGTTCTTTTAAATTTTTAACTGAGCAGTACTTAATCCCTGCTGTTCATTGCTCCCTCAGACATTTTGTCAGCAAATTTAACAAGTTTGGTTTCCCCAATTACTAAACAGTAAATCTTACATAAAGAAGGCAGAAGGAAAAAAGGATACCAGAGACAGACCTGGTTTTTTATATGCCTGTGGCATCTCTTGTTTCTGCCATTTACAGATGTCCACAGTCTCTGATTTAGTGTTGTATTAGAAAACTTGGTTTTAGAGGTGGGATACAAGGGAGAAAAGTGCCAGCTTCCCACAGTTACACAAAGATGTTTCATTTTCAGTCAGTATAAAATATTTATCTAGCCAAAAAGGTCTGATAATCATGGAAGGAGAACTGGGAACCACTATCTCCATGTTTTTCAGGGAGTGGAAGTGAGTGGCAGTATGCTTTGTCAAAAGTCTAATGACCTTGAAGTAAAATGAACAAAAATTGGGAGAGAGGGTCTTAGAGTGCATTGAACTGACCACGGATTCCAAATGAATTATTTTGATTTCTGTCTTATTCTTAATGCAGAGGGCTATACATTTACCCCTTAGCTAACACCCATAATTTCAGCATCAAATGCTTTAATCTGCTGAAAGAGAAATTGGAGGGTATTTGGAATAGAAAATTGCCAATAATTATTTCACACTACTAATCACTTTAAGAAATCATAATTCCAATCTAATTCCATGTCACCTTTTCTGTGAGGTTAATGAGAATTGTGTTCAATGTTCTTTCATCAGCTTCTAAAAAAAAATTATATGTTCTCCTTATTGTATATTACCTATCAGCACCTCTTAATTCCAGTGATATGGCGTAGATTAGCTGTGAAGGGAGGAATACTTTTGTTGTTGCTCCTGAATTTTTATCTAACATATTCAACATTTTGTAATTCCTTCATTAAAAATTGGTTTTCCTTTAGTTCCCCCATCTTAATGTTGGATATATGCTGCTTATTTACCGTATAATTAGGTAGTGTCTTTTATACCATTGGCAGAAGAGTATGGGAAATATCAATTGCTCTGAAAGTGCAGAAGGGGAGAAGTGAGATTAGCAATCTTTTAAAACAATATTTCTTTAGCAATAAAGTCAAGCCTTTTTGCGAGAGGTTGGTAGCTACTTTTAAAAAAACAGTAGGGAAAGATGAAATCTGTCAGTGTCTGAATCTTTGGGTCTAGGTCTGTGCTGACTATTTCAAACAAGTTTTCATACTTCAATCTGCTATTTCTCTAGCTGAGTGTCCTGCTGTGGCCTTTATGCAATGATAGACCAGTTAGAAACAACACTCATAGGAAGGTGATCCAGGGAGTCATTTTTCCTTATAATTTTGTTTCCTTTTCTTCCTTTTTAATTTGGATGATGATTTTAAATGGTTTATAGTTGCAAGGGTGGGGTACAAAAGCAAATTACATATCTGTTAAAGTGCCACATCCATAGCCTATGGGAATAAATGCAACAGAGGGAAGCTGTACCAGCATAATTTTGGTTTTAAGTATGTTTTGTAGCTCAGTGTACCAAATAATGAAATGCCCAAGGGCCAGGTTTTCAAAAGGGTTCATCACCCAGCAGCTGCAACTGAATCCGACCACTTATTTAGATGCCCAAATGGGAGCGGTTCTTAAAATGTGGCCCAAAGTAACTAAGGTGCAATAACTGACATTATATATACGACAATAGTTTGAACACAGAAAATAATATTGGTATTCTGTAGATCTTTAACCTTTTGCTTTCTAACATTGGGTGTAAGTCAGTGAACTGCTAAGCAAAACAAAAACAGCGTATGAAATGTGTTCCTTTATCCCTGTTTATACATATTTAAAATCTATGTCAGGCCATATTAGCTACAGCAATCTGAAGAAACATGGTACTTGTTCTGCTTGTCAGTATCTGGAATGTTCTTCCTGCTCCCAGGGACTTCATAGTGGTATCTGAGCTCTAGAAATAAAAAGAACAGTTCAGGAGTAAACATACTTACTTTCCTCAGCAAAGTTCCAGTCCTATAAACACACACACACTGGATGTCACACACAGTACAGCACATTTGTAAGTATGTGCAGGATCAGGGTCTGAAAGTATAAAGAATTCTTCTTAGAATAAGATAATGCAAATCCAAAACTCCACATAACTATCTCATCTCTGTAACATCAACCAAAGAAAATCACCTAATCTCATTATTCTGGAGCTAAACTGCTTAATAGCTTATATACAGTATAGCTAAACCGCATGGTTAAATGCAGCCCAAAACAACTCGCACATCTGATTCCCTTGAGTGAATTGTGAAGTCAGGGTTTTCTTAGCACTTTATATTTAGAGAATTGTCATTTATTCAGCTAACAAAATATGGCCTTGTGCTGCCTTACGCGGCTTTGAAATTGCAAAGCTGAGCTCAGGAAGAGGAAAGAATGTGTCCATCATTGTTCATATGCCCATAGCTGATGGGAACAATTTTCAGTCTTACTAGAGGGAAAGTTGTTGTGACATAGGCAGGTGAGTGGTGGAAGTAGGTGTAAATAAAGGGAGGGGATATATAGAGGATCTCTGAATATCCATATTATCTCTACATAAAGGAAATGAGG